>NC_067484.1:80353832-81566332 GCF_947179515.1 Apodemus sylvaticus
TATTTTTGTTACACCCGGAGACAACGGCTCCTTCCTGGGTGAATTGTTCTTGTCCTTTGTAGTTAGTTACAGATGCTGTGGTGTGGTGTGGTGTAGTGTGGTGTGTGTGTGTGAGGGTGTGTGTGTGTGTGTGTTTTCATGACACAAAAACACACTCAGTGCCTCTTAAACAACTCTTAAACTGAGAAGTCCCAGTCCCCACCACATGCCACCCAGGACATGTGCCAAAGAGTCCTGTAAAGCTAAGACAGTGGTTCTCAACCAGTGGTCTCGACCCCCAGACACCAGCTGAGGGGGTGGAAACAGGACTTTCAGGAAGAACTGAGGAGGAAGCTGAGGCGGAGCTGAGACCGTAGTACTGAGAGACCTACTGTGTGCAAGCTCCATTCCAGAAGCCATCTTTTTATCGCTCCCGAAGGGTTCATGGCCAGGGCAACATGGTCTGGCCAGAGAAGCTTTTCAAACCTCAGAGAGCCGCGTGTGGACCTGAAGTGCAGAGCAAAGGGATTGCGACAACAGAGGAAGGAGGGAGAGACACCCTGCATAGAGCGAAAACTAAGAAAGAGCAGAGTGTTGGGGGCAGGGAGCAAAGTATCCCCTGGGTGGGCGAGCGGGCGGGCGGAGGGAAACAGGCTTCCAGCTTTATTCTGACCGACAGACCGACCGGTCGGAAAGCTCACAGCCCCCACCAGGTAGATGGACCAGCTCACAAAATCTCGGAATCCCGGGAGGGCAGGCTTGGCTATGACCTTCCGCTGCTGCCAGGAAGGGTTAGTCTGCAACCCAGACTTGATTAACATTTAAATGCCATTCTGGGTGGGAGGAGGAAGAACCCGGCCGCAGACCAACCCTCCCTGGGTGCCCGAGTGAACGTCCGCCCGAGAGCCCGGCTCATCAGAGACCTCCCCCTTGATCGACTGATTCCTAAGGGTCGGGGCTGCACTAAGCCACAGGTGGGACCCGACTCGGTCACTCCTCACGGGCCTTCTTCCCTTCTTTGCCCTGAGCCCTTCGTTATTTCACCAAGACTGAGGGGCAGGCCCCGTACACACCAGTTCAAGGGCCCTCCCTGGGTACAGACCCCAGGGATGCCACTCCCTGCCTCCTCTAAACCGGATGGGCCTCAAGCCCTGTGAGCGGGCGTCCTGGGTGCCCTCCCCACTTTAGCCTCATTCCCTTTTCTCCCTCTCTGGGCCAAAGGAAGGAAGAAGCCACACGTACCCCCTACCAGCAAATGCCACCTCGACAGCAGCGCTAATGGGCTGGTTGCTCTCCTAGCTGAGCATCTCTGAGGGGAGTCTTTCCAGAAAACTTAAGCAGGAGCTTTAAAAGCCATTAAAAGTGTCCTTGATGAGGCATAGTGACCCCCGAGGCTGGAAAAAGCCAAGATGGTGTGTGGAGCTGAGAACCCACGGGGAACCTGCATGAGCATGCGCGTGCGCACACATGCAGGCCCGTGTGTGTATACACACACACACACACACACACCAAGTAGTGCACTTAGGTGGGTCCCAGCACCATCCTGAGACAAGTAGAGGTTTGAGACTGTAAGCTACGCAGGCTAATTTTGTTAACAACCTTGGCTGGGTTTACATATCCAGGAGGATCTTTGTCCTCCAAGCCATTAACACAGAGGTCTAAATAACTTCGTTAATGGGGCAGCAGCCAGACTCCACCCCAGTTTCCCCAAGAGATGGGGGATGGGGGAGGGGACCCTGAGCAAAGCCACGGGGAGCCACTGCGCCGAATGGAAACCCAGTCTTAAGATTTGAATTCCCAACCACCCTTTAACTCTCTGTGCCCTGGGTCAATTTGGTCATAGCTTCAGTTCTGTCCTCTGATGCAGGAAAAGCAGGCACGGTGGAAACTCAGTACCTGCAGTGTCTGAGCTGCGTCCCAAGAGGATTGCTCCAGGCTTCAGCAGTGCTGGGGTGGGGGTTGGGGGGGTGTGCGGGAAGGCTGCTGGGAATGATGGAAGTTTAATGAGCACCTAGTATGGGCCATGCCTATGCTGAGGTTCATGTGCATAAGACATGCTGCTGTTACTGGGCAATTTGGGGTTCCCTTTGAGTACTTAGTCTCATTCATTTAAAAAAAAATTAAAAATGGACTCGACTCAAACGGAAGCTTGAGAAAAATGTGCTAAGAGTTTATGAGAGGAAAAAGTGCGAGGGCAGACAAATTGTGAATCTGGACAGCTGCAGGCATGAGGGAAATGCAGAAGAGGAAGAGAAAAAAAAATTCAGATAAATGGTAGTCTTGGGGGAGGGGAGGGGACTTCAGAGAAAGCCCAGAGTGTCAGGAGAAGCATGCTTAGTCTTAGGTCACATCCCTAAAAGAGATCAATACAAGGTAGAGTTAAAAATATGCTTAGTATCGGGCTGCAGCTCCGACTTCAGAGGGCAGATTTCAAATTCTGTGTTTAGAACAAAGAGTGAACCAGCTCCGCAGCATTAGAAACGCAGACAGTTTGTTAGGGAAGGTCTTGAAAGTACCCATGAGTGCGGCTGTGAACTAATGAGCAGAGGGAAAAGCCCCCAGAGAGCTGGCCAGGAGGCCTGGGGTCCTTTATAGGACTCTGACACAGGACGCCCCACCCGCTCCGTGTAGCCAGAGTCACTGTGGCCCATACGTAGCCTGTTGGCCAGATGAGGCCCGCTAAGAAAAGGCTTCCTGACTTTTCTCTGCCAACTGGCTTCTTTCATATGATAATCTTGTTTTGGTCTGGTCCCCACTCAGCTGTCAGTGTGCCCTCTGTGATCTTCACTGATAATGAAGTCAGGTCCCCGGAGAGACCAGGGAAGAGGACCGAGCTTTGCAGTCACTCAGACCTGTGGAGCGGCTCAGTTCTAGACTTGGTAGATGCTTCTGTGTCCTAGAGTTAAAACCCACTCTAAGGGTCTGTAAGGGTCCCGGCTGCCTCTCTTGTAATGAAAGACAGAGGAGCTAGGGTGAAACATAACATTTATTTAATCCAAGTTTTTTGTTAGATGGAGTCTCCAGAAATGAAGGCACAAAGATGCCTGGGGAGCTGCATCTTCTTCTTAGGTTTGCAAGAGAAGGGACAGCCATGTAGACATGGGGTTTCATGATGCTGACAGGCTGAGGTGAGAAACCACAGCAAAGGCCATGTCCTGGGCAGGACCTCTGGAACGACGGTCCTCATGGAGAAGGGAGCGTGGCATGCTCTAGGGTCAATGGCTCTAGTCCCTAGGACCCACGTCGAAGAATTCTGGTCCTGATGGCGCACCTCAGATGTAAACAGGAGGGCTTATCCAGTGTCCTTTAGTTCACCGTACTCAGGAAGTCACATATAACAGAGTCATTTTCTGAGTCACAGCATCACAGATTGGCAAGTTGTCTATCCAGAGTCCCAAGGTCAGGTTGCACAAGCCCCTTCGCCCCCCAGGAGCCCAGACCAAGAGCAAAGCTTCCTGCCTCTGTGCTCTGGGCTACCCAGCTATACAGCTTTCAGCAAGTGACTAGACTAAGCCTCAGTTTCCCCCTCTGTCTTCACCATGCGGACAATGCCAGTAGTGCCGTTCTGGTTGCTTTGTAATGGGCAGGAGCCTGGCTCACCGTAAATGCTCACCCAAGCTGTTTTTGATAAGCCATCGCGCTGCTAGTGACCCGCTGAGGGGTTTGGCCTCCAGATACCTCCTGCTCAGCTGTGTACCAGTGCACACTTGGAGTCCCCCGAGGCTCGTTCTGTCCAGGGCACAGACACCAAGAGCCTCTCATGGAGGTGGTGGCCAGATGGATAGGAAGCCTCTGTTAAATAGTCCTAAGCAGAAGCAGGGCACTGTGGTTCTGTGGCAAAGGCATGACTGAGGGCTCTGCTGGGGTCTCAGTGGTGCAGGGTTGCTCAGTCCCACATCTAGACACGACACCTAAATGGCCCTTCCCAAGGACCATAGCCCTCCCACACACGGTTCAGTTTTTCACAACGCGTGTTCTGACCTGCTCTGCCTTTGCTTGTTACTTGAGGGTTGCCATCCTTGGATTTTTTTTGGGGGGGGGGCGGGGACAAGACTTTATTGAGCTAATACCGTGTAGCAGGATATATACCACATCCTGCACCATCCAGAAGCCTGTGGCCTAAAGGTAGTAGAGTCAGTGACAGGTACAACTAGAGAGACGTCTTATAACCTACACATCTGCCTTGTGCATCTGCGCCCTTCCTAGCCGTGTGTAAAGCCAGCTCAGGAGCACGTAGGCACGCTCATGGTGCCCCGCCCCGTGTCTGTTCACTCAGCTCCCCCACCCTGTCCGGCCAGAAGCCTCCACCCTGTGCCCTTTGCCCACAGTGGTGCCCCATACCCACAGTGCCTCCTTTCCTCCCCTCCCCCCCTGCACTTCTGCACTTCCGGCAACCTGAGCTGCATCCGGGCGTTTGTGGTCCTGTGGGCTCCTGCTCCATCCTCAGCACCTTTAGGCTCCCTCCCTGACACCCTGAACCTCTTCTACAGATTCCCTCCAGCTGCTGTGCAGACCTGGACAGTGGTCATAAGCACCTCGGGCTAAGCAGGCGTCCTCACCGTGTGACCATGGAAACAGTGGGAGCGCAAGGCGGGAGAAGGATGGAGAGAGCGGGTTTGAGGACAGCTGGGTCCTTAGGTCCTATGGGAAGGGCAAGGTACAGAGAAGGAAGGCTTGAGGGAGGCTGGCGAGGCTACTTTGGGAGCTCAGGCCAAAGCTATCAGGGTTCTGAGGTGATGTCGGGGCTGTCATGTCCCTAGCGCGAAGCGTGTGGGGGTTGGGGGGGTCAATGGAGCGATCTGGGACCACATTAGAGACCAAAGTCACCAGATAGCTTAGCTGGGCCTCAGTCTCTGAGCTCACTGCTGTCTGGTGAGTCCCTTCTAGGATTACTGATGGCTTGAACAGGTGGGCTGAGGCAACCACTGCAGGCCTCCGGATGCTCACACTGCTGCCTCCCTCTCTCTGAGGGCCTGCCTGCCCCAGGTGCCTTGGAGACTGGATCTCCTCTCCCTCTTTTCTCTCTGCACTTGTGTCCTCCTGGGCGCCCCTCCCCTGGCCTACGCTGAAGGCCTCCTGACCCTCCAGGTTCTCTCTCCGCCGCTGCCTCCCACCCCAGTCACTCTTCCCCCCTTCAATTACCATAACATCGAACAAAAGAATATTTTATTATTTGGTGTCTTTATTAAATCAGGCTTTATGCTCTCTATTTTTCACTTTTAAGGTGGATGAACGCCACACTATATTTTTCTATTAAAAAGGCAAAAAGTCGGCAGAGTAGCTCTGATAGCCCCACAGTGGCTTTGTCCACCGGTCAGTAAATCTGGGGTAGGAAAAGAGAAGGTGGGGGCCTTCTCCTGGGCACCAGAGCTGCTGTTTGAAATAGAAAATATGGGTCTCAGTGACACAGCGCACTTTTCTGAGAGACCCTGGGGAGCCAGACCTGAGCTGGGCCCCTGGCTACCTTAGTCCTGACTGAAGAGACACCAGGCTCAGCACAGAGGCCTTGAAGAACACTCAAAGGCCCTAACTCAGTCTCTGAGCAGGATTTATCAGACCCTGCTGAGTGACAGCCTCCAGCCACTGAAACCCTGGAAGACAGTAGTGACCCAGGAGAGAAGGAGATGAGAGGAAGGCCCAGCTGCCACCTCCACCAGGCAGCCTACGTGGACTGTCCTCCCCTTCCAATGCGCCTATCTGTCCTACCAGGCCTCTGTTTGCAGTTTGCTTCAGCTGTCTGTGTCACAGCACACACGTGCACATACACACTTCATATTCCCACACATCTCTTACATCACAGATGTGACCAGACACCCCCCAGGGAGCGTCTTTCCATGCCTACTCATGTGTATATAATATATTCAGGCCTGCAGGCAGAGGGCTCCACAGCGTGCTCTCAAAAATGCGCCTGCAAAGTCAGGTATGGTGGTGCGTGCCTTCAAGGTAGGTAGATTACTGTGAGTTTGAGGCTAACTTGGTCTACATGGAGAGTTCTGAGTTAACCAGAGCTGTACATTGAGTCCATGCCTGAAGGAAGGAAGGAAGGAAGGAAGGAAGGAAGGAAGGAAGGAAGGAAGGAAGGAAGGAAGGAAGGAAGGAAGGAAGGAAAGAAGGAAGGAAAGAAGGAAGGAGGGAAGGGAGGGAAGGAGGGAGGGAGGGAGGAAGGAAGGAAGGAGAGGAAGGAAGGGAGGTAGGGAGGTAGGAAGGAAGGAAGGAAGGAAAGAAGGAAGGAAGGAAGAAAGGAAGGAAGGAAAGAAGGAAGGAGAGGAGGGAAGGGAGGAAAGGAGGGAGGGAGGGAGGGAGGAAGGAAGGAGGGGAAGGAAGGAAGGGAGGGAGGTAGGGAGGTAGGAAGGAAGCAAGGAAGGAAGGAAGGAAGGAAGGAGGGGAGGGAAGGGAGGGAAGGAGGGGAGGGAGGGAGGAACAGACATGTATATAGAATATAGGGACATTTCTTATGCCACTGAGCAGGCACACATGGTCTCTCTCAGACAGACTTCTGCCCATCCTCCCTCTCCTCGACCACCTCTACAAACCCTACCCAGTCACAATTCAGAAACTTCCAAACCTTCCAGACTATGTGCACGGACCCGCCCTCCACACACATGCACAAGAGCACAAATGTACATGCTCGTGCGCAGACGCACATACAAACACACTAGCACACACATGACCCACTTCCTAACCCAAGGAGTTATGTCCCTGACATGGAGAGAAAGAGCTGCTAAGAACCAGGCTTCCTCCTCCTCACACATTCTTCTCTACAGGATGAGGCCTCTGCACTGTCGGCCCGCCTTCCCCTCACCCACATCCACTGAGATGCTTTGAGCAGCAGGGTGGTGCTGAGAGTCTCTGCAGGCAGGTGCATCAGGGAGCCTGGAGGGGGAGGAGGAGGAGGAGGAGGAGGAGGAGGAGGAGGAGGAGGAGGAGGAGGAGGAGGAGGAGCAGAGCATGTTGGAGAATAGAACAGCCCTCTCCCTCCTGGACCCTTGCCGTAGGTCTCTGCTCACCTCAGAGAGCATCCAACGCTGAGGCAGGGGGTCACAGAGCTGGAGCAGGACCATCCTGTCCCTGAGTTTGTGAGAGAATACACATTTCTACCTCAATCTCAAAACATCAGAGTGTTTCTTAGTTGGTATTTCTATGGAGCCAAGCAGGAGCCTGTCAAAGAACCACCCCAGCCCATGCTCACGGCGTTCTCTCAAGTGCACGGTTGAGGTCGCGATGTGCAATGTCCCTACATGACGGCCCTTCCGATCCACATGTCACATGTGCCCTTTGTCCTGTAAAGCTGAGTCATATCTCCTTGGTGCCCAACGACAGCAGAGCAAGATCGAGTTTCTTCTCGCTCCGCATGACCTTTGTTGGCCACTCAACAAGACTTAGTTTGATGACCTGTAAATGTGGACAATGGTACTTCTTCACACGACTAGCAGGAAAGAGCCTGGCTCCTGCCATCCAGCCTGGAATAAAGCAAATGCTCACCCGGGGCTCGTCCCAACCCTGGAGTCTCTATCTTAGGGAAAAACGAAAACCTCATCCTGCTGTCTCTGACCCTCCTCTACCTCCCCAGGTTCTTATCCCTGCCAACAGCGTCCCTCTGCCCCCTTTCGAAGCCACCCTGGCAGCTCCTGGTCCGCCTAGAACACAGGTCTGAGACACTGGCTCATCACCACTGCCAGCTGCCTCCCTGGCCTAAGTGGCCCTCCCAGCTCGACATCCCAAGATCCACCCTCACCACAGACCCCACTGCTGTCAGACCTCATTCAGTTCCCTCACGCCCTTCCATAAGAGCTAGCTTAATTCTCTACCGCAGCCCTTCATGATTGTTGAGTCTAGATTGACCCTGGAAGTTTTCCCTCTGGTGCTCCACCAAGCTCAGCATTGGTCCCTAACCCCTTCACCAAAGGGCCCTGTCTCTGCTGGGTGGCCTGCAGCAGAGTCTTGTACCACTAGCATCAAGGTCCTGCAGTGCTGCTGGGGGGCTGACCACTGATGACCCAATGTCAGTCAGCCTGGTCCCACGGCCCTGCCTCCATCTTTCCTGGTATTCCCTGGAGCCTTTCACTCCTCTGCCTCCCCATCTACCTGAGAGAGGGAGCTTCCTCTATACCTTCTTCTGTCTCTGGCGCCCACTTCCAGATTCTGACCCGAGTTTAGATGTTGTCACAGTGGCTGAGGGAAAAGCACCCTCTCAAAGGCCAGGCTACCTGGCTTCCAGACTAGTGGACTTCCTTCCTGTGAAAATGGAGTAAGGTAGGTCAACCAGATAGCCCAGCTGGTAAGTAAAGGCTCTTGTTGCCAAGACTGACAACTTGAGTTTGATCCTCAGAATCCACATGGTACAAGGACAGAGCCAACTCCTGCAAATTGTCCTCTGACCAGCACATATACACCAGAGCAAGCGCACATACCCTGACACAGACATATAAATAAATACAAATTCTGTAAGTGGAAAAATGAGGAAATGTGGAAGAATCAAAGAGTGTGTGTAACTCCTCAGGACAGTCCTGGTGTGAAAGAATCCCTCAGTTCGGGGCTGGAGAGATGGCTCAGCAGGTAAAAGCACCGACTGCTCTTCCAAAGGTCATGAGTTCAAATCCCAGCACCCACATGGTGGCTCACAACCATCCGTAAAGAGATCTGATGTCTAAAGACAGCTACAGTGTACTTGCATATAATAAATAAATCTTTAAAAAAAAAAGAAAAAGAATCCCTCAGTTCAGAAGTTACAGCAGCCCTCAGGACCATCTTGCTTGCTGGTTTCCTATCCAGTCCTCTCCTTACCTTGTCCAGGGGCAGAGGCGCTTAGACAGTTCACAGCTTCCAGAATAAGATGTCTAAGATGGATGGAGGAGCACAATGTTGGCATGTTGGCATCCCACCGTACATCTGCCATGATTAGGTGGGGACCATGGGTGCACATAACACTGTATAGCCCATCTTCATTCCATAAACTTCTCCACTGGCCTCTGCTATGGCTGCCTGAAGTTGCTACCCCTGAAAAGGTTCATCGTCCTTGATAGCTATATTATTATTATTGTTGTTGTTGTTGTTGTTGTCATAATCATCATTATTATTAGTTCTAGCTCTGTATAAGGGTAAATCCAGTCCTTCCCTACACATCATGGGGGCAGGGGACTAAGGCCATGCAGGACCTCACAGAGACCTGGCCTTGAGGCCCTATAATAGAATCATCCCTCGGTATTCTGGACCCTGGGCCTAAGGGCAGGCTGGAAGTTAAATCGAGGAGCCCTTTCTTGTAGAAGTAGCTACGTGCACATAATGTGTATAAATGTATAGAATAATCAGCAGCAGAGACTCAGCTGTCTGCCACTGGTTTGCAAGATAAATTGCATTAATCAACATGATGCCTTCAGAACTTTTGGTGAGCTGTTTCTTATGCTAATTGGACCACTTAAAGGAGACTGTCAGCATACCAGGATTCCTCTCTGGCTGTCAGGGCGATTACTGGCATGTGCAAGGCCCGCCCTCCCTGACCCTTCTTCTTTGACTAGCACCCATTCTTTTAAAAAATACATAATATTAATGAGAAGAACTATGCTAATTACCTGCCCCAAATTAAGTTCTGGGAGAAAAGGGGACGTGGGTATGAGTGTGACTGACCCACGGGAGGGCTTGCTTGAAATCAGTATGGAAGTCTCTGGGTGGGGGCTCCTCAGAGATGGACGGTGGGGTCAGGTCAGAGGTCAAGACCTGCTGCTGCGATTGCAAATCCTGACTCAGGACTTCAGGTGGAAGGTGCCATAAACCTAGGAACTGGGGATCCCAGAAGCATATGAAAGAAATGAAAGAAATCTACAATCAGAATCAGGGACTCAGAGCTGCGTTGACACCGGCTGCCTCAGTCTGTCCTCTGCTTGGTTCCTTACACCCATATCTAGACTCTGGACCTCCGAGGAACCTTTGAGAGGCTATCTGACTTCAGCTTGATCTAGCAAGGGAAGCTCGGCAGGTGCCACGGTTCTGGTCCTCAGGAGGGAGAGGGTGTTTAGAATAGAATCTAAATATCCTACAGCATGGGTCCTACAGCATGGAGAGCTGGCTGGGCTCTAATGGAATCCATGCCACCCTGCTTTCGAGCTGCTGGTAATGGCCAGGAAGGGTTTTGAGTGGGTGGGGACTGTAAGCAGTCACTTGGGCAGTAGGGATGGACAGTTTGACGTTCAGAGAAGAAAGCACTATAGTGGCTAACTTCTCCAAAGCATGAACCCTCGGAAAGTTCTTGGAACAGGTTTTCACAGCTTTTCCTTCCCCGAGTGAGAGATTCCTGCCATAATCAGACAGTGTTCACCAGGACAGTCTTGGGCTTGTCTCCAGAGCCACGGGACAGCATGAAGCCTGTGTCACTGTTCTTCAGGGAGTCACTGGCATACTAACCCTTGTTAGTCAAGGCCCTTCATGGACACAAGGTGCTAATGCTCCTAGGTCTGTTACGATGGTCTCCCTTTCCTAAATTCTGAACCCTAACCTTTTTAGTCTGGGTTTTTCAAGACAGGGTTTCTCTATGTAGCCCTGGCAGTCCCAGAACTCCCTCTGTAGACCAGGCTAACCTCCCACTCCATGATCTACCTGCCTCTGCCTCCTGAGGGCTAGTATTCAAAGCATGCACCACCACCATGCCAGATGCAGCATCCAAACTTCAGGACTTCCTTTCCCTCTCAGTTGCTTCCTCAGTTGCCAGGCGTACCCCAGTGACCACACACCGCTGCAGAGCTAAGACCACGCTTTGGACTTGACACCAGGCTGCCTCAGTCTGTTCTCTGCTCCTTTCCTTACACCCACTGTTAGCTCAGGTCCGTGAACTTTGTCTGAAACCTCCATGTTGTGCCTCTAACCCCCAGTTCCTTGTACCACAAGGTGTGATCCCTGAGCCAAGCCTTGATTGCCACACGCCCCTCTCAGCTTCACACTAGTGGCAGAAGGACACACAGGGGTGTGTCCTCCGGGAATCAATCATGCCTGTCACCCTAAAACGAGTCCTCTACTATCCCTCGCTGCTTTGTGATTCCGATGGGCCAGGATGCTGTCTGAGTTCTGCTCGCCCACCTGCCTGCTCTGTAAATGTTTGTTGGAGGTGGGCCTGTGCCTCTCCCAGGTACACACTTAGCACAAAGCCACAAAGCGCAGTGGCTGGCGTACCACTTACACTGCCTTTCTGCTTGGAGGGTAAAGGAGTGCTACTTGTCATTTTGTCTTTGTGGCTGAATGAGAAATTCTTCTTTAGAGCCACTGCAACAGCTGCTGTCATTGAAGTCCACTTGCAGATCAGTTCAATTTGTTTCCTGATTCCTTCTCCCCGCTGTGATCCCACCGGGAAGGGCGTAGCTGTGGCACGCATCTGGGCCTGGAAGTGACAGGCTCCCTAGCTTCCTGGTTCCTCTGACCACTTCCAAGTGCTTCCTTTGGATTCTACAAATAGCCTGAGTGGAGAGCGGGACAGCCTGGGCTGGACCCGGCTAGGATCAGCTAGGGAGGGCGTGACCTCTCCCCACCACACAGGAAATGAACAGAAACGACCCTTGTCTCAGAGCTTTCCAACTGTGTTTCTGTGGAGTGTGAGTCATGTACTGTCCAGCAGTTCCCTCCTGTTTCCTGTCACCAATCAGTGGCACAAATGTCTCCATCCAAGGCTCTCTCACGTCTGAGAGCACACTGTCACATGCTGTTCCCACCCAGGGGGACAAAAAGCACTGGCCCATCAAAATAACTTCATCCTAGTGACTGGGACCTCTTCAAGTCCCCCAGCCATGCGCAGGAATGTCCCTACGCCTCCTCCTCCTCCTCACTTCTGGAACAGTGAATCACCAAACACTGGAGGTGGTAATTGTCATCACCTCCAGAGTCACAGGGAAGGACAGCGTCTCACTTGAGATTCTGTGATCCTAGAGCTTCCTTGAAGAAGGCGAGGAAGACGGCCTGGCAGGTGAAGTGCTTGCTGTACAAAGCAAGATGATCTGAGTTCAGTCCACAGAACTCAAAAAGAGCCAAGTGTGGTCTTAAGTGTTTGTAATTCCAGCTCTGGGGAGGTTGCAGGCAGGTGGGTCCCTGGCAGGTGCAGGCAGGCTCCCCTCCCCCATGCTCAGGAGAGAAGGCAGGCAGTCTCCAAGCAGGGCTGGGAACAGGCATGTCCAGCCCAAGGAGTCTGAGGCAGCTAGGAATGCTCCCAACACAAAGACTGATCATAAACATAAAGCATTAGGTGCGTGCATTTATTTATTTATTTATTTATTTATTTATTTATTTATTTATTTATTTATAACTTGATCTTACTGTGCTCAAGGGTGAATTTTATGTAAGACCTTGTGTGGAAGTGTCAAAAGGTTGGATATGCCCAGTGTGACAGGCCCCCAACAGGAACATGCAGCCTGCCTCGGGGGCTATTATGTGACAAGGGGACAGGCAAGAGCCAGGGACTGCAAGCCAGGTGCTCCCTGGGAGACTTCCCAGATGAAAGCAGACACTCAGAGAGCCAAGAACAGGGGTGGGGGATGGGTCTGCAAAGCCCTTATTAATAAATGAATAATTGGCCTAGCGTTCCCCTGATGGATGTGCACAGCAGCATGTCAGCATCTTACACAGAAGGGCCACGGATCAATCTTCGCTGCGTGGCTGCTGTCACCACTTAGCCAGGGAGGGTGGGTGACTGGGAGGCCTTGGAGGTTGCAGTACACCCAGGCTCTGAGCTAGACCTGCCTTGGCTTTCCAACCGTGTATTCAGAGGCCCTTGACACCTTAATGGGGGATGGGGCTGTTTTCTCAGATTTAACTCACCGTCACAAGCCCAGGGCCCTTCCTCTCCACCTGTCTCCATCAAAAGTGCCTAAAAGCACATCACTAGCAAACTACTAGACTCGTGGCCACCTGCACGGCCCCAGCAAGCGAGCATAAGAGCATGCATAGCTCACTGTCTTCCCCTCCCACTTCCGGCAGGCCTGGTGTAGCCCGAGGAACAATAAATGCTGCTTTAACTCCGCCCTCTTTCTCCACTTTCCCCTGCTCAGCCCCTCCCCCATCCTGCACACTTTGCTCCTGCAGGTTGCTCTGAACAACCAAACCTAAACGAGCGGAATGGATTGAGGCTAAGGCACTGTTGGGACAGACAGGGCATGCCCCTCTGCATCTTCAATACGCATCTCTAGGGGAATGGCAGTCTGGGGGTGGGGAGTGGGGGACACTGGCGGGCCAGGCT
This sequence comes from Apodemus sylvaticus, assembly GCF_947179515.1. Taxonomy (NCBI): domain Eukaryota; kingdom Metazoa; phylum Chordata; class Mammalia; order Rodentia; family Muridae; genus Apodemus; species Apodemus sylvaticus. Next base: position 80,367,022 of record NC_067484.1, read on the forward strand.
GGCCCCGGGGCATTCCCTCTTTCCTTGGAGCTCAGGTTCAGGAGAGCCTGCAGCTGTGTGTGTGCACACTCGTGCTTCGCTAAACACCAAGAGCGCAAGCATTCGTGGCTTACTGGGGAATCTTCCCTCACTTTGGTGAGGACCGTTATTTTTTCTGAAATCCCTTCTACTAAAGCTGATGACAGTGCCATCTTTCCACATCCGCCTTAAAAACAGGCAACCATTGATGGGGCTGAACGGGGTGGTCTCACTCATAATCCCAACAATTAGGAGGCAGAGACAAAAGAATCAAGTTCAAGGCCAGGGGCTGGGGAGAGGGCTCTGTCAGGAAAGAGCTCTCTGCAAAAGCACCAAGAGCCCAGATAAAGAGCCAAGTGTGGAGGCAAGTGTTTACAAGCTAAGCACCTGGGAGGCAGAAACTGGAGCGTCTGGAGCTGTTTAGCCAGACAGCTAAGGTAGTTTGAATAGGAATGGTCCCCATAGGTTTATATATTTAAATGCATGGTCATTAGGGAGTGTTAGGAGGTGTGGCTTTGTTGGAGTGGGTGTGGCTTTGTTGGAGTGGGTGTGGCTTTGTTGGAGTGGGTGTGGCTTTGCTGGAGGAAGTGTATTCCTAGGGTTAGTCTTTGGGATTTCAAACGCCCATGCCAGGCCCAGTATCTCTCTCTTCCTGCTGCACAGGAATGCGATTGTAGAACTCTCAGCTACCATGTCTGCCTGTGCTGTCACGCTCCTCTCCATAGAGGAAAATGGTCGAAATCTCGTAAACTGTAAGAGCACTGACTAAGACACCAACCTGGCTGAATTGGCTAGCCTTAGGTCCCAGTGAGAAGCTCTGTCTCAAAACCAAGGAAGATATTTCCTTAGGAGCAACACCCAAGGTTGACTGACTTCTGGCTTACATGTGCATGCACATGCGTACGCACATATGAACATAAACGAATGCAAACACACACATACATGAAAGTGTTCAAGGCTATCCCCTCAACTACGAAGGGAGTTTTAAGGCTAGCCTGGGCTACCTGATACCTTTTTTCCCTCGACAAAACAAATAGCTTCAGGGAGCCACAGTGGTCTGTATACCCTCTCTCTCCAACCCCCCAATCCAGGGCCCCATGGGTGAACCATACAACACACCCCAGTGCTCTGCTCTAACGCGCCAAATCTCCAGGAAGTCCTTGTCCTATCCCAGGGCCGTGGGCCTGGTGTGGGCCAACAAGCCTCCCCTAGCACTGTGTAGGCAGACAAGTGGGGAAGGTGTCCCCACTCGTGGCTTTTATCTGGTACTCACTCTAGTGTCCAGCCCCTGCGGTGGCCTCTATCGGGATAGGTGTTGATTTCTAGAAGATTCCTGAGTGAGCCATGCTCGGCAGATGGCAGGACAGCTCTGGGCAAGGGGTGGCCAAAAAACGGAGGGAAAAAAACGGGGACAATGGGTTCGTGCTCAGAGGCATAAAGAGGGCTCTGACAGTGTTTAGAGAGTGGGAGAGATTACTCCCGTCACAGTGTGGGTGAGTAAGGCGTGGCGAGAAAGGAGGGAGGAGGGAAGTAATGGTGAGGATGGATGATGGCAAAAGCAGTCAGGGTGGGCAGCCCTGAGTGGTGGGCTTCAGGGAGATAGGCTGGAGCTGGCCTCAGCAGCCTGAACACAGCAGCTCCTAGTCCGCACACATGCACATTTCCAGAGAACCAGGGTTTGTAGGGCATGAGGTCTTGCACGTGCTACCAGCTACCCTCCCAATGTCCAAGGATGCCCAGCCCACATCAGATAGCGTCTTCCTACCTTTCCACGTCTATGTGTTCACCCGCCCCGCCCCGCCCCCAACCAGTCACACAGGCGAAAACAAAGCCCAACCAACTCCCAAGTTCCAAAGCCTTAGGTTGCATGTTGGTGCCATCTGGTGGTCACTCGAAGTACCACACCTGCTAGGTTTCCATTATCTTGGAGCTTAGAGAATATTACATTCCCTCCTTACTTCACACACACAGGCAGACACGCAGACAGACACACAGACACACACACACACACAGAGTTTGTGAGAGTGAATAGCTAGTGACTGTCCATGACAGTGTCCCAACACCCAGATTCAGGATGGGCCTCACAACAAAAGTCCGGAAGGTACACACAGACACAGACGCAGTCGCTCCACACACGCTAGTCTGCTTCTTCTCTCAAAAGCATATTTAAAGCAGACACATATAAGGCTCTGCTCGAAGCCCAGCACAGGCACGACCAGAGTCAACATCTGTGAGTTCTCAGCAGCCCAATCTGTTTCCATCACAAGTGAACCTCCGAGTATACCGTCTCAAGCTCCCACGTAGATTAGAACACCCACAAGCTTTAGAAATCTCCTCTGCGTACAAATTGGTGGATCAGGTAGAAACCCCACTGGGTAACTTGCTTTTATAAACCTGGCATTCATGGAGACCATTAGGGACAGGACAGGGTGAGCCCATTCCCTGGTCCCTTCCTCCCTTCCATGTTAGAACCCAAGGACTCTGTGTGTGTGTGTGTGTGTGTGTGTGTGTGTGTGTGTGTGTGTGTGTGTGCTAATATGGCAGGTAAGATTAGATCCTCTCTCCACTGGGGTTGTCCTGTGTGGCTCCAACGTATCTCCATACGTATTCGTGCCGTATTACTTATTCTTTGACCTCCTCCCCGACAGCCCATGATTTCCCAGAAGGTCCTGAGATGGGGAGAGGGTGGTCATACAGGAGTCAGCAACAGGGATCCGACTTCTCCCTGCTTGGCCTGTTCTCTCTACAATAAAGGATGGGAAGTGCAATGCTGAGGGCCAAGGCAGGGCGGATACGCCACCTCATCCTGCTTCTCCTGTCTCCCAGAAGCCCGTCCAGCCTGCTGAGGCAGGGACCCTTCCCACAGGCACAGCAGCAGTTGAAAACAGACCAGGGAGCACCACCGTGCTCTGCGGCCTGAGCAGGAATGCTTTGTTGGCCCTCGGGACTGCTGGAAGCGAGCAGAAAGCTCCCCCCCCCTCTCTCTGTGTGTGTGTGAGTGTGTATGTGTGTGAGTGTGTGTGTGTGAGTGTGTGTGTGTGTGAGTGTGTGTGTGTGTGAGTGTGTGTGTGTATGTGTGAGTGTGTGTGTGTGTGTGTGCACGCGCACACACGCGCTGATACAGAGGGCTGCAAGGACAGTAAAGAGGCTGGCCGGCCAAGCACCTCTGCTTTCTGTTCTGCGATGCCTCAACCCCTATTATTCACCATGGAACCCAATCAGGAGTCTCAAAGGCATTGCCCTTCCCAGTCTCTCAAGAGGCTCTCATTGCCATGGCTCCTGTAAGCCATTGTCTACAGATGTGCAAAGCAGAATGTACTCACAGCACGGGGGTGGAACGGGGCTGTGGGTGGTGTGGGTGGCTCATTCCTTAGCCTAGTTTCAATGTGAAGGTAGCTGACAGAGCCGTGAGCTCACGTCGTGGGGGATACCTCATCCTAGAGGGCGCCCTGAAGCTGCTTTCTGAATTGTGGGTGGTAGGGTCAGACCCTTCCATCTCCTCTGAGTCTGTGACGCCCCCGGCCACTGTCTTCCCTGTCAGTAGGGCTTCAGGGAGTCTGGAGATAGGCTGGAGTTGACCTCAGCAGCCTGAACACAGCATCTCATCCGCACACACATTCCCAGAGAACCAGGGTTTGTAGGGCATGACGTCTGGCACGTGCTACCAGCTGTCTGACGAAATCCAGAAGACTGTACGCACAGGTCACAAATAAGGCCTGGTCTGGAGAGGATCCTGACCCCTGACATCTGCCCTCTGTCCTGTGGACAGAACCGTGAGAGAAGACATTCAGGTCAGGAACATGATTTGAATAGATAAGAAAAGGCCAGCCATCAGCCCATCTCCCCTATGAGCCCTTTTCCTGTCCCAAGACTGGTCCATGTGTCCGAGAACCTGCAGCTCCTGAGGGTCTCCCATTCCGTGGGACCAGAGCCCCATGGGAATATCCTGCTGCTGTATCTAGAACCCCAAATGTCATCTTCACTCCTCAAGGGAGCCCAGCTCAGTCAGCACCGTTTATGAGTTTCATCTCCCAGCACGTTGGACACCAAACTGGTCCCCCCACCCCGGGGCCCACCCAGGTGCTGACTGTGTTACAGAAAGACTGTGTAGACTTTCACAATTACAGAAAGACTGTGTTACATCTTGAAGCCAGGATATAGAGAAAAATGTGCCCACACCCACCAAGCTATCCCAGGCTTGGCATCCTAGCGGGCATTAGGAAGGTGAGAAGTCCCTGCCTTGGCTGTCACCGGGATCCACCACAGGGAGGACGGGGCACAACAGGACAAATAGGAGATGGTGTATAGTGCCACTGAGATACATTGCATGGAGGAAAACCAGGAACACAGAGTCCTAAGTCACCGGGAGCACAGAGCCTGGGGGGAGCTGCTCCTTGGAGACTCAGCGCTGACTTTGACCCTTACCCCTGTTCCCTTCTGCCATGTGTTCACACAGAAGCTATCCTGGGGCGGGGAGGGACGTTGAAGCCTTTGCTTGTGCATGAAAATAAGCTACGTGCACTTGCATACACATATATGTGTGCTCATTTTTTTTTCCTGTGTGATAATGCCCAAACATCCAGGCACAGGTGACAAGTGTTCCGTCCCCTAGATCCTCAGGAGAGCCACCTTCCAGCCAAGAGTTGCATCTGAGGGCCACACAGTCCCCCTCCCTACACAAAGGGAGTGGCCTAGCCTCAGGGCAAAATTTATCATCATTATCCTAATATCATCTCTAGTCTCGGCAGTGGCAGTAGCTAAAGAAAATACCAAGGCTTAAGTCGGGGCGCAGGAGAGAAAGTCAGGAGATAGGAAATATGATTTATGACGGAAATCAATGCAATCATAATACTCCGTGCTTATGAAATTGGGCTGTGCCTCCTGGGCCCACACAGGCCCACTTCGCTTCAGCCCTGCCTGTCACCAGGGCTGGGGACTCTGGTAATCTGGGTGGGGAAATCTAAATGATGCACACTCCCTACATCCTTTCTGGCCTTCCTTGGTGGTAGTAGGAGTGCAGGGTATTGTCCAGAGGGGCAGTGGAGAGGGGCGAGGGGCAAGGGACATTAAGCTGGGTCCCCAGCACTTTGCTGGTGCCTCGACCTACCTGGCTTGTACTGTTCTGGAAACCATTCACCCAGGACAGGCAACTGTGATAGCATGAATCCTGAGGGTCATGGTGCCTCAGTGACGGGGGTGAGGGTAGCTGCCTGCCCTTGCCAAGCAAGCCTCAGTAGCCTCTCAATATTATGGGGCCAGGCCCTAGGTACCAGCTTATTGTAAAGGTTAAAGTAACTGCCAGGGAAGTGGAGAGCCTTACACGAAAGCTCCACCCAGAACACGCCCTGTCCAGCACACAGCATCCTCCCGGCAGTGTGAGCTAAGCCATGGTCTGTGCGCGTGATGGTGTGCATATGCGGTGCTGGCGGTAACTATGGTAACTGTGGAAGTGGTGATGACGGTATCAGTGACGGTGGTGATAGGAGGTCACGCGGCAGTGGTGGCCATGAGCGGTGGCTATAATGTGGCAACATCAGTCGTCACGTGTGTTTATAGGTACACACGTGTTGTTGCTCCTGGAGCTAGGGCAGGTAGGACATGCAGATTCTGCAGAAAGGCCTAAGGTCAATATCATTCTCACTTCTCAACTTTTCTAGAACCGAGGCAAAAAAATTTATACTCCAGTCCAGTAGCCTGGGAGACCCTGGGGTCACATGTCCTTTTTATAGATCTGGGCATGAACACACTTATCCTGCTGCCTCAGAAATCTCTCAGCTCCTGGACAACTCGTTTGAGCTAAAGATAAGGGCCAGTGGACAGTAGAAACATGACGTTCAGGTAAATATTGACCACCTATGGTAAAACCTCACAGACAGAGGGCTTCTTCCAAGGGCATCCCCTTCAAGGTCCCTCAGCACAAGGCAAGGCTTCTGGTAATGGGTACCTGGATGAATTCATGCCATCAGGAGTAGCTACTTTGTGGTTGCCAATGGCTGAATTTAATAGCAGGGAATAAAACAGATTTCAGGAAAGAGGTATCTGGAGGGTTGCTGGGCTCTGGTGGGTAAGATTTTGCTGAAGGGGAAACAGAGTTCCACCTCAGGGAATCTTTGGGACTGCATGTCTCAAGGCACTTTCAATAGTGCTGTGGGGAAAGCAAGCCCAAGAGGAAGATGGAGCATAGGGTATGAATTCTCCCAGCACCTCCTTTGCCACTGGACACTAGCACCCCGGCTACTCTTAGCTTACCCCTCACCAGTCTCCATGCCACTGTAGGCAAGTTTCTAACGGAAGGTGGACAGAGGTGACATCTTAGAAGCAAGAAGGGTTGTTAGGAGGCATCTTTTGGGCAGGCCCCAGATAAACTGCTCGTCCTGCAAGCAAGCATCAAAAGGGTGGGTAGGCCAGGCAAGGCCAGGCAAGGGAGAGGCCGAGAGATGGGGGTTGTAGCTCGGATCCTGAGGTTACAGGGCAGCCCAGCAGCTGGCCTTGGGGTCAAGGTGATTCTGCCGGTATTTCGAAGGGCATCCCGGGGCTAGCACTTGCCTTGACAAGACCTCAGGAGCTCAATAGACTTTCCAAACCTAATTAGTGTTTAATGGTCTGAAGAGACACGGCATCCACCGTCACCGGCTGCACCATGGCCGTGCTGTCCAGCGGAAGGTTCTTAATTAACCTTTAAAAAGCCAATCTGCTGGGCCGCCATGGGAGGTCACACCCCTGTCACCACTCGAATGCTCACATCTAAGGACCACAGTGTCTGTCCCATGTGTGATTCTGAGGGTGGTGCTAACCAGCGCCTTGAAGCAGGGTCTGGGAAGTGTAGTGGGGAATGTGTGGCCTGTGGCTGCTGGCCCATGACCAGCATGGCGAGGGGACATTGATGGGAAATAAGCAGTGGATATCAGGCAAGAGGGAGACTTGGGTGCCTGCTGCCTTCAGGGCGTGTGCTGTGGCCGGTTCCTCCAGAGGGGCCATAGTGGGCACAGACAGAGTGGGCAGCCTGAGCAGCCAGGCCCTAGGACATGGGCACAGGGGTCCCTGAGCTTTCTAGCTGTTCCTGGCTCCTAACTATTCTGCCTAAGGCAGATGTGGGACAAAGCAGGGGTAGACGGATGGAAGTGGAGGGTTGCATTCTAATCTCAAGAAGCAGAGGGTTTGGAGGGATCAGTAGGCCTTGTGTACTAACAGTGAACAGTGGGCCCTAAAGGCTGGGAACTCACCATGGGAACATGTCTGGCTTTGGGCTGGAGATCATGCCAGGGAGAATAGCTAACTGACAGCGAGGATGTACCAGGGGCAGGGGCAGAGTGGCAAGATAGAGTTTAGGATTACCTCACAGGGCTGCAAGCCAAGCAGAATCTCCAAGGAAGAAGGGGAAGGGACAGGACAAAGGACCAGTGGCACCTACAAGAACCCCAGTGTTCAGACAGGAGGAGGGTGTGGGCCTTCCTGGACAGAGGGGCAAGGAGATGTCATAGGCCCACTGGAAGAAAGACAGAGTGCAGACGAGGAGAGAGCACACAGCTCCTTCCCATTGAGTACACTCTCCGCCCGTGTACCACGTGTACATCACACACATCCCCTACCAGAGCTACCTGTGTGTAGAATCTCTCTCTCTCTCTCTCTCTCTCTCTCTCTCTCTCTCTCTCTCTCTCTCACACACACACACACCAAACACACTTATATGCACATATGCACGTTGCTTACCGATCTAGGCCGCCCCCAGTTCGCTCCACTCACCCAAACACGTGCCCCCCACCCTTCTGTAATCACCCGCCCCTCACCCCACACTCCAGTTTATATACATGCTTATATTTGCACTCACGCCTGACACACTTGCAAGCAGTGCCCGTGACCCAGAGACCCTGGCATGTTCCAGAAGGAGGGCTGGGCCGTGATCGATGCTTATTAATGAAGCTACCCCAGAGATGGCTAATTGATGGCAGTGTGCGGCTGTTGTCTGGAATTTAACCTGATTCATCATTTAGCCTGTTGGAGGCTGGAGAGCTGTGTTAATTAATGCCAGGAAAACAGGCTTGGACGAGCTGGGTGCAGGCTCACGTTAGAACACTGGAGCACAAGGGGCAGAGGGAGGGAGAGAGGGAGAGAGGGAGAGAGGGAGAGAGGGAGAGAGGGAGAGAGGGAGAGGGAGAGGGAGAGGGAGAGAGGGGGGGAATGATTAAATCAGAAGCCCAGAGACAAAACAAATTTCAAAAAGCAAACGTCGCTGCCTGCTGTTCAGAGATGACTCAGGTTTGCGCTTGGCCGACATCACCAGATTGTGGCGTGGGGATTAAGAGCAATTTCCTCTCCATTTGTCATTTACTTCGTGTGGGTTCTCTCCCCAGGCCTGTGCTGAGGCTGAAGCCTTGGGAGAGAATGAAGAGGGTTCAGGCTTGGGGAGGAAGCGGAAGGAACCCGACCGGGGACATGCTTAGTAGGATGAGGGAACATGACGGGGAGAGGGCCCCCTGGCACTCGAGGCGCCAAGCATGTGAGAGGGTCAGATAAGAGAGGGAAGGAAGGATGCAGATGACACAGAGAAGGGTCTTGTCCCAGTCCCTGGGCCTGATTACTGCTTCCTCGTGCCTATCCTGCTAGCTTGTCCGGAGGCTCCGGATTTACTCCCTCAGAGGCACTAGTGGCAGTGTGGGCTAGAATGTGTCAGGGATATGTCTACAAGAAAACACTAAGACCTTAGCTGTGAAGAACTACTCAGCCAGGGAGCACTGCCTCAGGAGGCAGGATCAGCTGCAGCAGGTGATGGGACGTGAGGGAGATTTCCACGTCCACATTTGGAAGTGGAAACCTGGCCTTCCTGAACACTAAAGTTAGCTCCTACAGCCCCGAGACTGCCCCAGATTCACACTCAGTGGAGATCCCCACTCCCCGGGCAGCTGTCTACCTATCCACCAGTCAGACTGAGAGGACTTTAGAAAGCTGGGAGTTGGTCCCTCCTTAGGCAGGGATACCTGGCCATCAGGACTGGGTTATGGGCAAAAGTGTAAAGTCCAAATCATAATTGCTTCAGGAAATAAAAACATCAGAAATAAATTAAATAAGGAGATAAAAGACTTCTACATTGAAAAATTTAAAGTGGAGAAGGGTTGGGAGGAGAGAGAGAGAGAGAGAGAGAGAGAGAGAGAGAGAGAGAGAGAGAGAACAGGCATGTAAGTTCACACCTTTAATCCTAACTCTCTGAGAGTCTGAAGCAGAGGATTGCCAAGATTTTGAGGGTAGCCTGGTCTACACAGTAAGTTCGTGACTAGCCTAAATTACATCTTCAAAGTCTATCCCCACAACAACAGCAAACATTGACCTCGAGGTATACTGTAGAGCCACAGTAGCAAAAACTGTAAGGTATAAAAATAGACACATAGTAGACGGAGCAGATGCTTTAGTCAACACAGTGCTTGCCACCCAAGCGTGAGGACCCGAGTTCAATTCCCAGAACTTACTGAAAAAGACAGCATATAATGGCACAGGCTGGTGATCTTAGCACTGCAGAGGAAGAGGCAGGTTCGTCCCTGAAGCTCACTAGCCAACCACATCAACAAACCCAAGGCACAGTGGGGCCCAAGAACATAGCAGAGTGGGATTTTAGCCTTCTTCTTCTGAAGACTGGACAGTAAACAGTGCTGTAGAAGCAGGGGTCATAGAACAGGCCCCACCCACACAGGCACTCAACTAACACGGGCCAGATGAATGAATGAGAGAGTGAGAGTGAATAAATTGAGTGAATTAATGAATCAAGTAGGTAGTTCATTGAAGAGGCAGACACACGTGCTGATGGACCAAGGACAGAGGACAAAGCTGGGACAGAGCAAAGGGTAGGCTCTCGGGATGGGATGGAGAACAAGTACCACATGTCTCGGCACCCTGATTCTTGGTTACACGTTGTAATCTCAGACTCTCCCCCCATAGAAGCAGGGAGAGCCACAGGAGGGCAGGAGGGAGAGGGTGGCTGTAGGACACTGTGCTAAGAGTTTTCATTAAGCCCCATCCCCCTGCATCCTAGGAGGGTACGCCTTTAAGGGGTTAAGTAACTGCTGCCTCCGTGAGCAAGTGTATTGCAAAGCTAGGATAGAAATCTGGGCCTGGAAACTAAATCAGAGCTGCTTTTATCCAGAATTATCCATCCACTGTTTTCAACCATCGTGCACCCCCACCCTAAAGAGGGTGAGTGACCCCAGCCTGGCTGAGCAGCTAATTAGTTTGGTTTCCACGGCAGCGGTGCTTAACTGAGACTGTGAGGATCCTCCTACCTCTGCCAGCATAGCCCTGATGGATGGGTGGAAACAGTAAGAGGAAGATGGACAAGGAATCCTTGGCACTGGGGGACTCAGCGTCTTGACAGGGACACGTGGTCACTAAAGCCCAGGGTCAGAGAGCCAGAGGCCTTATCTTGGCAACCTTCTACTTCACCTGTCCTAGCTCAGAGAAGTGTAAATCACAAAGACCCCTCCTCTGATCATTAGACCATGGAGGTTCAGGGGACAATGGACATCAAACACTAGAAGATCTCTGTACTGGAAGCAAGAGTGAGCCTGGTCTAGGCCTGTCACGGAACCTCTGACCAGTCCAGAGACCAGGAACAAGGGAAGAAATCCTCCTTCTAGTCGGTTAGCTGAAAGGGCAGATATGTAGATTTTATACATAAATTCCAGGCAAAGGTGGAGGAGAAGGCTCAGAGGAGGAGGGGAGAGAGGAGAACAAAGAGGAGGAAGAGAAGGAGGAAGAGGGGGAGGAGGAGGAGGAGGAGGAGGAGGAGGAGGAGGAGGAGGAGGAGGAGGAGGAGGAGGAGGAGGAGGAAGGCGAGCAGAAGGAAGGAGTGTGGGCAGGCAGCACAAGCCGCCTACCAACAGAACAGCCTCCCAGTGCTGCCTGCTGTTGCTGGCTGGACACTGTAGAGCAGAGAAGCCTGTTGCATAGCAACTGCCGGGCAGCCTGCTTATAGGGCTGGACCACAGAGGCTGTGTAGGCTGCACAGGGGCTGCTTGGACTAAGAGCTCTGCATTCCTCACATAATCTTAGTCCCTTTGCCGGATTTGGCCTGGGGTGAGGGGTCATTTGGGAACCAAGAAGTACATCTGTGCCATGAGATAATTAATCCGTTTGTCTAGCACTTTCTCGGCGTCAGGTCTGGAATCCCACCTTCCCACAGAATCAGATGGCGCTGGATACCAGAGAACAGCGGCCCGTCTTGCTCTAAGCATCTGTCTGGCATTGTGCGGGCCTCTTTGAGCTCATTCTGCTCCATGCACTTGCTAGAATATGTCCTGGTGGGAATTCGCCTTGTCTCAAAGAAGCCGGCACCCAACCCACAGCAGCACTCAGGTCCTGCCAGGCCCAGCAGGCACAGCCTGCCACCATTCCGAGCCTCAGTGACTCTCCTCACTATCACAATTTGTGAGCTTCCCTTCTTCCCTTTGTTATCCCTGTAAATTCCCCCCTAGGCGCCCTCTAACTCCAATCTCCACCCACTCTGAAAGTTTGGGTTTCAGGAAAGAACAAAGGATATTACATTCACTATGTGGTCACAGAAAATTCTGGAGCACGAGAGAGACTTGCTTGCCACAGTTCACACTTGTCCTGCCCAGGTGCCCAGCTCCCACCACATACCTGGCTTCCAGGTCCTTTCTTACAACGAGGAGGCCCCAGTCTGAGGATACGATCCAGCCATTTCTCCCAGGCGATCAGAAGCTCTGCTGCTCCTTGACATCCAACACTGTTGACAGTGCAGAACAAAACATCCCCAAGTCAGTGATGCTCAGTGCAGCGGGTGTGAGGGCCGGGGAGATGACTTAGTCAGCAGTGTTCACTGTGGAAGCCCTCAGACCTGAGACTGATCCCCAGCATTCACATAAAATGCCAGGCTCACTGAAGAGCCCTTGTAATCCCACCACCGGGAAGGCAAGAGCGAGAGGATTTCTGGGCTTACTGGTCAACCTGTCTAGCTCAATCACTGAATTCCAGGTTCAGTGAGAAACCTTGTCTCAAGATTTCCCCAGATAAGGCAGACAGCAATGGAAGAAGACACCCTATATTGATTTCCAGCAACTCCACACCACAAAAACCTACACATGCATGCACACATACCATACATAATGTAATCACAGGTGTAATCAAGTGGACTCAATCATGGAAGGCTTGCAAGAAGTGGAGGTGATGCCTTAGAATTTACTTTGTAATAAAGAGGAAGTGAGGGAGGAAGGCGGGGCTTGCACACAGCACTGAGTCTCTGGGAGTCACCTGCAGTCTAACTCAAGCACTTTGCCCAAGAAATATACTAGCAGCCTTAGTTGGCTGGTCAAATGAAGAAAGGGGTAAAAGCGGGCAAAGATCTTGACAGGGCTGTTGTATCTCGACTGGACAAGCATCAGATGGCCTCTTTGGATCAGGAAGTGAGGACAGAAGTAAGATTTATTTTTAAAATATCTTGTCTGGAGGGCTTGCATTTCAATGGGCTCTAGATTTGCATATTTTAACAATCACCCCGTTCTTCTGTCTGGTCAGACTGCTGGCTGTCTCTCTAAAGGACGATCACTGCTTCAATAAACCCTTCCTAATCCGAAGGTACAACAGGGCGGCGCGGCTGGAGGGCAGAGGATTAACGGGCCTTTCTCTTTGGTCTGGAAACAAGTATGAAGGGCGGGTGACCCACTTACAGCCTCTGAGCACTTCTGCCAGGCCCAGGGACTAGGCTGATGATTCCACATGAGAGAGGCCTTGGTCATCCATACGATGAGTATGTTAAGTCGTGTGTGTGTGTGTGTGTGTGTGTGTGTGTGTGTGTGTGTTCAACTTCAGGTTTCATTCCACAGGGCACTGTCTACTTTAATTTGGTTTGACAGATTAAAATATTTATATGAGGGATTTTATTCATTTCTCCACCCTAACCCCTCCTAGCTTCCCTTCCCCCACCATTGAAACCTTTCTTCTCAACAAGCCTGTCCCCTTCCCTGTACTTTCAACAATGCAGACTGCTTCAGAGATCCCTGTGTGGACCTTTTCAGTCTTAGTGTATGTGAAGCTGAAGCGAAGGCAGCTTGGGCTTTTGAGACAGGGTCTATCACTGGCCTGGAACTCGCCAATTAGGCTAGGCTGGCTGACCAGGGAGCCCCAGAAATCTGCCTGGCTCTGCTTCCCCAGCACTGAGACTGATCACGAGCACATGCCGCCGTCTGTTACATGGGCTCTGGAGATCTTTCTCAGCCCCTCACGCTTGCACCACAACTGCTTTAATGACTGAGATCCCTCCATGCCCTCTGTATGTCTCAAGTGTTCAATGTTCCTGCCGCCATGACCGGGGCCTGGATGTGCATCAGAAACAAAATGGCTATGGGCCGTCCCTTATAGAGTGGAGACAGACATTAAACAAACCCAGCACCAGAACACTCCATTGATGCCATAAAGCCATGAAAAGGAGCATGAAGAACTTCAAAGGACACCTGATATACATTGCAGGACCACAGGGTGAGGACTGGAGGCTGCAGGAGGCATAGGAGGCTACCAAGCAGAAGAAGAGATCAACATCAACTCTAACCCTGGTAGCCTTGGGAGTTTGTACCCTGACAGTGGGTCAGCTGCCCTGGACAGGTCATGGTGGGGTACTGTGGATGCCACTGGAGGTGTTCATAGTCAGGCCTAGTACTGGAGAAAGTCACCTTTCCTTGAATCTCTAGCCCCTCTCTTTAGAGTGAACCATTGGCAATTTATTAAGGAGGCAATTAAATCAATCCGATATTTACAACAAACCACAAATGATGCACACAGCTCTTGTCTTTTTCCCTGAGAGCCTTGCTCACTGGGGCGGTGGAAGTCCCCAGCAAGGGCTCAGCATTGCCTCCGACTCTGCCTGAGCCTGGGATGTGCAGCTTGGGAATCTAACCCAGCAGCAGATGAGATCTTGACCTCTCAACAAATGCTTTTACCATTCATGTGTCAACTTCATTATTTCTGTGATGGTAAAGTCCAGGGCAGGCAGCATAGACAGCCATCCACCTTTGTTTATGGTGTGAGTTCCGTTCTCCCACCACAAAGAATCTATATCACGGTGTCATCTGTGACAATATTATGAGGATAGAGCACGCTCATCTTAACGGAATGGCTGGGCTGTGACAGGGCTGGTCATACCTCAGCAATGTGTGCCTTTTCATACCAGTACTGAGCATGTCCCAGAGACAGCTTACCACACATTAAGATCACCTGTCCCTGATGCTCTTCACCTGCAACCCAGGGAGTATCTGGGGCTGGAGGACTGCCGGTGGGATCCGGGAGCACAGAGGGCTAGCCCTTTGAACCCAGGCCAACTCTGCTTCTTCCTAGAAGCCGAACACCACAGAGCTATTTCTGCCCACAGACACGGGAAGCTGATCTTGCCTGCCCTAAAATGGGCACTACTTTCCTGTGTCCTCTACTTTCTTATTTCGTCATGATTCCCCCCCCCCCAAAAGTGAATTCTTTAAAGGCAATAGTTATATGGTATGTTACCAATCATGCATGTGCACATGCATGTGTGCATGTGTGATACAGGGATGCGCAGTCAAGAGGTTGAGTCTGGAAGTACCAGCCCCTAAGAAGAGCCCATGATCTAATAAGAAATTCATTCCCTGTCATCAGGAAATAGAAGCTAGATAATTAGACAAGAGGACAGTCCCAGGTCACCTCCAGAGTTGGGTTTCAAAGGCTGTAAGGCAGGAAGGCTCAGTCTCACCCCAAACCTCCACACCAGCCTTGGGGGCTGGGGGGGGGGGGAGACATTGCTGCAGAAAGTGGAAGTTTCTCTTTCTGGTGACAGAGCACAGCCGATCGTTTGGGAGACCCCTGGATATCCAGACTGGCCCTGCTCTAGAGGTGGTCATTCCTGTCTGAGGAACCCCTCCCTTTAAAGGCTGGGGAGAGTAAGTCAGCACAAACAAAACCCTACTCTCGAATGGATCCAGTGAGCGGTCTGGCTGGTGCCAGGAGGAACCGGAATGAGGATCTTAATCAGAGCCACCCTCCTGATGGATGGATGGTACCCTGCACCCTGGCTCTCAGGAGACCTGTGAGGAGCAGACATGGAGGCATGAAGCAGAGAGGGGGGTGTAGAAGGGGAGGTAGAGTCAGGAAAGAGCCCGGCCTGTCTGTCAGTCTGTATGCCCACCAGCCACAGGTCTCTCTGTTTATACAGAGAGACCTGCTGGACAGGTGAAGCCTTTGGACCAGCTCAATCATCATATTTATTCTAATTGTATCGTAATCGTCCCCAAGGAGCCTGGTTCAAATGAGCTTGACATTATTAAAATTTTAATGCCCAGTTTTCATAGCTGAATGAATATTTAAAGGGTATGTCCCAGCGTACGTTATGATGATGAAGAAATTAATGGAATGTCTTGTTTAATGCATGGCTATGTGTTGATGCAAAGAGTGGCAGGGGGAGGGGCTGGGGCAGGGAGACAGAGCCAGAGGGAAGGGACTGGGCAGGAGCCATTTGTCTGCCCATCCTCTGCCGCTGGCAGAGGCAAAGCTGGCCCTAAATCCTGTTCTGACCAGACCACTCAGTCCATACAGATCCCTTTCCCCAAAGCAGAACCAGGAGTTGATGAGATTGGACCTGAGTGTGGCAAGGGACAGGGAAGGGCCAGCTCCCTTCTGGTCCTAGCGATCTATGCAAAGCTCAGGAAACTACCACACCCAAGCCAAGTTGGCTTGCTCTACCTGGAGTGGGACCCCAGGTCCCAAGCAGCCTTCCCAGAGGTCTGGCACAGGAGCCTCCAGTCTTGAGGAAGCTGTTTCTGATCCAGGGAAGGCCATCCCTGGCTGGGCTGACACCCCTTCCCAGCCTGGAGGCAGGACCCAGAATAAAGAACAGTCTCAGGAAAATGCCATGTGGTAGCTTTCTTAGGGCACCCCGCACTGTCGGGACAAATGGATGGAGGACGGAACTGTGAGACAGGAGAAAGGTGTCTCGGGACCAAAGGTGTCCTGAGGCCCTGGCTTGGGCTGGAGAAATAATGTTTGCTACAGGGAGGTGTCAGGTGGCCTTTGTCCCTTCTTTTCATCCATCCTTCCTTCATTCCTCCTCAGACTCTCTTCTCCTTCCTCGCCTCCCCGACTCTTCTCTCCCCCTTCCTCTCCTTTGGGTGTCCTTCTGGCTTCCCTCCCCTGCCACACCCGGCCCTGTCATCTCTCCTGTCTCTGTGGCCTGACTCGGTATCTTCCACCAGGTCAGCCTGCTCTGCTCAACTCCCTTCCTTACGTCAGAATCAGGGCTTGGCGATGCTGGACCTGCAGAGCATGAGAAACAGAGGAGAATGGTCTTCCTTCCAGACTCAGCCTCCCACACAGAACCTGCTGTAGCCGGGAACCCTCCACACCCTAGGTTAACACTTGCCTTCTGTTGAAAATAAAAAAGCCCGAGCCTGTATGCTATCTGGCCACCCCGCCCAGCGCTTGAGGCTAGCCCTGCAACATTATTATAAGACAATCCCTATAGCAGCTATGGAGTCCTGAGCAAGCTAAGCCCCCAGCCTCTTGCCATTGGATTCCACCCTCAAGGGTGTCTTTTACGAGGAGAAGGGTGAGTTCCCTGTAAGATCCTTCCCTCGCTCAATCTTCATGGGCCAGGGGTGCTCATCTTTTGGGGCTGCTGGGTGCTGGGTGCTGGGTGCTTGTGTGGTTTAAACTACCTAAATGTATTTTCACTACCCCGGAGGCTGGAAGTTCTGGACCAGGATATGAGCAGGACTGATTTTGAGCGAAGTCTTTCCTCCCTGAAAGAAGATCACTTTGCTGTGTCCTCAGTGGCCTTCATCTGCATGTGTGCCCGTGTCCCTGTGTGTCCTCTCTGTCTCCTAAGGATGGCGCCCATGTCAGACCTGCCATCACTACTTAGACCGTCGTTACCGCCTCAGTGCTCAATGCTTTTCCAAACACAATCGCACCAAAGGCTACAACTTCTCTCTATGAGTGAGGCCTGCAAGACCCAGTCTACTCCAGGGACCCGGTCAGCGTCAGAGAATGGTGGGATGCTGGCTTAGAGCACAGCAGGCCTGAGAAATGATCAGGAGGGAGATAGATGTGGAAATGTGGAGAGGGCATATGAGGGAGGCCAGGGAGGCTGCTTCTACACCAACAGGATGGTGTACAATGTGGTAGCCGAAGAACCTGTCCCAAACTGTCCTCGATACGTAGAAATTGTGTCTTCTCTGCATACTGCCTGGCCTTTCCTTCCCCAAGTAACTGAGGTCCAAATGGACAATCCATGCAGGCTGGTCACTATGTCCACGGTGCTCCTGCCTCTCCCTGTAGCATCCCAATCAGTTTCCTCCCAGCAAGATGTGGATGGTCATCTTGACTGCAGAGAACTGTCTGCTTTGAGAGCACAAAGGCTGGAGAGACGGGGTGACAGAAACTAATGACACAATTGGGCTCCTAGGCCCAACTCTGCGAAGCCCTCGGACGGCAGAGGGGAATATCCCAGGTGGGTAGTCAAAAGTGATAGTTGGGGCCATAGTGAGGTGTGTCGTAACTAGTTAGCGTACACATAGCTTCAGTCCCCAGGGAGCTGCTGAGCTCCACGCAGCAAGCCAGTAGTGAACCCCCCACCTCCACACACACACAGAGCCCCCCTTCCATAGTGAAATCCCTGGCTGGTCTTCTAGACACTAACATTCCTTCAATTCGAAAAAGACTGCTTTGTTGGGGGGCCCAGCAGCACCCTGTCATGCGTCCCCGAGCTGGCAAGACGTTGTAATATGACAGCCTCCTGCGGCTGGAGTGGCTGCGGCTTTCACACAAAGCACCTTTCTTTCACCCCCTCCCAGGGCTGTCAATCACACCTGGTGGAGGCGAAGCAGGACAGCCTGGCCCCCAGAGGCCAGTCTCGCTGGCCTTGGCTGCCCTCGCCTCTCCTTCCTTGTCTGCCCTGACTCTAAATCCTGCGTGCCGTCTCTGTCCTTCCTTGTGTGGCTCTGCCCTTCCCCTGGCCTCGGCTTCACCTTGCTGAGTCACAAAGTCCTCCCTTCCAATGCCCAGATGTCTTAACGCAGCCAAAACTCACTTCAAATCCTGGACCGCAAGGCAGGAGGCTGCTTGTGACTGCTGGTCCAGGCCCTGTAAGGGAGGGGACTTGGCAGCAAGGTGCAACTGAAGCAAATGCAGAAACAGCCTTTGCAGACTTTGCCACAAGGTGGCCTGGAAAAGCACGTGATTGTCTGTTGGCCTCGGCTTCTCTGCCTTTAAAATGGGGGTGCTTTTGCAAGGAGAACCTTGCATCTTGCGAGACAAATGCAACTGCAAGCAGGGACCGGGGAGGGGCATACGGGAGAAACATGGGTTGCGAAGACATAAAGAACGTCGCATTGTGTGGTTCTATAATTTTTACTGTCTGAAATACGGCGGGAACCCAAGGCTGGCAAGACCACCCTTGTACCTCGGAGCTGGGATTCAACCTACGGTTTGAGCCACGATGCTTGGAGTTTAGAGACCTCTAGCGGCCAAATGTAGTATTACACCAGTTCCAGGGAGAAGCTCGCGGAGGCACTCCAGTGCCCAGACATCTTACTTCCCACAAACGGGAAAACTGATGGTATTTACTCCACCTTTGCAGGACCTCTCTGACTCCCATCGGGAACTCCAGCCTAGAGCTCCGTTCTAGACATAGAAGTGGGAACCGAGTCCTCCGTCATCTCTGTTTCCCAGGCCAGTCTTAGAGATGACCAGGTCTGAAGTCAGTTCCAGGCAGGGTCCATCTGGGCAAAGCCTGAGGGACCCCAGAGCGGTCACAGGTGTGCCTCGGGTACAGGAGGACTTTCTGGATGAAGAGAGAAGGAATAGGCCTGCCATCAACTTCAGATTCTGATTCTGAAGTTGATGGCATGCCTAGCAGGGTGTTGAGAGCTATACAAAAAGCTACAGCATCTCCAACCCAGAAAGGCTTCTCCACCACCCCTCACCGCGCACGAAATAATGGGCTGTGGAGAATGAGGTAGTGATGGAAGTTTGAGAGGATGTCCTGCATGTCTCTAGGTGTGTGCCCCCCCCCCAAGTGGGCGTGGCACTTTCGAACTTGAGCCCTTGGTTCCCGGCTCCCTGCTCCCTGTAACGCTGTTCCCTCTGCTCTGTTGCAGATGAACCGGCCGATCCAGGTGAAGCCTGCGGACAGCGAGAGTCGAGGAGGTAGTAGCTGCCTGCGCCAGCCCCCTTCACGTGAGGGCCCACTTGTCTCTGACCCTTCCCTTCCTCCTCCTTCCTTCCCACCTCGTCCCACTGCTGCGACTCCCTACCTCTTCCTCTCCTTGCTGCTCCCCCTCAGAACAGAAGGCTAGGGACAGGCCTTTGTTGCTGTGAATGACTGAGGTGGAAAGACAAAATGGAGTGGCTAGGAGACAGGGGCCTGCTGGGCAGAGGGAAGGGCTGTGCCTGTCTAACAAACAAGGTACCATGCAGGGATTATCCTTTTACACTCTCGTAGGCAAAATATGTGCCTGCCTGAGTGCTGTCAAGGAAATCCCCCTGTGATGCGATCTGAATAGTAGACCACGGCCCTGTTAGGGGAGAATCAATGGCTGCAGTCTTGTTTAAGAGGGGTCAAGGCTACGAAGAAAAACGTGTGAGAGGGGTTGTGGTGGGGCCGAGGGTCACACAAGGCAAGTGTGGGGATGAAGACTGGAGAGCCGGATGCAAACAGACAGACAGACAGACATCTGAAAGGGGCCAGAGAGAGGACATGGCTTTACCCACAACAGCTCACCCCAGAACACAGAGCTCTCCAGAGACCAATACAAGGCTGAGCACCCTAACAGGTTTACACACCCATGTGTGCACACACATACTCATGCACACTCATGAAAGAGGTGGATGGATAGGTAGACAGACAGACAGACAGACAGACAGACAACCCAGAAGCTCAGCCCTGGGAAGACAAAACAGGTGGCCAGCCAGGGACATCTGTTACCAGGCAACACTTCTCCTGGAAATACAGTGTCTTTGAAGCTACATTGCTTCCCCACCTCAGCTCCAGGGTGATCTGTGCTCACCCTGGCACCGCCCTATTTCTAGTACGCTCTAGCTAGGATTCAACCATGCTACAACGTGAGCAGAAGAGAAGAGACATTGGTAGGGCATGTGGCCAGCATCAGAGGTCAGGCCTCTGCCACCCGGGCTCAGACTGTCCGCAGCAAACTGTCTTTCCGTGGTACTGAGTACACTGCCTCACCCAAGGGAGAGAAGGAGAAACCCCAGCTCAAGGGAGAGAAGGAAGGTGTGGGCCCCTGCGAGAGTCCAGTCTGACAGCCTTGGAAAGGAGGTGCTGGCATTTCTGCTTCTCAGGAAGTGTCCCTTCAGCCTCCAACTTCACGTTGACCGTGCCCTGCCTGGGCAGCACCGAATAATGCTCTCAGCTTCCTCCCCAGGAAAGTGGGCTAACTCAGTGCCTGGTCAGACCCAAAGATACTTAAAACTCAAGTCCTGAAGTGAACTCTAGTGCGACTAAAGGAGGCACTGGTCTCAGTGATCGTTGAGTCCTCCCAAACCACGCCCTTGAGCCCTCTGTGTCAAGCTCCTTGCCTGTCTCAGGCCCTTCCTGACTTGAGCTTCAGGTCCTACCCAACAGGGCCCAAACAGATGCATTCCAAAGGCACCTCGTGTCTCGGGGCCCGGCCACACCTCGCCTGCTGTTCACCGAGCATCCTAAGACTCTGGCAATTAAGATCTAATGCACTCAGCATTAAGGGCCTAAGAGAGCAAGACCACAGGCTCCCTCCTCGATGGCGGCAGGGCCGTGTCCTTGCTCAGCCTCGCTCAGGGCTTAGGGACAGGGATCAGGGTCTCTCCCAGAACTGGTCTCCAGAAGGCAGACCCAGTGAGAACAGGTCTGGGAGACGCTGGGCATGCAGCGCCTCGCCGTCCCATGTTCAGGGAGCCAAGGGTAGAAGGTAGCTGTCAAGTGCAGTCACACTGCGTGGACAACTAATGCCCCCCAGTCATCCCAGAGAGGGGCAGCCAGGTAAGCTGGATGAGGCACCAGGAGACAATGGTAATGGACTGGAAAGAAAGGGACCCCCCAGAGCTGGGGTGAACCAGGGCGGCATGAACCTGACCTCTCCTAGAGAATCTCAGAGCATCAGGCAGGCCTGGCCCCCGCAGGTTCTCCAGACTGGAAGTGGGCGTGGGGCGTCCCCTCAGCCCCAGCCCAGCGGAATGCTGGGATAGGATACTCACTCCTCAGCCATCCCTCGCTGGGAGGCAATGGCTCCCCACTCCAAGCTGCTAACCTCATCGGCTTTCTCCCATATATCTCCTGCGCTGACACTTGCCCCAAGCCAGATTAATCAGCTCTTTTATTCTCGCTGCGGTGGAAAGGGAGGGAAGGGAAGAGGCAAACCTAAACATCTATCTATTAATTGCATATTCAATATTAAACAGGGAGATGGTCCTGAGTCAGCACTATCGCCCAGCTATTTTTTTTTTAAAAAAGAAAGTTGGTTTAAAACAATTTAATATCCATTAAATATTTTTTTCTTGGGGAAGGGAGGGAAGGGAGGAGGAAAAGGTGAAGATTATTAAAGGAATAAAGAAGAAAGGTGTGGAAGGAAGAGAGGGGTGGGATGGTGGAGGGGAAATGAAGTCGGTAAGGAGGACCTGGTGAGAAGAGACAGGATGTGGCTCAGTGGGTAATGTGCTTGGGTGGTGAGGTCCTGGGTTGGGACCCCAGCACCTCACTAGAAAGCTGAGTGTATGTCTGTGGTACCGTCACTGGGTGAGGAGGACAAGGCATAAGAGGATCCTAGGGCTTCCTGCCAGCCACTCTCGCCAACTGGTGAGCTCCAGGGCCAGTGAGAAAGCCTGTCTTAAAACAATGAGGTGGAGAGTGCTTGAGGACGGTGTCCAGTATCATTCTCTATATAAACATACATGGGCATGTACACACACACACACACATATACACACATGCACATACACACATACACACACATGCATAAACACATACACACATACACAAACATACACACACATAAACATGTACACACATATGCACACACACGTACAGACACATACACACATGCACACATACGTAAACACACACATACACACATGTATACACACATGCACACACATGCATACACATATGCACACACATGCACACACATACACATATACACAAACATGCATAAACACATACACACATACACAAACATACACACACATAAACATGTACACACATATGCACACACACGTACAGACACATACACACATACGTAAACACACACATACACACATGTATACACACATGCACACACATGCATACACATATGCACACACATGCACACACACATACACACATACACAAACATGCACACACATAAACATGTATACACATATGCACACACACGTACAGACACATACACACATGTACACATATGTAAACACACACATACACGCATGTATACACACATGCACACACATGCATACACACATGCACACACACATATACACATGCACACACATACACACACATACACACATACACACTGTCTTAGTCAGGGTTTCTATTCCTGCACAAACATCATGACCAAGAAGCAAGTTGGGGAGGAAAGGGTTTATTGAGCTTACACTTCCACACTGCTATTCATCACCAAAGGAAGTCAGGACTGGACCTCAAGCAGGTCAGGAAGCAGGAGCTGATGCAGAGGCCATGGAGGGAAGTTTCTTACTGGTTTGCTTCCCCTGGCTTGCTCAGCCTGCTCTCTTATAGAACCCAAGACTACCAGCCCAGGGATGGCACCACCCACAAAGGGCCCTCCCCTCTTGATCACCAATTGAGAAAATGCCCCACATTTGGATCTCATGGAGGTACTTCCCCAACTGAAGCTCCTTTCTTTGTGGTAACTCCAGCCTGTGTCAAGTTGAAACACACAACCAGTCAGTACACGCACAAACACACACACAACACATGCCACAAAATCTTTAAAGAAAAAATGTGAGAGAAGGAAAGAGGAGGGCAGAGAGGAGCTTTGGAGAATGTGTTGGAGCCAAGAGGGGCAGAAAAAGACGTCCCCCCAAAGGTGATGGTGAGCCCCAGTACCCAGGCTGCGTCTTTGTCCCAACCCCAGCAGCTCCGTTCCCAGGCTACTCAATATTCCAGAGACCTAGGGCCTGGAATGCGCATGCGCCCCTGGCATCTCCACCCGTTGCCTTCCAGGTCAGTAAAGGGTCTTTGGTAGGAGGAGGGCTTCTCTCCCTACCCTGCCCACTCAGGCACTTCAAGGGCCCTTTTCCCATTCCACTTCTTGTGCTTCTAGAAGCATCGCATGGTCACACTGGCATTCTGGGAATGGGCATGGACAGGTGTGGGTGGAACTGTGGGGGTAAGGAAGGGTGACCTTTTTGCCTACAGAGCTCCTGTTGTCCCTAGGATAGATGAATTGCTTGGTTCAGGCTGACAGGGCTCTTTTCCTCTTCTCTGGTGTGAGGTTAGTTCTGACTATGTGAGAAACAGGG
Source organism: Apodemus sylvaticus (assembly GCF_947179515.1). Taxonomy (NCBI): domain Eukaryota; kingdom Metazoa; phylum Chordata; class Mammalia; order Rodentia; family Muridae; genus Apodemus; species Apodemus sylvaticus. The sequence goes on from NC_067484.1 coordinate 80,390,530, forward strand.
TCCATCAGAGCCTGCGGCTAGCAGGCCTGGCTCCTCGCAGTTCACCGTTCCCAGAGGCCCAGCCTACTGCTGCCAGGTACGGCCTCCAGCAGGAGTGTGAGCAAGGTCACAGCCTTCCAGGGTGTGCCCCACGCTCCTCCATGCTTAGCTCTGGAGAAAGCTCACAGGCAGAAAGACAAGAAAAAGTAGCCACCGCTATAGCAGAATCATGTCACTTAAAGACAGGACCAGATTAAGAGTCGGTCACCTGGCCCTTGGCTGGGACAGGTAAAGCCCACATTACAAAGCCAGGCCGGGTCTCTCCCTGCTAGGTGGGTTGTGTTTTCCCCAGGTCGCAGGAGGGAGGCTGAGACAGTAGCCTAAAGGAACCTAGTGGGATACCCCATGAGTTCAGGGAAGTGGGTCAGGCGAGAGAGGCAGCAGGAGGAGCTTTCTGACCACCCCACCCTCCACCCCTGTGTCAGGGCCGGAAGCAGACAGATTAAGGAGGGAAAGGGCTTTGAGCACTGCCCGGAAGGAACACAGAGAAGTAACTCTAAGATGCTACTGGCACACCCCCAAGGAAGTTTCTAGAAAATGAAGAATCTTCTCTTATGTCTTACCCCACACACACATACACACCACACCCAACAAGCCTTACAAAAGTGCCTGGAGCTGGACATCCCAGTCCAATCTGGTCCTGGGTCTTCTCTCTCTCTCTCTCTCTCTCTCTCTCTCTCTCCCTTACTCCCTCCCTCCCTCTCTTCCACCCCTCCCCTCCCTCTTATCTCTGTGTCCCATCTCTTCTACCTCAGCTAGTAGAACTATATCCTCCTCCATATATACATACACGAGGATTACACACGCACACATGCATGCACACACACATACACACATACACACATGCAAGGAAGGAAAGGAGGGGAGGATCGTGAGGGTGTGAACCCCACCCTCAGTCCCTCGGTGCTTATTAGATGTGCCCTCTCCACCACCCGCCCTGGTCCGGTGCTGGCCAAGTCAGTTAGCCGTGTTCTCGCTGCCTTTTGCCGTCCCCAGTCCATAAGAGCATCTTCACAGCATCCTTCCCTTCACGCAGACACACCAGTGTGGCAGTGGAGTCCCGCTGGGCCAGCTAATGAGGTTGGACACGATGCGTGCGATGCGGATCCCAGGCCGTCCCCGAGGCCACGTTCCCCACCATAAACCCAGGCCCAGTTCCCTCCTCCCAGCCCCTCCACCATCTGTAGCCCCATCGGGTCCTGCGGCTTTTGAAATCCTATTACGTTCCTCCATTTCTCCTCCAAGCATCATTCTGTTTCTAAGCAGACAGACCGCATGTGGTCTCGAAGGGTTCCCAGGGGGTTGGGGGCCTAGCTGAGGGTGTGAGTCCAGGCAGGGCAGCTGGTTGCTCCTGCCGCGCTTCTGGCCCTGGCACATGGCCCGAGGAGACCCATGGCCATAACTATTGACCTCGAGATGCGGTGATTCTCACCGCTGGGCTCTTCCAACAATACAATCCTCTTACACTCCAAAGGCCATTTACAGTGTGTTCTAATGAAATGGACGCGCAGGCTGACCCTGCTTTGTGGAAGTGCACCATGCAAAAGTGTCCGTTTTTCCATCATCAGGAGCAATGAATGACTAACTGGACAAAGGCTTCTAGCAGAACTGTGCCCCCTCTGGGTTCTGCCGAGACCGCCCTCAGGCCAGGCAGGTGGGAGGGGTTGCAGAGGAGAGGAAGGCGGGAGGACCGTGCTGCGGGCTGGAAGCCATCCTGGGCGTGTAGATCACAGGGCTTTGTCCTGATTCCGCTCACCCAGACCTCAGCTTTACAGCTGCCCAGGGGATCCAGGGATGAACAAAGTTTACCATAGCCAGCAAAATGTGGTTGGTGACTGAGGCCCTGCAGCAGCCCCCAAAAGGAGCTGTCTGTCAACACTTTGGGACACAAAATATTCACCCTTCAGCATTGCCTGTGCCTCCCGAGTCCGCACAGCGGATCTCAGGGGCTGGAGTGCGTGGTGCAGTCACCATATATGAGCTCGAGTATGTCTGGGCTTTGCCCTCTACCGGGGACTTGTTTTAGCTGGGCCTCCCTGAATCATGGGGACTGCGACAGTGCCATCTTCCCTCCCCTAAGCAGTCTCTTGAAGGAGACACCATGGTAAACCAAGGGCGGCTAACTTCACTTTTTGGCTAGGCACCAGACTACATAGGTCTAGAGAGGTCCGGAAATGGTTCTACCCTATCCCACCCCACCCCACCCCGTGAGTCTGGCCCCTCGCCTAGCCCTTCCCATGTTTCTAAGGAAGTGGATGGAACCGGCAGTAGCTCAGTCAGTCAAACGCTTGCCACACCAACCCGACAGACTGAGCTTCATCTGAAGAACCCACGTAAAAGAACCAGCAAGGAGGCACACGTGTGATGCTAGCTATGGCCAGGAGGGAACAGATCCCCAGGCTCGCCACCTCTGTGAGCTCCAGGCCAGTGAGAGGCGGTCTTTAAAAAACAGGGTGTGGTCAGCAAGATGGCCCGGTGAAGATGCAGGCTCCCTTAGTTCAGTCCTTATGACCCGTGTGGTAGAAAGAGGGAGCAGTCCGTCAAGTTGGTCTCTGACCTCCACACGTGTGTGCTCTGACCCTTCCCATCCAAGCACACAAAATAAAAAATTTAAAGAAGGCCAATTGCAATTAAAGTAAACTAAAACTAAATTAAATTTTAAGAGCCAAGTAAAAGCGCGCGCGCGCGCACACACACACACACACACACACAGAGGTCTGTAATCTTCTATCTCAGGCCTGTTTTGACCCCTGTTACCATAGGAATGTCGTAATTTGTATCATGTTTTCCCTTGAACCAACCTCAAAGCCTCTGTCTCAGGTTCATTTTAGATTAATACGGAAGAAAAAAAAAACCCATAGCAATATTTATCTCAAACGTAGGATAACAGACCCAGGTCAGTCGCTGCCATGACCTTATGCAGACAATCTGAAAGATCTGGAACTTATGACTAAGCTAGGCTGTCCGACCAAGGCCTGGCTTCCCTACTGATCAAGGTCGGCGGCATGTCTGTGAACACGCTCTCTCCTTTTTGCTGAAGCATCTCCATCTTGTACTTTCCGTAAACAGCGGGGCGAGTCCCACTCTGCCTTGGGACTTTCATCCTAAAAAAAAAAAACAATCCCCATTTTTCTGACTTAAAGGAATCTTTATCTTTTTTTCTCCTCTAGAAAAGGATTTTTTTTAAACCTAGGGACCCTCCTCTAATTTATACAGCTACACCAGATAGACCTGTGAAGACAGGGCTTTGTGGCTGGGGAGGTGACTCCACGGGAAGGGTCCCAAGGGAGGCCCCCAGGCACTCGAGTGGAGCAGACACACATTATAAATACATCTGTAACTCCCACTGTAGGTGTGAAAAATATAATTAACTGCAAACCTGCTGAATGTAAATGGACTCTGGGTTTGCAGCTGGGGAGAGGGCGTGCGGCTCCTTCCGCATTCCGGTTTTAAGGTGGGTTTTCCGGTTTTGTTTTCTTTTGTGTTGTTTTAAGCATTAAGAAAATGAAGTTGAGACTCAAGTTCCTCGGCAAATTCCCTCTGGCCCCAGCTAATTTAGCAAACAACGGTTTCAGGGGAAATGGGGTATTAATCATAGCAAATGGCCTTCTGGATGATATTTAAAAGTGCCTCCTGCCTGTGCTCCTGGGAATAGGAATGACAGAGAGAGGGGACTGGGACCCCTCAGGTGGAAGCACCCCTTTGCTGCTCTCAGGGCATCCTGTCCCCTGCACTATGTGAGCAGACAATGAGAGAGAGAGAGAGAGAGAGAGAGAGAGAGAGAGAGAGAGAGAGAGAGACAGAGACAGAGAGAGACAAAGACAGAGACAGAGAGACAGAGACAAACACACACACACACAGAGAGACAGAGACAGACAGACAGACAGACACACACACACACATACACACACACAGAGAGAGAGAGAGAGAGAGAGAGAGAGAGAGAGAGAGAGAGAGAGAGAGAGGATGAGCTTCTGAGGCTGGGCAGTACCCAGTGTTTTCAGGCTCCGGGTACAATCACCAAGACCATGGCCATGGTGAGCAGGTAATAGAGGCAGAACAGGAAGAGGAAATGTGCTACGTTAATCAGAGACGGAAGCAGGAAGCTGAGCTTGCTCTGTGAGAAAATGAGATAAACCCAAGGAGGTGAGGGGCACCTGTAAGCCAGGATGGAGGGGTCCAGCTTTGAGAGCTTAGGTAAGGTACAGGAACCCTGATTTTCACAGGGGGCTTTGAACAGCGGTGTCTCGTAAGGGGACACACTCTCAGGCTTGTGGGTTAGGGGAGAACACGACACAAGTTGTGTTCTCGGGTTGCTCAGGTGCACGGTGTGAGGAGCCCATGTAAAGATCTGGGCAGAGATAGGCCTCAGCTTCCCATCTCGGTCCTGACTTTAAACTCCCTGACTTTGCCGCAAAGCTCGCTGCTCTGAGGGCTTCATCCTCATGTCGCGAAGAGGATGGGAACAGCCCCCCTACACTTCTATTTGCAAATGGAGCATAGCAGGAAACTGTGGGATGCCCCGTCACGGTCGACGTGGTCGTTATTTTGTGTTTAGAGGCTGGTGTGTGGGAAAATGGAGTTGGTGACAGGGTGAGGCCGTCTGATGAGGTGCAGATAGAAATGGTACCGCGCGGAACTTCTATCAGATTGGAAATGTGAATTACCAGAGAGGAGCGGGACAGGGGAGACTGCCAAGAGGCGGCGATGAGACAACAGGACGCACGCATGCAGGCTGTCGCAGCAAAGGTGTGAAATTAAAGACCAGGATGGCAGGTAATGCGGGTGGCACTCCAGATGTGTCAGGATGGCAGGTAATGTGGGTGGCACTCCAGATGTGTTTAAAGCTGTAGAAGAATGGGTTTGGTTAGAAGGGAGTGTCTGCTTCATGGACTAGAGGAGGCAGGATGTATGTGTGTTTATGTATGTGTGTTGGTGCATGCATATGTCATGGTATATGTGTGAAACTCTGAGGCAAGCAAGTAAGCGTTTGGTTCTCTCTTTCTGCCATATGGATCCTGGGAACGGAACTCCGGTCATCAAGCTCAGCAGCAGGTGCCTTTATCCAGACGGCCATCTTGCCAGAGTTCCTTTTTTTTTTTTTTTTTTTTTTTTTTTTCTTTTTTGAGACAGGGTCTCTCACTGGCCTGGATCCAGAAGACTGGGTAGTAGTTCAGAGTAGGGAAATATGAGACTAAAATAGGACCTTAAGCTTGGGCCAGAGGACGTGGAGAGATGGGAGCCCCCAGATCAGCCCTTATGTACACAAGTGTGATGGGCAGTAACTGTTGTCATTCCTTCTGCCCCTCCTGGCCTAGTGTCGGGGATAACAGGGCTTTGTCAGTGCATGCAGCAGCTGCTGCTGGCACTCTAGAGACAGGGAAAGACACCAGTCCTGCCACTGAGCTTCTGGTGTGAGAACAGCCTCCCTGGTAGCATCCCTATGTGCCTGGGTCCTCCATCTATGGAGTGAGAAAAGGGACTGGGAGAGGAGAGTTGACTTCCGTGATACATATAGGCAGTCATTAGCCCTCTTGTCTCTATCCTTCTGGTCACCTCCAAATCTTGCTGACTTCCCATGGGGATTTGGAACGTCTCACAACTGCTGACTCAAAACCATGTCGTTCCAACACCCAAGCCCACCGCTTAGCCACAGAGACAAGGCTGGACCATTGTCCACTGTCTAGAATGGCTTCTCTTACTCCTTGCTTATGGTTTTGGGGAGCAGAAGTACAGGGTACCTAAGATAGGGTCTAAGGCTGTACCTGCTCGGGTTTCACCCAGCTAATACCTACCTGAGGTCACAAAACTGTGGAAACCAGTTGGGAGGAACAGACAGTAAAGGCCAGCAGAAGCTCTATTGTGGAAGAGCAGCCTGAGTCACCGGGGCCTTGCACATCTGGAACACAGATTTTACAGACATCATCAAGAATCCATGCTAAGGATAGCCTATGATATCCACACCCTGGACACCACAGTCCATCCCTGGGTAACAGGCCACGGTGTCTCGGGATGCTTGCAGCTCATGTATAAATGGCCAGTTTGCAGTGACCTTTCACATCTGAGATCATCCCCTGTCCTGCAGAGTTTATGAACTACAAAGACAGATGTGCGGCCTTAGGAAGATACTTACCAGCTCCTGCTAGGGCCTCTAGGCCCTGGAGAAGCTCACAAGCTAGAGGAATAGGCTCTGTTGGCATACACAAGCAATGCAGACAGTGTGTGCCGTGGACACTGGCCTACACCAACCGGGGGCAGTCCAGTGGCCTTCTGCAGGCTTCTCCGTGTTGGAGCTGACTCTAGACTGAGATAAGAGAGGCAGACCCCTGGCCTAGAGCATATCCAGGGAATATGAAGAAGGCAAATTGTCCAGGGAAAGAGTCCCAGGAATACCAGAATAAAATGTCGGGGTCTGGCTTCTGGAGGAAGAAGAAAAGACCTGGGCTCTGAGGAAAAGTCTGGGGTCCACAGGGGCTGGATGTGGGAAGATGGCCACCTACAGGGAGATCTGGTCAGCATATCAGGAGAACAAGAGGCCCATGCCATACAGGCTCTGACGATGACGATAGGTAAGAGCTCTAGGGATAAAGGCAGAGAGAGATTAAGAAGCCTTTGTCGCTGGACAGTATAAACAAACCCAGTACCAAGCCACCCCTGCCCTGAGTGTCACCCTTCCTGGTCATCCAGGCTCCTACTGCCAGTCCGGCCCTCCTGGGCCTGTTTTCTTTAGCTGTTCCCGAGACTCCAGCTCAGCCACCCTCTTCTGCCTTCTGCCTGCACTGTAAAGTCAGGCATGCTGTTAATTTCCCATCTCCATGGAGACCGCTCCCTGCTTAAGGAGAGGTATACCTGACTTCCTCAGAGCGTGGCTGGGCACGGGCATCAGCTCTGTGCTGCCACTCTTGTGTGGCTGTAAATGTTCTGCCCTCCCCAGCTGGGCCATGGGGAAGCAGCTTCCGTCTGGGCCTTCCTACCCGCTCTGGCCCCACATGCGGAGGAAGGGTGGGCAGGGGGCTGGAGTCACTGGCATTGGCGTTCTCCTTGAAGCACATCTTAATAATTTAATGGCTATTAGCAGGGCCACTGTGGGGGGGAGGGGCTCGAAGGGAAGATTTATAGAGAGAATTCACTCCAGGTTGGGGTTTTGTCTTCCTCTGTTTTCCTGGCATTTATCATGCATGTTTTAATTTGGATCGGAGAGTTGCTACCATCTGGCCATTATCGCAAAGAAATATTCATTTTCGCTGAGTGACACAGGCTCCATTCATCACAGAGCACGCTGATTGCCCTGCGAGTGTGGGCTGCACTCTCTCCTTCACTGGAAATGAACCTTGAGCTGAGGAGGAGGTCCAGTGTGCCAGGAGCAGAGGCACAGCACTGACGCTTACCACTGACCCTCCCAGCCATGCTGACAGGGAGCGGTGGGGGAGGGGCAGCCAACACATGCCCCCACCTCCCTCACCCGTCCTGCCGGAGGTCCTGGTGGCTTTTTCAGCTTCATCCTGGACAACTGACAAGTTCTCCCAGCAGCCCCTATGTCTACAGTAGCCAGATCCCAGAAGTGGCAAAAGGCACCTCTCAGACCTCTCATTGTACACTGGGTTCTGATGCCATCCTGTCAAGGGTGGGGTCTGCTTAAGAATTCTTTCTGTATTAGAACCCTACCCGAAGAACATCATTACAACATGTCAGGACCAGGTGCGAGGGAGCAGAGACTCTCCTGTTTCCTCTCAGCACACGATGGTGGGTGTGCTCAAGCTCTGTTTCAGGACAGATGAGTCTGCATACCTGCACAACACTTCCTTTATTCCAACCACCAGTCACTGGGGCGTGACGTCAGAGGACAGGGCACTGCCCGGACAGGGAGCTGAGAGCCTCCTCTGTAAACCCAAGTATTTAAGACTTAGACTTGCAAGGGGGTGGCACAGCAGGGTCACTCAGGATTCAGTTCTTCGTGGCCACAGAAGAGAATCAGGAGGAAGGGTCTCTCTTCACCTACCACAAAGCCCAAGCCAGGACACTGGGAGCTGCTCAGGTCCTTCCTGATGGAGAAAAGAGTGAAAAGGTTAGTCAGTCTCTGTGACGTCATGCACATGGACTCCGTGGAGATTGGGATTCTTAGACACGAAGACTTGGGCAGGGCTGTATCCCCTTCTCCCTGCCCCCCCCCCCCCCCCGCAATCTGCAGCACTAGACACCTAGAAAGGAAGGAGTTAGGGACAGAAATGACATAGTGGAGTGAGAGTTGCAGGGCCAGGGAGGTGGAATTTGGCAGGAGAGCTTTCATCCGAGGAAGTTAACCTCTCCCGAGTCTAGACAGATACTCAGTGGCTCTCATTTCCTGTCCAGGAATTGTGACCAGACCCCCCATCCTGAAGTCCTGACACATCTATCAGCACCCCACTACAGGTTTGACCCATAGGGCTGATCTAAGTCGAAGGACACCGCTAGCCTAGCTTCCCTCTTGTCTTTCCCAGCAGGAGATAATCCATCCATGGATTACGGCTCAGTTGGTCAGAGGATATAGATGAGACTCTCGGGGTTGACTTCAGATGACCTCATCAGCTGATGACCTGATCCTGAAGGAAAGAACGTCGAGCCCTTTGAGAACTGTTATTTCCATGAGCTGAAATAGCAGGGACCATAGGCCAGTCTAGGCCAGTTAGAGCAGCATTGCACTCTAGATGCAGTGACTTGACTGCTTGTCTCTTCTAGACAGTTCTTTAGTGTGTGTTGAACTAAGTTGGCTGTCCCTTAAGGACCTTGTCCTGCCTTTCCCAGAATAGGGGTTTGGTGGCCTGCACAGTGGAAGATGAAGATATTCCTTAGAGGGACAGAGCGGGCAGGGCTTAGCCCGTGCCACCAGCAGGCAGCCAGTATGCCCCTCCTCCCCTGGAACTCTTTCAGTGACACCAACAGCTCTGAAACATCTGCTCTTCCATCCCGGGACCCGCAATTTGAATAAATTATCCTGACGTGGAGGCAGCCTGTTATTAATGGCTCGAGATTTATACGATGCTTTAGTTTAATAACGCTGTGGCCCGGCGCTGTGCCACTCCTGGGTCTTTTTATATTTCGCCCTTTCCCTTGCCTTGGTCCCTTACCACCCACAGCTGCCTTCTGGGCTGGGTCCCAGACCACATCCCTACACACTGATCTTGTACCCCTGTGCCCAGAGGCTGGCTTCCCTGTGCCACGAGTCCCCACCTGCTCTCAGTCCTCTTTCAAGTGATGCTCCTTTGCAGACCTACAACCCATGGATATCAGTTTGGTTACCCTGATCCCACTGTTGCTCAAAGAAAGCCCAGGTAACCCCGTGGGTAGGACTGGACATTGTACAAAGAGTCCTGTCCCAGGTGCCTCTGTGCATCTTGTCTTTCGGGACATGGCCAAAGCCTAGGGTAAGATTGACCCAAACAGGAAGTCTGCTGCTTATTTCTTTATTCAAAGCATTTGGTTATCCCTTCTTTAATTTGTCCTTCCTTTAACGATCATCATATCTTATTCATGAAGCCCTTCTGGATGAAATGCAATGCCTGTGGTACTACAGACCCAGCTGCAAGCTCCTGTAGCCTGCTGCTTCCCTTGTTAAAGGACCCCCAGGGCACTCACCTATGCCCATCACTTCCAGAGTCTCTCAAGTCTAGCGGACACTAGGTGTTCACAGTGTGTTTTCAGTATCATCCTTTCCACAAGTGCCGAATGGCTGAGGTTTCCTGCAGAAGCAGGGCATGGTCCCAGAAGGAACGGGCAGGCAGAGGGATGGATTGTGAAGCTGTTGCTCAGAGGTAGAGAGTAGAAAAATGGTGAGTTTCAAATAGCCAGTGTCCTTATCCTGTCCCAAAGGAATGTAGACCATAGGCCATAAAGTGCACAGACATGGGCCTTGGAGCCTGGGCACTAGCTCAGGGTCACCTCTTCACTACTACCCCAGACACAGTGCGCCCACAATGATTGAAGAGCCTTCTGCTGGGAGAACTCACAAAAGACAATGCTTAGACGCAGAAGGGGAAGACACAGGGCCAGCCTGCATGCTCTATTCCCTGCGAGTCTCCATGTCACTGATGTGGCGGGCTCTGGAGGGATCCTGAAAGATCCTTCTCTGCCCGGGCCAGGCTTACCTGTGTGACTCGTCATCCCTGGGAACCCACGGAGGCCATGGTGTGGGACTGGAAGGGAATATAAACTGTATTCTGCTTCTCTCCCTGACTAGCTCCTCCCCTAGCCCCTCTACTAGGTTCTGAGGAGTACTGGAAACCGTCTCTTGCTGCTTCACACTGGGCTAACGTAACCAGGGGACTCTTGCCTTTTGCTAAGAGCCCCACCATTAGAACATAATTACTGCTTAAAATGACCTTTAAAATATGTTTTAAATTCAAAATGTCTTTAAACCCTTCACTGAACACCATTTTTCAATTTCAACAACTGTTTGCTTTTGGGGGGGGAACTGAGGGGTGGGTAGGGAAGGAAAGAGCCCCCCCCTTGGTGGATTTCAACAATTAATCTCTTTTCACTGCAGGGGAGTCTTGCAGGAGGCTAAGGAGGGTGGGAGCAAACTGGCCAACATTCCAGCAAGGCCTGCCCTCCATCCCAACCCATTCAGCCTCCTCAGACAGCAGGCTCCACCCACCCTCCATCCACCAGTTCCCAGCATCCTGCCTGACTTGTCTTGACTTAGAGAGACAAAGAAAGTGCTCCAACTAACCCATTTTCTAGCCTATACGTGTGCTCCTGGAGAGTCCTATGCTTTTCTGAAGGCCCCAGACAGCCTCGAATGCCTTCCCTGTCATGGCCAAACTTAAACCTGTGGCTTCTTGCTCCTGGAAACATGTTCTGTTCCCTGTCTGCTTAGCAACCGGCCAGGGGCCCCAGTTCCTGCAGAGCGGTACCTTCTATAGATTCTATCTCTTCTTTACTTGGCTGGGGTAACCTGGCTTCCTAAAGTGCAAGTTCACTTGAAGATAGTGACTTACATAGGCTATGATAGTGCTCAGCCACTGGAAGAGAGATTAACAGCAAGTGCCTTCTAGCTTCTAGTAGGGTCTCAAGGATAACGGGCTTCAAGCAACTCTCAGGGCTTGTGGGTTAGGAGAAGAGCAGCTTAGAATAAGCGAGTCTCCAAGGGCGGGTAGTGCTACGGTGGGAGAAGCCATCTGGCCAGCATCTTACTTTCACCCAGCAGCCTAGCAGTATGGGCAGACAGAGGGAACATGGCTTAGGGAGTGCTGCTCAGGGCAGAAGCAGTCCTGTCAGGGAGAGCTAGCTAGGAGCTGGAGGCAGTGAGTGTGCCCAGAAAGGTGTTGGTTCACTAGAAGTAGTCCTATGTCTTCCTTCTGGGGTTTCATCTACTGGAGCATTGGGCAACGACAACCCCATGCATGATCCTGAGGGGGCGTTGGGGACAAACATAGTGATTGGCCATTCCTATAGCTGGGGTCACAGAAGGGAACACTGCAGTCTTGTGTCATCTCCCACAGCCTTCCTTATCAATCTTCCCTCCTGCACTCTGTTGGCTCTGAGCATCCTCTTCCTGGATGACAATTGGCCTAGACGCTACATTCCATTGGCTGCAGTGGTCCTAGCAAGGGCTTGTCATTTGTACTCAGAGTTCTGTCTTGATATACCCTGCTCACGTTGCCTCTGATGTCTTGGTTGCCTCTCCCCGTCTCCTGGCCTTCTGGGTGCCCCTCAAACACCCTTGTTCCGTCCCTCGTCCTAACTCTTCCCTTTCTTTGCCCCCCTAGATCTCACTCCACTCCCTTGTCTCAGCACCTGCGTCTCTCTCACCAAGGCCCGCCCATAGGTCATGTCCTCACGCCATTCACATGCCATTGCCTCCTCTTAATCCTTGTTCACCCCTCCTCCACTGGGAGGTAAGCTCTACGCCTTGAGGAAGTCTACGGTCCACTTCTGTTTCCTCACCTTGAACAATGTGTAGCCGAAAGCCAGGGTGCAGGATGAATGGTTGAACCTGCAAGATAGGGACTTGCATGCACTGACGTAAGAGAGACGGGGCACAGGGGACAATGAAATACAAGCAGAGAGCATCAACAACCACAGGCTCCCAGGAGCCAAGGGGAAGAGGCTAGAGGAAAGACTCTGCCCTCCACAAGTATGGCGGTCCAGAGGCTGAGATCTGTCTGCTGGTGGGGTTAAGGAAGTTCTGAGTACACAAGGGAGACTGGTAATCAATCCAGAAAGTGAGAGGGCATTGCCCAAACGGCCCATGAGAGAGGGACGTTGGCCTTAAGAGTGGGGGGGGGGGGAAGGTTGGGGGAGGGGAGCAAGCTGTCGGCCTCCAAAGTGGGAAGCAGAGTGAATAGCTGGAGCCCAGGGCTGGGAATATGACTCACAACCTGGCCAGCTTCCAGGGACCCCTATGCAATCAGGCAGAGAAACACATTTGAGAACACAGAATTGTGAGAGTAACTCTGGGGCCTCGGTTGCCATGGGAACGCATCTGTAAATACTTAACCGCAACCGTTAGATGACACTGGAGGAGTGTAGCAGAGGCGTGCGCCCCTGGAGACAGCCTCATCCTCAGCTACTGCCTTCCATCACTGCTTGGGAGGGCCACAAGGTCCCTCCCTGGTCAGGGTCCCTTCTCATTAACCCTTGCGCTCCCTCTTCCTTGTCCTTGTGAGCTGCACACAATGAGAGAGCTTCAAAAGGTCGGGCTCTGTTCCTGTCTTGGTTTCTTGTCTGGTCTTTGGGACCTTGACTCCCATAAGCTTCCCAGCTCTAGCACTGGGCCTTTGGGCCACAGGGAAGGAAGGGAACCCCAAGGCAGGACCAGATCAAACAAGTGGGTAAGTGAATGCCTTACTAGGAGAAGACTCTGAGAGAGAGACAGAATGAGGGTGGAGTTCAATGAAGATAAACAGGCTTACCCCTCCCTCTTCTCTCCTCTTCCTCCTTCTCTCTCTCTCTCTCTCTCTCTCTCTCTCTCTCTCTCTCTCTCTCTCCCTCCCTCCCTCCCACCTCTCTCCAAACTGGCCCTGAGCTCCCTATCTACATAGCCTTAGGCTTCTCAGCTGTCTCCAGCCACTTCTGCCCAAATGCTAGGCTCACAATGACATGCCACTGCACTTGGTTCGTCGGATGCTGACCGTGAAGTCCAGGGCTTCAGCGACACTGGGCAAAGGCTCCACCCATCGGGCTGTGTCTCCAGTGCTCCCCTCCCAGGAAGTGTTTTATTCATCCATCCGATTGTTCCAAAAACATTAGGCCGCATAGACACCTGCCAGGCCCTGTGCTAAGCGCCAGTACATGATCTTCACCCTCTTCAACTCAGATGAGGGGGACAGGGAGTAAGGGAGAGATGGGCGTTACAGAGAGAAGGGGGTGCTCACTGGAGGAGGGAGCACCGGCAGATCTTTGGGCTGTTTTATGCATTGTCTGGATTCTTCTCCATGCCAGGTTTCAGCTCTGGGCCCCCAAGATCCCATGGCCAGGTGTTCCTACCTGTTATCCGCCAATTACACCTGCTAGAAGGCTGAACAATGATTGATGCCCAGGAAAAAGCAGAGGAGCTGATTTATGAGTTGCATCTTTACCAGCTTAGAGACTGGTCCTCCGGGTGGAGACAAACATAGTTTTAAAAATAATAATAATGAAAATCAAGACAAGGCAAAGATCATAGAATCTGTCCAGGGCAGAGCAAACTCTGAGGCATGGCCCTAAGAGGAGATACCAAATAGGGCCATGGGCACACAGGGCTGCTGTAGTCACCTTTAAGGTAACATGAGGTCCAGAGATGAACGAAGGTCCAAGTTTTTATAAATGAAGAGGACGGAGGTCTAAAGCTGGCAGACCTGAGATCCTGAAGAGAACCTTTGACAAAATTCTAGAATAAAATTGTCATACTGGTATCTTGAGAACAACGGGGACACATGATGGGGAGTTTGAAAACAGCATGGTTTACCCACAATGATTTACAGCGGGTGGGGGGGGGGAACCGAGTATGTGTTTGGTAAGCGAGTGCCCCTTGGATACATGGAAGAATAGGTTCTAACATTTATAATGTCACATAGTAAAGCCAGGTAACAGAGTTACCTCAGTAACTCAGGCCAGTAAAGGAGGTCTCTATCCTCCTGTAGAGCACTTTCATTAAGGACTTTGTGGAGTGGGAAGGTCAGAAACTGTAAACTTCTGAGGCCCCACACTATCTCAGGGATGAGATGCTGACAATCTCCCCACGAAGTTCTCATTCTTAATGCCAAAACACAAGAGTTCCTGGCCTTCCTGCCACCATCTTCCTGCCCAGCAGAAATGCAGATTCTATACATACTCCCTTCTTGATGCCCACGACCTGTACCCCAGGGATGGTGGGAATAGAAAGATTTGTGGACATTTTGTGCAACTGCCTATCCAGAAGGTATCTGTTAGTAAGTTTGTATCATTTCCCCCTTCCTCTTGACCCCCACATCATTTTCACACTGTAACCAGACAACATACTTCTGGGTCCTGGTCCCTTGGAAAAGCTGATGGAAGCTTTGACCCTTCCTTTCTCTCTCTCTCTCTCTCTCTCTCTCTCTCTCTCTCTCTCTCTCTCTCTCTCTGTCTAAAATATTTATTTATTTATTTTATATGAATACACTGTAGCTGTCTTCAGACACACCAGAAGAGGGCATCAGATCCCATTACAGGTGGTTGTGAACTACTATGTGGTTGCTGGGAATTGAACTCAGGACCTCTGGAAGAGGAGTCAGTGCTCAAAACCATTGAGCCATCTCTCCAGCCCTATGACCCTTTCTACAGAAAAAACGTACAGAAAAATGGGTGGTTCTGGCTCTTTGTGTAGGGGAGGGGACATGGGGGTGGGTCACAAAACTTCTCCAGACAGTCCTATAACTTCTCAGGAAACCATGACCTTTCAGTAACCAGCTCCTGCCAGGTACGCCATCTTGCAGTTATTGGGCACTCACTATGACTCAGACTATTCCTTTGTTTGTGGTAGAGTAAGGATAGTGTCCACTCAGGCTTTTGGGTCTCTAGTGCATTAGATAGTGTCCCCCCAAATTCATGTCCACTCACAAGCCATGAAAATTGCCTTACTTAGAAGGACAATCTTTGCAGATGTAGTCAAGGTAAGATGATGTCATAGGGAACTAGGGGGGTTTCTAATGTAACTGGTGTCCTTAGGAGGAAATATGGCACCAACACAGGGAAAAGGGAAATAATCCAGATGTGATAATGAAAACAGATTGGTATGATATAGCTACATGCTGAAAGAGGCCAACGTGCTGGTTAACACCAGCAGCAAGGCAGAGCCAGGGAAGGTGCTCTCCTAGGGTCTTAGCGAGAACATGGTCCTGATGACCCTTCTGAGAAGAGGAGGCTGCTGCCGCCTTAAGCACCACATCACTGTTCCCGGGTGATAAGATGGCCCAGGAAACAATGGCAGAACTGGAAGGAGGGCTCTGGAGCAGAAGATTTAGCTAGGTACCCCAGGGGGTCCTCAGCAAGTGCGACTGGATCTCTGCTTTGTCTTTCGTCCCAACCACACTTTCTGAGTTCCAGTTGGTATGCATGTAAACGACAGCACCAGATAGCCCCCAGAGCTTTGCCAATAAGAAAGTTCCAGGCCAAGTGAAGGAAAGTTAGAAATCCCAGCACATCCATCTTCATAAATTTTATTACAGCCTGCCAGTTTAGACTAATGACTAATTTACTGTATAAAATGCCAGAAGCATTTTTTTATTTTGTTAATTAATTATCTCAAACAAAGGTGAAATTTATAAAAGTGTCCAGAAACAGCGAGTATTGTAAAATTGCCTTGCAGCAGGAGATGAAATTATAGCTAACGCAGGATCAGGTTATTACTGTATTGACTTAGTTGCTTTATGACACCATAATGGATTTCTTCATTATTTTCTTAGGATTGTGGCATTCATGATTGCATTAAGTCTATTAGTCTATGCAAATATCATTAGGCACTACTAATAACCTCGGCCACTTAAGCCCATTCCAGGGAATGTGCTAAGTAGTTGTCTGGGTAGGTCACTTCCGGCATCAGGGAGGATGTAGGACCAGAGGTACATTTGAAATGCCCCCTCTGTACACAGACCATCCAACAGACAGGAACCTTAAGGAGGATTTTTGAGGGTCTCAGGGTGGTCTCCCCATCCTGAGCTATTTTACATCTTTCCCCCATCAAGGAACCTGATATGTCACCATAAATCTTCATCCCTTTAGAGTAAGGCTTTGGAAGCACATATTAAATTTTTCTAGAAAGAAATATGTATTGACATGCTATCTGTCATGGAAATGACAAGATGTTCAACGGGAGAATCTCAATCTGTTCCGGCTGCTCTAACAAAATATCATAATCTGGGTAGTTCATCAACCACAGAAATTTTCTCTCTCATAATTCTGGAGGCTAGGAAATACAAGCGTACCAGGATGCCAACAGATTCAGTGTCTGCTAGCCTGACTCCACAGAAAAAAAGAGCACACAAGCTCTCTCAAAGATTTTTGTGAGATAAGGTCTTTCATAGTCCAGACTGGTCTTGAACATACTCCACAATATTGTGCTGTGTAGCCGTAAATAACCTTGGATTTGTGGTTCTCTGGTCCTCAGCTCCCAGATGCTGAGATCACAGGGATGGGGCAACTTCTGGTTTCTGAGATGCTGGAGATCAAACCTGGGAACTTGTGTATGCTAACAAGTGCCTTACTAACTGAGCTACCCCCTCAGTACTCAGGTTTCTGTTTTAAAGGAACCAATTCCATTTTCAAGGGCTCTTCCCTCATGACCTAGTCACCTGAGAAAGATTCCTAAAATCATATCCTTTCATGGCAGGACTTCTCTGTAGGAATTCTGGGAAGACAGAAACATTTAAGCCACAGCAGAGAGCATTGGGGCCCTCCTGTGCTGGACAAGGAGGGGACTGGTCAGCTCTGTGAGAACTAGACCTGTTTGTGTGTACTGTTGGTGAAGTTGAGCAGACTGGGATTTCTAGCAGATATCTGTAGACTCCTGAGACCATGGGGGATGTCCTCAGTCTAGTAGGATAGAAGAGCATGGTGGGGAGAGGTGACCCTGCTGTGAACAGCCACCAGTCAGTCAAAGAGAACCTAAGTAGTTGCAGCCTCAGACCATCCCATCAGGCCAGCCCATTGCTGCAGTGCAACCCAAGTCTCCTGTCCTAAATACAGAGCTGATCACAGCTGATGACAAGTCCCTAGCCCCTAGCCACTGAGTCCAAAGTAACGCCATTTCTGCTTTCTAGAAGCTAATTAGCCAGGCTGTTAGGATAGCTTGTGAGTGTGGGCTGTGTTTCCCTTCCCAACTGGAACTGGCTCACACTCCTGAACTTTAGTCCTGTGGTTTACTCTTTGTTACACTTTGTTACAACAATGTCGGTGGAGGTGGTCCCTGCGGCAGGTCAAGTCCACCCTAGCTCATCAGAGGGCCCATGCCGTGTCATAGCAGCAGAGATGATGTTTGCTCGGAGCCTTGTGTGGGATGCAATACCTCACTCGCCTGGTAATATCACCTTGGCCATATCACAGGGTGAACCTGAAGTGAGACACAGAGAGAACAGAATCTGAGCCGGTTAGCAGCACAGGGTGGGCAGTTTACTAACCCCGGGTCTGGGGTGGCTCTGCCCCAGTGCAGAAAAGGAGCTGCGGTCTCTCAGGTGAGCTGAAACCTTCTGAGATTTGTGTGGCTGCTGTGCCTGCTCCCCCTGAGAGATCCCACCACCCTTCTTGATCAGCATTTCACGGTGAGGACACCAACATTAACATAAAAAATTCATCAGTCCCCCCCCCACAGATGTTAAACTTTGAGTGTCCATTGTTCAAGAGAATACAAAATGACAAACAGCTACCTTGAATTCAGTGGTGCGTTCATGTGGATTTCTGTGTTTTTAAATCACGACAGGATCTTTAGGCATCTGAAAAACAGTCACATATACCTACAAAAGAAGCATTTCAGATGCAGTTGGTAGGCCAAACTTGAGATACCTCAGACCTCAAGTGAAGTGACACAGCTACCCTAGCTTATCCAAGTGCTGTACTCACAAAACTGAAGAGGGGGAGGACAGACAGGGGGCGCTCTCTGCCCAGAGCGGATCCAGAGGGCCTCAGCTTGGTTCTCTCGGGCCACGCTTTCTTTAGCCCACTGGGTTTGGGCTTGGGTGGAACAGTCCCTTTCTTGTTGCGTATTCAGCCCCTGGCCCCTCCCTCTGTTGCCTTCCCACAGCCCAGTCTGCTCTGCTCCACCTCCTGATTTGAATGTCACCACAGCTCTAATCTCCAGTCACCCGCATCCCTAATCCTTTCCCCGGCTGCCCATCCACCTTCTCCTTTTCTATCCCAACACAATGCGTGCAGACCCAGAAGTTTAGCTGCCCTCCTTGATCATAAAAGGTGGTTTCTATCGTCTCGGTGGACTGGCAACTCGCCTCATCTCAATACCCAGTCTGAAGAGAGGGAAATTCCTCAGGGGTAGACCTCGTGCTGCTACAGAGCAGAAGAGGTGCCATCCAGCTGCCAGGCAGCGGCTCCAATCCTTCGAGCACTTAGCACCAGTGTGAGCTTCAGCCAGCTACTTAGCCTCTCTGAGCCTTAGTTACCTGCTCTTTATCAAACCAGGGCAGGGACCATACAGCCCTGAATCAGGGCACAGAACAGACTGGAAGATGTCTGGCTGCAGCAGAAGAGGGAGCCAGTGAGCCGCTTTCCTCACTCCCAGTTACCTGCTTCAGGCAAAGTGGACTTGGCAAGAATTATCCTGAGGGAGGGTCATACCTTCCTCTTCAAAACTCGCCTTTCTAGTTCCTCAGAACTGAGCTGTGACTCTCTGCATTTTCTATTCTCTAGATTTCCTTCCTCCCTCCATCTTTCCCCAGGAAGGGGAAGCAGGCCTTTGTTCTCTCAAGCTCCTCTTTCTCCTCTCTGCTTGGTTTGCGCTTGGGTGGAACAGCCCCTGTCTTATTCTGTGGTCAGCCTCATGGGTCGTGATCTTCAGCCACGAAAATGCTGGAGCCTGGCAAACTCCTCCTGTTCTGTGATAGCTCAGTCCGCTCTGTCACGCTCCTCCACCTACCTTAGCAACTTATTGTGTCCTGGACTTCTAGAGCTAGGCCAATCACGCTCTAATTTGGAAAAATGTTTACAGAGGGGTCAAAGTCTTTTATCTCTCAATAGTGTATTGCACATAATTTGTTGACGTAAAGACTGTGCCCGGATGCTCAGTAATTAACGGGATCCAGGACAGCTCAGGGCTGGCGTGTAGGTTCTGGGGCATGTAAGATTTCCTCTCTGTTGCTCTGTCAAATGAACTTCATAATAGCTAAAAACTGTCAACCAGAAGTCTCCAGAAAAGCCCCCTTCATGACAAGAATGTCTTCTTTGCTGTGAATCATGCCAACCATGCACCAGTGGTGAATACTTTGTTTCCTGAAGGAAGTTGACACTCCCCTTCTGATTCTATTGGCCACTAGACATAATGTTTGCTATGCAGTTCCCAGAGTCACGTGTCTTCCTGAGCCCGTCAGAGCTTCATGAACATCCCCAGGG
Source organism: Apodemus sylvaticus (assembly GCF_947179515.1). Lineage (NCBI taxonomy): Eukaryota > Metazoa > Chordata > Mammalia > Rodentia > Muridae > Apodemus > Apodemus sylvaticus. Next base: position 80,410,099 of record NC_067484.1, read on the forward strand.
TTGGGGTAGGGTGCTGGACTTTATAACATAGATGAATACTCAGGGAACCAGACTGTCTGGATTCAAATCAATTCTGCTGCTTATGAGCCCTGGGACCTCTAGAGAGCAGCTAAACTCTTCTAGTCCTTACTTTCTATATCTGTAAAATGGGGTGACAGGTGGAACCCACTTCCCAAAGCCAGAATGCTGAATGCAGAGCTTGCTTGATCTAGCGTGAGTGCTGAAGATGAGTTAGTTCTCGTGGTTCCTTCTAAGGCCACGGTCTCTGGCCGTGAGAATGAAAAGCTGCAGCTCTGCACACACCATATGGGTCACCACCTGCCGTCTAATTACAGGCCAAATCACTCCTGCCAGACTTCAAAAGCCAAATCGCTCCATTGGGTTAGAGGCCACGGCCTCGGCCTTTGTGAACTAGACATGTAGATTGAAGCTATCCCTCTTCTCCCAGGAAGGGAGGTCCTCATCGGGTGCATCTGGGATTCGTGAGGTGACCTTGGCTCACCAGTAGACCCAGGGAAACCATGTGAATTTTCAGGGGTTCACAGATAACCAACTTGATTGCTATCTGTGCTAAGGAGAAGCCCATTGGGAAATATAGAATGTCAAGGCCTGGGGTAGAAAGTCAGGTTGCTTCCTGGCGGGTCCAGAGTCAGCAAGGCCTCCTTCTTTTAAGAATCCCACACGCCAACATTATAGAGACTGTGACGTTTTCTTTTATATTCAGACCCTTTATCTGAAGTTCTAAGAAACCTGTCAACCATCCACCATCCACATTTACCTATCGCTCTTTATATGCCATCCATCATAAATCTATCTGCTTTAAGCACTCATTTTTCTCTCATCTGTGTATCTATCTATCATCTAACATTTAATCTGGATATCTAGCCTTTATTAATCATGTCTACCATCCATCCATCTCTGTGTCTCTCAAGACTTCACTATCAGTCATGAGTTAACACAATGTATACTTAAGCACGGGACCTCTAGGTTCCAGGAGAAAGGGCAACAGTGACTCTAGGAGAGTTGGGTGGCAAGTCAACATGGGAGAGCAGAACGGGCTGGATAATGAAAGGAGAGATGAGATTTCTCTTCAGAGCAGGGCTGGCCAGCTGGGTGCAAAAGAAAGAAGAGAGGAAGGGTTTGAAAGCCACTGGAAAGTTGCTGACATAGAGCCTTCTCCTTTCTCTACTTCCCAAAGTCCGACAGCATCTTTCAGGATGGTCCGGTGAGTGAAAGGAAGGGGTAGGGAGAAGGCCTGGGCTCCGGTGTCAGGGCATAGAACATACAGTGCTGCCATCCTTCCTCCCACCAGCAGGAGCTGGAATCCTGCCTGGCACCTACAGACAGGTGGGAAGCAGGAGCTGTAGGGCCTGAATAGAGAGGCAGGCACCAGGAGAAGCTTACTACAGTCAGCTGTTGCCAGCAATGGCTACATACTGGTATCGTCTGAGTATCTTTCCAAAAACTAAAAACCAAGTGCTTATCTCTGGACACCACAGATCAATCAAACCTGATGTTGAGGCCAGCACTTGGCACCTACCTGTATTTTGAAATTTTCCAAGTAATCTTCATGGCAGGCACAGCTGAGAAATCATCCTATAAGATCTGTGATTCTTGCCAGTTAAATCTGGAGAACAGGAGTTCCCATAGAAAGAGAGCAGGACATAGGCTCTGAAGAGATCCTGGGAGGCACTTACGTCCACCTTCCTAGCTGACTCTCTGTCTTGCATGGAGGTCAGTGGGGCCCCTGCAGGGAAAGCTCAGGAAGTGTTCCCAGCACTACGTCACTCTGGAAGAGTTAGGGCCAAGTGGCCTCTGAAGACCTCACCCTTCTTTCTTTCTTCCTCCTTCTCTGGGTTGAGGATCCCCAGAGATCTTTGTGACGGCCAGTGCCGGGAAGCAGCCCTGGGAATCACAGTCTCCAGTCCGTCCCTCTTGGTGCCTTGTAAAGAATTGCTCTGGACCCTGGGCCTGCATACCCATGCCTACTCCAGTGAGCCAGATGCAATCTCTTAGATCCGCAATCTCTCAGACCCATGCCTTCTCCAGCATCTACTAGGATGGCCCGTCCTCAGTATTAAAAATAGGTGGAAGGCCAGAGGGCAAACATTTACTCTGATCCTCAGTGTGCCTCATTTTGTGCTTTCAATGGTGACGGCTCATGGACACACAGAAGCTATGATGCCTATTCTTTGAGGCTGTGGGAAGCCAGACCACAACTGAGAGGATCTGAGGCTCACAGGAGGGTCAGCCTACAACCAGGCCAGGTTGTCTGCAGGCAGTGACAGCCGCCCTGGGCTTTATTCCTACCCAGCATCAAGATTCAATTTTAGGCCCTGCTTGGCAGTTAGCAGAGGCAAACAGTTCTGAGTGGTCTTATATTTCCTCCCAGCTCTGTGGTAGGTGTGGCCCTGTCAGAACTCTAGTCCTTGGTCTCTTATCCTCTGGCCCCCCCTCCTCTCCTGTGGACCATCAGACCACTGGCCATCCCCTGCAGAAACCCCCTCCCCTGGCTGCAACACAGCTCTGCTTTGTCCGTCTCCTTGAGAACTGAGGACAAACTGGCCATCATGTATGCTTCAGCATGATATAAAGGGGGGACAAAGCCCCGTTGTGCTATAAATTATCCTGTGATGGGGGAAATGCAGGCGGCTGTGCCAGACACCAGTGGAAACCCCATTAGACAACAGGGTTCAGCTGCTGAGAAATCCCCACAGAACACCGGGCCGTCTGTTGTGTGCTGTGTGCCTGGGCAGGATAATGTAGCCGATCAAATGTCTAATCAGTTACCTGGAGAGATGACTGTGCACTGCCTGCTCAGCAAAGGGTGACTTCCAGATAAAGCCACCACATGCCCATGCTCCTGCTGGGAGCCCTGATGTGCCTAATTCACAGATGGAAGGTCAAGAAGTACGGCAGTAAGAGAAGTGGGTGTGGCTTCAATCCCACTCTCCACCCCGCCCCTGGACCTGCCCAGAACCTCAAGGTTTGGGTCTGGCCCAACTCAGAATCTCCCTTAGGGACTTTTGGCAACACAAGAATGAAGAAACCATTTCTGCTTTGCTCCCTATGTCTACAAGGTAGTAAGCGACCTCACATTCTAGGTCTCCTTTAAATATGTCTCAAGCTCTACCCTCTGGCCTGAACAGATACCAAACAATGAAGGAGACATTAGAAGGCAAGGGAGATTGTCCTCAGAGAATAGCCCACACCATAGTGCCTACACCTCAGACTTTCTGCGTGATTGGGAGAAAAGTTCCTTCCTGTACAGATCAGGTACCCTGTGAACTCCAGGGCATTTACATCTTGGGCACTCAGGAGATTTTGTAACACAGGCTCTTGGCAGAAGAGTGGACAAGATTCTGACGGGAGTTTGCGCATGATCAGGAGGCTGACACCTGGGAACTGAGCAGCGGGTAATGAGGGCCCTACCCATCCACTCACTTCTGGGAGCTCTGGCCTGCACAAAGCAGGGTGGTTACTGGGCATTTGCCGGTTGTCTGGGCAGAGATGGAGGAAGGAGAAAGCAGAGAGTGGGGCCTCTGAAGCAGCTCCATCTTCTACCAAGAACAACAGAAGCAGCCTGTACACTGCAGGTCCATTCAGGGCACACGGCACGAGTCCCGCCTTCTCTAAAGTCTCAGTCAGAGTTCTTGGGATAGGTGCCTACCTTTTGTGTGGCTCAGTTTCCTCATCTGTACACTGTGAATGCTGTCTGCCATGACTGTAGAGCACTTATTTTTACATCTGGGTCCTGGTCATGTTGGATAAATGGAACAGATTCTGCTGACACCACAGGATCAGAGCAGGCACCCTCAGGGCATTAGGAACTCCATGACATTGGAGGGCAATCCTGCAAGCTTTCGTCATGTAGAGACATTGAAACCGGGTGGACCTGAGAATCTCCAGGGAGCCACAGAAAACTAATGGCGCCGAATATTAGGGACAGACAGAGGCTGTTCCGGCCCTGATGGGCACAGGAAAGGGAAATGAGCCCAGTCTGAGGCTTTGTCTGGTTTCCAAGTGACAGAGGGGAGGCTCGGGGCTCAGTCCCTGGGAGAAAAAGTGCTTGGGTACCAGTTGATGACAGGAGAAGGGGAAAAGGGTGTGTATGGTGTGTGTGTGTGTGTGTGTGTGTGTGTAGGGGGAAGCAGAGAGGACACACAATATTATGCAAATCCCGGCAACCCCCACGCCCCGTGAGTCCTCCAGAATCCTGTTCCCACCTTCTATCTTCCTTCCTGCTCCTCAGGCCCACAACGTTCATCTCTCTAGAGCAGCGGTCCTCAACCTTCCTAATGCTGTGACCCTTTAATTCAGTTCCTCCTGTTATGGTGACCCCCCCCCCACAACCATAAAATGATTTCATTGCTACTTCATAACTGTCATTTTGAATCATGATGTAAATGTCTATATTATCTAGTGGTCGACCATTGTGAAAGAGTCATTTGACACCCAAAAGTGTCATGATTCACAAGTAGAACAACCTTGCCCTAGACTCTGCCCTCACTGAGGTGGGTGCACACTTACTCCCAGAAGACACTCATTTCTTCCTTTCTGGGGGTTTCCTGAGGTCATCATCACATCCTCTCCCTCATCCCAGCCCCACCCCAGCTCCAACCCCCCAGTACTCACTGAGCAGGGAACTGATTCACTCATGCCAACAGCTGCTCACTGAGTGTCTACTACACGCCAGACCTGTTGGTCACCGGCTAATGAGCAGGACAGGACAGTCATTCATTCGTGGAAGAGCAGAGTGGAGTTGGGCTCCGTTTGCTAGAGACAAAAGCTATTGTGTAGAACACAGGAAGGACAGCCTCTACCTTGCTTTTAGCTGACACTCTAGCTGCCATTTGGAGAACAGAGAGCAGGATCTGGAGGTCATATCAGAGAGAAAAGAAAGCAATGGGTAGCAATGGCGTCTCCATCTAAGGAGGGGAAAAGGACCAAGGATAAAGCTGGCTAAAGGGATGGATGCAAGAGAAGGAGAAGTGATGCTTTCTCTAGCTTCAGTTTCCTCCCACAGCAACATCAAACAACCCAGTCCTGGAGGGAAGCAGTCAGATCGAGCTCTGGCACTGCCTTTGCCCGTGGGGGCCAGAGGGGCGAGGGTCTTCATTTGCATTCCGTGGCAGTCCCCATCCCAGCAGCCTTTGCTCTGGTTTGATGTCTCCTTCAGCCTCTTCCCAGGCTGTAAGCCTTTCATCCTCAGGAGGCAGTTCCCAGCCCAGCTGCTTGTCACTGTCTCTGGCTCTGTCACAGTTGGGGGTGGGGGAGAGAAATGGAACAGAGAGTAAGGGGAGCATTATTCTCCTCTCTCTTGGGTCTCTCCTGCAAGAGCTCTTGTGAGGCCTGGCAGTTGACCCCTGAGACCCAAGTGAAGAGGACCGTCAGCATGGCTGTCAACTTCAGAGGGATCCAAAGCTGGCTTTGCTTTCCTGGTGGCTCCATTGAAGCTGAGAACTGGCTGCATCGCTGAGGCAGTGGGTCACCATCCAGGAAGGAGGTTAATCCCTGTCCATGGCCTTCCCCTGTGGAGGACACTTCTGAGACTGGGTGCTGTCACTGGCAGCTAGCTGTAAGGCGGCTACCACGGGGAAGAGAGAAGAGATCACAGGGGCTTCTGGACTTGGGGAATGACGTAGTCTGGCAACTGTGGAAACTGCACACATGGATGCAGGTTCAGATGAGTCGGTGTGGTCCCTACTTACCCCTTTGGACCCATAGATCCTTGACTGATACAGCCCAGAGGAATGAATGGAAATGTCGTGTGGAGATGGTCCTTGTTTGGCTCCATCCAGCTGGGCATCCCAGAGGACGATGAGGAGCTTCTCAGTGGTCCAAGAAACACTGATGGATGATCAGGAAGGTTTAAGGAAAATCTGGCTTCTTAGGTTGTCCAGTCTAACATGGCTGCTCAGGTCACACCTTACCTCACAGCCGGCAGTCTTGTGGGTAAACAGCAGAGATGGCTACTAACACTGACAGTAAGAAGCACGATTGAACACTTGTTCTGGGACAGACCCTGTCCTGAGAGCTTCAGAAAAGTCCAGCTCACTTCATCCTCACCTAGCTCTACACAGGGAGAATGCACGCCTTGTCAAAAGTTACATAGCCAGAGAGCGCTAGAAGCAGGATTCGAAAAAGCCTCATTTCCTGTCAGGGGTGCCTGCCTCTTCCTGTTCTGTCAACTGTGACTCCCTGTAATCCACTTAAGAAAGGTTTTTAGCTGATCCATAATTGATACTCACCCCCTAAATTCATGCCTGTGGGGCTTCAGGGATTTACCCAAGGAGGCGCCTTCAGTGGGGAGTAATTACACAGTAAATGAGCACCCAAGAGATTCTGCAGGGCCCAGCATGGGATGCCCCCAGTTTGCAGACATTTGCCTTGTCCACACCTGGGTAAAGCTTTGTGGGTAGGAGAGATGCTTCTAGCTCTATCAATGAATGTGTGGACTGGTCCGCAGTCTTAGCATCCCCTGCCTTCCGCTGGTCTATGCATCAGCCACATAGCCAGAAACCACTGATTCTCACTCTCCTCATGCTTAATCCCAGAGTCCTCCCTAGTTTGTGCCTCCTCAATATGCAAGCCATGCCCCACCAGCACCTGGAGGAAAGGGGGTGAGGGAATTCTGTAGCAGTGTAAAAAGAAAACAGCGTTCACTATCTGATCAAGGTCTGTAGCACCTTACCCTTAAGCAGGAAGTATTGTTCAGAGCTGAGGGTAATGGGTTAATCAAACTTTGAAAATTTAACTGGAATTTGAGCATTATCATCATGATCGTGGCAAGCAGGCATTCGGCAGGTCAAGTGGCCCTGTGGTCAACCACCCCTTGCCCTTCTGTTGCCAGTTGCTCTGTGTGGCCAACAATGTGCTCCCCAAGAGAGGTTGTGCCAGGGTTAGACTGGCTAAACAGTCAAAGCCTGAAGCTCCCATTCAAGGGCTGTCCTTATCAAGCCCTTTGTCTAGTAGTACACCAGTGCTCCGGGGTTAAAAACTCCACTTGTAACGAGCACCCTTCCTGCTGCCACACTGATCTGAAAACCAGGGTAGACAGACGAGTGAGCGCAGGAGTCTTCATCTCTGCACAGCCAGAGATTCCCGCAAGCAACTCTGCTACCTTTTCACACACTCCACCAGCATCCTGGGAGGCTCAGCCCAGGGCATTTTATAGGTGGGAAAAGCTCAGAGTCACACTGGGGCCCTGAGACAATCAATCTCTCCCAGACTGATTGTCTGGGAAGATGGAGAGGTGTTGTGTGCTGCTTGGCCGGGAGAGCAGACAGGAGGCAAAAGAGAAGCAAGGTCCCAGGGTTCTTTTCTGCAAGCCCTGACGCCAGAAGGATTCTCTGCTACATCCTTGACTACACTGCAGAAAAGAATTTCAGGCTAGCCAGAGTGAGACAAGGTTGAAGGTTTATTATAATGGAGAGCAGTGCTATGTTTCAGACACAAGCCCAGGCAGGGAGCAGGTGGGGGTGTGGGGGGCAGGGAGAACAAGGACAAGGAGGGAGAGGGACAGGGAACAGTACATACTCAAGTGTAGCTATGGAATCACTCGGGAACAGGTGAGAAAGGCAGCCGAGAGCTCCCTGGACTCCTTGCAGACTCTCCGCGTTGTAGGTCTGTAGGTCAAATCTCTAGCCCACCTTCTTGGGAGGCTTTTGGACATAGCAGGTCATCCCTCCAAACCAGCTCCTACTGGCTTGTAGCCCAGAGCTTTTAGATGTGACCATCCACTAGGAATCCAGATATGACTATTCTCTGGGGCTCCATAGCAGAGATTTGGGGCCCATAATGCTTTGGATCCCCATGTACAACCTTTCCATCTTCAGAAAGAGAAAAACTCAGAAGCAAACGCCCTCCCCTCCCCCAATTCCAAGGTTCATCTCAGATTCATTTCTCAGGCACACAGTAAGTTTGCAATCAATACTCTTGGACAGAAACAGCCAGAGAGGAGAGCCAAAGGGCCTGGGACAGTCTGCTCGGCCCTCCCATTGGTGGCTATAAATGCCTTCACTTGACACTTACCTAGGTACTCTGACAAGCTCAAGCTCATCTCCCATGGGGATATGACATCCGGATCCAGAGCCACGCTGCCCTCTCCGGGACTGGCGCCTACCTTCCAGGATGCCATTCTCCTGCCCCCAGAACTCCAGGCACTTCTGTACATCCAAGGATATCAGCACCCCCAGTTTTAAAGAAAAAGAGAGAGAGAGAGCACCAAGAGTCCTAGGATCTAGAAGCAGAGGGTGGATGAGACCTTGGCTGGAGTTCACTACATTCCAGAGCAGAGACAACTTTTTTGGCCAAATCAGGACAGAGCAAACCAAGGAGAAACAGCATCCACCTCCTCTCTCTGACACAAAGAATCCCAAATAATTTTTCTATTCCTCTTCACTAGGCACTGTTGCCCACAGCAACTCCCAGAACCATAGGCAGGAAGGACACATCGTTCCATTTTCCAGACCTAGAAAACCGAGGCACGAGGCAGTTAGTTATACAGCTGGGTGTCAAGGAAACTGAATAGGACATGCTAGGCCTGCCCGGGAGGTCTACTCCAGACGCAGGATCCTTCCAGCCCTTGATATAAAATACAGGCCTTAGGACGAACTCCGAGGTAACAAAATCCAAGAAGAAAGGAAGAATACAAACCAATGACCCTCAGGATCCAGATAGGAACGTCTGCATTGGGTAGCCTTCGCCAGAGAAGAAGTCTGGAGCCAGGTCTGTTTGCTGTCTTGTAGCTCTTGGGAAAGGTGAGCTAGCTATGTTTCCCTTGGGGTCATCAAAGTGGTCAGCAAGGAGGCAGCTTGGCACCCTGCATGTTGAAAAGGGTCTCCAGAGAACTCCTTAGCAAAGGGAGACTCGGGGGAGAGGACAGCACACAGGGGAGAGACACCACGGCGACAGGAGACCGGAGAGAGGCAGGATAGAAAGGCACTGGGGAAGCATTTGAATGCAATCAGAAAGCTGTCACATAAAGGAATACATTCAGATATCACGAGGCAAGCAAAGGAGTCCCAGGCTTTATATCAACATCACAAAGGAGGTGCCTTTCTGAAGGGAGGAAAGAGAATTTTTAAGGGGGAGGGTCCAGGGATCAGGAAGCTACAGGATTTTAGTCTCTTGGAAACACTGTCCGTGAACTTGGAGCCCTTAGAGGGCACTCGGTTGAGGCACAGGCAAGCTTTAAATGCTCCCCAGAAGTGCGGACAGTGTGTCCGTCTCAGGCTCCCGCCCTCCTCTCTTAAAGGGCTCAGTCTAGTCCTCCTCTCTCCTAGCTTCCTTTCTTTAAAGCAGTGGTTTTCAACCTGTAGGTCGTGACCCCTTTGGAGCTGAGCAGCCCTCTCACGTGAGTTGTACATCAACTATTCTGCATACCAGATATTTACATTACAGCTCCCAACAGTAGCAAAATTATAGTTCTGAAGTAGCAACAAAAATAATGTTATACTTGGTGGGGGAAGGAGGATCACCGAAACATGAGAAACTGTGTTAAAGGCTTGCAACATCAGGAAGGTGGAGAACCAGTGCGCTAAGGTTTCTATCCTTCCTCTTTCCTTTCTGCCCACCCAGGCTCTCCCTGGCTTTTCTTCCGATCCTTTTACTTGTCGTTTCCCCGTTCTTCTCCACTGCACCCTTTACACCTTTCCTCTCTCACTCTTCTTGCTCTCTGATGTCCAGTCCCACCCCGGAGTTTGTAGTTGGTGAGCTAGGGGCACTGTAAGCCCGAATATGGAGTGAGGTTGGACCGCACAGCCCTGCCACGGGCTGGAGCAAACCAAGTTTTCGCTGTCCAGATGTGGCAGCCTCCCAAACTGCTGGACCACAGGTCCCGAGTTCACAACATGTCCAGCAGGTTAGGGGAGGAGTGAAAATTCACCCATCATAAATGAGAACACCAGGATGATAGGGGTGGGGTGGGGCTGGGATGGCTTGAGGAGTGTTCGGCTCTGCGCGGGGCATGCGGTCTGTCACTCCACCCGGTCCATAATCAAATTAAGGGCCTGATATTGAAGGGCTTGTGCTGCAGCACACAGCTCTAGCATTTCTCTCCAGGGAGCCATCTGGAGATAAGCTGTGGGGAGAAAAGCCAGACAGAAACCAATCTCACAGGCAAAGCAGTGAGAGAAGAGACGGTACAAGACACACTGGGCCACAGGCTGTCCTAGAAGAGGAGTCTGCCTAGGACCCTCTAAGCGGAGCGAATGGCACCAGCCAAGGTTCTGGGAAGACTGCCTATTTCACCTCATTCTTGCGCTAGAGAAGATGGGGTTTAGAGGGAGGAAGGGTACACAAGGCAGCCCAGATGACCCAAGTGCTCTAGGCCAGAAGTGAGACCCGGGACCAGGCTTCTCAGAGAGCTGCTTCTAGCAGGAAGAGGCAGAGGGAGTCGTTGCTATCCCTCTTCTCGCTTCTCGCTTAGCTGACTTGCTCTAGACGCTCTGCACCCCGCACCTCCCACCTGCACACGCTGTAACCCCAATGCTTCCAGCCAAGCTCCTCCCTCCCGCCCCACCCACTTCTGACTGTGACCTCCATCCCTTCCTGCGAAGCTTCTACCTCACCCTCCCAGTTGCTTTTACTCTGGCTGAGCTGCTTCCCCTCCCGCCAAGCTCCTTTCTCTCATTCCCTGTTTGGCTGTGAGCTTCGCCCGCTTCCGCCAAGCTCCTCCCCTATCCCCGTTGCCCTCCCTCTCTGGCCCCGCCCTTTTACCGGCGGCTCCTCCCCTCCCCTCCCCCTGCTCCGCCCCTGGCCCCGGTAAGCATCTCCTTATTTTGTTCTAGAAGATAGAAAACTCTTCGTGGGCATGCTCAACAAGCAACAATCTGAGGACGACGTGCGCCGCCTCTTCGAGGCCTTCGGGAACATCGAGGAGTGCACTATCCTGCGCGGGCCCGACGGCAACAGCAAGGGTGGGTGTGTGCGCGTGCTCGCGCGCGCGGGCCTAGGAAGGATGCTCGCAGCTGTCAGGTGGTCCTCGAGGAGACCAAGAGGAGAGGAGGCCATGGGTCTCTCTGCTCTGTGCCCCTTTGTGTCACCGTCTTGTCCCCTTCACATTTTATGCTCATATGGTGGTGGGGGACGGCGGGGGGGGGGGACATCCTTTCCACCCGCCCTCTCTCTGTCCCATATGTCTCTCTTTTTCTCTCCCTGGGTCCTCGGGGCCACGGCTCAGCCTGTCCTATCCCCACAGGGTGCGCCTTTGTGAAGTACTCCTCCCATGCCGAGGCACAAGCCGCCATCAACGCTCTTCATGGAAGCCAGACCATGCCTGTGAGTGTGACCCTCGGGCTGTGTGCAGGGTCTCATCAACCTTACCACTGTTTCTCACACTAGAGTAGATTTAGGTAACCCAGAAAAGATGGGGTTTAAACTTGGTACCCGTGGGTGACCTCGGTATAATACCCCACAGAAAGCACGGTGGGGGTGGGGAATCGGGGTGGGGTGGGACGGGCCAGGGCAGGGACTCTGGGGGGTAAAGACTGGAGCAAGAGAATCTCATGTGCCACCCTGGCTGCAGGGAGCGTCCTCCAGCCTGGTGGTCAAGTTTGCAGACACCGACAAGGAGCGCACAATGCGACGGATGCAGCAGATGGCAGGCCAGATGGGCATGTTCAACCCCATGGCCATCCCCTTCGGAGCCTATGGCGCCTACGCTCAGGCAGTAAGTGGGGGCAAGGGTGGGCAGGGGGTTGTTATAGAGCTCCCCTCACCTCAGCCCCAGAGAACAGGGATGCTCACCCAAACATTGTTTTGTCCTCAGAGCAAAGGTCATGCAGAACCTCAGAGAGTGTAGTCTCAGGAGTTGAGAGGAGAATCCGGGTAGGGGTTGTTGCCAGGAGGAGGTGGAATGCTGTCCTTATTTTCAAGGAGGAGTTAGTTCCCAGAGAAGACCCTTGGTAGGGTAGCCAGATGGTTCAACCCTGTACCCCACCCTCTTCCAAATAAATGTGAAGGCTAGAGAGAACCAGTGCAGTAATAGGTGTTTAGCTCTAACCCACAAACTCTACTTAAAGAGATTTTTCTCAGTCACTTCTGACTGGAATTGTGGGGAGACCCAAAACCTCAACCCAACCTCTTCCCCTGCCTCTGGCCCCAACAGCTCAGTGCTTCCACAGCTGTATCCTCTCTAAAATACTGCCCTCTTCTGCCTCCAGACTGTAACCATCATCCCTGCATGGGGTTCTGTCTGTAACCCTTAAAGCAGAGTCTAGCTTTGACCATTTACAGCTGCCTTCCCAGTCCCCACTCACCTTTGTAATAACATGTGGGGGTCTAGTCATGTTTCTCTTGCCTCTTCGATGTAACAAATTTGAGCAGAACTCTACCCTGTTGCCTGTGTATGACTCATCCAACAGGTCTGTAGGTGTTTGGGTGCCATTCCCCCGAATAACATGCCTCACACAGACTGGGGAGCATAGAGTGAGTCCCTTTCCATCACCCTGCAAAGCTTAGATTTCCAAAGGCCCTGCTGTTCCTTTTTAAACCAGCCAGTCAGTTCCCAGGGAAGTGGAGACTAAAGCAGGCAAGGGGAGGCCTCAGGGCTTTCTAGGCATAGAGATCAAAAGGCTGTACCAGTTCCCAGAGGGCTGAGATGTTGGCATCGAGGAGCTGAGCCCCTGGTGGGAGGGCTGCCCCCCCTGGAAGCCTGTGATATTTTTGCCACTCCCTCTGCCCCAGCTGATGCAGCAGCAAGCAGCCCTCATGGCGTCGGTCGCGCAAGGAGGCTACCTGAATCCCATGGCTGCCTTCGCTGCCGCCCAGATGCAGCAGATGGCGGCCCTCAACATGAATGGCCTGGCAGCCGCGCCTATGACCCCAACCTCAGGTGAGCCAGTCCGTCTCTGACCCGGGGAAAGAATATCAGGACCCAGGCTCAGGCATCACTACAGCTGCTAGTGTTTCATTCTACAGTAAGAACACATAGGGTCTAGGCCCAAGTACGTTGTCTCAGAAAACCTTCTCATCTGTAGGCGCCCAAGGGGAGATGAGATGTGAATACCACGAAATCCACAATAAGATTTCAGGGGAAGATTTCTTTCAAGTTGTCCGTCCCTGGTCCTTGCCTAAAAACAACTTGTTTTTAATTACAATATGTCAATATAGTAATTCCAGAGCCAATTAAAAGTGATACGCTTTATCCCAATATTAGAAATATTGGACATGGAAAGTACTGTAACAACCAATGTCTGGAAAAAGACAATGACATGGAAACATTCCCATTTGAGGTTCAGCATAGCTCTGCCTGTACACTGGCCATGGTCCTTCTCTTTAAGCCAACCTTGATGAGTGGACATGTTCCAAGGAACTACACAACCAGCTAGAGAACCCCACGAGTCACCCATGGATGAGCACTGGAATCAGCCATCTCACAAAACATGTTTTTGATTGGCTCCTGGCTCTTGTCCAGTGCAATTTCGCCTCCCATCCTTAGCATATCTGGCAATGTCCACAGACATTCTTGTTTGCCACAGCTCATAATAGCATCTAGTGTGTAGAGGCCAGGGAGGCATTGCTACACATCTTAGGATATATAGGTCAGCTCCCTATAAAGAACGATCTGGCTCCAAATGACTAAGAGGTCAACACTGAGCAGCTCTAGGCTCTAAATCTAGGGGTGAGCTAGCTGACATGGTGGGCTCCCTTTTACCAAGCTTTCGGGCTCTCTGTATCAGACTATAGCAGTAACCTTCCAGAGGTCCAGCTATTCCTTTCCAATATCAAAGCCACAAAAGACTGAGATATCCCTGGGCTCAACTAGAGCATCACCCTATTACACAGTTCTGGTCTGCAACCTCAGGGACACTCATGGATCTGGGAAGTGGGTCAACCTCGGCTATAGTATAGAGCCTGTTTCCATCCTGTGGGGCCTCAGCACAATAGCATTACTCTATCTTGCTATCCACCACATGAAATATGGAATGCATCGTCTGTCCCTAACACAGCCATCACTATCATGACCACCACTATTGCCTCTGCTGAAGAAAGCCAAATAGGACTGAGAGTAGACCCTGAATTCTCACGTCTTTCTCAGCGTAAGGATCTAGAATTTTCCTCAGGTTGAGAGAGGCAAGTGAGCCTTTCACGGACCCAAAAAGGACCAGCTAGTCCTGACTTGGTTAGAGTGCACAAGAACTACTGAAAAAGGACAAAGGGCCAAGTGTGGTCAGAGTCAAGGACACTGAGGAGAGTTTGTGTGCTCTAGATTCAAGGATAACACTCAGTGGTTAGTGAAATCTTCCTGGGGCAGGGGCTCTGCCTTGAACGATGAATAACCTGGGGTGAATGAAAACATTAAATTCAAGAAATCAAGGCAAGCCATAGTTTACTAACAAGATAGGATGACTGTGGGCCAAGACTGTCCCAATGCCCCGTGACGTAGCAGAGTAGAACTCTGTGCTCAGCCTTCCTCACCTTTGCCGCCCTCTCTCTTCCCCACTCCCTCTGCCTCCCCTACACCAGGTGGCAGCACCCCTCCAGGTATCACTGCACCAGCTGTGCCTAGCATCCCGTCACCCATTGGGGTGAACGGCTTCACCGGCCTCCCCCCACAGGCCAATGGGCAGCCTGCTGCGGAAGCTGTGTTTGCCAATGGCATTCACCCCTACCCAGGTAAGTTCTTCCTTCCCCGAGCAGCAGACATCTTGTCCATTCTTCCTTGACTCACTGTGAGAAGAAGGAATACACGATTTCAGACCTCTGCTCATGCCCCGGTGGAACCACAAATGTGGCAGAAGCAGGCCAGCCACCTTCCTGTTTCAGGGAGCCTGTAATGAGAGAGAACGGACCAAAGTCCTAACACGGGGAGGGTCTTCTTATCAATAATAAAGAAAATTCTATTCCAGGCACTATGTGCAGGAAGAAAAGACACAGGAAGCAATTGTACAACCCAGGTAGAAAGAAGAGGCCAGTAACTACAAATTGATTGTGAACTTGAGCTGTAATAACTAGGAGGACATGAGCTAAAAGAATAACCACATTTAGTGATAAGTAACAAAGGACTCATTAGGGAAGGAACTGAAGGGTTTTTTTTTTGACAGACTATCTAGACATTATATTCTAGTCCAGTCTTCCCATACACGCAAAAAAAAAAAAAGAAAAGAAAAGAAAAGAAAGAAAGAAAGAAAAGAAAAAAGAAAAGAAAAAAGAAAGGAAAAGAAAAAGAAAAGAGTCAGCACTTTGGACAGCTCCTGTTGGACAGCTCCTAGGTCTGTGTTCAGAAGGTGAATTGTGAAAACGAAGCCCATTTCTGATTGCAGATTGACTTTGCTCCTGTCAAATTAAGTGGAACTCACATGGCAAGAGCATGCAACTGTCCTGAAGCAGTTCTTCTTTCTTATACAAAGGATAACAGATACCAGGGCAGGAAATCAGAGTTCAGGGTCCTAGACTAGCATAATAGAGATGTGTCCTGCTTTCTGGAGATCAGAGGAAGGGAGTCATAAAAACCAAGTCTTCACTCGACTCTAGGATTCCAGGACATTGGGTTGTCCCCTAGGAGGTCAAACTTGGGTTGAGAGTACAATATCCACTTTCCTACTTCATCCTTAAACAGCACACCTGAGTCTGATCGAGAGGGCTTGTCCTCTATTGAAGATGACTAGAGAATCAAGTCAGATGAGAGTCCAGCAGCCCTAGGGTGAGCTGTCCTGGAGACCAGGAGGCAGAAAAAGGCCTTCTGGGAGGGTTATTAGGAGGTAGGCCCAGGGGATTTGGTGTGCAGTTTAAGGACGGGCACTCCTGCCTGGCACAGGTGGTCGAGGAGGGGCTTGGCCTGCTGGGGGCAGAAGTGACCCTGTTAGTCTCAAGCCTGCGGGCTGGGGGATGCTCCTGCTGGACACATCTGGGTGCCTTCTTCCTCCACTCTTCCCGGCCTCTAAGCCCATCTGGATCTCCAGTTCCATGCCCACCATCACTGACATCTGCGAGCCATTTTTCTGATGGAATTTGGAGATGCTTCTTTCCCCCATTTGTAACAATCTGCCGCATCCCATAAACAATCCCCTGACAGAACCAGAGGAGGGATGAAGGGAAGGAAAGGAGAAATGTAGTACATTAAAAAATTAATTTACCATCTTTAAATGCGTAGTTTGGAGCCACCGTAATGAGCGAGATCCTTCAAAATGCTCACTTTTTGGCAGTTACTAATGAGGTCGTTAGGCAGAGAAGCAGAGAGGGTCTCTGCGTGCTTCTCTGCACTTGCTAGCCCCACTCGCTCTCTGTTCTCCCATTTTGCTCACGACCATGTTGGAAGTACATAATGTGTGTGGTTTTAACAGCCATGCACAACCCTCAAAGAACTGGCTCTGACAAGCACCAAGTACTATTTATACTTTCTTCTCAATGCACTGTTTACTGAGCTCCTAGCAATATGCTGGGCCCTGCCTCTAAGTTGTGCAGATTGTTTTGCACATTGGCTTCAAACGTCGTGCAGTAAGAAAAGGGCAGCATTTCTTACATGCATAAATGTGCTGCATGGGTGAGCACCTGGGTAGACCGAAACCACAAGCCAGATATGAGCTTCCACTCTAGAGAGCTCAGAAGAAAGCAAAGGAGACAGGTGAGAGGGAGCAGAAATTAGCTCTGCCGACTATCACAGCGTGGAATTCTTGGCTCTAGCCTCCAGCATGGGAAAATGTAGGAACCGGACTTTGGGCTGGGACAGTCTCAGGCAGGAAATAGCTCACAGGATCCCTTTTCAGCTTCCTCCTGCTAAGCAGAGCCCGCCTTCTGTACACACACACACACACACACACACACACACACACTTCCTAGGAGGTATTATATCTGTCAACTTCCTGTCTCTAAAGACCTGTTGTCCCAGGCTGTTCTTAAGGTTCTTCTGAACCCCAGGTGCTGTTTTCTGGAGAAAATCTAGCCAAAGGCTCATGGATGAGAGCTCATAAGGAAGTGGGAGTCCTCCCTCCAAAAGGCATTGAAGCATGTCGAGCAGTTAGCCAGCCTGGTGTGGGTCAATGGGCACTTGATCCCAGGAGGCTTTTTTTGCTGCCTAGGGTTTTTCTGTTTCCTTCAAACATAATTGGGTTGGATCCTCCCAGTGTGTGGACATCTATCTCCACACATCTTCCTGAGCCAGCCTTCCCTCCAGTCAACATCACTGCCGTTGGTAACCAAGGCCTGCACACTCCGCTGGCCCATACCTCATTCTTCTACTGAGATCTTAGCAACAACAAAGGTCAGAAATAAAGCAAAACTTTCCCCAGTCCAGTTTCTCCAAAACTTGCTAAAGTTTCGATACAGGGCTCTTCTTTTACTGACTCCTTGATTTCTCTGGGAGGTATCTATCTCCAAGTTGGCAGATCCGAGAGGAGTGATTTATTTCCCCTTCTATTGCTGTGGTAATAATCATGATAAAAAGCAACTTGGGAAGATAGGGTTTGTTTAGCTAAAGGATCAAGGGCTACGGTCCAGTGAGGGATGCCAAGACAGGAACCTGGAATCAGGAACGGAGCAGAAGCCATGGAGGAGTGCTGCTTAGTGAGTGGATTGCTCCCCATGGTTTGCTCAGCCGACTTTCTTATACAGCCCAGGACCACGTGTCCAAGGATAACACTACCCGCCATGAGCTGGGCCCTCCTACATGGATCGTTAATCAAGAAAATGTCCTACAGACTTGCCTAAAGGCTGGTCTGATGGAGGTGTTTTCTCGTTTGGAGCTCTTCTTCCCGGATAATTCTAGCTTTGTCAAGTTAACAAAAAACTACCCAGCACTGGGACAGAGCATCAGGGTGAGTCCTCCCAGACCGTATGGAATCTATAAGCTGGTGGTGTTCGCTTGTTTCATTTACTGCCCCTACATTCTCGTGGAAATCTGTGAACAAAAGGCCCCCACCCTGAGCATCCCTGGCTCCTCAATTCCTCTTCAACCCAGGGCCATCCCGTCTCTCCACCAAGGTCCTCATGCTCTGGCATCTCTTCCCAGCCAGCATAAGCTTCTGCATGAACTGGTCTCCGCCCTACCCCTGGCCAGTGTCACTATGCACTTCCCAGTTGAATGAACAACTGTGTTCTGGGTGCAGAAGAGAGAACTCCAACCAGACCCAGCTCTCAAGGTGCCCCGTCTCAGGGACAGCCTGTGGTGACTAGAGAAGGCAGTACAGCCACAGTGGTATCCCTTTGGGCACTGTGGGGACAGGGGCTAGTTTGGGTGGGCACCACTGACCTCTGCTCTCTTGCCTTCCTGCAGCACAGAGCCCCACCGCAGCGGACCCCCTGCAGCAGGCCTACGCTGGAGTGCAGCAGTATGCAGGACGTTAGTATCCGTGCAGCCTCTTGGCTCTTTCATTAGCCATACTTAAGTCTCTACTTATCCACACCAGGGGTGCCTTTCTCTCCAGATCTGGTCCCAGCTCTGAATAAGGAAGGGAGGCAGTACTAGAGGCTCTAGATGGAAGGAAGAGGTGGTGGTGCTGGCAGAGATACTCTCTTCCATCACCACTGGTCTGTCTTTTACCTGAGGTCTCTACATGGTGCTGTGGCATGGAGGTGGCGGGAGTTGGTGAGCTAGAGTTAAAGAGTGACACATATGATTTTCTGTCTGAATCACACTGACTGCCAGGACCAACGTGCCTGGTGGTCTCATGCTGCACAGCCACGACGCAGTTACGTTGGTTGACGCTCTGCACAGTTCACGGTCTCTGACCCGGGAAGCAGAGGCCTGGGTTAGAGAGGAGGAGGGACTCTGGAGGGGAGGCAGCTTCTCCTCTCCAGGCAAGCAAGATGGAGTTCAGAGGAGAGGCAGCAAAATGGACAGGCAGGCAGAAAGAGACGGCCTGGGGCCAGCAGGCCAGGTGTCACAGAACCCAGCCAAACTGTCAGCCAAGCCTCTTCCTTTGTCCCACCACCTGGCCACATACTCTCTTCATCCCTTCTCAGACTGTGCCCACTGTCTGGCCTGGATGAGGCAATCCTTCTATGGCTGTGGAGATCTAGTGATGCCCCCTGTGGATGATGGGGCTACCTCACAAGCTCAGAGCTCAGGAGAAGCTGTCCTCACTCAGCCGGAGCCTGGACACAGCTCCATTAATGTGGGCCCTGTCTTAGCTCTAACCTCAGGCTCTGCAGCCATGCATCCGGGCTGCGCTGCCAAGAGAGATGGTCCTCCCGCCCTCCCTCTGACCTTTTCCAACCAAACAGAGCATCAGGTACACTCCTGGGGAACGCACGTCTGTCCTCCATCAGACAGCGCTTTACGTCCCGCCAGGTACTATTATCTTGGACAAGTGAGGACAGGTCAGCCACGACTGTTTCAGATTAGAGTTGCCCGTGTGCGCACGTATCCCTAACTGAAAGCTGTTCTGTGTGAATGGCCTGAGCTTCTGTCCCACCTTGTGGCTGGTGGCTCTCACTGACACTGAGCTTTCTCTCTTTATTCTGGCTTCCCACACTGTCTGTGTCTCTCCGCACCCTGTTGCCCTCTCTCCCACCTCTCGGCTTTCTCTTCGGCTCTTCAGCAGCTGCCTACCCTGCTGCCTATGGTCAGATAAGCCAGGCCTTTCCTCAGCCACCGCCAATGATTCCCCAGCAACAGAGAGAAGGTGAGTCTCGGACCCTCCCTTCCCCACTCCATGAAGAGGCTGCTTTACCTGGGCTTCTGGCCTCTCCAGGCCTCTGACAGGACCTTGGTTAGATGTGTGCATGAAAGTGGGTGGGAGAGCTAGAGGGCCAGAAGAAGAGGTCCTCACCTATTCATACAAGGAGATGTGCATCCTGTGGGCAGCTCTGAAAACCAAAGTGGTAGCCTGGCCCAGGAGCAGAAGACCAGAGGCCACGTCCCAGGGGCCAGCAAGCCATTCAAGAGGCACCTTCCCCACATCCCACCATCATTTGCCAGTGTTCTGACACAGCTCGCACACAAGTACTGCGTTCTTTACAAACCAACCCTTGAGAATGGGAAGGTTGTTTTCCTTCTGCAGCAAGCCCTTTCAGTCACTCTTAAACAAGACCTAGAAGAGGTTGAGGATGTATTTTCTGCTGGGGGCTTTGTCCCTGTTTCAGGTAGTTCTCAGCTTTATGGAGCTGTAGACTACACAGGCTCATTCCCTGGGGTGTTCATCTGAGGTCCACCTGCTGTGTTCCCCGTAAGTGAGAGCAGAGCTGGGCTGTGAGGCTCCGGCAGTGGGGCAGCCTTTGCAACTCTAAGCACCGAGATGGAAATGGTGACTAGCCTGAGGTGGTCAGGGAATGAGGTGCTGTCGGAGGAAGTAGAGGACACCTGCCTTCTCTGATGGGTAGGATTTGGCCCGTACTCCTGGACAGGCTCCATGGGAAGTGTGAAATATCTGTGGCTACAGTGCAGGTCTCATGAAGATGGATGCCCGGGAAGGTTGTGTATAGCCATCAGAGTGTTGGTAGAGCAAGACAGGCAGGACCAGAGCCTTGGTAGAGACTATATGATATCACTCATTGGGTTCCCTTCCAGTAACCAGAGAGCCACAGAATTAGCAAGAGAGGAAACTGTATGAGCAATTTCTCAGAAGCCCTACCATAGAAAGCAGGACTTGAGAAGCAGGGACATCAAGACTCCATCTTCTTCACCTAGTAATAGCAACCCATAACAAAACCTGTCCCAGAAGTCCACAAGGCAGGTTCCACTGGTTTCCGAATGTCAGATGTGTGGCCACTGCAGCAGATTACACCAGTGATCTGGGCCTTAGGTTACTCCGAAAGGACTTTGGGAACCCACTGATCCAAATCCCATTGGTGAAAGAGACCCTTAACTGCTTGTAGCCCCTAAATGATTGCAAGTATGTATGTCACACGACACCCCCTCTGGGCCTGACTCCTGGACTGGTCACCTCCAGCTTAAGTGGCTCCACACAAGTCACTCCAGTCCATCACTTACACAATAAAGACCATGAGGACAGTTCCTTATAGAAATGTGTGTATCCACTCACTTAGCTCGGCGCTCCTGTACCCCATGCAGCAGATGTCTACACACAGCCCTTCTCCACCCAGTTATCACCCCCAAAGCCTCGCAGGGGATGTCCCCATCATCAGACAGCTCTGAGGGCCACATCACCCGATTTCCCCATACCCAGGGCCCAAGGTCTGTGGTGGGCCTTTCCCTTTCCTTATTCCCATGCCCTGCAGTAGCTGAGAACCACTTCCACTGTTGAACTGGGCACGGGGAGCAGTCCCTCAAGGCACTGCTTCACCTGAAGAGCCTTCCCTGAACTGTGGTCTTGGGGCCTGCCGTCCTTCAGCCCAGACCTTCCTCAGTTAGGTCAGAGCCACAAGGGTGGACCAGGTGCTGCTGACTCAGGCCCAGAGCAGAGAGCTGTGCCCCCAGGCCACCAGGCTTTTGTTACTTGCTTATCTCTCACTGTACTCATACTCCTTAATGAATGTGTCCTAAAAGCCTATGAATCCCCAAACCCTGCTGCACGTGCTCACACATGAAAACACACACACACACACACACACACACACACACACACACACACACACTGTGTCATAGTGCCATACTAACCCATCACACATGAGAGCCCTCACTACCATCTTTAGACTCAAGTCTCCTGCTTTCTGACCCCTGGCTCCCAATTCCCATTCTGTGCTACCCTGTGGATCTAGCTGTAACCTTCTCATAACTTTCCAGCTCTGTGCAACCTTAGCCACACCCTGCTCCCCATACAAGACCCTGTGTCACAGTCCTCTTGGAGTCCACAAGTCCTTTCCTTGGAGCTGAAATATTCCATAGACCCAACCCTTTCCCCTGAGCATGATATACGGGCTCCCTAGGGAAGAGGAAGGCAGGAAGGAGTGGGGCTCAACTGCAGAAATTGACAGACCCATGGTGCATGCACCATTGGGTTAGGACATTGGGAGCAGGTTTTAGGCTAGGAAGGAGCAAGACTCTAGCACACAGAAGTAGGAGGTATGTGCTACAGGTAAGGGACACTGGGAACAAAAGACATTACCAAGCATGAGGTAAGCCCAGGAGATATGAAGAAAGGCAGGACTGAGGCAAATAAAGCCAGGTTCCACTGGATGTATGAAGCCTGGACAGGCTGTATTTCCTCAGCTTCGTTGCAGTTGATCTTTGACAACATGCTAACTTCTCCCAGAACACAGTGGCAGCTGCGTAGGCCCTTCCTGCCAGCACCTAGGATTTGAGCTGAGCTTGAAAACCAAAAGATCCCTGAGCCTGTCCCCAAGCCACCTGTTGCACAGATGGCACAGGATCTCCGGGATAACTATGGCTATTGCTTGGCCTGGATCTCCGTGTGGCCAGGAGGAGCCACTTTCTGTCTCTGAGGCTACATGTCACCATTGCTCTGGGCTGGACTGGATTCTGCAAATGAAACAAAGCAGAAAGAGTTGGGGTGCGAGATCATTGTTTATTATGGGGACAATAGCAGCTCCTAGCATCCCAGCTAGGGTAACATAGGAGGCCAGGAGGGCGTTCAGCCACATCTTATAGACAGCACTGAGCTGATGTATCTGAAGGGACATAGAGGAATCTAAATTTGGAGTCGGGGTCCCAATTCCAAGGCTGTTTTCAGCATGGGATAGAGTAGAGCCATTAGGGAAGACATAAAGAGGGTGGATGAGAACAGGAGGGAAGGTGAACGCTGGGCCACAGGGAGAGACATGGATGGGAGACAGCAGATGGCCATAGTGAGTGATCTATTGTTCAAGAGAAAACCTCTCAAATGTGGAGAAGAAATGTGGAGCCCAATACAGACTTGGGCCACCAGAAGGGAAAGGCCAGAAGAAGTCTCAGGGAGCTAGAGTTTGGGGAGAGGATCTGGAGGAGTTCTGGAGTTTTATGACTTAGATTGGTCTTCAATGGTGGTTTCTTCCTCTAAGGTGGCCCTATCAAGGGACCATCAAGAGGCACATGCAGCTGACACGCAGTAGCAAGAACATGGCATGGTTGGAGGAGACAGGATAAGGGAAGAGTCAACCAAAGTTTGGGTGTTGGAAAGGAAGCACACCTATGCCTGGTTCTGAATGTGCCATCCACTGTCAGAGGTTCTAGGGGGAAGGGCTACCAGGGACAGAAGAGGTCAAAGGCTTAGCAGGTGGCTTTAATGGGCAAGGGAATGTCCTTCAGCTCTGGGCCAGAAATGGTGGCGTAGTCAGAAAGAGGAAGATAGTGGAAGGACTGGAAGAGCATACAGCGCCAGTGTCCCTGTGGCGGATTATCTGGCAGCCCTACTGGTCTGAAGTGAGTAGGACAATAGATTCTGGCTGCCTAAGCCACGTAGCTGGTGGCAGGCCATGTTGATATCTCCTTGCCTTCACTGGAGTTCATGTTTAGACATCATCACTGAAGCAATCTCAAGGCACCTCAAAGTCTAAAGGATACATGGCAGGTGCTTTTTAAGATGACAGGACACAGGCTAAGGAAGATTTCCACTTACATAGTTAAAAATTGATCCTTCAATCATTGTAAAAGAAACAGCTTTATCTGCAAGTTCCAGAAACACGAAGTCCCAAAGGAGCCTGGAAGGTTAGGGTTCAGACAGATAGGCAGAAAGTAGAGCTCACATTATGAAGGCCACACCCTGAAGGTTCATATCTTGGCTTCTCCTTCCTCTTCCTCCTCCTCTTCCTCCACCACCACCACTACTACCAAGATGTCTTTTGGCAGATGTCTTAATCTCTTTGGAACTCAGTTTCTTCAGCTGCAAAATAGTGCCAGTGTAGTTAAGCCAGAGAGGGTGCTGTAAGGGTGGAGTGAGTCCCACAAAGTGCTTAGGACAGCCCAAGGGCGTTCCCAGAGTGGAAGAGTTCTGGCTGCTCTTCACATGATAGGAGGCAGCTCAGGGGTGGAGCCTGAAGCTGTTTCTGTGACACGGGCTTGATCGGCTTGATCGGGAGAAGGGAAATCTTGTTTTCTGTCACCAAGACTAGGAGGGAATGTAAGGTGTGGACCAGGGCAGCCAGGCCTTTGGAAGGAATCTATGTGAAGACTGCAGACCGGGCAAAGACCGGGGCCTGTGTGTTGTCTTAAGTTCTCTGGCCAGCCTGAGCCAAGCCTGAAGGGTAGAGAAAGTGAGGTGTCACCACATAGGATGAGGGCCATTTTCTCAGCCCTCCCCAGAACATAGACTGGGAAGGAGGGGATACCCACAAACTCTGTGGCCATTCCTCAGCACTTCATTTCCGGGGGACCCAGATGATCTGGTCTTGGCATAGTTACCCCATTCTCTATTTGACACTGCCTGCCCTTCCAGCCCCAGAGCTGCTAGGGCACCCACTACTGATGCTTGATAAAAGACCACCTAAGCACAGAAAGATCCAGTGACTTGCCCACAGCCAGCTGGAGATTACAGCTAATAATTAGGGCTCAGGGCTTAGTAAACATGCCCCATTCTTTGGGGGGTTGTTTCTTTAAAGCACCCGCGTGCACGCCCTAGCCCCACCCTTCCCTCCCTGCTGCATTGCCTAACGCGCTCATCTTGCCTCTGTCTCTTTTCCCCCCTCCCCTGCCATCCCTCTTCCCTGCCCACCCCTCCCTCCCTCCCTCCCTCCCCTCACCGCAGGGCCCGAGGGCTGTAACCTGCTCATCTACCATCTGCCCCAGGAGTTTGGGGACGCTGAGCTGATGCAGATGTTCCTCCCTTTCGGTAATGTCATCTCCTCGAAAGTGTTTGTGGATCGGGCGACTAACCAAAGTAAATGCTTTGGTGGGTAAAGATAACAAACCATTCAGCTTGACCTAGGATGGGGGCTGCTCCCACCGACTCCTCCTGCTCCTTCACACTGCCCCAGGTGCTTCTGGGCCCAGCCTCCATCTCTCAGCCCCTTTCTTCTGCTCTGCTCTTCCTTCGGCTTCTCAGCTTTCTCTACCCACACTCAGCTCCCATCCCCCCAGCTCAAGAAATCCCTGTCTAGCCCCAAAGCCCGAGCTGCTAAGAAAGGGAAGGGGTCTTTGTGGTTGGGGGTTGGGGGTGGGGCCAGAGAGCATGACTCATCTTCCCAGAGGCTTCTCATGCTCAGAGTCTGGTTTGAGCCCCAGGGTAAAAGCCGGTGTGGTCCAGGGGCAGTCAGCCCAAGGAGGTCCTAGCTACCCGCCTTGCAGTCACCTCTCCACCTCTCTGCCCTGCCGCCTTTCCTATGCCTGCCCTGTTCCTTGCTCCCCTCATGCCACGCAGCGAGCGACCCGACCCTTACACCCACCCCAGGCCATCAAAGTGAGCTCTGTTGAGGAGCCAGGAGGAGATTGCCCTCAGGAAGTTCTGAGCCCACTAGACACCACAGCTACTTAGCAGCAGCGAGATCCGGAGCAGCGAAGCAGTAAGGAAGTCAGAGAAGGCTAGAGGGGCACGTGGCTGGACTGAGAAGAGGGACAGGACAGGAAATGAGGCTTTGGGAGACAAGAGGCTCACAGTATTAGCTAGGGAGGTCTGCACGAGACATTACCATTCTGTGCGGAGTCTTTGGTCGGACATGTTATATTTTGCTTTATAAATTTGGTATCCTCATCCAGAAATGTCCAGATGTCATGGGATCCTCTCTCGTCATCACACCTCTTCTGTTAACCCCTTCGTGGCCCATCTTCCTTCTTTCCGTTTGCCGCCGCCAGAGCATTCATGGAGGGCAATATCTACTCACGAGTCCCCAAGAGTATGGAACCTACAGAGTGCCATGCTCGGAGCCAGGGAGGAGTCTGCCAAAATGCCATGTTGGCTCTCCGACTCCGGGAGTACGAGGACAGCCGGGGGACACAGGCAGGGTGGGGGGAAGCACAGAGTGGAGAAGCACCGGGAAGCACTCAGTATAAGGACTTCCCAGTATGGAATCATGGAAGTCTTGGGGATTCGGACTGTTCTCTAGGAGAGTCGAGATCTTGGCACTCATGCGTCTCCAATCACATAGAGCTGTCCCAGTGTCTCATCTCTCTTTGGCTATGGAAAGACAAAGAGAAAAAGACGTAGAGCGGTGCTTCTCCATACTTGGCCGGCATGTTATCTTTTTTAGGGGTTAAGGTGATGCGTATGTAAAGCCCAACTGGAAACCACTTCCAATTGTGCTTCACTTCACAAGTGTCAATTACATCACAGACAGCACAGAAAGAGCACCTCTAGGAGCCTCCAGCCAGACCACATCTGCCTCACTGGCTGCCCCTCTGAACACAACCCAGTTTTCAAAGTTATTTCCCCGAGAGTCTATCCCCAAGCTACTTAGTCCCTAAGACTATTTAAGCTCTCCAGAACCAAGGTTTCCTTTCTCTCTATTGGAAAACCTCATCTGTACACCTATATTCAATTTCTTTTTGCTTAGGCTTCTGTCATGCTGGTCTAGCCTCTGATCCTCCTTAAGCCACTTGGGTCTCCTGAGTCAGAGCCCTCTGCCCTTCCCCCAGACCTCCAGTGCTGACTCATGGGCAAATTGTTGAGCACTTTGAACCGCAGTGCCCTTGTGTAGGAAGCAGGGACGCTGCAGTTATCCCTAAGGGATGGATCCTATAAGGGTCTCTGAGCTGTCAAGGACAAAAGTGGCCAGAGCAGACCTTCTGCAGGTGCCACTACCCCTTTTCTTATGAAGAGGGTGTGGCCATGGTCCCGTGGTAACCTCCACCCCTCAGGGGCTGCGTAACTATTAGCAAAGCGTTTGGGGGGCTTCAAGCAGAATGCATAGCACAAATGTCCCTACTTTGAAAGGAGAACAGCCTACCTCTGAGGCTTTTCAGTTTGGGGGAGGCAGGACTTCTTGAGGGTGCCCAGGCTGTGGGCAGCCATTGCCCTGACTGCAGTTACTTGGTGAAGCTAGATGGGGAGGGTCTGCTTCCTTTGGCTCCCGGAAAGCGCTTGCTTCTCCAGGAAGCTGGCTGCTGCGAATTTCCACCACGTGGGAACCAACATCCCTCCTGTTAGCTTCACCCTGGACAACTCTGAGCTTCTTCTCTCAGCTTCGCCCTTCTTTCTGTCAGAAAGAGCCACCAAACCTGAGTATCCAACTAGAGTCAGTACTGAAGGTATCCATGTGGGGGTGGAGAATGGGCTCACTCAGGCTGGGACAGACGCTCATCTGTCTTCCTTAGTCTGGGGACAGCAGTGAGGACAGACTTACACTCACACTAAAGAATGCTCTCCTGTCTGCTTAGCACCTGACTTTAGTCACGAGACACACAGGCCAGCCAGCGGAGGGAGCCGGCCAGAGGCTGTGTAACCGGAGGCTGATTCGGTGTACACCTTGATGTTCTGTTTGCTTGTTTGCGCTGACTCTGACTTTCATCACTTATGCATGCAATGTGTCCACATACGCACCCGTGACACACACACCCTCTTCCTCCATCCTTCATGATCCACGGCTGCGTGAATAAATTGAGCGACGCAGGCAGGAAACAAGAGGAAGAGAGAAGAGCCAGATGTAGGCAGTGTCTGGGGAGAGAGGGGGAAGGGAAATGGAGGGAGCAGGGGAGCAGGACAAAAAAGGTCAGGAGAGAGGGAGTAGCTATGTTAGCATGAAGTCAGGAGCAGGCCCAAGATACATAGCCAACACCCAGGAAAGCAGCTACTTCCGCATGGGGTCTGGCCACACAATGATCTCTTATCTATCTCACAGCCATCTGGAGACGAGCATGCTCTTTGTACAGCCTGAGCATGTCAGCCAGGCTGGATTTCAAATGTTAGGACCTAGGTGCATTTTTACAGAAGAAATGGAAGGAATTAAACAAAGCTCTGAAGGGTTATTTCCTGGAGAGTTTGTGGCAAGAGGGCATGCTTTTACTTGATGCTCTCCTTCTGGTTCCTAGCCACCTGACTATAAGCCCGCTGGACCACAGAAACTCTTTTCTCAAGGGCCCATGGTGTCTGTATGAGGAAATGCAACTGCCCAGTTTAAGCCACAATCCGGTCTATCGCCGGTGTTGGTTAGCAGTGAAGCGCAGAGCAGAACGGTAGTGGAAGGTGCTCGACATCCCTAGGAAGGCTGGTACAGAACACACCACGTCCTGGTGTGTGCTTAGTTAGGAAGCTTCCCACAGTGGCGAGGGCTGCGCACAGCCCCAGGGGTGAGGCGGGTTTGGTGGGGGTGACCGGGCGGTGGAGTGGCTTCCCCGACGTTCCTCCCTCCCGGCCCTCGCACTCCTCTCTCTCCCCAGGCCGGCACCCCGTGCCCTCCCGCTGCCAGGCCCCCTCCTGTCAGGGAGGACAGTGTGCAATAAGCTCCTCCGCCCGCAGGTGTGTCCGCCCTCTCCCGCGGGAGGAGAGGGCCGAGGTGGCGGGCCGGCCGGGGTGGGGGGTGGGCGGGCGCCGGCACCACCGGGAGCCGAGGAGCAGCCGAGCCCGGGCCGGGTCGCCAGGCCGGGAGGGGCCTGCGGGCGGAGGGGCGGGGCTGAGGCCGGGCCGGGCCGGGGGCGGAGCCTCGAGCCCCGCCCCTCCCCTCCCCTCCCGCCTGCAGAGGCCCCGGGCGGCCCCGTGGAAACCCAGGCCCTGGTCCCTCGTGTCTCGCCAGGCTTCGTGAGCTTCGACAACCCGGCCAGCGCACAGACCGCCATCCAGGCCATGAACGGCTTCCAGATAGGCATGAAGAGGCTCAAGGTGCAGCTGAAGCGGCCCAAAGACGCCAATCGCCCGTACTGAGCGCCGGCGGGAGCGTCCCCCGGGGGAGACCAGGACTCGCACAGGTAACCATGGGCAGCTGGGCGTAGGGACGGGAGGTTTGGATGGACCCGTCGCCTTCTCAGGCCTTCCTGGGCCCGGCCCTCACCTGTGCCTTGGACCCGATGCGCCCTGATCAACCTACTCTTGGCTCAAGGTCCACATCACAGGTGTAGAACTAAGGCCATCCTGGCAGAACCAGGCTTGCCTGTCCCCTCCGCCCCCAGGCCAAAAGGGGTAGATGTGAAGAGCCTCTGAGAAAGAGCAGAGCCTTGGGCCTGCGCCTTCAGGCTCATATTGTGGTCCTGTCAGTCAGGGACCCTAGGTGGGCAGAGGGCAAGTTCAGGCCCTACAGTGAGGAAGAGAGTCAGGTCGAGCCTCCTCCCAGTCTTCCAGGCTCTTGCAGGCCCAGGTCTATTGGAAGTGAGCTGTTGAGCTGTCGGCTTCCTCCTTGACCTCTTCCCCAGCAGCTGCCCTAGCTTAGCCAGGACAGGAGGGGCAGAGATTTTCAAAGGAACTTTAGCAAGAGGAATCACAGCTGGAGGACAGGCTGCTGAAGAAGGGAGGAACAGGGCTGGAAGTTTGGGAACCTCACCTGGTCTGCCCAGGCCTCTCTTTGGCCTTGCCTGGCAGTTTGAGGCAGTTAACCACTACTTTTTGGGTCAAGTGTTCTCCCAGGCAGAGCAGATTACTAGGGAAGGAACTGAGGGAATGCTCCAGGCAGTCAAGTCCACCTCTTCCGTTCCCCTGAGGTTGCTCACACCAGCAGAGATGAAGGCCACATTTGGCCTCTTCTTTTCAGGCTGCTCCACCCACCCTTCCCTTTATTTAGCAGCACTGTGCCTCAGGCACTGTGTTGGGCACACAGGGAGAGTTGGAGATAGATTTCCTGGTAAGGAAGTAGGTATGAGAATGGTAGCTGAATTGAAGATTTCGAGGCCAGTCTGAGTTGATATTAGAGATGATTGGCCTCGCTCTGGGGTAAGGTCAGGGGTGGCACGCACGTGTGAGGAGCAAGCAGGGGGCTACAAGTGTTGTGGGGTGAGGGGGGGAGCTGAGAAGTGGGAGCCACCCAGGAGAGAGGACGGCCACTGCCTGGGGCCTGCAGGTCACTGCACAGACTTTGCCCTCCTCTGAAATGGGAAGGGGTATTGGAGAGCTGTTCAGGGGAGCTGGGCTAGTCTGTCCTTAGGCTGCAAGGGCTGCCACAGAGACCTGTTGTACTGACCTCAGTACGGGGCAGATCAGGCAGTGGGAAGGTTTAGATGCATTTTGAAGGTAGAGTCAAAGATGCTTCCTGACACATGAGAAGGTATGAAAGGGAGAGGCGATCCTGAGGCGACACCCACCATTCAGCCCCCAGTGACAGGAGAGTAGAGGGTCTGTAAGAAAGATTGGGCGTGTGAGAGTGAGGGCATGCAAGGAGAAGTTCCCAGACCAGGCGTGTAGGAGGAGTCTTCAGTTTGGTCTCTCCTGTCACTGCACACTTCCCTACAGAGGTGCCAGAAGAAGACCCTTCCGTACCAGCTGGAGCAGGGGTCTTTTCCCTCGGGGTGAACATCAGCCCAACACTCCATAACCCTGAAAGCAGCGCAAAGCCGACTCTGGCCTCCTCCCTCCCCAGCCCTGCCTAGTCCTGCCTTATGTGTAGATTGGGGCACAGTGGTTCACAGAGTCTGAGCGACATTGCACTCAGCATTCCACCAGGTCTGGGGACACAGAGATGAGTGCTACATCTCAGAGGAATGCACACATAGGCCCCGAGATGCAGCCACCAGATGGACGTACTCGCAGAGAGGACCGACTCAGTCAGGAAGCTCCAAGGTGCATGGCAGGCTTCTCCTTCCGCACTGAGGAAACCATGATTCTGTCAGTGATCAGGCGATGTGGAGGAACATGTAGGTGTTTGGGCTAGCAGCTTACCCTTATGGCCCAAGCGAGGTAATACCTCTAAGTCAGGAATTCCTAGACGAAGGGTGGAAGAAGGCATGATGTAAGAGGGCTACGGTTAGATCCAGCTGGCACTCAGACTTGAGAGGCCATGGAGATGACCACCACAGACTTTCATACACCAGCCATTGTTCTGACAGGTAATGTCGGTAACACGTAGCCTATCAGGAGGAATGTCAGACAGAATTCCTACCTCACAGATGAGCACAGTGAGCAATGGAGCCAACATCTGAAGCCTAGATTGCTTTCAAGGAAGGCGAGTGGGAGACCAATGCCCTCATTAGTCTCTTAGAGTCACAGCCCTGCTCAGCCACAGCACCCTCGACTTCTTTGGAACCAGCTTTCTGATTACCTCTTCCCTAGGATAGGCTGTCTTAAGCTGTGACAGGACATGACTCCTAGATCAAGTTTCCATTTAGTTTCCATTCAGGTAGTATTTAAAGACACTGCCTCTGCAACCCAAGAGTGCGGAAGCTGTGGTAGGAGGGTTCTGAGAGAAGATGGAGCTATTCAAGGCAGCTGAGGAGCTGGCAACAAGAGGAAACAGCGTGCAAGCACGTGCCCGCACACACACACACACACACACACACACACACACACACACAATCCAAAAGAATGTGGTATATCATAGGTCAATGGGAGGTGTTGCTAAGTGATGAAGTACAATCTGGAGCTATTTCTCGTTAGGAGAGGGAAGTCTGGGTAGAAGCTGGGAGCAGCCAGGTGGTGAGCAGGGGACGTAGACTAGTAGTAAGGTGGGATGTGCAAGCAGGCTTGATGGTCTAAGGCCAAGCCAGAGCCACTTTGAGGCATATGTGGGGAAGAGAGATTCAGGCAGAGTAGCTGGGTAACATGGCTGGGGTTGGTTCCACAGACTGAGGCCCCAGTAGGGTAGGGTTGAGTTTGGGGGCAACAAGGCTCTCCTCCCTTGATGGTCTCCTGTCTCACTGGCTATCTCAGCCTTGTGTGTGCCCAACCTGTGCAAGGCTACACTATAGCTAGTGTCTGGGTCGTCTATGGCTAGAGTCAAGCTATTTTAGATGATAGATATGAAATGGTCCTGCCTGGTTCAGGTTAGTGGGCCAGAATGTTCCCGACTTGATGTTAGCTTGCCTATGCTGGTCAGGACCCTGTTATCACCTCCAGAGCTCTGTGCTCCGTGAGGTACCCCTCCTATGGGGATGGATACACGGGAAACCGTACTTTGTGTCTGGCCGAGCTGGAGGCCATGCCTGGCCCCAGTTGCTTGGACAGCTTAGCTACAGTAACATTGTGAGATGCTAGGCTTCCCTTCCACCTTTAAGGAAACCAAGACAGAGACTGGAAGTGGATTACATGGGGCTAGTGGGTTGGAGACCGTGGAGACAAAACTGAGATGCACGTGTCTTGGCACAGGCTTGAGTGCTGCAGAGAAACAGGGAGCAGGGAGCAAACTCACAGACAACAGATGGGAGCTGGAGCGGGATAGACACAAGATAGTCCCGAAGAGAGTGAGGCTAGGGCTAGGGCTAGGGCTAGGGCTAGGGTTAGGGCTAGGGTTAGGGCTAGGGTTAGGGCTAGGGTTAAGGTTAGGGTTGGTTAGGGTTAGGGTTGGTTAAGGTTAGGGTTAGGGCTGGTTAGGGTTAGGGGTTAGGGGTTAGGGTTAGGGCTAGGGTTAGGGTTAGGGTTGGTTAGGGTTAGGGTTAGGGTTGGTTAAGGTTAGGGTTAGGGTTGGTTAGTGTTAGGGCTAGGGTTAGGATTAGGGTTGGTTAGGGTTAGGGTTAGGGTTGGTTAGGGTTAGGGCTAGGGTTAGGGTTAGGGCTAGGGTTAGGATTAGGGTTGGTTAGGGTTAGGGTTAGGGCTAGGGCTAGGGTTAGGATTAGGGTTGGTTAGGGTTAGGGTTAGGGTTGGTTAGGGTTAGGGTTAGGGTTGGTTAGGGTTAGGGCTAGGGTTAGGGTTAGGGCTAGGGTTAGGATTAGGGTTGGTTAGGGTTAGGGTTGGTTAGGGTTAGGGCTAGGGCTAGGGTTAGGATTAGGGTTGGTTAGGGTTAGGGTTATGCAGAAGAAAGCCATTATTCTTAACCCTGCGGGTTCCTCCCAAGGAGTTTGAACAGCTGGTGAGAGTGTGGAGGAGTGGAGGGCTAATGGGGGAATGGAGGAGAGGTCCTCAGAGCAAAGGAAAGGGCAAAGGGAAGGTGGGGTATGGGAGGCCAGCACACTGCCTTCTGCAGCCCCGCCCCACGGCTCTCTGCCTGGTGCTTTCTGAGGACCTCACAGCATAGAAGCAACCTTGGCTTGGCCAGCAGGTGGGCAAGTCATATTCTGGGGTAATCAGGATGGAAAACTGGCAGTGCTCAGGCATTACAGGATGTCAGGGACTTCGATAAAATATACTCGAAACCAAAACACTGGCTTGCCAGAGCAAAGAGGGGTGAACACAGGTGGCCCTGCCACCCAGAAACACCCTTTCTGAGGTAGGATCTATAGATGGGAGGGTGCTGTCCAGGGAGACTCCTCTCTGGTGTCCGAGTACCTTAGGAGATGCACCTTTCCCACCTGCACAGTCCACCAGGGCACAGTGGCTCCCCTGCAGGCCCTCAGGTGAGGCGGGCTCTCCATGTGGGGGAGAAGGCACCAAAGGTGTTAATGGGCCTTGCTCCCTGAGATCTGCTTGCTGGCTATGGTGGTGTGAGGGGCTGGTAAATTTTTTTTTCTGGCCCCCCCTCACCAAAATGCCTGTACCCCTTCCTCTTCCCAACGCATGATGGGTGCCTTGAGGGGCCCCGTGTGAGGTTCTGCTCCTGTTCATGGTGTGCCATGTGTCTGCATAAATAGCCGTATGTGTATGTGTGCTCTGTGCTTGTGTCCCGTGTCCGTTGGCTTCCTCCATGCCTTTTAGTTCCTTTTGGTTCCCTTATGATTTGACTGCTGTTTTCTCATCAGCTTTAGACTGACGCTGTGGTCTGGTGCTGTATAAGTATTTTTTCCTTTTGATTTTGTTTTAAATTCTTCCTCCCCCTTCTTTACCCTCAGCCCTCCCCTGGCCCCTCCTCCCCCTCTGCTCCCTCTATCCCTAACCCTCCCATCCCTCCCTTCTCCCCACACTCTCTTGTTCCCCTCTCTCTTTCTCTCTCTCTCCATATATAAATATATATATATAAATCTTTTCTTCTTTTGTCATTCAACCAAATTCCAACAACCCAACCAGGGCCAGTCAAATCCACCACAGTCTCGCGCTGAGCTAGGAATAAAGTTCACGTAATCACATGAGAGTGGAGAAAAGTCCCCCATCCGTAAGTTCAAATCAACTCAAAGTTCACAGTGTGACATGATGGCGTCATGTAACAAGGCTAAGAATCGGTTGCATGACACTTGCCGTCAAGTTTCGTGGAGGTGCTGTGATTGGAGCGTTTTCCTTGGATGTCGTACCGTGGATGATTGGCCAGTCATGATCACACGTGCATTCTCTTAACCCTTGTGCTGCCACGGTCTCTTTGCTGTGCTCATTTTCGTTTTGTTCTTGGTGCCTGCAGTGGTTTTAGTTTCTGTTGTTTGGTTTTTCTTGTTCAGCATTTTTATTTTTATTTTTTTAAATGCTTCTATAGATGTCACATAGAGAAAGAAAGAAAAAAAAACCAAAAACGAAAAAAAAAAAAACCAATTAGTAAAACTAAAAGACAAATTCCTCAATTATCAAACATGGGATCATTTAACTGTATAAACCATTCTTTTTTTTTCTTAAAAATAAGGAAAACATCTTAAAATATTTCTGCGTGGTTGATTTACTTGCACTTGAAAATATTGTGATTTTATTTTTTTCTAGAAATTTGGGGGCCTTTTTCAATTGACACTTTCCTAGGTTTGGTCTTTTTTCCAGTTAGTCTATTTTAAAATCTCACCTAAAAGGAAATATGAAAACCAAAATGTCTATAGTAAAAAAAAAAAAAAAAATTCTAAGCCAAAAAGCTAGACTCCAAAGCCAGAGGTCTCTGAGAGAGAGCCTGGTAAAAATTGTAAGGTTTGTATTATAGCCATTTCTGCTAAATTCAGTGTGGGGAGGGAGGGGTGGCTGGGGATAGGGAGGGTATTTTTGGTTGGTCTGGAAGAAACAGCAGCAACAAAGCAAAATGCATCTTGTTATTTACAACTGAAAAAGGGTCCTTGACAAGTGTTTTTTTAATTTTATTATTATTTTCTTTGGTGTTGTAATTGTTTAGACTGCTGTGTACGGTTTGCTGTTTGTTGAATCAACAGTGTGAAAACCTGCCAGCATGGATTGATACACGCATGACGTTGTCCCCTCGCGTAGGGGCTTTGCAGTTATAAGTTTCTTGGTGTAACCAGTCACCCCATGTATAAGTGGAAACTGCTTGCTACAGTGGAGATGAGTCTCATCTGTTAACTCACGGTGATTAAACATCCACCTTCTGATTCTAGTCAGATCATGATTTCGTTTTCCTTAAAAGCAAAACTAAACAAAAACCACCATTGGAAACAAACAAACAAACAAAAAAAATCCAAGAACTGTTTCAGTTAATATATTTAAGTTCAATAATTAAATCTATTTTGACATTTTTTTTTTAGCTTCTCCCATCCAATCCCTGGAAGTTCTGAATTTCCTCTAAATTCCCTGGCATGTATGAGAACAGTATTATGTATGTGCATATGTGTATGCATAGATGCGTACACATACACACATATACATGTATATACACATATGTGCAGGTGAATATGTTCTACACATATATCCAGATATACATATATATACACACACAGCCTCGCAAATAGTACTAACCTTGGGGAAGAAGTGGCTGGCTAGAAACTGGGCAAGGATTTGGCAAAAATTGAGAGGTAGTGAGCCTCTTCCTAGTTTTTCTCAAGCTGAGAGTGGGCTAGCCTGACACATTCCTGCTATCTTGTTTGCAAGGCTTCTGTATACATATGGTATCTGGGATAGGTCCTTAGGGACAAGTTTAATTACAAATTTATACTCCACAGTCCCAAATTCTCCCCTTAGATCTAGCAGTCCTTTAATCCAGAATCCTTCTTAAGGAAGCCAAATCAAGAATTCTTTTCCCAATAACTAAACCCCAGTTATAATCATCGCTACTAGATTGTCCAGTGGTTTTTCAGTTTGAACAGAAGAACAAATTTCTTTTGGCTGTATCATGATCATGACTAATTCTCATACTGGTCTCTTCCTTACCACCTACCATATCCCAGAAATCCCATCTTCCCCAGAGGCAGGGTCCTATTGGTGTTTGGATGCATTCTGTGTTTTCACACTTGGCTTAATCATCACTGGTCTTCTTCATTTTAGGGCAGGATGCTGAACGGGCTACATTAAAAACAAACCTCTTTCTCTCTCTATTTTAAATGAGAACTGTTGGACGACACCTTTGACATATCAGCCAATACCAATCAAGCTGAAGACTCCAGACACTCCGTGTGACTGTAACATTTCTTCAAGGAAAGTATAGCGTCTATGGAGTGCAGAGGGCACGTGTTTGGGGAAAAATATACAAGACATAAAGATGACGACGACGAAGAAAAATGATATAAAGCAAACAAACAAAAAACCCGCGACTTTAAAACGAAATAACTAACGTGAGCCCAGATGGGGAAGCTGAAGGGCTGGGCACTAGGAGGAGATGCTGCTGCCAGCCGATCCTGGGGCGTTTCCTGCCCGCAGGCGCCCGAGGCAGGCAGGGGCAGGTATACAATGGGGCCCAGTCCCCAGCAGGCGGCTGGGAGGCCGCCCGCCCGAGCATCTCTATTTGTCATTCCTTTAGCTATTTAGGGACCAAAGGACCAAACTTTTTATTGCAGATGTGTATGTAGCTCTGTCAATTAGAGGTGGAATGGAGACCAACCTCCTTCCTGCCTCCGGCTGTTCTTGAAACAGCTTAGAGCGATTCTATGAAAATGTAATAAAAAAATAAATAAAATAAAAAAAAAAATAAAAAAAGAACAAAAAACAAGGAAAAAAATAATGCTTCAACGCTTTTAAAACAGCAAGAGATACTAGTTCTTTGATACTTTGAGAGGCGCTTTGATTACCCCGATTGAAGTCTCTGAAACTTTCCTATGGTTTTCTGTATTATATGTCTGGATGGAGCTGTTTAGATAAATTGATTGGTGGATATTTGGGGAAAGCAACAAAGCTATTAAGTCATTAACCATAAAGAGAACACGAGGGGAACCAGGGGACTTCGAAGGCAAGGTAATTGTTGTGAAAAGTCTGTAAATGCTTCTAATTCTTCCCCCCTCTTAAAATCATAATAGTTGTACAGAATTTTAAAAGGAAAAGTTTAAAATACCTATATCATAGAAGAAAAAAAATTAGAGGAAAGCAAAAAAATAAAAAATAAAAAAAAAAAGGAAAAAAAACCTTATAGAAGTTAGCGTTATGCTAAAATCCCAGATGTTGTAGGACTGTACTTCTGTAGAGTTTAGACTGAGCATCGATCCCGTCTCCCCGCGAGTGCTGTCGGACTCGGTCCCCAAGGGCCAGGCCGGACTGTCCAGACCTGCAGGCTCCGCCCGCCCGGCCGGCCGGAAGCGCCGCACCGCGCCGCTCCGCTCCGGAAGCGTCCTGCCGCCTCTCGCTTCGCCCGTCCGCCCGCCCGCCGGGGAGCCGCGCGCATGCGCGCTCTCGCCCTCCTCACCTCTGCTTCACTCGCCTTCTGTGCTTGTTCCGGAGACTTTTCCAGACCAGGGAGAGCTGGGAACTTTTCATCTTCAAACAACTAGACAACACACACACATACACACACACACACACAAAAACCTTAAACAAGAGAGAGAAAACAAACAATCTTTGAAGAATTTCTGAAACTGTTTACAAGGAATTTTGAAAAACAGGGATGTTTAAATGATGCCGGCTCTGTTTTTCTGTAAATAAATTTGCATATTTTGTAGGACTTTTAATTGTAATGATAGAGAAAAAACAAGGAAAACTATTTAATGAAAGCACGATATTTATCTTTGGTAAATGACTTTAGAGCAGTTAAAGACATTGCTTAAAAACTCAGAATCAGAAAAACACTGAATTATTTAAGAACACATATATTTTAAAGTATAACATATTTATTATAATTTATTTGTACCCTTGGGAAGACTTGCTTTGCATTCTGCCTCAAGAGCTTCTCATTGATGTCCATCTGGAGGCCAGGGGGGTCTTGGAACGACCTTTTTTTTCCTTTAGAACAACAAAATTCTGGTTGCTCTCAGGCCTCCTACCTTTTCTTTCGGTCTATTTTGTTGTTTTACTTCATTTAGTTTTCTTTTCCTTTCTCTTGACTCCTTTTAGGATGTCCAGATGTTGTATAAAAAAGTACAGCTGCAGTTCAATACACCTGCTCTTTTCACACCGACTCCCTGAGACTCCTTGTAACCTTCTGTAACTATTGGATGACGCTTTCTCCAGCTTAGCCCTAAATAAAGCACAGTTTAAAGAAAAACCCAAAAACCTCAGAGTCCTCATTGCTTTCTGCTTCTCACGTTCTTTTCAGTTATGCTTCAAGACTGCAAGGTCTGAAAGGCCCAGGGTCTTTCTCTTCCCAGGACCTGCCATACAGCGACATCAGCAGTGAATGGGGACAATAAAGCCAGGCCTGTTCACCCTATGAAAACCCAACTGGCATATCTCAGGCTCCACTGCAAATCCATTTTGGTTTGGGCTTCCTGAGAACTGGTCATAAGGCATGAATCTCACAGTCTCCCTTTTTCCTTTCTGACAAAAGGAAAGGAAGTTTGTCTGCCCTGAGGATGGACCTAGCAATGGGTGACTGGGTGATTTTATGCCCTGGGGGAGGAGACAGTGGAGGGAGGGGACATGATCCCAGCTTTGCCACTGAG
The DNA here is from genome assembly GCF_947179515.1 of Apodemus sylvaticus. Taxonomy (NCBI): domain Eukaryota; kingdom Metazoa; phylum Chordata; class Mammalia; order Rodentia; family Muridae; genus Apodemus; species Apodemus sylvaticus. The sequence goes on from NC_067484.1 coordinate 80,448,473, forward strand.
CCTTTTGTGCTTCTGCACTCACCAAGACAGTTTGCCTAGCCGGAGAAGACAGGAGTGTGGCCCTGAGAGGCCCTGTCCCAGGAGGAATGTGTAGGAAGAGGACCTGGAATCTAGCTCGGGGAAAGCCTCGTACAAGTGCTTTCTGTTGCTGTAAATCCTCAACCCACTTAAGCCCATGCAAAAGCATAGAACTCAGTGATAAGATTTATAAGCTGCACGTCTAGATGGGGCAGATCTCCCACCACACTGCTCTAGTCCCCAGCTCTGAGATCCCTTGCTGCTTGAGGCTTCTCCAGGCCACGTGTTCCTCCAGGTTCCAGTCTTCCTTCCTCCGCCTCTTCATCTGTCCGGTCTTCCTCCTCTCCTTCCTCTCCTCCCTCATTCTCTAAAACCTCCAGCCCCACCTTTCCCTTCTACTGACCAATCACAGGCTCTAGGCTTTATTTGACCAGTTAAAACAGGGAGTTCACAGGAAATAGCCTGAGTATGAGACGCTCTTTGGAGCGGCCCCTCCTGAGGAAGCAGAATTAACATAGGAATACCAACAGCACCAGGTCAGCCCACAACAGCTTTCCACCCTCACTCAGACACAGAAACTCTAAATACCTGAGATGTCTTGGGGAAAGATGAATGACGTCCTAAATGGGAAAGGACAAGGAACAGGGTTTGCTGGAGATCGGGGGTGGGGGGATGGGGGGGTGGGGGGGTGGTGCACGACTCTTGGGTGCCATCTTTGATAGAGGAATCCCACCCCCCCACCCCCGTGTTTCCCAGGCCCTTCCTGAGAGAAGCCTCTCCATGCTATCTCTCTCTCTACCCTGCCCTAGTTCTTGGCATGCAACCCTGAAACGTGGTCTAGGGATGGACAGGATCTAATAGTTCATCGCCGTCTGTAGCTGGGGGTAGGGGAGTTATAAAGTGTCTGCAGGAGGGATTGGCAGCAGGAGGCCGTTCATCCTTTTGGAGTATGGCTTGGCTTCTCCAAAGCAACTATAATCATATCTGCGGAGCCATCCCTGCCACCTGTGGACCAGTCCTCTCCCCACTCTTCCTACTGGGGCCACACACCCATCCCATGTGTCTCATCCAGACCCTGGAAGTGCCGGCCAAAAAAAAGTCCTCCGTGTATCAGCAAATATGGACAGTCTATGAGAGTAGACTACTGTCCGTAAATTAATCCATGCACCCAGATCTTCCCAACAGGATGTGAACCCAAGGCATTTTCTAAGAATTCTCTGGGGAATGAGACGGTTTATAGGTTGTACCATGTTCAAACTCTGGTTTCTGTAGGATACTAAGAGCTGAAATAAACCAGCTAGAGAAAGATAATGTCGGCTGACAGTTATTCTCGGTTATTACCACACTGGCTAAGCCTGTACATTTACCTCCCACTGCCACCCTTCTGTCAGGGATACTGGCCTGCCCTGTGGCTACTGAGGTACTCTGGTTTAGGGCTGCAGGGCCCCTTGGAGTTGCCACCAGAGAAGGACTGAGATGCTTGTGAGCCCCTTCAACCTCTTCAACACATGCCCATCACCAGAGCCACAGTGTGAATGTGTCCGTTGTATAAAATAAACCCTGGATGGCATGACTACACATGGAGCAACTGCCGTGTGTTCGGTATATTGAGCACACGATGCAATCTGTTAACATCCAAGGCACAAAGTCCTTGAGAGCTTGCTCTACATTTCTACATTGTGTTCTGTAAGTTACAGAGAGCCATGGCTCCTCCCTCCTTCCCAGCGGAGTACCTGCGATCTAGAGAGTCAAGAAAGTCCAAGCGAAGCCTACAGAAATTTCCGGGTGTTTTGTTTTGTTTTGCTGTTTTTTTTTTTTTTTTCTGTCCTTTAGCCCTCCACTGATATCCTTCCTGCTGTGTGGGTTATCAACAGAGCCCCTATTTGTAAGAGTCAATCTACTCATGACTGTAAACCTTTTATTTCTAGCATAACTCCAAGCAAGGAAAGTCCCATCCTGCTCCTAGGGGCCCACCCCCTAGCTTTCTCTCCTATCAGTCTTTGAGTCCGTGTGACACATGCAGCAGACACAAGGAACTTCATTGGTTCAAGCTTTGCTTCTCCGGTTTCACACTGCGTTGCGGTCTCTGCATGGCCGTCCTGAGAGTGGGCCTGCCTTCACGTATGACCCTGAGTCCCTCTCCAATATCTTTTCAGTGACTGGGCATGCCCGAGGTCTTGCAAAGTCCTTTCAGAAGTTTGTCTACTCCTGTGATGTCTTGGCTTTCTCCTCCTTCCCAACCCGCCCTTATCTTCTGACCTTCCTTCGCAATGCTGCCACTATAAAATTAATATAGAGACCTTTCCCTGACTTCCTTCCTGTCACCTAGCTTTTCTAAAGCTCTGGCTCTTGTCCCATTTTTCCTCAGCCTTTCCACATTCAGAGCACAGGTACAGTGGGACACAACACGACAGAGTCTCTCTCTGACCAGGGTTCTATGTCTCCATCTCCCAGTGCGTGTTAATAGTATCTGGGGCATGGCAGCTCCTTTACAGAGCCTTCTGGTGTAGGGGCTGTAGTGAATCAGCCTGAATCTACAATCTACCTGCCTGCCTGTCTGTCTGGTAAGGTGGATGAAGGGATACGTGGGAATTCAGCTCAGTTCAGCCCAAGGCAACAACATCAGACTTGACCGTGAATGCCACTTTGGCTATTTCCCGGAATAGAATTTCTCCTCAAACACAAATTATTAGCTGCCATTGATATATCACCTTCAATAGACTATTAACTTCTGGCAGTTAGATTTGTCATCACTGCTGAGTCACTTTGCCTGCAAGGACAAATTATAGATCACTGGAGCTTGTTCCAAAGAGGTGCGTGTTTGAAAATGTCTCCTAAGTAGAGCTAATGACATGTGTGGAGTAAGTCACATAGCTAACACACCCCTCCCACTGGGCTTTGGGCTTCCGTTCTTTGCTTTAAACTCTCATCCGTTATCATAAGCCACCTACCCTCCTCCAAATTCTCACCGCTCTGGCTCCTGCCTCTGGTCCCCAACACTCCAGCTGCCCCAGACCTGCCTAAGGTAGCTCCTGCTCTCCAGACCCCTCATTTAGCCCCAGGTCTTTTCTCCTTAGGGGAAAGAATCTCATTAGGGGATTTTGCTTGACCTCATCTCTGCTGATGGTGATGGTGTTCTAACCAGGAGTTGCAGCACTGGGGGGTGGGTGGGGGTGGAAAGGCCTGTGTCTAAGAGCTGAGAGTGTGACAGAGCCTCTCTCTGTGAGGCTTGGGCTGTGACTCAGAGCAGGATTGTACTCCCAGTTCCCTCCAGTGCCTTCTGAGTCACTTTGAAAAGTTGGCTAATGTTTGCAAGCCTTGATTTCTTTAAATGGGGATAATACCACCCCAAAAGTGCTGAGGAGTAACACACACACACACACACACACACACACACACACACACACACACACTCCCTGCCTTTTTCCCTGCAAATAGGAATCGCTGAATACATGTGCAGAATGAATATACACTCCTCTCCTTCCCTGTCCTTAATTATATTCCACTGACTGCTAGGATCCTACCCAGAGCTTGAAGTTAACACTATGCACTTAGGTCTTGTTCCGTTAAGCTCAGCCAGCACACACCACCCTGGGATAATCCTTATCATCCTGGGTGCACATAAATCTGACTCTTGTTATCCAGGGTTCCCAGTTAGCTAACATCTGATGCACCATGCCCCAGCACCCTCTGCTCTCTCTCCTTACTCCATGAGCATCAAGACTGCTGTAATTCCTTCTGCTTGTGGCCATCCTCCTGCCTCAGATGCCCTCAAACTGCAAGCTAATTTGGTAAGCAAAAGGGTACACCAGCAGTCTTTGAGCCTGACTCTGGCTCTTTTTCCCCTCCAGCACCACCAGCTTTTCCAGTTTATATTGGCCCTTTAGCTAGATGTTTGGCATCTTGGTGGCAGTAACTCAGCCCCACCCTTACCAGTCTTACTAAGTAGTTCCGGCTGGCCTTGAACTTGCCTTGACCTTCCAGGATTAAGGCATACTCTGTCACACATGCTGCAGTTTCTATCTGGTTCCTAGTGGGGATAAACAGAAGCAGGCCTTGGCAGTGGGACCCTTAGGGATTTGCCTGGGCACTCACTTTTGCTGTGGAAACTTCAGTCTGAGGCATGGGTGTAGCTATCACTTATGGGGTGCTTGCTTTTTGCTAGATGTTGTGCTGAGAGCTTTTTAATTAGATTCTTATCTCCACAATAAGTCTATGATGATTGTGTCATTATTCTTGAGGGGAAAATGTGGCTAAAAAAGGTAAGTCCTTTGATAAGGCTGCCTGTGCCAAAGGGCTGTTGTTACACCCCTTGCCTCTCTCTGGCAGTCACTCTTCCTTGGTGGCATATCTTCGCATCCCTCCCCTCTTCCCACCCACTGCCTTCAGATCCCCACTTTGCATGTAAAATGGCTCTATCTATACTGAGAAAACTGTGCTTCTCCCCTCTCAGGATGAATTCATGCTGCAGCTGGAGTTCTTGAGGGAAGGAAGGGGCACTCCACATGGCTAGGGTGTGCAGTTTCTTCTCCCGAGAAGCAACTGATGGTGATAGGGACAGTTTGGAAGGGGTGGGGGGAGGGAAGGAATCCCAAAATCCATGCTAGCTTCTGTTTTAACAAGAGGAAATGAAAATAGATGTTATATTTACTAACACTTTCTGCAGCTACTGGAAATGTAAAAGTCTTTTATGCCATGTCAGCATTTTCCCAGGATGCTGAACTCAGGGGTGGGGGAGGAACCCTAAGATGATTCTTAAGATTGATGGTAGACTGATGCTCCATCACTAACTGCTTCTGAAGGTCCTTGCTTCTCCAGCTAAGGCACGAAGGTGCTTCTCATCTTCAGGACCTCCACGGTGACTCATTTTTGCCATGACTCTCTGCTACTTCTTCCTGAGAACTCTTTCTAGTGGCCATGAACTTTGACATGAGATCAAGGGGAGCAGGAACTAGCTGCCATCTTGGTTTTCTGCTCCCTGCTTTCCTCTTGGACATCAGAGAAAGTCCTTAGGAATGAGTTCACTGCGGGTCATTTTTATCAGTGTAGGCAGAATGTACAGCCTTATAAATGAACATGAGGTTCTGCTGGGCAGGCCCCACAAACTCGCACTAAGCCTTCCGACACCCAGCCCTGCCCAAGGCCTCCACTCCAACAGTTAGACTTGAGCTCTACAGTTGTACTTTTAAATGGAAGTTACTGGGACCCAGCATTCTTTCCCCGAGTTCAGCCATTCAGAGTGCATACACCAATGGGCTAAGGATTAGGGTGGAGAGATTAAGGCCAGGAACACACTGCTATCTTTCAGGTACCTTGTAGAGGTGTTTTAATCTAACCCTGGAGGTCACCCTGTAAGTGGTGTTTTAATCTGTAATCCTGGAGGTCATCTTGTAAATTGATATCACTTTCCTTGATGGAAACCTCTGGCAACTTGGACAAGGTAGGTAATGTACCCCAAGTTACACAGCAAGAAAGCAGTGGGGGCCTTGATTATAAACCAGCTGCCCTTGTTCCCTCATTCCTAGACAACCACATGGAGGTGAAACCATGAGGGGACAGATAGCTAGAGGGGAGAGGGCAAGAAGGAACATAGAATGGAGAGGACCTGAGCCAAGTGTCAGGAGGAGTGGAGGCTGTGTAGACAAAAACCTGGAAGGCATGGAACAGGCAACCCAGACCTGAAGAACTACAAGATACCAAGGGAGGGGAAGGGACTGTGCTGAGAAAGCACGGGCCCTCGTTTAAAGCAGTGCACTTATCAATCATCATGACCCCACCCTAGTTATTCCCAACACCCCTGAGCAGAAGGATCCAGGTAAGTTTCAGTAGACTGTGGAGGTCTCAGAGCGTATAGCTGAGCTGGGGCTGAATCCAGGTCTTCCTCACAGCAGATCTCTGACTTAATGTTGCCATTATGCTGGACAGATCTCCCTATTCAGAGGACTTGTGTGACTCAAGACTCAGAAGCCTCTTGGCTGGATTTTCAAATCGGGAATGCACACAGTCTAACTACAGGGCGGAGGAGTGGAATCAGGCTTTCCTCGAGAGGCACAAATCAATCTGCATCAGTTTCCTTCTCTGAAGAGCATGCAGGTCTCGTGGGTATCAAGGTTTGTCCCAACGCTAGTATACCTGAAGCTCTCTGTCAAGTGATAGAAGGGGCAACAGACAGGAACCAGATCAGAGGTGGAGCTTCGCATGAGTGCTCACAGCCCATCTCCTCATAGATGTGCTCCCAGACAGAGAAGCTCACATACAAGTCTTTCCACACCTTTATTAGCTCTGGGCAGAAGACAGCTTGCTGCACTGGAGATATCCACCCATTCAATTAAGAGCTACGACTGCATTAAAACAGGCCCAGCACAGAGCAGGCACCTAGCTGCATGTACTGATGGTACAAAATGTGGCAGGGGTGGAGATCTGCCACGGCCCATGCTCCATACATTCTCAGCAATGTCCCCCGTGTATGTGGCCCCATTCTGATTAGTAATCTCCCTTGGGGCTATCGGAGCTCCTGAGGTGATGTTTACTATCCTGGCATTCCGCTGGGACCTTGAAGATCAGTTAATGGATACAGATCCTCATGCCTCTCCAGATTTCTGACCATTCGAATTCTTCTTGTCCCTTAATTCAGAGTCCAGGGCCCATTTGTTTTTGAGGACCTCCTGCTTCCCTCTGAGGGGGACCCCTTGGCCGGGCCTGCCTGCTGGGTTCCCTATTCTGCATCGCTTGGGGCTCTCACCTCAGTGAACACTCTGAGGACAAGAAGCAAATCCTCTGCTCTGTCTCCTAGCACTGGGCTGGTGGAGGGTAAGGCAGGTCCAAGGTGAAAGACAGGATCTTACCAGGAGGAATGAAACTTTCTGGGTTATGAGTGGGTTGGCACACAGCACGCATGTAAGGCAGGTCCAAGGTGAAAGACAGGATCTCACCAGGAGGAATGGAACTGGCTGGGTTATGAGTGGGTTGGCACACAGCACGCATGTGCTCTCAAAGGCTCAAAGGCTAAGATGGTGCTGAAAGGCGGTCCTTTATAGTGGAGAAAGCTGCCCAGCAGCACCGTGCTCAGACGACCAGGCTTGTGTCTCCTGGATCATGCTGAAGCTGTCAAGAGCCTCCCATTCCATATCCTGAGGACACAGCACCACTTCTTTTTTTAAACTAAAAAATGCAAAACCTGAATCAAACCATCAGGAAACATCAGATGAGCCCAAAATGGGGAACATTCAATTAAATAAATGGTTCACACCACTCTAAAGAAACATGACAACTAAACATAATTCATGATTCTGAATTAAAAACTTCTCCAGAATGTGTCTGTTGGTTTGGTTTTTGTAAGGAATATCAGTGCAGCAACTGACAAGAATCAAATGAGCTCTGTGCCGTATGTTAGATGATGGTACACCGTCTTCAGTTCATTTCCTGATTTTGAGCACCATATTATATAATAAGCTGCCCTTGTATTTAGGAAGTACATGCAAAATGATTTGAATGTCAGAGGGTATTGGGTCTTTGCTTACCCTCAAGTATTTTCGAAAAATAAGTAATGGTATGGTTGTTTATATGTCTGTGAAGGACAGTGAGTGACTAAGCAAAACAACAACAATGGGAATTCTAAAATCTGTTGGCTAAGGGTATGCAGGAGTTCTTTAAATAATTTCTGCAACTTTTCTATATTCTAAGCTCAGTATAAAATAGGTGGGTGGTTCCTATTTAATCTTCACACATTAAGCTCATATGGTCCTGCATATGGATACCAGGCCATTAAAAATAAACATTAAAAAAAAAAGCCCACACCAACTATGGCCAGTGTGAGCAATAGCTGTCCACTGCCCATCTGCCTTCCTTTCCTGGAGAAGCCTGGATCCAGACAGAAAGCAGTATCACACACACACATACACACACACACATACACACACACCCATGTATATGTGTATGAATGTGAGAGAGAGATGGGAGGACTGAGGAAGGGGAGAAGAGAAAGACCACCAGTCATTAACAGCATCCAGGAGGCGTCTCCATAGCTCAGAAGTCCTAGCCCTGGATCAGCTCTCCGCTTTGCCTGCTGCTGACACTCAACTAGGCTGAGGTCTGTAAAGCCAGGTATACTAGGAAGCCAGGATAATAAAGTTCCAGTCTGAAGGGGAAGACAGGTAAGCAGCACTCTGAAATTGGGGTGGTGGTTTATCCTACTGGGCGTGAAGAAGGAGCTGGAGTCCCTGCCCAAGGTGGAGTACACAGAAGGAGGCAGCAATGATCAGGAGTTGGTAGGTTGAGTTCTTGCTGGCAGTCATGGAGTCCCTAGCTCTCGCCCGCTGCTAGCCTTCAGATAAACTGTGAAAACGCCTAATGTGCAACCCAGTAGGTATGTGAGCAACTTTTAATCGGATCCTTAGTTTCAGCAAGGAAAGGGCAAAGGCAGGTGTGAATATGTACATTGTCTATGCTATGTAGGCTGAAACACTCAATTTGGACTGGCGAAGGGATTTGAACAGTACCGCACAGATAGGGACTGAGGCTGGGTTGCTAACGAAGCACTGGGGAATAGTACACTGTTAAAGAGGGTCAGACCCTCCCCAGTCTTCCCACGGCCTTGCTTAGCACAGACTTGGCACCTAAGGCTATTTGTGAGCTTGTTCTCTACCTTGCTATTTTTTCTGGTGCTATGATAAGATAGTCTGATGAGAGCACCTCAAGGAAAAAGAGTTGACTTCTGCTTACAGTCCAAGGCAGAGAAGTCAGAGCTTGAAGCAGCTGGGAAGTAGAGAGACAGATGTGTACTAGCGCTCAGTTCCTATTACACCCCCCAGAATCCCTGTCAGGGAATGGTGCCACCCACAGTGGATGAGTCTTCCTGACAACATTAATATTCCTAGCATTCTCAGCTGCTAACCTAACTAGATAATTCTTTAATGTGTACCTGGAGGGCAGTTTCCTAGATTCTTGATCTAGTCAAGTTGGTAACACTAGACATCACATCTACCTTAGATCTCTAGCCTCCACAACTTCAAACACCTCAGTCCTTTGCTTAGGCCAGGGCTGCCATTCAGATTTCTCTCTACATTGACCTCAGAGAAACAGCACCACATCTCACCTTGACCTTCTCTCTGCCCACTGTTCTGTATGCCGCTGAGAATCCAGACTGACACACTTTCCCAAGACAGTCAAAGTGACTCAGAGTTCACCCAAGACTGGTGATTCTTGAATTTTTTTCAAACTCCTTGAGAATTTGAGGAAGGCCATGAATCCAGAGGTGGGGAGGAAAGAGGAGGGTGGAAGATTCTAGAAAGATGGCTACCAGCCTTTTGCTTTGGACAACAATCTGTCACTGTGGGGAGATGTGCCCCACTCTGATATCTGTCCCTGGACAGAACAGGATGTAAGGCCCCTGGCATCTCTGACCCCTCTTCTATGCTCAGTGGCCACTCCCAAGCTCAGGAGGAAGCTGTGGGTCTGCAGTGCCAGGCAGACCTGCCCTGGCATGGCTGACCCCAGGAAGAAGCCCGCACAGACCAGAGTTCTGTCTGCTGTCTCAGCTCCAAGTGTGTCTTCTCAGACTCAGCCTCATTCACCTTTTTCCACCCATGACCCAGTAAATCTCCTTGTGCTGCTCTCCAGCTTGGTGAAGTAAGCTGTGTCGCTCTAAGCAGACATCATGGTATGGTAAAGAAGTCATGGATCTCTTCATTCGTACTCAGAGAGAGATTATTACACTGTAAGAAAGTCTCAATAGCATGAATTTATTATGATGATTTAACATTTCTAGCACTTGAGTTAAAAATGCCCCTCCATAAATAACCGTCCTCGGAAAATACATAAAATGTATATAATTTACCATTTCCCAATGCTACATAAATCCAACAAGTTAAAAATCTCAGAGTAGGTCTGGAAAACTGAGGGCTCACTTCATCTCACTGGGACACAGTATGGCCTCCCTCACCTCAGCAGCCTGCTGGCCACCCCAGGACCTAAAGCTGAAAAGGGTGTGGAGGAGAGGGTGGGGCAGCACCCAGGGAAAAGAAAGAGGGCGCTTTCGGGTGAGAGTCCACCATGAGCAACTGTGTGTGCTGGTGCCAGCTTGGTGTCAGCCTACAGAGGAGGGCAGGGGTGTGTCAGCTCCGGAATGAGGCTGCCTGGCCAACCACCTCTCTACTTCTCTAACACGAACACTGCTCCCGGCTGTGGGCCTGTTGATGGCTCCCATGATCTAAGGAGATGTGTCTCAGTATCTTCCAACTGCCAGCCTCACAGTTTTGGGAACTTTGACCTTCTCACCCTGGCTTTTCTCTGGTCTAGGTTTTTAGGGCTAGGTCAACAGGTCAGGCCTAAAATCTGCAGATAGAGATATTATTCTCAAAAGGTATCAATAACTCACCTGCATATCTGTATGTCACAAATGGTAAAGTTAGCTTCTCTAACAAAGCATATGTCAGTCTGGCCACCTGGACTTCTAATAAGAAGACAAAAGAACCCAGAACAATGTGTCATAATGAGGAGGGCCATAGCAGAGTCTCTGGACTGGCCACAAGGCCAGCCGTTTGATACTGCAACATGACATGATTTATTATATACAATGTTCATGTTTGAGTGCTGCACAATCAAGTTACACAAAAAAGTGAAAAACAAAAATCACAACAACACAACTCAAAATGTTTGAAGTAAGTTTACAGTTTTGTGTTGGGCCACATTCACAGCTGTCCTTGACCATATGTGGCCCATGGGCTATGGGTAGGACAGATCTGAAAATCTTACTGGAGCCAGCAGTACACAGTGCTAGGAACAGAAGGAAAATTTCACAAAGTGGTCAACTTAGTCTCAAGTTGTTCACCCTGAAGGACCTGGGGAGAGGAGTGTGTCACTGGGACATGTCTAACAGTAGCGAGTCCCAGTGGGGAGCAAAGGAGAGAAGGTAACGGAGGCAGAGGACACAGCAGAGGGACATGGGACAGAGACAGAGAGCCCCTCTAGGGCTGAGCCCCTTTTCCTATAAGCCCTGCAGAGTTCTTTGTATTTTTAAGTAGGAGAGTTAGAAATAATAAATTTGGAAGAAAATGTTAAATTGCAGATTAGGGACGGTGGAGGGAGCAGTGGAAGTGTCCCTTGGCCCGCCATCTCCAGTTTCCTCTTCTGGCCCTCCTTTTCTCCTTTATGAGAGAGCTGCGTGCGACATGGGATTGTGCCAAGGCTGCAAACAGAATTAGGCCTACTTCCTTTCCTCCCTTCTTCCCACTGCTCTCATGTGCTACTAATCCATGTGGCTGATGAATAAAGACTGGACAGTAGAAGAGTCTTGAGAGTTTGGATACTGAGAAGTAAAGAAAAGAACAATGACCCCCATCTTCAGCTCTGGGTTTGAACTGCTCCTATCCAGTGACTTTGCTGAATCTTGTCAAACCAAATTTTCATTACTGAGTGCAGTTTTGCTTTGAGGAAACATCTAGGAGCTGGACAAACAAGTCCCAACCAACCATTGAAGAGTGCATTATCAGGGGAGGCACATGGCTTCTACTTTCGTCCCACTCTTCTGTAGGATAGGCTCCAATCAGCTCAAGCCCCAGCACTCTACAACACATACATCTCAAAGGGAATTTAATACAGATCAGCATGTTAACATACACCATTCAGTTACTTACAAAGTCTCTAGGTTTTATGTGTGTGTGTGTGTGTGTGTGTATGTGCGCGCGCGCACATGCACACAAATGCCTGCAAGAGAAAGAAGGCAACTAGTAGGGCCATAAAGTATGAAAAGTGTGCTGACTGATGCTCCCCTGAAAACTTTTTTTTCTCTTCCAAACTTCCCATGCTGGTGAAGAAGCAATTAAATTCCATTCACTGCATATCATCGTAAAAATGCTTTAGTTTTTAGGCTGTTTATAACTCTTCTAAGGTCTTTTTAAAGAGATCAGATTCTCTTTCTTTTCCTTCTGGAGACATATTGGAGTAGTAAGACTGCTGATGCTCAGAATGGTGACTATGATTATAGCAAGTCTAAAGAAATAGGAACAGTTAAGTTGTCTTTGACACACAAGATAGAGAAAAGATGTTTCTGGAAACCCAACTGAGAAAATGACCATTTCTACCACTCCAAAGACATATTCTAAAGGAGTTCTGAAGTGGAACAAGCCTGTTCAAGTTACTCTCAGGGTGACTTTGAAAAGGAAACTGGAATCTGCAATGAACTTTCAATTTCCAAAGGGAATAACTACAAGTAATTAGTCTTGCCCTTGCATTTGCCTCAGAGGAAGAGTATGAGATTGGGAGGCTGGAAGGGAGGGGAGCATGAATAGTCTCAACAGGACTGAGCTCAGCCTGAAGACAAAAGATTTAGATCTGGGTAAGAAGGATAATCAGCAGAGCTTTCTTAGAGTCAGTGCATCCCCAGGAGCTCAGAACAGGACTATTCATCCTTATGGAGTGAGGTGGGGGCAGAAGGAGCCTGCCAACCTGAGACCATCTGATACCATGCTTGCTCTAGTGCCATCTTCCTCAGACACAACAATAGATAAAGTTTACAAGAACAACCAACAGTGAAGTCAACAAAAAACATTCACCATGGGACATTGGAGAAACTGGTAAATTTCCCTAGGCAGCCATTCCCACATGTGGTTTAATGCCACTGTCTGGTTGGGAACTTCCCTCTAAGTCATTAAGCCTTTTGGTTTAAGGGGTGGCAATGACCGGGTTGATGATCACTATGACCTACAAGTACTGATCCCATGTAAGACGATATTAGGGTTATCAACTTCAATTTCCGAATGAAGAGTCACACTTAGCATTAGTGAGAAGAGAAGTCTTTCTGAAGTGGCTACTTTCATATTTAAGAGTTCGTCAATGGGAAAAGTTTTCCTTCTGTAAAGAGTCAACTTTTTGCAGTAGTAAATTGAAAACACTCTTAAAATGACACTAGATATTTATGGAGTCTGCCACACTGAAAGTATCCTAAATTTCTAATTTCTGTTTGGTATAGAAAAGATCCTACTTCTAAGCGTTCTCCTTTAGTCTGTTCCTGCTGACTGGTCTGACAAAAAAAAACACCCTGATTTATTAGAATGGTTTCTATATTCAATACCATGAAAGGATGCCAGCAAGAGGTCTCCATCAAAGGAGAGACTCCTTCCCAATTTAACATCCTATATCAATATGGAAAGGAACCCAAATATTTCCTGTGAAAATTCTGTAGGGTGTGCTTCAGAGTCATATGAAAAATATGTCTTCCAGAATCTGATTCTCCTCCAGGTCTTCGGGGCTCCTACGGGTCCACACTTTCTTCCAGGTAGATTTCTGAGGGGTAGGTCGGCGAGTACTCCATGTCCCTGCAGCTCTGGAGGGATGGGACTGAGATCTGAGAGCAGAATTTGGGCTCAGAGACTGAACCAAGTCCAAAAGAGATGTGTCATACCTGTAAGACAGTCAGAGAACACAGGGTTAGAACATTAGAATGCTAGGATCCAAAACCCCTCAGAGGTACCCAGGCCGAGAGTTTGACCACAGAGCCCTACAAAGGGAAACTTTACGGGGAAAACCCCCGAAAGGGTTTGAGCACAAGACTCTTGTTCCTGTCTGTAAGCTTCATCTGATTTTATAAGTGAGAAAACTGAGGTCCAGAGAGATGAGCCAAGGGTTTGAACCAAGGCCCCTTGGACTTCCTAGAGTAATATTTTCAGTTTTCCTATCAAGATTAACATATACAATAGTGGTGACATACGCCTTTAATCCTAGCAATGGGGGGAGGAAGGCACAGAGGCAGGTAAGTTTAAAGCCAGTCTGATTGACACAGTAAGTTCCAGGCCAGCCTAGTCTACACAGTGAGATCACATTACAAAATTATTAATAAGGCAAAGATAGCAAAAGAGAAAGATTGACACATCAACTATGTATTAGTTTATAGGCTATTAGTAGCTGTAACCATGCTATCTTTTTCTTCAACGAATTAATCTAATTTGTGAATTTACATTAAAGTATGAATATCCACTTTTATGGATCTGCTGTTAAGCAAAATAAAAATTAATTCCTATCTTGGTTTGGGTTTATGAAAAGACACCATGACCAAGGCAACACTTTTTTTTTTTTAAGATTTATTTATTATATGTAAGTACACTGTTGCTGTCTTCAGACACCCCAGGAGAGGGCATTGGATCTTGTTAGGATGGTTGTGAGCCATGTGGTTGCTGGGATTTAAACTCAGGACCTTCAGAAGAGCAGTCAGTGCTCTTAGCCTCTGAGCCATCTCTCCAGCCCCAAGGCAACTCTTATAAAGGAGAACATTTAACGAGGGCTGGCATACAGCTTCAGAGGCTTAGTTCATTATCGTAGAAGCACAGCAGCATCCAGGCAGATATGACGACGGAGAAAGACCTGAGAGTTCTATATCCTGATCTGTAGACTTTATAAGGGGATTCTCCCTTTTGCATAACTGGAACATATATAAGATCTCAAAGCCTAGCCGGGCAGTGGTGGCGCACACCTTTAATCCCAGCACTTAGGAGGCAGAGGCAGGTGGATTTCTGAGTTTGAGGCCAGCCTGGTCTACAGAGTGAGTTCCAGGACACCCAGGGCTACACAGAGAAACCCTGTCTTGAGAAACCATTAAAATCCAAACCAAACCAAACAAACAATAACAAAACAACAACAACAACAACAACAAAAACCCCAAGATCTCAAAGCCTGCTCCAACAGTGACACACTTCACCCAACAAGTCCATACCTACTCCAATGTGGCCACATTTCCTAATAGTGCCATCCTCTCTATTGGCCACACATTCAAACACATGAGTCAAGCTGACCCTGTGCCACAGTACTCCATACCCAAATACCATTAGGAGAGCTGACACACCTACCACAGTGCTCCATACCCAAATACCATTAGGAGAGCTGACACACCTACCACAGTGCTCCATACCCAAATACCATTAGGAGAGCTGACACACCTACCACAGTGCTCCATACCCAAATACCATTAGGAGAGCTGACACACCTACCACAGTGCTCCATACCCAAATACCATTAGGAGAGCTAGTATCCCCTACCACAGTGCTCCATACCCAAATACCATTAGGAGAGCTAGTATCCCCTACCACAGTGCTCCATACCCAAATACCATTAGGAGAGCTGGTCTCACCTACCACAGTGCTCCATACCCAAATACCATTAGGAGAGCTGACACACCTACCACAGTGCTCCATACCCAAATACCATTAAGAGAGCTGACACACCTGTGAGCACAGATAAGACCAACACTTCTGCTCAAATTCCTGGCCTAAGAGGGACCTGCCCTGAGCCATCAGGACACAGGAACCAAGGAACAGCCTGAGACAGGATCCTTCCTGTTTCTGTCTGCACCCTAGAACTGACCCTGTGCCAGAGCTCTCCATAACTAAATTCCTCTGGGAGAGAACTGGTCTCTCAGGAGTACTGCCACACAGGCTTGCAGGAGGGACAAGCCACAGTCAGAGACAGCAAGACCAGGTAACACCAGAGATAACCAGATGGTGAGAGGCAAGGGCAAGAACATAAGCAACAGAAACCAAGGCTACTTGGCATCATCAGAACCCTGTTCTCCTACCACAGTGAGCCCTGGATACCCCAACACAGCAGAAATGCAAGATTCTAGTTTGAAATCACATCTCACGACAATGAGGACTTTAATAAGGATATAAATAACTCCCTTAAAGAAATACAGGAGAACACAGGTAAACAGCTAGCAGTTTCCCTTAAAGAGGAAACACAAAGATCACTTAAAGAATTATAGGAAAACACAATCAAACACATGAGTCCATAGGGGCCACATCTATTCAAATGATACTTCCTATGTGATGTCATATTAAGTACCAGAAAACAAGTGTCGTTAACAGCCCACATTATATGAATGTGGTGCAGTATGCTGAAATAATATGAGAGAGACTATAAAGTTGGTTAGCTTGGCTTATGGATGTTTGGTATCTGAATAATATTATAGATACCTTACCCAGATTTACAAAATCCCATCCCTTGAAATATATTGGTGTCTGTGTTCCAGCACAGACATGAGTTCCATAGCTTCTGAATGGCAGAGAGCTAGTGCTCCCACTTTTCTAGGCACAGAGCTGACTTTATGAGCTTCATTATAGCAAAGTGATGAGCAAAACGCTTGTTTGGTCTGCTCTGCCAGTCCCATCTTGATCTGTGCTGGTATGGAACTAATTCTATTCCTATAAAGCTAGATATAGCTAGAGTCTTATTTTCCATTTGCTTGCTCTTGATTTAACAAGATGCAGGTACAAAACTTCAGAGAGGACACAGACTACACTCATTTGGTTTGGCTCTATATTGCCAATTTTAGAGCCAGTCTGACAAGACAAATTATTTCTGGGTTCATTCCGTAGGCTGCTCTGGATGAGAAGCCCCTCCCCACAGGCTGCCCCAATAAGAACCCACTCTCCCTTAGCTGCCCATAATGAAAAGCACTATTCCAAGGATATCCTGATGAAAAGCATTTCTCCATTTACTGCCCCAACAAGAAGAACCTCTCTGTATAGATGAATCAGAAAGATGATAGAGATTTCTTTCCCCTTTCTGATGTTTTATGATTTTATTAAATCTCTCTCACTTTCATTTATATTACCAATCATGCCAGGATTCAATCCTTAATTTTTCCCAGAATATCATTTACAATCATAGCAGCATCAAAAGACAAAGGCTTTGTGTTTCTTAAACTTACAACCTTCTTATATGCAGACTAATAAATCTAAAGAAGTATTAGTATCATGCCATATCCTTAAAGGTGCCTTTTTACTTTGGTCCAATTATGCTGACTCGCATTATACATTTTTGGAATTATACAAATCCATTTGTATCAAGAATGACATTCCAAATGGCTTCTGACTTTCATTCCTTGTGCCTCACCTCCCATGATCTACATTATATCATATGAGCCAATTATTTGTTTCAGCCATCTAGTCAAATCCTCTTGTATGCTCCTCTTGTATGGCATTGGCTACATTTTCTGTGAGATGATTAACAAACAAAACCAGCTGTTTGCACCTCTTGTGCTAAAGCTAATGCAGAAGTAGTAGCACTGGCTTTGGGAGATATGAGAGAAATGGTACCAACAATGATCAGCTCAACCATACACTTGCTCCTTCCCAGCGCATGATCTAATTCTTGCAATATTTGTAAGCCTTTTTCAGAACACACAGGTTCAGATAATTTACAGGAATCATAATAAAAGCCGGCTAATGTGCTACCATTATAGACTATCATACAGCACAGAAACAATTGGACAAAAGACAATTAAACAAGAAACACCGAGCTCATTATCAACACCAGTAACAAAGGTAACATCCCAATTAGTAAAAGACTAGGTGAGGGTAACACAGGATGTGAGCCCGAAGTTAATCCTGGAGGTGCTCCCTACGTGCTCCTCTCAGCTTCAGAGACTCAAAGCGCCCTTGCTTTAAACAGACTATACCACACCGCACCACAATGCACTGCACCACAAAATAAAACAAAACTTTCTCCTATCCAGCAGGCTACTCTATGAACATTAGCCATCTAGGTTTCTTCAGATTCAAATCAGAGAATTTGTTTGGCTCCACTGAGGTTCCTGAGCTGTGGTCTTGAACTATAATTAAAGGGCTAACCTCATTTGCTTTTCTTCCAGAGCACTGTCTGTGCTCTGATACACGGTATAAGGTTACAAATGATTCTGCTAGGTTCCTCCCAGGGACCTAGCAATGGCTTACAAGACCTGCCATTACCTGCTACTGCTACCTCCACCCCCCTCCTTCTCCTCTCCTCTCCTCTCCTCTCCTCTCCTCTCCCCCTCCTCTTCTCTCCCCTCCCCACCACCCTCCTCTCCTCTCCCCTCCCCACCACCCTCCTCTCCTCTCCTCCCTCTCCTCTTTTCTCCCCTCCCTACCACCCTCCTCTTCTCTCCCTTCCCCACCACCCTCCTCTCCTCTCTTCTCCTCTTCCCTCCCCACCACCCTCCTCTCCCCTCCTCTCCCCTCCCTACCACCCTCCTCTCCTCTCCCCTCCCCACCACCCTCCTCTCCTCCTCTCCCCACCCCCTCCTCTCCTCTCCTCCCTTTTCTTTTCTTTTCTTTTCTTTTCTTTTCTTTTTTTTTTTGTAGACCAAGTCTTGATTTTTTATTACTTAAAAAGCTGCATTTATTTTGCTTTCTGACTCTGAGCTTGTGGCTTCAACACTTTCACCACGATCTTCTGCTCCTCAATAAGGAAAGCCCGCTTGATCCTGTCACGGACACACTTGGCACACATGGAGCCACCATAGGCCCTGCTGATGTGCTTCTTTGTCTTAGACAATCTCATAAGAACTTTGGGTCTCACAGCACGAACCCCTCGCAGTCGGCCTGGGCACACGCCACATGCTGATTTAGGTGCCTTCCCAACCTTCTTGGTGTAAAGGTAAACAATCCTGTTGCCAGGGGTTCGAGACAGCCTAGTTTTGTTAGAGGCTGTATTGTAGGAGAGCCTACTACGGTATGTCAATTGCTGGACCATCCTGAGTGCCTCTGAGCACCGTCCCCAGAAGAGTCTCCTCCCTTTTCTGATCTCAAGGCTCTGCTCCTGTCTGCCTGCCTCTACACCTTCTCCAGGTCCTCACTCCAATCCCTTTCCCCAAATAAACTTCCTTTATACCAGATCTGTTGCACAGATCTGGTATAAAGATCAGGGGGACACATGACATGGGCCCACCCACCTGCACCTGGAAGCAGATGAGGACTTAAGTTGTTGCTAGGTTCCTGGGAGAAGCCTAGTGGAACAGCTTGCAAGGTAACACAGAGTGTCTGAAATGGTTATGTATCCTGGTATCTTCAGGTAAGAAAATAATTTATCTAGTCCCTGTTACTCCACCTAGCTTGGAAGCCAAAACTCCTGATAATTATCTGAATTAAAAATGATTTAAGTATATGTCTTGAGAAAAGATCTTTCTTGTGTATTAGGGTTTTGTCACTGGAGACATTTGACATTTGTCTGCAAGTGTTCATTGTTTTGTTTGAATGTTACAGAATCTTTTGAAAACTAATTTAGGATTGTATTTTGGAGTGCCAGAACCTAATAAATTTCTCAGAATACCCACATTAATGTTGTAATTACAAATATGCTTGCTAATCGTATAACGACAATTCATCCTTCTAGCTGCCCAAGGAGAAAGAGGACAAATACAGTATTTGTTGAATGAAAGAGATCTCAGTGACAAATAATCAAGTTTTAAGTGTATGAATGCAATCCAAGTGAATAAATTTTAACTAACAGAGGCACCAGTATACAACACACACTAGCCCTATTCCTAACATTGTAATATAATTTACATGTAAGCTAAACAAGCAGAAATAGGTCACGCAGTTGATCCGCCACGAGGGTTTCCACAGCACAGGCATGGGAAGAGCAGCAGAAAGGCACTGACCCACCATGCCAAAGGGGAAACACAATGCTTTCATTTAGAAATCAACATTAGCTCTCAGGAAAGGAAAGAGAGCGTGACTCAAAAAGTTAAAAGTTGAAAAGTTCTTGGTTTCTCTATCCAACAAAGAGATTACAAGGCTGAAATCCCTTTGAAAGGGAGGAGTGAGTGGAAAGCAGACAGAAAAATTGTAGAGATTCCAATGCAAGAATTGCAGGAATTTTTAGAATTATCTTTAAAGTGCTCTCATTAAATATAAAAGAATCCAAACTAGTGCTTCTTAGTTCCTTCCCTTAGTCTCCCTGCTCAATAACCTCGCTGCACATTCTATTGAAGAATATGAGCCACAGGGAACCCTGGGCTCTTCAGACAACTAAAGCAGCAACTTCTGGGATCCGCACCTTCTTCTCTCCTGATGTAGTGGATTAGCTCTGATCCTTCCCATCTTCTTTGAACCTCAACACCTGGAGGACCTAAGGACTTCTATGTTGGGGGATGTTTTTGTGCTCTGTGTATTCAGATGCTGATCACACAGCATAGGAATTGTGCCCAGAGATCTGGTTGTAGTCTAGATGCATTATCAAGCATCTCCTTTTCTCAATATTGTGTAAATATTGTTTTCCATTACCTCTGATTGGTTACTAAAGAGCTGATCAGCCAATATCTTGGTAAGAGAGGAGAGTTAAGGTCAGACGTTTGATCCCAGTGTAGATCTGCAAGTGTTCATTGTTTTGTTTGAATGTTACAGAAAGTTTTGAAAACTAATTTAAGATTGTATTCTAGAGTGCCAGAATCTAACAGATTTCTCAGAATACCCACGTTAATGTTATAATTACTAATATACTTGCTAATCATATAAAGACAATTCATACTTCTAGTTGCCCAAGGAGAAAAAGGATCACAGTATGGATCATCCCAAGATGAGAGAGGAGAGGAGAGGAGGGATGACTGAGGGAGGAAGGAGGAGGGAGAAGGGAGGAGGGAGGAAGGAAGAGGGAGGAGGAAGTAGAAAGGTTGCCAGAAGAGAGTTGAAGACACCAATGAAGCAAGAATAGTCAGGGCACAACCAAGATGGCAGGTAATACTACTTGACTTGGAAGTTGCAGGGAAATAGGGCAATCCAGCATAGTTGGTTTAGGATAGCTCAGTATCTATCTGCCCAGCTATAGTACAATAAGCTCATTAATAAAAATCCCAGGTTTTCATGTTGTTATTTAAGAGCAAGGGTTGGCATAGAAAAGCCCTGTACATTTACACTTCTATCATTTGTCTGTCTTCTCTGTTCTCTCCTCTCAACTGATTCATTCCCTTCACTGTCCAAGCATGTACTTGTTAATATCTTCCAACATTTGAAAACCTTCTTTTGTAAGATTTACAAATGTCGAGGAAACAATGAAAAGCAAATCATCATTCTGTAATCCTGGCTCTAGCCAATCATCATCAGTAGCTACCATAATCAAGTGAAAGACTGATGGGGACTTCATAACAGATCTGGATGACATTACTTATGGCTACTGACCGACCTGAAAATCACTAGTACCCATTTCTTTCCTGATATGTAACCACAGAGGGTACATAGTCAGCATGACCTATGAAAGATCCTATGAAAAACTTCAACTTAACAAAACCTCCAGATAAACCTGTCAGAGACAAAAGAAGCTTCAAGTATCTGATCAGCTAAGAATCAGAATGTGTAAAACTTTATGACAAATGACTCAGTTATTTAGACAAATAAAAAGGAAGAAAATTGTAACAGATTTTTAAATAAAATGCTTAAAAGATCTCTCAGGTACATGCTATATGTGGTAGTCTGAATAAGAATGGTTCCCACAGGCTCAGGTATGTGACTACCTGTTCATTAGGGAGTGGGTTAGTGGACAGGGATGAGGAGGTGTGACCGTGTTAAAGGAGATGTGGCCTTGTTGGAAGAAGCGTGTCCCTGGTGTGAGCTTTGGGGTTTTCAAATGCTCAGGCCAGCCCCAGTGTCTCTCTCTCTTCCTGCTGCCTGTGGATCCAAATGCAGAACTCTCAGGTACAAGGCCTGGCTGTGTATTGGCATGCTCTCCTGTATGAGGATAAAGGTCTAAACCTCTTAAACTGCAAGCCAGCCCCAGTTAAATGCTCTCTTTTGTAAGAGGTGCCATGGCCATGGTGTCCCATCATGGCAATAGAACACTAAGATCTATATTTGAATAGTAATTCAAAGATCAATGGCAAGCATGTACTTTTTGAACGAATACAAAATGGAACACTGAAGGATTGTTAGTTAAGGGATTATTATTTTGTCAGGATAATGATGTAGTTTTGTTTTAAAAATCTAATTTGTCAGAATATACAGAATAATTTATTGGCAAAAAACCATGATGTCTGGATCTGATTTAAAATATTCATAGAAGTCCTATAGGCTCATGTGGTAGTGGTAGTGACCTGGGCATGGGGCAGCAGTAAGCCTGGCCCAGGTGTGCCAGACCATATGCTACCCTGCTCCTACCCTGGGTTCTATAGCCTGATGCTGTTCAGGGCCTCTCCTAGTTGGACTATGGTGAACTAGTTCCTGGACTGGAACATGCTCGGAAGTTCCTGTGACCAAGTGTTCGCTGCCTTCTGGCAATGGTACCAGAATCACTATGCAAAACATGTGAAGTAAAAATAGTACACTTTAGACTGGGAAGTGACCCATGACAAGAGGCTTCTCTCATGGAGACTCCTGAGCAAGACCAACAGAATGCCACACTGGGCAGAGCTACTGTTTCCTGCTGGCATTACTTAGGTGGTATTACAGAATACCACCTAAGGACTCAACTGTGGGCCCACAGAATCAGACCATGAGTATCTTCATCCAGAACAGCAACCATGCCTAGCTAATGGTAGTGGAAGAATGATGTGTTTACCATGTGAACTCTGATAAAAGCAGCTAGATCAAAATTTATTGGGGAACCTGGGTTTACATAACAATTTGTCTGAGTTAGGGTCTCTATTGCTGTGAAGAGACAGCATGACTGAGGCAACTCTTATAAAGGACATTGGGGCCGGCTTACAGGATCTGAGGTTCAGTCAATTATCATCATGGTGAAAAGCATGGCAGTGTTCAGGCAGGCATGGCGTTGGAGGAGCTGAGAGTTCCACATTTTGTTCTGAAGGTAAACAGGAGAAGACTGACTTTCAGGGAGCTAGGAGGTGTGACTCAAAGCCTACTCCTACAGTGACACATTTCCTCTAACAAGGCCACACCTACTCCAACAAGGCTACATCTCCTAATAGTACTCTTCCCTGGGCCAACAATATTCAAACCACCACACTGTTCCAGAATTTGGTCTTGCTGGGTTCAAAGCAATGTGACCAAGACTAAGGATGTTGAATACATCTCGGCTAAGCTACCTGGTACAAATGGAAAAAAAACACCACAGCTCTTTTAATCCATTTCCCTTCTTTAGCAACCATCCTAAGGGGTCTCTCTTCCTGGGAAGCTTTTGAGGCAGCTATGCAAGGTCTCAAGTTCTTATTTACTGTGCAGCTGCTATGACTTGGCCTTCTCAGCCCTGTTCTTTTTCAACTGTTTTCCCTGAGGCCACCATATAACCTGCGTTGGACAAATGCAGTAGACTCTGAGGCTTAGTCTGTGGAAATGACCTTACCTTTCCCTCTTTGCTCCTGGGGTCATAGTACTCCTGATACTGCTCTTGGATTCAGAACAACCGTGCATTTCTTCTTGCTTTGGGGCCATCCTCAATAATCCTTTTGTTCACCCTCCCTAATTTCAAAGAGTTGAGATTACTCAGTGCTCAGAGGCTCATTTTCTTCCTTTGAGGTGACCTCAGTATCTTGTGTCAAATTTCAATTCTTCTTTATTCTCAAAGCACTTTAAACTTAATTTTCCCTAAAATTTCTCACTGTTGCCCTACAACTATCTATTTCCTCATAGCTAAAATCTTCCTTTTCTAATTTTTCCATTACAACAAACAAATGTGCATACATGCAAGCCAACAAACAACACATTTTCATCCATTATGCCACTGAAACCCCAAACTACAGTGTCATGCTTGAGACCACCTGAGAAGACCTTGTTGGCTTTATACCCTAAACACATTATGGTACTGACTGCTCTTATTCTATTTCAGTCCCTGGGTCCCAATCACCTTGGGCTATTATCTATGCACTACAGCCTCAAGGGTTCTTATTCTTACCCCCACTCTTCACCACATGAAGTCAGTTTGTGCACAAAGCACCTTCTGTCAACTCCCTCCAATTGTATGCCTTCGCATTTGTAGTACAGAACAGCTATCAAGGGTAACCACATGGCTAATTTATGTGCCACCTTGGCTGAGAAATGGTGCCCAGTTTGACCAAGCTCTGATGTACATGTTGCTATGAATGTATTTTTTTGGATGTATTTAACATTTGCAGTCACTTAACTTGCTTTAAATAAAGCACTTTTCCTCCATGATGTAGATGCATCTCTCCTAATGTGTTAAAGACCTCAAGATAAAAGACTTTAGGAAACAAACAAAACAAAACAAACCCAGCAATTACCACAGCACCACACTTGAGAGATTACAGGAGGAGGAATGCCACTTCAGACTACAGCACAGCAGCTCTGCCCGAGTTCTGAGTCAGTGGACTGCCCTCTAGGTCTGAAACTTTTAGCCACTATGAGTTGCGTAAGACAATTCCTTCAAAATTCATTATATTTTCTCTATTGTCTTTGGTTTTCTGAAGAGTTCTCATAAGTACATGCTGTAAGACTCTGGCTTTTCCTTCCCTCTTTTCAGTCTTCAATTTTAGAAATGCTATTGCTCCCTCAGACTCTTCCCCAATTCCTTCTCAAAGAAAAGACACATATCATGTTTACCTATACTGCGAGGATAGTTTAAGAGAAACAGTTGCATATTAACCACCTTCCCATTCTTCTCCTGGCTAACTATTCCTCATCATGCTAGAGATGAACTAATGCCTTCAGAAGAGCCATCCTAACTCTACTATCTAAGGTTAGATCACAAGGCTGACTTTTAGTTCATAATCCTCTTCTCTTTCCTTTCATAGCATTGGTCATAATGTCCAGGATTTTTTTTTATGAGTCTGCCGGGCGTGTCTCTGCATTAGACTGGAAACCGTGAGGACAAGAACCAGCAGCTTTCTTTGTTTTGCCAGGGTCCTTCATGCCATGCACTCAGTAAACAAGATGTCAGATTACAATGTTCTGATGATTTCTTAAACATTTTAGTTATTCATAGAAAAATAAGAGTGTGAACGTGGTGGCCTAGTCCTGTAATCCCAGCAGGTGAAGCACAGAGGCGGAGAACAGAGTACTGCTACCACTTTCAAGGTGGCCTCACTTCTACATAGTCTCAAGTCACTCAGGGCTATAGCATGGCTGCATAGTGAGATTCTGCCTCAAAAGTTACAGAAAGAATGTTTACATTTATAAAACGTCTGCCTAACATAAAGACAACAAATGGCAGAAATGTTGATGTGGATGTGGGGAGCTCTTACTCACTGTAAGGTTAAGTGCAAAATGCTGTAGCCATTAGTGGTGAAAAGTCTCAAAAAGAAAAAAATAGACTCTCTCTCTCTCTCTCTCTCTCTCTCTCTCTCTCTCTCTCCCTCCCTCCCTCCTTCCCTCCCTCCCTCCCTCCCTCTCCACACACACACATGACTCAGCTACATTATGTTTTCTATGTTTTGACCCAAAGGACTCTATATTTTACCATATATACTCTATATTTTACTCTATATTTTTTCTATGGACAGAACAACTAGAAAATGGAAACAGTCTAGATGTCCATAAATTAGTAAATGGATAAGAAAAAAAGTGATACATATATACAATGGCCCTAAAGAAAAATAAAATAAGGAAAACCTCAGGAAAATGAATAGAGCTAGAGAATACCTTTGTTAGGGCTCTATCTAAACTCCGCCCCACAATTACCTGCCAACACCCAGGTATGCCCTGCCCCACAGTTGCCTGGCAACAGCCAGGTAGGCCTGGTCTATAAAAGAGGGTGCTAGGTCCCTCTCTCTCTTCTCTCTTATTCCTCTTACCTCTCTGCCCTCTTGGGCTCTCCTCACCTCCCCCTCTCTCCACATGGCCATGGCCGGCCTCCACATCTCTACTTTCTCCCTCTCTCTGCCTCTACTATCCCTTTAACTCCCATCCCCTGCCCTGAATAAACTCTACTCTATACCATGTCTAGTCCCTTGGGGGAAGGCATCCCTTCCCCCACCCCACCTTGTACCATTCTCTCTAAACCTCTTTCTCTTTTTCATAACAATGGTGCTGAAACCTGGGAAATAACCCTGAGTAAGGTAACCTAGAAAGACAAACACTGCACATTTTCCCTTGTTTGTGGGTCTTACGCTAGAATCTCTACATTTGAATGTATAACTTGGAGTAAGTATGGAAGCAAGAAAAGCAGCCGGGGACCATTGGAAGGGGCAGGGAGAAAGAGCTGGGGTAGGGAATAGCAGGACACAGGTACCAGACATCGAGTGGGAAAAGGGATACACGGGGGTTGGGTGGGGGGGGGAGGGGGAGAGAGAGAGAGAGAGAGAGAGAGAGAGAGAGAGAGAGAGAGAGAGAGAGAGAGAGAATATGAATTGGATTTACTGCCCACAGGGAGATAATGACCTCTCTAGGGGCCATAAACTACCCAACAGTACTCACATTGCCTTGCTCAAGGAGCTTCTGAGAGAACCAAACCAACAGGCTATTGCCATCGCTCAAGGCCACCTGCCATTCCTTGAGTGAGACTCTACTGCTGAAGACATTACACACTTTTGTGGATCCTGGTGGCCTCCTCCTAAGGACCAGCTCTTAAAGTGTCAGGCAGTGCCATGCAAGAGAGGAGTTCCAAGGAAAGAACCAAAGGATTCAGGTTATTTTTGCTGCAAAGCTGCTGTAAGTCCCACAGGAAGCACACCAGCAGAAGTCCTGCGGGGGTGGGGGTGGGGGGGTGGGTTTATTCCTAACAAAGGGGTTCGCGCCTCACTTTGAGTGGTCAGAGGTTGTTGGCCTACATTCTTATGCATGGCTGGCTAACTGAAAAAGGCACATCTGTTAAGCAAAATTAACTTTTACCTTAGAAAAATGCTGACTGAGGGACACATTTTTTTTTCCTTTTGCCAGATGGTACCTTTATTAATTTATTTAAAGATGGAAATTTATTTGTTTCATTTAACTCCATGATAAGACTGTAGATTTTACTTTTATTTCCTACATTTTGGATTTGTCTGGAACACTGTATTCCTGAACTAGCAGTAATATGGCTGTCTGCACATAACTTGCATTAAACCATACAGCTATGCTAACATGGATAGGGAAAGTTTCATGAGCCTGCACTCCTACTTGAAGAGCTACAGGCAGCCAATGGATACTCAAGGGGAATCAGTATTTTGTTTTTTCAGGGAAGAGCCCCTTGGTAGCTTGGTAGCACGCCCATGTGGTTAGCCTTAAATCCATGTACACATGGGCAACACTAACCAGAAAACCCCACAAATTTGAGAGGGTGTAGGAGATACACGTAGGGGTTGAAGGGGTTAAGAGGAAAAGGGAATGGAGAAAAAGATATAAATACAGTGTATTCGTATATGAAACTCTAAAAACAATAAAAAAGATAGAGTATGTTTACATTATAAAGGTTCAACCATATAAAATTATACTAAGAAAGGTCCCTTCTATATTCCATTTCTCCCCTCAAATGGCAGCCCTATTCCCTGTCTCAAAAGCCAGAGCTAACAGTCTAGTGCATAAGATTCTAAACAACTTCTAAAATGCACGTGCGCACATGCACACACATTTTCATGTAAATACATATACAGAATGAAACTGGCTATGCTTATATGCATTTATCATGTGTTTTCATTCATTAGCATATTTAAAAGATCTCTGCAAATGTGGCATTGGGCTCTATGTAATTCCTTTTTTAAATTAATTATTTTATTTATTCACATCCCAAATGTTGCCCTCCCTTTCGGGTCCCCCTTCCAGAGTTCTTCACCCCATCTTCCCTCCCTGTCACCTCTGAGAGGGTCCTCCCATTCCCCTTCTTGGGGCATCAAGTCTCGACAGGGTTAGGGCCATCCTCTCCCATTAGGGCTAGACAAGATAGTCAAGTCTTCTGCTACATATGTGCCAGGAGCCTCAGACCAGCCCATGCATGTTCCTTGGTTTTGGGCTTAGTCTTTGTGATCTCCCCGGCATCCAGGTTAGTTGACATTGTTGGGTCGTCCTATGGTTGTCTGTAAGTATTTGCATATGTCTCAGTCAGCTGCTGGTAGAGCCTCTCAGAGAACAGCCATTCTAGGTTCCTGTCTTCAAGCACAATATAGTATCAGTAATAGGATCAGGGTTTGGTGCCTACTCATGGAATGGATCCCAAGTTGGGACAGTCACTGGTCAGACATTCCTTCAGTCTCTGCTCCATTTTTGTTCCTAAATTTCTTTTAAATAGGAACAATTTTGGGTTGAAAATTTTGCAGGTGGGTTGGTGTCCCCATCTCTCCACTGGCGGGGGGGGGGGATGTCTAACTACTGGAGGTCTCTTAAGGTCCCTTTTCCCCACTGTTGGACATTTTGTCCAAGGTCACCCATATTGGGTCCTGGGAGCTTCCTGCATTCCAGGTCTCTGGGACTTTCTGGAGACTTCTCCTCCCCCGCCATGCCCACAGCTGCAGATTTCTATTCATTACCCCATCCTTTGAGCTTCTCTCCTGTCTCCCCTGCCCCCTCCTGCCCTCTTTCTTCTCTCCACTCAGGTCCCTCTCCCCCTCTGCTTCCCATGTTAATTTTATTCTCCCTTCTAACAAGAACTGAAGTATCCTCACTTGAGCCTTCCTTTTTGTTTAACTTCTTATGGTCTGTGGGATATATCATGGGTATTCTATACTTTCTCAGAAAATTGGGAATAGTTCTATCTGAAAACCCAGCTATACAGCTTTTAGGCATATACCCAAAAGATGCCCCACCATACCTCACCATGCCCCACAGGATATGTGCTCCACTATGTTCATAACAGCCTTATTCATAATAGCCAGAAGCTGGAAACAACTCAGATGTCCCTCAACCAAAGAATGCATACAGAAAATGTGGTTCATTTACAATGTGGAATATTATTCAACTATTAAAAATCAAGGACATCATAAATTTTATAGGCAAATGGATGGTTCTAGAAAATACCATCCTGAGTGAGGTAACCCAGACCAAAAATGACATGCATGATATGCACTCATTGATAAGTGGATATCAGCCAAAAAGTACAAAAATACCCATGACATACCCCACAGGCTGTAAGAAGTTAAACAAGGAGGGTGTGTGTAATTCTAAGTCAGAGAAGCGTGTCCTCTCTTAGGGATCCCACTGTCCGGATGTTAAAGAATCCCAACAACTTGCACTTACTACAGCTAATTGTGTGTTTAGCATTACTGTTCTGGTTGTTTTTCAGAGAGTAAAGAAAACAAACACTGGATTGTCAGTGTTGATTCTAGGACAATTTTCTTGAAAACATGCTTATTATCCACCAATCTTCAATTTCTACTATACTGAGGTGGTTTCAGACCTGGGACTAAGGACTGAGGCGCATATTTTACATATCAAAGCAGAGAGACCTGGCCTTCAGGTTCTCCCAAGCATCTCTCAGTCCCTATGCAGCCTGGCATACCCTGCTCCCAACCCTGAACTTTACAGTGCAAGGTATAGGCTGCCTTTTCCCCAGAGGCTCCTCCCTATATAACCCAGACATTTTGCTCTGTCTATCTGTCTGTCTGTCTGTCCCCCTCTGTGCCCTTTCTTTCTCTTCCCCTACCTTGATTCTCTCTCCCCATGGTTACCTACCTGGCCTCAGACCTTGGGACCAGTGCACTTGCCTAAGAACAATTTCTCAATAAACTTGTATTTAATATAATCTAATCTGGCTTGAATTGGCTTGTTTCACGGGCAGAGAAATAACTTAACAGTATGTTAACAAGCTTCAAAATGGCAGCACAGATACAGGTTCAGGAGCTACAGCTAAAATAAAAAGTAGAACTATTTTACCATACCATGAACATCCACATCCTGAAAGATCTAGCATCTCTTCTTTTTGATACTGCATTTGGTAGGTATGTCATATCCCTGTGGCAGGTTTGTTTCCTTCTCATATCCATGCCAAGCTGTCTTCAGCGGGAGTAAGACAGTGTTTCAGCAGGGATGTTTCAGGGGCGGAGCAAGCACAGACTCTCACCATTACTGGGTCTACAAACAGCTACAACTAAAATGAAACTTGAAACTTTTAATTTCACTTTTGTGGTTTCTCTCTGGTTTGTGTTTGGCACCATGACTCTGCTGTTTACCAGGGCTTCCAGCGTCATCATCGGCTATAAGAAGTCTCACCAGGGCCTATACCAGGATGCTTAGCCAGCAAACTGTGTACTAAATAAAATCTTTCTTTATAAGGTTTGTGTGCATCAGGTATTTGTTTTGGCAGCATAAAATAAGCTCTAAGTCACATGACAATTCTGGATCCGGAGAGGTACAGAGAGGGAAGGAGGAACTATGGAGAAGCTAGCAATCTTTTCGAAGGTTTTGTGATTTAAAGATGATACTGTCATAGTTGTCTTAGTAGGGTTTATCATAGCTTCACTATGATATTTCTGATACAGCTCCAAGTTAATAGTACTTTTAAAACATTCCATTTAAGGTAACAGTGAGAGGCCAGGATCCAAAGTTGGATGAAGAATATGAATTCTGTTGTGGCAATGTATAATTATGTGATCGTGGGGAAATTGCTGATTTTTCTAATCTTCAGTTGTTTCATCTATAAATGGAAGTAAAAAACAATACCTACATTTCTGATGGTTTATGATTATATATCTACAGTGCTTAGCACAATGTCCACCCTATAGTTAATCCTCAATATAAAGCTATTACTTTTATTATTTAAATTGTTGTAATGATGAAATGGATATCCAGAGAAAGGAAAGTTTGACAGAAAACATGAGAAACAAAATGAAACACTCACGCATCTCCAGTTAATAATGACATTAAAGCAACATGTCATCAAATTATGACATGAATCCAGAGTGAAAGACCAGAATGACACACAGGTGTCTCTACCTAAGATGCTGGCAAATCATCTGCATGGGAGAATTTTCTGAATGGAAAATTGTTGTAATTATTATCCTGGGGGTTTGCTACACCCCCTTGTTTCCTTTAAATATCTATTAGGGGTTTCTACCCTATTTTAGACCATCTCATTCTCAGATAAAAGACACAGAAACTTTTAGATTTATAACATGTTTAAAAGCACCATAGCTAGGCAGAGATCAACCCTCTGTGCTGTCCTGCCTACTTCCCCATGGCGATCCTCAGGATATCCCTTGCCGTGCTCCCCCTGGGTAGCTTGTACTCCTCCGTCAGGCCTGCCGGCATTGCCATGAGCTCACCATCCACTTACCTCATGGGAACGTCCTTCCTCCTTCCCTTGGTCCCATGGTCTGTACCTCAGACCCCAAGCCTGGGAACCACTGCCCAGCTCCCTCTTTTCTGCCCAGGTCAAGCGGTAGGGCATCTTTATTAACCAGTCAGGGAGCAAGGTAGTCACAGCAAAAGCTGGTGTACTGAGAATCCACTCCTCTTGGGGTAGCCGGGTCTTGGGATAAAGTATTTAGCATCTGAATACCTAGCAGCCCCAGACCAGACCAATCCTCTACATTCCCTCCTTTTTGTCTAATAAAAAAGGCTTCCTCTTATAATAACAAGAATTATTAAGTCTATGGTGTAAGAATAACATTCACAGTGTCCAGTCCTGCTGGGCGGTGGTGGCGCACGCCTGTAATCCCAGCACTCTGGGAGGCAGAGGCAGGTGGATTTCGAGGCCAGCCTGGTCTATAGAGTGAGTTCCAGGACAGCCAAGGCTACACAGAGAGACCCTGTCTTGAAAAAAACAAATCCAAAAAATAAAAATAAAAAAAATAATAAAATAAAACCCCACAATGTCCATTTGTATTTGGCAACTTAGGAGGAAGTATTCTATTATCTACCCTATCATGATGAGTCTAGAGTTCTATACTTAAATAATTTTCTCATAACCATCTCAAACATTTAAATCCTCTAACTTTAAAAACTTGCAATTACCAGCCTTAAAATACCTGTTTAAAATATTCACCAAACTCCTACAGAAAAATCCTGATATTCAGCAAAAGTGAAAGGAAACATAGAAAAGGATAAAAAATATTACAAATAATTATTTGTAATAATAGAAAAAAAACTCTTAAAAAAACAAAAAAATCTCTTTAAAAAAACCAAAAACCCCAAAAAAATCTGTTTAAAAAATCTCTTAAAAAAACAAAAAAATCTCTTTAAAAAAAACAAACCCCCCAAAAAAATCTCTTAAAAATAATTATTTGTAATAATAGATAATACAAAATGGATCACTTTCCTTCAAAGGAAAAGAATACTTGTAAGGGAAAGTAAAAATATTAAGAACTTGGTGGAGAAATGAGTAAAAAGAACAATATTTGTTAAGTTTTGCTTTTTTGTTTTTTGAGGCAGGGTTTCTCTGTATAGCCCTGGCTGTCCTGGAACTCATTCTGTAGACCAGGCTGGCCTTGAACTCATAAATCCACCTGCCTCTGCCTCCCAAGTGCTGGGATTAATGGCGTGCACCACCACTACCTGGCAAAAGAATAATTTTTTATAGAAAATAAAACGCCAGGGCTGGATAGGAAGCTCAGCAGACACAGTGGAGTGCAGGAAGCCCTGAGATGGACCTCCAGTGCTACGTAACACCAGGTGCAGTGGTGCGTGTCTCTACTTTCAGCATTCTGAAGATGCAGACAGAAGGATCAGAAGTTCAAGGTCATCATTGGTTATGTAACAACCTGGAGGACAGTTTGGGCTATTTAAGACCCTACTTCTAAATGAAGGACTGCATGAGTGAATAAATATAATAAATGGTAATTATAACTACAAGATATTGTTCTCATTATCAGGCTTGATACAGTATAAAATGTTTTGGTTATCTTTTTATTATTAAAATTCTCTTTTAAAGAACTTACAAATGAAAAGTATAATACAATGAAATTAACGATATCCCAAATCTTATCATCTCAATGAGCTTCTATTCTGTTAGAATAGCTTTACACATGTGGAGAGGAGCTTCACATCGGATGCTTTCTTTTTCCCACCCACTTTCACTATCAAATATATTTTTATACACCTATCTATCACCAAAAATGAAAACTCCATGACATAGTTAAAGCTAAATATTTAGCTTTATATTCTTTCAGGAATAAATTATTATCTACTTTTTGAAAGAATGATAAAATAGATACTTTTGAATACCACAGGTAGTCATTTTAAATGAGATTATCTGACCTATCATCCCATCTCTAGGACTTATCCTATAGATAGCTATAGGATAGAAGGAAGAGAAAGAAATAAAGGGACTGTACTTTGTAGTTCTGCCTTCCCATCATGGCTCTTTCAAGTATATGAGTAGCATTTCTCAGAGTTCTAGAAAGGAATTTCCAAGGCAAAGCTCTCAAGATTGATTCAGTTATTTAATTCACAGTATTAAAAAGTTCAGTGGACAAAGCAAGAGTTTGATACTGTAGTTATGATTTACAGCTTGTATACAAAGCACAACCATATCTACACAATGGCTGGTTTCTATACTGTTGTGAAGGTATTGGACTCAGGACTTAGGTCTCATCTTTAACTGCTGTCTATGGTTTCCAGGGAGCCCATGTGGCAGCAGAACTTGAAGGAAGAAACAGCCTCCTGTTCACTCTCCTACTGCCCACCACAGAGGCTTACTTGCCAACCAGGATGATCATTGCACAAACATTTAGGAGTGGAGATCAATCAATGTGATAATGAGATTTTATTCCAGGCAACAGTCATATATCCATATGTGACACCATCAACTAAATTCAAGAAAGCCTGAAGCAACAGGATGTGGGTCATACTGGTCAATTGCCTTGAAGTCTGGCTAACTTGGAAGCTTTTTTCCACAGGCAATACAGTTCAGCAGAAATGTATGGGACCAGAAGCACTTCAGATTTCAGAGATTTAAAATGCTTACTATATATGGATAACCTAAACATCCAAAGTATAAAATTGTCAATATCTGAAACAATTTCACTGTCATGTTAGGACATAAAGGTTTAAGACCTGAGAAAATTTTGGGTTTCAGATATTTGGATCAAGGATGCACAACCAATATTAGGATTTGCATACTAGAAAACACATTAGTTTTCTCCAGGAGTCATCAAGATATTTTGGTGAAAATATGGATCCAGAAGTCTTAATGCTAACAAACAAACAAAAAGCCCTCGTGCATATTCCTCTACTATATATGAGAGCGAGAATGAATGAATGAATGAATGATGGTCTGAATGTAAAACACAAATTAACTAATTAAAAATTTAATAAAATTAGAAATTTAACAACAAAGATGTCATAGAACTTAGAAGTCTGTTCAATGAGGACATTCACTGGAGGAACTATGGGTAAAAGACACATGAGAATGTGATAATTCCAAAGTCAATAAAATACTGATGAGAAAGAAGAAATCTGAAGGGAAAAGTAATGATTTTGAGGGTACATTATTCTTAAGAATAATGTTAAATACATTAAAAGGTATATGTATATATGCTTATAAACTAAACAAAATGCTAATAACTGGAGATATACTGTTATTTTACTTTTCTAATATTCTTTAAGAATACTAAAAATACTGTTGAGAAAAAGTGTTGAATTTCTCAGTGATCCTTTGGTCCTGTTACATACAATTTGAACCATTTTTCCTATGGCAAGGTATGCCTTCACAAAGCCAGCTGTCTGCTGCCAGTGTCTGAGGAGAGCTAGTCCTGCTTGCTTTGGCTAGTGAAGTTTCTCGTAGGTATTAATATATTTGGGACTGATCTTTGAATCCATCTAGACAGGCTATGTATTTTGGTTGGTAAATTTAAAACATTTATAGTCAGGTACATCTTTATAAATATGAACTTTCTCCTTCCATTTAATTGTTCACTTTGTTGGGTTTTCCTTTTTACCTCTAATTATTTTGGTAATTAGGTATGTTGTGTCAGGCTAAAGTTTGATTCCATTTCTCCTTATGTACCTGTTCTTCTAGTGAGTTTTATGTGTTTTTATGATGGTGGTTATCACTTTTTCATTGTAACTTAGGACAATTTTAAAAGTTCTTGTTGCGCTGGTCTGACAGTGGCAAATGCCCACAGTCTCCACAAAAGATTGTCTCTCAGTTCTGAAGGATAGCTGGGCGGTGGTGGTGCACGCCTGTAATCCCAGCACTCTGGGGGGGCAGAGGCAGGCGGATTTCTGAGTTCAAGGCTAGCCTGGTCTACAGAGTTCCAGGACAGCCAGGGCTATACAGAGAAACCCTGACTTGAAAAAAACCAAATTAAAAAAAAATCAGTTCTGAAGGATAACTTTCTTCAAATAGTATTCATGGCTGGCACTGTTTTTGCTTCTGTTTTGAATGTATCACGCCATTTTCTTTTCCCTCTGTCCTTATACTCTCTCTTTTCTCCTTTGTCTCTTCTTTCAGTTTGTTTGGCTGTGTTAGGTCAAATGACTTGTGTTCAAATTCTGAAAAATTCTTGTTTGCTCTACTGTGTTGTGGAAATTATGTTATTTCATTATTTTTTAAATTGAAAACGGTTTCATTAGTTTTTGTGATGTTTCTTTTGTGAAATTCTCATCCATAACCTCCTTTATTTTCTTTAGAAAAAATGTGCTTTTTAAAATCTTATTGCATCTCATTGAGTTTCCTTAGGATCATTATCTTAAAATATTTTTTCAGGAATTTACTAGATTTCCTTAAAAAAATTAAAAACCTATTGCCAGAGAATTATTGCTTCCTTCTGAAGTGTTTTATTTTCTTTCATGTGTATCATTGTGCTGATATCAGCAAACAGTGTAACATTCATTTGTTTCAATTTTATGAAGAAGCATAAGAAAAAAACCCATTTCTTTAACTAGGGTACAGGGCATCAGCTAAATAGGTGCTTTAGGTTGGGTATAGAGAAGCTCAAAAGTACAGTCTCAATGTAATATACTTATATTTCATTGACATCATCAATGTTTATGAGTGCTTCAACAACATAGACTGTATCTGTTCATGAGAGCAGTCATACGACTTGCAATATTGGTCTCCATAGGTGTGTGCTTCCAAGCTCCAAAGACTTGGTGGCACCAGGCTTCTGGTAGCTGTGAGTGTCCTGGTAAGATGGGATGGGAAGAGAACTACTCTGCCTCTCAGGAAAAAAAGAGGTGATAGCAGGGGTTGAAGGAACAACACTTCTGGTTCCTGAACTACAGGATATGAACATCTTCCCTAGGGCTCTCAAGAGGGATATGCCTGAGCTTTTGGCACCAGGAGCCACTGCTCTGGCAGGACAGGTTCTTTTCCCAGTGCAGTTGATCAGTTGAGGTGTGTGTCATTGGTAACTTAGCCTCAAGGTTTTAGAAGACAAAGGAGAAATCCTTGGATATTGTGTATCAAATGTAGCTAGTAATGAGCCTTATAGTTCTGGTAGCTGTGGTCTACAATCTGTGAGCTATTCAGCAAAACAAAGAGGTCATGTTTAGCCTTGCGGTGCTTCTATCCATGCCGGCCCTTCATAGTGAGGAATGCAGGAAGATTGTTTACTAGTCCTGTGGTTTGAATACACTTGGTGCTGATACCTTGATTCTGATAGCTATGCCTCTGGAGCTACACAGCTTGTTGGGATTATCTCCGAACTACATGGGGAAGGCTATGATAGGAATGATACTTGTGGCACTGGTGGATTATACTTACACAGTTGAAGTACATGGACGCAGCCTTTCTCTGCTCCTTGGGAACAAACTTGAGTTATACCAAGGCTTTTTACATTAATATTTATAGTTCCAAGGAATGAAACACCACATAGGAAGGAAACCATGCTTAGACACTGCAGGGTAAGCATCAGCATTGGCAGGAGTTGAGACCATAGGTAGCTACACTTCTAGAGTTACATAAAAGTGTATGGATGCCTCCAAACACAGATGTAGGTGAAACTGTGTTGAGGTTTGGTCTTTTGCTATGATAGATACTTGCTGCTCCCAGAGACCATGGCGTAGACCCAGGTGATGCTGTGTGACCTTGGCCCAAGTTTCTGCAACAAAACTGAGATTTTATAAGAGTAGCTAGTCTCAAAATTGTGGATTGGGGAGTAGACTTTGCCTAATTATTGCTGGGCAAACAGGAGTGGATTCAGCATTGTGGCTATGGAAGCTGATGGTCCTCAAGCTAAGGATGTTGAGTGAGTTGGCCTATGGCCAAAGAGTGAGTCAATCACTGACCCCAGAGCTTCTGACAGGCCACACATCTAGCTTTGCTAACCCCTTGGGAACTTAGCAGTGGTTACTGAAATTGTTTAAATTCTAGGGGCTAGAGCAATCCACATGAGTATCTTCTCCAGAACATACTTAGAATAGTTAGCTCTCTGTTTAGATATAAGCTTGTAAATGCTATGGAATTCTAATAGAGTTAGGACTGCCAGTCTTGTGGTTGGACTGGATTGTTACCAGTTACTGTACATCCCATGCAGGCAGTATTAGGACCCCATCCACAGGAAGCAGAACAGATGAAGCTGTAAATTGGTATAATCCTTTTCTATATTCTTTTCTAGTTCTCCATGAGGTTTGGGGTTCCTTTCACCCCTCCACTGGTCACTGTCAGTTTCGTTCCTCCTGAGTGTGTTTATGCTATTGTCATAGTCTGTGGAAATGGACTTCAGCTTCTTCAGCCTTTTAACACTGCAGCCAGCCACTCTCGGGAGCGTTCAAACCTTCAGTGTGGCTGGGCTGCATGGCTACTCTCGTTCTGCAGTTCCATCCACGGACTGGACACTATGAAACTCTTGATCTAGGGGAGAGATGGCAATTTTTCAACTATCCGGCTTCAAATCATGCAAGACAATCTGCTATATCCCCTTGAATAATTACACATATGTCCTACTGATTCTGATCCTCTATAGATTGAGTCATCTTTCATATAATCTTTTATAGAGAAGGCTGGCATCAACAATAGGTCTTAATGACTAATTCTTACTACCACCTATTTATATTAATACAGGAGGTTTTTTGAGATCTTTTTAGTGTTAACTGGAGGTTTTTAAAGGATTCTGATGCTCCTATTCTAAAAACAAGTGGGAAGGAGAGGCCCTGGGTTAGGTAGGGCCAGAAGGCAAAGAGGGATAATGGTGGTGGTGGTGGTGGTGGTGGTGGTGGTGGGACGCAGGGGTGTTGCAAGAACTAGAGTGTAGTTTCAGAACTCATTTGGAAAACAACAGTCATATCACTGGGATCCATCTCTAGCAATTGTGATTTAAGTAATCTAGGATTAGGCTAAGAAATGGGTAATTTTACAAGGAATTACTAAGCAATTCTACTTACAGACAGGTTTTATAAGTACTGGTAAAAGGGAATTCAACTCTTTCAGCACCTTTACAAAATGTTAGTTTATGAGGATAAAAATCTATTATCAATAACTTTAACCAGTCCTCAAGTGACTCTCCAAACCAATGTCCTAGGGCATACAACATTAAATATTAATTATCATATAGCCAATATTTACTCCCCACATACCATTTAGAACAAAACTAAGAAAAGATATTTCATGATGGTAGAATATTTGTTATCAAGAAAATCTTGTTTATAATTTTTTAAAAATTACCTTTTTGCCAGGTGTTGTGGCATATGTCTTTAATCCTAGCACTCAGGAAGCAGGAGCAGGTGGATCTCTGTGAGTTCAAGGCCAGCCTGGTCTACAAAGTGAGTTCCAGGACACACAGGGTTATTCGCAAAGAAACCCTGTCTCAAGACACCAATCAACCAATCAGTAAATAAATAATAAATTATCCTTTTCTTTATGTATGACATGTGTGAGTGCTATGACACACATGTAAAGTCAGCACAACCTTACGTGTTGGCATTATCCTATCTTCTTTGATATGTTTATAGATAGATGCTCAGGTCTTCCCATTTATATGGGAAGTGCTTTTACCCACAGTGACATCTCCATATACCATAAAAATTCTGTTAAT
Source organism: Apodemus sylvaticus (assembly GCF_947179515.1). Taxonomy (NCBI): domain Eukaryota; kingdom Metazoa; phylum Chordata; class Mammalia; order Rodentia; family Muridae; genus Apodemus; species Apodemus sylvaticus. Next base: position 80,486,964 of record NC_067484.1, read on the forward strand.
GCAGGTCATTCATGATTGTCTCTAAGTCATTTTGTGTAGCTACTATTTATAGCATTTCATGGAAAAGCCAATATCATTAGGACGTGTTGTTCCACATCCTGATAATTTCTGTTTCTCAGAGCTCAGGAGAAAGCTAGCATGTTGGATATGTCCAACATAGTTGTATTAAATCCTCTGCTACAAAGCTAAAATATAAACATACAATATTTTGGGTATAGTGTCATATGCCTGAAATACAACTACTTGAGGAGTTAAGGCAGGAAGATCAAAAATCCTAAGGCAATATGGTATCAATGGTAAGACCCTAAACCAAACAAACACCAAATAATGAACAAAACAAAAACCAACAATTCAACTGCTCACCTCAGAGCTGAACCTAACCTCTTCCTAATATTGTGTTAGGCTAAAGCTTGGAGCATACCTTGTTTCTTAGGCTTATGTGGCCTTAGGAAGTTCTATAATGGTAGTTACTCTTTATGGGGCAGTTAGAGTAGAATAAAATAGTGTGAGAGTATGAAAAGTTTAACATACACTATCTTGCTTAATCATCAGGATGTGCCTATAAGGGAGCTGTTATTATTCTCGTCTTATAGATTAGATGAAATTATTTCTCAGAACTGCAAAGCTAGCATTTAAGCCCAGGCTTATAAACCCAGGTATTACAGGGCTCTTAGGTGTTTGACAATTGCCTCTTAGAGGTTTATATTTTCAGGATTTGGAGGATTACATTATGTAACATATATAAAACAATTTCTACCAAGGAATTAAAATGCATAGAACAGAGGGAACCCAAAAGAAGTTTCTTAAAGTTAAGGGAATTTGGTGACCTCAAATCAGATGACAAATTCCAAAATTGCATTTCATGAGGCTAAAAACTGTAAAATGATAGCAAGGACTATAGCAATACTGAAAAGATGTCACTAATTACAGTTTCAGAGTTCAGCTGACACAAGGAAAGCATAACCCTCACCTGCTGATGGATTGACAGAGAGATTGAATGCCTGTCATACTGGCCAAGGATAACCTTGGTAGTTACAAAACTATTTGGAATACTGAGTATAAAATTATGAATGTTTGCCTGCTACAAATGTGTTTCTTGTGCTTATATTTTAAATATTTTTAAAGTTGTGTATGAAGGTTCACACTTGAAATGCAAGCATTTGAGGGCACAGGTGTGGTGGAGCAGCTGGGACAGGGTCCTTCCGGTCGCCATCTGCACCCAGGAGCTGAGCTGTCCCACAGCCCTCTGTGCATGGGTCCTGCCAGGGGAGAGCTGGTCTGTACTGACACAGGCTTACAGGCCCACAGGAGGGACAAGCTCAAGCCAGAGACAGCAAGACCAACTAACACTAGAGATAACCAGATGGCTAAAGGCAATTGCAAGAACCTTACCAACAGAAACAAAGGCTATATGGCATCATCAGAACACAGTTTGCCCACAACAACAAGCCCTGGATACACCAACACATCAGAACAGCAAGACTTTGATTTAAAATCACATCTCATGATGATGATAGAGCACTTTAAGAAGGACATAAATAATGCCCTTAAAGAAATATAGGAGGATACAGGTAAACAAGAAACACAAAAATCCCTTAAAGAATCACAGGAAAACACAACCAAACAAGTGAAGGAATTGAACAAAAGCATCCAGGATCTAAAAATGGAAATAGAAACAACTAAGAAATCACAAGGGAGACAACCCTGGAGATAGAAAACCTAGGAAAGAGAACAGGAGTCATAGATGCAAACATCACCAACAGAATACAAGAGATAGAACAAAGAATCTCAGGTGATGAAGATACCATAGAAAGCATTGAATCAACAGTCAAAGGAAATGCAAAATGCAAAAAGCTCCTAACCCAAAACATCCAGGAATTCCAGGACACAATGAGAAGACCAAACCTAAGGATAATAGGTGTAGAAGAAAGCAAAGGTTTACAACTTAAAGGACCAGTAAATATCTTCAACAAAATTATAGAAGAAAACGTCCCTAAGAGATGCCCATGAACATATAAGAAGCCAACAGAACTCCAAATAGATTAGACCAGAACAGAAATTCTTCCTGTTACATAATAATTAAAATACCAAATGCACTAAACAAAGAATATTAAAAGCAGTAGGTCAAGTAACATATAAAGGCAGACCTATCAGAATTATACCAGACTTCTCACCAGACACTATCAGAGCCAGAAGTTCCTGGGCAGATGTCATACAGACCCTAAGAGAACACAAATGTCAGCCCAGGCTACTATACCCAGCAAAACTCTCAATTACCATAGATGGAGAAACCATGACATTCTAAGACAAAAACAAATTTACACAATATTGCTCCACAAATCCAGCACTTCAAAGGATAATAGATGGAAAACTCCAACTCAAGGAGGGAAACTACACTCTAGAAAAAGCAAGAAAATAATCTGCTTTTAACAAACCAAGAAGAAAATAGCCACATAAACATAATTCCACTTCTAACAACAAAAATAACAGGAAGCAACAATCACTTTTCCTTAATATCTCTTAATATCAGTGGACTCAATTCTCCAATAAAAAGTCATAGACTAACAGACTGATACATAAACAGGACCCAACATTTTGCTGGCAGCTGCAATTTGACAATTTTGTTGCTGAAACAAAAGAGACTAGTTTCATAATCAGGGAAGGACACTAACGATTTTCCCTTCTTGATCTAAACAGTTGCTAGCAACATGGTATTGAAAATGAAATGGTACAAAAGCTGTCCATGGGCTAAAGTTCTGATGCCCTCAGCCTTTGGTTGTTTGACTGAGAATGGAACCCTGAGAATGGTTCTCTCACCGGCTTATGCTTATGGGTTGAGATGCAAGCTCTCAGCTACTGTCCCAGCCCTACCTGCCTATGCCTGCCTCCTGCCGAGGCCCCATCAGGATGCCCATGAACTCTAACCCTCTGAAACTGTGAGTCCCAAATTAAATGCTGTCTTGCCATTGTCTTGATCATGGTGTCTTATCATATCAACTGAAAAGTAACTGAGACACCTTCCAGTGATTCTCTCCACAGCACAACCAAGGTCCAAAATGCTATCAGTTCTTTACCTAAAAACTCTGAAAACTATATCATTATATTTGGAGCCAAAAAAATTTGTACTTTTCATGTGAAGTTACTTAAGGAAAAATAAAAATACTGTCTAAAAAAGTGGTATTCAACCCATGTGTTATAGCCCCTTTGGAGGGGTTTGCAAATCAACCGTTTCACAAGAGTTACATATCAGATATCCTAAATATCAAATATTTACATTATGATATGTAGCAGTAGCAAAATGACAGTTATGAAGTAGCAGTAAAAATAACTTTATGGTTGGGGGTCATAATACGAGGAACTATATTAAAAGGTTGCAGCAATAAGAAGGTTGAGAAGCACTGGTCTAAAAGACGGAGAGATTTAGATTTATTCCATCATGGCCTTGGTATAGAGTGTGATCCCAGGTTCCCCAAAGAGGCTTAGAGCGAGCCAAGGAGCAAAGCTAAGTTGGTAGCACGCCCGAGAGCAAGACATTAAGCATGCAAACTGGCTGCAAACGATCAATTTTTTTTTAACTTAAAAAAAGAATTAACTAATTTTAAGTCTTTAATATACTATCAAGTTTTTAAAAATACTTAAATGTGTGCCCCACCCCCACCCTAGGCTTAACAAATTTCATAAAATCCATAGCCAATATCTCAAAAAGAAACAACATAAAACAAAAACCTTCCATGTTGTAGTTTAAAAAAATGCAAATCTTTCTGAAAACAAAAAAAAGTCTAAACAGGATAAAGAAACAAATGGTTCTTTCTAGAAGCAGATAAATCTATGTTAGTTGCACAAATTTTCTTGCTGGTGTAGGGATTGCCTCTCTCTCTTTCCATGTCACAGAAAAAGAGATATGCAAGAGCAGTGCCCTGATACTTAATGAATCACAGGCGCAGAGAAGGGGCTCGGTGACCTTGTACTTCAGGGGCTGAGGATTTAATCCTGCAGCCATGGGGGTAGGATTAGTCACTGTTCATCAGTGTGGAACAATCATCATCGTCTCCTTACAGGACTCAGAAGTAGAAACTCCATCAGTTTTTCAAAAAGTGACATTTCTGCACTTCTGAAGAATTATAGAAGGCCCTTCCTTCATTTCAATATGAAACGTACTGTGTCGCATGAAAGGGCATGCAGCTGTATAATACCTTATCTCCTAGTATGCTTTGAGATAAAAGGCTTGAAATTCAAAGCTATGTTAACACAAGTATCTACTTAATGTAAGTGTACTTTCTGATTAAATTGGCATATATCAAGTATAATCAGAAAGGTCATTTATAGTGAAGAAATACATAATTCTGCACCTCAATGGGGACACCAATCACAGTGGATGTTGGTTAATAGACACAACTTCTTTGAAACTATTTTTTTATTGTGGGCAGTGGCCATACCTAATTTGGGAAGGCACAAAAGCATATATTTATGCTATATAAAAAAAAGTATTTGTGCTCCTAACAATTCATTTGAGAAGCAAAGGGTAACCTGCCCATCTCTGGCTTCATGGTGGATACAGGAATGGAGTGTCAGAGTATCACAGACCATCCCAGCTTTCTTCCAGAGCTAAGGTTCATGTGTTGCCTTGGTGCTCACAATGAGAAAGGCCCTCCAGTCTTCTCTATAGGAGGCCTGATCTATGTAGGATTGCCTGTTTTTACTATGCAGAAGTGAACACTATTGTTTTGTTTAGTCCTACAATCCTCTTGGATCAAGATAACCATTGTCTTTACTATTCCTGACAACTAAGGGGTGCACAATCAGCCTTGGAGTCACAGGCAAAATCTAGAGACAGAAGCACTATGGCTCTCAACAGGGAATGCTATAATACTTTATTTGCTTGTGCTGTAAGTTACATATTTATTTATTTATTTATTTATTTAAGATTTATTGATTGTTATATGTAAGTATACTGTAGCTGTCTTCAGACACATCAGAAGAGTGTGTCAGATCCCATTACAGATGGTTGTGAGCCACCATGTGGATGCTGGGATTTGAACTTGGGACCTTCGTTAGAGCATTCAGTGCTCTTAACTGTTGAGCCATCTCACCAGCCCCCTTATTTATTTTGTTAGCATGAGATAGATGAATATTTCTACATATAAAGTTGTCCAGCCAAAATCAAGATAAGTGATATTAATGTTCTATGGACAGTATTATTAAACCCCAGAAGCAATAAACTTTGTGAGTTGATAAATATTACATTTGCAACATGGTTAACATTCTTTAGTATCTCAGGCACTTGTTACACATTGTGACCACAAATCTACAATACATTATTCATATTTGAGGTGTCGTCAAGTGATATATTGCTGTAGGAAAGGCTGTCATTTAAATAAATCAACAAATAAAAATGCAAATGTTAACATTTTCAGCCACAAACATTTCCATCTTGTATAGGGAATGAAAATTTCATATGATTTTGACAGCCAGCAAAGAGAACAATTAAAACCCTATACTATGAATAGGAAAGATGACTGTTGTGACTGTTTTCTTTGACTGTACAGCAATGATATGGGACAGTTTTAGTGGTTTTACAAGAACAAAGGAAAAATGTATCCTCGTCCCCTGGCACAGAGCCATACCATCACCATTTGCAGGCCTTTTATAAACCTCCAAATACTTGTAATTTAGGGTGAATATGGATTAAAATCTATTCAATTCAAAGATTTGTGGAAGAATCAGAGTTTGCATTACTAAAAAAAAAATCTATAAGACATAACTAGAGTAGACTTTGAAATTTAAATGATTCAAATACTTTGGATGCTAACGATAGAGAAGTTCCACTGTGCTGTCCCGGTAGCTGATTTTAATACTTCCGAATAATTTTCAACTCTGTACTTTGTATAATACACAATGATACATCATTGTGAGCTCCTCTCTAAAGACAGGATTTGGTGTGCCACACAATCTTTTGGTCAGCCAAATGCTTATTATTTACAAAACTTCTGAGAATCTATATTTAGCTGATCAGCAGTATTAAGGACCAGCAGATGAATAATACTTTTCTTAACATCTGTAAATATAAATATTTGTAGTAAATTAAGCCAGGGATTATAATATTCTACCACATTGATTATGGTTCATTCACAAAATTTATGCTGAGAATGTTTTACAAAAGCCTTACCAAAAAAAAAAAAAAAGATTTTATTCCTCTTTTTGATGCTGAAAGTCAACCTCCAAAATACACTAAGGTAGTATTAACAATCATATTTTAGTGCTATGGAGTAGCTCCATGTTAGAGTGCTTGCATATCAAGTACAAGTCCTAATTTGAGCCCTATCACCAACCAACCAAACAAACAAACAACCAACCAGCTAACCAACTAAATGCCCTTTAAATGTTAACAGTAAGAAAATTTATTGAGATCGAAACTGAGAGGATTATCCATTTCTAACCTAGCCAAACCAACCAATGGTTTGGGTGGGAGCTCTGTCGATTTTCCAGAATCATAATGCATTTGTTTCTTTAGTAAATTCCAATGATGACAGCATTGAAAGCAAGAGAGAAGGTCAGTAGAGAGAGATGGGCAAGCTAAGTAACTATTTTCATATGCCACATTCTGACAATGTTGGCCATTATACTACTTTGGAGATTGAGATGCTGGACTTATCTTTTATTGACAACCCACCCAATCTCTCTGAGTCATGCTTTCCCAATTTTAAAGTTGGGGATGTGGGTAGTACTAGTTCCACAGGTTGTGAGGACAAGTCAAGTAGCTTGGCATGGTTCTGGGTACATAGCACTAGACAGCAGCCTAATTTACTATTCTCTGTACCAGTTACTTCCAGGGTCTTTTGTGGTGTTTACCTTTCTGCTTCCACAATTAAAGGCATGCCAATTATAAACACTTAGAATAAAGTGCTTCTCAAGAATGTGTAGGTTTGTCTTCTGTGCCATAGTACTTATATGAGACTTGAATGAAAGATAGCTCTATAGAAGGAAGACTTAAAGTTCTTTCCTTTCTCAAACAACCATAAACCAAAGAATATGTTTTATAGTTTACCTTTGAAATCACCAACTTTGAGACCAACAATCTAGGCAATTAAACTATGAATTAAACTGTAAAATCTATGCTACTGTGGTTAGATATGAAGTATTTAAGTGCCCCAAATCAATCCCCATGGAAACATAAACCAAGTCCTTTTGAAACCGATGCTTCTATATATCGAGTCTTAATTGTAAAGTATGGGAGTTGCTATATTAATATGAGAAGTTTGTAATGATACATTTTCTCTAACTCCAGAAATAGAAGATCAAACAATTGGCTCTTCTAAAGTCTCTGGAATAAGTTGGTGTGAAGATACCTTTAGCACAAAATTCACCAGGGTTTTCAGAATTTAATCACTTAAAGCTGTAGACCAAATACATTACCACCAATATGTTGTGGATTGGTTTAATGCTACTTGTGTTAATTTGGCTCCACAAATTACTTGGGAACCCCCATGTCTGCACGTAAGATGCTGAGGGTCCCTGCCCCAGCTGGCTTCGACTGGTAAGTAAAGTTGCCAGCAGCCAATAGTTGGGCAGGGAAACAGAGGCAGGACTTTTATGTTCTCAGGCAAGGGACAAAGGAGAGGAGAGAGCATCCCATTGCTGGGGAAGGAATAAGATGCAGGCTTGAGAGCTGCAGAAGACAGAATTCCAGCCATGTAAGAGTCAGGAAAGAGTGCGCCTCTCAGTTGGGTCTAGGGTAGCAAAGATGGAATGATGGAATATAGATTTTAACAAATAATAACTCAGGAGTATTAGAGGGAAGGCATTAGCAACATGCAAGTTTGGCAGTGGCCAAGACATTGTGCAGTTTAAGGCACAATAAAATAGAAGTCTCTCTCTCTCTCTCTCTCTCTCTCTCTCTCTCTCTCTCTCTCTCTCTCTCTCTCTCTGTGTGTGTGTGTGTGTGTGTGTGTGTGTGTCTTTCATTTGAGAATCCAGAACAGTGGGGCAGTAGTGAGGAACACACACACTGTTGCTGGGTAGATTAGAGCAGATTAACTAACTACAGCAACACTGATGAGGAGCTGAGGAGGGCCCACGGCTAAGCAGAGTTTCTATGGACAGGAAGCTTTGGGTTTCTATGGAAATCCTTGTCAATTGTCATCATTTCAGAAAAGCATGGATATAGAGAAATCTAAAGCTTCATAGCACGTGCCTGTTGAGTAAGATCACTAAAACTGTCAGTTGCTCCAGTCTTATAAAAGCTCTCCTATGGACAACACTAAGTCAAAGGATCTCTTAGGCTCACCTTGAGGTTTTGTGCTGGGATGATGATGAGGCTGGTGTCAGGGCATCTTTAGGGCTTCGTGTTGACATGGGAGATGTGGATGCATCTTTTCTAACTCCTGTTGCTGTCTCTGTATAAACAATAAAAGAAATTAAGTTCTTCAATAAAACATTGAATATTGAGTATTCAATAAAAGAAATGAAAAGTTCACTTTCAAGTAACAGGGTAGACCATTTGGGACATCCTAAAGCCTCAAGAACAGACTATCCCCTTATCCCCCCCCCCCCCCCCCCGCCCCCAGTGAAATGGAACAATGGCAATTTAAAAGTTCCTTATGTTGTTTTTTTTTTATAAATATCAGTGATTCACACTGTCTTACTTAAAAACAAACAAAATCCACCCATCTGTGCAATAACAGACTAAATCATTTTGTTTTTAGACATATTTGCCTGTCATATTTCTGATGATTTGGGTTTACTACAGAAACACCCAAGAAAGTAAACTATTTTAATTTGTTCCATTTAACTCTTATTAACAAGTCTTCTTGTTGAGAAAACAGTTAATCTTAGCGCCTTGTATTGCCAGACCTTGCAAGTTGATGGAGTCTCTTTAAAAGTATTTAAGATGAGATATAAACATTCCATTTCTTTTAAGTCTATATTGGACTACGCCATGTAGCATGTGAAAGATATGACCAGCATACCTTCATTGTAGGCTATTAGGAGATTCCTAAGCAATAATTTCTCTTCCTACAGCCTTGCCTGTTCTGGCTCCTGTTCAGTTTTAAGTAGTAGTAACTAGCTGATTAGTTACTCTTCCCTCTGAGATGTCATGTAAAATGATAGTATTGTAAGGACACATCTTTTCTTTTTGGTTTTATTTTATATTTATTACTTTTCAACAACACAAAACATCCATCTTTATTCTAGAGGACTGTGAGAATTCTGTCACGATTTCCTTCTGATTCCTTGGAAACTGCTGCCCAGCAGGCATTACAAGTCTATTTGGAAAGATCCACTCTTTCTTTTAGTAGTGAGTGAATATCTATACAACATGACATGAGTTTTTGGAGTGTTAGGAATACCAGATCCTAAAATGCCAAACTTCTCTGTGTACATGGGAAATTGATTTCATCTCCCTGTCTGGATCTGGTCTTTCTGTCCCTTCCTATTTCCAGTTTACCTTTTCTAGAAATTATTTTATAAGAACTTTTGCAGTGGATATTACATTGATAGTATATTAACAAATAACGGGGAAAAAAATGGGACTTCTGTGGCTGGCCTAAGGTAACAAAGATATTAAGGCAGGAACCTGCATCTATTTCCAGGCAACAAGGAGGGTTGTCTCCATTGTCTTTCACCAATATGAAAAGTGTGAGGCATTAAGAACTTAGCAATTGGGGTTGGAGAGATGGCTCAGCGGGTAACAGCACCGACTGCTCTTCCAAAGATCATGAGTTCAAATCCCAGCACCCACATTGTGGCTCACAACCATCCATAAAGAGATCTGATGCCCTCTTCTGGTGTCTGAAGACAGCTACAGTGTACTTACATATAATAAATAAATCTTTAAAAAAAAAAAAAGAACTTAGCGATCACAGTATTCTGGCAGGGATATTCTGACATGGAAGCCAGATGTTTGAAAGAAATAAAGAGCATAGAATTTAAAGCAGAGATTTATAGGAACAAAAATAAAATAGGGAAAAAATAGGAATTAAAATTCACAATGTTGAATATAAAGTTTATTCAAGAAATACTTATTAGATAGCACTATCACTTGATTCCTTTCAATGACTATCTTGAGTCACTTCTTTTAACAGTCCCAGGTTCTTCTACTGTCCCCATCTTATGGAACGCAGGTGAAAATTAAGCACATTCCCAGCCCTGCACAGCTGTTGAGGATAATGCTGGTTTGAATGCAATCAGGTCTGCTGGACAGACTTTTAGCTATTTTGTTAGATACCTTGACAAAGAAAACAGCACCACCACCACCAACACCAAACTGCTCTCTGGAGAGATGAACTTGGTGGCAGATATAAGAACAGAAAGAATAAAAATTGGAAAATTTAATATTCCAGAGAATTTAGGACCGATTGGAGGCAGGAAGGGTGAAAATATGAAACAAGTAGAAACAAAGCGATTGGTGGGTGTGAAGGTTTATATATGCTTGGTCAGGGAGTGGCACTATTAGGAGGTGTGTCCTTGTTGGAGTATGTGTGTCACTGTGGGTGTGGGCTTTAAGACCCTCATCCTACCTACCTGGAAGCGAGTATTCTGCTAGAAGTCTTCAGATGAAGATGTAAAACTCTCAGCTCTTCCTGCACTGTGCCTGCCTGGATGCTGCTTTGCTCCCACCTTGATGATAATGGACTAAACCTTTGAACCTGTAAGTCAGCCTCAATTAAATGTTGTCCTTTCTAAGACTTGCACTGGTCATGGTGTCTGTTCACAGCAGTAAAACCCTAAGACAGTGGGTGAGTGGAGGGGAAAGAGGACACTTCTGGTAGGGACAGATTATCAATATCCTTTAGTTACTATCTTGGAACAAAATACCAGATGTTTTTGTTTTGATGCTTCTGATAAAAGTTGGTTCTGAGATACTCTGAAAGAGTGAAAATGAAGAAAAGAACTTTTAGAGGGTCCAATTTGCAAACATATGCTTAGTTATTTTTCTGAAGGGTATGGGATCCCCACAAGGTCAAGAATGTTGCCATTCAAGGTATAGGTTAAGTTTATTCTCTTCTGTCTTTTAACTTTCAAATCTCTCTCTCTCTCTCTCTCTCTCTCTCTCTCTCTCTCTCTCTCTCTCTCTCTCTCTGTGTGTGTGTGTGTGTGTGTGTTGAGACAGGGTTTCCTCTGTGTAGTTCTGGTTGTAGACCAGGCTAGCCTTGAACTTATAGAGACCCACCTGCCTCCCAAGTGCTGGGTTAAAGGCATGCACCACCACCCAGCCTCTCAAAGATTTTTATAAGTTGAACTTTCACATCCAGTCAGCCAAGCTGCTGGCAGTCATAGTCCTACTGCATTCTTTTCTACACTTAGGAGATACTGTTTCAAAGGGTGCATCTCTTCTGTAGCAGCAGTTAATTGATGACCAGATGTTCTCCATAAACCTCTTACCCAATCATGTAATGCCAAGGCTTGGAAACCCTGCTTTCTGATTTTTCCTTTAAAAACCACTTCCCCTGGACCTCGCAGTGGCTTTTCCTAATCTGTTGCATCAGGAAGGTTTGTAGCCCAAGCTCTTGAGCTTGAGTAAAGACCCTCATGTGCTTGACTGGAGTTGCCGTCCCTGGTGGTCTCTTTGGGGCTTTTCAATTTGGGTACAACAGTTCCTTCTATAAATTATGATTTAATATTCAGTGTGCAGCAATGCTATAGCTTTATGTATTCATAGAAATACACAACCTTATACAATTACAAATATAAATATATACAAAGATGTTATATGTTTTTTAAAAATCTAAGTCTAGAAATAATGCTATCCATTAGGCTAATCGAATTTCTATATAAATGCCTGTATTTATTCATGTGTGAACATACCTATATTTTTTGCCTATACAGATGAATGAGAATATTTTCTATCTACATGTAGCTGGGTTTGTATGCCTATCCATTAGTCAACATTTCTTCTTTTTTTTCTTGATTTGATATTCAAAGATTAAGAACCTCCATTTTTGGACTTGTTAAAAAACAGCTGAATTGTAGTATCATATGTTCAGTTTAGCTTGAGTCATACTCTATATGTATATAACTATATACATAATGTTGGCATAACTGATCCCAGATCAAGGGGCTACACTGGTGCCTAGGACAACTCTAATTTCAGTTCCCAGCCATGATATCTTTGTTCCTCAGGGTCAAGTGCTACTTATTCTTTTCTGTCTTCTATAACTTTAACATGTATGTATTTGGTTTAAAATTTTCTTTAGCATTGTTCTTGATTTTTATGAAAACTAAAGTAAGTTCTTAAAGTTTATTTGTTGATGATTGTGTATGTGCCATTTGTTCTCTTTGTACATCCTTTTCTGTGCAATGCACTACTGCTATGGGTAGGGAGACTATATATATATATATTGTCAAGTTTCTTCACGCCTCTGTGTGTTAGGTTGTTACATGTGTCAATCGTAGCAGCTTTTACTATAAAAATGTTCCAAGTCTGTGCCCACACCCTTCTTTTCCTCCTTCCTCACCTGCACTGTGGCAGGGTCAACAGAGAGCTTAGGTTTTGTGGGTCAGACACTCACTATGTTCAACTCTTGTGAGAAAGAGAACACACCAAAACAGTATGAAGATAAAAGGCACAGCTGTACTCTAATGAGTTTTACTTGGAGTGCACTGGGTTTGCAACAATACAAGTTCCTTCCTTGATGTTTAAAAGTGGGGGAAGGGAGTTCAGTCTTTCATAGTGAATATTATATTCTATGCAGGTTTCACACCTAAGTTCCTCATACTACTTATGAAATCTCCCAGCAAAGATTTTGCTAAATGTTCTTTCTCTGTTGACTTAGATCGTGTGGTTTTGCCTTCTTTCTGCTAATGTGGTGGATTACATTGATTGATTTTTCTGAGTTGAATCACCTTTGCATTCCTAATTAAATCCCACTTGGTCATGATTTATCATCTTCTTAACATGCTGCTACATTCGCTTGCTACTGGTTTTTGCTTGGGCTATTTCAATGCACATTTACAGCACACATAGGTCTACAGTTTGTTTAATGATTGCACGGCTCCAGCATAGGGAACTCTTAAAATTTAACTTCAGATGTATCCCTTCCTGTTCTATTTTATGAAAAAGTGTGAGAAGTATTTGCCTTAATTCTTAGAGATTTGGTGAAATTCACTTGTCAAGCTATATGGTTCTGGCTTCTTTTTCATGAGAGTTTTAAAAAATGATTATTGTTACGGATCTATTCAGATGTTTTATTTTTGGAGTAGAATCTGATAGTTTGTTCAGTTTATCTAGGTCTTGTAGCTTCTTGTATATTTCTGTTACTGTTACTCTCTTATCCTAGGAGGCTGCAGCATGTTCACTTGGCTTTCAAAGTTCTCACAGAATATCATATGGAAAGTGCATTAGACAGAACACAAAGCAAGACTTGTGCCAACCTTCTGGGGAATCTACAGACAGGTCAACAAAACCCCTGACATCTGATTCCGCTAAAATCAGGCTCTTTCATCGTTTCAGGCTTTCTTAAAGACTGACGCCTTCTCAGGGAGAGAGTCCACAAAGTTCTCCTATCATGTTTCTGCAGAGCCTTTTCTTCTTCAGAATTCTGACTAGATGGATTCTTAATGGTGTGGCCTTAAGTGTTCTTGGTGAAAGATGAGCCCCTAAGGTTATCTACTTCACTTTTTTCACTGACGCATGCGTTGTGATTCTGTAACTTGACACAATCATTACAACAATCAGGAAGACATACCCCAACATCTAAAACTAATTAGCAAATCATTAGTTAGCAAATGAGCAAACTAATGAGTGAAAAATGTGATTACTTTGATTTGACAGGAAATGTTCCCACATTGGCTCATGCATGGAAAGGCTGGTCTCTAGCTGGTGGTGCAATCTTTGGAGATTCTAGAAACATTAGCAGGTGGGTCCTAGTGGGAGGAAGAAAGTCATGGGCACGGAAGTGGGGGCATTGTTAACAACACATGCCTGGATCCTCTCTGCCTCTTTCTCTGCTTCCTACATACAAGACATGAAGTACAGTCTCCACATAAGCTCGACTCACCATAGTGTCTTCCTGAGTGTGGTAGCCACTGGAAAGTCTGACACTGCTCTTTTTCAGAGTAAAGTCCTCTAAAAGTGCTTTTACAGGTGTTTGGTCATAATGATATAAGTAATACAATTATTGCCTTAACTGGTACAGGAAAAAAATTAGATTTGGTGAAGTCAAAGATCCATTTATGACAAAGACTCAATCATTTAGGAGGGATTTTCTCAAGCTGATTTAAAAAATAAAAAAAGCACCAGCAAAAGCATACCTAATGAGTGAAGACTGTCTTGAGACTTGGAGCGGGTGTGTGAATGCTTTTACCATTTTATTCCTAGGAATGGAGCTCTTAGGCAGTCAACAACAACAAAAAACAAAATCCATAATTATAGAAAGAAGGAAGCTGTTTATGGATTTAGCTACACCCCAGTCCTAATCCTCAGTACTCTTTAAAAGGGATCATGCTAGAAGACAGGGTCTTCAAAGAAGTCATCAAGGGCTAATGAAGTCACATGGATGGGTCCTATCTGTAGGACTGCTGAGGGTTGTAGCTTTGGAAGGAGAGACACCAGGGAGGCATATATACAGAAAAGGGCCATGGGAAAGAACAGTGAGATAAAGCCCTCTGTAAGCTCAGGGAATAGCTTCAGAGAAGGAACTGATTAGCAGAGAGCACAGGGAACTTTTGGTAATCATGGAAATGTAGTACATATGAATTGGTATAAACAATTGTCAGACTTATCAAACTGTACATCTAAGACCTGTGCAACTGTACTGTATATAATTAAACCTCAATTAGAATAAAAGGAAATGAAATAATGACCATGTTTCCTTGACTTCTTAGGTACTGCTATTTTAAGGCCTCACTACAGTCTTTCTCTTTGATATTAGCAATCAATCATCAGAAGGATTTTGATGATGTAAGCATATATTTTGCTTAAATAACTAAATTACTGCCGGCATTGAGGTCAAAAGGTCTAACTGATTATGTCCTTATTTTGGGAAAATGAAACAAGGGCAGAAGAAGAAAAATCAATATATTTAATGCTATGTTGATTCAGCCAACAAGTATATAATGAGCTCCTACCATGTGTGGACCTATGTTCTAAGGAGACCCAAGACATATATAACAAGTTAGGAAAGCAGATTGTATTTTGAAGTATTTCTTTTAATATAAAAGGATGGGGAATGCAGATGCTCTTGTTTAAGTGATAATATTTCATATTTACATTAAGATTAACTATCAAAGATAGGGTCTTAAATTTGAAATCCTTTTTCATGAACCAAATAGTATGATTTACTCTATTGCCTGGGTTTATTCATAGCACTCTAATGTGCTTGTCTTCTGTGTACTGTTGATAAAGACATCAATACTTTGCATATTTCTTATTTCATACTTCTGGGAATAAGTCCATTTTCTTATGATTAAATATAAGATACAGATGACAGGAATAATAAAGGACACATAAGTAAATGATCCTTAAATGCTAGATAAACGCCACTTCTGTACTTTGATTCTTCGAACATACTTAGTTTGTCTCTTGGGTTTATCTACCATGGGTCATCATGATGTGCACATCACTATAAGAACAGGTTCATTTACAAGTATCAATAGGAACACAAGTGATTATTGTTTACTTCAGTAAAGTCTATCACAAACATTTTCCAGTAAGAAAAACTGTTCTTGAGATCCTCTCAAGGAACTCAGCCAACCATGATTGCTATGCAAGGCTAGCCTAAAAAAACCCTCAAAGGGAAAATGAAGAGTGTGGCCAACACTGCCAGCCAAGCTGAACCTACTCTAGAGTGAGGGTCTGCCACAGATGTGAAGGGATTCAGAGAGTCATGATGGGGACAGCGGGAGGTATCCACAAACTCAGCAGGGACGGTTCAGATAGGGCCATGGCAAGGTCACAGCAATAACCCTGTCCTCTCTCTAATCTGCCCACACCAGCTCTGCACTGGCAGAGAGGCTCAAGGGGGCAACTTCCTGTCTTCAGTAATCAAGCAGACCATAAAAGAAGAGAAATATACTAGATAATCTTCTTCATAAGTAGAAAAACTTCATGGTTCCTATGACTATCTTAAAATGCTAAAACATTCAAACTTTTAAGCAGATAAGGTTTTTTGATATTATTTTCATTATCACACTAGACCCTCCCACCTTCTAAAGACAAAGGAAAAGGAAGAGTAAAGGGAGAGGCTGGAAAATAAAATGGCAAACGAATGTGTCCCTGAACCTCTGCAGACCTGAAACAGCTCCCCCAGTTAGATCGATTGTCTAGCAGCGCTACCGGGACTCACTGTGCACAGCCAAGATGCTGAGTGGCAGCAGACGACGCAGCACAAGTAATGGCTTCTGAACTCCTGTTAGTCAGAAATGATTTTGTTTCAAATTAGAAATTGATTTTTTTGGGGTGGGGGACACTAGCTCTTTCCAGGCTTCTGGCTTCTTTTGCTGGGACAGGGAGAGATTTGCCTCCAGCACAGCTCTGCTATCCTGACGAGCATTCTCAGGAGCTGCTCCCAGACACGACAACAGTCTCAACCAGCCACACATGCTGTGTGTCCTCTGCTGTTGCTGTGTGGGTTTTCATCTTACCATTTCATTTCAGTGCTGTCACGCATGTTGACAAGTCAACAGAATATCATGTTAAGCAGAGTAGCACCACAGCAGTTCTGACTGATTCTCCTCTCTCTGAAGTGCAGTGGTGAGAATACGGAGGGCCCAAATAAGGGTTCCCATGGCTAAAACACAACTGCCACAGAAAGCAGAGGCTAGGTCAGACTCTAAGTCTTCTCAATTTCATCTTTGTTTTAGGTGGCAATGATTAAAACGAAGCTTTCAATACTGTCTTCAGTAGAGCTCTGTAGAGTATTTGCCTATGCCAAAGAAAAATGGTGGCATTTTCCCTTTGGAACTTTGGAAAAATTATCATTTCTCAATTACTTGGAAGGGGATGAAGCAATTTCTAGATGACTGGTTGTTGTAGTTTTGGGTGTATTGTTGTTAAAAGAGATCTTGACCACAGCAACTCTCATAAAGGATAACATTTAATTGGAGCTGGCTTATAGTTTGAGAACTTCAGTCCATTACCATCATGGCAAGAAGCATGGAAGCATGCAGGCAGACATTGTGTTGGAGGAACTGAGAGTTTGACATCATGATCCACAGGTAGCAGAAGGTGACTATGTCACACTGTCCAGATGAGCATATATGAAATCTCAGAGCCCATATCCACAGTGACACATTTCCTTCAACAAGGCCATGCCTACTAAAAAAAGGCCATACCTCCTAATAGTGCCACTCCCTATGACTAAGCATTCAAACACATGAATCTATGGGGGCCACACCTATTGCACTCCCTGGCCCTTATAGTCATAACATAATGCACAATGCATTTACTCTAACTTCAAAGGCCTCATAGTCTATCATAGTCTCAATAATGTTCAAAAGTCCAATGTTCAAATCTCTTCTGAGATTTATACAATCATTGAACTGTAATCCTATATGTCTTAGTTAGGGTTTTACTGCTGTGAACAGATACCATGACCAAGGCAACTCTTATAAGGACAACATTTAATTGGGTCTGGCTTAAGGTTCTGAGGTTCAGTCCATTATCATCAAGGTAGGAACATGGCAACATTCAGGCAGGCATGGTGTAGGAGGAGCTGAGAGTTCTACATCTTCATCTGAAGTCTGCTAGCAGAATACTCACTTCCAGGCAGCTAGGACTAGGGTATTAAAGCCCCCACTCACAGTGACATACCTACTCCAACAAGGCCACACCTACTCCAATAGGGCCATACCTTCCAATAGTGCCACTCCCTGGGCCAAGCATATATAAACCATCACACTGTATAATATCAAAATCAAAACTAGATCACATACTCCCAACATACAGTGGCACAGGATATAGATTACCATTAAACCAGCTGGGTAAACACCAAACTCTCATCTCCATGTCTGATGTGAAAATGCTCTTCAGATCTCCAACTCCTTTCAGCTTGGGTGACTGCAACACACTTCTTTTTCTTGGGATGGTTCCATTCCCTGTTAGCAGCTTTTCTTGCCAAGTATCCCATGACTCTGACATCTCCAACATTTTGGGGTCTCCCAAGGAAATCCAGGCTTCACCCCTGCCACATGCTCTAGCCTTAGTGACTTTCCTTAGTCATGCAAGAATATTTCATAACCCCTTTCTTTCTAGGCCTCCAAGCAAGGACACCCCTACCACATATCTGGCCTCAGCGACTTTCCTTAGTAATGAAGGAAAATTCTATATTCCCTTTCTTCTATTCTTGACTCTAAAGCCAGATCCATGTTGCTGAAGCTGCCAAATTCTGCTGCTTGCTGTGATTGGAACATGGCCTCTTATTCTATTATATCTTCATCAGCTTTCTGCTTTGGATGATTTCCTTCACTGCCTATATTTGGCTTCCTGGAACTTGCTCTCTAGACTGACCTTGAACTCAAGAGATCTCCATGTCTTTGTCTCCTGAATGCTGGAATTAATGCTGTTCATCACCGTGCCTGGACCTAAGCTTTTCTTTAATTCATTTTTACAAGATGGAAGTTTAGTTTGGTGGGATCTTACCCTGAGGCCACCACTCCCTTAATTCCATTTAGTATATTTAATCTGTTTTTTCTTTGAACACAGGATTTAGCTCCACTCTTTCCTAATACCTCTTTAATCCTTGAACCATACATTTTATATTTTCCTTTCTCAGTTTGTAAAATGTACTTTTCATAAGAGTAAACCATAGGACAGAGTCTATTCTAGGCTGTTTTAAGATTTCCTTTGACAATTTAATTATTTCAATTTATTCACCTTAGCCTCAAGTAGACTCTTCAGACAAGGGCAAAATACAGCCTCATTCTTCAGCAAACTATCACAAGAATGATCTCTAGGCAGCATTTTAAAATTCTTCTCCTTTGAAACCTCTTGAGCCAGGCCTCACAGTTCAAAACACCATCAAGCATCACTGACTTTCATATTCTTTCAAAATGGCCTATTAAGCAATGTTTAAAGGGTTCAACTGTTTTCCTTTTTCGAAGTTCCAAAATCTACTTTCCTCCAAACAAAAGTTCACAGCAATACTCCATTCCCTGGTACCAACTTCTGTCTTGGGTTTCATTGCTGTGAAGGGAGATCATAACCAAAGCAACTCTTATACAAGAAAACATTTAATTGGGCCTGGCTTACAGTTTCAGAGATTCAGTTCATCATCAACATGGGAGGAAGCACGGCAGCCTTCAGGCAGACGTGTGTTGGAACAGGACCAATGAATGCATCTACATTTCAATTCACAGGCAGCACAAAAGACTGTGTCACATTGGCAAGACTTGAGCATTTATAAGACTTCAAGCCTGCCTCCACAGTGACACACTTCTTCCAACAAGTCCACACCTACTCCAACAGAGCCATACCTCCAAACAGTGCCATTCCTTATAGCCAAATATTAAATAAAACACATGAGTCTATGGGGGCTATTACCTATCCAAATCACCATACTCACAGGCTATTACCTAGCTAAATCTCCACACATCCCCAGAGCACAACAATGCTGGCAGCAGTTGGCATAAAAGAAAGGTGCATATAAAATTTTTACAAATAAATAAGCTAATGTGAGAGTTGTAGAAATTATGAACAGTAGGCTGATTAACATTAGCAGGAGAAAAGCTTGCCTGTTAGAAGAGAACATTTAAGAAGATATCAGAATAACAATCCTGAGTACGGTATGAGCAGAGGCAGCCTGTTTCCTATACATCTGTCCACAGGAGGCTCATCCTTTCAAGTCAGTCCTTAAGGCTGTTGGAACAGACTGCACAGGAGTCACTCCAGGACCACCTGGAAAACACACATCTCTTTCAGGCATTATTTCAGAGTTACTTGTAGTTTATTCCTTTTAAAACCTACATATAAAACAGGAAGTATTATCAGCACTTCAAAGAGTGCTAGGCACTACTTGTTGAGACTTGGGAGATTGGGTCTTAGTGACAATGTGAAAGTTGCTCATGATCTCTCCTCCACATTCCCTACATTATCAGTCAGTTATGAGGCCTTACTTTTCCAGGAGAAATTTATGTTTCACTCCTTATTTTATTACTCACTTGGAGAAAATCATTTGGTATCTACAACCATACTTACTGCTGAATTCAGCTTTTAAAAGGAGGGCCAAACTGGACAGCTTCTCACATCAGTACTCATGTAGAAATAGATGTAGATGTGATTTGAGAATCTAGTAGCTGGGCCACCCACAGCGTTCCAGACATACATTTATCTGAAATGCTAACTGCAGCCCAGCATAGTGGAAATCACCTGCTGTTCACTGGCTTGCATGCACCAGCCACCTTCCACTGTCCTTAGCAACTCTCTGCTTCTGCCGGCACTACACTCACCTCTCTGGGGTCTGCATGGATCATTCTGTTGACATGCCCACTGGATGCCATTCTCCACGTGGGACTCAAACTCAACAGTTTTCTTCTCCCTCCGGCTCTGCCCACTGTTTGGAGAGTCTGGGCACTTCTTAAATGATGATGAGGTTCCATGCTGCCATCCATCACATTTAGGCTCCAATAAACTGAAAGAGGAAGCACGAATGGACTATGGAGGGCATAGAAAAGGACACAGATCGCATGTACATATGTGAAATCAACATGAGTGGCAATACAACTATGGCAGTAAGAATTCTTTTCTTATTTTAATTTATATATAATTTGAATTTTTTTTCTGAAGGTACATTTTGTGTCTTGCTACACAAATTGGAGAATAAACTATTTTAATGACTCAAACTGTACATTTGGAGTTTTGGAAATGAAACTTAGTTATCTAGGGCCAGTGCAGCAACTGGAGGCAATGTCAGCTAAGTAAGATGGTAGGAAACATTTAAGTTCCCAGACTTTGTGGTCTGGGACAGATGAGCAGAAGAAAGTAAAGCAACGCGGGATCAAAGACTGTCAGGAAAGCAAAAGCATCTAGTTGTGTACGATAAATCAAAAACAAAGAATGAACATGAAAACCTTTGGTGTGGTGTATGTGAGGAACATGAGAGGCTCAAGACAAAGAAGTGGGAGCACAAAGGCAGAACATGACAGAACTACAGTAAGTGACACAAGCTTGGAATATGGTCACAGGTGAGTCACTTTAGAAAGGAGAGAAAAAAGAACAAAATATCTTTACCTACATGAGGGATGGACCAACCGCACATAAATGCCAGGGTCCCCAAAGGATGGCAGGAGTGGGGAAACACAATGACTTTGATTGTCATGTCAAAGCCTTGCAGAAATAATGGTGGGAAACAATGGAGGAATGGAACACACTGAGATTCACACAAGGAGGCAGGCTTGTAAGAAAACGCTGGCATGCTTGCCTCTGTCACAAGCGGTATTCTCAAGAAAAGGGCTAATTTTAGGCACTGATTCATAGCCTGGTGGTGAATTTTAATTATCTAGAAAAGTCTTAGTAAGATGACTTCTGGAGTCTCATGCACACATTTGCCTGTTTCCTCCCTGCCTGTTTCCCTCTCTTGTTCTCCTCCTCTGCCTTCTCCTCCTCCTTTTTCAAAGGAATCATTTATTACACACGCACACACACACACACACACACACACACATGTAT
Organism: Apodemus sylvaticus; assembly: GCF_947179515.1. Lineage (NCBI taxonomy): Eukaryota > Metazoa > Chordata > Mammalia > Rodentia > Muridae > Apodemus > Apodemus sylvaticus. The sequence goes on from NC_067484.1 coordinate 80,508,565, forward strand.
ATGTATATATGTATATGCATACTGTAGCTGTCTTCAGACACACCACAAGAGGGCATTGGACCCCATTACAGATGGTTGTGAGCTAACATGTGGTTGCTGGGAATTGAACTCTGGACCTCTGGAAGAACAGTAAGTTGCTCTCAACCACTGAGTCATCTCTCCAGCCCTCCTTCTTCTTTTAAAACCCCCTAGGGGATTCTGTAATCATGGCTATTCCTTTAGAAGATGGCTCCTTCTGACAAGAATTCTAAACTCTAAAGAAAAGCTGCACCTACATAAGTAAGGTTTTAACTGCTAAATAACCTTCTCTTTTCTCTTCCCTTCTTTTGCTTTTCCTTTAGATTTACAAACCCACACACAGTGAGCTCCGCATCTCATTAGTTCTTTGTTCTATGCAACAACTGCAAAGCATCCAGGTTGCTATGCAGCTTAACTTGAAGGGATTTGCTGAAGGAACTGCAGGGGGCCAGTTCTAGGCAGCCAGGATCCACTTTAGTGTCCACCACAGAAAGATAAAAAGAAGACATACACCCCAACGACAATCTTCATGTGCACTGCCTTCTCATCTGCATATAACTGAGTTTTTAAGGATATTTTTTATGTGGAAATGAGAGCTTTACATTTCCCATCTTACAAAGTTTTGGCCCTGGATGTAATTTCCTTCTCACTAACTCTCATTTTTGAGTAATTTTTTAAAATGTCCATGTTCAAAAATCACAAGTCATGGCAGAGAATGGGAACAAAATTCTTGTGAAAAATGTTTATTTCCCAAGTAGAGAAACTTTAAAAGTCCTAGAGGAGGGGTGGATTGTAGAAAGGCATCCCACTCCAAACATGAGGTACTGCTGAGAAGAGGAGGACAAAGAGGAAGCAAAAGCAAGAAACTTCTCTCATGGCCCTCTGTGGTCTAGAACAGGGGCCCTGCCCTTCCCCCAACTCCCAGGGAGAATGGAAACTGAGGACTGAACAAGCTCAGACCTGCAGATGAATATGGATTAGCAGGATTCATAAGTAATATTTAGCTTCACGTAGTTTGTGCCCCTCAGAAATATAAAGTCCCTTTTCTTTGTCTTGTTATTTGTCTAGGATTTTATTGTTCTTTGTTGAAGATAGCTGAAAGTAGAATTGAAAATCATCTCAGAAAATGACACATTCTGTAGGTGTATCTCATATAGATATAAGAAATACACATATGAATACATTTATGTAGCTTTTTCCTTGCTAATCTATCTTTTGTCATAGGAACCAGCCGCAACTATAACAATATAAAGCTGGAGAAGTCTTTCTAGAACTGTCACCTAGCCGGCCAGGGGTGTGGCTCTTTCAGTGAAGAGCCCCCCTTCCTCCCTTAGGATTTATACGTGGCTGCCCTCCTGCTCTGCTCAAGCAGGGTCTCTCTTGCAGCACTCTCTCCAGCATGCTCCTCCTCTCAAAGGGCCAGGATTTCCCCTGCTGTTGAAATCATTGTCTACCACTCAATGTTCTAATTCATCAAATTACCTTTTTGTCCATGATACAAAGGACCAAAGTTTATCCCATGTATTTATGCGTTATATCCACCATTATAGTCAAAAGACTTTTTATTTGTGTAGCCTGTTTTTGTCAAAATAAAAACTGGTCTCAATCTATAGCCTAGGTTAGTCTAGGATTCACTATGTAGTCTAGGCTGGCCACATATACAGGCAATTCTTTTGCCCCAGCCTCCCAAGTGCTGGGATTACAGGTATATGCCACCATACCCAATTTATACGGTGATGATAATCAGACTCAGGGCTTTGGACATGCTAGACAAGCATTTTTTCAACAGATAGGGTTTCTCTGTATAGCTCTGGCTGTCCTGGAACTCACTCTGTAGACCAGGCTGGCCTCAAACTCAGAAATCCGCCTGCCTCTGCCTCCCAAGTGCTGGGATTAAAGGCGTGCACCACCACCACCCAGATTACTTTTTTTTTGGTAAGAGTTCTAGTAGCCATTTCCATAGGTTCTATAGAAACTTTCCATATGGGAAATGATATAATTTGAGGATAAAGGCAGTGTTATTGATTATGTTCTAATATTTTCATGTCTGATGACATTAGTTAGAACTTCCTATACAACTTACCTTATTTCTTAAATATTTCTCGTTCATGTGGTACAGCCTTATTAATCTTGATTAGATTTTAAGTTTGCCAAAGCCCCCCTATCCCCATTATGAATGAGAACTGATGGGTCATGTCAAACACTTCTGCATCTGTTTGAGATCAAGTTTTACTTTATCATGTTCATTATGGAAAATAACAGGTTGAAATTTTAAACACTGAGCTGACTCTATTTCTAGGATAAATGTTAGTCAAACTATATAATAATTTTTTATATACCTGGATTGGATAACATTTCTTAAATATTTTTTTAACAATATTCTCTGGAATTTATGCTCATGAGGATGGTTCATCTGGCATTTTCTTTTCTCCTTATCCTGGTTTGGATCTCACTAAAGGTAAAATGAAAATTTCCTTTGGTTCAAGAATTCTCAAATGAGGTAGGAAGAGAGACTTTTGCCAAATAAGGACATCTAGATATTTCTGAAGAGCCTTTTATCTTTAACAATTGACGTTGATATTGACATTTAAAGGTTAGAAGCCAAAGAATCCATGTTACTAAAGAATCCATGACACACAGGACAAATAGCCTTGCAACAAAGAATTATGAGATGGAAAGTTCATACTGATAAAAGAATCCAAGAACAAACAATAATGCAACCAATCAGAAATCAATATACAACATTAAAGAAATTGGTGGCCCTTATCAATGCTAATTCTCAATGTCAATCATCTTAACTATTAACCTGAAAGGCACAGACTTGGGATTAAAAAATAAGATTCAACTACCAAAGACCCTCAAGTTGAGAGTGAAGGAGCAGAAGTCAGCTTGCCATGCAAAAGGAGCCCAAAACACAGACATTCTGATATTTAATGAAGAAGACGACACCAAAGTTATAAGAGATAAGGAAGGCTATGACAAATTAACAAGAGACAACCCATCAAGAAACTATGATAATTACAATTGTACATACATCACGTATTGGGATCCTCATTTAATGAAACAAATACTAATGGACATTAAAGGGTAAATATGGGCCAGTGAAGATCACTCAGTGGGCAGATGGGTTGCACACTGAAGAGACCCTGAGTATGATTTTCTGTGTACAAAATTGGGTGAAGCCATGCATGTATTTGTAAGCCCAGTGCTATGGTAGATGGGGAGACAGACAGGAGAATCCCCCAGGATTTGCTGGCTACAGGGCTATCTCCTGGGTCAGTGAGAGACCTAATCTCAAGGGAGTAAAGTAAAAAGGATAGAAAATGATACTAACTTACCCTCTGAACTGTGGGTATGTGTGTATGAGTGAACGTATCTGCATAAATATATGGGCATACAGCATACTTGCATATATGCCCCTCATGTACACAAACACACATGCACACACTGAGAACTAAATGAAAAAAAGAGAGGTTTGTACACAACAATAGTGAGTACCTTCAACACCATACCAACTAAAATCAATACAGAGACTTCAGAGTTAATATGCAACATAAACCCAAGGACTCAACAGATATAGAATAATCCATTTAACAGCTGTAGAATACACATTTTTGTTTTCTCAGCAGCACCTGGTACCTTCTCTAAAACAAAATAGGATTCAGTTCATAAAGCCAGGCTTAGTACATACAAAAAATATCAAACTATATTTTGGTATCTTTCATATTATACTGGATTAAAGCTAGAACTCAGTAAGCAGGGAAACTGCATGAATTATAGAAATACTAACAGATAAGACAATATAATCCCTTAGCATGTTTTTCTTTCATTTTCAAGATTATAATGTAATTAGAACATTTCTCCCTTCCCTTTCCTGTCTCCAAATCCTCCCATCCTCCTTGCTCTGTTTCAAATTTATGACCTCTTTTAAAATCATTATTACATGCATATAGGTATATACATATTTTCCTAAATATATCTTGCTCAGTAGTATATACTGCTACTTGTATGTGTTTTCAGTATTAGATCTGGTATTGGTATTTGATAAGCAATTGGTGTCGCCTTCCCTGGAGAAGATTATTTCTTCCTCTCTCAGCAGTTCTTAGTTTCTTATATGAAAATTATACTATTGAATGGTCAGTTGTGAGCAAATTCCCATAACCACATGTCAAATACTCTTGCTGTTATGTCTTCTCTACCATTATACCTTTAAGCCAAGAGTTATAATAAACCTTTCCTAATACTTATCCAAATTTATGCAACAGGATAAGTTGTTTTATTTCATTACTGACATAAGAACAGCAACAAATACAGCTTAATTAGAATCTCTTGACTTTATGAAGGTGTCGAAGTGTATACACATATACTGTGTTGTGCTTTCAGTATAGTGTTTAATAATTTATGTTATATTCAACATGGTATTATAAAGTAGGCTTGGTATTAGATGATTTTTTTCCCAGCTATCAGGTATTAAAAATATTCAGAATACACTTTTAAGGCTGACAAAGCTAAATTTGATCCTTGGTATGGTAGATATATCAAGTAAGTCTTAAAAGTGATAATTATTCCTTTTATACTCATTTTGATACAGAGCTTTTTGGTTATTTATTTATTAAAAATTTAAGGCTTGTTTTATTTTAATGACTGATCTGTGTGATCACAGCCAGGCCACTATGTATAGACATGAGAGAAGCTGTATTATTTCTTGGTCTCCTCTTCCTTGGACAGTCTTGATGATCCCCTTCTTCTTGGTCTGGAGGTGCTCCTCTTTTCTCATTTGCGTTTTTCTTGGTCCTTAAACCTCAGCCTGGTTAGCCAGAAGCTTCTTGCTGGCCTTGTCTACCTTCAGCTTATGAATGTGCTTCATTAAAATCCACTTGTTTTTGAATGCAATCCCTTTGACCTTCAGGAACAGGCTGTGAAATACATGGCAGTCAATCTTAGATTCAGTCTTCTGAGAGGCCAGCACAGGATTCAGTCTCCTCACCTGGGCTACCTTCTCTGGCATTCAAGCACAGGTAGTTCTTTCTGCTTCCCTGTGCCCATATGCCAGCCCTTCTGTCAAGCTAAGGTGCTTTTCTAGCATAGAATGCCCAGGATGGACAATCGCAGGATTCTGGATGATCAGCCCATCTTGCAACAGCTTCCGGGAGTAGACATCAGTGAGTTCATTGGTTTTTTTTTCCCACAGCAGAGGACAGTAGAAGCAAGCCTCTTCTGAAGCCTGAGCACACTCGTGGCTGCAGATACCGCAGAGAAAGGAAGAAACTTTTACATTTTGTAGTTTCTAGTGTCAGGAGAGAACAACTCCCCTAAGGCTGACCTCTGGCTTCCACATGTGAACTGTGGCCCATGTGCCCTACCCCATATTATTCATACACACTCATAATGAAAGAAACAGCTAACTAGAAATTTTAGAGGTGAAGAATATAGTGGCCGACTCAAGAGTTCAAAGAATAGACCAAACTAGCAGAAGAATGAATTGGTAAACCCGAAGAGAGGTTATGTAAAATTATCCAGCTAGAAGAGAAAACATTGTTGCTTCTAGAAGACATGGGTTAACCATCAGGCATGGAGTGTCTTCCTATCAGTTATTGGTCAAGGAGGCCCCAGAGGTTGTGCACAGACTATTGCAGGAAGGGTTGATTAGTCGTAACATCATACCTAATTATCATATTACCTGAAGGTGGAAAGACTGAGTGGGACTTACGAAATGACTCATGCAGCACCTGCAGGAAGCCCTGTGAGGGTCATCCTCTACATGAGGTCAGGATCTTGCGCTTAAACACACTCTCATAAGATCGGGCAGAGAGGAAGCCCCCTGAGAAAGGGAGTTCTCCATATTGTGCCAAGCTTAGAGAACTTCTCTGGACAAGGTGGATTGCAACTGTAATAGCAGGGCCTTCCTACCCTTAATAGTCAAGCTGAGCAAAAGCGAAGATAAAGTCTGATCCTCAGACTCAAGAAATGTGTTAGTTACATGCAGAAGAATATTACATATGATCTATTAAATCAAAACAGTAATGGCCAGAAGATAAGGCTATCTCTCTACAACACCGAAGGCGGACAGATCTGTCACCTCAGAGTTTACTTCTCATAAAGTGTCTCTCGAAAAGAAGAAATAATACTTTAAAATTAAAAACAGAAATTTTGTTTCCAGAACACCTGCATTACAAGAAATAACAGGATGTTTTTCAAGTTGCAGGAAAATGACACCAGATGGAAATTTGGATCTATAAAGAGAATGAGGGGCATCAGAAATAGTACATGTGTAGATAAATACAAAAGGCTGTAATTTTTAAAAAAATTTTTTAAAGTACAGGAGTCCTCAAAGCCAAACTACTAACACTATGTTGTCAAGCTTATATGCCTTGAGATACAATACACACACACACACACACACACACACACACACACACACACACACACTGACAGTACCACAGGTAACAACAGGGAACTGAATGATGTACCAATAGAACAAAACTATCCTACTGTCTACACCAAGTGGCATAGCATTTCTGCTCCATAGTCTACTCTAAGTTAGGGGGAAATTCTGAACTGGCTACAAAAACTATCCGAAGGAACAGCTGGGCAGCTAACAGAAAAAGTGTCTTATTTTTTTTCTTTTAAAAGGATAATAAAAAGAAAACAAGCTGGGCTTGGAGGTTCATGTCAAACTCACCACTTAGGATGGTAAGGAAGATGGTTTTCATGAGTTCCAGTCCAGCCTGTGCTACAGAGTAAGACCATGTTTCCAAACAGAAAAGGGATGGGATGAGCAGGTCCCTTCTTCATCAACATTAGCTTAACTTTAAATGTATTATGCACACAAATTACTTTTGTTTATCTGTTGTGTGGGAGTTTGTTTGAACATAATCTTTGCAGGGCTGGGGATCAAACTCCCAGCCTTACACAGGTAGGCATGCTCTCTATCAATAAGCAATTGGTAACCTCCAGCAAAAGAAAAATTAGTTCTCTAGTGGAGTTTCACCGGGTTACAAATCACACTTAGCAACAGGCCCCATGTCCAGCATTACAAAGCCAACAGGAAATGAACTCAATTGTATTTTTGGAGGTGTATTTCATTGCTTTATCTGTGCATTAAAAAAAAAAAAAAACCTTACAAGTCTTTTGCTTATCTATTATTGTTTCTGATTTTATTATTATGGATTTTCTGTGTGTGTAAATGTGACTCTGTGTCTGTATGTAGTTTTTTTGCTTTTGCTTTAGCTTTTCTTATTCACTTTTTCTAGTCACATATCAGATTATATTATATGAAAAAACTATTTTCAATTAAAATAGAATGTAAATTAAAAAATATCAGAGCATACAAAAACCATAAAGGCATACTTATCTAAAACAATGCTTTCAAAACAGATGTAGTAAAACCTGTTAAGACTAAAGACTAGAGAAATTCACATTTTATCTTGGATTTTAGTCTTCTATTGTCATCAGTTGATAAGGAAAATAAGACAAAATTTCAATAGACTATGAAAGAACAAACCCATCAGCCTCCAATCAGTATGTGCAGGTCACTGCACTCAATAGCACAATGAACACTCTTAGAAAGATACGTGCAATGTTGCCCAATACATACTATATTGGCTTACAGAATAAATTTCAGTATATTTCAAATAATTTAAAGCTAATAGAATATGCAATTTAACCACAATGGAGTTAAACCAAAATAAAAGTCAACATGTCAGAAAAATGTGTTAGAATTTAACATACTCCTAAATAATCCACAGGCTGAAAAAATAAAACAAAACTAGAGAGAAGCTGGTATTGAAAAATGAAAAGAATCTCAGCACTCCAGGGCACGCCCAAGGCTGTATCTTGCTCTTGGTCTCCTGCTCTCCCTTTTCAGTCACACAACTCTGCTTGCCTTTTCTTTCTTCTTTCTTTGTTTCTTTGTTTCTTTCTTTCTTTCTTTCTTTCTTTCTTTCTTTCTTTCTTTCTTTCTTTCTTTCTTTCTTTCTTTCTTTCTTTCTTTCTTTCTTCCTTCCTTCCTTCCTTCCTTCCTTCCTTCCTTCCTTCCTTTCTTCTTTCTTTCTTTCTTTCTTTCTTTCTTTCTTTCTTTCTTTCTTTCTTTCTTTCTTTCTTTCTTTCTTTCTTTCTCTCCCCACCCCCCCACCCGAATTGATTTTTTTGAGACTGGGTTTCTCTGTGTAGCCCTGGCTGTCCTGGAACTCACTCTTGTAGACCAGGCTGTCCTGGAACTCAGAAATCCGCCTGCTTCTGCCTCCCAAGGGCTGGAATTACAGGCATCCACCACTGCCTGGCTACTTTTGATTTTGTGTGTGAGGGTGGAGGGAGAGAGAGGGAGGGAGAGGGAGGTCTCGAGAGAGAGGGAGGGAAAGGGAGGAGGGGGAGAGAGGGAAGGAGGGGAGGGGGAAGGGGGAAGAGGAGGGAGAAGGGAGGGGAGGGAGGGGGAGGGAAGGATGGATGGATGGATGGATGTGGATGTTTGGGGTTCTTTTTTAATTTTTTTTATTTGTTTCACTCAGCTCACAACTGCCTATAACTCCAGTTACAGGGGATTTGACATTTTCTTCTGGTCTTCAGAGGCATCTGTATGCAACTAGTGCACAAAAATGGTGCACAAAAGTTCATACAGGCATATATGTGCACAAAAATAAATCAATTAACACACACAGATTATCACAATTAATACACAATTAACACACCCATATCTACTAAGGATTTTTGTACATAGATGCCTGTAGTAGCTCATTCGTTTCTCCATCTCTAAATCTGAAAACAACTGAATGTCTATCAATAGAGGAAGCAATAAACCACTAGTAGTATACCTATACAATGAATTGCTATTAAGATATTTAAAAAGCAATAAATTTTTGAAACACGCAATAAAGTGTTGACACTCCTCAAACCTTGGGACTAAATATATACATATTTATATAGTTTTATTTACATGAATATTTAGACCATTCAAAACGATTTGAATTGATAGCACTCAGACTTCTGGTTGTTTGGGACTGAAACTATAAGGAATATAGTGAAAATGAAACACTACTTTTTGGTGTGATGGGTATCAGTTACACAATATATACACTAGTGTTTTCTGGACTTGACACATGGCTGTTAAACAAATGAATTCAATGTCTGTTTTCTGCTCAAGACCTGCACAAGATCCAGCCAGTCAAAATACCAGTATGGGTAAAATATGAGCTCCTGAAGCCCCACCCTTATCAGAGAAGTGACTAGCAGTTAATGGCTAATAACTTCTCAGAGAAGGGAGTGAGCTGCCTTTACTCCAGTGGATGACTTGACCCCCTTGCACATGTTAGAAGCACTATTTGAGCTCAGTGAATTAAAAGCAGAGGGCATTAAGGAGGAGACCTGGTGGGGGAGTGCTACTAGGAGTTGGGAGGGGAGCAGGAGGTATCTAAAATCAAAACACTTTAAAAATATACGTGAAATTCTCAAAGAATAAATAAAAAGTACATTTAAGAAGAAATTAAGCAGATTTGTAGGTAGAAAATAAGTCACTAAAAGGGAGTCTGAGATGTACAAATGTCAACAGCAGATGTTGTTTCCCAAACCGCATGGACTAAGCTAAGTAATAGACAGGCACTGTCCACATGCTCTGTACCACGGACTCTACATAAGTCAGAACCTAGTTGTCAGCTCAGTGCATTTCTTACTATTTTCACAGTCCAGATGAACTATGTACACAATCCACTGAAGAGGTATGACCTTTAGAGACATGGGACAGAATTATCTGGAGAATGATCAGATGAAGATATTAGAAGAAATTAAAGCTACACTATTTAGAATTGCTCTATCTTAGTCTCCCCCAGTTTACTAAGATTTTACTAAGTCATACCTCTTGTTTCAATATTATAAAATACTACTAAGGGGGAAGCTGAGAAACCCTACTTTGGGGTGGAAAAAGGTAAACCAACATACTAAAGCATGCTGAAGTTTTCTTTCTCTTTTGCCCATGTCTCATGTCGCAATAGTCTGCTCTTGAGTGAAAAATTTTAAATGTCATTCAGGACCAATTGAAAACCACTTATATTTGCATTCCTTAAAAAGCAGAAAAACATTAACCTTTTGTTTTATTGAATTTAAATGCCAAGGAAATGCTGATGCAGTCTTGGGAGACTGAAATACTTTTATAAGGAAGAATAGATGTCATTTATTAACAAAGAACAATTACTTGATAGGATGCCTTCTGACAAAAAGCAGATTGGTATTCTCATCATAGAAAAGGTATTATGAAAAAAAAATCTAGCCTAGACCTCTGAGACTTGAATAATTTAAAGCTGCATTTGGCGCAATTTGAATTTTTCTTTAGGGAGGCAAAGTTAAATACCTTTAATTTGTTCTAATTATTTCAAATTTGCAAGTTAATTATGGCTGATCATTAAATAACAAAAAGGACTATCTCCATAGAGTCTTACCTCCCACCCTCTGCATTACTTAAGCTAGAGTTTAGTATGCATGAATTAACTTTCTAAATAATCACACGGTTTGACTAAATGGCTCAGTAAAATGAGCTCTGATCCTCAGAATAAGCATTAATGGACATTAGAAATGCTACTGGGACTCATGTTACTTACATTATAAGTATTTTTAATGGAGCCTTATTTACTAATCTTTATGTACTGCTCGAGTTAGAATGCCATATAGATACATTATTTTGCTTTACTGGAGAAAAAGTCCAATCTTGGAGACAATAAAAACAAATGTCCATTTAACACCAACTAAATTCACATTGAAATTTATGTAGGATGTGATGATGGGATTTCACTTGTTCTTGCTGTTCATCTTAGTAAATCAATCTAGCCCAGACGGGCTGCTCACTGTGTCAAAAGAGTTACTGATATATCATGTGACTCAGACCAGCAAAGGGAGGTTCAGTAACCAGCCCTAGTGGAATACTTATATTCCATCTGTTGCTTTGAAGGAAACCCTTGGTGATGTTTTCTGCTTTCCAGCTTCTGGGTACCATTTCTAAGCATATTGCAAACAGTAAACACGAAGCCAGATGTCACATAACCATACTGCTTAGACATTTTCTTTAAAAGTTTCTCTAACTATCCTAGATATATAGAAGGACCCATGATTGAATAAAATATTTTGAGACCCCTCCCCCCAAAAATCTGCAGAATAAAACCTAGCGGAATCTAATGAAATGTTCCATATGCTCAAATATCTGCTTTTCTACCTCAGAACCATCAATGTAAGTATCATTTTCATATATTCAGAATATTAAATCAGAACACCTACTGTATGTTGGTTCTGTATTCAGGCATGGAAGTACATGATGGAATAATTACCTGAATATTTATGATTAAGCAAGGAGTAACAGATAGGTAAATGCATATTTAGTTTAGTATGGTATTAGATAATAATGTAAGTAAAATATCATATGGAGGAGAAAACAGTAAGAGGAAGCTTTAAAGGAGGGTAGAAAAGAAAAAAGAGATTGAAGTAAGAGAGGTTCTGAGGAGAAGTGGCACTTTACTGTGCACAGGCAACAGCATGGCCCCTGGCCCTGCTGGATAGCACTTCTATGGAAAATTTACATCAACAGGCTGGGCAGATGGGCTCAGCTACAAGCATTCCCTGCTCTTCTGGAGGACTTAGGTTTGACTCCCAGCACCCACATGGTCGATCTGTTCCATGGGATCTGACATTCTCTTTTGGCTTTCATGGGACCAGGCAAACATGTGGGATATAGACTCTGAAGACAAAACATCCATGTATAGAAAAGTTAAAAAGAAAAGAATTTATTCCAGATCCCTTCTAGATAGAATGATGGTGTCTAGACAATAGGCATCTTAGAGGTCCTATAGACATAACTGAGACATGCATTGTGTAGCTTAGGAAAGAAAGGAGTGTGACTTCAGAAGCACGGGAGTCTGGTAGTTGTGAAGACTAGGTTTGATATTAGAACTGGGTAGTGTTTAGCTATTTGTAAGTTCTGGCAGATATGATTTCTTAATTTGTCTTGGCTTAAAGGCATCTCATCTAAAAAAGATTAATTATTCATTATCAACTCATTTTGCCATTATTATTTCATTAGGCAACACTTAAAACATTTAGCGAAATCTCTGGTTCATAGTAAATGCTCAATAAACATTCACAGACTGGCCGAGAAGATGGGTACTATAATTACTGAGATTACAGAGGAAGAGTAGGTCATTTTTCATGTAGAGATTATGAGTTATGGAGATGTTTAATTTGTAGGATCTGCAAATGACTCCTGACAGACCATGTTGTTACACAGTTGCAGACAGGGTTAGAATTTAGGAAGGAAAGAGATGGAACATGAGACAAAGACTGTAGAGTAATTGGCATATAAATATGATCTAAAGTTATGAGAATGAGCTGAGAAGATAAAATAGGATAGAAGAAGGCAGAGAAAAAGTTAAGCAAAGCCAGCAAGGAAATAATCTCCAATGCGGAGATAAGCAGAACTAATACTGCCAAGAGAACATGGACATGAGAAAGATACTGGATACTAAATCAAGCCTTAATACTTGGAATTATCCTTATTTGGTTATAAAGTGTAAACCATTTTCTGTATTGATGGGTTTGATTTGTTAAGATTCTATTAAGGATTTTTATATCTATGTTTATTAAAAATAGAAGTTTATAGTTTATTGGTTTTAAAAAAATCAGGTTAGCGGTGTCACTTGCCATTGGAAAGTCATGTAATATATGACACTGCGGCAATAGCTCAGTTGGCAAAATGCTTGTTTTGTAACCATAGGGACCTGGAATGAACCTCTAAAATCAATGTAAAAGAATGCAGGGGTAGATGGATCCCTAGAGTTCATCAGGAACTTACTGCTTTTCTTAGTAAGTCTCAACAACAACAACAACAACAACAACAACAACAACAAACCATAGCCAACATTTGAGGAACTGAGAGGTTGAGGTTTTCTTCTGGTCTCTATATCCATGACCTACACACACATATGCACCCTCACATACCAAAATGAACAGAGAGAGAGAGAGAGAGAGAGAGAGAGAGAGAGAGAGAGAGAGAGAGAGAGGCACAGAATGACTTGGGAATTAGGAGAAGAGTAATAATCACAGTTTTAGCTGAATGATACAGCAGGCTGCTGATGAAAAGAAGGGGAAGCAGGAAAAATGAAGAGATAGGCAATAGTTCCAAAGGAGATGAAAATGAGTTTCATAAAGCCAGGTGATGGTGGTGCACGCCTTTAATCCCAGCACTTGGGAGGCAGAGGCAGGCCAGCCTGGTCTACAGAGTAAGTTCCAGGAGAGCCAGGGCTATACAGAGAAACCCTTTCTCGGAAAAAAAAAATCCAAAAATAAAAAAAAAAAATAAAAGAATAAGAACCACAACAATTACTAGCATGGCAAGATACCTCTAAGGCACACTAAGTGACACTCACTACTGGTGGTGACCAACAGCTATCTAACTGGACTTAAGGCTCATTCATGCTTGTTACTGTCAACCTAGTCAGCTTTTCAGAGCTAGTAAGTTCATGAGCCTCTGAAAAGAATCCACTACTGCTACTTACAGGACCCATAATTCCTTACTACATTCTAAGTTTTATTCTTATATCCATAGATAAAGATAGCTACCATCTCTCATTGAGGAAGTGTCTCATTACAGCAAATGTATACTGCCAAAGAAGACTACAATCTGAAACAATACAGAGATCAACAAATTGTTTCAAGCCTGGTACCCAAAGATACATCTACATCACAGCTCCTGCATCTATGGTTCAAGAAACATCCCAGAAAGATGGATGGAAAGATTGTAAGAGCCAGAATTGTAGTAAGCCCACTGTAAAACATTCTCTCCTAAAAAATGGCTGCACAAACAAGACCAGCACAATGGCAATATCAGTAAAAATGCTAATGTGGAAGGGGAGCCCCCCACTGGGAACTATAAGTTACTAATGACTGCTGAGAAAAGGAGAATAAGCCTCATCCAGGGGCGAGTCCCCGCTACTGCTTATCTAATAAAGAGTGAGCAGCCTTGAAGCCATACACACAAAACCAAACCCAGAAGGTTGCTTTAATATACACATACATACATACATACATACATACATACATACATACATATACATGTGTCTAACTGTAATAAAAAGAGACTATAATTTGGGGGGGAGCATGAGAGGGCCTGGAGGAAGGAATGAAAAGGGAAGGAATGTTGGAATTCTATTTAATGAAAAATGTATATGAATAAGTTGAAACATTTCAAAGAAAGAATAAGCATTCTTGAACACATTTGTAGGAAAGAGTGGAGAGGAAGCGCTGAGATGGTCTTGCTTCATGAGGCATAGTACGGTCAGAGTATTGGGAAGAGGAAGGGATATATGAGATCTTTATGAGATATACAAGAAGAAACTCCCAGTTCAGCTTTATAGTGTTCATCCAGAGAGAGGCTAGCGACTTCACAAACTATTTAATATTAGTTCAGGTCTCATTTTTAGTGAAGATGTACTTCTCACTTAAAAGCATTTCTAGATTTAAATTGGCTTCATTAAAGTGAATTTCATTAATATAATTCTTTTTTATTAATTTTATTTATTTATTTAGAGACAGAGTTTCTCTGTATAGCCCTGGCTGTCCTGGAACTCATTCTATAGACCAGGCTGGCCTCAAATTCAGAAACCTGCCTGCCGAATCACCATCCCTGACCTCAAGCTGTATTACAGAGCAATAGTGATAAAAACTGCATGGTACTGTTATGGAGACAGGAAGGTAAATCAATGGAATAGATTTGAAGACCCAGAAATGAACCCACACCCCTTGATCTTTGACAAAGGAGCTAAACCCATCCAGTGGAAAAAGAGACAGCATTTTCAACAAATGGTGTTGGTTAAACTGGAGGTTAGCACGTAGAAGAATGCAAATCGATCCATTGTTATCCCCTTGTACAAAGCTCAAGCCCAAGTGGATCAAGGGCCTTATGTGGATCAGTGGATCTACATAAAACCAGATACACTGAAATTAACAGAAAAAGTGGGGAAGAGCCTCGAGTACATGGGAACGGGAAAATTTCCTGAACAGAACACTAATACCTTTTGCCCTAAGATCAAGAATTGACAAATGGGACCTCAAATTGCAAAGCTTCTGTAAGGCAAAGGACACTGTCAATAGGACAAAATGGCAAACAATAGATTGGGAAAAGATCTATACCAATCCTACATCTGAAAGAGGGCTAATATCCAATATATACAAAAAACTCAAGAAGTTAGACTCCAGAGAACCAAATAACCCTATTTAAAAAATGCGGTTCAGAGCTAAAGAAAGAATTCTCAACTGAGGAATACAGAATGGCTGAGAAGCAGCTAAAGAAATGTTCAACATCCTTAGTCATCAGGGAAATGCAAATCAAAACAACCTTGAGATTCCACCTCACACCAGTAAAAATGGCTAAGATCAAAAACTCAGGTGACAGCAGATGCTGGAGAGGATGTGGAGAAAGAGGAATACTCCTCCATTGCTGGTGGGACTACAAGCTGGTACAACCACTCTGGAAATCAGTCTGGCAGTTCCTCAGAAAAGTGGACATAGTACTACCTGAGGACTCAGCTATGCCACTCCTGGGCATATACCCAGAAGATGCTCCAACATGTAATAAGGACCCATGCTCCACTATGTTCATAGCAGCCTTATTTATAATAGCCAGAAGCTGGAAAGAACCCAGATGTTCCTCAACAGAGGAATGGAAACAGAAATTGTGGCACATTTACATGATGGAGTACTACTCAGCTATTAAAAACAATGAATTCATGAAATTCTTAGGCAAATGGATGGAACTAGAAAATATGATCCTTAGTGAGGTAACCCAATTACAAAAGAACACACATGGTATGTACTCCTTGATAAGTGGATATTAGCCCAGAAACTTGGAATACTCAAGATATAAGTCAGAGACCACATGAAGTTTAAGAAGGAAGACCTAAGTGTGGATGCTTTGGTCCTTCTTAGACAGGGTACAAAATAGCCATGGGAGGAAATACAGAGACATTGTGTGGAGCAGAGACTGAAGGAAAGACCATCCAGAGACTGCCCCACCTAGGGATCATCCCATATATTGTCACTAAACCCAGACACTAATGTGGATGCCAACAAGAGCTTACTGACAGGAGCCTGATATGGCTGTCTCCTGAGAGGCTCTGCCAGTGCCAGACAAATACAGAGGTGGGGGCTCTCAGCCAACCATTGAACTGAGCACAGGGTCCCCAATGGAGGAGCTAGAGAAAGGACCCAAGGAGCTGAAGGGGTTTATAGCCCCATAGGAGGAACAACAATATGAATCAACCAGTACCCAGAGAGCTCCCAGGGACTGAACCACTAACCAAAGTGTACACATGGAGGGACCCATGGCTCCAGCCATAAGGGTAGCAGAGGATGGCCTGGTTAGACATCAGTGAGAGGAGAGGCCCTTGGACCTGTGCAGTCTCATTGCCCCTGGGTAGGGGATGCCAGGGCAGGGAATGGGAGTGGGTGGGTTAGTGAGCAGGGGAGCAGGGATAGGATAGGGGGTTTGTGAAAAGGAAACCAGGACAGGGGATAACATTTGACATGTAAATAAAGAAAATATCTAATAATAAAAAAGAAAGAAAGAAAGAAAGAAAGAAAGAAAGAAAGAAAGAAAGAAAGAAAGAAAGAAAGAAAGAAAAAGAAATCTGCCCACCTCTGCCTCCCAACTGTTGGGGTTAAAGGCACATGCCACCACTGCCTGGATATTCTTTCAGATATTATCTCCTGCTCACAGTTTATCCTTCCTCCTCATTAATACATTTTTATTTTAAGTATGTCCAGAGCAAAAGAAACTGAGTGAGAAGTTGTGTTTGTTTGTTTTATGAATGATAATGATTATAGGTCAAGTAAAATATGCCTACAGCAACCACCAGACTGCTCGTTCAGTCTGCTGTTCTATTCCCAGGAATGTCTTTATAATTCTATTAAGTGGTCAAAAAATAAAATAGCTCTTACGTTAATGAATGATTCATCACAGAAGGGATACTATGTACGTTTAACAAACATTAAAAGAAGGTTAGCAGATGGGGAAGGTAACATACTTTGGACACAGAACTTGAAGGTTTCAAGCTACATGTAATGTAGCTCTAAGTACTAGCTGTCATAATATCTGGACGTTCTATGCAAGCTATCAAGAGGAAGAGAAATTTAAAAAAAATCTGTAAAGCCAATGAACCATAATAAAAATTGGCCTGGCAAACCTTCTCTGATAGTTGTACCTTTATATTTGGGATAAATACGTGTCCAATTGGACACAAAGCCTGCTCCATAGGAGGGAAGTCATGTCTGGTATAAAACTAGCCAACTACTCCTGGCTGGAAGAGAAATAAAGTCTAGTGGAGAACCTATTACTGCATTTCCTAAGCAAACATAGTTTGTAACTGTATTCCAAATACTTACTCTTATATTCCCAGGTGTAGTTCTCATCCCTTATCTTCTTACAACAGGTGGTGATTAGTACAGAGATCTACATCTGATCCAAATGCAAAGAATAAAGACTCTGGAGGGCCCAGCCCCAGCTGATATATCCACAGTCTAGCTCCAATAGCTAAGGCTCTGGGAAACTCACAGAAGAGGAGGCAGGAAGATTCTAAGAGCCAGAGGACTGGGATGCCTTCTGCTAGACTGCGTCTTCTAGACACATAGGGAAGCTGTATCCATGAAATCTCAACAATATGGTTGTCTTGCAAAATGACAGGACCAACAAGTCAATGGGGACAGGGTAGTTTTTACAAGATTCTACCCCTCAATTAAGAACTACAGGCAACCAATGACTGCTGAGATTTCTACAGTGACAGCTCCTTGAAGGCTATCCAGGCCCAAGTGGTCAGCCTGAAACACATGTGCATAAGAGCAACACTAAATGGACTCAGCTGGCTGGATCTCTCTTCTCTCTCTCTCTCTCTCTCTCTCTCTCTCTCTCTCTCTCTCTCTCTCTCTTTCTCTCTCATAATTATAGAAGTCATGAATTTGAGAGGATGTGTAGAACACAGGAAAAGTCGAAGGGGTAGAAATAACATAAATTAACTACCCATGCACGAAATTCTAAAATATACTTAAATAAAAAGAAATTAGCTCAACAAAAAGGAAGGAAGATATGTATCAAGAAAACCCTTAGGTTGTTCCCTACCCAACAATGACTTACAGCGTGAATGCCAGGCAAACAAGTTCAAACAGGATGCAGGTCTTTGACCCTCACTTGAGTTGTCACATATGTAGTAGTTAACTTTACTGCCAAATAATACTCTACTGTACTAATTATTATTTGAGTATATTCATATGGCATGCAGGCTTTCCCTAGTAAAAATAAAGGCGCTATGAACATTCAAATAACTATAGGACCTGCCTTAAATTTCAGTCATATAGTAAAATAGAAAGCTGTCAAATCTTAAGTACTAATAAAGCCATATTTAAAAATTAACCCCATTTCTTTTATTCTCAATTCAAAATTTTGTGAAAGCTTTGAAAATAAGGGGAAGCAGATGCAAAAAATTATTTGAGCCCAGGAGTCTCAACTGTTTGGGCAACAAATACAGTAAGATCATCTCAATACAAACATCTACATTCTCTAATCAAGCTAGCAATTTACATTAAGATGTTGAGATCCTGTTTGCTTACAAAGAGTCACTCACTGACTTCAAATATGCTTCCTGAGACGTTATAAGGAATTGTAGTTCTAACTTGTTCTTCCCAAAATCCATGCAATAGTTTTCTGGAGCCTGATTGCTCAATAAAACAACCAATGAGAGGCCATAACAAGGCTTTCTTGACTTCTTGAATCAAATAGGGTCAAATCATTTCTATCTAGGACTATGATTATTACAGAGATATGGACAAGTAACGTGAAAAAGTCAGTGAAGGTTTTCTGAGCGTCCTGAAGCTCCAGACCTGTTACACATAGTTAAGGCAGCCACGATCAGTACATACCCCTGTCCCTAGCTTGGAGCCCCAGGAAAGGCCCAGGCACTGACACTGAGCAAGCAACTCTGCAGAAGTAAGTAGTAATTTTGAAAATATATTTTTTAAATTTTTGTTCTTGTCTTGTTAGTAAGTCTTATTCACAGAAGCACCACCCACTGAAGGTGTATGATAATAGAAAGCTGGGTAGAGAAAGCAAACGTAGCATTTTGGAAAGGCTCAAAGAAACATGTAAACAAGCCTGTAAAATGGAGCAGCCAGCATTCAGCTACTGCATCAGGGTTACTTGCCACTCGTGGGGGTCATGCCTCGGCCCTCACGGGAATCAGAGCCATTCAACAGTATGAAAACTCCAGAAGTGACTAAGGATACAGTCAAAGGTTTAATTACTCCAGCATGGAGAGCCTAAATAAAACTTATCCTGCTTCTTTAGTGTTAGCAGTGACATGTAATTTACAAAGATACTCCTTTATGTTTTTATCTTATTTTATCATTTTATTTATGTTTTTATCACTTTGAAATGTCTGTCATTTGAAACTGGTCTCTTGAACTATGATCTGCGAAAAGCCTTCTGCGTGCATGCAGCAAGTATGATTCATCACTCCTCACTGTCAGGTATGCTGCTTCGTTGCCTGTTGGCGACAAGTGAAGAATAGGGGCAGAGTTGCTAAATATACAAATATAAATAACCACTCAGCCATGGAAAACAAACTATGGCTGTATTTTATCTATTCCTTCATTTATTAGACATGCAAGCTTCTCTTATATTGACTAAAAGTACAGCAAACAGAATCAGAGGATCTTAACTGTGGCTCCTAAGGTCGCCTTCACTGCACATGTCAGCCACCATCAGCACATTCTCATGGTAGAAAGCAAGAATGTCAGTAATACTTTAAATTTCCAATGACCCAAACATATGTTAAAGTTATTTGCTAAAATTACTGACCAAGTATTACAATAAAAAACTTATTGGATGTCAGCCACAGCAGGATACCTGTCACATTGATTGACACCAAGCATTACCAGCGGAGAGAGGATTTCCCCATACTTGACAGGATCAGCATTACCCAGGCTGCTTTTAAAACACACATCCTTGGGCTTGCTTTCTTAACACTCTCATCTAGTAGATGAGGACTAAAGGTCCTTGGAATTTAAAGGTCCTATAATTTATCTCAAAACACAGGATTTTTTTTTCACATATCATAATGAAAGTGATTAGGTAACACAGACTAATTTAAAGATGTGATGTAATGACTAAACAATATTGGAATTTACTTGGTTAACTCAACCACTAAACTCTACAAACATGTACAACTTTGAATCACTCAACAAAACCATAATAATATAATGGAGCTGTGCTGAGGAGGGAGGCACGGGAGGCGAGGCCCTGGCACATGGCTATCCCAGCCCCCAACCTCTCTCAAGATCACTATGAAAAAAGCAGCTTAAGTATCGGTCAGATCAGAGGGTTCCAGGATGAAGTCTAAAGATATTGTGACAAGATACATATCTTTGAATATTAAGAGAATTCTTGTTCAAATGCTTTTGTGAAATCAGCATTTTCTTCCTGCTATATTTTTCTTTCAAGGTCAGAAAACTTATAAAAATGAACTAAGATACTAAGTCATTTTTAAAGTAAATAATATACATGTATGATTAAAATACTTTAATACTATAACATGGAGTAGTTACATGCCAACTGTAAAATCAAGACTGACTTGTAAAAAGAAATCAACACTTTTATCATTTCTGAAGACAATATAGATAATTCCCATAACTTGTTACCCAGCTTTCCCTAATGTAAACATCATACATACATTGTAAGAAAAGCAAACAATTAAGAAAGCAGCACTGGTACACAAATATTGACTAGATTCCAGACAACTGCATTCCATCAGTCATTGCGTGTGTTCCTTTGTCATCATCTACTAGCTAATACAAGGCATCACACTGCATGTAAGCATTGTATCTCCTTAGTTACTCTGTTCTTCCATAGTTTATCTGACCATTTTGCACAAGTTCTGGTCAGCCATATAATGCCCCTCAATTTGTATGTTTTTCTTGTTCTCTCATGATTAGTGTTCTGAACATTTGAGAAAAGAACTGAGAAGCAGACATGGCAGTGCACACCTATAACCCTTGCACTTGGATCAGTGGTTCTCAACCTGTGGCTCTCAAGAGTTGAATGATCTTTTATAGGGGTCACCTAAGACCACTGGAAAACACAGATATTTACATTACAACTCATAACAACAACAAAAATAATTTTATGGTTTAGGTCAGCACAACATGACCCAAACCATATGAATGAGGAATTCAAGGTTTGCAGCATTAGGGAAGTTGAGAACTACTGACTTGGAGACTGGGGGTTAAGTAGTTAAGGACTTCATTAAGAAATTTCAGTGAAAATACATCTTTTATCTTGTATTTATTCATAATACACTTATATGTTGAATTAGATCCATGGTTACACTAATACTGTTGTTTAAGTTGATCAAATTTGCATCCTCTCTGGTGTTACCTATATCCTTTATTTTATTTCTGATATTCATAACATTGCCTGTTTTTCTAAGAAGTTTCTTTTATTAGAGAAAGGGATTTAGGAACCAGTGCTTATATTCTAGGGGATTTCATTGCTACTGGTCTCACTGCTTCTAGACCTCCCTCTTTTGCAAGTCTAGGAACACACACACACACACACACACACACACACACACACACACATGTGATTTCATATACACATACTATCGACTGCACTGTTCCCCTTGTGTGTTCCATTACTCTTCCCCAGTGTAATATTTTAAGATAAAGCCCATTTTCACCCCAGCTCCTTACAAGGATACATCAAGAAAATAAGCATGCATGCCAGTTAGGAAGTTCTACCTTCTAAACTTGAGAAAAGAGTAGATGTCCGTTAAGTCTTCCAATCTGTTTTCCCTTTAAATAGAAGCTCAAGTTGACTAAGACAATATATATAAGACAATATAAGACATGACTATAAATAATTCTTCTATACTAATCTGATACCCACTTGCTCCAGCATTATCCCTTTGCTTGTCTGTTATTTTGAGCTGTAGCACTTACATGCTGATAAACAGTGGGGTCATCAGTGTTAGTGGCCATACAGGATAGGCATATACATCTCAATGGAACAACTATTCTCTCTAGATAAGGATTCTTTCTTTGACGTGCATAGTGTTTTTCTTTTTCATAAACCTTTATTATATAACATTATAGTAAAAAATTTACATCCTAACTTCTTAGTTACATCAACCATGTAAGCAAACTTTGCAACATGTCTTACAATATTTATTATCTCTGATTCTATTTCTCTGGTGAACATGACATCAACATTAGAGTCTCTGACCATCAGACTGGCAAGGATCAGACTCATGGTTAAGCAATTAAGGCTTGCATATAATGTATACCGAAGTAGGAAATGGCAAACAGCAAAGCAATGCAGAAAATCAATCTTTACCACAGGAGCAATAGGGAAAGCAAATGAGCTCAATATAAAAAATTCTCTGCAGAATTATAAGAAATTAACACTGCTTCATATGCAGTAGTGACTTCTGAGACAGCATGTATCTAGAGCAAAACATCATAGGCTGATCAAGATGGCTGTATTCTCAAATACTTTATGCATGCTTAAGAACAAGGTCATTATTTTTGTAGCTTTGTGTCTAATAACTCTTCAACTATTCTAGGTATCCACATAGTGCTTACATAGATACTTCCACAAAGAATACCCCCTTTAAAAAACATAATGGATGCATTTATTGTTCTTTTATTTGTATATTTATATGTTCATATGAATGTTCAGAATCTAAAAATTACATTTTTAACTATGCTGTGGCAGTTAAAAAAAGCAAACTGAAGATACTGCTAATTAAAATTAAAATCTTTTATGGTATTAAAAATTATTAACTTTCACAGGGAACTCTGGGGACTTCTGAAAACAAGAATAAAAGAATCGACGTAATAATCACTGTTCTTAACCTTGCTGCCTGTTCACATTAGGAGGCACATAAAAGTCTTATGTGCCAATGGGATGGTTGTTTGTAACATCATTTTGGTTTCCATCTATTTTGCTTAGTGCTTATGCAGTCCTCTTAATGTAAAAACATCTAGTGAGTAAATATTTCAGTTGTATAAATGAAACAGCACAATAATATATATATGTATATATATATACATATATATATATGTATATATATTCCTTCACAGGAATCTATTCCTGTACATATTTTATCAGCTGACTCACAATTCAGTAGACATAACAAAAGATTATCAACCAGAATCTGCAGGTCTCAGGTTGATCTGCATTTATTGGTGGCTGCAAAACCTGTCATAAGAAGTGGCACTTGTGAACCACTGCCATCTTCAAGTCCCATTGCTTTTCTCTGTTTCCTGAGAGAGTGATACTACCTCTGCTCTCTATTGTGACAAGAACTTATACCTTTCAGATTTCAGCAGGCCATGGAGTCATTATTTAAAAAGAAACCAACTCCTCACCCATAATAAGAGCTAGAATGAAGTGCCCAAAGGTTCAAGTAGTAATGAAACTTTCAGTTTCCCAATCCCTTTACTGATGTCAGTCTGGAAGAAAAGTACTTTTG
The DNA here is from genome assembly GCF_947179515.1 of Apodemus sylvaticus. Taxonomy (NCBI): domain Eukaryota; kingdom Metazoa; phylum Chordata; class Mammalia; order Rodentia; family Muridae; genus Apodemus; species Apodemus sylvaticus. Next base: position 80,532,129 of record NC_067484.1, read on the forward strand.
AAAAGTATTTATGTAAATACTTAGAGCATAGAATCACTGCTATTCTATCCATTCATGTACATCAGGTAAGTTGTAAATGTTTACAAAATTTATTACTACTGTTTGTATTTAACTAGTAATAGCTACAGTATTTTCAGGAAACATCTCTGATTTCTATCCTCATACACATCTGTATCATGTGAGCAAATGTAAGCATCTGGAGCTAAGAACATAAAGATATGTCACATGAAGATACAAATTCCAAGGATAGGCAATGCTAGACCTGAGGTGCATTGGGCAGGAGGCGTTAAGTGTCTTCTATCTGAAAAGTAACAATAAATCCTGTAGACACAATAGCTGGGAAGGGCCCTCCATGGCCTTTCCCTTCAGGCTAGTAGTCATCCTTTGAAAGCCAGTGTTTGGGACAAGGGCGAAGAAAGGCGCTTCCACTGAAGCACAGGAAGGCGGTTCTGTAGAAGGTACACAGGCCCAGGCATGACAAGTACAGGCACCAGACTATGCTGGGCGTCTCCTTACTAATTCTTATATACTTGAGTTAAAAATTATGCATAATTTTTAAATATTAAATTACTAGTAATCACATATTATCACAAACGGGATTGGAGAGTATCTGTTCCTCTTTATAGTATGCTTATGGTATATGGAGAGACTGCAAACAGCTATCTTGGAAAATTTGGTAAAAAGCAATTCCTAAACAGTGCAAATAGGTTCAAGTGTGCAGGAGAATCTTCACAGGGATTGGGGGTGGGGGAGGGGAAAGGCTTATGTTTTCTAAAGCAAAGCTTTGCATCACTTCTTCAGTTCTCAGTGACATTTAATTCCCTTAGAAGTTTGAACAATACCAAAACATGACACATTTTAAAATTTGAGAGTTCAGTTGCTTGAAGTGATGGTTCATGTCTGTACAATAACCATCACGCTTAAGGTCACATCCCTTCTGCACACCACAAAGAAGCTTTACACTGATGTGCAGTTCTTCCACAGTTGCCCTTCCTGAGTGGGTCATCAGAGATTGACAGCTGCCATCCACAGGCTTGTTCCTTCAGGACTCTGCATAGTGGCCCACAGGAGCCATGTTTTAGATCCATGCACATTACACTGTGCAGCAGTGCCCCGCTCCTTTCTAAGGCCATGTGCTCCGCTGTGTGCACACATGGCATTTTAATTTTTCATGAGTCAGCTGTATACTTGCAATACCTCCTCAGTTTCCAAGAGAAAACAGAGCTATGAGCGTGCACATGGAGTTCCACACCGATATGTTACATAGTGGGATTTCTGCACAATGGGCACTCAGTGTTTAACTGATGATTGTACAATTTATTAAAAAGGTAAAGAATTTTTGAAAATTGTAATGTGGTTCTAGAAAAACACTGAAGAAAAAAAACTTGTTACAATTGAAAACAACTTGAGAGATGAGAAGCAGGCCCCTGAAGCACTCCCTCCAGCATCTGGCAACCATGACTCTATTCAGAGATCAGCTTTTATATATCACACATGTGGTTGTACTCCACCATGAAAACAGACACAGACACCAAAGAAACAGAAGTTTGGGCCCACAAGTAAGTGCACATATCTATAGTGAACTGATTTTTGAGAAAGGTAAGAAAGCATATTGGAGAAAAGGAATTTTATCAATAAATGGTATCACGTGTAAAACAACAAAACCAGATCCCCATAACTTACTAGCTCAGTCTCCAATAGACTGAAATCTAAATGTAAGACTTGCCACAATGAAAATTGCTAGTAGGAACACAGGATAAACTATTAGAACAAGGTTATGGACACTATTTATTTTTTGACACTTCCCATGTGTACCTGAAATAAAAAAAGAGGCAGGATAAACTAAAAACCATTTGTGCAACAAAGGGAAGCAACATTAGGGTAAAGGGAAACTATATAAAGTGGAAAAAAGAGTATTTGTAGAGTATATATCTCAAAAGTATTAATATAGAGAATTATAAAGAACTGAAGAAACCAACAGAAAAAAAAATCCAAGTAGCACGACAGTAAAAATTACACCTAAGCAGACATTTCTCACAAGACATTACAAATGGCAAAAAAACACATTAAACAAAAAAAAAAAAGAAAAGAAAAGAAAGGAAGGAAGGAAGAAAGAAAAAATAGGTAGGGAAGTAGGAAAGGAGAAGAGAGGACAGGCAGATCGGTTCTACTGTCAGCTTGTAACCTTTGTCACACACAGCTCCTGACATGTGACTATTTCCTAAGGTTGAGTTTACATCTCTCTTTTTTTCCTGAACCTTCTCCCCCCCCCCCCCCGCCCCCGCCCCCGCCCCCAGAGATTAGCATCTGCACGTATAAGTCTAACCCTAACACCCATGGCTTCAACTTGAAATCTCTAACCTTGGTGTTTTTAAAGAGATTTAGATCCATTTCTTAGTCATCTATTAGAGAGCTTAGCCTGAGAGCCCTCCCTGCATAACACCCCAAGTGCTAACTATGGAAGAGAGTCTTGGGAACGTTCAGGGACACTCCCACTCACAGCATTATCTTTAAAGATGCAGCTAATAAAAAGAGCAAAACCCAGCACCTGACTTTTATACCAGTGATCTTCAGAATCAAGTTAATCATCTCCCCACTGATCTGTTCTCTTTGACATCTGTCCCTCCATATCACCCAGGCTCCAAAACTGGGTGCTGATATCCAAAACTTCTTACAATCTAACCTAATGTACTTGTTTATTCTTCAGTTTAATGTTCCCTTAATCTTGAAGTTACAGAGAAACCTCCCTGCCCCTTGTCTTCACACACAAATGTCAATTTCTGCCTCAACCTAAGAGTCTCACTAGCTCTCACTGGCAGAAGAGGGAGAGGAGATCCCTACTCTTGAATTTTCAATGTCCTATTTTATCTCCTAGGATTTAGCTCAAATTCTACTTAGAGATGTATATCTTTTATTTTCTATGCTTCTTACATAGCCCTTACACTGAATAAATTATAAATACTTGTGCATTTGCCTCTTTTGAAAAAGTGTACACTATTATAAAACTTAATTACAACTAATAATTTTAGAAGTTAACCTTTAAGAAACTACTTTCTTAAGTATATTTTATTTAAAAATCCTGCAAATAAATAAAATATCACATATAAAGTACTAAACTTGTATGTAGTAGGAATCAGTATTCAGAACAGAAGTTGTATGTTTCCCATTAAATTTTACACTTTCTGCACTGAAAACATCTCATTCACTTATCCACCACCAAAACAGACAGACAAAGCTGTCCAGGAGAGAATGGGAGGAGAAAGACATGGGACATTTTATCATTACTTGTGTCTCTCCATCACTGAGTCCTGACCGTCCTTAGAGCCATGAAGTAACAGCTTCCCTATGCTTCTGCTATAATCAGCAAACGACATTTATTTATTATCTGATTGGATCCAACCCAGAATCTCAGTATGCTAGGACAAGGGTCTGAGCTACATTCCCAGGTATTTAATAAAGTGTTTGGTTGAACAGAGTAGATAATAAAGTTTGGTTGAAGAAGTGCTTAGCAGTCTATGCAGGTACAAGAATGGTGAGAAAGTTAGGAGACTACTTAATTTGAAAACAGCTACTTTATAAGAGTCTTCTTCGTTCAGACAATAAACAAACATCCTAGGACTTAAATAATAAAAGCAGGCCTGTGTACAGTCAGAGATGCTGGTAACTAAGTCAGCTCCATCTTTCTGTGGTAATTGCCTTCCAAGGCCTGGGCTCAGCTGTGCCCTATGATTTGATCTTATTGTCATTAAGGCCTTGCATATTATTTATTTTCATTCTATAGCATTTAGGCAGGAAGGCAGTGATGGAAACTCCCTTGTCTGTAATTCTTCCCACAGATAATAGAAAATAAATTGCAATTAGATTTTGGTAATTGTATATAATTAACTCAAAATGAGCTGTTAATTATAAAAAAATATGTTTTTTAACTTTCTCATTATCTCATTTATTTTACTTCCAAATTCTTAATGCCTCACTTGAGTCAGTTTGATATTTTAAATACACAGAGCACTTTTAATATTCAGATAATTTAAATTTCCAAATAAACAAAGTAATGCTTACAATTAAATTTTATCTAGGGAGTTCTTTTATTAATGTCAGCACTTGTGAGGTAGAAAGAAGGTCATTCCCAGAACAGCTCCTGGTTACGTCTTCTGGAAGCAGCAGGCCTTCTATCTCTGATCCTACCACACAGGCTGCGCAAGCTCTACAGCCATCTCCACTGACCCAGCATGCCGCTGTCTGTGGAGGCAAAAGCCATTCCGATAACCAACTGAATCCAATTAGAGATTGAGAATTTATTGTCTTTTCCTTTTTAAGTTTCATATTATATTTGAAAATTTAAGAGCTGCTAAGTGAGAATTCTTGTCTTTCCAGTGACTATCATACTGTCAAAGCTGCTTGTAACTCTTATGTTAATACTTTAAGTCTGTATTTTCACCATTGTAGGCATACCAGGAGACAGTTTTCTGGAAGGAGGGTGTGATCTTCCCAGTTTAAACTCTAAGAGCAGGTCCGCCCTGCGTGCTGGAAAGCCTGCTCAGACCTTGACTGCAGCACTAACCATCACAGCATCCACATACACACCTGACCTCAGGGATGCCGAATTTCAGAAATCACACGCGGGAATTTGAGTAGCTACAAACCTTCAGGAGAGAATTAACATGGTTGTATCAGTTGTCGGTACAGCAGAGGCTGTAATATCTGGCAAACAACTCATGGGAGAAAGGCTTATTTTTGCTCACAGTTTCAGGTTCATGGATGCCAGAGTGTGTGCAGGAGCTTGTCTTTTCCTTTTTAAAAATCCGTTTTATATTGACATTGTCAGTATGTATGACAGCATACAGGACCCACAGAGCACTCCAGGAACCAGAGGCTGGATACAACCTGTTGGTGACCTATTGCTGACATGTGGGCCCACTTCTTAAAGCCTGCCAAAATGGTGATGGGAAAAAGGGTTCAAAGCACAAGTCTCTGGAGGTACACTTAAGATTCAAAACATTTCAAATTTTTAAGTATTATTTACAATAATAAATTATCTTGTAAAAATAACTTCTGGCCTGCCAACTTCATTTTGGGGGAATTTATCTATTATAAAAGGTACTAGAATACTTTATCTTAGATTGCTTTGGTAGGATGACCATTTTATTACACTAATCCTACTGACCCATGAGCACACTATATATTTTTAAACAGAATAGCAGTATCTAGGTTTCCCACCAACCCGTGGTCTGTCTAGTCTCAGGCTCTTGACTACCCTGGCACTGTCAGGGATGGGTTACATCTCAGGGAGTGGGCCTTAAATCAAATCAGATATTGGCTGGCCCTGCACATGCTGTCACGCTGATTTGAGGTATTCGTGTTGTTTCCCTGATTCATTTCCCAGTCCAGATCTGCTGTAATAGTTTCCTGGTGGAATTAATAAGGTCACTTATGTATACTATCACTTCACCTACAAATGAAGATACTTTGACTTCTTCCCTTCTTGTCTGTGTAAGTAACCAATATCTGATTTAAGACCCACTCTGTGAGATGTGCCCACCCCTGACTGACACTGCTGTATTAGCCAAGAACCTGAGGCTAGATAGCCAGGGACCAATGGGAGATCTCAACACTACCATTCTGGTAAAGGGACGGAGCAATAAAATGATTCCTAATGGCAGTCTGCTCCTCCTTTGTTACTCACCATCAGAGAAGTTTCCTCCTGCCCCAGATGGGAATGGAAACAAAAACCCACAGCCAGATGAGCTGCAAAGAATGATAGACCTCCCTTGGAACACTCAGCCCTATATCGGATGTCAGCACCAAATCCCTCCCTCAGAGTTCAGAGAAGTCTGTGGAAGGGAAGGCAGAGAGAGTATAAGAAGCAGAGGGCATTGACGAGAACAACGGATCAAAAGGCCTGCAGGGCACAACGGGGCTGGCACACATGAGAGGCTGCATGGGTCTGCACCAGATCAGGGCCCGGAAACTGAACGGAGAAGTGACTTGCCCCAGCTCTAATCCAGAAGCTATCCCTAACTGACAGCCACTTGCATACAAAATACTGCTTTTCTCCTAGGGAGTCTCACTGGGAAACATATCATGCCTGGCAGTAGATGGCCAATACAAAATGAAATCAGCAGTATGGAGGTCTTGTAATATTAAGTAAGACCATTTTTTATTATGTTATGTTTTGCTTTTTCTTTCAACTTTACATGATTTTTCTTTCAGCTATATGTATATGAATATATAATATATAACATATAACATAATATATAATATAAAGTTATATATATATATATATATATATATATATATATATATCATACAGTTCAGGTTTTTATAGGATTCCTGAGTGTGCAAGCATGTGTGTTCCTGCATTTATATTTATTTTTTATGCTTTTACTTTGGCTGCTTTTCTTGTTTGTTTGTTTGTTTGTTTTGGTCATATCCTGATTTGTTTTTTATCTTATTCATTATTATTCCTTAGGGACCTGTTTTCTAACAAGAGACAGAAAGGCTATAGACCAGGTTGGAAGGGTAGGTAGGTAGGTACTGGGAGGAGTCGGAGGAAGGGAAATGGTGATCTGAATATAAAGAAATCTATTTCCAGTAAAAGAACATACATTCCATCATGCTTGCCATATTATTGTGTACAGTACTAAAGGACATGAATAACATGAATGTTTGCGGATTGAAATTTACTAGGTAAGCTGCCTATTTATACACACCATGGACTGTTATGAACTATAATAAATGATAAATTAGAATTTATGACAGTAGTCTATTTATACTTGAAGAATTTACCACAAAGTAATTGGAGAAATAAAATCAATGTATTCCTTTATACTTTTATGAGTCAGAGGTGTGCCAGGGTCGCCCTCTGGTTTGCCGCAGTCTCAGCCGGCATTTCCTCGCTCAGCTCACTGTGGGCGCCCCTCCTTTCCCGGCCGCCAGAGAAGGCCTGCTCTTCTTCTACTTGTATTTCCTGGCTCGGAGCCAGCAATCAGGTCAAGTGACTCCCGTATTTATAATCTCTCATCTTTTTTTAAAAACAAGATTTTATTTATTTTATGTATGTGAGTACACTGTAGCTGTCTGCAGACACACCTGAAGAGGGCATAGGATCCCATTGCAGATGGTTGTGAGCCACCATATGGTTGCTGGGAATTGAACTCAGGACCTCTGGAAGAGCAGTCAGTGCTCTTAACCACTGAGCCATCTCTCCAGCCCCCTCTCATCTTCTTTTTATACACTATATCTGAACCAGCACATAAAGGTTTTCCACACTGAGAGACTCCAACAACTAGACTGGGCCCATTAAGAGAATCCAGAGTAAACTTCCCATGTCAGGTTTTACCATTTAATCATACCTGCAAACCTCTTTGCCAGGTGAAACAACAGATTTCATGGGCATCAACAGCTTTGGGGAAGCATCATTCTTTAAAAAAATATTTTTAATTTTATTTTTAATTATCTTTAAAAATTAAAAGAATTGTTGCATGTATGTATGTATGTATGTATGCATGCATGCATGCCTACCTGCATGTTTATTTAGAGAGGGTGTGCATGCACAGTGCATGTGTGGAGGTCAGAAGACAACTTTCCGGAGTCAGTTCTTTCCTTCCACTGCTCAGAGTCCCTGGGGGTGGACATCACTGCATCAGACTTGGCAGCAAGCACCTTTGTGAACAAGGCCATCTCACTAGTAGCTTACGGGAGAGTATTATTCTGCTTACTATAGCTGCATATCTAAAAGCGTGATGATAATTAAGTGCTAGGTGGGTGGGGGAATCTAATTTGTTCAGAGTGATCTGAAGTGTATACATGTGCTTGTGGCTATAAGCATAAAAAAAGGTTTAGAAAGCTACATATCAAGGTACCAATAATTGATTCAACCAAAACACTCAGGATAGGGATTGAGATACAAAACAAAAAAGACTGGTATTTTTTGATATGTCTTATTTTATTTTTAAAATTTTAATATATATTTTTTAAATATTTATTTATTTCATGTATGTGAGTCGCTATCTTCAGACATGCCAGAAGAGGGCATCAGATCCCCATTACAGATGGTTGTGAGCCACCGTGTGGTTGCTGGGAATTGAACTCAGTTCATCTGGAAGAGCAGTCAGTGCTCTTAACTGCTAAGCCATCTCTCCAGCTCCCCTTATTTTATTTTTTATAAGAGAAAGTCTTACTCTTTGTAAGATAAAAAGGTATTTTACAATTTTAATGAAGGTTAAAATACTTGAAGATTATTATTTGAATATTTGATGAATTATGAAACAAAATATATTAATATATAAAGCATACTGATTTATCAGATGTAAAAATTATATAAGATTACACCTATATGATAAGATTCCAGGTATCGTTTATTTTCCCTTTTGACTTGCTAGCATTTCTAAGTTTTTTATGACAAGGGTAAACAATAAAGTACACACACACACACACACACACACATATATATATATATATATATATATATACATATATATATATATACATATATGTATATATGTATATATAATATATATGAAATTATATATATTCAAAATTTAAAAGTAATAAAAAAGGCTGGGGAATAGTGGCATATACTCTTCATCTCATCACTTGGGAGGCATAAGCAGACTAACTTCTGTGAGTTTCTGACTAGTCTTGTCTATATAGTTAAGTTTTTTCAGGTCAGCAAGGCTGCTCAGTGAGACCCATCCTCCAAAGAAAGTAATAAAATGTTATTACATAGCAACTAAAAACATCAATGCCCCTACATAAAGAGAAAATACAAAGTACCAATGAATATAAACAAATGCTCATCTTATTTGAATATTGGGAAACTGCTAATTACAATAAGATTCTCTTTCCATTTATTAAGTTGCCAAGTGATACTTAATTATTCAAATCAACATTAGAAAGCCAATTTCCTTGCCTGACTGGAAACAACTCTGTCCCTTTCAGTAGCTTCTCTGAGAGAGCAGTTTGAATGAGAACATACAGCCTTTCAAGCTATACAAATGTGACAATGGGTAATGATGTCATACAGTTCACAAGTCTGAAAACCACATATATGAGTTAATTTCAATTAGAAAAAAACCTGCAATGAGTGGGTGAACCCTGCCAGAGAACTCCTGAAAGGTTTAGGTAGGCAGGAATCCAGCAAAAGTGAAACAAGTCTGACAGGAAGTGGGCTTAGCTTTAAACCGCCAAGCTGCCCTTGACACTCTGTCCCCATCTAGCGTTGAAGACTGGAGGTTCACCTCCAGAAGGTGGAAAAGTTTACCCACAGACAGCTCAGTGGGTAAAATGTTTGCCCGTTTTGATCCTTAGCACCAGTGAAAAAAAATCAAAAAGCATAAACAAACAAGAAAATAAAGAGAAGGCAATCCACCAACAGGCAGAGTGCCACATGCTTGTAATTCCAACACTGGGGAGGTGGACAGGTACATCACTGAGGTTCACTGGCCAGCCAGTGTTCACCCAGGAGTCAAGGGAAGTGGGAGGTGGGTCTGGAAGGAGACAGCGGGGAGGATAGGAGGGTGAATATGATCAAATGCATTACGCGATAACCTCAAAGAATTCATAAAAATACCCAAGGTTATTATGCACACACATGAACATGTATACATGCATGCATAAGAATGGCTCTACACGTGGGTGTCTAAAATCCTGTTGGGGGTAGAAAGCTATACAGTTTAAAGGGGTAGTGGGAGGAAGCTACACAGTAGTGCTAATGGGCCTTGTCTTCCTCCCCAGTGGCCCTCACACTGCCGGCTTTGGATCCCAAGTGTTCTGAGGAATTCCTGGTGGCGGTGGAACCTTTAGGAGATGAGCACAGAGTACAACCACTGCAGATACACTCATGAAGGGGACACTTCAGCAGACTGAAACCTCCGAAATAAAAAGAATCCTTTCATGGCTTGAGTTTTGTTATAGTAATAAAGATCTGATTAACAGCAGCCTAGCTCATAACAAGCTCTCATCCAATTTCACCAGCAAGCCATACAATTTATGCTTAGAACTGACTACCAAGAGAAAAGACTTATGGGCAGGAGCTGGTAGGAGTCCCCATGGCTTCTGCCTAACCACAGGGAACCCATGAGTTCACAAACCTCATTGACACACATCAAAAGCTTTTAATAGCTGTGCTCTAAGATTTGCTTAGAAATAATATCGACTTACTAAACATTTGTGGACAAAACAAACTTGAATTTGTTGAAAACAGAATAATGTACCAGGAGCAGCAGCAGCTTCAAAGCCTCCTATAAATATCTTCAGAGTTATGAGAAATATGACACATATAAACCAAGAATGGGTGAATATTTTTTAAAGGCACATTTGAAGAATAGTGGTTCTTTGGCATTAAAAATTATAGCAATAATAAAATTCAACAGAAGCACTGATAGATAAAACTCAGAAAGTTTCTTAGAAACTGGAAGGGAAATAGTAGTAAAAAAAAATAGGAGAAAAGAGAAAAAGGAAATGAAAGATGATTCCAAGAAAGTAAGAATCTGAATTTCAACTCAAGTTGTAGGAAAAGACCATACAAAAAGAGACCTGATATACTATAAAAATACACTTCCTTAGATTGAAGAAAGTTTGCCAATCATAGGAGTATACTGTTTACTCACTAAAAAATAGGTGTTAAAAGGCTAGCTAATATACAGTATCACTAATGTTTATGATAATTCACAAAAAGACAAGGTCCAAATACTATTCATAGAAAATGAAACACATAAAGATTAGTAATCAGATTGTACCAATTTTAAAATGGCAGTAAATGTAAAACAGGTTAATAAAGAAATATTGGGGCATACAGTACCTATACAATAAACATTTGCTGATTAAACTATACAGTTTTACAAAGTATTAAATGATACCAGAAAATAGTGAGTAAATAAAATTATGTATAAGAATAATCTTTATTATTTACTATAGAATATATAATATTTATGAAGAAAAATAAAAAAAGGGTTTAGAGATGGTCTCCAAGAGATAGGATTGTGAATGATTTTTATTTTTTTAATTGTACAATGAGAATGTATTTATGCAGTTTTAAGTGATCAAAACGGTAATAAGAGATGGACATGTTTACACACATGTCCTGTGTATCCTCATGGAAGAGGTGGGAGGAACAGGGCACAAGGCCAATCTTAATCATATAGTCAGCTTAAGGTCAGCCTGAGACAGATAAGACCTTGCTTCAAAAATATCACCATTATTAACATTTAAAAAATTAATGATAAACAAAACACTATAAATTATTATCAGATACATACATCCTTAGCACATTTGTCTTCTCCCACCCTCGGGGTTACCTTGGTCCAGAGTCACTCCCTTTCATATCCAGATCTGGTTTAGGAAACTCTTTATCAGCAACCAGCTCTCGAGATTTGAACATAGCTTGAGTTCTTAACCTGTAAAAATAAATTTAAGAATTTCTAATCCTGAGGCACCTGATAGGCTGAATGGTATTCCGTGGAAGCCATGCTCCTCAAAAGAGATACCAGTCATTGTTTTCCTATTATAAGTCAGCTCTTAAACATGAATGCATAGACTGGTGGTTGTGAGTACACACAGGCACACACACACACACACACACACACAAAATCACACACACTTCCTAATGACATGTTAAGTAAGCACATCAATTTATAGAACTTTGGGTTTCCTCTGCAGAAGTATGTGTGAAGACTGAGCTAGTTAGAACATAACTTAAACATTCAGAATCATAAACGTTTTAGGAGTGCTTTCCACGTCAGCTCCAGAAGATGAACACTTTCATCTGTCCATTGCTGACTCTTCTGCTCCTTGTGTTAGTTACGCTTCTCTTAGCTACCTTTCCTGCTGCTGGGATAAAGCATTAGACAACAAGCCCCACAGTCTGCCAGTCTAGTCCATCCCATGGGGAGGGCTCACAGTCGGGAGCCCGAGGCAGCTGGCCACGCTGCATGCAGGCAGGAAGCAGGAAGACAGTGCTGGACTTCAGCTAGTATTCCCCGTTTTATGTCATCTAGGACCCAAGCTCAGGTGCCCATGATCAGGGACCTGAGCAAGGTAACCCTCCCCAGGCATGCCTGGAGGCTTGTCTTATGTTCTGGATCCTGTCACATCACCAGTCACCATTAACCATCACAATTTTCATTACTGTTACAAAGCACCTGAGTAAACAAATTGATGGAGGCAGGGCTTCTGAGGTTTCAGCTTATGGTAGGTTGGCTCTATTTCTGTGGGCCTGAGATAAGGCAAAAGACGATAGCAGACTCTTACCTCAGGCAAGCTTGGAAGAACAGAGAGATAGGAATACTTAGCAAAAGCACACATGGGCGAGCTATTCCTCCACATGCTTTTACATGTTATAATAATGCCACAAACGATGACTTATCAAGAGTTTAAATGGAAAACATCAATCACTGATGGGTTACTGCATCATTCCACTGACTCAATGACTTGATTATGCCGGTGTCCTCATGATTCAATCATTTCCCTTGAACCCCGTCTCTGAACATTGCACTTGTGACCAAGCTTTCAACATGCAGGCTTTGAGGAAACCCTTCAAGCATAAGACATTCATGTCACCATGGTCTAAATGAAGACTTGTAACTCTCAAGTATTATTGACCCTATAAAACAAACTTATGGGGTAACTAACTTATACTAACACTTCAAAAAGCCAGATCAATGACAAACATATTTTCTTATGCCACAGACATACATAAACTAGGTGTCCTGGTTAATTTCTTTTGTCAATTTGACATAAACTAGAGTTATTTGGGAAAAGGGAACCTCCCTTGAGAAAAAGACAGTACCATATTGGCCTGCAGACACTTTCTTACTGATTGATATGGAAGGGCTGAGCTCTCTATGGGAAGTGCTACTCTATATTAGTGATGCTGGGTGTTATAAGAAAGAAGGCTAAGCAGAAAGAGAACAGAGCTTCTCCTCATCTTCTGCTTTGATTTCTGCTTTCCAGGTTCCTGCCTGGCTTAAATTTTTCCCTGACCTTCCTCAGTGATAGACTCTAACATGTAGTAAGATAAAATAAATCCTTTCTTCCCCAACTTGCTTTTGCTCAAGGTGTTTTATCACAGCAATAGAAACCCTGGCATCTACTAAGATTAGTTAAGACCATAGTCATAGGTACTGAGAAGGGAAAGCATCAGTACAAAAACCTTCCATGTAGAGTATATGGCTCAGTCCCTGATACCAGACATGTGATATTTAATATCCATTCCCTCAGCTTTTCAGAAATGTACAAGCACATTCTTTAGCTATGAAGTCGAACTATGAAGTGTAAAAACATGAACAGAGTATTCCTCACTGTCGAAAGACATTCTTTTAATTGTAATTAATTACAATAGCAACATACAAAGAGATGGAATTTACTTACAATTATTTTGTAGTGATATACAAGTTGTTAGGTAAATACAGGTGTAAAATGTAGTATCAGGCAATTATGAAAAGAGAGTATGGAAAATAGGAAAAGCAGCAGTCAGAATCGCCTCTACAGCAAGAGCAGAAAGGATGCTGATGCTGACAACAGCAGTCACCCTTGTGGCACGCATCTCACATGTACTGCTGTACAGGTCCTCATACACACTCCAGGAAGTAACTACTTTATTATATGTATTTACACAGGAAAGTAGGGCAGGCCCAGGTAAAAACCTTGCCCAAGGTGATAGGTTTGTAAGTAGTGAAAGTGGTACATTTTCTTGTACCTAGTTATACAGTACATATACTATACATGTCGGAGACAAAGACAGATATTTATAAATAGCCTTGCATTGCTTTACTCTTACTCCCAAAGGAACTCATGGCATTCTTGACACTGCGATCAATAGCACTTTGGATACATTTTCTTGGGTCAACTTAGAAAGGATTCACAGAGCAAGACCTCCTAGAGCACAGATAATGTGACCCAAGGCAGCAAGTCAACTATGAATCAGAACTGAAGTCAGTGTTAATGCCTTCCCAAATTCATCTCTGTAAAGAAAGTCATCTCAAACGTACTACTTTAACTTTATGCTACTCATTTGGTATTCAATTATAGACTGTCTTTCCAATCTATTTTCCAAATATCTTCAAGCACTATAAATAATGTGTACTCAAGTGGCATTAATTTATTACTGTAATTGAAGTGAGTTACTTGACCACTAAAATTACAAATTCAGTGAAGATATACAATAGTTCATATTCTGTGTAAATTAGTGTGTGAGGCTGTGCATAACACACTGAGATAGGTCAGGTTTTATTCACCTGAGTATTCCTTCCACATAGTTATGGGCAGAAATAAATGTTTTCTAAAACAATGAAAATTGAGCTGAGTTATAAGTCTATGTTACACAAAAAATACTATGGTGTTCTTTTGTATATTTTTCATAACTCAAAGAGCTTGTAAGAAAAAAACCAGAAGTAAGTAGTGTAATTTTAGCTATGCAATGAATGCATAAAGTGTAAATAACTGGAAAAGGAAAGCAAACACTTAAATCAAAGGTGTGGCTAGAGTAAGAAATATGAGTGGTACATGGAAAGAGATATAAGACAAAATTTCAGAAAAATATTTCTTAGAAAAATAGGGGGGAAATGCGTACAGAAATGACTGCAAATTACAGAAAGCTTTGGAAAGCAGGATGATGGACAGCATCTAATATAGAAGAAAAACGCATCAATTTTTAAAATTCAGAAATGTGAATAAAATAAAGTGTAGTAAAATAAAGGCACTGTATTAGGAGGATTCATTTATGACAGATATTCTTGGTTCATGACACTACTGTGCAGATTTTCAGACAACTCTTATGAGATAAAATTTATAGAACCAAACAGACCTTTAGCAGATGCCCAAGGCACCAGAAACCAGCACAACTTCGTCTTAAGACAGGTGCTGCTATACTTGGGCACTGTTTCGAGGTTTGTATATATTTACTTCACAAGTTCTGCCCAATAAGCTTGAAAACATGCCATGGTAAAACACTGAGGGTTTTATAAGCCGTGTAGAGCAATTACCTAGGGAAATACTTATCTGTGCAACCAAATTTATTAAATCACAAAATTTGAGGGCAGTAATTGTGAAAACAGAGTCAACTTAAAAAGAAAATTAGAATAAAGACCCCATGATGGAGTTCAAACTATTTTTGAGATTTTTTTCAATCTAATCAATAGATTGTGTTCCAAGGACTGTGTTGTGTCTGCATACTTAGAATTGTGGAAAACTGGTAACACAGATGACATATAAGTATGGAGGGAGCCAAATCCTCTCACATTTGGTCGAAGAAGCAGGAAGCTTTTAGACAGTGATCTCACTCTCACTGTTCTGTTCTGGTCAGCCACACACTGGGTGGCTTCACTTGCCCTGCTCCCACCAGCAAAGGCTGAGAGGAAGCCAGACTTTCATTTTCTATGGACTCTCATGGGGCAAGCAGACCGCTGCCTCAGCAGAATTAGAGAAGGTACTCCACAGAGGAAGATTTAAGCAAAGCTCAGTGACTTAGGCTATAAACTAATTGCCTAGGAAAAAGAAAAGTCAACCATAAGATGGAAAACCATCTAATGAGAATATTAGAGCAGACATTACAAAATGCCTCAAAAATGTCTATATATCCCTGAAAGAAAGTGAAAGACAGAAAAATCTCTAAAAAGAAACAGAAGACATAAATAAAAATCAGGCAGAAATTGTACTTTTGAAAATTGCTCACCTGAGATAAATAAAAGTATCAGAAAAAATAGGAAAGAAAACAAGCCTCACTAGGTTATTGTTAATGATAGACTAAGAGGCCAGTAAAGAGACTCTTATCCTTGACAAAAGCACAAGAGAGATATCACAGTTGAAATAAAAGCAGCAGTATTTCCCAGGATCAGATCTCAGGGACCATAACAAAGGGTTTTATATTTATGTCCACGGAGTTTCAAAGAAGAACATGGGTAGGGCTCAAAAAAGTGTTACATAAAAAATGTTTAAAAGCTCCCTAAATGTGACAGTCATTGTAGTGACAAAACAGCATTTTGTTTTTATATTATGTTGGTGATATCCATGAACAAGACACTCAACAACATGGTAGCAGTAACCCCACATACTGTTGACACTGTTCTGATGTTAATTCATGACTTCAGTTATATTAGCCACACATTGAGGAACGTCAGATGGAATGTCTCTGTAATATTTTTAAAACTGTTTATGAAAATATAATTACTTCAAAATAAAGTTTAAAAATAATTATGAATATGTATAATTGAAAATATATAGAAAAGTCCTATTTCTTAGCTCTCTTTTCTAAGCTAGAACTCTATGGAGTGAGTGTTTCTAACAAGGACATAAAGAGGAGCGATGGTGGTCAGGGAGGCAACAGCAAGGAGACAGAAGCAGTTCCCTTAGGAAATGTGCAACTCATTGTCTTTTAAGGATAGAAATACAACATTTTAGAATTTTAAACACACTTATATCTGACATACAAGTAGTTTTCTTAAATAAGACAATAAACTTTTTGAATCTGAATGTAAAACCACACTGAACAGTACATGACATCAAAACAGCAACCCAGCCTTTGAAGCACTGCTCTAAGGAGACCTTCCCCTGCCCGAGACAGGGTTTCTCTGGGTAGCCCTGGCTGTCCTGGAACTCAAACTCACTCTGTAAAACCAGGCTGGCCTTGAATTCAGAAATCCCCCTGCCTCTGCCTCCCAAGTGGTGGGATTAAAGGCGTGCATCAACACTTCCCATCTTAAGGAGATCATTATTATGGGACCAACAATCAGAGGTGAGGGTATCTCAATGGCAGAATACTACCTTAACATGTGTAAGGTCCTGGGATTGAGCCCCACCACCAAAATATAAAAAAAAAAATAAAGGGAAGGTACAGAACAAATATGATCAACACGCAGCATGTGTTTTACTTACATGGAACATACTATGAAATATATACAATGAAAACTTAAAATGATTACTTGAGAAAAAGTAATTTTTCTAATAGGAAAAAAATATACTTTTTTTAAATAGTAGTTATAAGGCAAGCTATGTTAGGACTAGTAAAAAGTAAATTTAAATTTAAATGGTTCTCATGATTTGTTTTGTGTAATGGCACAAAAATAGGAATGTAGGATGATGACAACTAAAGTCACTTAAGCGATTGATTAACCTTCATCCCTAACTCTCCATAGTGACATCAGATAGAAAAGCATATGGGGTTTGAAGTCTAACAAAAGTTATCACTGCAACTTGGGAGATAGCTCTATGGGTAAAGAACTTACTGCTCAACCATGAGGACTTGGGTTCAAATCCCCAGATAGGTATGATTACATGTCCTTGTAACCCTAGCTTTTAGGGTGGATAGACAGGTAAATCCAGGAGCTCAGTAGACAGCCAGCCTAGATGAAACGGCGAGCTTCTGATTTAGTAAAGATTCTTATAGAAGTAAGGTGGAGAATGACAGATAAAGACACTTGACGACCTTGTCTGACCTCCACTGTGTACTTATAAGCATAGGCACCCGTGCATATACATGCATGCATATCTTCTACAGAAGACAGGAATCTACTTGTAATCATAAATGATCTGTACTCTAGCAAGTCAAGATGCTGAAGAATCTCTATGACCTGTGGTCTGCAAAGACTGCTTTTGAAATTCTATTTATCAACCTACAGACAGTCCTGAAAGAACAGGTAGGACTCACCAATTGTAATCTAGTCGGGACTGGTGCAGCTGCTGCTGTTTAAGGAGAAGCTTCGTCTCTTGTTGGGCCAGGAGATGCTGAAGGCGTTCCTTTTCAATTTCCAGTTCCATTTTCTGAAGCATCAGCTGTTGCCTTCGGTCTTCTGAGATTTGTTTTTCAATGTCAGCTTCTCTGGGTTGCAGTGTCACTCGATCATGCATTTGAGATGCCCAGGACATCCTACAGTGACTGCATGATTCCGGATGTGTCTTACAACATTGAAGGACCATGTTTGTAGGGTGATAGTTCTCATGAACATAAGCTTCACTTTCAGAGCATTTATGACCAGAGTACTGAGTAGATGGAGTAGGCGGAAGGTTTGGATATTCCTTTATCTTCACCTCTTCCGAGAGCGCTTTCTCTATTGGCAGTGCATTTATTAGTCTCCTCCCTGGAGATTCATGAGTACATGTTCTGGCTTGTGTTGGCATCCTCTCTAAATCCTCTTTGGGATGATGAAGTGTTATTGGTTTCAAAGAATTATTCCTTAATGTTGTAAGTGATTCTGAAGCGGAGTCCTGGTTTGCTGACTTAGGCCTTGCCTTGGCCTGACAGTAGGTTTGAGGTTTGGCTACACTCAGATAGGAACCATCCAAGCCCATCAATGAGCACTGGTGAGTGCTTTTCTTCTTGGTTACCTAAGAGAAAACACATAAAAAAAAACAACTTCTGATTCTAGATTTTTCAGAAATCAATATATGTATATATTGTATGTATGTATGTATGTGTGTGTATATATATATAAACAAAACCCTTTTATTTCCTTTTCTTAAATATTACAATATCCACATGGTCAATGTTCACAAAGCCACATCCATTTTCAAAAAACCTATCTTTCAGCAAAGCTATAGGAGGATTAAGAAATATCCTTCATTTTGAGTATGAAAATCTTGATTTTAGAAGTTGCAAATTCTGAAGGTTATATAAAACCAACCTTAAGATGCAAACATATAAAATATTAATATCTAAAAATGTCCATCTTTGAATACTGAACCAAAAAAAATCCATGCAGTCTTCTTAAATATTCTTTGACTGGTCATTACACAGAACAAGATTTGATGTAAAGCAGTTCACATAATTCTGCATAGCTGCTGATAGATTAGTTTTTATAAATATCTTCAGAGAACACAAATCAAACCAACTGTTTCCCAATACATAATTCTAAAAGAATGCAGTTATTTAAATATAAAGTATTTCATTTCAGCTGCAAACAAGTGATCTTCAGTTAAGTTTCCATGCTGATAGTCTAACAGAACTCAGGCAGAGAGGAAGCAGTTATACATCTGAGCCGCCAGGTCAAGAGTAGGCTTCTCTAGCATTGCACCAGGGAATGTGCTCTGTGAGGAGAGGGAAACTGTCTACATCAATTATTCTTAAACTTGAGTTGGATGAGATCTACCTGAAGGGCTTGTTATGCATGAAAGGCTGGCTTCAACCGGAGTTTCCAGCTCTGCCTGGAAGGTCAGCTCATTTACATTTATGTCTAGGAGCTCAGGGGCTGGTGATGCTCATGTGGGATCATGCTTTGAGAATTGCTGGTCTAGATATGGAACCCAACTGTTGGCTTTGGCCTTAGAAGACTGAGTTTGTATTAGCTCAGCTCTGACATGTTTGATTTACTGTAAGCAGGCAGGTTTGCCTCTCACTGCCTTTCAGAAACCTGTTATATCTAAATTCTAGGCTGCCCAAGTTAAAGTATTTTAGTTTCATGAAAATGCTGAGTGTACTACAGATGGGCAGCTTGTTTATGATATTGGATACTTGGGATTAGCAAACATTAAGAAAGAAAGTTAATGCAGAAAATTCTTTTAAATAATTAATCAAGCTTAATTAATTAAATATCATTAATTGATTAACTTTTTACATCCCAACAGCTGTTTGCCCTCCCAGTCGTTCCCAGTCCTCCCATGGATATCAACTAGCTCTGGCATGGATATCAGGTTGTAGTAGGACTAGGTGCATCTCCTCCTACTGAGGCTAAATAAGGCAGCCCAGTAGGAAGAAAGGATCCCAAAGGCAGGCAACACTCAGAGACAAACCCTGCTCCCACTGTTATGTGTCCCACTTGAAGACCAAGCTGTGCAACTGTAACATGTGCAGAGGACCTAGGTCAGCCCCATGTAGGTTCCATGGTTAGTGTTCCTCTCTGTGGGCCCCTAGGGGTCCAGGTTAGTTGATCTGTAGGTTTTCTTGTGGTGTCCTTGACCCTTTGACTTCTACAATCCTTCCTCCCTCTTCTGAAGGATTTCCCCAAGCTCTGCCTAATGTTTGACTGTGGGTCTCTCCATCTGTTTCCATCAGTTGCTGGGTGAAGCCTCTCTGCTGATGATTATGCTAGAATCCTGTGAAGACTAAAATGCACAAATCATCTACCTCTGGAGAAAGCACATTCCCTAACACAGACTGCACTGAATGATGAACACTAAGTGCCAAGAGAACAGTAGGCAGATGGAAACGAGAATGACATTTGAAATATTCTTCACAGCTCCCACTCACACCTTCTTCTTCTGCCCTTCATTTAAAGGCCATTACATTAACTCTTTTACTTTGTTGCTATTTCCTATCTGTATTCAAGAAAGCCCAGAAAGCCACTAATAGCACTGAACAGTAGTATTAGCCAAATGAGAAAAAAAAAATCTAGTGTTCCTCCATGTTTTCTAGAGCATCAGCTTCCTGGACCCTCCTTGTCCTGAGTTATTCTATTTTGTCTAGAGCAGCAGCTTTGTCTGCAGTTACTCCATGCTGGGTACAAATACTTAAGACAGAATGAACTGGCATCTTGTTCATAAATAATCACCATCTGTCTAGCATCGGAAACCATAGACTGATGAGTGAATTATTCATGCTTATTAAAAATACTCTAATGCTTACTGGACACATCAAACCAATGAATGATGCAGCCCCAGAGCTGAATGTAGGACAGCCACACCATGGCACATCAACCTGGCATTTGGTCTTGGGCCACTTAGTGTATTTGTCATGGCCCCTGTTTAGGACTGTCAGCCTGTCACTAACACCACCAGCTTCAAAGTTGTCCAGATTCCTCACCAGTGCCTTTGAGATATGTTCTAGCACAGTACCTATGATCTGAAATGGCTCTGACTGGGCCAATTCTGCATCTTCTGTTTGCATTACCCATTAGTTCCTGCAGACTCATTTCTAACTTTCTGTCACCTATATGTAATTGACTGAAGTGTGATATATTATTCAATGGCCAGATATTATCAGAATGAAATGGAATATTGCTGGAGTTGTGACTCCAAGGGAAGGATAAGTACTTGGTGAAGTGCAGCTTGTGAATCTTTTAATTCTCAATATATTCTGACATTGTAGAAAGGCATAAAGGTGTTCATATATGTTAACGACATAGTTTGCTAATACCCACTTAAGTAATTTTCCACTTTTCATACACAAATATTTGTACTCTGAGGTAAGCATTTTTCCCCCTCAAGATTGTAAGAGAAATATCCCTTTCATAGTAAACTAATAAATTATGATTTCTACATTCATTTCATATTGCCACTATAGCAAATACAAACTTTGCAGTGTATGACAACACATATGTCTTCCCCAAAGACTGTGGTGGTCAGAAATTAGAAATCTATCTTACTGAGCTCAAGTCCAAGTTTTGACAGGGCTTGCTCTTTTTCAAAATTCTGGAGAATCTTTCTTTTTTCTTCCTTCCTTCCTTCCTTCCTTCCTTCCTTCCTTCCTTCCTTCCTTCCTTCCTTCCTTCCTTCCTTCCTCCCTTCCTTCCTTTTCCCTCCCTCCTTCCCCTCTTCAAGCTCCTAGTGACCGTATATATTCCTTGGTTTGTGGTTTCCCCTCCATCTTCAAAGTGTACCACTTCTGCTTCCAACATCACAGTGTCCTGTTGTCTGACTTCTTTCTTCTCTTACAAAGACCATTTGGATTATAGGCACACCTATCCAGGTAACCCCAGATCATTTCCTCACTGCATAATAACTAGCTTAACCACATAGGCAAAGTCCTTTGTTCATTAAGTCAATATAGCCATACAAATTGATACAGATTACAGGATTTAGCGTATAGCTAGATATGTGTGAGTCTCTATGTGTGTCTGTGTGTTGTGTGTGTGTGCATATGTGCTGAGTATATACAGCTTTTTAGGTGAACTAATTCACAAACAGTTTAGATAGTTTGTCTAGAGAGAATGAATGAATGTTGATATCCCTGCCAACAAAATAAAATATCTCAATTTACAAGAGTAGAAAATGATGGATATTCAACAACTTCTTATAGAAAAGGCTATGTACATATCTGTGAATGGGACATTTGGTTATACACATACTACATTCTCAATAAGTATTCTTTGACTGCATCATGTTACTGGAAAAATTCAGATTGAATTATGGGCTGGAAATGGAAGAAAATCAGAATCTTAGCACTTGATGGGAAAAGCAGACTCACAAGCTCAAAGCCAGTGTCGGCTCTGTCACAGGCTCTAGACCAACCTGGCTTTCATAGGAAGACTGTCTCAAAAAGACAAAACAAGGGGGAGGGGTGTCTAAGACTAGGCTCAACCATACCATGTCTTACCAAGAGAAAGCAAGAAAGAAACTTCTCAAAACATTCTAAATATAAAATTCAGCTGCTTGATTAGTGGAGATAAAGATGATAGGTAATGCCTCTGGGCCCTATGAAAATAACAATAGGCCTGAATGAGGCAGATGTTTTCCTTTCTAGAGTTGTTTATATGTAATATTAACTAACACAAATTCACGTAACAAAGGCTTAAACGAGACATTCTCAATTGTTTCTGAGACATATGGGTGTTTAAAAACATGCATTAAAACTGTATTTAATGTCAGTATGTGCATGCATACATGTGTGCCCAAGCACATGGCTACCATGATGCTCACTCACATAGAGGTCAGAGGACAATTGTGGGGGCTGGTTCTTTCTTTCACCCATGTGGGTCCTGAAGACCAAACTGAGATTGTCAAGCTTGGTAGCCAGAACAGTTGCCAAGTGAAGCATTTCTTTTCTTTTCTTTTCTTTTCTTTCCTTTTTCTTTCTTCCTTCATTTCTTCCTTCCTTCCTTCCTTCCTTCCTTCCTTCTTTTCTTTTCTTTTCTTTCTTTCTTTCTTCTTTCTTTCTTTCCTTTCTTTCTTTCTTGTTTTTTTTGTTTTGTTTTTTTTTTTTTTGTTTTTTTTTTTTTTTGGATTTGGTTTTTTTGAGACAGGGTTTCTCTGTATAGCCCTGGCTGTCCTGCAACTCACTCTGTAGACCAGGCTGGCCTCAAATTCAGAAATCCACCTGCTTCTGCCTCCCAGGGTACTAGGATTACAGGTGTATGCCACCATCGCCTGGCTAAGTGAAGCATTTCTTTAGCCTGCATATGCGTTTAATATGAAACTTTCAATAAATAATACAAATTTTAAAATGATATTTTAAAATAGAGGCAAAATTTGTAATAAACTGCATGAATTAAGCATACAGCGTAATGAAATTTCACATTTGTCCTCTCTATAACCATATAATAATATTAAAATATTCTTAGCTTAGCAGCTTTATAAAACCATAAAATTAGCTGTATTTGGTCTGCTGTTGTCAACTAAATTTGGTGATTATATCTTCCAATTAAGAAATTTTAGCTGGGCAGTGGTGGCACATGCTTTTAATCCCAGCACTTGGGAGGCAGGCTGAGTTCTAAATTCGAGGTCAGCCTGGTCTATAGAGTTCCAGGATAGCCAGGGCTACACAGAGAAACCCTGTCTCGAAAAACCAAATAAATAAATAAATAAATAAATAAATAAATAAATAAATAAATAAATGTAAAAGAAAGAAAGGAATTCTAATAGTATTAAGGGTGGAGCTTAACCATGGAACATTTATGTTGCATGTGGAAGGCCCTAGGATCAAACTCTAGTACTGCCAGAAAAAACAAAAGATGTAAACAATATAAACACTGCCTATGCATGTAGTGACAAGACTATACTCCCAGCACTCACACTAATGAGGCAGAGGAGAGAGAAGCTTGAATTCAAGTCAGTCTGACCTATGAGGCAAGCTTCTGTTCCAACAATAAACAAAAGGAAGAAACAAACAAACAAACAAACAAACAAACAAAGATTTCAACCAATCAAACTACCTAAACCAAGTGCCTTGTGGTGCTTTCCATGTTTTCTATGTGATAATAAATGGGATGAAACACTAAACCACAAGTTAGGATGATATTTAGCAGAAAAGCATGCCAGCTAATCTACATGACAGAAAAATGAGCTGCATTTAAAAATTAGGAGTGTCATCTCCACGGGTTCCTGGGAATCTCTTGCTTTCCTGGCATCTGGGACTTCCTGGTTGCTCCCCCAGCTTTCCATCCCCCATTGCTACTCACCTCTGTTCAATTTCCTGACCCTCTGTACTTCTTCTCCATCATCTCCCATACCTGATTCTGCCTCTCTTTTTCCTCTCCCCTTCCTCTCTTCTTCCCAAGTCCCTCCCACCCTCTACTTCCCTTGATTATATTGTTGCCCCTTCTTAGTAGGACTGAAGCATCCACTCTTTGGTCTTCCTGATTCTTGAGCTTCATGTGGTCTATGAGTTGTATCATGGGTATCCCACATTCTTTGCCTTATATCCACTTATCAGTGAGTACACACCATGGGTGCTCTTTTGTGACTGAGTTATCTCACTCAGGATATTTTCTAGATCCATCCATTTGCCTAAGAATTTCATGAAGTCATTGTTTTTAATAGCTGAGTAGTACTCCATTGTGTAGATGTACCACATTTTCTGTATCCATTCCTCTGTTGAGGGACATCTGGGTTCTTTCCAGCTTCTGGCTATTATAAATAAGGCTGCTGTGAACATAGTGGAGCATGTGTCCTTACCACATGTTGGAGCATCTTCTGGTGTGGTCCTGGGGCATGGAGGCCCTGCTGGGTGCAAGAGTTCTGGCAGAGGGGAGGGCGGGGGGGGGGGGGAGCACAGGGACCCTAATGGAGGAGTTAGGGAAAGGACTGAAGGAGTTGAAGGGGCCTTATCTGGCATCAATGAGAAGGTGAGCCCCTTCGTCCTATGGAGGCTCGATAACCCAGTGTAGGGGAATGCTAAGGAGGTGAGGCAGGAGTGAGTGGGTGAGTGGGGCACCCTCACAGAAGCAGGGTAAGGGGGAATGAGATAGGGGGGTTGCAGAGGAGTAACCAGGAAAGGGAATAACATTTGAAATGTAAACAAATAAATATCCAATTAAAAAATTAGGGGTGATTACCACTTATAAAAATATTTGAGTTTACCATGGGGCACTTAAGATTTTTTTCTATACAATGAATGCCAAGTCACCATCACTGGCCATGAGGAGTGACTTCTTCCTGTAAAATTCTTTGCATTACATACCATGGGATCTACAGCACAGAAAAAAAATACTGACACTTCTGGTTTACAACAGAGCTTGAAAATTATGTTCTTTAACCTGGGTAGATACAGGCTAAAAAGACTAGATGGAAAAAATACCATAGAAAGAAAAAGGATTTACAATCAAGTTAACAGGGCTGGCAAGATGGCTCAGTGAGCAAAAGACTTGCTGCAGAAATATGAGTTCAATCCTCAGCCTATTCTAATTAGAAGGAGAAAATCTGCTCTACAAAGTTCTCTCTTGACCTCCACACGAGCCATGGCATACCCAAACCCATATCAAACATGAATCCTACACACCTACACATACAGTAATAAAGAGAAAAGGTAAAAAAGACGTAGGCCATGAGGAATTTTCTACAAATAAGATTTAAGAATTGAAGTTGGAAAATTTCCTGAAATTTTAAGATACCTTTTAATATAATTATATACACATACATGCATGTGTGTGTACACATATATAAAATAAAAGTGTATGATACAATATTATATATGTGTGTGTGTGTGTGTGTGCAAGTACATGAATAAACAGGGTAGTCCCATGTTATTACATGTTTTAAAAACCCTTCATTACTACTTTGTGGAATTATTCCTATACAGCTATTACTATGATAATAGAGTTGGATAATTTCTGTTACAAAAGTACAAGTAGAGCATAAACTAAATATCAGTAATATTTCCTATTTTGAGAATTTATAAAAGATTACTGTATTCACTTCATTTCCATTCCACCCTCTTCAATTCACACCTCTTCTTTAATTGATATTGTACACACACACACTATAGTCTGCTGTGTCTATTTAGTGTTGCTCGTATGTGTAAGTGCTTAGGACTGCTCACTTAGTATTGTATAACTATAAGGTCATGGAGAAGACTGAATTTCCTGCTCTTAGCAGTCCCTAATTACATGACAGCTCTTCAAATGGGACCTTGTAAGGTTTTCCCTGTGCACTTTGGGACATCATCCTGTGTTGTGTACTTAACTTTGGTTACTTAGGAACTGATTATTTCCAATGCACTCATGAGTTCTTATTCACAGGGATAGTCAATATTACTAACAGGTCTTATTGGTATGCTTTTTATGGTAAATAATTTTCCTATACTGGCAAGTGGTTAGCATTTTAATTTTCCTCCTTATCAGCTTATGAAAAGATGAATATCAAGTCTGAACTTCAAAATTTTCTCTCCTTTTAAAAACTGTCAGTAGTACATTTGTGTGTGCGGGAGTACAAGTCGCTGTATCTCTCATAATAATTTGGAGTTAATGTGGACTAAAGCACAGAATGGCATGTTGCGTTTTAACACTATACATGGACCAGTTGTCAAACTGACAGAAAAATGCCTAATGCAACAGCTGCACTGAGTGCTTTGCCAACATCTCATCCTAAATAAATGTTCATTCTCCTCAGTGCAATTAACTCTCCTACACTGGCAGACTTTGCTAGAAGATCATCAGGGTAGATTACCTTCCAGCATTATGAAGTAAACACTTACAGGTGTTATATCAGCAGTTAAAACTTATAAAGTTTTGCATTCAGCAAGACACTCAGGCAAATGAATCATCTAATTTATGAATAATTTATAAGAAATTCACAGCATGCTCCTGGCGTCATCCATGGCCTCTTCCAGGTCATATGACACCAATTAGAGCTGAATTTTAAATTATTCAATAACCTGAACTGTCTTGTCATTTAACATATAGATATCAATGCAGTAAACAAGTTAAATCTAATGGACCCCGGAGGTTTAAGCTCCTCCACAGCTCAGCAGCTGAGGCCGTAGGCTATCAACGAAAGGGAAAATGACAGAACACAGCCGCCACACACATCTGCAAGGCTCTAATAACTTATTCTAGTTCCCAGAGGGACTGCTGCACACTTTAGGAATATTGAATCTAAAAGACATTAAAGTCACTAATGATGAGGTTAAAAGAATGTGCACAGAGAAGACAGAGAATGACATGAAACAGCAGAACAATGGATTATACCAGGTTCTAAGAATGCCACACAGGCCTGCCAACAATATCTGCAGTGCCTACAGACCAGTAACAGGCTAAACTTTCTTTAATCATTACTATACTTCCGGAAAGTCAGAATCTGTTGAGTTGCTATAAAATAAATAGCCTGTCATGGCTGACAGTACATTCAAGCTGAAGTCAAAACCTCTGGTCATAGCTCCACTATGGTCACTTCAGAGTTCTGTTGCTTTAGGCAAATTACTGTGGTTCTGTTAAGTAGTTTAGTTGTTTATAAAGAAGGTACTTGGGCTTGACAATGTTTGTGATGCATGCTATCTTTAAGATGGATGTTCTGTAATCCAAAGAAGGGAAAGGAAAAAGGTCTGGATGAGAAATCAGCAGTGCCTTTTTTTTTTTGAGATTTTTATTTATTTATTATATGTAAGTACACTGTAGCTGTCTTCAGACACTCCAGAAAAGGAGGTCAGATCTTGTTACAGATGGTTGTGAGCTACCATGTGGTTGCTGGGATTTGAACTCAGGACCTTCGGAAGAGTAGTCGGTGCTCTTAACCTCTGAGCCATGCCTCCAGCCCCCAGCAGTGACTTCTTACTGCTTACACAGTAAGGACAGTAAGTATTATTTTATATATTTGTCCCAAACAGACGACTGAATAAGACAAATGTATACTTATGATAATAATTCTAAAAATTATGATACAATTTTAAAAGGAACAATTATTTTATTAAAGCATCTATGGTAGTAATTCAGCACATTCACAGCCTCAACTGCAGGAAAGGGCAGCTTTAAATAGTTTAGTTATTTTCTAAGAAATAAGCATATGGTTAGTTTTAATTACTTAATGAAGATAGAAAAATGTACTTGTTTCTCTCTCTCTCTCTCTCTCTCTCTCTCTGTGTGTGTGTGTGTGTGTGTGTGTGTGTGTAAAAGAAAAAAGAAATCTATAGCCATGTTGGAAAAAGGAACGAATAAAATCGTTCCAATGACTCACTTCAGTCTTTGGGGTCTTAAGATGAGAGGTAGGTTTAAATATAAGGCAAGATGTATGTATCACTACATAGTCATGGTCATGGTGAAATCCTGTCCATCACTACCCATCCTGTTCCCATTCAGCTCTATCTTGCACAGTGGTCCCACAAATAGTCAGAATAGTGTTATCTTTCTTCTTCTTCTTCTTCTTCTTCTTCTTCTTCTTCTTCTTCTTCTTCTTCTTCTCTCTCTCTCTCTCTCTCTCTCTCTCTCTCTCTCTCTCTCTTTTGGATTTTTTGGATTTGGTTTTTTTGAGACAGGGTTTCTCTGTATAGCCCTGGCTGTCCTGGAACTCACTCTGTAGACCAGGCTGGCCTCGAACTCAGAAATCTGCCTGCCTCTGCCTCCCAAGAGTGCTGGGATTATAGGTGTGCGCCACCACTGCCCCGCTTGTGTTATCTTTCTAAGAGGCAGGTTCCTCCTTTGGTAGGATGGCCATTTTTAGTGTATTAATCCTACCAACCCAGTAACATGGGAGGGCTTTCCATCTTCTGACTTCTTCAATTTCTTTCTTAGGTGTCTTAAAGGTTTTATATCACAAAATATTTTTATTTTTCTGAGGGAATTATGAAAGGAACTATACTTCCCTGATTTCTTTCTCAGTCTGTCATTTGTAGACAAGTAGGCTACTAATTTGTGTGCGTGTGTGTGTGCATTTTATAACTTCTACTTTACTGAAGAAACAAACATAATGGAATAAGAACATTCTGACTTCTTCCTTTCCCATTTCTATCCACTTGTTGTCCTTCAGTTGTCTTACTGAAGACTTCAAATACTATACTCAGTAAGTATGTAGAGGACATCTTTGTATTGTTCCTGATTTTAGTGGAAATGCTTTAAGTTTTTCTCTGTTAAGGTTGACTTTTCTTGTGGATTTGCTGGAAATCACCTTTTTTATGTTGAGGTATTTCCCTGTATCTCTAGTCTCTCCAGGACTTTTATCATGAAAGGATGTTGGATTTTGTCAAAGGCCTTTTCTGCATCTGATAAGCTGAATATGCATGTTTTGTCTTTCAGTCTGTTTATGTGGTGGACTCCATTTATTGATTTGTTTTATGTTCATCTTGCCCTGCATAATATTATATTGAAAATTAGGCACCGGGAAAGATACCTTGAGAGAAGTGGTGAGAAAAATGTTCAGAGGTCCACCCAGTTAAAGATACCGCACATACAAGCTCCTAAGAGAGTTATATGAAGCTGTCTTGTGCTTCTTTCTTAGTGTGGGATATGTGAAAGATGCCTGACTCCTAGGAAGCACTTCTAGGGTGATTTAGTGACCTCTCATTCTGCATTAACCACCAGGCTCCAGCACAGACCCAAGAGTTGCATGTGGACAGATGCTTCAGTGCAGTTTACTTTTTTTTTTTTTTTGCTTTCTAAAACAAACTGAAATTTATTTATTTATACATTCAGTGCAGTGCATTTTAACTGAATGTAAATAGTAGGCATGTTTTCTTGGAATAGTAATTTAAGTTATAGAGTTTGTTACAATCTATGTTTTGTGGAATAGATTTTTTAATACAATACAGGTATATATTCATAAGAATTGAATAAAAGACAGATTGACAAAATACAATATTTCTGTGGAATTGAATGTTATGTATCAGTCACAATTAATTTTTTTTTCACAATTAATTTTTATAGGGGGTAAGCAAAATGAATTTCTGTTTGATGACACAGAACACTTAAATGTCTTATAGTCCTCACTCCCACCAAGTCTGGCACTTTCTAGTATTTCAGTTAATACTATCTGAATGTGAACTACTGCTCCTAAAAGGGAGACCAGAAGCCATACTGTTATGTATGCCACTGGCTAAGAGAAAATGATTTGTATTAAACTTTTAGTTTAACAACTGGAGAGAAACTGTTCTGAAACAACAAGAACAAGGGAATGTTTATGAAGTACCTTTAAATGCAACTAATAGCAAGAGAGCTGGAAAAGTAGAGTGTTATTAGATTAAGAATTGCCAAAATAAATAACAGTCCTGTAACTAAAGACCAGAGTCCTTCATGAGTGTCCATGTAAGCAGCTTCACACAGGGGAAAGCTGTGGAGAAGCCAATTCTGAAAGAGTAAACTATAAAGCCAGAGACTGAAAGTGGCTGCCCTTGGAGGATTAGCCCTGCATTAGGATAAAAAGGATTGTTTAGAACTAAGAACTTGGCACTATGACAATCTTTATTCTTAAAAATTTTGGACACTGTTACCTAGTTTAGGTTATTGTGAAAAAAACTGAGTGATTTGGTTTAGATATAAAATCAAAAACAAAAACAAAAATGTGTGATTCAATTTCCATGAAACACTGGAACTTCTTTAGAAAGACAAACACAGGCAGCACCGTACATGATACAGGTACAGGAAAACCTATATTATGAATAAGCCTCCCTCCATTTGTCCCAAAATTAAATCCAACAATTGACAACTTCAAAAAAGAAAAAAGCTAAAGAAACAAGTAACCTGGTGAGAATGCCCACAGAAAGGGACAGAATCTCTGCCACTTATACATCAAAGGTTTAATAACCAGAATATAAAAAAAAACCCCTCAAAAACCACAGAACAAAACAAATGATACATTCAAAAATGAGGCTTGAACCTAAATAAGTTCCTGAATAAAAGTTCTCCAAAGGAAAAAATGGCTAACAATTTTTTTTTATGTATGATGATGAGTTTCATAAAAACATTTATTTGTATTGCGCACTGTGATTGTGCATAAACCACCTTCTTCTTGATTCTCCTGCTAGGTTCCTTCTGTATTTCAGACAATCTCTCTGTCTTTTTTTTTTTTTTTATTCGATATATTTTTTATTTACATTTCAAATGATTTCCCCTTTTCTGGCCCCCCACTCCCCGAAAGTCACATAAGCCCCCTTCCCTCCCCCTGTTCTCCCATCTACCCCTTCCCACTTCCCTGTTCTGGTTTTGCCCTATACTGGTACACTGAGTCCTTCCAGAACCAGGGGCCACTCCTCCTTTCTTCTTGTACCTCATTTGATGTGTGGATTATGTTTTGGGTATTCCAGTTTTCTAGGTTAATAACCACTTATTAGTGAGTGCATACCATGATTCACCTTTTGAGTCTGGGTTACCTCACTTAGTATGATGTTCTCTAGCTCCATCCATTTGCCTAAGAATTTCATGAATTCATTGTTTCTAATGGCTGAATAGTACTCCATTGTATATATATACCACATTTTTTGCATCCATTCTTCTGTTGAGGGATCCCTGGGTTCTTTCCAGTTTCTGGCAATTATAAATAGGGCTGCTATGAACATAGTGGCACACGTATCCTTATTACATGCTGGGGAATCCTCTAGGTATATGCTCAGGAGTGGTATAGCAGGATCCTCTGGAAGTGAGGTGCCCAGTTTTCTGAGGAACCGCCAGAATGATTTCCAGAGTGGTTGCACCAATTTGCAACCCCACCAGCAGTGGAGGACTGTTCCTCTTTCTCCACATCCTAGCCAACACCTGTTGTCTCCTGAATTTTTAATCTTAGTCATTCTGACTAACAAAGACTTCATTTTCCTCCAGTTAGAAGGGCAAAGAATAAAAGGAGGACATCAACAAATGCTAGAGGATATACAGAGAAAAAGGAACTCTCTTTCACTGATGGTGGGGTTCCAAACTGGTCAAGTCAGTATGGAAATCAGTGTAGAAAATTCTTAAAAAGTTAAAAACAGCCGAGAGGTGGTGGCACACGCCTGTAATCCCAGCACTCTGGGAGGCAGAGGTAGGCAGATTTCTGAGTTCGAGGCCAGCCTGGTCTACAGAGTGAGTTCCAGAACAGTCAGGGCTATACAGAGAAACCCTGTCTCGATAAAACCAAAGGAAAAAAAAAAGAAAAAAAAAGTTAAAAACAAATCTACCATATAATACAGCTACACAATTATACACACAGCCAAAGAAACAACAACATACTCCTCAGGGTATGAACTCTGCCATCTTCATTGCTGCTCTAGTCACATAGTTTAGAAATGGAAAGAACATAAATGCCCTCCAACTAAGGACTAGATAATGAAAATTTGTAATATACACTATGGAACACTATTCAACTGTAAAAAAAAAATATATATATATATAACAATGCATTTTGTAAGTGGATGAAACTAGATGGAGGTCATCCAGACCCAGAGAGACTAATGTCATTATGTCCTCCCTTACTGGAGGTTCCAAGTCTTCAGATGAATAAATAATCTGTAGTAATTACAGAAACCAGGAAAGTAATATAGGGTGGTGGTCAGGACAGGGGTGGGTGGGGACTGATAGGGGATAGGGAGGGGATAGGGACTAGCAGGGGGCATGTAATCTGACCGGGAAAATGGAAAAGGGAAGCTCTTTAGGGAAGGGAAGAGAGGTTAATGCAGAGGAAAGTAGGAGGAAGGTAAGGGAAGTGGTAGGACACAAGTGATCCGATAGGGAAAATAGTGAAAGGGGTTAGAGAAGGGGCATGGGGGCGAGTAGGGGAGAATGAAGGAAGGAGGTAGGTAAAATAGTATGTTGAATAAGTCTAAAAAATCCACACAGATTCATTAACAATTTACCTAAAAAAATCTATAATGCACATAATACAGTGCACATATGTGTATAAATATACACATATTGTTTTAATGAACCTTCCTCATTTAGGTTGAAAATATTCCAAGAGAGAAAGTCCACCAAACAAAAACCCTACCATCAGACATGTAATCACTGTTCAATTGCTGTGTAGCTATAACACGATCAAAGCAACTATTATGAAAAACCATTAAACTGGGTCTTGCTCACAAGTTTAAGATGTTACACATTATCATCATGACAGTGGACATGGTGGCATCCAGGCAGTCACTGAAGCAGTAGCTAAGAATAATATCCTAATCCAAAGGCAGAAAGACTCTGGGATTGGCATGGGCTTTTAAAACCCCAAAGTCCACCCCCCAATAATACACTTCCTCTAATAAGGTCATTCCTATTAACCCTTCTAATCTTTTTAAAAAGTGTATTTACTAGTGACTAAATATTCAAACACATGAACAAATACTATGATGGCCATTCTTAAACAATCCTGGTGCCCATAGCCATGTCATAATACAAAGCACATCCTATACTTCCAACAAACAATGGCATGGAATATACATTACTATTTCAAAAGGAAGAAAAGGGAGCATAATAAAGAAATATAGGACCAAAGCAAAACCGAAAACCAGAAGAACAAACTTCAGTCTCTGCATCTCTCTGATGTCAAAGCACTCTTCAGACATGCAAACCTTTTGTTGACTGCAACACACTTCTCTCTTGGGCTTGTTCATATCTAGTCTGAAGCTTTCCTTGGCAGGCATCCCACAAACTTCCAACATCTCGGGGTCTCCAAAAACACACCAACTTCCCCTTTATAGCTTCATGCAATGGTTTCTCTATGTCCCTATATACAGGGACACCCCAACACATACCTGGTCTCAGTGGCTTTCCTTAGCTGAGAAGTAAGATTCTTCAACCCCTTTCTTTTAACCTTTACCCTAAAGCTAGAACCATGTAGCTAAAACTGCCAAGTCCTGCTGCTTGCTGAAGTTGGAACTTGGCTCCCTGCTGCAATTATACTTGCATCAGTGTTCTCTTGTTGATGGTTTCCTTCACTGTTGAAGCTATTTTTCATTTCTTTTCTCTAAACTTATCTCCTTGAGCACTAGGTTAACCTCCATTATATTTCCTGGTGTCCCCTTTCTCCTCACACAATATATTTTGTATTTCTTTGTCCAGCTTTTTCCATTTCATCATAGATCATAGATATTTTGTGGTAATAACCACAAAACACAGTCAATATTGGCTGTCGTGAAATCTCCTCAACCAAAGCCATTAAAAAAAACTCTTCGATTTAGCCCTAGGCAGATTTTTTTTTTTTTTTTTAAAGTACAAGGGCAAAAAGCAATGCCCATCTCTTTTTGGCCAAAATATCACAACAATGGATTCTAGGCCACAACAGTTCAAATCATTATCATACCTGTGTTCCATATTCCTACTAGAATGACCCATTAAGTCCCATTCAACAAGACTTGGGAGCCAAGAATGATGACGAGTGGATTCAGGGAACCACATGATAGACTGAGAGAACTGACTCACCCAAGTTGTCCTCTGACCTTCACATACACTTTTTGGAAAATCTTTTTGTGCACCATGTAAAGATTGTCTTTGTATTATTCAAATATTGATTTCTGTACTGGTTGAATACAGGTTGGATCATCACCTGCCTTAGTATCATCTTCTGATTGGATTAATAAAGAACTGAGGCAGGAAACGAAAGGTGGGATTTCCAAGCAGTGATTGGAAGGAACTATGGGAAGAACTGAAGTACAGAATTTGCCAGCCAGACATGGAAGTCAGACATACCAGGACTGAGTGAGAGAGAGGTAATGAGCCACATGGAAAACATGGGCTAGAATAAACAAGTTAATTAAGTTACTACAAACTAGCTGGGAAATAGCCTAAGCTATCATGCTTAAACTTTCATAAATATTAAGTCTCTGTGTCATTATTCGGGAGTGAGCAGGTCAAGACAGTCGTATGGCATTTTACTTCTCTTGTCTAGTCCTACTTATCTTTAATTAAATGTTTTTGAAATCTTTATATTTCCTTCTATTCCTTGCTCTGGGTGCTGGTCTAGTACTAAATACAAGAATTACTGGCATAAGGGTCATTTGAAAAGAAAAAAATTTAAGATATTAAAAGGAAGAGAAGTAGAAATCTAAAGAAAGTAAAAAGCTAAACTTTGTGAATCTGTCTAATGATCAACGAATGAACAAAATCTTATGAATCTTTTCTCTCCTGTTTTGTAGCTGTCTTCCACAGCACAGGCAGGCAGGCAGGCAGGTAGGGAGGGAGGGAGGGAGGAAGGCAAGGAGGGAGGGAAGCAGGAAGGGAGGGAGGCAAGGAAGGAGGATAGGGCTCTGGTGGTGACTGCAGATATCACGCAAGGCATGAGCCCCAGTACAGATGACCCCCCTACATTTGCCTAGACAGAAAAGAAGTATGATCAGGTATATCAAGTGTTATATGCACAGACCAAGAGTTGGAAGATTAAACTGGCCTTAACTGAGTCAGGAAAATAGGAATTTTCATAGTAGACAACTAAACTAAATTATGGAAGATTAACTGGAATTAATTAAAAATAAGTATGATTTTATGTAGGAAATTTCATGTAAAGTATACATTTTTAGAATAAGAATTATGGAAATTTATATGTATATGGATTGCTTTAAAGAGTTCAGGGTGTTGGGCAGTGAGAATAGATAAAGCCAAAATCTTAGGTATAGACCTGGGGAAAAGTATTAATGTTCTTGTGAAATGGATGCCAGACCATAAGGGCTATGATAGGATAGATTCTAAAGATGCAATGAAATGACTTTGACTACAATGACAATTACAAAGAAACAGAAAATTAAGTCCTACTCTCCTACTCCATGTATGTTCAAGGGATATAAGCCAGGTTTTTGTACACAACAGACATGCACTTTACATCAGAACTGCAACCCCAACTAACAGATGCTACTGAAAGAAAGAACTTAATTTAAAATGTGACAAAGCAGTATATATTATTCCCATATAAATTGTTTTGCTGGCTTCTTACATAGTAGGATTTTGGTTTGCTATGAGTAAAGAGACCATACACATAATAGTGTGTGTGTGTGTGTGTGTGTGTGTGTGTGTGTGTGTGTATGTGTGTGTGTGTGTGTGTGTGTTCTCATGTATAAGCAGGATCTAAAAACAAAACTGAACTCTTGTAAATTGAGAACAGAGTACTAAATTTCTAGTTACCAGAAACTAGAATAAAGGAGGAGCAGGGGAGATGTATATGGATAAATGGATGGATACTAAGTTACAATCCAATAGTTAAAAGATGGAGAGATATGCCATGGTATTCTACGGCATAGCTACTATAATTAGATAACAAGAATGTACTGCTATATATTTAAAAGTATCCAGAAGAAAGGACTCTGAATGTTCTTAGCACAAAGGAATTATGAAGGGAAAGATGGGTGTTTTAGTCAGGGTTTCTACTCCTGCACAAACATCATGACCAAGAAGCAAGTTGGGGAGGAAAGGGTTTATTCAGTTCACAGTTTTGCATTGCTGTTCATCACAAAAGGAAGTCAGGACTGGAACTCAAGCAGGTCAGGAAGCAGGAGCTGATGCAGAGGTCATGGAGGGATGTTACTTACTGGCTTGCTTCCCCTGGCTTGCTCAGCCTGCTCTCTTATAGAACCCAAGAGCACCAGCCGAGGCATGGCACCACCCAC
Source organism: Apodemus sylvaticus (assembly GCF_947179515.1). Lineage (NCBI taxonomy): Eukaryota > Metazoa > Chordata > Mammalia > Rodentia > Muridae > Apodemus > Apodemus sylvaticus. The sequence goes on from NC_067484.1 coordinate 80,568,463, forward strand.
AAGGGGCCCTCCCCCTTCATCACTAATTGAGAAAATGCCTCACAGTTGGATCTCATGGAGGCACTTCCCCAACTGAAACTCCTTTCTCTGTGATAACTCCAACCTGTGTCAAGTTGACACACAAAATATACAAAATCATTGAATCAATTTAAAAATGATATGTATATGGCAATGCTGAATAGGTTTTCATTATGATGCCATAGCTTGATATGGTTATGAAGTAAATTACAGCTAATGTGGAAACAATATCACACACCTGAACACCACCCCCCACAAATTAGTAAATGGTTTTTCATTGTAACCTGAAAGAAGAATGAATAAAGAAAATGTGGCACATTTATACAATAGATTATTACTCAGCCATTGAAAAATAAAAAAAAAAGAATCATGAAATTCACAGGTAAATGGATGAAACTAGAGAAAAAATCATATTCAGTAAGGTATCCTAGACCCAGAAAAAGAAATATGGTATATATTTGCTTATATATGGATATTAGCATTTAAGTCAATAATAACAAAGCTATAATCCATAGAACCACAGAGGTTAGGTATAGATTAAGGTACTAGGGAGGACAGATAGATCTCATTAGGAAAAGGAAATAGAATAGATATTTATGGATGGATGGAAGTGCTGGAATGGGACCAAATGGGAAGAGGTAGCTAAAATTAGTGGTCATTTGCTGAATCCTAATACAGTAGAAAATTCCTAAAATAAATACATATACAAATGAAACTGCAAAATGTGTATCTATTTTCATTTTTCTACATACAGACTACTAGTTAGACCAGGACCATTTATTGAAGATGCTTTCTTTTTTCCATTGTATATTTTTGGCTTGTCAAAGAAGTGTCCAGAAGTGTGTGGCTTTATTTCTGGGTCTTCAATTCTATTCCACTGATCAATGTGTCTGTCTCTGTACCAATACCATACAGTTTTTATCACTATTGCTCTGTAGTATAGCTTGAGGTCAGGGAGGGTGATTCCCCCAGCAGTTCTTTTATTGGTAAGAATTGTTTTCGATATTCTGGATTTGTTCCTTTTCCAGATGAAATTGAGAATTGCTCTTTCCATGTCTTTGAAGAATTGTGTTGGGATGTTGATGGGGGCTGCATTAAATCTGTAGATTGTCTTTGGTAGGATGGACATTTTTTACTATGTTAATTCTGCCAATCCACGAGCATGGGGGATCTCTCCATTTTCTGAGATCTTCAATTTCTTTCTTGAGAGACTTGAAGTTATTGTCATACAAATCTTTTACTGTTTGATTAGAGTTACTCTAAGATATTTTATATTGTTGGGACTATTGTGAAGGGAGTTGTTTCCCTAATTTCTTTCTCAGCCAGTTTATCATTTTTATAAAGGTTACTGATTTTTTTGAGTTGATTTTTTTGAGTTAATTTTATATCTAGCCACTTTGCTGAAGTTGTTTATCAGCTGTAGATCCATATTTGTCACCATGCACAAAGCTCAAGTCCAAGTGGATCAAGAACCTCAACATAAAACCAGATATACTGAATCTAATAGAAGAGAACCTGGAAAGTTTCTGTAAGGCCAAGGGCATAGGACAAATTGGCAACTTATAGATTGGGAAAAATCTTCACTAACCCCACATCTGATAGAGGACTAATATCCAAAATATATAAAGAACTCAAGAAGCTAACTACCAAAAAGCCAAATAACTCAATCAAAAAACAGGGTATAGAAAAAAGCCAAATAACTCAATCAAAAAACAGGGTATAGAATTAAATAGAGAATTCACAACAAAGGAATCTCGAATACCTGAGAAGCACTTAAAGAAATGTCCAAAGTCCTTAGTGATCAGGGAAATGAAAATCAAAACAACCCTGAGACTCCAATCAGAATGGATAAGTTCAAAACCTCATGTGACAGCACATGTTGGTGAGGATGTGAAGAAAGAGGAACACTCCTCCATTGCTAGTGGGATTGAAAACTGGTACAACCACTCTGGGAATTAGTCTGGAGATTCCTCAGAAAATTTGAAATAGATATACCTGAAGATCTAGCTATACCACTCTTGGGCATATACCCTAAAGATGCCCTACCATTCCACAGGGGCACATGTTCTACCATGTTCATAGCAGCCTTGTTTGTGATAGCCAGAAGCTGGAAACCACCCAGATGTCCCACAACAGAAGAATGGATACAGAAAATGTGGCTCATTTACACAAAGGAATACTACTCAGCTATTAAGAACAAGGTCATCCTGAGTTTTGCAGGCAAATGAATGGAACTAGAAAATATCCTGAGTAAGGTATCTCAGACCCAAAAGGACATGTATGGTATGTACTCACAAATAAGTGGATATTAGCAAAAAAAAAAAAAAAAAAAAAAGGACAGAATACACAGGATGCAGTCTACAAAACTAAAAAAAAAAAAAAAAAAAAAAAAAAAAAAAAAAAAAAAAAGACAAGCAGAAGAGTCCAAGTGAGGATGATTCAATCTCACTTGGGAGGGAGAAGAAAGCAATCACTGGAGTGGAGAGGGAGGGAGGGACTTGGGTAGGAAAGGGGACAGAGAGTGGATGAGTGGAACATGATCAGGTATTGGGTGGGGGAACAGGTAACCTTGGGAGGTAGGAGGTGGGCGGGGACCCTCCAGAATATATCAGAGACTGGGGAGGTAGGAGACTCTAAGGACTCAAAGGGAGAGAGCTTAGATGAAATGCTGGAGAGTGGGGAGAGGGAACACTGTAGAGCCCACCTCCTACAGAAAGACAGGACATCAAGAGTGGGGCAGGGTTGCCAATCCACAGTCAAAAACTCTGACCCATAATTGTTCTTGTCTGAAAGAACTGGAGGGACAAAAGTGGAGAAGAGACTGAGGAAAAGGAGGTCCAGTGACAGGCCCAAATTGGGATCCAGCTCAAGGGAAGGCCCCAAGGCCTGACATTATTACTGAGGCTTGGTGTGCTCACAAAAAGGGCTTATCATGACTGCCCTCCAAAAGACCCAAGAAGCAGCTGAAAGAGTCAGATGCAGGTATTTACACCCCACCAATGGACAAAAGCTGCTGACCCCTGTAGTTGAATTAGAGAAAAGCTAGAAGTGGAGGAGGAGGTGGGTGAACCTGTAGGAGGACCAGCAGTCTCAACTAACCTGGACCCAAGCTCTCTGCACCATGAACCAGACAGCATATACCAGCTGATATGAGGCCCCCAACACATATACAACAGAGGACTTCTGGGTCTGGATTCAGTCAGAGAAAGATACACCTAACCCTCAAAAGACTGGAGGCTCCAGGGAGTGGGGCTGGTCTGGTGGGGTGAAGGGTGGGGAGGGAAGGACATCCTTGTGGAGATGGGAGTTATAGGGAGGAGGTATGGGATGTGGAACAGTCATAGGCTGGACTGTCAGGGGGATAAAATCTGGACTCTTAAAAAAGATTAAATAATATAAAAAAGAAATTGCAAAATAATTAGAGAGACAGAACCTCAGCTCAATTGGCCAACTCTTATTACCAAATGAAGCTCTTAGTCTAGGGATTTTAATAATCTAGAGTTATTAGCCAAAGAGAATTCTCAAACAATTGAAGGTGTTGTCAAGACCATAGGTTTCTCTCTACAAATTGACAGCAATTGCTGAAGAGGAGTCTTTACAATACCAACACAACTCATTGAACATGGAGAAGTTGAGCTGGTGCATTCATAGAGCCTTCACCCCTATATTCTTTCATACAGGAAGGTTCTCTGTACAATACCAGAAGAGAAACATACCACCTTAGCCACAAATCCTTTGATCTACAATGGAGTCTTGCCTGCATGATATGTCCAGGCAATGGTGGCACAAAACTTATAGGAGTAACCAACCAAGATCTGATTTGATTTAAGGTCCATACCATGAGATGGAACTCATACTCAATAAAATCCTGAGACTAAACATCCCAGGAACCCAGGGTAAAAGCAAAATTACTGTTTTAAAAAGAGAAACAGACTGGGCGGCGGCGGCGGCGGCAGTACAGCAGTGGCTGGTCCAGCTGAAGGGCCATCAGCAGTGGAACCAAGGTGACACAGGGTCCAGTTAGGCCCTGCGCTCACGACCACTGACCTTCACTGACCAGCCAGGCTGCAAACAGCTGCGGTTTTGCGGCGCCTTTCACTGCACGGAAGCCACTTCAGAACTCGGCCTCTCCATCTTGATTTCGAAATCCAGTGACATCGGACAGTCTGAGGTACACAAACATAATCCGAGGCCAACACCTAGGGGGTCTGAGCCCGACGGGCGTTGTCCTGCACCCAGGCCCTTGGCTGTTCGGGGGGGGGGGGGGTATCGGGGCGCCAACCCAGCCAGGAGGTTTTTTTGCCCGGGCCTGCGCGCACCGCCATTTTGCCTGCAGGACAACAGAGAGCTCTGGCGGGCAGAGCCATAATGGGCATAGCCTGAGGCTAACAAAGCAGGGGTCTAGGCCCCAAAAGGCACAGGACTGACCCCAAGATCTGGGCGGCTTGGTGGGCCATCTGTGAGTCAACCCGCCCAGGAGGCTCTCCCGGCGCTTTCGGGGACCGCGGGCGCACACGCCTGCCATCCTGGTCACCTGGCGGACCCAATTAACAGTCATAGCCCTAGGGGAACTTGGCTTGGACCTTGGCCTCCCAGGCTTTTGCCTGGACTTAGGGCCTGGGCAGCCAGGCTAACCTTGTGTGCGACAGCCCGGTGGGGGGATCAGCTGCCCAGCGGAGTGATCTGAACATAGGGGAGGTCCCAGCAGCATACACCATCGGCGCTCCCTGGGGGTGCACACGGGCTCCATCTGGTCCACAGACACAATCTGGGGCAAGGCCTCAGGCGGGAGCCCTCAGCTCAACTCTCTCCGCTGCCGGATCCAGATCAGCCTGGGCGGCAGCACCACATCACCAGGTCCGGGCGGCCAGCTGGGAGAAGTCAGTGTGCTCCAGTGAATCCAGCGGGCCCCAGCGGGAGCCTTCGGGTGCCTGCTTCGGGATCTGAACAGCCTGGGCAGCAGCACCCTGTCTATAGGCAGTGCAGGGGGTAAGCTGTGCACCAGAGGCCAACTGGGAAGGGGCAGCTTGCACTGGTGAGTCCAGCATTGACAACACCAACTAACACCAGTGAGAACTAGATGGCAAAAGGCAAACGTAGGAATATCTCTAACAGAAATCAAGGCAATATGGCAACATCTGAACCAAATTCTCCTCTACCAGCATGTCCTGGATACCCCAACACACCAGTAAAACAAGATTTGGATTTAAAATCACTGGTCATGATGCTGGTACAGGAACACATGAAGGACATACTTAAAGAAATTCAGGAAAAAATGCATCAAAAGTTAGAAGCCCTTGCAAGGGAAACACAAAAATCATTGAAAGAAATCCAAGAGAATACAAAAGCCAACAATGAGGAAACACAAAAAAAAAACTTAAATACAGGAGAACTTTGGTCAACAGGCTGAGGTCATAAAAGAGGAAACACAAAAATCTCTTAAAGAATTACAGGAAAGCACAAACAAGCAAGTGAAGGAGCTAAGCAAAACCATCCAGGATCTAAAATCAGAAGTAGAAACAACTAAGAAAACTCAAAGGGAGACAACTTTGGAGATAGAAAGCCTTGGGAAGAAATCAGGGGACAGAGATGCAAATATCAACAACAGAATACAAGAGATAGAAGAAAGAATCTCAGATGCTGAAGATTCCATAGAAACCATGGACTCAACAGTTAAAGAAAATGCAAAATGCAAAAAGCTTGTAACCCAAAATATCCAGGAAATCCAGGACACAATGAGAAGACCAAACCTAAGGATTATAGGCATAGATGAGAGCGAAGATTTACAACTTTAAGGGCCAGCAAATATCTTCAATAAAATTATGGAAGAAAACTTCCCTAACCTAAAGAGAGAGATGCCCATGAATATACAAGAAGCCTACAGAACTCCAAACAGACTGGACCAGAACAGAAATACTTCCCGTCACATAATAATCAAAACACCAAATGTTCTAAACAAAGAAAGAATATTAAAGGCAGTAAGAGAAAAAGGCCAAGTAACATATAAAGGAAGACCTATCAGAACCACAGCAGACTTCTCACCTGAGACTATGAAGGCTAGAAGGTCCTGGGCAGATCTCACGCAGACTCTAAGAGAAAACAAATGCCAACCAAAACTACTATATCCAGCAAAACTCTCAATCACCATAGATGGAGAAACTAAGATATTTCATGACAAAACCAAGTTTACCCAATATCTATCCACAAACCCAGCCCTACAAAGGATAATAGGAGGACAACACCAATACAAGGAGGGAAACTTCACCCTGGAAAAAAGCAAGATAGTAACCTTTCATCAAACCCAAAAGAAGTTAAGCAATCAAATTTAAAAAATAACGTCAAAAATGATAGGAAGTAACAATCACTATTCCTTAATATCTCTTAACATCAATGGACTTAATGCCCCAATAAAAAGACACAGACTAACTGACTGGATACGTAAACAGGACCCTACATTTTGGTGCTTACAGGAAACACACCTCAGGGTCAAAGACAAACACTACCTTAGAGTAAAAGGCTGGAAGACAATTTTACAAGCAAATGGTCTCAGGAAACAAGCTGGAGTAGCCATTTTAATATCAGATAAAATTGACTTTCAACCCAAAGTCATCAAAAGAGACTCTGAGGGACACTTCTTGCTGGTCAAAGGAAAAATACAACAAGAACTCTCAATCCTGAACATCTATGTTCCAAATGCAAGGGCGCCCTCTTTCGTAAAAGAAACTTTATTAAAGCTCAAAGCACACATTGCACCTAACACAATAATTGTGGGTGACTTCAACACTGCACTTTCCTCAATGGACCGATCAGGAAAACAGAAACTAAACAGGGACACAATGAAACTAATTGAAGCTTTGGACCAATTAGATTTAACAGATATATATATAGAACATTCTATCCTAAAACAAAAGAATATACCTTTTTCTCAGCACCTCATGGTACCTTCTCCAAAATCGACCATATAATTGGTCACAAGACAGACCTCAACAAATATAAGAAGATCGAACTAATCCCATGCATCCTATCTGATCACTATGGAGTAAAAGTGGTCTTCAATAGCAACAGAAACAACAGAAAACCCACATACACGTGGAAACTGAACAATACTCTACTCAATGATACCTTGGTCAAGGAAGAAATAAAGAAAGAGATTAAAGACTTTTTAGAACACAATGAAAATGAAAACACAACATACCCAAATCTATGGGACACAATGAAAGCAGTGCTAAGAGGAAAACTCATAGCCCTGAGTGCCTCCAAAAAGAAAATGGAGAGAGCATACATTACCAGCTTAATGACACACCTGAAAGCCCTGGAACAAAAAGAAGCTATTTCACCCAAGAGGAGTAGAAGGCAGGAAATCATCAAACTCAGGGCCGAAATCAATCAAGTAGAAACAAAGAGAACCATACAAAAAATCAACAAAACCAGGAGCTGGTTCTTTGAGAAAATCAACAAGATAGATAAACCCTTAGCCAGACTGACCAAAGGGCACAGAGAAAGTATCCAAATTAACAAACTTAGAAATGAAAAGGGAGATATAACAACGGAAACTGAGGAAATCCAAAAAATCATCAGATCCTACTACAAGAGCCTGTACTCAACACAACTGGAGAATCTGGAGGAAATGGACAATTTCCTTGACAGATACCAAATACCAAAATTAAATCAGGACCAACTAGACCATCTAAACAGTACCATAATGCCTAAAGAAATAGAAGGAGTCATAGAAAGTCTTCCAACCAAAAAAAGCACAGGACCAGATGGTTTCAGTGCAGAATTCTATCAGACCTTCAAAGAAGAGTTAACACCAATACTCTTCAAACTATTCCACAAAATAGAAACAGAAGGAACACTACCCAATTCCAAAGCCACACAAAGATCCAACAAAGAAAGAGAACTTCAGACCAATTTCCCTCATGAACATCGATGCAAAAATACTCAATAAAATTCTTTTTTTTTCTAGTTCTTTTTTTTCTTTTTCTTTTTTTTATTCGATATAATTTATTTACATTTCAAATGATTTCCCCTTTTCTAGCCCCCCCCCCACTCCCCGAAAGTCCCGTAAGCCCCCTTCTCTTCCCCTGTCCTCCCACCCACCCCTTCCCAGTTCCCCGTTCTGGTTTTGCCAAATACTGTTTCACTGAGTCTTTCCAGAACCAGGGACCACTCCTGCTTTCTTCTTGTATCTCATTTGATGTGTGGATTATGTTTTGGGTATTCCAGTTTTCTAGGTTAATAACCACTTATTAGTGAGTGCATACCATGATTCACCTTTTGAGTCTGGGTTACCTCACTTAGTATGATGTTCTCTAGCTCCATCCATTTGCCTAAGAATTTCATGAATTCATTGTTTCTAATGGCTGAATAGTACTCCATTGTGTAGATATACCACATTTTTTGCATCCACTCTTCTGTTGAGGGATACCTGGGTTCTTTCCAGCATCTGGCAATTATAAATAGGGCTGCTATGAACATAGTAGAACATGTATCCTTATTACATGGTGGGGAGTCTTCTGGGTATATGCCCAGGAGTGGTATAGCAGGATCTTCTGGAAGTGAGGTGCCCAGTTTTCGGAGGAACCGCCAGACTGATTTCCAGAGTGGTTGTACCAATTTGCAACCCCACCAGCAGTGGAGGAGTGTTCCTCTTTCTCCACACCCTCTCCAACACCTGCTGTCTCCTGAATTTTTAATCTTAGCCATTCTGACTGGTGTAAGATGAAATCTTAGGGTTGTTTTGATTTGCATTTCCCTAATGACTAATGAAGTTGAGCATTTTTTAAGATGCTTCTCCGCCATCCGAAGTTCTTCAGGTGAGAATTCTTTGTTTAACTCTGTACCCCATTTTTTAATAGGGTTGTTTGGTTTTCTGGAGTCTAACTTCTTGAGTTCTTTATATATATTGGATATTAGCCCTCTATGTGATGTAGGACTGGTGAAGATCTTTTCCCAATTTGTTGGTTGCCGATCTGTCCTCTTGATGGTGTCCGAAGAGGCTGAAAACATCCAATGGAAAAAAGATAGCCTTTTCAACAAATGGTGCTGGTTCAACTGGAGGTCAGCATGCAGAAGAATGCGAATTGATCCATCCTTGTCTCCTTGTACTAAGCTCAAATCCAAATGGATCAAGGATCTCCACATAAAGTCAGACACTCTGAAGCTAATAGAAAAGAAACTGGGGAAGACCCTTGAGGACATCGGTACAGGGAGAAAGTTTCTGAACAGAACACCAATAGCGTATGCTCTAAGAGCAAGAATTGACAAATGGGACCTCATAAAATTACAAAGTTTCTGTAAGGCAAAGGACACCATCAATAAAATTCTTGCCAACCGAATCCAAGAACACATCAAAACAATCATCCACCATGATCAAGTAGGCTTTATCCCGGGAATGCAGGGTTGGTTCAATATACGGAAATCCATCAATACAATCCACTACATAAACAAACTCAAAGAACAAAACCACATGGTCATTTCATTGGATGCTAAAAAAGCATTTGACAAAATTCAGCATCCTTTCATGCTTAAAGTCTTGGAGAGAACAGGAATTCAAGGCCCATACCTAAACATAGTAAAAGCAATATACAGCAAACTGGTAGCCAGCATCAAACTAAATGGAGAGAAACTTGAAGCAATCCCACTGAAATCAGGGACCAGACAAGGCTGCCCCCTTTCTCCTTATCTTTTCAATATTGTACTTGAGGTACTAGCTCGGGCAATTCGACAACATAAAGAGGTCAAAGGGATACAAATTGGAAAGGAAGAAGTCAAACTATCATTATTTGCAGACGACATGATAGTCTACCTAAGTGACCCAAAAAACTCCACTAGAGAGCTCCTACAGCTGATAAACAACTTCAGCAAAGTGGCAGGTTATAAAATCAACTCAAGCAAATCAGTGGCCTTCCTATACTCAAAGGATAACCAGGCTGAGAAAGAAATTAGGGAAATGACCCCCTTCACAATAGCCACAAACAGTATAAAGTATCTTGGGGTGACTCTTACCAAACATGTGAAAGATCTTTATGACAAGAACTTCAAGACTCTGAAGAAGGAAATGGAAGAAGACCTCAAAAAAATGGGAAAACCTCCCATGCTCATGGATCGGTAGAATCAATATAGTTAAAATGGCCATTTTGCCAAAAGCAATCTACAGATTCAATGCAATACCCATCAAAATCCCAACTCAATTCTTCACAGAGTTAGAAAGAGCAATTATCAAATTCATCTGGAACAACAAAAAACCCAGGATAGCTAAAACTATTCTCAGCAACAAAAGAAAATCTGGGGGAATCAGTATCCCTGACCTCAAGCAATACTACAGAGCAATAGTGTTAAAAACTGCATGGTATTGGTACAGTGACAGGCAGGAGGATCAATGGAACAGGATTGAAGATCCAGAAATGAACCCACACACCTATGGCCACTTGATCCTCGACAAAGAGGCTGAAAACATCCAATGGAAAAAAGATAGCCTTTTCAACAAATGGTGCTGGTTCAACTGGAGGTCAGCATGCAGAAGAATGCGAATTGATCCATCCTTGTCTCCTTGTACTAAGCTCAAATCCAAATGGATCAAGGACCTCCACATAAAGCCAGACACTCTGAAGCTAATAGAAAAGAAACTGGGGAAGACCCTTGAGGACATCGGTACAGGGAGAAAGTTTCTGAACAGAACACCAATAGCGTATGCTCTAAGAGCAAGAATTGACAAATGGGACCTCATAAGGTTACAGAGTTTCTGTAAGGCAAAAGACACCATCAAGAGGACAAATCGGCAACCAACAAATTAGGAAAAGATCTTCACAAATCCTACATCAGTTAGAGGGCTAATATCCAATATATATAAAGAACTCAAAAAGTTAGACTCCAGAAAACCGAACAACCCTATTAAAAAATGGGGTACAGAGTTAAACAAGGAATTCTCACCTGAAGAAATTCGGATGGCAGAGAAGCATCTTAAAAAATGCTCAACTTCATTAGTCATTAGGGAAATGCAAATCAAAACAACCCGAAGATTTCATCTTACACCAGTCAGAATGGCTAAGATTAAAAATTCAGGAGACAGCAGGTGTTGGAGAGGGTGTGGAGAAAGAGGAACACTCCTCCACTGCTGGTGGGGTTGCAAATTGGTACAACCACTCTGGAAATCAGTCTGGCGGTTCCTCCGAAAACTGGGCACCTCACTTCCAGAAGATCCTGCTATAACACTCCTGGGCATATACCCAGAGGATTCCCCACCATGTAATAAGGATACATGCTCTACTATGTTCATAGGAGCCCTATTTATAATTGCCAGATGCTGGAAAGAACCCAGGTATCCCTCAACAGAAAAGTGGATGCAAAAAATGTGGTATATCTACACAATGGAGTACTATTCAGCCATTAGAAACAATGAATTCATGAAATTCTTAGGCAAATGGATGGAGCTAGAGAACATCATACTAAGTGAGGTAACCCAGACTCAAAAGGTGAATCATGGTATGCACTCACTAATAAGTGGTTATTAACCTAGAAAACTGGAATACCCAAAACATAATCCACACATCAAATGAGGTACAAGAAGAAAGGAGGAGTGGCCCCTGGTTCTGGATAGACTCAGTGAAACAGTATTCAGCAAAACCAGAACGGGGAAGTGGGAAGGGGTGGGTGGGAGGACAGGGGAAGAGAAGGGGACTTACAGGACTTTCGGGGAGTGGGGGGGCTAGAAAAGGGGAAATCATTTGAAATGTAAATAAATTATATCGAATAAAAACAAAAAAAAAGAGAAACAAATAAAAATGAAACAAAAATGTTGCAATAAAATGACTCCTAATGACATTCTGCTATCATAATCAACACCTTTCTCAGCTATCATCAGGGAAACTTTTTTTTTACTTTTTAAATACAAAGATTTTAATTATATATAATTATATATATGATCAGTTTATATATTCCTGGTTAAATATTGTCAGATTTACTGTACATATATTATCACAACCTCATATAACAAACAACTTTATTTATATTTTTTTTAGTTTTCTTTTTTTCTTTTTTTTTTTTAATTTTCTATATTCTTTGTTTATATTCCAAATGCTTTCCCCTTTTCAGGTTCTGCCCTCCCCATGTCCCATTAGCCTTCTTCTCTCCACCCATTCTCCAATCACCTCCCTCCCTCTCTCCTCTTTCCCTCTCCCTTTTCTCTGTCCTGGTACTACCCTACAATGCTAGATCAAGCCTTTCCAGGATTAGGACCCACTCCTTACTTCTTCATGGGAGTCATTTGTTATGCTAATTGTGCCTTGGGTATTCAGAGCTTCTGGGCTAATTAATATCCACTTATCAGAGATTGCATTCTATGTGTATTCTTTTGTGATTGGGTTATCTCACTTAAGATATTTTTCAGTTCCAACCATTTGCCTAAAAATTTCATGAATTCATTGTTTTTAATTGCTGGGTAGTATTCCATTGTGTAAATAAACCACATTTTCTGTATCCATTCCTCCTTTGAGGGGCATCTGGGTTCTTTCCAGCTTCTGGCTATTATAAATAAGGCTGCTATGAACATAGTGGAGTATGTGTCCTTATTGCATGCCGAGGAATCCTCTGGGTATATGCCCAGGAGAGGTATAGCAGGGTCCAGAGAAACTTGCAGTAGTTGCAGTAGTTGGGAGCAAATACAGAGACCTACACACAGACATTATGCAGAGAACGAGAGATCTTGGAACACTTTCCATAAAGGGGATGTCTTCATCAAATACTCCTCCCCTCTTTTTAGGGCTCAAGGCATCCTGAAGAAGAGGAGGCAGAAAGAAACCAGAGGGGTTTAGTACATCAGCAAACAGGCCTCTAACATAACACGATTGAAGCTCCAACGGACTCAGAGGCCAGGGCGGCATGGACAGGGCCTGCATAGTTCAGAGTCAGGTCCCTTGTCTAGATATGGCTTGGCTCCAGTCTAGAGAGTTTATGAGACTCCTCAGTATACTCAGTATACAGGTGAGTGGGTCTCCATTTCTCATGCTTCTCTTGGGCTTTAAAAACCATCTCTTGGTTTGGTTTGTCCAATTCTGATGTAGGGTCAGTTTTTTATCTTATTATATCTTATTATAATTTATTTCATTTTGTTATTGTCCTTTAGGAGCCTGTTTGTTTTCTAATGAGACACAGAAAAGGAGTGGATCCAGATCAGAGGGGAGGTGGGGAGGAGCTGGGAGGAGTAGAAGGGGAAATCATAATCAGATCATATTTGATTTAAAAAATTTCAATAAAAGGAAAAACAGAAAAATCAAAATATTTTTAACACTCTGAACACTAATATATATATATATATGTATATATATATACATATATATGTACAGTGCTATTATATAAATTTCTCAAATTTTGTACAGGCACTTATACAATGATTATTACTTAGCACATAAATTTCTTAGCCACAATTACAAAACAGTGATAAGAATAAATCATTCTTTATATTAATAACTATTTGCTTATTTTCAACAAGTTTTTATTTTTAGTCTATCATTCTCTAATACATGTGATGCTAAAATAAATGTACCTTTTTTGAACCATGTTATAGAAAAACAAATTAGATCCTAGATGAAAGACCATATTTAGATTTTTGGTTTTCACCTTCCTATCTAAAACTTTCCTATAGCATTTCTTAAAAATGAATCACTCAGATATAAAAATACAAATGCTTGATAATAGTTTCAGTAATCATAAGTTATAATTCTGTATTCTGAATAATAAAATATAAATAAAAACTATTGACAGCTCTCAGAGCAGTTTCTTCCACAAGACAGCTGCCAGACTATGTCTAGGTGACCTGTGGATCTATGTATTTATTTTAACATTTAACATAGATAAAACTATTCTCAACAACAAAAGAAATTCTGGGGGGATCAGTATCCCTGACCTCAAGCAATACTACAGAGCAATAGTGTTAAAAACTGCATGGTATTGGTACAGTGACAGGCAGGAGGATCAATGGAACAGGATTGAAGATCCAGAAATGAACCCACACACCAATGGCCACGTGATCCTTGACAAAGGGGCTGAAAACATCCAATGGAAAAAAGATAGCCTTTTCAATAAATGGTGCTGGTTCAACTGGAGGTCAGCATTCAGGAGAATGAGAATTGATCCATCCTTATCTCCTTGTACTAAGCTCAACTCCAAATGGATCAAGGACCTCTACATAAAGCCAGACACTCTGAAGCTAATAGAAAAGAAACTGGGGAAGACCCTTGAGGACATCGGTACAGGGGGAAAGTTCCTGAACAGAATACCAATAGCGTATGCTCTAAGAGCAAGAATTGACAAATGGGACCTCATAAAATTACAAAGTTTCTGTAAGGCAAAGGACAACATCAAAAGGACAAATCAGCAACCAACAAATTGGGAAAAGATCTTCACCAACCCTACATCAGATAGAGGGCTAATATCCAATATATACAAAGAACTCAAGAAGTTAGACCCCAGAAAACCAAATAATCCTATTAAAAATGGGGTACAGAGCTAAACAAAGAATTTTCACCTGAAGAACTTTGGATGGCTGAGAAGCATATTAAAAAATGCTCAACTTCATTAGTCATTAGGGAAATGCAAATCAAAATAACCCTGAGATTTCACCTTACATCAATCAGAATTGCTAAGATTAAAAATCCAGGAGACAGGAGGTGTTGGTGAGGATGTGGAGAAAGAGGAGCACTCCTCCACTGCTGGTGGGGTTGCAAACTGGTACAACCACTCTGGAAATCAGTCTGGCGGTTCCTCAGAAAACAGGGCACGTCACTTCCGGAGGATCCTGCTATACCACTCCTGAGCATATACCCAGAGGATTCCCCAGCATGTAATAAGGATACATGCTCTACTATGTTCATAGCAGCCCTATTATAATAGCCAGAAGCTGGAAAGAACCCAGAGGTAACTCAACGGAGGAATAGATACAAAAAAAAAAATGTGGTATATATACACAATGGAGTACTATTCAGCCATTAGAAACAATGAATTCATGAAATTCTTAGGCAAATAAATGGAGCTGGAGAACATCATACTAAGTGAGGTAACCCAGTCTCAAAAGATCAATCATAGTTATTATGTCACCATAAAGTAGAACGGATTGGTTCGAGAAAGCAGATGACTGACGACTGGCATTTTAACAGTAACACAGATACGGGTTTAATAAGATATAACAGGAACACGGACACTAGGTATCCATAATGATATTACTGTTCTTGTGATCTGGAAGGTAGTATCTATCTCAAAGTCTTATATATTCAGTAGAGTTTAGAGATGGGCCTAACTAGCTATGTGTTTGTCTGGATGTGCTCTTCATACAGAGAAGATATGAGAAGGCAGAACATAAGGATATTTTTCAACTCACAAGTAGAACCAAGAGTGAACCAGGCATTGTTTATTGGGTATAAATATAACTGACTTTTGCTTGTTGGTAGGATATCACGATAGCTTGTTGAATTTATTTATTAGTTCTAACAGTCTGATCTCTTTAAATGTTTAAAGATTTTCTACAAACATTTTGTTTTCTACAAACATTTTACTATTTATTTAATAACTTGAATATCTTTTTGTTTTACCTTTAAAATTTTTATATTTTGATAATATTCTTTGCCCTCCCGCATATCCACCTCACTACCCATACAACTTAATGCAGTTCTTTCTTTCAAAACAAACAACACAGTGGAATTCTCTCTTTCAAAACACCACAGAACAAAACAAAATGAAAAAGACAGAACCTCTTACTCTGAGCATTATTCAGCTGGAGACTCTGTTTTAATTCCCTTCTCCTGCAAGCTCTAATGAGGGCTGAGTAATGACACCATGACCTAGGCCCCAGCCCAAGTCTTATGTTTCTATTTGGGTCTAGAAATCATTGTGAAGTATCATATCCTCTATAATTTTTAGACAGAGCTTGGCTGAGGCCAAAATTAAGGTGATTGTTTAAATTGCCTTATTATCTGGCAAAGATGACAACAAATGTATGATTTAAATGGAATGGAACCCAGAGAGAGGGAGAACTAAGGTTCTACTGCAGAGTGTGAATGCACAACAAAAGCTGGCTCTCCTAGAGCCTTTCATGGAAAGAGAACATGGTCATTTAAATTAGGGAGATAGTCCACCCAATAAATCTAAATAAAATGAGCAGGTGGCTGTGAGTACGGCCCAGGCGTATTGGCAACAGTCTTCTTGGTTTATATGCATCAGTAAGAACTGAGCAATTCAAATTGTATGGGATATATGCAGATGCCACAAAGCCATTATCTGTTGAGCATACACCATCTGTCTAAGGAGCTGTATGCAATGGGTTTCCACCAATCGGCCTCACCTAAGAAGACTGGCAGACTTCAACAGGGCAGAGAGCATCCAGAGTCTATTAGGCTTATGGCTAAATCCTAACTGCCTGGTCACTCCAACAACACCCATTCCCCTGACCCCCAGGAAACTGTCTCCACCAGAGAAAAGGGTGTGACAAGAAGTGTATAGCAAAAGGAGCATGCCATGGTTGTCTCCGGAGGGGTCCTGCCAGAGCCTTACAAGTACAGAGGCAGGTGCTAGCAGCCAACCATTGGACTGGGCATGGGGTCCCCAAAGAAGGAGCTGGAGGATGGTCCAGAGGAGCTGAAAGGGTTTACAGCCCCATGGGAATAACAATGATTTCAGCCACCCAGATGCCCCATGACTCCCAGGGACTAAATTATCAACCAAGAGGTACACATGGTTCCAGCCAAAAATGTGGCAGAGGAATGCCTTGTTGGGATTCAGTGAGAGGAGTGGTCCTTGGTCAGGTAAAGACACAATAGATACCCCAACAAAAATGGGGGAAATGGGGGCGGAAAGGGGGGATGTGGGAGTGGGTCGGGTGGAGGGGCATATACATGGAGGCAGGGGGTGGGAGAAGGGGTTGGGGGTCATTGGGAAGGGGGGAAATGGGGAAAGGTTTAACCACTGGGAATGTAAATGAAGACGATATTCAATTAAAAAAAAGGGTGTGACAAATTTGGTGTAACAATTGTAGTTTTCAATGGTTTCTAGAAATGAATCAGACTAAGTGTGGTGAAATGCTTACATGACAGTGACTTTCCCCATAGCAGCAATGCTTAAAAGCCAACGAATATTTTAAAACCCAAACCTGACTCTAAACAAATACTTTTCTTTCTTCACACCAGGCTTGAGATAGAGGCATAGGGAAAAGGTGAGGTGGCCCTGCCAAAGTGGGAGACCTGAGAGGAGGAAGGGAAAGGGGAGCCGGGAAAGACAAGGGCACGGAGCCTTCACAGGCCCAAGGACCTCTCCTCCCATTGATGTCTGACAAGGCCATCCTCTGGTACATGTGGGGCTGGAACCATGGGTCCCTCCATGTGTACTCTTTGGTTGGTGATTACATCCCTGGGAGCTCTGGGAGTACTGGTTAGTTTATATTGTTGTTCCTCCTATGGGGCTGCAAAGCCCTTCAGCTCCTTGGGTCCTTTCTCTAGCTCCCCCATTGGGCACCCTGTGCTCAGTCCAATGGTTGCCTGAGATCACCCACCTGTGTGTTTGTTAGGTATTGGCAGGGCTTCTCAAGAGACAGCTATATGATGCTCCTGTCAGCAAGCACTGGGTGGGTTAGTGAGGGGAGGATGGGATAGGGGGTTTTCGGAGAGGAAACAAGGAAAGGGGATAACATTTGAAATGTAAATAAAGAAAATAGCTAATAAAAAAAGATTTTCTCTTGTAACCACCATCACTGCTGTGAATTTAAGAAGTCCTAAACACTGAGTGTGTAAGAGTGGAGAAAACAGGCTACACCGAAAGGATGCGTACATTACCTCAATTCTGAGGATATTAATTCTTTGTATTTGTATGAGGAAATCACTAGAGAGCCAAGACAGTAAACACCCCATGCTGGGAGAGAAATCGCAACATTATCTGGCTGCTTTTTAGTCTTTTTGTCAGAGAAGTCCTAGTGTGGGTTGTTGTCTTTGATCAGTTTTTCTGAGTCTGCCCAACTGTCTCAGAATGATGCTATTCTCATAGGACACATTCAATGTGCCTTTGCTTTCAGTTAATTTGTTCAATTGCTTGATTGTTTGCTTTAATTAAAGTATCCTTTGGACTATATAAAAAAGAAAAGACAAGACAAGGGGACTAAGCAAGGAAAAGCAATAGTGAAACAAATGTGCCCTTTTAATATTTCAAATTAGGCTTAAAAACTCTTTTAAGCTTAAAAAAACCCCTAAAAGCTAAAAATAGTATATTTCATTATATTACAATAACTAAAAATGGTTTAAACTCTCTTATCAACCCAGATTGATAAGAAAGTGACAGAGGAAGGAAGCCACCTGAGAACAGGTAAAAGATGGGGAGCAGGCAAGACTTGTCAGCCTGTGACAGATACCTTATCTCAGACTTCTGCTCTCCTGGCACTTGTTTGATTAAATGCACCCATTTCCTCTTGACAGAAAACACTTCTGATACTTTTATACTGTGAAGAGATTCACTAGCAATTTAAGAAATGATATTTCCCTTTTGCAAGCATGAATATTTTCAAATCTCAGTGCTCATGAGTTTCCTCTGCAGTGTCTGAGCCCCACCTCCCAAGTTCCCAGTTTAGAAAGTGTATGTGGGTCTTGAGGACAAGATTCCCTATATTATTATTCAGATGACAATGATCCTGGTCTCAGGGCCACGCATCTGACTACAGGAAGTTAGCATCCAATTCAGAGCCTCTCATCTCACCTTCCAAAATGAACCCAACTTCCTTTCCTGTTCTGACACAGTATCCCCTATAACCAGCCTTCACCCAAACCTCCATAACTGATTAACTTTTGTGAATTACACTACAGCACTTTTCCCAAGAGAGAAAGAAAACGTCTCTATGTGTTATTTCTCCAGTCAAGGTCTCTGACTCTGTTAGCACGTCTCTAAGCACACCATTTTTTCAACTTCTTCTAACATTTCCTACCAGAACTTTCACTACCATCTCAGCTGCATGGCACAAGGTTTTGTATATTCGTCATGAATACACTAGTCTAGAAATGCTATCCTTTGTGGGTATCTTAGACATTGCATTAAGGATTGTGCAATTACCTTTCTGTATAGCACTGTCTTCTTTCAGATTCTGTCCTACCACTTCTGACCATCTTAACTGTACTGGACTCTGATCGTAGTCTGTATAAAAGAAAGAACACATGGATTTTGTCTAGGACTTTGCCTCTGTGCCACAGTCTGGACAGTTGATCTGATCTGAGATCCAGGCCTAGAGTCTGGCCTGTTTCCTTCTTTCAGGGTAAGAGACTTGAACTGCATGGTATCTAATATTTGAACACAGTTTTTATAAATAGCATTTGACTGGTTTTCTTTTTGCTTATTGAGATGGATTACCATGTCCCTGCTTAAAAAAAAACCCAAATTAAATTTTAATGAAACTTCTATTAAATAAAGTTAGATGTTAGTATATATAGTTATTGGTACTCTTACAAAAACACACCTAATAGTTACAGTTTAACCATAGAGATGTAGCTTGGAGATTTACTTCTTGCATAAATGTCATTTAACGTATAAAAGCAGAAAGAGAATATATAAATACAGATGTCATAGAAATATAAAACATTTTCCCTATAGTTTTTTCAGATTATAATTGTATTTCTTCATTCCATAGGCCTCTCCCCTTCAAATTAATTCATGGCCTCTTTCATTGCATAGATACCTGTTTTAGTCAGTGTTCTACTGCTTTAAAGGACACCATGACCATGGAAATTCTTATACATAAAGCATTTAATTGGGCTATGCTTATAGTTTCAGAGGTTTGGTCCACTGTCATGATAGAGAGCATGACAGTGTGGACCGACAGTGGAGCTGGAGACGCAGATGAGAGATGAACATCTGGATCATCAGACAGCAGGAAGGAAGAGACATTGGGCCTGGCTTGAGCTTTTGAAACTCCAAAACTCATCCCCAATAACATACTTTCCTCATCAAGGCCACACCTCCTAACCCCAAGTAGTGCTACTTCTGATGAACAACGTTCAAATCTATGCATCTATAGGGGCCACTCTTACTCAATATGCAACGTGTATATATACATATTGCTCAATAGAGCCTGTTTTGTCTGTATAATGTTATTTGTATGTGTATTTTCAGAGCTGACAGTTTGGCAATGGACCATATAACCATTTTTTTTTTTAATGAAACAGAAAAGTGTTTTGAAAAGGAGAGACTATCAAGCTGGTTAAAGACAAATTAGAAAATATTAACAATATTGCCATGTAAATTAAAGTTTCTATTGAAAATGTTTTCACACAAAAGCTGAATTCCTGATGGCTTCAGTGTTGTTTTATACTAGAAATGTAAAAAACAGAAAAAGAAGAAATTTATGGGTCATTTAATGAATCCAGAATTATTCTAATACCTAAATCAAACAAAACCATCATAAGAAAATAAAGCCCACACAGACAATTTTAAAAGAAAACACACACTGGAGAGGTGGACAACTGGTTGTTGCCTTTTGCCACTCTGCTAAGCAGGGAAAAGAGAAAAGGGCCTATGACAAAAACTCTGCGTTGCTTACAGTATTACGGTAAGAATGGACAGTTATAAGGGAAGATTAAGGGGTAAAATGGCAAAGCCTGAACCACTGTGAAAGGAATAAGAAGGCTATGACTGAGCATGAGCTCACTGAACACGTAAGAACCGGACAGGGCTCTGAGCAATGACCGTCCCCTCCCCCCAAGCACATATAGGGCATGATTCCCTTTTATACACTACTGCTTAGAATGCAGCTTACTGAAGAGATTAAAGTGTAAATAAATACAGCTTCTATGGACGCTTTCATCTATCTCAGAAGAGAACCTAGTCCATCCCATAGACAAGGATAAACTAAGAATGGCTACAGTTCCTTCTTGTTAGCCTCAAGAGTAAATAGTTTAATCATTCTCGGCACTAGAGGCACCTGTAAAGTTGGCAGTAAGTAGCAGCAGCAACCCTTAACTAATAACTAGTAGACAAGGTCAGCAACTAACAAAGCCTGGGACAGAGGTGGACAGAGTGCAGCTAGGGGTGGAGAGAAGAAGGTTTATGGGACATATGGGGAGGGGTGATCCAGGAAAGGGGAAGTCATTTGGAATGTAAACAAAGAATATAGAAAATAAAAATATTAAAAAAAAAACAACTACTCAACCACGTTGGCAATGCATTAACACAGCATGATCCTCACCTCCCTGGCTGGCTCACCCGCAACTGCTTACAGAATCCAGCCTGTGTTCAGCTTCTATGAGAGCTCCATAAAGTTCTTAGACAAAGAGGGTCAAGGTTTTTCTCTTTGGAGAGCTACTTTCCTTAGAGAGTTTCTCTCCCTTTCCCTTAATATTTCTTAATAAATCTTGCTTCCACATTTGCTAATGATCAAGAATATCCAGATCCTTGTTCTCCATCGTCATAAGACTCAGAACTGATTGTGGATCTCTCCAACTTTTGATAACCATTGAGTTTTCTGAATCTTAGGTCACTAAATAAATCACAATGAGGCAAAGAAATATCCCACTGGACTCAGAACTCCTGCATCACTGCCTAAAGCATCTAAACAACCACAGCTGCAAAGCCAATCAACACAGCAGATCACTGGTGTCCACTGATACTGTTAACACACATAAGAGTCCTCTTTCAGAAAAGTAACATTGAAAAGCATTTAAGTGGAACTAAGAAAGGCATAAATTAAAAGTTAAAATCAAGTTTACTGCTATCTTACACAAATAATTACACTAAAACTTGAAGCATATCTAAGCAGTCTGCTGGTGGCATGAAGAAAATGATCATTTAAAACCTGGACAGTGGTTTTTTTGGTCATAAAACGTTAGCAGTGTTTTCAGTGGGTATGAGTTCACTGTTTCTTATTAAAGCTGTACACCAATATGCTCCTCTTTGTCCAGTGGACTTTGGAAACTGCCAGAAGCCAAGAGTGTGTGTGCAATGATGGCTTGGACTCTCATAAATATATTTCAATCTTAACTAAGCTTTATCTCCTTAAACAATTTCTTAATGATTTAATGGGCACAAAACACAGTAATATAACATCTTTATTCCTTACATTCAGCTTCCAAGGGCAAAATAGAAGGTAAGAGAATAAATCTGGGACTCTTAACAAGTCTAAATGTCCAGATGACAAGACAATGTATCAGCTAAAAGTATTTTTTTTTATTGCTAAAGAGTTTTATTTATATAATTTAACAATCCAAGGTGTTCAATTTCCTGGCTGCATTATTAGATATCATCCTTCCTTAAAATTACCACATCACCACAACAATAGAACATCCCACTCGACTTCCTTTTCCTAAAATTATTTAAGACTGATCCTAAAAAGAAGTCACTACCTGAAGACTTCAGCCATTGTCTACTTGAAAGTCATTAATTCTAATATATTATCCATGAGTATTACAGGTCATGAGAGTTTCAGTCAGGTCTCTGCTCCCAGAGAATTTTCACAGTATGGGTTTGGAGCACTATAATCTTTATCTTCTTCACCTGAATATTAATCATGCATCAAATTTCATTCAACTAAAAACTTTAACAAGGAATTCTATCAGATCATGAGAGAAGCTGGCAATTCTCACACTCTAGAGTATGGCTAAGTCAGGCACCCTCTAAATTCTCAATTAAACAAAAATTAAACATCTCTTGGCTTGGAGAAATATTTCAAGAAACTTCCACATATATTAAACAAACAAGAAGATGTCCTGCTAGGGGTTTTTGGAGCTATAAAATACATCTTTAGATTCAGTGCTCAATAGCTGTGCTGAAGCGATTTTCCCTCATTGAAAGGATTCTTGTAGAACAGGGCTCATTACAGGAACGGATTGGATGAGACTGGCTTCTCGGCCACCAATATTCTGCTGAATTTTAAAGATAATACTGAACAAAACAACACATTCTATTCATAACACTTCATTGAAAGAATAAATGAATTTATTACATTTATTTGTTCAGATAGCACCAAGATCATCTGCCATAAATATAGTATCTAATAGACTAAGATGCAACTTGAAAAATATAGTTATCATTAAACATAATGAAATGTTCAATTTAAAAATTAAACACATAAGCTATTGGTGTTCTGTTCAGGAACTTTTCTCCTGTGCCCATGTCCTCAAAGGTTTCCCCCAGTTTCTTTTCTATTAGATTCAGTGCGTCTGGTTTTATGTGGTGGTCCTTGATCCACTTGGAGTTGAGCTTAGTACAAGGAGTTAAGAATGGATCAATTCTCATTCTCCTGCATGCTGACTTCCAGTTGAACCAGCACCATTTGTTGAAAAGACTCTGAAGCTAATAGAAAAGAAACTGGGGAAGACCCTTGAGGACATCGGTACAAGGAGAAAGTTTCTGAACAGAACACCAATAGCGTATGCTCTAAGATCAAAAATTGACAAATGGGACCTCATAAAATTACAAAGTTTCTGTATGGCAAAGGACACCATCAAAAGGACAAATCGGCAACCAACAAATTGGGAAAAGATCTTCACCAATCCTACATCACATAGAGGGCTAATATCCAATATATATAAAGAACTCAAGAAGTTAGACTCCAGAAAACCAAACAACCCTATTAAAAAATGGGGTACAGAGTTAAACAAAGAATTCTCACCTGAAGAACTTCGGATGGCGGAGAAGCATCTTAAAAAATGCTCAACTTCATTAGTCATTAGGGAAATTGAAATCAAAACAACCCTGAGATTTCACCTTACACTAGTAAGAATGGTTAAGATTAAAAATTCAGGAGACAGCAGGTGTTGGAGAGGATGTGGAGAAAGAGGAACACTCCTTCACTGCTGGTGGCGTTGCAAATTGGTACAACCACTCTGGAAATCAGTCTGGTGGTTCCTCCTAAAACTGGGCACCTCACTTCCAGAAGATCCTGCTATACCACTCCTGGGCATATACCCAGAGGATTCCCCACCATGTAATAAGGATACATGCTCTACTATGTTCATAGGAGCCCTATTTATAATTGCCAGATGCTGGAAAGAACCCAGGTATCCCTCAACAGAAGAGTGGATGCAAAAAATGTGGTATATCTACACAATGGAGTACTATTCAGCCATTAGAAACAATGAATTCATGAAATTCTTAGGCAAATGGATGGAGCTAGAGAACATCATACTAAGTGAGGTAACCCAGACTCAAAAGGTGAATCATGGTATGCACTCACTAGTAAGTGGATATTAACCGAGAAAACTGGAATACTCAAAACATAATCCATACATCAAATGAGGTACAAGAAGAAAGGAGGAGTGGCCCCTTGTTCTGGAAAGACTCAGTGAAGCAGTATTCGGCAAAACCAGAATGGGGAAGTGGGAAGGGGTGGGTGGGAGGACAGGGGGAGAGAAGGGGGCTTATGGGACTTTCCAGGAGTGGGGGGCTAGAAAAGGGGAAATCATTTGAAATGTAAATAAAAAATATATCGAATAAAAAAAAAAAAAAGAAAGAAAAGGCTATCTTTTTTCCCCTGGATGTTTTCAGCTCCTTTGTCGAAGATCAAGTGACCATAGGTGTGTGGATTCATTTCTGGGTCTTCAATTCTATTCCATTGGTCCACTTGCCTGTCTCTGTGCCAATACCATACAGTTTTTAACACTATTGCCTGTAGTATTGTTTGAGGTCTGGGATACTAATTCCCCCAGAATTTCTTTTACTGTTGAGAATAGTTTTAGCTATCCTGGGTTTTTTGTTATTCCAGATAAATTTGAGAATTGCTTTTTCTAATTCTGTGAAGAACTGAGTTGGGATTTTGATAGGGATTGCATTGAATCTGTATATTGCTTTTGGCAAGATGGCCATTTTAACTATATTAATCCTGCCAATCCACGAGCATGGCAGATTTTTTCCATTTTCTGGGGTCTTCTTCAATTTCCTTCTTCAGAGACCTGAAGTTCTTGCCGTATAGATCTTTCACTTGTTTGGTTAGAGTCACACCAAGATACTTTATATTGCTTATGGCTATTGTGAAGGGTGACATTTCCCCAACTTCTTTCTCAGCCTGCTTATCCTTTGAGTATAGGAAGGCAACTGATTTGCTTGAGTTGATTTTATAACCTACCACTTTGCTGAAGTTGTTAATCAGCTGTAGGAGTTCTCTCGTGGAGTTTTTTGGGTCACTTAAGTATACTATCATGTCATCTGCAAATAGTGATAATTTTACTTCTTCCTTTCCAATTTGTGTTCCTTTGACTTCCTCCTTATGTTGTCTAATTGCTCTAGCTAGAACTACAAGTACTATATTGAAAAGATATGGAGAGAGAATGAAGTCTTGTCTAGTTCCTGGTTTTAGTGGGATTGTTACAAGCTTCTCTCCATTTAGTTTGATGGTGACTACCAGTTTGCTGTATATTGCTTTAACTGTTTTTAGGTATGGGCCTTGAATTCCTGTTCTTTCCAAGACTTTTAGCATGAAAGGATGCTGAATTTTGTCAAATGCTTTTTCAGCATCTAATGAAATGATCATATGGCTTTTTTGAGTTTGTTTATGTAGTGGATTGCATTGATGGATTTCCTTATATTGAACCATCCCTGCATCCCTGGGATGAAGCCCACTTGATCTTGTTAATTCTTTGTATGGTTCTCTTAGTTTCTACTTGATTGATTTCAGCCGAGTTTGATGATTGTTTTGATGTGTTCTTGGATTCGGTTGGCAAGAATTTTATTTAGTATTTTGGCATCAATATTCATAAGGGAAATTGGCCTGAGGTTCTCTTTCTTTGTTGGACCTTTGTGTGGTTTTGGTATCATAATTAAACTGTGGATTACGGAACACCAGCCACCTGAATGAATCCTTCAGTTTCTGCATAACATGCTCTAAGTTATTTGAACAGTCCCTTATTAATGAACATTTAGACATTATGCTGACAGTGGAGCCTTGGCTTACTCCATATTGCCCTTCATTGAACTGCACCAAGTGGAGACTACAAATCACACTCCAGAGGCCCTTGCAGCCACAGCTCTCAGTGCCAGATGGGTTCTGCCTCTCACATGACGCTGACATCTCTCCTCTTTCCTCCTCCCTCGATTGCTTCTAATTTATGCTGGAAAGGACAATAGATGAAACACGAGAACTTTCTCCTGTGATGACATCCTAAAGAACACCTTTAAGTTTCTACAAAGCAGCATTTGTAGCAGCAG
The DNA here is from genome assembly GCF_947179515.1 of Apodemus sylvaticus. Taxonomy (NCBI): domain Eukaryota; kingdom Metazoa; phylum Chordata; class Mammalia; order Rodentia; family Muridae; genus Apodemus; species Apodemus sylvaticus. The sequence continues at coordinate 80,594,635 of NC_067484.1, forward strand.
GAGAGAGAGCAAGGAGGTATGTACCCATCTTGCTTCCTTACCCCTGTACCTCACAGGTGGGTGTACATTCTTAGTTTCCTATGTTCTGAGGGGATAGCAGTGACAACAGTAAACATCGTGCTCTGAATTCCACCACACGCCAGCTTGTCTCAGTGCATTACTTCCTTAGAGTACTGGTTCTGTGCTGTTGTGAAGTCTAAGCCTTCCTCCTCGGTCTTTCCGAAGTTTTTACATACATTCATTTTCTATTAAAGTCCATGCTTTACTTATCAGATAACTGGAGTGATTTCTCTTTCCCTCAAGTAATTCTGATACCATCTTTTGCAAGGACTAGCCATCTTTTTCTAAATAAAGTTATAATTTACAGAGAGTAATTGTCTTGGCATACTGTGTCCCAACTTTTTTAAACTAATAAAGGCCAAGTAAGTGCCATAAAAATGGAAACAATTAGCTGGAGTGAACTGCACGTAGCATGTGCAAGGCTCTGGGTTCAAAACCTCTGATCCTCCCCGCATTTCTGTAATGCACTCTGTGCGCCTTTTAAACCTGCCTCTCACCTCCTGTCCATTTACACTACTCACCTGCTGCTGTAGTTTCAGTGTTTTAGAATCATGCATAAATGCATACATAGGGTACACAACCTTTTTTTAGTTAGCATGATTCATGCAAGCAGTGTACATCATTAATTTATTCCTTTTGTGCTACACAAGACTATTTAGATTGTATCCAGTTTTAACTGATTAAAATATTACATATGGAAACATGCAGTTTTTAACTATCTTTAGTAAATACACAGGAGTTAACCCATGTGGAAATACAGCTGAATTCAAGACAGAAGAAAGTGAAAAAGAGATGATCTGATTGGGAACAGACTTAGAGACAAAACCAGACTCTACTTGGTGATGCTCTAATCTGCAGTGATGACTCCAGGGCACACTTTCCTGAAACAGGAATAAGTTGCCAGTTACTGAGCTGGTGGATGATGGGAGTCACAGTTTGGGAAGGATCAAAAGTTCAACTTTAGTCATTATACATTTGAGATCAAGTATAATATTAACTATTTCCTCATTCAGATGGAAACCTCTTAGGGTATAGTTTGTATCCTTCCTAATGTAAAAATTTCCACAATTGTATAAAAATGGGCTAGAAAACAGAGAGCATTTGGTGGGGTGTTCTCCAGCCTTAAAATTATGTTGTGAGAATCAGGCTGCCACAGGAGCCAATTTACAAGTGCAATACGTTTTCTGCATCTCCGGATGGTTACCTACAGGTTTCTTTAATTTTTGTGAACGTGTCAATACTCTATAACAGCTAAAAGCAGCCCATACATGATTTTACTTTCACAATACCAGGAGGTAATGTAGTATAGCTCCTTTCTCTAAAATGAAACACTCCCTCCTACAAGGAGGAGGGGACTCCTAAGACGGAAGAATCAAAGGCAACCTGTAAGACTAAGGAAGAGCAGAAAGTTGCAGGACTCACGAGTCCCCTCCTCAAGGCTGTATTGAGCCGTGAGCCCCTGGTAGAAAAGGCAAGTGTCTTTAGTGGAGTTAAATGAAACTTGGGCAGGGTGTTCCAGAGATGCAGTGTTTGTGACCTATCATCAATTTACCTTTGTGTTATCCATGCTCCTATAGACAGCCTCCCAAAACTCTTGTTCATTAAGGTCAACTGGTGGTCTCTAGGTTGTCAGTTTGGTACACTATATATGGGGCTGAATGGACTTTTGTTAATATTTTCCCAGAAAAGATTTAAACAACAGGCAATTTGGTTGTTAGGGAATTTTTTCTGACTTTTATAAAACTTTCAGCTACTATTAGATCAGCACTCTAAATTTCCTTGTATTTCGTTAAATCTTAGTTTGCTGTCACCTCACGTGATGGTGTCATTGCTCAGTCTTACTCGGGTTTGAAGGTGAGCAGTGTTTCAGCCTTCACATTGCTCCATCAAGGAAGGAAGGATTGCAAAGTTCCAACTCTCACTCGTGTACATGCACATATGGTTTACTTTCACCGTCTTTCTTTTAGTGGACCCACAACTATAGTCAGTGAAGAGCCAAGCTGGTCATTAAGTCCCTGTATGATCTAAGATAACTGCAGATCTAGCGAATGCTTTATTTAGTAAACAAATTTTGGCACCATAATGGACCCATTAATGTAGGTTGCACTTAGAAAGACTGCCATGATAACGGACTATAGGCACGATCTGCCAGGGACAGGAGTCATCACTTTATTTAAAGATACTTGTATTCTGTTTTTTCTTTAAACTTTTATTGTTAAATGTACCCCTGATTTTACAAAAGAAATTTTACCCTCATTTATGTCTTTTTATTTTATTTATTTTTTATTTTTTTTATTTGGTATATTCTTTTTTTTTCAAATGAAGTTTTTAATGAAAGTTGTAAATGAACTACCACATTCAGTGCAGCTTTTAAAAAAAGAGCATATATATCTGTATATATATCTTATATATATTATTGCACACATATACACATATACACACTGTTGCTGTCTTCAGACACACCAGAAGAGGGCATCAGATCCCATTACAGATGGTTGTGAGCCACCTTGTGGTTACTGGGCATTGAGCTCAGGACAAAGAAGAACAAGCAGTCAGTGCACTTAACCTCCGAGTCTTCTCTTTAGTCTTCACTGTGGCTTCTGATTCAGAGGAAGCTAAAATGAAATTTAGTATTTGTTTCAAGGAGACAATAAGCCTAAAGTTCACTTAAAATAAATCTATACCTATATTAAATGAGACATAGAAAGATGCTGAGTAATGATAGAGTAGGCTACCTTCACTCTTCTTTCTGTTCCCCAATACTAACTCACCAGTCTTATCCCCAGCTTTTTAACAAACCACTTTCAGTGGACTCTGCCTATACTCTGACTCCAATCTCAGAGGATCATGTACATCCCTCTCCTACAGCCCTTTTTCATTACCTTATCACTTTGACTCAGCCACTAATTTTAGGAAAACTTGCCAGATCATCCCTCTCCCTCCTGTCCTCCAGTTCCAGTCTGCCAGTCTTATTCCCAGCTCAGAAGCATACTGCCTGCTGTGGACTCATTATCCTTTCTGCCCCAATTTCCAGGGGTCTAAGCAAATTCTGGTAGTATACACTGTTTTCCTACCTCCTGTGGGCCTTCTCAGCACCCATTGTGTCCCATCCCCATTTTTTAGTGTTAGTTCCCAATACCTAGAAACACTTTATTCCTGATAATCCTGTGGCCACTCCAATCAAGATCCCAGAAGAGTTTCTTATAAGTCAATACATTTCTACCACACTCTTCTAAGAACTAAAGAGGGCAACAGAAACCAAATACAAAATACCCACCCAACAAAGACAAGAGCAAATATCAGTATCTAGAATTATAGTTATTGCAAAGTCAGAAGCGCCTGGATAGATGTTCTACAAATGCTAAGAGACCAAGGATGCCAGCCAGACTACTATACCAAGCAAAAATGTCAATCACAATAGATGGAGAAATCAAAGCATTCCATGATAAAACCAAATTTAATCAGTACTTATCTACAAATTCAGCTGATCAGAAGGTACTAGAACTTCATCCTGAAAAGTTTAATAACACCAAGAAAACACATACACATGGGGGTGGGGAAGAGAATATAAATAATTTCAGACCAGTCAATTAAAAGAGGGGAAAAACTCACTCCACAAAAACAAAATAATTGAAATCAACATAGAGTGAACATTGACTACTCTCAACATTAATGGTCTCAATTTCCCAATAAAAAGATTCAGACCAACAGATTGGATCTGAAAACAGGATCCACCCTTCTGCATCAAAAAAAAAAAAAAAAAAAAAACACACTCTAAAATCAAGGATAGACATTTCTTCAGGGTAAAAGGATGGAAAAAATATATTCCAAGCAAATGGACTCAAGCAAGACGGAGTGGCCATTTTTAATATCTGACAAAACTAGGTTTCAAAATAAAACTAATCAGAAAATGAGGAAGGACAGTACATACTCATCAGAGGAAAAAATTCCCCCTGGAGGACACTGATTTTAAACACATGCACCAAACACAAGGGGATCCAAGTTCACAAAAGAAACACCACTACAGCTAGAAATCATATATTGACTCTCACACAGTTATAGTAAGTCACTTCAATACCCCACTCTCACTGATAGACAAGTTATCCAGAGAAAAACCTAACTGGAGAAATGCTAGAGTTAAACAATGTTATAAATAAAATGGAACTAACACATTTACAGAATATTTCAACCAAACACTGAAGAAAATACCTTCTTCTAAGAAGCCCATAGAAACTTTTCCAAAATTGACCATGCATCTAGACACAAAGCTAGTCTCAACAGATAAAACAAAATCGAAATAATGCCATGATTTCTCTCTAACCACCATAGAATAAAGCTGGGTATCAACAACACTAAAAAGAACAGAAAGCTTAAAAACTCAGAAATTCAGGAATTGAATGAAATATGTGTCAAGATAGAAATTAAGGAAGAAGCCAGATGCCTTTAATCCCAGCACTCAGAAAGCAGAGGCAGGTGGATCTCTGTGAGTTTGAGGCCAGGCCAGCCAGGGATCGGTTACACAGAGAAACCCTGTGTAACAAACAAAATAAAACAACAAAAAGGAAGATGCTGCAAGACTTTAATATTGAACAAAAATGAAAACATACTCAAACTGTGGGACACAATAAAAATTGTTCTAAGAGGCAAGTTCATATCACTTAAGTGCCTACATAAAAAATTGTAGAGAGCCCATGTAATGACATACCTGAAAGCTCTAAAACAAATAAATAACATTCGATACAAGTAAATAGTAAGAAACAAAGAGTTGAAATTAGTAAATTAGAGACAAATGACCAAAGACAGTACAAGGAATCAATGAAACAGTTGATTTCAGCCCTCAGTTTGATGATTTCCTGTCTTCTACTCCTCCTGGGTGAATTAGCTTCTTTTTGTTCCAGAGCTTTCACATGTGCCATTAAGCTGCTAGTGTATGCTCTCTCCATTTTCCTTCTGGAGGCACTCAGGGCTATGAGTTTTCCTCTTAGCACTGCCTTTATTGTGTCCCACAGATTTGGGCATGTTTGTGCCTTCATTTTCATTAAATTCTAAAAAGTCTTTGATTTCTTTCTTTATTTCTTCTTTGGCCAAGGTATCATTGAGTATTGTTCAGTCTCCATGTGTATGTGGGCTTTCTGTTGTTTTTGTTGCTACTGAAGACCACTCTTACTCCATAGTGATCTGATAGGAGGCATCGGATTAGTTCAATCTTATATTTGTTGAGGTCTGTCTCATGACCAATTACATGGTCGATTTTGGAGAAGTCACCACAAGGTGCTGACAAAAAGGCATACTCTTTTGCTTTAGGATGAAATATTCTATTTATATCTGCTAAATCCAATTGGTCCAAAGATTCAATTAGTTTCACTGTCTCCCTGTTTAGTTTCTGTTTTCCTGATCGGTCCATTGAGAAGAGAGGAGTGTTGAAGTCACCCACGACTATTGTGTTAGGTGCAATGTGTGCTTTGAGCTTTAGTAAAGTTTCTTCTATGAACGAGGGTGCCCTTGCATTTGAAGCATAGATGTTCAGGACTGAGAGTTCTTGTTAGATTTTTCCTTCCACCAGCAAGGAGTGTCCTTCCATGTCTCTTTTGATGACATTAGGTTGAAAGTCAATTTTATCTGATATTAGAATGGCAACTCCGGCTTGTTTCCTGAGACCATTTGCTTGTAGAATTGTCTTCCAGCCTTTTACTCTAAGGTAGTTTTTGTCTTTGACACTGAGGTGTGTTTCCTGTATGCAGCAAAATGTAGGGTCCTGTTTACATATCCAGTATGTTAGTCTATGTCTTTTTACTGGGGAATTGCGTCCATTGATGTTAAGAGATATTAAGGAGTAGTGGTTATTGCTTCCTATCATTTTTTTTTCATTTGACAATATGGGTTTATTTTTCTTTTTTTTTCACTTTTTTTAATTGATATATTCTTTATTTACATTTCAAATGATTTCCCCTTTTCTGGCTCCCCACTCCCTGAAAGTCCCATAAGCCCCCTTCCCTCCCCCTGTTCTGCCATCTACTCCTTCCCACTTCCCTGTTCTGGAATTCCCCTATACTGCTGCACTGAGTCTTTCCAGAACCAGGGACCACTCCTCCGTTCTTCTTGGACATCATTTAATATGTGGATTATGTCTTGGATATTCAAAGTTTCTAGGCTAATATCCACTTATCAGTGAGTGCATACCATGATTGATCTTTTGAGACTGGGTTACCTCACTTAGTATGATCTCCAGCTCCATCCATTTGTCTAAGAATTTCATGAATTCATTGTTTCTAATGGCTGAATAATGCTCCATTGTGTAAATATACCACATTTTTTGTATCCATTCCTCTGTTGAGGGACACCTGGGTTCTTTCCAGCTTCTGGCTACTACAAATAGGGCTGCTATGAACATAGTGGAACATGTGTCCTTATTGCATGCCGGGGAATCCTCTGGGTATATGCCCAGGAGTGGTATAACAGGGTCCTCCGGAAGTGTCATTCCCAGTTTTCTGAGGAACCTCCAGGCTGGTTTCCAAAGTGGTTGTACCATCTTGCAATCCCACCAGTAGTGGAGGAGTGTTCCTCTTTCTCTACATCCTCACCAGCACCTGCTGTCTCCTGAGTTTTTGACCTTAGCCATTCTGACTGGTGTGAGGTGAAATCTCAGGGTTGTTTTGATTTGCATTTCCCAAATGATTAATGATGTTGAACATTTCTTAAGGTGTTTCTCAGCCCTCCGAAGTTCTACATGTGAAAATTCTTTGTTTAGCTCTGTACCCCACTTTTAAAGGGGTTATTTGGTTCTCTGGGTTCTATCTTCTTGAGTTCTTTGTATATATTGGATATTAGTCCTCTGTCAGATTTAGGGTTGGTGAAGATCCTTTCCTAATCTGTTGGTTGACGTTTTGTCCTTTTGATGGTGTCCTTTGCCTTACAGACACTTTGTAGTTTTATGAGTTCCCATTTGTCAATTCTTGATCTTAGAGCATAAGCTATTGGTGTTCTATTCAGGAACTTTTCCCCTGTGCCCATGTTTTCAAGGGTCTTCCCCAGTTTCATTTCTATTAGTTTCCGTGTGTCAGGTTTTATGTGGAGGTCCTTGATCCATTTGGAGTTACAGGAATTCAAGGCCCATATCTAAACATAGTAAAAGCAATATACAGCAAACCGGTAGCTAATATCAATGAAGAGAACTAAATGAAGAGAAACTTAAAGCAATCCCACTAAAATCAGGGACTAGACAAGGCTGCCCCCTCTCTCCATATCTTTTCAATAAAGTTCTTGATGTCCTAGTTAGAGCAATTAGACAACATAAGGAGGTCAAAGGGATACAAATTGGAAAGGAAGAAGTCAAACTATCACTATTTGCGGATGATATGATAGTATACTTAAGTGACCCAAAAAACTCTACTAGAGAACTCATATACAGCTGATAACAACTTCAGCAAAGTGGCTGGCTACAAAATCAACTCCAGCAAATCAGTAGCCTTTATATACTCAAAGGATAACCAGACTGAGAAAGAAATAAGGGAAATGACACCCTTCACAATAGCCACAAACAGCATAAAGTATCTTGGGGTGACTCTTACCAAACATGTGAAAGATCTGTATGACAAGAACTTTGTGTGACTCTAACCAAACAAGTGAAAGACCTATATGACAAGAACTTCAGATCTCTGAAGAAGGAAATCGAAGAAGATCTCAGAAAATGGAAAAATCTTCCACGCTCATGGATTGGCAGGTTTAATATAGTTAAAATGGCCATCTTGCCAAAGGCAATCTACAGATTCAATGCAATCCCCATCAAAATCCCAACTCAGTTCTTCATAGAGCTAGAAAGAGCAATTCTCAAATTCATCTGCAATAACAAAAAACCCTGGATAGCTAAAACTATTCTCAACAGTAAAAGAAATTCTGGGGGAATTAGTATCCCAGACCTCAAGCAATACTACAGGCAATAGTGTTAAAAACTGTATGGTATTGGCACAGAGACAGGCAAGTGGACCAATGGAATAGAATTGAAGACCCAGAAATGAATCCACACACCTATGGTCACTTGATCTTCGACAAAGGAGCTGAAAACATCAACAGTAAAAGAACTTCTGGAGGATTCAGTATCCCAGACATCAAACTTTACTACAGAGCAATAGTGATAAAAACTGCATGGTATTGGTACAATGTCAGGAAAGCGGATCAATGGAATAGGATTGACGATCCAGAAATGAACCCACACACCTATGGTCACTTGATCTTCGACAAAGGAGCTGAAAGCATCCAGTGGAAAAAAGATAGTCTTTTCAACAAATGGTGCTGGTTCAATTGGAGGTCAGCATGCAGAAGAATGTGAATCAATCCATTCTTATCTCCTCATTTATGTCTTATGAAGACTTTTCAAGATGCTACTTCAGGGAGTCTGACTTTTTTTTTGGACTTGGCTATTCTTTTCATATATATATATATGTATATATATATATGTATGTATGTATGTATGTATGTATGTAATATCTTTTTCTTCTTTGGGGCCTCAGTGATATAAAGATTAGCATTTGATCTTTGATTTTATGCCAGTACAGGTAAAAATCTCTAATTCATTTGTCTTCGAATGTTAGTTTCCTGGAGACATATCCTTGAACAGAGTAGGAGTTCTCTTATAGTACCATGAAACTAATACAGAAGCCAACCCTCCAAATATCCCATACCTTCCCTTCTCAGTACACACTGCAGGTATGTGTGATGACTGCAAACAATATCAGAATGGAGTAATGATTGACTCAAACTGAATTATGGATAGTATTAGTTAAATCTTCATGCAATTTTCCAGATTAGACACAATTTGAGACCCCACTGTAAAGCAATCAAGTATATTTGCTTTTAAAGTGGGTTACTCTGGACTACACTTGTCCTTTCTTGAGGACTTTACAGCATTACAGATGGAAGGAGATCTCTAGAATTGGAAAAGAAAGTTCTCTAAAGAGAAAGACATTAAATTTCTTTCTTTCTTTTTTAACTTTTTTATTAGATATATTCTTCATTTACATTTCAAATGTTGTCTCCCTTCCTGGTTCCCCCCTCCAAAGTCTCATAACCCATCTCCCCTCCCCCTGTTCCCCAATCAACCCTCTCCTGCTTCCCTGTCCCAGCATTCCCCCACACTGCACCGTTGAGCCTTTCCAGGACCAAGGGCCTCCCTCCCTTTGATGTCTAACAAGACTGTCCTCTGCTGTTGATGTGTCTGGGGCCATGGGTAACACCATGCATATCTCTTTGGTTGATGGTTTTGTCCCTGGGAGCTCTGGGAGTACTGGGTGGTTCAAATTGCTGTTCCTCCAATGGCGCTGCAAACCCCTTCAGCTCCTTGGGTCCTTTCTCTAGCTCCTCCATTGGGGAACCCTGTGCTCAGTTCAATGGCTGGCTGAGAGTGTCCCCCTCAGTATTTGTCAGGCACTAGCAGAGTCTCCCAGGAGACAGCTATATCTGGCTCTAGTCAGCAAGGACCTGTGGATATCAATAATAGTGTCTGGGTTTTGTAACTGTATATGGGATGGATCACTAGGTGGGGTAGTCTCTGAATGGTCCTTCCCTCAGACTCTGCTCCACACTTTGTCTCTTTATTTCCTTTCTAGCTCTAAAAAAGGCTACTTTCAGGGATGCTTTAATAACACAGTGACATCACTACTTCTTAGACATTAACCTCTGTGATGCTGTCACGAGTCAACAGAAGCAGCACAAGAAAAACTGCTATTTGGTGAATAGTCATCATTTGGTAGGCTTGATATGCCTGAACGATGAATAAAGACAATTATGTTTAAACCTTTCTATCTGAATGCCACTGAAAATCAAGGTTACAAATTCCCAGAATAGAAAGAAAATGTACAGATTATCCTGAAATTTTAAAAAAAATCTTAAAATGCAGCAAAATATTGTTTACATAATTTACTATAAACCTGTTTATAATAGGTAGAGCTATTTAAAATTGGGAGAGCGTATAGGTAAATGGAGACACCTCAGAAAGTTTATATCCTTTGAACAAATTTTATGACAAAAGGAATGTAGTCGGTTAATGTATTTTTTTTTACATGATGTGCTGAAATCACTAACATATCAAAATAAAAAAGAATGATTCACAGAAAAGGGTCTAAAATAATGAAATCTGACTATCATTGGACATTCTGAATGATAATGTGTCTTTTAAAGGTCCCTCCACTGTTATTTCTTTTACCATCAATTTTTTGGGAGAAAAATGGGGATAAACTAATAAAATGTAAGGAGTTTCATTCAAGAAAATCAAAGCATGAATTTGGTATTCTAGAGTGGCTTCATTGGATTTCTAGGTCTTGTGGTATCCAATCAGACTAAAACGAAACTTACTGTGTGTATGTCAAGCTAAATACAAGAGTTCCAACAGGTCCAAACATTTTATTCACACATAGGAAATAGTATGCAGAAACCATGCCAAGATAATGCCTGTTACCTTTGCCTAATTAAATAGTGAAGGCTAAGAGAAATGAATTATATATTATACCTTCTAGAATTAAAAGCAACACAAAGAATACAGCGAAATAAAATGGATACTTCAGAGCACATTCTTCTCTTTTTTCCCTATCCAGAGGTGTTCATGTAGGAAGAAAACTATGAAGATGGAGTAACCCCCTCTCCTTCCCACTACCCGTATACTATCCATTTCTTGACCAGTAGCAGAAAACCTAAGCTGTCACAACAAATCTGGTTTTTCAATACCGTCTCAGAGCTTCAAAGACAAAGAACCCAAACATTTTACCTTTTTTTTTTTTTAAGTTTAAAGCCTTTTGAAAAACTGCAGCAAGCACCTACGACAAATATAAATATTCTCATTTGCTCCAATAATAACCCTGCTGTTGTTAGACTCTTGGTCCCACTCCTTACAGCTGTAAGTAATTGATTCTGAGCAAGTTCTTTAATCTCTCTGACCTTCCCAGTAGAGGGTAATAATGATCCTACCTTATAAAGTTAAGGTGAGAATTAAACCTGTCAATGGACATAAAGAGCTTAAAATAGCACTTGGTATGGAATAAATGCTGTGTAAGCACAACCTGTCATTGTTCCTGCTACCATTATTAAAATAAGTAAGAGTCTAAGAAGGGGAAGAGTGGAGAGAAAAGGTTTTAGAGTCGGACATAAGTTTTGAAAAGTGTGCCTAATATCAATGCAGCACTGGTCCAGTAGTCCAGCCTAATGAAAGCCATTTCAGCGCGGTTAAGAGGGGGCCACAGCACAGACTAACAGCACCACACAGATGAAAGCTTCTAGCAGCAGTCGGAGAAAGAAATGATCAATGAGCACCAGGAAGGACCGAGCGTCACTATGACCAATTCCTCCCAAGCACAATAGACCTCCTGTGCTCTAAACAAGCTGTGTAATTGAGATTCTGCAGGGTATCCACAAGAATGCAAAGTTAATTTCATTGAACACACTAGCACAAGGAAAACTTTTCTAGACCCTGAAAAAGGCTCTTTCTTTCTCTCCCTCCCTCTCCCCCCTTCTCTCTCTCTCTCTCTCTCTCTCTCTCTCTCTCACACACACACACACACAGAAAGAGAGAGAGAGAGAGAGAGAGAGAGAGAGAGAGAGAGACTGTGGCTAAGAACAAATAAATGAGTCACAGGTCACCTTCAGGTGTTATGCCTATTCCTCATGGTTGTCCACCTTATTTTGAGATGGCCTTCTACAGGCTGAGTGGTCTCAGAGCCCCAGAGTCTCCTGTCCCTACCTCCTCAACATTAGAATTACAAGCACATGTTAACACACCTAGGTTTTCCCCAGGTCCTGAAGTCTTGGCTCTTCATGCTTGAATAGCAAGCACTTTACAGACTGAACTATCTCCCTACAGCAACATAAAGGTGCGTTTATCTGAAATATTTACTGATCCAGACCTCTGGAAAAGTACAAAGAGTAGTTATCCTGTTAGAGTTTTGAGTGGAAATTCAAAAAGGCAGTTTTATCATGCATATAATTTTCAAAACAGTTGATTTACTTTATAATCAGTAATTATTTTGTTTGAGAACTGAAAAGATAAATTCAGAGCTTTGACAAAGTTTGTGAATTCTGCAGTAAAGACATGGTTGGAAAACAATAGGAAAGAGCAGATATTTTAAAACTGGGAAACACTGTGGAGGGAAGATATGAAGCACCTAGTATTGGCGGACACAGGACGTTAAACACAGGATGCTAACTCAGAATTAGGCTGGATTGGTATCAGCTCAGAGAAGGGACATTCGGCCTAACAAGGAATGAAGGGAGCGTGTGGCCTGAGATGGGGAGAGTTGTTGGAAGCTTTCAGCAGATGGTATGTTTTAGATGAGGTGACTTTTTATTTAAACGCTGTTTAAAAGTATCTTGGACAATCCTGAGCAACTCAAAACAGGGCTTCTCATGCCTGGCACTGGGATTTTTGTTAGATGACCTATGGCTTTTAGAGCAAGCACTGTCAGCACAGATAGGAAGGTTTGATTTAAACTCTATAGTATACTTACACACCGACTTCTGTGAATTATGGGTATTTTCAGGTAGGTAGGATAATTCTTATGGCTCTTTCAGACATCCATGCTGTTTTTACCATCCTTCCTAGGTATTTATCTAACTTCCTGTCCCTAATTACAGCCCCTGTGGTTCATATTTCTGCTATCAGATCCCTTATAAAATGCTATCCCCTTCTTTATTGCTCCCCAGTTCCCCTATAACAGCAATGGCTGCTTTTTAGTTTCCTGATTCTTACAAACTTTAGGGTTTGTACTCACATCGGAATCTTTGGAGCCAGGAGCCTCTAATGGGAGAGGACATGAAACCTCTATCTTCTTGGTTCTGAGCTATACTTCACACAGTATGATGTTTTCTAGTTTTATCCATTTACCTGCAAAGTTCATGATTATTTCACTTTACAGCTGAGAGGCGTCCATGGTGCATAGGTACCACATTTTCATTATCCCTTTGTCTGTTGAAGGACATTCAGGTTATTTCCATTTGCTAAGTATGGTGATTGGAGCAGCTGTGACCTTGCTGAATAAGGATCTATGGAGGATGCTGTAGAGTCCTCTTCAACGAGGCTTCACGAGGCTCCATGGAGTCGGGTGGGGTTCATGAACCTCCACCTCTAACTGAGGAGCTGCAGTTTCTGGGGAAGGGAGTCAGTTCTCTTCAAGAGTTTGTCTACTGGTAAGACAACTGTGCTCCATTGAGTGGCCCTACACCCATAAACAACAAGTAGTACAAATGGACTTAGTAGGCTATTAAAATAAAATAGACCATGAAGTTGCAAAAGGGGTGGAGGCGAAGCTGTTAGGAGTTAAAGGGGAGAGGTAGAGAATGAAAAGCCAATCTAATATTTATATGAAAGCATAAAAATGATTCTAAATAGCCCAGGCAATCATAATCAGAAAAACTAATGCTTGTAGCTATTTCAATATTTGACAATTTTCTGGGTTCCTATACTAAGGAAATAAAATCAATATATGAAAAGAGGAAAAAATATATTGTGAGAAATTCTCAAAGAATTAACACAAATATTATGACACTTAAAAAATACATTCAAACCTACCCACTGCAGTTACTGCTGCTGGTTATATGTGTGTTATAAATTTCCTTGTCCCCAAAGATGATGTCTTTAAAATTGTTTTTTACTTCTACACATTATATTTCAAATAGCAAAGAAACTTCAAACACAATTAAGTAAGCTTTCCCTTTGGATTACCTCAAAGCATCTCAGGCAAAAGCACATTTAGGTAGCAGTCTGTCAAACGGATAAAGATTTTATATATATATATATATATATATATATATATATATATATATATATATATGATATATATATATCTTCTATATTATATAAGTTTAACTTTATAACTTGGGATAGTGCTGTTTGACAATCCTATGGGATTTAGATGGAGCTCAGCAGCAAACCTCTGACAGTTCTGGGCGAGAGTTACTAGACTGGACTGGGAGGAAGACTCACTCTGGAGACAGGAAGGAGGGCAGCACTGCATAGCATGGGCTCCTGACTAAGGCAAGGGGAGAACATGAGCTGAGCACCAGGCCTCAGCTCATGTCCCCTCATGTTCCCCCCACCACGGCTCCCTCCCGGCATGACTCTCAGACTGAGTCAAAACAACCCCTTCCTTTCCTAACTACTTCTGTCAGGTATTTTGTCACAGCCAGAAAAGAGAATAATACATAACCCAAATGAAGTAATACATGACCTCACTTCCACTGAACTACTACAGGGTACAATTTCTTTTGAAAAAGATGTTTCTTAGGAGATGGAGTGGTCTCTAGTTTTTCAGCAATAGTTATATATTTACTGATTAGGTGAGATCCAGTGTTTGCGTCAATATACTCAAGCCATTAAATTACTCCTAGTTGTGTTTCTTTTCTTTTTTTGTTTTTGTTTGTTTGTTTTTTCGAGACAGGGTTTCTCTGTGTAGCACTGGCTGTCCTGGAACTCAGTCTGTAGACCAGACTGGCCTCGAACTCAGAACTGGCCCTGCCTCTGCCTCCCAAGTGCTGGAATTAAAGGCGTGCGCCACCACTGCCCGGCTTCCTAGTTGTGTTTTTACCTCTGGTCCTTATAGCATCTTTTAAATTTAGAATAAAGTTACTTTGTCTATCACTTCAGACTATACTTTAATTAGCTTTTTAAGAGTACTCTATAAGGCAGTGAATTTCATCCTGAATGCTCATGTATACTTTGCTTTCATTAATCCTCCTCCCTAGTGCCTCACTCCTGCCCCCTTTGCACTCCCTCCCCCAAGTAGTCTGCCCTTCTTCCATGGCATGAGGGTTCCCTTTTTACAATTAGTTTACTTTTAAACTCTCTCTCTCTGTGTGTGTGTGTGTGTGTGTGTGTGTGTGTGTGTGTGTGACTGTGTGTGTGTATGTTTATGTGCATGAATGTGGGTGACTGTGTATATACGTGTGTGTGCGTGTGCGTGTGTGTGCACGCGCATATGAATATAGGCACCTGTGAAGGCCTAGACACTGGATCTTCCTGGAATAGAATTATAGATGACTGTGAGCCACCTGATATAGGTACAGGGAATATAATTCAGTTCCTCTGTAAGAACAGTATTTGCTGTTAATTACTGAGCCATCTCTTTAGCCTTGGTCTAAGTCTCTTATTTGCCCCTGTCCCCAACTCTTCCTTTAAGACCCCTTTTCCTCTTTCATTATTATCTCTATGGATTAATGGCCTAGTAACCCTTCACAAAGTCAATGCTTGTCTGACTCCTTTCCCTTTACTCGCTATGAAGTCTAGTATATTCTTTTTTTTCTTTTTTTTATTGAATATCTTCTTCATTTATATTGCCAATGGTAAAACCTTTCCCGATTTCCCCCTTCCCCAAAGACTTCCCAACCCTTCCCCCTCCTCCCATCCTCTGCCTCCCCATATATACCCCTCCACCCAACACACTCCCTCACCCCCTCGGTTTCCCTTTGTTGGGGCCTCTATGGAGACTTTACCTGACCAAGGACCAGTCCTCCCAATGATGCACAACAAGGCCTTCTTCTGCCATATTTTTGGCTGGAACCATGTGTGCCCTTGGTTGATGGTTCAGTCTCTGGGAGTCTTGGGGCATCTGGGATACAGTTTCTGTATCCATTCCTCTGTTGAGGGACATCTGGGTTCTTTCCAGCTTCTGGCTATTATAAATAAGGCAGCTATGTACATAGTGGAGCATGTGTCCTTATTACATGTAGGAGCATCTTCTGGGTCTATGCCCAGGAGTGGTATAACTGGGTCGGCAGGTAGTACTATGTCTAATTTTCTGAGGAATCACTAAACTGATTTCCAGAGTGGTTTTACCAGCTTGCAATCTTCAACAATGGAGAAGTGTTCCTTTTTCCCCACATCCTCTCCAGTATCTGCTGTCCCCTGAGTTTTTCATGTTAGCCATTCTGCCCGGTGTGAGGTGAAATCTCAGTGCTGTTTTGGTTTGCATTTCCCTGGTAACTAAGGATGCTGAACATTTCTTTAGGTGCTTTAGAGCCATTCAAGTTTCCTCAGTTGAGAATTCCCTGTTTAGCTCTGTACCCCATTTTTAATAGGGTTATTTAACTCTCTGGAGACTAACTTCTTGAGTTCTTTGGATACATTGGATATTAGCCCTCTATCGGATGTAGGGTTGGTAAAGATCTTTTCCCAATCTGTTGGTAGTCTTAATGTTTTCACAACTAGTCAGTGCCCATATCTGCACAACATCTTTACTCATTTGTAATTATAATCTGCTTCTTCTTTAATAAAAAAGAAAATTCTAAAGTCAAACAGCAGAGACCAGAAGTCACCTCTAAGTCACAACTTCATTTTTATATTTTATGAAGACATTTTAGAACCTGATCATCAAGTACTTGCTGAAAACATCCATGGTTTAAAAAATTCTAAGGTCTGGAGAAATGACTCAGAAGTCAGGAGCATTTGCTACTCTTGCAGAAGACTGAGTACAGCTCCCAGAACAGACATGTATAGCTTACAAAGACTTATAACTCCAAATCCAGGAGCTATGGCAACAGATATGTGCATATACCACACACACACACACACATACACACACATACATATACACACACACATACACACACATACATACACACACACATACACACACATACACACACACATACACACACACACACACACACACACACACACACACACACACACGATTAAAAATGAAACATATATTTCCAAAAGCTCTCTGGATTAAGTGAAAGTAAACAAGAGATATATTTTTGGTTTTGTTTGTTTGCTTGTTTGTTTGTTTGTTTGTTTTGGAAATGAAACCTAACTCCTCACACATGCTAGGCAAGTATTCTACGTACTCCACGTTATACTCCAAGACCAGGTGTCTTCTTTTGAAAGCACACTCTACACAGACTTGGCTGACATTTTCTCTTTTAGTTACACCTCTTAAGATTCAAGTTAAGTATGACAGTGTTAACTATTACTCAGTTTTGTTTGGCCTCTTCCAGTAGTTCTTAGAGACTCCCTATCAGGCATCAACAATTTTTTCCCTGCACAGTGTTGTGGTTGGTTTTCTTACTCCTTCTTCCTTTTACTTTAATAATTATGCCTCTGCTCCTATGGTTTTTTAGGTTCTACTAATTTTGTTAAATGAAATGCTCCCTGTCTCCTCCACACCTTCTTAAGTTGTCTTTGCTTTTGTGCTGTCTCCCTCAACTCTGTCATGCTAAGGGCTTGAGCAGAAATGTGAGGATGAACCTCACCTTCACAAGTACTCTGGGTTGGAAGCATACACTGAGTTGTCAACTTCTCTACAGATTAGTGAAGACATGTATAGAAACAATCAACATAAGCTGCAACATTCTGCTGTGGCCACTGTACAACCTAGCTTTCAAAAACGGAACAAGAGATAACATTCTATACCAAAATATCAGTAAGCCATTAATAATTTGAATATTTCTTTAAAAACTTAAGACTAAAAATGGTCTATGTTAAATATGTCAGCTAAACCACATTACAGTGATATTAATATTGTTGGGCTTTTGTTTGTTTGTTTTACTTTCCCAAATGTGCCAATTTTAGGTTCAAAACTAGGATTCCATTAGCAAAACTCTTACCCCATCTAAAGCAGTTGCAAGCACTCCTCAAGTTTGACCTTTGGGGTTTTAATGCTATTTGAAGAACATCGATGGGGACATGCTCTGTGCCTGCCTCATCTCACTGATGTCATAATCGATGGAGTGTATATCATGTGCACCCCACATGCATCTGTATACACATTATCTATATTTGAATGCTCAGTATGAATGGCATTCTATGATACAGTCCTGCCTATTAAGATAAAGGTTATTTCTATCCATTTGAACATTTGCTCTATAAGAACAATGACATCAAGTATCAGTGTTAGAAGGCTAACTGTGTGGCTCTCATGCCTGCTTTTACATCATAAAAGGCAAGGTTCTCACTACTCATCACTTGATGATAGTTAGTTACTTATAAATACTCATATATAAGTTAATACATAGAAGCTTATACAGAAGTCACCAAATATTTTATTATTCTAGAACTAGAATCAGAAAAGGGATATTAATATTTTCCAAAAAGACACCAAACACCCATGTTTAACAAAGGGCTGCTGGCTCTTTATTAAGCAACAGGTCAGTGCATGTTCTTACCCAGTCAAAAGTTCCCAGTAACCACCTCCTACCTCAAGTTTTGTTTATGATCACTGGACTGGTAGGAACAGGCAAGGAAAGAGGAAGGCCACTGACATGGAAGTCATGAGATATGTGTAAATTTTAAAACAACATGCATCTCATATGACCCTCTATGTAAAAGGAAAATGAAACGTTTGGATCAAAAGAGGCCACTTACCTGCTGCTCCTGCGCTCTGGGAGCTCCAAGCTCCGAGAGGGACATGGTGAGCTTGGCCTGCTGCTCCGATAGGTACTTCTGGTAGAGACTTAGAAGTTCTTGGCATTCTCTATACTGTAGCTGAAGAGGTGAAATGCAAATTAAGGGAAAAAACTGAACATACAGATATCATAAACAAAACAGAGAAAAACTACAATGAAATATGGCCAGAGTAGGTGAGCATGGCATCATCAGATAAAATTAGTACGTGGGTCAAATCATGAAACAATGATTTGAATAAAGAAAGTACTACTGATCACCCCAGTGAAAAGACATTTCTATTACTTTCTTTGCAGAGCTCTCAGAGAAACTCCCATCACATTATGTAAACAAGCAAAATGAAGCAGGGTACAGAGCACATGAATGCAACCCCAGCATTCAGGAGGACCAAACATCCTGTTGACAATCATGAGTTCAAGGCTGGACTGGGACAGTACATCCATATGCTGTTCCAAAGGGAAAGGAAAGGAAATTACAAAGACAAGAAGCCAATAATTTAAGAGTTAAAATTCTAAAACTCTCAGAAGAAATCATACAAGGGCATCTTTGTGACATAGGATTGAGAAATTGCAAAGAAAAAAATCCTCAAATTCAAATACTTTAAAATCATTTATGAGATAGAGGATCAATATTCAGAATATATAAACAGCTCTACAACTCAGCAATAAATATTAATCTAATTTTAAAAACTAGCACAGGTTCTGAGGCCATTTCCAAAAGAAATACATGAATGACCAAGAAGCAAAAGATGGTAACCACAAGTGCTATCAGAGATGGGAAAATCAAAGGCACAAAAAAAAAATTAAGAAAAAAATTTTAAAAAAAGGACTTTTTATCCAGTGGGACAGCCTCACCCAAAGCTTTGTGATGTCAAGTTTAACATAGATATGCTCAGGGGGAAGCTTCCAGCCATGTACATCTGCTGCTACTGTGGAACAGAATGTAGAATATTTTTTAAAGATAAATTTATTACATAGCCCAGTAAGTCCAGTTTACCCAAAAAATTTAAAAGCCTAAATAAATACTCATACATGTCAAACACTCAAAAACTGGTTTCAGTTTTTGCTTAGAGCAGCCCTGCTCATCGTAACTTAGAGGCAACAAAAACCTCAATCCATCAACTTATCCACAAAGTGGTATTTATAAAAGGAGCATCAGTTAGCAATAAAATAAATGAGGGATCACTACATGCTACGAACCTGGAGAATATTCATGAAAAAGAATACCGACACAAAGGCTAGATATCATAAGCATTTATTGGTATGAAAAGTCACGCATAGGCAAGTCCACTCAGACAAGGAAGTGGATTGGTGGCTGCTACAGACTGGGAAAGACTAGGGAAAAATAGGTGTGGATTTGGGGAAAGGTAACGAATAGTTCTGGAGTGAGGTGATGGTAGTTTGGTACTCTGGGAAATGTTTAATGCCATTCATTAGCACACTTATGTAAACAGTATTTTTTCTTTTTTCTTTTTTTTTATTTTCTATATTCTGTTTACATTCCAAATGCTTTCCCCTTTCCCAGTTCCCCCCTCCCCGTATGCCCCATAAGCCCTCTTTACCCATTCTCCAATCACCCCCTCCCTTTTCTCTGTCCTGGTATCAAGCCTTTCCAGGACCAGGGACCTCTCCTTCCTTCTTCATGTGAATCGTTTGATATGTTAATAGTGTCTTGAGTATCCAGAGTTTCTGGGCTAATTAATATCCACTTATCAGTGATTGCATTCCATGTGTATTCTTTTATTTTTGGGTTACCCCATTTAGGATAATATTTTCCACTTCTAACCATTTGCCTAAAAATTTCATGAATTCATTGTTTTTAATTGCTGAGTAGTATTCCATTGTGTAAATATACCACATTTCCTGTATCCATTCTTTCATTGAGGGACATCTGGATTCTTTCCAGCTTTGGGCTATTATAAATAGGGCTGCTATGAACATAATGGAGCATGTGTCCTTATTGCATACCGGGAAATCCCCTGGGTATATGCCCAGGAGTGGTATAGCCGGGTCCTCCGGAAGTGTCATGCCCAGTTTTCTGAGGAACTGCCAGATTGATTTCCAGAGTTGTACCATCTTACAATGCCACCAGCAGTGGAGGAGTGTTCCTTTCTCCACATCCTCGCCAACACCTCCTGTCTCCTGAGCTTTTAATCTTAGCCATTCTGACTGGTGTAAGGTGAAATCTCAGGGTTGTTTTAATTTGTATTTCCCTAATGACTAATGATGTTGAACATTTCTTAAGGTGCTTCTTGGCCATCCGAATTTCTTCAGGTGAAAATTCTTTGATAGCTCTGTACCCCATTTTTAATAGGGTTATTTGGTTTTCTGGGGTCTAACTTCTTGAGTTCTTTATATATATTGGATATTAGCCCTCTGTTAGATGTAGAGTTGATGAAGATCTTTTCCCAGTATGTTGGATGCCGTTTTGTCCTTTTTTTTTTTATTCGATGTATTCTTTATTTACATTTCAAATGATTTCCACTTTTCTGGGTCCCCACTCCCCACACGTCCCATAAGCCCTCTTCCCTCCTCCTGTTCCTCCATCTACTCCTTCCCACTTCCCTGTTCTGGTATTCCCCTATACTGTTGCACTGAGTCTTTCCAGAACCAGGGGCCATTCCTCCGTTCTTTTTGGACATCATTTAATATGTGGATTATGTCTTGGGTATTCCAAGTTTCTAGGTTAATATCCACTTATCAGTGAGTGCATACCATGATTGATCTTCTGAGACTGGGTTTCCTCACTTAGTATGATGTTCTGCAGCTCCATCCATTTGTCTAAGAATTTCATGAATTCATTGTTTCTAATGGCTGAATAGTACTCCATTGTACCACATTTTTTGTATCCATTCCTCTGTTGAGGGACACCTGGGTTCTTTCCAGCTTCTGGCTACTACAAATAGGGCTGCTATGAACATAGTGGAACATGTGTCCTTATTGCATGCCGGGGAATCCTCTGGGTATATGCCCAGGAGTATAGGAGTATAACAGGGTCCTCCAGAAGTGTCATGTCCAGTTTTCTGAGGAACCTCCAGACTGATTTCCAAAGTGGTTGCACCATCTTACAATCCCACCAGCAGTGGATGAATGTTTCTCTTTCTCCACATCCTTGCCAGCACCTGCTGTCTCCTGAGTTTTTGACCTTAGCAATTCTGACTGGTGTGAGGTGAAATCTCAGGGTTGATTTGCATTTCCCTAATGATTAATGATGTTGAACATTTCTTAAGGTGTTTCTCAGCCCTCTGAAGTTCTTCATGTGAAAATTCTTTGTTTAGCTCGGTACCCCCACTTTTTAATGGGGTTATTTGGTTCTCTGGGTTCTACCTTCTTGAGTTCTTTGTATATATTAGATATTAGCCCTCTGTCAGACTTAGGGTTGGTGAAGATCCTTTCCTAATCTGTTGGTTGATGTTTTGTCCTTTTGATGGTGTCCTTTGCCTTACAGAAACTTTGTAATTTTATGAGGTCCCATTTGTCAATTCCTGATCTTAGAGCATAAGCTATTGGTGTTCTGTTCAGGAACTTTTCCCCTGTGCCCATGTCCTTATGGGCCTTCCCAGCTTTCTTTTCTATTAGTTTCAGTGTGTTTGGTTTTATGTGGGGGTCCTTGATCCACTTGGAGTTGATCTTAGTACAAGGAGATAAGAATGGATCAATTCACATTCTTCTGCATGCTGACCTCCAATTGAACCAGCACCATTTGTTGAAAAGGCTATCTTTTCTCCACTGGATGTTTTCCGCTCCTTTGTCAAAGATCAAGTGACCATAGGTGTGTGGGTTCATTTCTGGGTCTTCAATCCTATTCCATTGGTCCACTTGCTTGTCACTGTGCCAATACCATGCAGTTTTTTTTTTTTAAACACTATTGCTCTTTAGTACTGCTTGAGGTTTGGGATACTGATTCCCCCAGAATTTCTTTTACTGTTGAGAATAGTTTTAACTGGGTTAAACTGGGTTTTTTGTTATTCCAGATGAATTTGAGAATTGCTTATTCTAACTCTATGAATAACTGAGTTGGGATTTTGATGGGGATTGCATTGAATCTTGCTTTTGGCAAGATGGCCATTTTAACTATATTAATCCTGCCAATCCACGCGCATGGAAAATTTTTCCATTTTCTGAGGTCTTCTTCGATTTCCTTCTTCAGAGACCTGAAGTTCTTCTCATACAGATCTTATATTTGTTTGGTTAAAGTCACACCAAGATACTTTATATTGTTTGTGGCTATTGTGAAGGGTGTCATTTCCCTAACTTCTTTCTCAGCCTGCTTATCCTTTGAGTATAGGAAGACAACTGATTTGCTTGAGTTGATTTTATGACCAGCCACTTTGCTGGAGTTGTTTATCAGCTGTAGGAGTTCTCTCGTGGAGTTTTTTGGGTCACTTAAGTATACTATCATATCATCTTCAAATAGTGATAGTTTGACTTCTTCCTTTCCAATTTGTATCCATTTGACCTCCTTGTGTTGTCTAGTTGCTCTAGGTAGAACTTCAAGTACTATATTGAAAAGATATGGAGAGAGAGCGCAGCCTTGTCTAGTCCCTGATTTTAGTGGTATTGCTTCAAGTTTCTCTCCATTTAGTTTGATGTTGGCTACCAGTTTGCTGTATATTGCCTTAACTATGTTTAGGTATAGGCCTTGAATTCCTGTTCTTTCCAAGACTTTTAGCATGAAAGGATGCTGAATTTTGTCAAATTCTTTTTCAGCATCTAATGAAATGACGATATGGTTTTTTTTATTTGAGTTTGTTTATGTAGTGGATAGCATTGATGGATTTTCTTATATTGAACCACCCCAGCATCCCTGGGATGAAGCCTACTTGATCATGGTGGATGATTGTTTTGATGTGTTCTTGGATTCAGTTGGCAAGAATTTTATTTAGTATTTTTGTATCGATATTCATAAGGGAGATTGGCCTGCAGTTCTCTTTCTTTGTTGGATCTTTGTGTGGTTTTGGTATCAGCGTAATTGTGGCTTCAGAGAATGAGTTGGGTAGTGTTCCTTCTGTAAATAGTATTTTATTAGTGCCAATTTTATATACTGAATTCCTAACTCTATTAAGCATAAAGGAATTATACTTTGAACTTTTGTCTTGTTTTGCATATCAATAATGTCAACAGACATTTTTTGCACATATATCACATTTCTTGTGTAGAGAACATGGTAACATAGCCTGGGTGCCCTTCTTCACAGCTCCTGGCATGGAAGAATTTTCAGGTTGAAAGCACTACCAAGGTTCAACTTCAGAGGTCAGGCACCTGGGACACAGGTCTGTCTGAGCTTCTTAATGTGGCTGTGTTATCCTAGGTACCCTTTCACCTAAATTAATTCTGAATCCCCCTCTCAGCACTTATTTAGGTATGCTGGTGCATAAGAACTACTGTCCAATGGGACTTTGCTGTACATACACTTCTACACAATATCATCATGATTAAGAGTAGGGATAATATTTTTTAAATGTCAAATATTGTAACTAGTTTCAACATTCCTTAACATTTTTATAACCTAATCATTGCTTCTAGGCAGATTCCTATTCTAATAACTTTGTCAATCAAAACTGCATAAATAACCACCTGCTTTATTATTCTGGTTATTAACCTTTAACAAAAAGAAGCCCAAGATGGCTTACTGGAAAGTACTGGCTCACAGTGAAAAGCCAGGTCACTAGGCTTGTGGAATAACATTAATTTCAAGAGCTTGCTGAATACTTAACAAGAGCAGTGGTATGAATAAACTAATAGTTTCTACTGTCAATCTATGTTGTATTTCTATCGTTTTACATTTTTGTCTTTTTTTTAGTGTGCGTGTTTGTGTGTGTGTGCATGAGCACACATGTGCGTGTGTGTGTGTGTGTGTGTGTGTGTGTGTAAGCTCCAAGAGACTGAAATGATTTGTGTAGTCCCAAGAAGACAGTTATTATGAATATAAAAAGTTTTTATTCTAGCTGCTACCATACACAATAATGTTTATAATGTGAATGTAGTAGACTGGTCACAGAATATGAATTTTACTTTAGAAAAAAACAAGTACAATTACATAGACTATAATTTAATGTCTTAACAAGTTATAGGCATTTAAATACATTACACGTGAAAGAATATAAAGAGATATGGTCTCATACTTATTGCTTTTTTAAAAAATTGTCTCTCTTGGTTTTTTCAGATTTCAGAGAAGATGAGATAAACTACACTTTCTTATTCCTCTTACTAAGCATGGTTCAAGTCCCTGAATATCACACACCAAATACACCTAAAACAACTAAACAGAAATAGGCCAGCCTGGCAGGGTTCCTCAGGACTTTTATCACAGTTCTGACTTACCAGTTTTTGTTGTTTTTCTCTTGAGTTCCAGAATAAACATAGAGGAAGTCAGAAACTCAGAAAGCCAAATCAGCAATACAAAGTAAAAAAAAAAAAAATTGTCTCAAAATCCAAAATCCACCTGGCTCTCTTCAAATATCTCCAGTGTTTTCAGAGCCAGAACCTAAGGTTTCTGTTGTTGATATCTATTTTTATTTCTAGGTGATCAGATAGAATATAGAGTACTGTATTTCAATTTTATATCTATTGAGACTTCCTTTATGTTTGAGTATGAAATCAGTTTGGAAAACATTCCAAGATTTCCTTACAAGTTATATTCTTTTGTATCTTGCTGAAATATTCTGCAAATATCTGCGAAAAAATTAGTTGCATTTGATTTACAATGTCAGTTTTCTCAAGTACTTCTCTGTTTACTTTTTGTCTGGATGACTTGTCTATTGGCAAGATTAAAGTATTAAAATTTCCCACTCACATAAAAAAACTTTTCAAAAACTGAATGAAAACATTAATTATGAGACTGTTTCAATTTTAAAAATAAGTTATAAACCTATACTTCTTAGAGATACAGAATGAAATATTCCTACAAAAAGGTGAGGAGGGGACAATAAATAAAGGGAAATTCACAAAATCAAGCCTGAAATTTCAAAGGACAAGCATAAAACATCTATATGTCCATCTCTAATATCTACGTGTCTTAGTTAAGGCTTTATTGCTGTAAAGAGACAACATGACTATAGCACCTCTTATAAAGGAAAACATTTAATTGGGGCTGGCTTATAGTTTCAGAGGTTTAGTCCATATCATCATGGTGGGAATCATGGACATTGTGCAGGCAGAAATGATGTTGGAGGAGCCCTAAATTCTACATTTTGATCTGCAGGCAGCAAAAAGCCACCCTGTGCTATACAGGATGTAGCTTGAGCATAGGAGACTTTATTGCCTGGCTCACAGTGACACACTTTCTCCAGCAAGAACATACATACTTCAACAAGGATAGCTCCTAACAGTACTAATCCATATAGATCAAGAAAACAAATGCATGCACCTATGGAAGCCATATTTAAACCATTACAATAGGTCTTATTGTGGCATCATCTGAACTCTAACAGATTTGGACAAACAACTCCAGAGAGCCCAGACCCTTGCAATATGCCTGACATATTTCTGTGCCACCCCACTCAATATTTCTGTTTCCTCAGTAGATGCCACATTTTCTTGTATGTCTGAAATTCTTGGCTGCTTACTGGGATTTAGTTATCACCTTCAGATTTCCAGGCACGAGCTTTTCATGGGAATCCTTGGAGGAAATATAGTTCTGCTATACATTACCTGGCCTGATCCCCTTTCTTCTACAACCTTAGTGTAAACCTTGGTATGCATCTATATCTTTGATTTGTAAAGATTAATGTTATTTTTTCATAATTCACTTGAGTCAAAGTAAAAAAAAAAAAGTAAATCCAAGAGCAACCTGCTCTCTTTCGCCAGGATCAAAGGAGAACCCAGACAGCAATCAAGAACTGCTCTACTTTAGCCAAACACCTTATAAAAATCTGCAAAGCCCTGGACTTTTGGGAGCCCTCCCCCCCCCCCCCATGAGTGGTTCCATGGGAGAATGAGTGGAGGCTAGACTCTGAATCCTCATCTTGCCCTTCTCTGTGCTCAAGATCATCAGCGGGAGTTTCGTGGGAAGAAAAGCGCTCTACTCCATGCAGCGTTAATAAGGGACTTGTTATTGGCTACTGGAGTAGGCTAGGAAGTTAACTGACACTGCAGGCAGTTCGCTGTCTCAGCTGTCAGGAAAGCCTCTGCCCTCATCAGGTAGGTGATGTATCTACAGGTAACTAAACTTCCATCCCCACCCAGCAATAATGAGGCGCTCACTCCCAAGTGCCATGAAAGTACATAGAGACCCTAAACGTTCACACCAATCTGAATGCAATCAAGTACCTCTTCTTCCCCTTTGCTCTGATACCAGAAAAGGTCTTCTAAAAGAAAATTTAAATAGGACTATAAAACAACACTCCCATGGTCCAGAACGTAACTGATCACACGCCAACATCAAGAGCCAAGAAAATATTGATTCAATGAGAAAAGAAAATTAGCAGATGTCAATACTCAACCTAGTTTAAACAAATGAAAAACTAGACTATCTCAGCAAAGAAACAACTGATACAGAAGAATTAAATGGAAAACTTGGAACTGAAAATTTAGACTAATCCAATATAATCCCAACTGCATGGGCTCGATAGAATAAAGAGAACATTAGAAAATTAATTAATGAAGCTGAAACTATAAAACACAATGCCCCTCTGAATAGCAGAGAGAAAACAGACAAAATAAACAGAGCCTACATGAACTATGGTAAGACAACAAAAGGTTCACCTGAGTGCAGCTCCTGTATCAGAAAAGGAGCTCGTGGAAGGCGGGGCTGAAAAACCATCCAAAGGTGTAACAGCTCAAAATTCATTTCCCTTTCCCAAAAGCTGAGCCAATCCTGAACAGAATTAACTCTCAAAAATCCATGCCATGAAACACCACTGTCAACTTGTGAATGCAAAAGACAGAATCTGCTGGTGGGAAGGAGGAGGAGGAAGAAGAAAACTAGTCTTGAGAGCAACACAGAAGACCAATTCCGGGCCAGTGATGAATGACCGGGGTTCTCATCACAGCACAGACATCCAAAGAAAAGAAAAATTGATCTAGATTTAGATATTCACCAAATACACATCTTCTGATGTGGGAAAAAAAAATAAGAAACCCTCAAGTGAAGGAGAGCTTGCAGAATTCTGTGTCATACATAGGTCTAGTCTAAAGGGCTAAAGTGGACTCTGCAGGAAGGAAACGAGGAAGGGCTGAGTATTAGATCATCAGGGAGGGAGAAAGAACAGAGACCACACAGATACACAGATGAAGCTACTTGCCTTCATGTCTTGAGTTGTGCAAATTATGTTTGATAGAGAAAATTTAACACTGGTGAAAGATGAAAAACAAAACAAAACAATAAATCTTAAACTGGAACAACCTGTGAGAATAATAAACGGCTACAGCCAGGAGAAACAAACAAACAAAAAAAAAACCTAATTTTTTAAGTACTAATTATTGAGAATAAGTATAATACTATATTATTGAGAATGAAGATGGCCATTATATCCTTGAAGTTTTTAAAGATTATATTTTATTCATTTATAACACTCTCTTCCTCCTCTCTTCCCCTCTCTCCCCCTCTTTCCCTCCTCTGTATGTATGTGTGTTGCATGGGTAGGGATAAGAGAACAAACATTCTTTCCACTGGGCGTGTCCTGGGAACGTAACTCAGATCACCAGATTCCCTAACCAGCAGAGCCATCTAGCCAGCCCCATTCTCCGCAGCACATTATCACTTCATAATATAGCCTCAACTCAGTGCTGAGTGAGCAGGTGAGCACCCAGCTGTGCTCCCTTCCTGCTCAGGACACTGCCTGTTAGATGACCCCACCTGACCTCAGTAACTTCTGCCTACTGGACTACACACACTCCTAGCACAGCCCTCCTCAAACAGGTTCCTTTTGACAGAGTCATTCTGCTTCTCCTTCTGTTATCAGGGAAACTCTGAGATGAACACATGTCCCTGACTCTCCCTCTGCACTTCTAACTGGAGATGTGGCCAGTACCACACTTCCTAGACCCACACTAGTCAACATAAATGTTGAAAAGTAGTCTCCAACTGAATTTCAATTGCTCCGCTCTGGTTTTAACTTCTAGCCACTTCCTCCTCCTCCTCCTCCGTCCTGCCACTCCTGCTCACTCGCTGTTCTTAAATCATTTCAGTGGCTTCCTTCTGTTTACATCTTTAAACCAGACATTCCCTCCTACAATCTAGAAGCGGCCAGTTAAATATCTCCCCGTGATCTTTTACTCTCCTCTAGATTCAGGTTCAATATATATGCTAGTGATCTCCAAATTTCTATTTCTTAACTATTTAAGAAAGCAGCATGGCATGAAGTCCCATAGTGCTAGGAGTATGGTCTAGTACAGTATACAAACTTATATGGCAAAATGGATTTTATAAAGTGAACACAAAATAATTCTGTAATCATTTCAACTTTCAATTTCTCTGATTAATTTCAAAATAATTTTTTATTTACTTTTAAATTAAGAATTTCTATGTTAAAAAGTGTATATATCCTGTTTAGAGCATTAATATGAAATTCACTCATTCTTCATGAATTATTAATGTATAATAGCTTCATTGGAAAGAAATAAAATTCACTTTAGTAGAGAATGATATCTCATGGTTAATTCCTGACTTAATTAACCTTTGATGTAAATTCAAAATGGTGTATGGCATAATACAAATGAATTAATAACTTAGAGTAATTGATATATAATAAGGGAAAAATCAAACCTAATAAAATTAAGGATGATATTATCAAAATAAAGTTTCTTTTTTGCCAGATATCAGAAAGATCAAAGTAATGTCTACTTTTCTAATACCCAAATGATTATTTTTCTAGCACATTACATATTTTATATTACATATTACATAAAGTTTTAAAATGACTTAAAAGCAATAAGAACATGATAAACAAAATAAAGTATACGACCAATTTATATGAATATAATAAAAGATCTTCAGTACCACGTCACTTCACTGTCAACACTGTTGGGCTGAGCAGCTGTCTGGACCTTTCCTGTCAGCCTATCGAGTGTCTCCAGAGCGGTGGTTCTCACCCTTCTTCCTATGCTGAGACTCTTTAATACAGTTCTTCATGCTGTGGTGACCCCAACAATAAAATGTTTTTATTGCTACTTCATAATTACAATTTTGTTACTGTTATGAATTGTAATGCAAATATCTAAAATGCAGGATATGTGATATATGACCTTGTGAAAGAGTTGTTCGACTCCCACAGGTTGAGACCTCTGCTCTAAACTAGGACTGACACCCTTTGAGTGCTGGGCTAAGTTCTCAAGCATTGGAACATCCCACAGAACTTGTAGGTCTCCATGCTAAAGAAGTCACAGCAGCAGCTCAGAGAGACACTCTAATAATAACAGTCGTTCACTTAAACACTGTGTACTGGCTAGTTTCATGTGTCAACTTGACACAGGCTGGAGTTATCACAGAGAAAGGAGTTTCAGTTGGGGAAGTGCCTCCATGAGATCCAGTTGTGGGGCATTTTCTCAATTAGTGATCAAGTGGGGAGGGCCCCTTGTGGGTGGTTCCACCTTTGGGCTGGTGCTCTTGGGTTCTATAAGAGAGCAGGCTGAGCAAGCCAGGGGAAGCAAGCCAGTAAGAAACATCCCTCCATGGCCTCTGCATCAGCTCCTGCTTCCTGACCTGCTTGAGTTCCAGTCCTGACTTCCTTTAGTGATGAACTGCAACATGGAAGTGTAAGTTCAATAAACCCTTTCCTCCCCATCTTGCTTCTTGGTCATGATGTTTGTGCAGGAATCGAAACCCTGACTAAGACAAATTGGTACCAGCGTAGTGGGGTATCCCTGTGACAACCTGACCATGTTTTGGGGAGGACTGTGAAGGACTTTGGAACTTTGAGCTAGAAAAGCCATTAGAATATTAAGAGCTCGGTGGAAAGTTCTGTAGGAGCTTGGAAGACAATGTTAAGAACAGTGCAAAAGATGGAGGCCTGGCTTGTGAAATTTCAGAGGGAAGATTAAAGACTCTTACTGTGGCCATGTTTTGATTGTGAAGATTCTGTGGTTTTGGTTAGCTGGGGCTGAGGAATCAGCTGTGAGTAACAAGATACCAGAACCACGAAAGCAAACCTTTGTGTTACTGGGACTATTGATGCTGGTTAGCTGGAGCTAAGAAATTAGCAGTGATTAAGAAGAGACCAGCATCACTGAGATGAAATCTTCTTGGAAGTGTTTTCTGAGAGCACAGAGAGTGTGTTCCAGAGATAGCCACAGTTGTATTTGGTACTGTGTAAGAGTCACCCAGATGGTACTGGTTTTAAAGGCATGAAGGGGCCATGAAGAGCAGCTGAGGCTCTTGGCACAGTGAGAGGCCACGGAAGGCCATTGGTGAAGGTGCAGCCTCAGTTGCAGTTGATGGCCCAGGACTTGAAGGGGTCATGCATAGGAGCAGAGGCTTGTCACCCTGATGAGAGCCTATGAGAGGCTATTGGTGAAGCCTAATTACAGTGGAAGATAGCAGCATTTTGGACATGCCAGTACCATGTGATGATTACCAAGAACAGCAGCAGCAGTGGAGTACAGGCAGCTGGAGCCTAGAAGACAAGCTGTGTGCTACAAAGGGCAGAGCCGAAGAAGTGACCCAAGCCCTTGGAGGAGCCCGGAAGATCGTGAGTTGGATCCCAGACATTAAACCATTGGAGTTTGAGTTTTGCTTTTGGTTGTGACTGTGCCCTGATATGTTTCCCTCTTGAAGGAAGAAAGTATTTTAGTCGAGCCCACAGTTGAGAGACTTTGAATTTTTAAAAGACTTTGAATTTTAAAGATATTGGACATTTTAAGGTGATTGAACTTTTAATATGTAAAGACTGTGGGACTTTTAAAGTAATTTAGATCTCGGGGATGAATAAGAAAGTAAGGGTTGAGGCTTAATAGTGATGTGTTTGTGTGTCAAGTTGACAAGGGGTCAATTGTACTGGCTAGTTTTGTGTGTCAACTTAACACAGGCTGGAGTTATCACAGAGAAAGGAGCTTCAGTTGGGGAAGTGCCTCCATGAGATTCAGTTGTGGGGCATTTTCTCAATTAGTGATCAAGTGGGGAGGGCCCCTTGTGGGTGGTACCACCTTTGGGCTGGTGCTCTTGGGTTCTATAAGAGAGCAGGCTGAACAAGCCAGGGGAAGCAAGCCAGTAAGAAACATCCCTCCATGGCCTCTGCATCAGCTCCTGCTTCCTGACCTGCTTGAGTTCCAGTCCTGACTTCCTTTAGTGATGAACTGCAACGTGGAAGTGTAAGCTCAATAAACCCTTTCCTCCCCATCTTGCTTCTTGGTCATGTTTGTGCAGGAATAGAAACCGTGACTAAGACACACTGCAAACAAAACTGCAGTTTTCACACAAGGTGATCGATTCCTAGGGCCATGTTGCTAAGTAGTCTTCCTAACAAGTGCTAAGTGTTAGTAACTAAGTCCCTTAGAATGTGTTCAGTCTCCAAGACTCTCTGAGCATCCTGATCAGGCACTGTCAACACCTACACCTCAGATGAAAGCAATGGGGAGCAAGGTGCTTTGACACCATGGACAGGGGCACTTCCTGGAAGGAAAAGTGGGAATCTCTGCCCTCAAAACACTGAGGGGAGACTTCAAATTTATGTATATGTCATTGCAACTGCCTGATAAATCTTTCTATCAAGTAGCAGGAGCCAATGATAATTTAGTTAAAAACATGCATTTCTTAAAATACAGACCATCACATAACTGTAAGCTCAAATGTTGACAGATCACAAGAGATGAACAAGAGTGAAATGCAAAACCCACTGGTGGACTGGCCCTGGGTGACACAAAGGTCACTCCTCCTGCTAAGAATCATTCTGAGTTGTTTCCTTATTAAAAAAAATATTTAGATTACAAAATTAAAACAAATAAAAGAAACAGTGCATAATTTAGCTGTCATTCTCTACCAAATTGCTTATAACTGTAACCATAAAATGATAATAATTTGCTGTGTGAGCAGCTGCTAAGCTAAGAAAAGCACTGGTCAGTACAGCACAGAATGTGAGCCCACTACCCCCCCTACTGCCAGTTGGACTAAATTGCAATAAAATGAGGCTTTCTTTTTGCACCAAGGCATAAAATGATGATATGAGTTCTGTTAGGACACTTCTTTAGAAAACACAAATTTGCTCCTGTGCATATAACAAACTTGGAAATGATATAGGCATAATGTGACTACCACAGGACAGAAGACAACCTAAGGCCTAACTGGTAAGATATGAAACCTGTACCCTGCGCCTCAAGCCTCACACATCGGCCAACCCCTCTACCCTCTCCCCGGCCCCTCCCCATCTCTCTCTCTCTCTCTCTCTCTCTCTCTCTCTCTCTCTCTCTCACACACACACACACACACACACACACACACACACACACACACACACAGAGGCATTACAGCTTTCTACACATTTTCAATAGTCCTCCCCACCCTCTGCTATTTGAGAATAACTTATGTTTTATGAGTTGTGTGCAATTTTTTTAGTGTTCATTGCCACTGGTAAAGCACCATTTGTATTATAACATTTAATATGTACAATGCTGCACTGCCCATTTTTATTGTGCCTTCTTCATTTTTAAAATGTTTTACTGATAGTTTTTGAGTGTTGTGCCCCTAAACCCATTTTCCTATGTACCTTGTATTGTCTCAACACACAATTTTACATAATATAGTATGTGCTCATGTATGTGTATACACATGTGCATGTGTCTGTGTGTGTATGTGTGTGTATATGAGTGTGTGTATACACAGGCAGGAACACTTACAGTAGAACTGAGTGTATAAAAATAATAAAATATATCTATCCCATTGATATGTAAGACTAAAGTACTTATAAATAAATATCCACATGGTATAATTTTAGATTTTTTAGGAGAAAATCTAATTATTTAATCCTATAGTAACCTCAAAGTCTCAATATTCCTGTTGCAGCCTTGAAAGTGTAGGAATTCAGGAATGCCTTATACAGTCAGCTTAAAGGGTTGGTGGGGGGACAGGATAGGGAGTTTTTGGAGGGGAAACCAGAAAAGGGATAACATTTGAAATGTAAATAAAGAAAATATCTAATAAAAAATCTTTGATGTGTCTGTTTCCTGCAGAATATTAGCATTGTTCCTAATTTCTCCATTTCAATGGGCTCTCTCCTAGTTATAGCTCTTCATGTGAATTTAGGAGCAAAACAGTCTATGTGTGCCTGCAAACTAGAATTAAACACACACTCGGTCAATTGCCTTGGTTAAAACCATTGCTTTCCCCATTCACTCTATTGAATATGCCATGTGTCTGCTCTAACCTGATGACCAAGACCACTTCAGACATGAAGTAAAGGTCTGATGAGAGGAAAGCTTCAACTAAACAAAAATGTAAGATCTTTGTCTTGTATATGCTATTCAAAATAAAAAGACAGAAGTTGGCTACTAGAAGAGGGGGAGGAGTTGAAAGGAAAGTACAAATACTTTAGAGCGCTATTTCCACAAATGAAGAGTACAGTTTCTCAAGGCTTTTCATTTTTTCCTGAAAAGAAGAAAACGCCCCACTGAAGCAAAGGGAGGAAGTTCAGGTCAGACAGCTGAGAGCAGGCAGGCTTCACTCGGTAAACCGCCAGCTTTACACATGACTTCAGATTCCACCCAGCTTTCTCAAAGGCATACTGATCGATCAAAGGACAGGAGCCATTTGCCTATACTAGCTAACATTTCCATATTACCAAGTGGCTGTAAGGAGAAAGAAAAAACCTATTTTAGAGAAGGCATACAGTCTAGGGTGAATGGGTATCACTAGGTCATAAGGAATGCAAATCCCAGGCTCTGCTGCTGACAGACAAGGGTCAGAGCTTCTGTTTGTGAAGCTGCCCTGCTAGATGATGAGTGTGCATGCCAAAGCTTCAGAAACAAGAGGCTGACACAGGTGACAAGAGCTAGTTTAAACTGCTGCATAAAGCAACTCTTGTCACTACACATACTACTTCAGAGAATTAAACTAGAAAGCTTTTTTAAAAAATTACTTTGTTGTTTTTAATCCTCTAGAACACAATGTATATATTTGAATGGTAAAGTATAAAAATGCACAAATATTTCTTTTTTCAAAAGATGTCAGAAGTAAAACTAAATGTGGCTACATAATAATTTCCTTGTTATATGTTGGAGCATCTTCTGGGTATATGCCCAATAGTGGTATAGCTGGGTCCTCAGGTAGTAAGTACTATGTCCAATTTTCTGAGGAACCACCAAACTGATTTCCAGAGTGGTTATACCAGCTTGCAATCCTACCAGCAGTGGAGGAGTGTTCCTCTTTCTCCACATCCTCACCAGCCTCTGCTGTCACCTGAGTGTTTTTTTTTTAAAGATTTATTTATTTATTATATGTAAGTAACTGTAGCTGTCTCCAGACACTCCAGAAGAGGGCATCAGATCTCATTACTGATGGTTGTGAGCCACCATGAGGTTGCTGGGATTTCAGTGCTCTTAACCATTGAGCCATCTCTCCAGCCCCAAGTTTTTGATCTTAGCCATTCTGACTAGTATGAGGTTCATAGAAGCCTTATTTATAATAGCCAGAAGCTGGAACAACACACGTGTCCCTCAACAGAGGAATGGATACAGAAAATGTGGTACATTTACACAGTGGAGTACTACTCAGCAACTAAAAACAATAACTTCATGAAATTTGCAGGCAAATGAATGGAACAAGAAAATATCATCCTGAGTGAGGTAACCCAGTCACAAAAGAACACACATGGCATGTACTCACTGATAAGTGGATATTGGACAAAAAGTTCAGAATATACATGATACAACTCACAGATTATAAGAAGGAAGACTAAAGTGTGGATACTTCAGTCCTACTTAGAAGGGGGAACAAAATAATCACAGACAGTAGAGGGTGGGAGGGACTTGTGAGGAAGAGGGAGCAAGGGGGCAGGAGACAGGGGTGATGTACAGAGTGTGTCAGGAAACTGAACAGCAGTGTAGCAATGGGGGATGGGGAACCGGGGGTAGCCACCAGAAAGTCCCAAATGCCAGGAAAGCAAGAGGCTCCCAGGACCCAGTGGGGATGACATTAGCTGAAATACCCAACAAAGGGAAGAGAGAACCTGTCGAGACCATATGCAGAGGTTAGGTATGGTCCCCGGTTGAGAGATGGGGCCACCCATCCATCTCCAAAATTTCGACCCAGAATTGCTCCTTTCTACAGGAAATACAGGGACAAAGAATGGAGCAGAGACTGAAGGAAAGACCATCCAGAGACTGCCCCACCTGGGGATCCATCCCACATGCAGACACCAAATCCAGGCACTATTGCTGATGCCAAGAAGTGCTTGCTGACAGGAGCCTGATATGGATATCTCCTGAGAAGCTCTGCTAGAGCCTGGCCAATACACATGCGGATGCTCGAAGCCAACCATCAGACTGAACACAGGACCCCAATGGGGGAGTTAGAGGAAGAACTGAAGGAGGTCAAGGGGTTTGCATCCCTATAGGAAGAACAACAATATCAACCAACTAGACCACCCAGAGCTCCCAGAGCTCCCAGAGCTCCCAGAGCTTCCAGGGACTAAGCCACCAACCAAAGAGCACACATGGATCGACCCATGGCTACAGCTACATATGTAGCAGAGGATGGCCTTGTCAGGCATCAATGAGAGGGGAGGCCCTTGGTCATGTGGAGGCTCCATGCCCAAGTATAGGGGAAGGCTAGGGAGGTGAGGTGGGAGTGGGTAGGTGGATAGGGGAGCACCCTCATAGACACAGGGGGAGAGGGGATGGACAGGGATTTTGTAGCAGGGAAGCCGGGAAAGGGGATAAATTAGAAACGTAAATAAAATATATAATAAACAAACAAAGATAATTTCCATGTATGCAGGGAGACATTTGCACAATATAAACCCAGTTGATCATCTCATCAAGGGCAGAAAAGCATTTGATAAAATTCAATGTCTTTACAAACTCTTATGCCCGCATGGAACAAATGTATCATAAGGTCATATAAGGAAAGTCCATAGCTAACTTTACATTTAATAACAAAATGTTGAAAGACTTTCCTCCAAGATCAGAGAAAAGAAAAGAATGCTGACTCTCAGTACTCTAACACAGTCCCATATAAAGCAGTTAGTTCTAGCCAAAACAATTAGATAAAAAAAGAAAAGAAAAAACCATTCAAACAAGGAAAGAAAGAACAAAATTATCTTTGATAATGGCACAGTCTTATAGATATAACCTAAATGTTCCACCAAAATATTTTATCAAAATTCAAACAAAAAAGGAAACTGCTATAATTTGCCTGAAACTACAAAAAAAAAAAAAAAAAAAAAAAAACCCTAAACAAGAAAAGAGAAACTTGTACAAAAATTAACAAATCTATCCCTCCTCAAAATTATTACCAACTTATGACCAGAACAGTGTATTACTGACAGGAAAGACAAGTGACTACATCAACTCCAATGGACTTCAGACTCAAGTCTCAGATGCCAGCCTCCAAAACAATGAAAGCATCAGGGAACGCTCCACTGTGTTGGCTCTGGCTCATTACCTGAACACTTCCAAAGCTGATCAGCAAAGGTCAACATACACAAGACTGCCTCAAACTAAACCCTCTGTTACAGTAAAGAAAACAAGGAAAAGGCAGCCCACAGACTGTGAGACATCTTGGAACATCTCATAAAAGACTAACAGACAAAACGTATAAAGAATTCAAAAGTAAGAAGTTAAAGATAGAGACATTTTTCCATAGAGGATTTACAAATGGCGAACAGATACATGAAAAAAATGATCTTCATGCTCAGCATCAGAGAGATGCCAATTAAAACCAAAATGAAGAAGCCTTCACATCTTTTAGAGTGGCTTCGATCTCACAGAACGAAGGAGGCAAACATGCAGTTCCAGCATACAGGAGGCTGAGGCAAGAGGACTGGAAATTGAGGGCAGTCTGGCAAACACACTAAGTTCAAAGCTAGCCTGGGTTACATAGCAAAACTTTATCTCAAAAGTTAAAAACAAAAAAGGATGAAAGTTGCCAAGGACTGTGGTAATTTGTAGAAAAGGTAACCTGTGAACTATGGTGGGAATGTAAATTAGTAACTGTTATTATAGCAAGCAGTATGGAAGGTCTTCAAAAAGTAAAGGGAATTAAATATCTAGAAATCCTATTTGTGTACAAATAAAATGTCTTAAATCAGGATACTTAAGAAACAGATACCTTTACTTTCATCTTTAGCATAGAATCATTCACAATAGCTAAGATATGGAAGCAGTCCACTGTTTATCAGATGTTCACATGAAGAAAATATTGTCTATATTCTATAAGAGAATTCAGCCTTAAGAAGAAAATTCTGATGTTTGCAACACAGAGAGTCCTAGATGTCATCATATTACATAAAATAAGCAAGGCATGCATACATGAGTCCACACACATGTGTACATGTACACATAAGTACAGTCTGTCTGTCTCTCTCTCACACACACACATAAACACATGCACTGCCCCCCCTCAAATACTGCCATAAAAATCACAGGCTGGGGTAGTAGTTGGATAGAAAAAAGTGAGCTGTTAGACAATAAAACAGGAAGACAAATTTTAGCGATCTATTGCGATAAGGACAGCTGTAATAGCATACTTTTGTTGAGAATTCCCAAGAGATTTCAAAGGTCTTAACCGCAAAGACAATTATATGAGGAAATAGATTGTTTAATTAATCTGACATCCCACAATGTAAGCACATCAAAATGTTATTGTACTCCCATATACAGACTTAACAATTCTTACTTGTCAATTAAAAAAATTAAACAGAGAAGAAATCCCAGCAACTCATACTTATGTGATGTATTTCATAATAGTTACTTAAACATTCAAAAAAATTACTGAGAGCTAACATTTTCTTCCCCAATTATATGTAAATGTGCCAACTCAAAATTCTGGTTACAATAAAATAAAACAAATAGAAGAAATGGTATGATGATGATATCTTCATGAAATTAATGTGATAGAACTAGTCATCAAATTTTGCTAAAAATGATACTTCCCATTAACATATGTATATCATCATATAATTTAGAATGCTAAGAACCCACAATTTGTGCACATGACTCCTGTGACAAAATTATAAATGACACTGAGTATAGACATACATCTAATATGACACTTAAAGCTCAAGCATGAATCTACAATCAGTACTCTTCTAGACTGAAGGGAAAGTAACATTTGAAACTAGGTTCAGCATTGGTCAATTTTACCTTAACTAGCTCTGCAAGCAGGAGACTAGCAAATGCTACAAACAAAGCTGTTGCTTTGTGGTTTTATTTTTTATCTAAGAGCAAATTCCTCAGACTATGCTGCAAGGGTACTCCTACACACTGCTGATTTTTTTTCATGCTAATTATAATAATTAGAGCTTTATATACATTTTCCAATACAAAGTGAAGGACGGATTATTGTAAAGGTTTGAACAGTACAATATGTTTCGTTCACTTTGTTTATATTTTATATTTTCAGTCTAGGCTCTCTTGATGATGTAAAAATAAACTGATGAAAAGTATGGAAAAGGTCAAGACAGTTAAATGTGTATGGTTTAAATCAATGTTTCTCAGAAGCCTTTGGGTCATGACTTCTTTGGGACCACATATCAGAGAGTCTGCATATCAGATATTTATATTATTACTCATAACAGTAGCAAAATTAGTTGTGAAATAGCAATGAAATAATTTTATGGCTGGGGGTCACCACAACACGAAGAACTGTATTAAAGAGACACGAAATAAGGAAGGTTGCAAATCACTGGTTTAAACCATTTATAACTAATTTTTACTAAATTATATATCATACATTCTATGAATTATAATATGCAACATGAGATTCCACAAGCAAAAATATTCTTATAGAGAAAATGAGAAAGTAAAGTAAAACAGTATATGCAAAAACAAAACTTAAAAATTTTAAAAGTCTTTAAGCTTGGTAGTTTAAAAAATTTTACACCTCAACATATTCCTCCTAAAGCACAAAAGAACTGTAAAATAATATACTACAGATCATTTTATTTCGGGTATAAAACAGAAGCTGAAGAGATTAATTTACACATATCTAAAAAGAAGAGAAAGATGTTTTAAGATATTGTGGTTAAGTGACCTTAGAGGAAGGCTGACTAAAGCCATGCATGTTCTTAACTAACACAAAGAAATCAGCACTTTAAGGATTGCTGTTGAATCCAGATCCTAAGATTGGGTAGAGCTTAGCAGTGGACTCTAGCAAGTACCAGGTTCCATCACTAGCACTGTGACACAATCAATCAAAGGCAAATTCTAGACCAGACTTAGGTTGTGTTTGAGTTGCCTGTTTCCGTTTCATTACAAAGGTGCTGGACAGAAGAAGAAAGCAATGGGAACAGTCCCAGTGACCCTAAAATCTTGGAATGTGCATTATCAATGGAGGAACATGCTGAATGGATGGACAATGAATAAAAAAAAAAAAAACAGAGGCTGTCAATGATGGCAAAATATAGGTTCCCAAGCTTACAAAGATTCTTCGCTTTCTTTTTTTTAATCGATGTACTAGGAATGGGATCCTTGATCCACTTGGACTTGAGTTTTGTGCAGGGCGGTAAATATGGATCTATTTTCATTCCTCTACATGTAGACATCCAGTTAGACCAGCACCATTTGTTGATGGTGCTTTCATGTTTCCATTGTATGGTTTTGGCTTCTTTATCAAAACTCATGTGTCCATAGGTCTGCGGGTTTATTTCTGGGTCTTTGATTCAATTCCTTTAATCAATGGTGACATACACTTTTTAATTTTTTTGTAGTACTTAAGTTGCCTATAAAAAGAACATGCTCCTTTTCCGTTCATGTATTAATATTCTTGCTTTACATTTATTTTAAAAGCTTCTATTACTATATTCAAATTTTAAAGGGAAGTTCTGCATATAAGGCATTTCTTCTCAGGACCCTTTGACTTATCTATAGAACATATATCACTGGGAGTACGGGTTCCCTCTGATGAAAATGTTAGAAATCTCCGGAGATTGTTCCTTCCTCACCAAACATGACAAAGACCTAGACAATCTGTAGACTATACCTTTAGAAAGTTCAGGTCACAGGTAATGAGCTGAATTATTAGGAGAGAATGAACCCAGAAGATGTGGCCATAAGAGGCAGGTAAGAGAACAGATGGAATTTGTAACATTTTTTTTTTAAAGCTAAGCATGAACAAATGTGCTATGTGGACTCTGCTAAGAAGTAGTACATCTAACCTCTTGTTAGATATTCTTCATAATTCTCTAATAGGGGCTCCTACACACAAGACCTGAGGGAGTCCTCATTGGCACACACTGGAAGTGGCTAACAGTATTAGGGAAATTCTCTTATTCTCTGTGTTAGTTCAGACTCCTAAGGACAGAGAGGCTCATAAACACGCACTGATTCCTCACAGTTCTGCCATCTGGACATCTGAGAGCAGACGGATCTTCCTGGTCAGGACCCTCTTCTGAGCTGAAGAGTGTCCCCCTGTACCTGTATCTTTGCACACAGAAAGAACCAGGGTGCTTTAGGGAATCTCCTTTGCACATTCACTAGTCCCACTCAAGAGGGAGTAGTCCGCAGAATTGCCTCACCTCACAGGCTAGCACTCCATCTTTAAGCTACATCCCAATTCTTTGTCTCACCTCCCAGTATGACACTGGGCTTAGGGTCTCAAACGATAAAGTTTTGGAGCAATACAGGCTTTCATCTGTTTCAGTCCATAACACTGTGAGAGACAAGAAACACTGTACAGAGCCATATTGGGGCGGTCATGCACTGGGTCAGAGTTTGACTTTGGTCAAGGTTAACTTCTCCCAGATAGCCAGGATCCTGCTCCACCTAGGGCCGAGTACTCGAAGTAAAGGTTAAGTTCATTGTTCCTCCAGGTCTAGGAATTCCTGAATTAAGCAGGTGACCCACCCAGCTGCAGGAGCAGTCAAGACGAGGACCTCCAAGAGAAGCTAGACAACTTCCACCGGAACTCAGCCTGGAGTCTGGGGGGAAGGGTTTGCCCAAACTGTTAAAAGGTCTGGCGCCATTAAAGTTTCTGGCTTTGATCAGTGAATATTGTCTTAGCCATACTTCTTTTCGCCCCTCTTCCCTATTTATTCCTCAGCTTCTGTTCCAGAAACCCACTTCGTAATAGCTGCAGGCAGCTATGGAACCCTACATATTGGTGCCCAACGTGGGGCAACCTGGTACGGGAGAATTTCCTGAGGTAACCCTATCGAGCGAAGCTTCGCAGAAAAGGTGATAAGGAATGGTATCTACACGGTAAACAACATAGAGGTCAAAACTAGCGCTAGTGGAAAATTGTTTCTATTGTTGTGAGTGCAGAGGGATACGGGTTTTTCAAACTGTGTTGACCCGGCACAGTGGCCGCTTGGGTTGAAAAGATAGGGAAATATGGGGAAGGAATTTGGTAGGCATTTGCCCAAAGCTCGTAAGAGCTGATTTCGGTGAAAAAGAAAGGGGTTTTAAAAATAGGCATATGTCCACAGCCTCTAAGAGCTGTTTAAAGAGGAAAATGGATGCAATTGCTTAACAAGCGCGCTTAACTTTCTGTGTATCTTTCCGTGTTTGTCCCGGTGCACCGACTGTTTGTCTATGTGTATGTTTATGTCCTCTCTGTGTTTTTGTGTGAATGACTGTTTGTTTCATGTTAAAAAGAAAAATTGGTAAGGATTTCATCTGCTGGTAACTCTTGAGCCAGCCACAGTTTGTGTGGGGATTGACTTAAAGCCGCGCCGCAGCAGCGCAGCTCACTCACCCAAGAGGCAAGCATGGCTGGGGAAAAAGCCGCTTTTAAAAGCCCAGAAGCCTCAAGATTTGGGAAAACTTTGGTTTGGCTTGTGAAATTCATGTAGTCGCTTTATACTTGGTATAAGGCTTTACATGTCTTGACTAAAGAGTTATAAATTAATTGGTTATTATGTAAAAGGTATAGTGTTATTAAGAAAAGGTTAGTTTAAAACTAGTCATTCAGTGTTGGAGCCATCTTAACGAGCTACACGTGGCCTAACGCAACTCATGCTTTGTTCTTGTTTATAATTGGATTTAAAGGTATATTTTGCATGTCTTGACTATAGAGTATTGGCTTAAGTCACTGGACATGATTTAAAAGGTATAATGTTATTAACAAAAGTTAGGTTAAAGCTGGTAGTTTAGGGTAGTCGCCATTTTTAAACAACACGTGGCATGACGGTTAAAGCTGGTAGTTTAGGGTAGTCGCCATTTTAAACACGTGGCATGACGCAATCCAGGAAATACAGGCCTTTAAGATGCTCCTAAATTGGCATGGTGTTTCATGTGAATCTTGGCCTGGAGATTGGACTTAATGAAGATTAAGATTTAAAATATTGTCTCTTTAATAAGTTACACTGCCATACACTTGAACATAAGAACTGGCAGACAAACCTTGTGCTGTAAATATGTGTTTGCCATTGATTTTAAAGAAAATAGATTGTTTAAAATTGGGATTTGCTTCCAAAATTACAATTGTGCTCTAATATTACAAGAAAACATTGAGTTACAATAAAAATCAGTGTGTCATTGGCTACAGTTTTCAGTTTACAGGCTCATAATTCTTAACATTTTGTAATTAAGATAATTTTGAGAGTGATACAGCTATGGGTTTTAGAGGCCCATTGCCACGTTTCCACAAGTTTATAGGCTACAATGGTAGGAGCAAAATTTAACCCTCCAAGATTAAAAAGGAGATCTCAGTGAAAATGTATTTGATATCAAGTAGGTTCCTTTGACCATGAAATTACAGGTTTCTTTTGTTTAATCCTCAAAATGTCCTTGCAGGGCTGGGTAGTTTTGGGTCTGGTCTTAGATAAAAAGATCAGATTAGAAGATATTTACTTTCAAGTAATCTCATACAAAGTCCTTGCCAAGGACTCAAGGTGGATCCTAGGGCAGATAAAAAAAAATTTACATTTGAGTTAATGCAAAACTTAGAGCTGCCTCAGGGGAAGCTAGTGAGGAAGTTTTGAGAATTGTTTCTGCCTTACAGGCCCCACCTAGGGAGTGTTTGGCCTTAAAAAAAAAAGTTTTTGACTTATCCAGGTGTGGGTTAAAATACAGTTCAAATCTATGAAAGGTCAAAGAGGCTATAAAGGCATTAACATTTGGCCTGTCTACTCCCTACAAAATTATTGTAAATTTAAAGGGTTGGTTTTTTACTTTACATTCTGATAATTATAAAAACATTTGCTTCTAATTTTAAAGAAACAACAAAACAATTTCATTAGAAAGTTTTTGCCTCAAAGAATGGCTAACAGCCTTACGTCTTGTGAGGAAAAATGTTTGTCTCTGTTTCAATACTAGAAGTTAGGATCTTAAAATATTCAGTGTATAATGTTCATAGAATGTTTGTTACAGGCCCTTGCTCCTAACTATAGACGTTTAGAATTTTTAGGTAAATGGCTTTCAAAAGTTGTTAAGATATATTAATTGGCTTTATCTTATATTTACCTCATTTTAAGCTTCCCACAGAAGGTCTTAAACCTCTGTTTTCAAGGTAAGAAACATGTGTTCCTTGCTTCAAGTAACAATCAAATTTATTATCTATTACATGACAAACATTTTTAGGCAAAATTAATAATTATTATCCAAAAGATAATTTGTACTATCAGATCACATGTTTATTCCTTTGTTTCTCCCTGCTTCAACACAGATACCTGAATTGGGTGCTATAGCAGCTATTTTTAAGATGTTAAAAGTCAAGCTTTTAATAATAGTAGATATATATAGCTCATGTTTTATAATTGCTTAAAATTGGTCCATTTTTAATACTACTAATTCTTAATTTCTACAATTTATACAAATGTGATTCAAAATTCTAAGAACAAAGGATATGTTCTCTAAATGACTGTCCTTTAGGTATTTGAAATAATTTTATATTTTGTGCACATCAAATTATAAAGATTTGTTCTTGATGTCCTCAACTTCTACCTCTACCACGTAATGGTGTTAATCCTAGAGGACTTAGTTATTACAGATAAATGATACTCATATTTCTAATTTAGAAGATTAAAAAATATGTGCATGTGACTAATGATTCATTTTTAGGCTGTCTAGTTGCAACTGCTCTAACAGAAAAAACAACTAAAAATGCTATGTTTATTTTATATAATTACATAGTTATTGCCTATGTTATGGGTTATACTTTGTGTTCCAACTTAAATTAATAAAACAGTATCTTCTTAGA
The DNA here is from genome assembly GCF_947179515.1 of Apodemus sylvaticus. Taxonomy (NCBI): domain Eukaryota; kingdom Metazoa; phylum Chordata; class Mammalia; order Rodentia; family Muridae; genus Apodemus; species Apodemus sylvaticus. The sequence goes on from NC_067484.1 coordinate 80,639,300, forward strand.
AGAGAGAAGAGAGGGGAAATCGTGTCCCTGTGCATATCATTTATATTATGCTTGCATGTTTTTAAGAAAATTTTAAAATTTGGATGCCTAGAAACTCCTTGCTAAATATATATGACATCTTGTAATTAGACATATTGATGTCTAGGTGAAATGAAGGAATTCACTTATTGACATATGCCATGATCCTGATTTAATATTGGGGAAGGCATGTCCCTTATGTTTTTTCCACAGAATGCTACAGAAGATATGCTGACTGTGTGCTTGCTGAATGCCCAGACCATGGTAACATAAGAGCTATATTGGGTATATGTTCTTGACTTACCTTAATTGTCAAATGTCCCAGGTTAGATAAATTGCCTAGCTTCAAGCTTTTAGACTTTGTGGGACAGAACATGGAGACTGTTAAGCTAGCTTAAGAAAAATTAATCTAAAGAAGAGTTAAAATGACTCTTCTCCTTACTGTGTTCAGCTGACTCAACCATAGACTGGTCTAGAAATAATTCCAATATTGAAGATTCCAATTTTGAAGATGGCTAACAATCTTCAGCCAGCTGTGTTAATTTAGCATATAGTCTCCACCTTTCCTGAGAAGTAACAGCATATCTCTTGATACACAAGGCTACCTCTCCCACCTCAGAGGCCAAGCTTTGGGTCCTTAAAGTTGTTAATTTGCAACTGAATTGGATACTTCAGGGACAAGTTAATCCTATTCCACCTTTAACTCTTGACCTTGTTTGTTAAGCAGACTGGCTGTCTCCACCCAGGCTCACCTGGATGGAGAGATTACATGTCTGTTAAAGACACTTGCAGACCCCCCTGGCTTCAAAACTTACACAAGTGGATCTCCAAAGAGAGAGCCACATAGAACTCAGATCTATGTGTGTTTGTTTAAGAACAAACATGGGTACCAGTGAGACGTGCGAGGCAAAGCACCACATGGGGAGGTGAATTTCTGCTTCTGAGTCCCCAGGAAGTACACCTAATTGCATAGGGGTTAACGTCGAGAGGCTGTCCTTAAAATAATAAGGGAGCCTATTACCCCTCCTCTGAAAAAGACATTATACAATTTAAGAGGAATTACGGTCAATGCTTCCCCTCCTGGTTAAGGCCCGCCTTATTATGAAGGATATTTATCCACTTGTTTTCTACCTCCTCGTGTTCTAATTAATAAAAAAAAGGGAGGACATGTACAGAGCCATATTGGGGCGGTCATGCACTGGGTCAGAGTTTGACTTTGGTCAAGGTTAACTTCTCCCAGATAGCCAGGATCCTGCTCCACCTAGGGCCGAGTACTCGAAGTAAAGGTTAAGTTCATTGTTCCTCCAGGTCTAGGAATTCCTGAATTAAGCAGGTGACCCACCCAGCTGCAGGAGCAGTCAAGACGAGGACCTCCAAGAGAAGCTAGACAACTTCCACCGGAACTCAGCCTGGAGTCTGGGGGGAAGGGTTTGCCCAAACTGTTAAAAGGTCTGGCGCCATTAAAGTTTCTGGCTTTGATCAGTGAATATTGTCTTAGCCATACTTCTTTTCGCCCCTCTTCCCTATTTATTCCTCAGCTTCTGTTCCAGAAACTCACTTCATAATAGCTGCAGGCAGCTATGGAACCCTACAAAACACTAAGGAAAACCTATCAGTACTGAAAGGTCCATGCTAAGACACTGATTTATACCCTACTGAATTAAAAGTGGGGTATACCAATAGAAACTACAGACCACAAAAGAACACCCCAACTCAACTCAACAAGTGGTCAAGATGACTCGACTTCACACTGAATTCCTGCTGGAAGGAACTACCTCTCAGGAGTTGTGACTTCTGCCTACCATCCTATGTCTAGGGAGGCTGAGGCAGGAGGACCCATGAGTTCCACGCCAGCTTGAGTAACATAGTTAAAACCTGCTGCCCAGAACCATATAAAAGGGTTTCCCATTTTTGCTAATTCACTAATTAGTAATTTTAGTTACTGTGTAAGGTAAATATTTTGGCTGGGATTTTTGTCTGCCTAAGAAAAAAACAAAGAACAATCATTACCTCAGTTTTCACTCACAATTTCTGTAAATGAAACAATTTAATGTGTCATTATATAGGAACAATTTTGATGGTGTGTGTGTATCTCTATCTCTATCCATATATGTATGTGTGTGTGTGTGTGAGTGTGTGTGCGTGTGTGTGTGTGTGTGTGTGTGTAATTGACCTTGGTAAAGAAGCAAGAATGATTCAATGGTACACCTTTGCGTGGAGGAGCCTTCAACAGGGCTTGATCTTTAATGGAGTATGCACAGCTGCACAGGCTCTCCTTGGGATGAAGGGCAATGAGGATGGGGAAGTAAAGGAAGAAAGAACTGAGGGGTCCTTTTCCTATTAACCCAAGGATGCTCAGTGCTGCCATCTGCTGTCAGAAACTGTAACACAAAATAAACAATGGCAAGATTGTCAGGTATGTTAAGTGGAAAGGAGAAATACAAATTATTATTTGACTACAACTATTTCCCCATATAATCTCTTTCATCTTAGTATACAAGAAATGGAACTACTTTGAACAGAACTTGCCTCATTAGAAACTGAACATGAGAACGGCCAGGCAATACCACACTCAAGAAGACCCGCACTTAAAAATAAATTAGCATGGCTGTCCTCTGAGAGACCCAACAAGCAGATGACTGAGACAGACATAGATACTTACAGCCAACCATTGGACTGAGGTCGGGGAACCCTATGGTTGAATTAGAGGAAGGATGGAAGAAGCAGAAGAGAAGGGCTACCCATAGAAAGCCCAGCAGTCTCAGCTAATCTGGATCCCTGAGATCTCCCAAATACTGAACCAACCAGGCAGCATACAGGAGCTGGCCTGAGGCCCCGACACACATGCAGCACAGGACTGCATGCTCTGGCTTCAGTGGGAGAAGATGAGCCTAACTCGTGAGAAACTTGAGGCCCCAGGGAGAGAGAGGCCTGGTGATGGGGGAGCATTCTCTTAGGGACAAGGGGGGGATGAGGAACTGTGGGAGACTGGACTGGAAGGGGAGCAACAGCTGCATAGTAAATTAAAAAAAAATTAAAGAATAGTTACTCATCAACAATGATACATTTTAGAATTGTAGCATAGTTTCTCAGTGTTTTCAAACTCCTGGTATACTATTATTTGAGATTCTGGGAAAAGATTCAGCATTCCCAGGAATGCTTAGAGGTTTATTTTTTTTTAACTTTTTATTTTCAATATTCTTTGTTTACATTCCAAATGATTTTCCCTTTCCCGGCTCCCCCCTCCCCATAAGCTCCCTAAGCCCTCTTCCCTCGGCCCGTTCTCCTGTCACCTCCTTCCACTTCTCTGTCCTGGGAATCCCCTACAATGCGGAACAAGCCTTTTCAGGATCTGGGACCTCTCTTTCCTCCTTCTTGGGAGTCACTTGATATGTGAATTGTGTCTTGGGTATTCAGAGTTTCTGAGCTAATATCCACTTATCAGTGACTGTATTCCAAGTGTGTTCTTTTGTGATTGGGTTACCTCAATTAGGATGTTATTTTCCAGATCCAACCATTTGCCTAAGAATTTCATGAATTCATTGTTTTTAATTGCTGAGTAGTATTCCATTGTGTAAATATACCACATTTTCTGTATCCATTCCTCCTTTGAGGGGCATCTGGGTTCTTTCCAGCTTCTGGCTATTATAAATAAGGCTGCTATGAACATAATGGAGCATGTGTCCTTATTGCATGCTGGGGAATCCTCTGGGTATATGCCCAGAAGTGGTATTGCAGAGTCCTCCAGAAACAAAAGTTTCTGAAAACTTCAATAATTAAAAACAATCAGAGGACTTCTGGAAGAAGTCAGAGAGGCAAAGGAGAGAAGGAGAAGGAAGAAAAGAAAACAGATAAAATTATTTTTTTCTGCAAAACTAGTTACTCACCATCCTTTAAGTAAAGCACTTGTCTCATGTTACTGCTCACTTAAAGAAGTAAGGCAGAGATTGTTAAACCCTGTTATTTTGATGCCAGTGGTATTGTGTGTGTGTGTGTCTCTGTGTGTGTGTGTGTGTGTGTGTGTGTGTGTGTCTGTGTGTGTCTGTGTGTGTGTGTATTTCTCTGATTTTGTTTTTGCTGGTATGGAACTACTTATTTCCCATGTTTTCTAGGGTGCAGCTATCCTTCTTGGGTTGGAGTTTTCCTTCTAGTATTTTCTGTAGGGCTGGATTTGTAGATTGATATTTTTAAACTTGGTTTAGTCTTTTGTCCATCTATAATTATTGAGTTTTGCTAGGTATGGTAGTCTAGGTTGGCTCTGTTTTTAATTTCAGTTTTCAGTTATTCACTCCAATAGATAATCTGCATGTTGATCATGAATACTGCAATACTACTAAGCTTGAGGGTTTTTCATAAGATTCCTTGGAATTCTTACAAAAATAATTCAAGCTTAGCCCTAATACCTAACAAATACTTTTGTACCACCATGCCTAAGATTGTTTTTAGTCCATCAAAAGGCTTTCTTAAGAAACATATAACATATGCTTTGGCACACATAAACAAGTTGGTCAACCAAGCAGTCCCCATGCTTCCTATTATTGTAGTCTAAATACATTATGGGAAGAAAATGTCAAGTTGGTAACATATGATTCTGTAACTGTGACACTCTCTTTTTTAATATTTTCAAGTAATATTTTATACTTCTTAGGTGGCATAAGGCAATCATCCTAAATTTGCCACATGACAGCATATTCAGGAATATAAAACACAAGAGCAAATTCAAGATTACTTTGGAAAACCCCAACTTAATCACAAGCCTCACAAAAACAAAAATCACTGTCAACACAAATTCCTAGAGCAGGGCTATGGCTGCAAAGACTGATGACCAGTTAGAATCACCGCAATGCAGAGGTGGAAATGTCACAGGTTCAGCTGCTGACTTCCCAATCCCAGGCCAGCTTCAGCCCTGCGTATCCACCCTTGCTCTTCTACGTGTCTGACCTAGCATCCTATTAACTCAGCAATCAGTAGGGTCCACAAACCTAAGATAAGAATTTTCTCAGCATCCCCAGCCCATCTTGCCTCTCTGATGGATCCACAAGTGCACCATTTAATTGCTTGATTCATGTCATTCTTTGTTCTGTAAAACTATAAAACTTCACGAAGCTTTATATAGCTGTTTCTACCTTGGAAAACAGAATTTAGATTAACCTAAATCTATGTTTCTGGCCCATGGTCATGTAAATTTGGCTCTAAAATAAACTATCTCTTATTTTGCATCAACATCATCAAGAAAATAAACAATTTAGTCAATAATTCAACAAATACAAAGTGTCATGAAAAAAACTGTCAAAACTACAGACATGCAGAGGCTTCATGTTTCAGAATTCCCTGTCACAAAATATATTTAATGTGATTAATTAAAAAAAAAAGTGAAATATCCAATAATCAATCTATCTATCTATCTATCTATCTATCTATCTAGATATAGATATAGATATAGATATAGATATAGATATAGATATAGATATATAGAAGAGAGAAACAGCACAATATGTGGGACCTCAGGAAGTTAGTGAGAACAAAGCATGGAGATGGAGAAATAGATATCAACGAAATGAAAGGATACAAAGAATAGAAAAAAATAATCTGACATATTCCTACTAAAGCTAAAGCATTTCACCAGCACCAACATCTAAATTTGCAGACTTGAGATAACAAATGATTTCTTAGAAGGATGAAGAGAAAGCACCATGACAGTCATCACAATGGTGTTTTATATATATATATGGAATGGCTCAATTTACATGTCATTGTGAATGTTTAATAATGCTCCTGCTTATAAAAATGTAATTAATACATGATTTTATACAGCTGTAGTTCTGCTTCCCAATATCATGTAAATATATTCACACCTGACACACTTTTCCCCAAGGTAGTTTGTAATACATGATCAACTTAGTTATAAAAATTATTTTATGGATTTCAGACAGTTATAAATTACAAAAATAAAGCATTATTTTAGTATCTTAAAAACAATTAGGCTCTTAATTCAGTCAAGAAGTAAACTGAGTAACTCCTCCATGAGGGGAAACATTCCTTTTTGGAAGCATATTTTATAAGGGAACAAAACTTGGGACTTTAGTACAAGTTAGTGAGTTAAACTTAATGTAATAAAATATCCATTTAATCCTCAAAACCTGTGCTACTCCAGTTTTATGCATATAAACCTGAAAACATGGAAGAAATGGAAAAATCCCCTTAAAGAAGACACAAACTACTAAAACTTTTAAGAAAAAAGAGATAATCTGACAGGAAGTTTGTAGTTAAAACAGTTTCCATCTGAAAGAAGGTAAAACTCATTCGAGGGTCAGAATTTTAACATAAGTTTAAGAGAAAAGGCTAAAATTTATCCTACACCCATAAGCCTTTAATTGGAGAAAGTTTCTAAGAGCATATAACAATTAACACAGAGACCACCTGGTGAGCATCTCCTGCTCACTCTCCAGGGCAGGCTTAATTCCCAAGAATATTTGGGACTTACAAATTAAACCAAAGAAAACTTGAGGTTGTGTGAGTGAGACAGTGGGGATAAATCTAGGAGGAGCTATAGGAGGGAGGAGGGAGTAAACCAAAATGCATTGTAAAGGATATGCAAAGAATTAATATAGACGGCATTTAAAAAATAATCCTAGAGCCGAAAGATTAATTATACACAAACTCCTGCAGGGAGTGCAAAACAGGGAAATACTTCTCAAAACATTCAAGTGAAGCATTACTCTAGTAAAAAAAACCCAAAAACATGCAAAGGCATAATGAAAGAAGGAAGAATTTAGAATAATATGTCTTTTAAGGCAAAACTTAACCAAATCCAGCAACATATAAATGGATTACATATCAATCAAGTAAGGCTAAGTTCAGGAATGCAAAGCTGGATCTATAGACCACTTCATCTAAGAACACACTGTTAGATGAAGCAAGCAAACTAATTCATACACGCATTTCAGTTGACACTGAAAAAGCTTTTTAGCAAAACTCAATATTCTTTGTGATTGAAGAAACAAGAAAAAGAAAAAAAGCAAGAAAGCAAGAAAGCAAGCACAGAGCAAGAAAGCAAGAAAGAAACCCAGCCAATCAGGAAGAGACTGCCTAATCACCTCTCTGATCTTACAGGAATGTTCATTTTTATTGAAAGTTAATAAAGGACATGTAGGTAGAGCAGCAAAAATCAGATAATGGCTGGAGACTAAGTAATTTCCTATTAAAATATGGACAAAAGGGAGGATGGACTATAGCACCAACTTCATTCATCTGTGTAGTACAAGTTCTCATCACTGCAAGACAGTGAGAAAAAGAAATGAAATTGTATGCATTATGAAAACAAGAAGAAATCCATCCTTATTTTCAGAAAACATTAAATGCCTACTTGAAAAGTGCCAAATTATGCATAAAAATTCTATTACAATAAATATTATTTTAAGGGTTTTTAGGTAAACATTTTAAAGGATAAATCAACGCTTGTGAAAATATTGTTGAAGAAAATCAAGCATTAATTTTATCTCAAGGTACTGAATTAATATTTAAAAACTTTATAATCTTTATATTATTTTAACTTAGGTACAGCCAAATTCATTTTTAAAGAAACCTCTTATAACATACTTTAAACATTGTCATTTTTGCTATAAAATTTAGCAAACAATTTTAAGAGCTAACTTTAAATGAAAGCTCAGGAGACTATCTAAAATACAGAAAACATGATACCTTAGATATCCAAGTTATATACACAGGTAAAGTTTGTTTTCTTAAGCAAATTTAAATTACTTTTTAAAGTTTAAGTTATATTAGGTACCGTGAATCATCTTGTTTCTCTGTTTTTAGAGAAAGCAATTACATTTTATTAGTGTTTACGAAGTAGTCAGAGTAAGCTAAGGCTTCTAGAGTAGGTAAAGTCTGGCATGTGTGGCCGTCTGGGTAAGAATGGTTCTCACAGGCTCATAGAGTTGAATGCTTAGTCACCAGGGAATGGAACTGTTTCAAAGGGTTAAAAAATTAGGAGGTACGGCCTTGGAGGAAGTGGGCTTGGGGGTTCATAAGGCCATGTCAGGCTTGGTGATCAGTCACTTAGTAAGATGTCTGCTTACTCCCTGTCCAACACTATGTCTGCCTGCCCGCCCGCCCGCCCGCCCGCCTGCCCGCCTGCCTGCCACAATGCTCCCCAACCATGATAATGGACTAATAAACTTATGAAACTGTAAGCAAGTTCCCAATTAAATGCTTTCTTTCATAAGAGTGCCTTGGTCACAGTGTCTCTTTATAGCAATATTACTAATATTACTAAGACTACATTTATGACCTTATTTTTAAACTAAAACTAGAGATGAATAATTTTTAAAATATAATAAAACATACTAAGATAATATATAAACTGTAAGATGTCTGTGTAAGCTTTAGTTTTTTAAAGAATTTAAGAAAAACATGTAGGGTTTTCTCTTATAGAGGCCAAACTAATATCTTGAAAAATCTGTTCATTTATTTGTTTTTGAAAAGGCAGTAGGAGTAGTTAAGTAGGTAGGTAGGTAGATAGGCAGGCAAGTGGTGGGTGGGTAGACGAATGATGGATAGATGGATGAATAGATAGAGAGATAGATACTCTCTACTATCAAATCATAATTCTACCAAGCTTTTTGAAGATATCACCAAGCTTATTCTATATTAATATTAAAAATAAGAAGTCAAAAGAATTCTGCAAAGTAGGAATAAAGCTGAAAGATTTGTATTATAGGATTTTCATACCGCTACAAAGCCAGTTATCTCCTGGATTAGTGAAGACATTAACAGAACACAACATGTTAAAAACAGTCCTACACAAGCACAGAGACATAATTCTGATAATTGGCCAAAGATAATATAATGGTTTGCCTATGTGTTGACTATAAGAAATAAACTTTGACTATTAAGGTGTAACTAAGAAATTACAGAGTAGAATAAGATTACCATGCTAACAGTACTCAAAAGAAGCTAAGGTAGGTCAATAAATCTTAGAAAGTGTATATTTCAATGCAAGAAATATCCCTTGGGATAAATAAGGCTTCTGCACATTGATAAAGGAGCCAATTCATCAGACAGAAATAACAAACTTGAAGTTTTATGCATTTGAAGACACACCTTCCAAATGTATGAAGCAAAACCAGATCGCACTGCAAAGATATACAGATAAACGCGTACTGAGAAAGTTCAAAATCTTTTTCTCAGTAAATGCTAAAACAATTTAGATATTAGAAAAGGATGAACACATGGACAGCAGTTTGGACACTTGAGGAATAATCCACTGAACAGTGCAGAACACAGTTCCTGTCCAACGTCAGTTTTGAAAGAGAGCAAAAGAGCTGAGTGTGGTGCTGCACAAGTATAATCCCAGCACTAGGGAAGGTGGGGCAGAATGACCACAAGTTCAAGGCCAACGTGGGGTAAACAAGACCCAGTTTCACTCCCCCATACACACACAAAAAAATATACATTTACCTACTGCTATCTTTTATAATAAAACATCTCAAATTTCAAGAAATTTATACAAATAGCTCTTTACAGTATAGCACACTGGGGGATCTTGTTTAAATGAAAACAATGGAAAAGTAAAGTATTACCCGAGGCCTTGCTTTTTTAGCAATGCCCATGTGTTGCTGTGAGGTTCACATTATGTCTAAGAGGTGTATTAGAGGACCCAAAAGATGAGAGGAAAAGAACAATTACTTCAGGTGTTTCCACTCCTACAAAAGGCAAAACAGAAACGATTTTGGGGCTATTCCAATGTATGCAGTCATGGTTCAAAGCCATTACTATCTTATCTCCTTTAATCTTCATAACAGGGACACTGAAGAACATACTCTTACTTTCTTTACCCAGGAAGGAATCAGAATGTAAGTATATCATAAAGTTTTCTACCTACCTGTCCTAACAGAATACAAGTGGTCTGAACTCTTCTTGGAAAAGTCCCACCATTTTTCCCAAAATTACATTGATTTGATATTTCCTTTTGAGTCCCCTCTCTCCTTTCCCTCTATTAAACCATAAGCATTTTCATTAAATATCTTTTGGATGACTGTTCTGTTGATGTTTAGGAGATGTTAATTTTACCTTAAAGATAATATAACTAATCATACAAACTACATCCAAAAGATATGAATTTCTTAAACTTTCACTGATAGCTAATTATATCAATTTTCATTTATTTTGCTATACAAACAGTGATTAAATGAAAACAGAATTAAGCCATACATTGAGTTCAAGAATTAAGCAATGTCTGATATTATCTTCGAATATTCTACATTGGACATATATTTGTTTTATAAATAAAAAAGTGAAGATTTTAACTGAACAATTATCAAGTAGTATATGAGCTCTCTCCTTATATCCTCAAATATTAGCACCAGATGGAATTAAGGGGAAAAAAGTAACAAATATACTTGCAAATGTCTCTAAATGACCATTTCTATCATAGCCAATGTTGGGAAAATAAAGCAAATATATGCAGTGAAAAATCAATTCCATGAACTAAAGTTTCCTTACCAGGTGCTACATACACAACAGTTCCAAGAGTCCTTGTGGCCTCTAGAACAGGGGGCACTCAGGCCTCAGGATCAAGTCCCTGAGCAGTTCCATTAACTCTCAAAAGGAGATGTTAAGCCTGTTCCCCAAGCCATAACAAAGAAAATAAATATAACTAAGCATTCAAACTGCTGTCAACTGGTATATGGCTAATATCTAGCACTACTCAGGATTTTGAACTTGGACAACCGCACGGAGACTGTTGTGAACCGTAACTCTCCCTCTTCTGAGGCTGGGGGAGGCACTCCTGGAGCACTTGCAGTCCTCGGCTGCAGCAGGGAGCACTACAGGGGAATCCGAAGAGGATCTGTAACACTGAGTGGGAAGATTACATTTTGATTTTATTGTTAAATTCTTTGCAGAAAAGGAAGAAGTATGTACGGGATGGAAAGAATAAGGCTATGTTTTGGTAACAGGGATTGCTTCTCCTCTTCTGTAGCAAGCCACCCTTTACATCAACAGCACAACTTGGTACTAAAGAAAGTTTGAAAGGTCCCCTCTCAGATGCCCTTCTCACTGCCCTCCAGTCCTGTAACGGAGCCCAGCCTCCCCTGGACATCAGCAGGGCTCAAACTTGGGTGTGAGGAGGCAGGCGGGCCACAGGAAATCCTGGTTAATTTATAAAGATTGCGTGTTAAAGCTCTAAAAACGCACTTAGTGGTGGTTTAGAGGCACTGACGAGCATACTACCCTTTGCCAAGAAGGGTACCCTTTACATCGAGTCCTGGCTGCAGCCTGGAAGATTATTGTTCTCAGTGGGAAAGTGGAGGTAAAGAACTCTAACAATGACTGCTATAAGGCCACCTGCAGAATGTACTGCACTGGCTACTGTGGCTTTTAAAACCGGCCTTCCTTGTCAGTGTAGACAAGCTGACCTCAGGTTTCCTCCTATATCCATCTAGATTTAGCGCATTGAGAAGGAGTATGAAGGATGAACCTCCCTGCTTTCACCCTAAACGACAAAAACCAGGAGGAAAAATCCATTCCCCACCAAACAAGCTGTCCTCAGTTTCCTTCACTGAACAAACGCCAAAGACGTTTGTTGACAATGGTTAACTGATGGAAGTTTGAGATGTAACTACACAAAAATCTGAACGTAAAACACAGGCAAGATCCAAAGTGGTCCAGTATGCTAGGGTTTCTTTAACTGCTTCCTACGTTCCGGCCACACTGAAAAACACGTTTCAGCCCTGGGCCTCTGTACCAATGTCAGTTAAAGATGGAATCAGGAGCCTCAGGGAGGTTTGCCGTGTTGTTTGGCAAACTGCCTATGCCGAGAAACCACAGGCAAAGAATGAGCTGCTGAGAGGGGCCCAGCTCCTTCCTCCCTGACAGGGGGTACACGCATCTCTGCACTCTCTAAATGACTTAGCTTTTCACATTTTTAAATTCAAGAAAGATTTACTTAATGTAAGTAAAAACCTGACTGACAATCCCCTCTGATGTCCAAACAAGGGAACTTTGGTGAGGGCTTGTACTTGCTCACTGTAGAAATGAAGTCTTTATTGTCTTTCTCCTGGGCTGGATAAATAGACTAATGTATAATACTGTCCATATTATTAACTTAATAAATAAATAGTATATGAAACTAAAAAACAAAAACAAACAACAGAAAGCTTGAAAGGAACGGAACGCATTCTCTCCTAGAAAGCCTGGGTCTTCAGATTTAAATGAACCTTTTTATGACTTTATTTGTAATTGGGGGTGGTGGGGCAAGCTCAGAGATTCGCTCAGTCAGTCAGGCTTTGTGGCAGGTGCTTCCGCTGTCACCTCCCCCACACTAGGATACGATGCCTGACGTGGTCACAGATCTGCTGATGTGGACTACTTTCCTTTACACTTCTGCCTGCCCAATATTTTAAATATAACTCAGAGTTTGTAACTGAGAATTACTAGTTTTAGACTTAAGAGATCATATAGAAATTTCATGAACAAGCTGAGTTAAAAATGAGTCACTAGAAACTAACCACCGAGTAGTTTTTATACCATTCTTACTGTATTTCTTTCTCACAGTTCCCAAAGAATAGAAGTCCTTGCAAAAACTTCCATTGCCTCTTGACCTGTTAAGCCAAATCACATTCCTATCCAAACAATCCTTGTATGCTGTATCAGTTTTGAGCCATAGCAGTTTTGATTTATTTTTAGCAGGTAATTTGGGGCAAGAACTCGTATCAATTGCTGCTCTTGCTCTGTCTTGCAAGACTGCCAACCTTGCGTTTTGTGCTGTGCAGAGTCAGCTCCAGCACTGCAGGTCCACTAAGTGTCAACAACAGAATGCTGCCCTAGTTGTCAGAATACAGGAAAAGAGTGAGACCAACCCCTAAAATCTAGTGGCTTCAATGACCATGCATCATCACAAAAGCTCAAGCAACTCTAAACGACTGTGTGACTCAATGCTGCTGTTTAACCATTTTCAGCCAATTGGCTGACAGCACACACAGAATCATCCCCAACTGCAGAAGACACAGATGCTGACTGGACAGAGCTACCCAATCAGCAAGGACGTTATCTGCAAAGCCTCCTCCTGTCTTCTGCTGCTTCCCCAACAGGCTTTCTACCAACTGACTCACTCTTTCCCTTTCAATGCTTTATAAATGCACCAGAGGCTAAGATGTCCCACAGCATCAATGCAACAGCTTCAGCCAGAAAGTTTACAACCCAGGTTAAGAGATTAAAGGAACGAAGACACAGAGAACACTTTAAAAGCTAACACTGTGACCTGAAGGATTCAAAAGCCTGGGAAAAAACCTACATTCCAAGATCAACATTTCAGAGGCAGAACTCTAAATATTCATAAGCTGCAAAATTTTTATTAAGACTTATCTTCTTATGCAAGACAACAGAGCTAAGCCAGTCAGGTAGATAGCTTTCACAATAAAACATTCTGAAGAGACAACCAGATTGTAACATTTAACCCTAAAAGTTTTATTTCATAAACATTTATATAGAGATGGACTCTATATCAAAAAAGTGCAGATTTTAAAAAATTTCCTCTGCAATTTGGGAGGATAGAAAAGCATGCCTGATTTGTATATTAAAGAACAAGCATCTGTCCTACTGATGATATTCTAGGGAAGCACATTAGCATAAAATTTAACGATGTCAAATAAGTGGATGTGAAATAGGGACTGCAAAGACACTATTTCCAAGGCTGACAGAAACATCACTGTTTAGAAATGCAAATGAAACCATTATGTTCAATAATTATATGAAAATATGAACAGTTCAGCATGTTTTCCAGCCCTGATGGCGGTTAATGGGATGTACGCTTATGTAAATAACTACTATTAAAGCTAATGCTGAAAAAAACTAATAAATTCATACTAACGCAACTGATTTAGTATGCTTTTAAACCCCAGCAGTGCTCACTTATTAGAAAGGAGTGCGTTATTATGTTTAGAACTCATTACTGCTACGAGTCACTGCAACTCCATCAATTACCATGCATTAATGAAAATGGGACACATACAAAAAAATTATTGCCTCTCAGCAGTTTTCTTTAAAGACAAAATCTAGGGGTATTACCACCATGGGGCCTTCTAGGGAACATATCCACATGATAATCTTTATTGCTAAAACAATACTCAAAACATTGTCACCCTAGGGCATTTTGTTGAGAAGACCGAAGACCCTTTCTGCAAAATTCTTAATAGTTTACAAGACTGACCATTTCAACATCAACGAGAGAATTTTAATATTTGAATTACATTCGTAAGACCTTTACTGAATGTATTTTTAACACATGGCTCTGGTCCTTCTTTCAGAGGGAGCCTAAGAAATAAAAATATATGGTGGCAATTTTAACCGTGTGAACAATAGATGGCTTAGTTCCGAGACACTGTCTGTTGTAACAGATAAATCCCACTCGGTACTCCATTATGTCTCAGCGAATGCTGTGCAACTACAAGATTGGATTTTTAAGAATAAACCACCTTACACATTATTCTTGGCAACAAGCCGGACTTTCTTATAATATGTTAAATATTTAACATAAGATAATAAGGAACTGGAAAATTCTTACTCTTTAAAATTTTGGCTTAGCTGGAGCCAAACAGTAAAGAAAATGCTGACAGAGTGAGAATTCAAGAACAGAAATGCCTTCGCCTTCACTCCCCTGCCAACTATAGTACTTTACTCTCTTCCTCAAAATGTAATTTAACTGACCCTTCATCACTTTCTAGTAGATAGGAAAACAAAACCTTTCAGAAACTACTAAATGTAAAAATGCTAGACCTTATACTCTCGCTATATAAACTGAGTATGTGCTTACTTAAAAATTGTAGCTCTCACATGAATTCAATAGTTTGTACTTTCACTCTCATGTTTATTGATTAGAGGAACTTTTACTGTATTTAGATCTATCACCAGGTGACAGAGTACCAGGTTAGGATGCTTTAGTGAGGAAGTTTAAGTTGCTCTTGGGAGTCAAACACTAGCTTAGCAACTTATTCACATCACAGATATTCCTGACACCAAGTATAGCAGCCTGCATTACAGTCTATATGTAACAGCAGACAAGACAGAAGCGAGGTCTGATATGTATATCCTAAAGTGCTATGAGTAATCAACATCTACTCACAATTTTATAAACAGAAAACAAGACAACTGAGGAACAGCAGAAAACTTCAAGAAACAAAAAGGTGGGTAAAAAGGATATTATCATAGACCAGTGTCAAACTCAAGGATGAATATGTATTCCTCCCTAAGATCCCAGAACAAGGCAAGGATATTCTCAGTCATAGCTACTTAATGTGAAACTGTGAGGACTGCAACAGGAAAAAGACATGGAAGACAGAAAAAAAAAAAAAAACAATTGTTTTTATTTTCAGATTGACGTGGCTCCATATGTAGAATAATATCAATTTACAAAGGTTAAAAACTATAGAATAAATATGTAGAAATCAACTGTATTTCTAAATTTAACAATAAAAACATTGAAACAAAGTTTAGAACAACCTTTAAAACAGAGAGACTGTGCTACTGCGAGCTACAATGTATACAAGAAGGCTGAATCTTAGAATGCCAAGATAGAAAGATGTGGTTCCCTAACTTACAGAGTCATCATTCTGGAACACCAGTGCCAGATTGTCTTCTGCACAGAATAAACAAACACAGTGTTTTGATTCCTGCTATGGCATGCTTGTTATGCACAAGGAAGCCAGATCCTGACAGAGCCACAACCTCGAAGTGTAGGTTCAACTCTGAGCATGGCGTCTTAAAGCTCCTTGCATCTCTCTTCCTCAGATTTCTTTGTGCTTCATCATTCAAATAAGTTTGTGATGCTGAGACTCCTCAGCTCAATTCCTAGCCAACCTCTCTTGCTAATAACTTAGGAGGCCTGCTCTTTTCTGCAGAGAAACGGAGGAGCAGTGGATCTGGTGGATAGGCTGAAGTAGTGGCGGGAGGGAAGACTACAGCCGAGGTGTATTCTTAAAACGTGTATCATTTCCACAAAAACTAGAAAGCAAGATTTTTGTTGTTGGTTTTTTGTTTGTATGTTTTGTTTTTGGATGAGAACTTTAAAGAAAAAATATTCAAACAGAAAAGAACATTTACAAAAGAGTATTTGCAAGATGTTATTAAATCTATCTTCATATCATTTTACATGTTATGAATTTTCTTAAAAGTATATTACAAATAAAACTTTTAAGAGCTTAACCATTTACTGGGAAATGTTATATTATTTCATGTGGCCATCTTATTTTGTAAATTGTTCAGATATTGTTGACACATTATATACAAAAAAATTTTAAATTTACAGAAGGTGCTTTATGCGAAGCCATAAGGCTAAGATGTAAAGCATACAACACAGGTGCTCTTTCAAAGGACCACAGTCCTTCCTGTTACATTATACAGTAGGATTAATCTGAGATGTCCCATTCCTAACATAGTTTTATTTAATGAAGAAAAAAGGTGCTTTAGCAGCATGATGAGTTAGTTTTCTGCTATCTCAACTTGTGACATGATGGTGTCTACTGACTATCCTTCTAAGCACTGCAATTCCTCTACGTGAATCTGCACGCCGCCATATTAAAATCTCCTCTTCCTAACACTGTCTATGGCCCAGCACACTGATGCCTTGGGGATTTTCATGTGAGAGACAGGTAAACGTGTGAAAACATTGTTTCTGAACTTAAACTAATGACAATTCTTTCTCTCAGCATCATGTCATGGGTTCCTGTTACTGACTATATCTCGGGCATGTAAGCTTCTTGAGAGGGAAATTTCGCAGTTTCAGCAGTGCTGTTGTTCTTTTTTCTTCCTTTTTTTTTTTTTTTTTAAAAGAAACTATACTTTAAATTCTGGAAATTCACCAGACAACTATAGCTAATGACTTTATTCGACTTCGTGAGACTGACAGAAAGGGCTCTTTCTCTCCTTAGCACTGCACATGCCTAAGGATCCAGGAGAAACAGAGTTCGGTGCCCAGGACTCCTACACTGACTGTGGAGTGTCAAGTGAACTTCAAAGCCCTTCCAGCAGGAGAGGCCCCTTGACACACACACGCATGCATGCACGCACGCACGCACGTCAGGTTTCAGACCAACCAGTACAGCTGATAATGTGGGCAAACAGGCTAAAATCTAAAAAACCTCTGAAAATTATCTGGTCCCAAACAATCCTGACAATAATACTGTCAACATGTATTACAAAAAGATAATAAATGAGAGAAGAGGCATGTCATCCAATCATCTTATCTGTAGTGAGACCTAGTTCACATATTCTGTTAACTCGTTATCACATGACTATACATACCATAACTATATTTAGATTGGTGAAAAATTGAACTCTTAAATTTTGGGTATAAGTTTTAAGGGTATAAGTTTTAAAACACAAAAGTTAGTGTGAAAGTCTGTAGCTAAAGTGAAAATGTTAGCATCTTTATTGTGAAGGCCATTCTAAGGTGATTATGTAAAGAAAAAGTTATTCTTGATTAATAACACAACCATTCATTATGTTCTTCAAATCTAAAAATCATTAAAAACTGTGCAATACAAATGGGCTGAAATGAAGAGGTATTTCAGAATAGTCCTTTATAGAAGTTAGGCAGCATTAATGTCTGTTTACACATGCAAGAACTGAATAAACTTTCTTAAGTAATTTTTATATGGCCCTATACAGATTTGATACAACATACTCAGAACTATCACTATAAAGAAGTACAGAAATATGTATACAATATATAGCATATAATAAACACATGTTAATTTTGGTTTCAAGTTCACATTAATGCATTTATTTGTGGACATACATAAAAAAGAAATGGTCATGCTAGTGAAGAGGACCATCCAAACTCTACAGCTATAGTTCCAATCATAACTATTTGGATTTCAGTTTCTCTCACTGTAAAGCAATAAACTGGTCTCTGGAGTTGAGTACTAAGTACTCATACCTGAAGGTTTTCAGCCATTACAAGACAGAAAAACCAACCCTAGAAAAGGAAAATACTGTTTTATTATAAAATGAGTATGCCATGGATATTAAAAGATCCCAGACTGCTGGTCTGTATACTGGGGCATAGCTGCAGAGAATCCTTAGTCTGGCCAGCTGGCTAGAACAAAAGGTCTTGCTGGGCTTGGGCAAGGCCAGAGTGTTACAGCTCTCCAAGGGGAAAGCATGACACAGGAGGCATCCAGGAGCCAGAGCTGCAGCCACTGAGCATGAGGGACTACCATCAAGTCAGTACATCCAGCTCCTTCAACAACAAATGTTCAGGACAGAAAATTCTTCCGGGGAATTACGGCCCCATAAGACCCTCAGACACTCCATTTCTTGTGGACAGGGACCTTATAAACATTTTTGGAGTGCTGTGGGATGTAGGGGTAGAGTTTTCCCATTGGCTCAGTCTGAGACGTTAGGGATCCTTTATCTGCATGGGGAAGGACTTCAGGTGTTGTCTAGGCACGACTGATTGTCACTGTCCTCCTAGTGGGGTGTTATGGTTATGTGCTCCAGGACAGGAATCTGGTCAAACTCCTGCTGCTCTCAGTTATGAGATTTATTAAGGTTCTGAACTTGCTACAATCTTACCAGATCTTTTGTCTGGTGGCACAGTCCCCTGGCCCACACCAATCAATAAGGCAGAGAAATCCCTAAATGTAAACCTAGAATAGGTTATCTCCAAAATTGTATTACTACCTAGCAAAGGCAGTAAAGATACATAATATGATAGACAATGCACCTGGAAGTTTAGAAGTACAACTTTTAAACAAGTATATCAAATGGCTCTTTTACCTTATTCTGAGGAAAACTTGCAGAGAGCGGGGTACCACTTAACACTATCCTATTTACTTCCGCCTTTCATGGCCAAGGCTCAGAGCTGGGGAAGCTTAAGCAACAATGGACTTGCTTACGGTTCTGGACCAGACATTCCACCCAGGTCAGATTTCTCAGGAGCTGTCACGAGCTTCTGATTGTGCCCTCTATATCTATGGGAAGGCAAGCACAAGATCAGGGCACACCCACCATTGTGACCTCATTTAATCTTATGGTCTCCTAGAAACCCTATCTTCAGTTACAATCACACCAAAAATGAAAGCCTCAATGTACAAATTTGGTATGGACTACAACAAATTTAGTCTACAACAAATGCTACAATTACAAATACATGGCTGAGCAGCCTGCTATCCCAAGGAGACCTCCGTTCTCCCGCCACCTCTCTCCCTGCCTTTATCAGAGCCGCAGATCCTGAGCCATACAGGTTAGCTTCACTTCCCTGTCATCGTCCCTGCTCTCTGAGCCCTCTGGGCCAGGCCAAGCTGACCTGAGCAGCCTGCTATCCCAGGGGTCCTCCATTCTCCTGTCACCTCTTCTGAAAAAGACCTGAGACTCCTGAACCACACAGATTAGCTTCTCTTCCCTCACCCATCTTCCACGATTGCTGAGTCTGTTGAGTCAAGCCAAGCTGCTCTGAGCAGCCTGCTGACCCCTGGGGAACCTCCATTTTCCTGGCACCTCTCTGCCCACCTTCATCATACCTGAGGCTCCTGAACCATACAGACCTGCAGGTCAGAAACTACAAAGCCCAAGGATACCCACTACAGACCTGCCACACCAGGGACATCGGTTTACCTCCATCCCAATACCTACTGCAACAAGAATATCCAGGGACCAAAACCATCCAGATGGCTAAGACCCTTGAAAGATCATAATCAACTAAAGCCTGAGCAATATGACACCACCAGAGCACAGATATCCACTGCGGCAAACCCTGGATATCTGAACAGAACCTAAGCATAAGAAAATGACCTTAAATTTAACCTTATAAGAATGACAGAGGCCTTTAAAGGGAAAATTAAAAAAAAAAAATCCCTTAAAAAAACAGGAAAATACAATCAAACAGGTAGAAGTCTTTAAAGAAGAAACAAATAAATCCTGTAAAGACAAACAGGAAAATATAAATAAACAGGTAATGGAAATAAATAAAATTGTGAAAGACCTGAAAGTGAAAATAGAAGCAATAAAGAAAACACAAACTGAGGAAATCCTGGAGATGGAAAACCTAGGGAAGAGAACAGGAACAAGAGGTGCAAGTATCACCAACAGAATACATGAGATGGAAGAGAGATCTCAGGGGAAAAAGATACAATAGAAGAAATTGATATATGAGTCAAAGAAATGTTAAATCTAAAAAATCCTGACAAAATATCCAGGAGATCTGGGATACCATGAAAAGACCTAACCTAAAAAAATATAAGGATAGAAGAAGTTGACAAGTCCCAGCTACAAGGCCCAGAAAATATTCTCAACAAAATCATAGAAGAAAACTTTCTTGACCTAAAGAAAGAAATGTCTATAAACATACAAGAAGCGTAAGAACAACAATTAGACTGGACCAGAAAAGAAAATCCTGCCGGCACACAACAATCAAAACACAAAATCTACAGAACAAAAAATATTAAAAGCACCAAGGGAAAAGGCTAGGTAACATTTAAAAAGGCAGACCTATCAGAATTATACCTACTTTCTCAATATAGACTTCTAAAATCTAGAAGGGCCTGGACTGATATCTTGGAACCTCTAAAAAAACCATAGATGTCAACCTAGACCACTATATCCAGCAAAACTCTCAATCATCATAGATAGAGAAAACAAGATATTTCAAGACAAAACCAAATTTAAACAATATCTACCCACAAATCCAGCCCTAGAGAAAATACCTGAAGGAAAACTCCAACCCAAGAAAACATAGGAAATAAGTAATTCCATATCAGCAAAAACAAGACAAAGGAAGCACACACACATACACATACCACCACCACCACCACCACCACCACCACCACCACCACCACCACCACCACCACCACCACCACCACCAAAATAACAGAAATTAACAGCTTATAAACCACTGGTCATTAATATCTCTCAACATCAATGGACTCAATTCCCCAATAAAAAGACACAGTAACAGAACAGACATGGAAACAGGATCCATTGTTCTACTGCATACAAGAAACACACCTCAGCAATATAAACATACATTACCTCCAAGTAAAGGACTGGAAAAAAGTTTTCCAAGCAAATAGACCCAAGAAGGAAGCTGAAGTAGCCATTATAGTATCTAATAAAATAGACTTTCAATCAAAATTAATAAAAAGAAACAGGGAAAAGACATTTCATATTTATCAGAGGAAAAATCTACCAAGATGACATCTCAATTCTAACATCTATGCCACAAATACCAGAGGATACACATTTGTAAAAGAAACATTGCTGAAGCTTAAATCGCACATTGAACCCCATACATTAATAGTGGGAGACTTCAACACCCACTTTCACCAACTGACAGGTCATCCAGACAAAACTTAAACAGAGAAATAATAAACTACATGGGGACCCCAATGGAGGAGTTAGGGGAAGGGCTGAAGAAGGGCAACCCCCACAGGAAGAACAACAATATCAACCAACGCCCCCCCCCAAGAGCTCCCAGGGACTAAACCACCAACCAAAGAATATACATGGAGGGACCCACACGGCTCCAGCTGCATATGTAGCAGAGGATGGCGTTGTTGGGGCATTAATGGGAGGAGAGGCCCTTGGTCCTGTGAAGCCTCTATGCCAGGGCAGGGAGGTGGAAGTGGGTGAGTGGGGCAAGGGGGGATGGAAGGGGGGGTTTGTGGGGGGGTGGACTTGGAAGGGGGGATAACATTTGAAATGTAAATAAATAAAAAACCAATAAAAAAGAAATAATAAAACTAACAGACATTATGAACCAAAAGGTCCTAACAGACATCAATAAAATACTTCATGGATCCTTCTCTAAAATTAAGTATATAGTTGGGTCACAAAGCAAGCCCCAACAGATAGAATTGAAATAACACCCTGTATCTTATGAGATCACTATGGCTTAAAGCTGGTCTTCAATAACAACAGAAACACTTGAAAGCCTGCACACTCATGGAAACCAAACCATGATTTCCTACTCCTACTACTCAATGATCCCTGGGTCAGGGAAGAAACACAGAAACTAAAGACTTTCTAGAATTAAATGAAAATGAAGGCACAACATACACACATTTATGGCACACAATGGAAGCAGTGCTAAGAGGGAAGGTCACAGCACTAAGTGCCTCCATGAAGAAATTAGAAAGTTTTCATTCCAGCAACTTAAAACTATACCTGAAAGTGCTAGGAAAGCAAAAACAAAAACAAAAACAAAAAACCAAGCACAGCAAAAAGGAATAGAAGGCAGGAAATAATTAAAACCAGGGCTGAAATTAAGTAGTTAGAATCAAATCAATACAAAGAACAAAATAAGAGCTGGTTCTTTGAAAAAACCCAGCAAGGTAGACAAACCTTTAGCCAAACTAAAGACAGACAGTATCCAAATAAAGAAAAATCAAATATGAAAAGGAGAGAAAGATATAACAACAGATACTGAGGAATTTCAAAGAATAATTAGGTCTTACTTGAAAAGGTTGTACTCCACTAACTGGAAAATCTTAATGAAATAAACAATTTTCTAAACAGATACCACTTACCAAAGATAAATCAAGAGCAGGTAAACTATTTAAACACTTCTACACCTCCTAAAGAAATAGAAGCAGGGGGATGCCTTTAGTTTGTCTAGAAAAGAAAGCTTTCAGCAGTCCCACAGATGCACTACCTTCCGAGGTGCAGTTCCTGTTCCAGAGCTATTTGCACTCACTGCTTCAACCTGACATGCCCATCCCCAGTGCACCCTGGCAAAACAAAGCAAAGGAAGCCACAGGCCCAGCCCCCTCACCCAAGCAGGCCTCCAACAAATCACACAGCATAGGCCGGGGACCAGGGCGAACTCCTGGCAATTTTAATTCCAAGGTTCAGACAACACCCAGCAAACTTTGAGGTGACCACTATATTCCCCAAAGCAGTGCTTCCCAAATGCAGGTGGCCAGCTTCCTCTTGAGCAAGGAAAACCAGCCAGAATACAGGGGGATGCCCACCAAAAAGGAGCATCAGAAAGCCTGGGCTCTGAACCTTAACAGTTTTGATGTGGAGGAAGGCAAACCCTGAGGCTCAGTGGAAAACTTCAGAATGCTGCAGAAGGCTCCAGAACAGACTGAAAGTGTTCTTCAGTCAGAAAGTTACGCTTAGCTCCAGCCAGAAGGCCTGCAGACACATTCCTTCTCTGTCAGACAGGATTCTTGATGCCCCTGAAATCCAGAACGACTACTACCTGAATCTTGTGGATTGGAGCTTTGGAAATGTATTGGCTGTGGCACTGGACAACAGTGTACACTTATGGAATGCTGGTTCTGGTGACATCTTGCAATTGTTACAAATGGAGCAGCCTGGAGACTACATATCCTCGGTGGCCTGGATCAAAGAGGGCAACTACCTAGCTGTGGGCACCAGTAATGCAGAGGTGCAGCTATGGGATGTGCAGCAGCAGAATTGACGTCGGAACATGGCCAGTCACTCCACTCAAGTAAGCTCCCTCTGTTGGTACAGCTATATCCTGTCCAGTGGTTCACGGTCTGGCCACACCCACCACCATGACGTTCCAGTAGCAGACACCATGTGGCCTTGCTGAGTGGCCACAGTCAGGTAGTGTGTGGGCTGTGCTGGGGCCCAGATGAACGGTATCAGGCAAGTGGTGGCAACGATAATATTGTCAACGTGTGGCCTAGTGGTCCTGGAGAAAGTGGCTGGGTTCCCCTGCAAACATCCACTCAACATCAAGGTGCTGTCGAGGCTGTTGCATGGTGTCCCAGGCAGTACAATATCCTGGCAACAGGAGGAGGTAGCTGATTGACACCTTCGCATTTGGAACATGTGCTCTGGATTTGGAACGTCTATATGCTGTGGATGTGCATTCCAACGAGTGCTCCTACTCTGATCTCCCCACTATAAGGACCTTATCTCAGGTCATCGCTTTGCCCAGAACCAGATGGTTATTTGGAAGTACCCAACCATAGCCAAGGTGGCTGAGCTCAAAGGTCACACAGCCCCAGTCCTGAGTCTTACGATGAGTCAGGATGGGGCCACAGTAGCATAAGCAGCAGCTAATGAGACTCCACAGTTATGGCGCTGCTTTGAGTTGGACCCTGGCCTTCCGGTGGGAGGGGTGATGGTGGTGGGGAAGGCAGTGTAGCTAAAAGTAGCCTTATCCACCAAGGCATCTGTTGTAAACAAACACATTTCCTTTCTTGATTTGTTTACTTTTTTCCTAATAAAGTTTGTTATCTTCCTAAAAACAAACAAACAAATAGAAGCAGTTACTAAAAAACAAAAAAAAAAAAACAAAAAGAGCCCAGGGCCATATTGCTTTAGTGCATACGGATTTCAAAGATGAGATAAAACCAATACTTCTCACACTATTCCACAAAACAGAAACAGAAGGAACCCTGCAAACTGTGAGGCCACAGTCACCCTAATACCCAAACCACACAGAGACTCAACAAAGAAAGGGATCTTCACACTGATTTATCCTAAAAAAGTTGATGTAAAAATACTCAATAAAATACTCACAAACCAAATCCAGGAACATGTAGTAGGGCATGGTTAATATAGTACCGGCCCGCCAGGCCTCTGCTCCAAGTCCCGGGGGTCTCTCTCTTGCCCAGCACCCACTCCTTCCAAGTATCCGGCAAAGCATGACTCTTAAACTTGAGTAGTTAACCAAATATATTTATGTATATGTAACTTCCAATTACATGATGCCACATTACAATGATAAAGTTTTATCCCAATATTTCTAACCTCTCAGCACACCAGAAACACATCTGCCACCATCTGGACCTGCCTTTCCTCTTCCTCTCCCTCCTGCAGCTCCCAGGCTCCCTCTCTCCCCGCCCCTCCTCCTCTTAGCTCCTCCTCCTCTCCAATCCCCTCCAATCACTGGCCTCTCACTGCCTCAATGCGAGTGGATAGGAAATATCTTGCATCAGGAACACATCAAAGACATCATCCATTGAGATCAATTAGGTTTCATCCCAGGGATGCAGGATGGTTCAATATGCCGAAATCTACCAATGTAAGCACCATATAAACAAACTTAAAGAAAAAAATCACAAGATTATCTCATTAGATGGTAAGAATGACTGTTAAAATCTAATACTCCTTCATGTTAAACATATTAGAGAAATCAAGGATTCAGGCCATATACCTAAACATAATTCAAGTAGTATTCAGCAAGCCAATAGACAACATCAAACTAAATGGATAGAAACTTAAAGCAATTCCACTAAGATCTAGGACAAGGCAAGGCAGCCCACTCTCCCCCTATGTATTCAGTATAGTACTTAAAGTTCTAGCCAGAGTAATAAGAAAAGTAGAGGAGATGAAGGGGAGACAAATTGGAAAGGTAGGAGTCAAAAGTATCACTACTAGCACATGATTTGATAGAATACATAGTTCTCCAAAATTCTACCAGAGAACTCCTAAAGTTGATAAACAGCTTCAAAACAGTAGCTGGATACAAAACTAACTCAATGAAATCAATAGCCCTCCTTTATACAAATGGTAAACTGGCTGAGAAAGAAATTAGGGAAACAACACCCTTTATAATAGCCACAAATAACAGAAATTGTTTTGGTGTAACTCTAATTAAGCAAGTGAAAAATTTGTATGACAAGAACTTCAAGTTTCTCAGGAAAGAAATTGATGAAGATATCAGAAAATGGATAGATCTCCAAAATTCATGGATAGGTAGGATTAACAATGAAAATGGCCATCTTACCAAAAGCTACCCACAGATTCAAATGCAATCCACATCAAAATTCCAACACAATTTTTGTATAGACCTTGAAAGTATAATTTCAACTTCATATAGAAAAAAAAAAAAGCAAAAAACCCAGGATACCTAAAACAATCCTGAGCAATAAAAGAACTTTGGGTGGAATCACCATTTCTGACCCCACGTGGTATTGCAAAGCAATAGTGATAAAAACTACATGGTATGGGTATAGAAACAGACAAGTTCATCAATGGGATGGAATCGAGGACCCAGAAATAAACCCACAGATCTATAGACACTTGATTTTTGATAAAGAAGCCAAAACTAGGATTTCTATTCCTGGACAAAACATCATGATCAAGAAACAAGTTGGGGAGGAAAGGGTTTATTCAGCTTACACTTCCACATTGTCTTTCATCACCAAAGGGAAGTCAGGACTGGAACTCAAGCAGGTCAGGAAACAGGAGCTGATTCAGAGGCCATGGAGGGATGTTTCTTACTGGCTTGCTTCCCCTGGCTTGCTCAGCCTGCTCTCTAATAGAACCCAAGACTACCAGCCCAAATGTGGCACCACCCACAAGGGGCCCTCCCCCCTTGATCACTAATTGAGAAAATGCCCCACAGCTGGATCTCATGGAGGCACTTCCTCACTTGAAGCTCCTTTATCTGTGATAACTCCAGCCTGTGTCAAGTTGACACACAACACCAGCCATACAATGGAAAAAAGAAAAGCATCTTCAAGAAATGGTGCTGATCTAACTGGATAGCCACATATAGAAGAATGAAAATAGTTCCATATTTATCACCTGCATGAAACTCAAATCCAAGTCAATCAAGGACCTCAACATACAACCAGAATCACTAAATCTCAAAAGAGAAAGTAGTAAATACCCTTGAGCTCATTGATACAGGAATTAATTTCCTGAACAGAATACCAACGGCTCAGGCTCTAAGATTAACAACTGATAAATGGGACCTCATGAAACTGCAAAGCTTATGCAGTTTCCTTCTGCAAAGGACCCTGTCAATAGGACAGAATGGCAGCCAACATATTGGGAAAGGATCTTCAGCAACCCTACACCTGACAGAGGGCTAATATTCAAAATTTACAAAGAACTCAAGAAGTTAGTCACCGCCGGGCGGTGGTGGCGCACGCCTGTAATCCCAGCACTCTGGGAGGCAGAGACAGGCGGATTTCTGAGTTCGAGGCCAGCCTGGTCTACAGAGTGAGTTCCAGGACAGCCAGGGCTATACAAAGAAACCCTGTCTTGAAAAAACCAAATCCAAAAAAACAAAAAAAAAAAAAAAAAAAAAGAAGTTAGTCACCAACCCCAATAACCCAATTAATAATGGGTTACAGGACTAAACAGAATTTTCAACAGAGGAATCTTGAATGCCCCAGAAGCACTTAAATGTTCAAAGTCCTTAGTCATCAGGGAAATGCAAATCAAAACAACTTTAAGAGTTCCATCTTAACACCCAACAGAACAGCTACTCAAAAAAAATCAAGAGACAGCACACGCTGTTCAAATCCCAGCAACCACATGATGGCTCACAACCATCCATAATGAGATCTGATGTCCTCTTCTGGTGTGTCTGAAGACAGCTACGGCACTTGTCTAGTACATTTGAGGCTCTGAGTTCAATTTCTAGTACTGAAAAAAAAACCCATTTGATCTTTTAAACCATTTTAAACTATAGAAAGGTTTTAAAAGACAAGTGACATAATACAATTAGTTTTTAAGAAAGGTTAATATGGCAACAGTGATGGATCAGTCTAAAGAAGAGTTAAGACTGTAGAGACACACACAAGAACGCTACAATCCTGCAGGGATATCGTGAATAAGGGACCCTGAAAAGGACAATGCCTCGAGTATGTCAGGGGATGAGAAGAACTGAAGAGAGAAGCCGAAACACAAGAAACTGTAAACATAAACACGAGTCAAATGCCTCTGGTCCACAGCACTACAGATGCATATTATCTACTTTTATGACGCCATGTTTGGTATGAAGCAGTCGGTGTGGCGGGTTACTGCTATTGTGCCCACCAGTGTTGAAAGACTTTAGCATAATGGAGAGAGTGGGCCCCGGGGGCAGAGTGCACTTTTGCCTCTTCCACGTTATCCAGTTATTTCTCCAGGCCAGGAGAATAAAAGCATATGCTTACCTAACTTCTCAGGTTGTCACAAAGATGACAAAGTATGAGAAAGTGCTCTGTTCATGACAGGAACATAAAAAAGTAATGTGCTTTACTGACAGAATACTAAAAAGAACAAAAGCTAACATGGTGTTATCTTGATGCTTTAAAACAACGAATCCTGGTACATCATTGCTTCCTTTAATTCTAACATCTGTACACTCCATCCAGGTAGACAGTGTTCTATTTAGATTACTGGCATCCCCAGTACATGTGTTTTTAAAAGTTTTCCTATCACTTCTGTCACTTTCAAGATTCTCACTGCAGCTCTATTTACATTTAATTTTTTCTTTCTAAGCTGTGATGGGATTAAATGTACAGATACAAAGCAATGAATTTATTACCCATATTGCAGCCTCCAGAACTCTCTCACAACAAAGTACACACATAGGTGAACAGGGCAGTTGGGGAGTACATTTTTATTATTTCCTGAATTAGTTCCAGAAAAAAAAAAGGTGTACAGGTAACTTGCTAGAACATAGTTAACTTATCCAATGCAGGGTCAACTGAAGTGAAATGAAGAATGCCAGATAAATTAATATAATTATTCTATTTTATGAATACTTGGTATCAATTTCCTTTGCCATGTAGTTAGCATTTGTAGCTAAATTAAGAAAATAATCTTATGTTGGGGATTGAATATAGGGCTTTGTATAAACTAAGTAAATATTCTATCTAATGAACTACAAGATTAGCCCAAGAAATAATCTTCAATATGGTTAATAGGTAAGAGAACAACATAAGTAAACAACCAGTAACAACACTGTCTCCTCACAACATTAATAGAAAAAATTAATCTGCCTGTTAATTCTGAGATACAATGACTTTCCATGACAGTATTGAATAACATTATGGCCCCAAAGGTACCAGACTGACATAGCATCATGTAGCAACCAAAATGGCCTCAAGCAACACAGTCCCTACAGCAATTTTCTTTACATTGCAAAAATTTTTATAAAGATTAATCAATTAATTAATTAATGTTTGCGCATGCATGGAGGCAGGGCCCATGGCAGAAAAGGGTGCGGGTGCTCATAGCTGTTCAAGCAAGTAAGAACAAGTGCTAGCGAGTCCTCAGCTATGTACCAACAACTCCCACACCCAGTTCAGGGCTCACAGTGGAGGAGGGGCTGGGCAATGTAAGAGCAGAAGAATGAATGGAAATGTTCTAAACTGTCATTCCTTGGGCCTGATGTGGCTACTGTACAGATGAATTCATAGGAGCAGTAGTTACCCACACAAAACCTGAGTAAGTGAAAGTCATAAATCTTCACAGAAGAGGAAGAACTCCACCATGGAGGTGGGAAGAGCTCCGGGGTCCTACTCTTGAGGTTGATGCAGTTAAAGACTGCTGGGGGAGCTTCAGAGGCTTTTCTTTAGAGGATGACCAGTGGTGTCTATGTCTCAGTGGACAACCACAAACTCATGAATACTTGGGCAACACTAAACAGAATCAGCATCACACACACACACACACACACACGTACACACACACCAGTTGAGGGAGTGATGATGATACTATTCCGTAACTATCTTCTGTAGCCAATGTAAAACAAGGATGATTTTACTCTAACATGCACCCTGCTCCAGGCCTGTTTCTTCACACTTCAGCGATCCTACCAGACATCAGACACTTTCCTTCTACAAGTTTACTAATGCCATCAATCCAGGTCATTCTCTAGAAATATGAGTTCAAATAATAACTTTTCTAAAAAATACATCTATTACAAGTTACAATATTCAAATGCCTATGATTCAGAATTAGAGTTGTTGGGCAAATTATTCTTTAAGATTCTCTCTCCTTTCACACAAAGCCAGGCAAAAGTTCCACAAGGTTCAAGAGAGTATGTGGCACTGAAAAGGGCCCTTAAGGCATAGCATTCCCTTGTTCAAAGATGGAAAGTTATCAGTGATTTTTATGTTTTAATAAACCAGTTTTATATTTAAAAACGATACCGTGGCCTATCCCTATGCAAATATGTAAAATATCTTTCTTTTCCATGAAAAAATTAGTCTGTACAGTTGATCAGGTATTAGGCCTTAAAAAAAACTAATTTGGTATAACATACCTTAAAAATGTCCCAAACTGTAATTCATTGTTATAGTGCCTAACACAGAAATAAACTTTAAAATGAACTGAGATTATCTGACAAAATGTAGATGAGCCTGAACCATTCATGTGTGATAGGTAAATGTATCTGTAGTTAAAATTATATTGTTTTAAATTACAAGCTCATTTCATGTTTTGAAGTTTTATGGAGTTTTATGTACCGTAAAATCATCTGTATTAACCTCTGCCAGGTTTATTCTCTTAAGGAGATTTGTACCTGTGCAATATACTTATAACAAAAATCCTGAGTGTCATTGTCTGTATCGTTTTGTATCGTTTCTCCCTTTTGACAATAAACTTCTGTAAACATAACCTATCATTTGTGATTTAAAATGCCTTAAAGGGATTACATCAGCTAATCCATCTCAATTGTTGTAATGGCAGCATCCACTTCCAGCCTTAACTCACACTTCAAAATCAACGCTTAGACCAACTCCCTGCTTACTGTATATGAGGCAGATCAAGTCTCATGTAGGTTCTCTTCCTCTGCAGAGGGCCAGATAATGAATATTTTAGGCTAAGCGACCCCTGGGGTCCTTGTTGCAACTACTTATGGATCCTAGAGCACAAAGGTCACCAAAGACAATGTATAAAAGACTCAGCTAGAATTGGCTGCTACCATCCTGGATTGGCCCACAGAAGCAATCCTGAGTCTTGAGCTAAGTCCTGGGAAAACCACTAAATACTGTGCTGCTATAAGGCACGTGGGCTATCTTTACACTGCTTTCCAGAAGAAACCATTCACGGGCATAATGAGTTTATACAGCTTCAGCACTGAAAATATAAAAACAAAAACATCATTCTGCACAGAGTACTATTGCCTACTAAAATTATATGCTACCTTCTCCTGGGAAGCTACAAAAGTTTCTAAGTATACTATACAAACACGGACTTAATGTTCTAATACTAAGACCTATCTTTCTTACCCTCTTTCCTTAACTTACCCTGATGCCATTAGATGCTGTATGACATTTTGTCCCAAGAAGATTAAAATTCAATATTTTCTCTTCATATAGAAGTGAGTTCTCTATTCCCTGATTTCGTACCAGAGTTAAAGGCTAACTTCAGTCTCCTCCCTCACTGCTTGCTAAACTCTCCAGGTCAGACAAGCTGCACACTTACCTTGTCAGATCACATGATACCAGTAATATAAGACTATCAGTTGAGGAGACCACGGGGTACATACAAAAAGAGTTTGGTTATTTGTTTCTTTTTAAATGGAGAAGGACTTACAGTTGCCAAGACCTCTGGCCTGTTTTTTTCCTACCCTAAAGAAAATGTGTTTCTTTGAACTGCAGTAGCTATTAGAAGTCAGAACTGTAAAGTGGCCAACACTGATAACTTCAAACCCCAAATCACAACAGAGGTCATCTCTTCCCAGTTTTGTGAAAAACAGACACTTTAAATAAAATTTTCATTCAAATTCTAAACTACTATTTTTGTAACGTACTAGTAGCCAAAGTGCATTGTGAATTTTCAGTAAATGACATTTCTTTGACTTGGAAAGCAAAGCAGCAGAACGTGGTCTCTGACCTGAGGGCTGACATTCTTAGAACAATGAAACCAAACAATCCATAAGAGGCCCAAAATGATTACCCAGACACTATAGTGGAGGGACAGAGTCAGGGAGAGGGAGAGAGTCTGACAGAGAGGCAGAGACAGACAAGAGACTCAGAGAAAAAGACACAAAGAAAGTCAGAATCAGAGAGAGGGAGAGAACAGAAAGAAGCTAATTTTTTTTTTTTTTTACTATTGTGGAGTTAATAATCCTTATAATCTGCAATCAAAAGTAAAAATTCAAACTGTATTAATTTTCTATCATGTGCTTCCACCGAAAAATAGAAGTTCAGAACTCATTTTTTAAAGTTACAGTTTTGTGATTTTTCAGCTAGTTAATTTATCATTATGATCAGATTTTTCTAATTTTTTAAAAAATACATGATTATTCTCAATGCAAGACCATGGCTATTACTTGTGGGATCTTTGAAATAATAACCCTCAAGTTAGTAATGTACCGGCAATACGGACAATGGTTCTTTCAAGCATTCACACACTAGTTTAGCTGGCAGATCCACCCTACTCTGTTTAGCTGATTCGCTCTTTCATCTATGTCATTATGTCATTCTACCTATCCGAAAGAAAGTCCATAAATATGGTTATTTTAATTCATATGTTCTTCTAAGTAAAAACTTTTAAACTTAAATATGTTTCTATAGGGGCTACAGAAATGATTCAATAGTTAGGAGTATGGAAAACCTCTGGTAATTAAGGTCCAAGTACACCATAACTTGGATAGCCTATGGGATCAGCTCAATATGTACAGACTCCCTTCATTGGCAGGGTTTCTCCTTCTCTGACCTCGTCTGGGGATTCTAAAGCCCCACATAAGCCTCTACCTGAGGAATGTCACATAGCCTCACTTAGATTATAAGATCAATTTCTTTTCTCCTGGTAAGAACCTATCTACTCCACACCTGAGATTCCCAATGAGCTTCCCATGCTAATGAGGCATTTTTGGAACCTGAAGCCCTCAGCCAAGGCCTTTGTCTACCCTAGATGTTCCTACCCTCAGGCCTCCAAAACTTCATAAGCCTTGAATCACCCTGAGTAAAGTTGATCTGCCTTCTGATAGTTGGCCCAAGTATGATCATTCACGGTGTGTACTCACGGGGCTTCCAATCCTACCCCCTCCCTGTCCTTTCTGCTCCCACTGCGCTCGTCAGCGAGCAAGGAGACGCTCACAGAAGCACCCAGTGCTCTTTCAGAGGCACTCAGCACCATTAGGGGTGGCTGACTCGGCTTTTCTCTGTCCTCCATGGCCCCTGCCCCACACAAAGCCCCTCTGCAAATCCATGAGTTAAACAAAACGCAAATCTTAAAAAATGTTTTTACTTTATTTTCATACAATGTACTATGTACATGTACACATGCACATGCATGTGCAACACACACATACACATACCTTTCTAGCTCTAAACTGCAAAGTTTCCTGCTCTTTGACATTGTTAGTTTTACACTAATGTAAACATTTATCAACTACAACACCTACATATTCTGTAAGCTGGTGTTGTAACTTCTAGATTTTTCTCTTTCATTCTAGTATTTATAACAGAGCAGGATATCTTTGAACTGTTTAAGCTTTGCCTTGAAAGAAATCTAAATATGAGGAGGTTAAGACTGCATTACAGTAGTGGGACAGGATTTAATAAGGCCCAACATCTTATGGTAATGCCCAGATTTCTTATCATCTGTTTCAGTTGACAAATCAGCACAGTGACAGCAGCAGAGAAGCTAGGTGGCCTTATCAAGGACAAAGGGCAAGGAAGCAATAGCACACTCTACTAAATGTCTTTCTGACTGCCTAGAAATGGTAGCAGATGCAGATGTACTCCTGTTACAAAGCATAACAAATATTTCTCTGGATTTTTAAATTTCTTCATACAAGAGTCAAATCTGCGGGACATAAAATGAAAGAACCTTTCAAAAGGATATCTTCCCTTTCTTTGATGATCAGTTCATTCTGTTCTTCTAACTGCCGGATCTTCTTTTCGAAGGACTCCTGCTCAGTTTTCAGTCGTTCCTCTGTCACCTCCTTTTCTTCACTTACTCTGAAAAGAAATATCCCCCCAGAAAATGAAGAGAAAAAAAGTCCATCAGAATCAAGCCACATGCCTAAGGCTGCAGTTAATCCAAACTGCATTTCCGCAAGGGCACCGGGTTCTTGGGGAGTTCTCTGGTTTTAGTCTACTCTCTCATAAAACACTTCCTCAAATGTGCAACAGCTGTGCTCTGAATCTTAAAAGATATGGACAAGGAGACATTTGGAATCATAGTCTACATTTTTTGTGGAAGCAATATCAGAGCACAAAGTAACAAGAAAAGACCCCAGCCTCCATCTCATGGAGGGTAGACAGCAGTAGTTCAGCCAACAAAGGGTCATCTAGTGAAGGAACAGCTAGACTGGCACCATAAGGATGGATGTGGAGGAGCGCATGCCCCCGTGCTGGCTTATTAATTCTTGGGAAGGAAAACAATAGCTTACACATAAAAATTTACCACCATCATCAATTATTGACTCTTCAGATGACTTCCTCAAAATGCCCATAAACTCTCCTCTTACTTAACAGGAAAAGACACTTAGAGCTGAGTAACAGGACTAGCAATGGTACCAGAAGATGAATTTCTCTTGAAATCTCAAATTTTACTTTAACTATTATTGCATAGTTTACTCTGTAAGGTAATCTTATGGATTAATACCAAAAGCCCTCTGTGGTAGTCTGAGTAAGAATGCCCCCACAGGCTTAGATATTTGAATGCTTAGTCATCAAGGAATGATACAATATAAGGATTGGGAGGTGTGGCCTTACTGGAGGAAGTGCATCACTGGGGGTGGGCTTTGAGGTCAAGCTCTTTTTCCTCTGCCTGTGGATCAGGACAGCTCTCAGCTCCTGCTCCAGTGCCATGTATGCTGCATGCTCCCACCATGATGATAATGGTCTAAACCTCTGAAACTATAATAAGCAAGCTCCCAATAAAATGTTTTCTCTTCTAAGAGTTTCCTTGGGGAAACAGGGGAAGAGTGGATGGGAGGGGTGGGGGCAGGGAGAACTGGGAAGAGTAGAGGTACAGAAAACTGTGGTCAGGATTTAATGTATATAAAGTACAAAAATTAAAATTAAGAAATAAATTAAAAAACAATTTAGAAAACTTAAAAAAAAAACAATCCACAGAACTCAAGACGGTTAACAAGCCAAAGGGCCCAAGTGAGGATGCTTCAATTCCACTTGGGAGAGAGAAGAAAGCAATCATGGTGGGGGGGGGCAGAGGGAGGGAGAGACCTGGGTGGGAGAGAGGACAGGGAGGGAGAAAAGGGGAACATGATCAGGTATTTGTTGGGGGGTTCGGGTGGGAGGGGAGGGAAAATCAGGAGTGAAGCCCCAAAGGCCTGTAGAAAGAATGGAAACAGGCAACCTTGGGAGGTAGGTAGTCAGAGAACGCTCTAGAATGTACCAGAGACCTGAAAGGTGAGAGACTCTCAGGACTCGGAGGGACCTTAGATGAATGCCCAACAGTGGGGAGAGGGACCTTGTAGAGTCCACCTCCAGTAGAAAGACAAGGTCATCAAGTGGAAGGACGGGGTTGCCATCCCACAGTCAAAAACTGACTCAGAATTGTCCCTGTCTAAAAGAATTGCAGGGACAAAAATGGAGAAGAGACTGAAGGAAAGGAGGTCCAGTGACTGGTCCAAATTGGGATCCAGCTCAAGGGGAGGCTCCAAGGCCTGACACTATGACTGATGCTATGGTGTGCTTACAGATAGAAGCCTAGATAGCATGGCACCCCTCCAAAAGGCCCAACGAGCAGCTGCAAAAGCCAGATGCAGATACTTACACCCAACCGTAGGCAGAAGCTGGGGACCCCTGTGGTTGCATTAGGGAAGGGCTGGAAGAAGGGAGGAGGAGGGTGACCCCATAGGAAGACCAGCAATCTCAAGTGACCTGGACCCCTGTATCTCTCAGACACTGAGCCACCAACCAGGCAGCATACACCAGCTGATAGGAGGCTCCCCAATACATACACAGTAGAGGACTGCCTGGTCTGACCTCAGTGAGAGAAGAAGCACATAACTCTCAAAAGACTTAAGGCCTCAGGGAAGGGGGAGGTCTGGTGGGATATGGGGGTATGGGACATCCTGTTGGAGTAGGGGGAGGAAGAATAGGATGAGGATCTGTTGTAGGGTGGACCAGGAAGGGGCATAATGACTGGACTGTAAATAATAATAATAATAATAATAATAATAATAATTTAATAAATAAATAATATTAGTTAATATTAATGATTATAATTATATTGCATTATAATAATTTATTATATATAATATAATATTATTAATAGTCATGATGCCTCAGTGATGAAACATTCCTTGACAGTCACATATATTCGTATTTCAATATAACTAATATTTCCAGAGACATATACGGCTTTGACTATGACCTGTATTCTTGGTATTCTGTCAGCTACTGTAGGAATAAAAGTTGGTAAGATTAGGGATTAAACATGCAAATCATACTTACAAGAACGGACTTGGACACTCTTGCTGTTCCCTGGGGACTCAAACAAGTGGCAGAGCAAGCCTTCCCCTTCCTGTGGACCCACTCCTGCTTTCCAGTCTAGCCCATTCCCATTCCTTTGTGGCAGCCACCAATACCTAAAAGCACTCTGTACTTTTCACTCTCAAACAAAAACCTCAAAGACAAACCTCCCCCAAAAAGAGTGTGCAGGACAATAATACGAGAATCTCAGCCATGGAAGATAAGGTAGAAGAAATGGGTATCTCAGTCAAAAAAAAAAAAGTTAAATCCTGTTAGAATATAGAATAGCACCTGACTTCTCAATAGAGAGACTGAAAGCCAGAAGGTCCTGGATAGATGTTCTATAAATTTTGAGAGACCGCAGGTGCTAGCCCAGACCACTGTACCCAGCAAAACTTTCAATCACAATAGAAAAAAAAAAGACATTCCTCAATAAAACCAAACACAAGCAATTTGTATGTTTAATACACACACACACACACACACACACACACACACACACACACAGAGAGAGAGAGAGAGAGATAATAAGTTCAGATAATAAGTTATCTGATCCCAAGTGGTGAGCCTTAAATAAACATATGTACAATCAACACTAAATGAATCCATATATATATATATATATATGTATATATATGTATATATTTATATATATGCATGCTCATATGTATAACATTATATAGAACATTAATATAGAAAAGATCATGAATTTGAGAGTGAATGGGGAATATAGGAGAAGTTAAAAGGTGAATGATGAAAACACAGTATGTCTATATGAAATTTTCAAAAAATATTAGATTATAGAAGCACACAGACAGATACACATTATGAAAAGAAAGAAAAATTATATTTATTCATGGTCATCTTATTTACGCAGACCTTACAGATCTAAAAGCAAAATACAAGCCCTGTATAATAAATAACAGTATGACAGAAAAATCAGGAGGTTTTAGGACTTTCTCAGCTATGCAGTGAGTTTCAGGCCAGTCTGAGCTACAAGACTTCATCTATGATAAAACAAAGGACTGGATAAGGGCTCAGCAGTTCAAAGTGCTTGCTGCTCTTCCCGAAGACCATACTTCAGCTCCCAGCACCTATGTCAATTAGCTCACACTGAAACTCTAGATCAGTGGTTCACAACCTGTGAGTCACAACCCCTTTGGGGTTCACATATCAGGTATCTTGCAAATCAGATAGCTTTATAAAATTATAAAATTATAGTTATAATTCTAGCGACATAGAAAAATGGCAACAAAGCATGGTAAAGTATCACAGCACTGGAAGGCTGAGAACCACGGTTGCAGCTCCTGCAGATTCGATGCTTTCTTTAGACCTCTGTTAGCACCTAACCTCACATGGCACGCATACACAGACACACAACTATGCATAAATAAAAGTTTTATTTTAAATTAACCCACATAAGCAAATATGAAAATTTTATATGCTCATTTGTAAGAATGGGAAAGACAATTGTTAAAGCCAATCTACCATAGTGAAAAATCTCAGTAACCTAGTAGTAAAAGAACTATTCCTCCAACCCAATAAAGAACACCTGTAAAAAGTTCCTTATAGTTATCCACCTATAAGGATGAACTAAAACTACAACTTGTTTGTACTTCTGGAACAACAAGTTTTAGTTGTCAGCTACAACTCTCTCTACTGGAAGCTGACTGGAGGTTAAGGGAAGAAAAGAAAATACATACAAACCAGATAGAAACAAAGTTTTTATATGCAGGTGGCATTATTATATAAAACATTATCTACATTAAATACACTGAAATGTATTTTTAAAACATTACCATGATAAATTCCAGTCTTTAAGTATAATCCAGTGATCCCTCTACCCTGGCACTCACGCTCTGTTGCTATGATTAGGGTTAAATCAGCACTATCATACCTAAGATTAGCTCACAGAGACACTGATTTCTGTCCTGCTCTCTGTTGTTAATTGTTATGGAAGCCTGGGCCAAGTAGCTGCTGAAGGTGTTAGCTTGCTTCCCTTGAAGCTTATAGTAAACTGCCAAGAGAGAAAGGTTAGCTTACCAAAGACCATTAAATTACAATGACCAAGACTTAGTAAATTCAATGATTGTTAGCCTTTACACAC
This sequence comes from Apodemus sylvaticus, assembly GCF_947179515.1. Classification (NCBI taxonomy): domain Eukaryota; kingdom Metazoa; phylum Chordata; class Mammalia; order Rodentia; family Muridae; genus Apodemus; species Apodemus sylvaticus. The sequence goes on from NC_067484.1 coordinate 80,677,529, forward strand.
ACACACACACACACACACACACACACACACACACACACACGCACACACAGACACAGGGGAGTAGGGTGGGAAGGAAGGATACAGAAAGGGAGGGGCTAAAGTTTTAATGAAAACTTCTTCTGAGTATATTTTTTTATTGATATATTTTTTATTTACATTTCAAATGATTTCCCCTTTTCTGGGTCCCCACTCCCCGCAAGTCCCATAAGCTCTCTTCCCTCCCCTTGTTCCTCCATCTACCCCTTCCCACTTCCCTTTTCTGGTGTTCCCCTATACTCTTGCACTGAGTCTTTCCAGAACCAGGGGCCACTCCTCCACTCTTTTTGGACATCATTTAATATGTGGATTATGTCTTGGGTATTCAAAGTTTCTAGGCTAATATCCACTTATCAGTGAGTACATACCATGATTGATCTTTTGAGACTGGGTTACCTCACTTAGTATGATGTTCTCCAGCTCCATCCATTTGTCTAAGAATTTCATGAATTCATTGTTTCTAATGGCTGAATAGTACTCCATTGTGTAAATATACCATATTTTTTTGTATCCATTCCTCTGTTGAAGGACACCTGGGTTCTTTCCAGCTTATGGCTACTACAAATAGGGCTGCTATGAACATAGTGGAGCATGTGTCCTTATTGCATGCTGAAGAATCCTCTGGATATATGCCCAGGAGTGGTATAACCGGGTCCTCAGGAATTGTCATGCCCAGTTTTCTGAGGAACCGCCAGACTGATTTCCAAAGTGGTTGTACCATCTTGCAATCCCACCAGCAGTGGAGGAATTCCTCTTTGATTTGCATTTCCCTAATGATTAATGATGTTGAACATTTCTTAAGGTGTTTCTCAGCTCTCCGAAGTTCATGTGAAAATTCTTTGTTTAGCTCCGTACCCCATTTTTAATGGGGTTATTTGGTTTTCTGGGTTCTACCTTCTTGAGTTCTTTGTATATATTAGATATTAGCCCTCTGTTGGATTTAGGGCTGGTGAAGATCCTTTCCCAATCTGTTGGTTGACATTTTGTCCTTTTGACAGTGTCCTTTGCCTTACAGAAACTTTGTAGTTTTATGAGGTCCCATTTGTCAATTCTTGATCTTAGAGCGTAAGCTATTGGTGTTCTATTCAGGAACTTTTCCCCTGTGCCCATGTCCTCAAGGGTCTTCCCTGGTTTCTTTTCTATTAGTTTCAGTGTCTCAGGTTTTATGTGGAGGTCCTTGATCCATTTGGAGTTGAGCTTAGTACAAGGAGATAAGAATGGATCGATTCACATTCTTCTGCATGCTGACCTGCAATTGAACCAGCACCATTTGTTGAAAAGACTATCTTTTTTCCACTGGATGCTTTCAGCTCCTTTGTCGAAGATCAAGTGACCATAGGAGTATGGGTTCATTTCTGGGTCTTCAATCCTATTCCATTAATCCGCTTTCCTGACATTGTACCAATACCATGCAGTTTTTATCACTATTACTCTGTAGTAAAGTTTAAAGTCTGAGATACTGAATCCCCCTGAAGTTCTTTTACTGTTGAGAATAGTTTTAGCTATCCTGGGTTTTTTGTTATTCCAGAAGAATTTGAGAATTCCTCTTTCTAGCTCTGTGAAGAACTGGGTTGGGATTTTTATGGGGATAGCATTGAATCTGTAGATTGCCTTTGGCAAGATGGCCATTTTAACTATATTAATCCTGCCAATCTACGAGCATGGAAGATTTTTTCCATTTTCTGAGATCTTCTTCGGTTTCCTTCTTCAGAGATCTGAAGTTCTTGTCATATAGGTCTTTCACTTGTTTGGTTAGTCACCCCAAGATACTTTATGCTGTTTGTAGCTATTGTGAAGGGAATCATTTCCCTAATTTCTTTCTCAGTCTGCTTATCCTTTGAATATATAAAGGCTACTGATTTGCTTGGGTTGATTTTGTAGCCAGCCACTTTGCTGAAGTTGTTTATCAGCTGTAGGAGTTCTCTAGTAGAGTTTTTAGGGTCACTTACGTATACTATCATATCATCTGCAAATAGTGATAGTTTGACTTCTTCCTTTCCAATTTGTATCCCTTTGATCTCCTTATGTTGTCTAATTGCTCTAGGTAGGACTTCAAGAACTATATTGAAAAGATATGGAGAGAGGGGGCAGCCTTGTCTAGTCCCTGATTTTAGTGGGATTGCTTCAAGTTTCTCTTCATTTAGTTTGATGTTGGCTACCAGTTTGCTGTATATTGCTTTTACTATGTTTAGATATGGACCTTGAATTCCTGTCCTTTCCAAGACTTTTAGCATGAAAGGATGCTGAATTTTGTCAAATGCTTTTTCAGCATCTAATGAAATGGTCATGTGGCTTTTTTCTTTGAGTTTGTTTATGTAGTGGATAGCATTTATGGATTTCCTTATATTGAACCATCCCTGCATCCCTGGGATGAAGCCTACTTGATCATGGTGGATGATCGTTTTGATGTGTTCTTAGATATGGTGGGCAAGAATTTTATTTAGTATTTTGCATCGATATTCATAAGGGAAATTGGCCTGAAATTCTCTTTCTTTGTTGGATCTTTGTGTGGTTTTGGTATCAGCGTAATAGTGGCTTCGAAGAAGGAGTTGGGTAGTGTTCCTTCTGTTTCTATTTGGTTGAAATGTTTGAAGAGTATTGGTATTAAGTCTTCTTTGAAGGTCTGATAGAATTCTGCACTGAAACCATCTGGTCCTGTGCTTTTTTTGGTCGGAAGCCTATCTATGACCCCTTCTATTTCTTTAGGGGTTATGGGTATGTTTAGATGGTCTATTTGATCCTGGTTTAATTTTGGTAATTGGTATCAGTCTAAGAAAATGTCCATTTCCTCCAGATTCTCCAGTTGTGTTGAGTACAGGTTTTTGTAGTAGGATCTGATGATTTTTTGAATTTCCTCGATTTCTGTTGTAATATCTCCATTTTCATTTCTAATTTTGTTAATTTGGATACTTTCTCTGTGCCCTTTGGTTAGTCTGGCTAAGGGTTTATCTATCTTGTTGATTTTTTTCAAAGAACCAGCTTTTGGTTTTGTTGAAAAATATGGAACGCTTCATGAATTTGTGTGTCATCCTTGCACAGGGGCCATGCTAATCTTCTCTGTGTCGTTCCAATTTTAGTATCTGTGCTGCTGAAGTGAGCACTTCTGAGTATATTTTAAATCCTGGATACTAGCATAAAAAAACAATTTTTATAGATAAAGGCAGAGTTCAAACTTTTGTTGAAGCTTTAGAAAAATTAAAGATTTTACCTTGAAATAAACAAAAAAGATATATTAAGAGATTAATGTTTGGGCTCAAAATATCTTCAAACAGCAAAGTCTCCAAGAAACTCAGCAGTATCTTAAGCTGACATACTTTGTTATAATACACTGGGAACCCAGGGAGAACACAGCTTTAACTGTGCTAATCAGCTGTTCTAATTCCTCATCAGCTTGTTCAGCAGCACGTGCATCCTAACTACATCTGCTCTGTTACCCTCTCATATTTCTGCTTTTGCTTGTGTATCACAGTTTACTGATGCTTGAATATCTTGGGTACCTCAACAAACAAGATGAATATATTCCAATGCTCAGAAGTAAGCAGACCTTTCCTTGGCTCAGATTCTACTGATTTTATGAACAGCCTGCCTCAAGATTTGCTGTCACTCTTTTGGTCCTCAGTGCACCATAGGCACCAAATTCATCTAAACAAAACTTTCCCTCGAGACCAGATGCTGCTTCTTAATGTCTGTCCCACACTCAGCTTTATGGGTACTGAGCCTGATGAGTCTCTACATTTCCTGTACACTTGGCAGTTGTCCAGGGTTATGGTAGTTTTCTTTTGGTTGTTACTGTGATTATGCTTATACTAAGCAGTCTCTACCAGCCTGGGCCTGTGAAGTATTCTTGTCTTTCTTCTATAATCTGGGGACCAGCATGTAACTCTTCCCTCCATTTCAGTTTCCTGCCTCCCTCCCACCAAGTCAGATGGGTTTTTTAAGAATTATACATCCTTTTTCTAAAAAATGTGTTTTGTTTTACCAAACAAAGACAGAGAACTTCCCAATCATCTCCATGGCAAGTGTTGGTTTCCCTCTAACACTGCACCAAGAGAAGCCAGTTTCTTGCCAAATAGAGCTAATGAACAAAAGCTTCCCCTGTATTTGCTTTCCAGGGAATCCCACTCCTACCTGCCCACATTTGGACTTGAGCAATCTCCCACATACGTTAGCTAAAACCCAGGTACTCCAGGGCTTACTGCTGCCTTGCCCTTACAGACCAGTCTCTTTCGTCTTGGGCTAGTTGGATACTCTTCCAGCTCATCTCTATTCTAACGTGTGTGTATTCAGTTTGTTCCACATTTTTATTATTGTAAGGGGAGGAACAACATACCTCAACTCATTGGACTTAATAATGTAATTACATGTGCGTACCTACTTGTTTTGTGCTTATTTTCCTAACATTTCTTTACCATTTCCAAAGCTAGAACAAGTTTAATAACAAAACATTAACTACATTTGGTTATATGCCATAGAACTATAATATTTACTAATTATAAAAGGGAAAACCCAACTTCACAATGAAGAAACCTGGAGCAGTAAATCTCCACCTCCATCATGTTCAGCAAAAGGCACATCACTTCCTTCATATTGTTGCTATAAATGTAGAACTTGAATTTACTAAGAAAAAAATGACAAGTCCATATTAAGGAAAAATCTACAAACATTTGATTGCTCCTCTTTAAAAGTGACAAGGGCAAGAAGTACTAAAATACTGTCACTAACTGAAGAACACTAAAAGGATGTGGTAAGTGAGACCCTGAATCAGAACTTCAGATGGGTGGACGGACGAACTGAAGGATGGGCAGGAAGACAGACAGATAAGCAATTTTAAGGAAATAACATTGTCAAGCTATAATTAAGGGATTCACCTTCACTAATACAATTGTATCAGTTATAAATTCCTGATGTTGTCCACTGTATCTCTTTAATAGAAAATGTATACAAATGTATAAAATGAAAAGGGAAAGGAAATGAGTTTTAATTTTCCCACTTAATATGCAGTTTTAATGTGGCTAGAGAGAGATGGCTCAGCAGTTAAGAGCACTGTCTGTTCTTCCAGAGGACCTAGGTTCCATTCCAGCACCCACATGGCAGCTCACGACTGTCCAGAATTCCAGTTCCAGGGGACCCAACACCCTAATACAGACATGCATGTCAGCAAAACACCAATGCACATAAAATAAAAAAAAAAGAAATTTTAGTTTTTAAAGCAGATCATTTTAATATTGGCATAATTCCCAGTAGATTTAAATTATAGAGCAAAATATACTATAGAGTAAATAAAGATGTAATAGTTTGACCTCTGTAAAAGCTAACATATATTATTGAGGTATATCTAAACATCATTGGTGTCTTAGATTATTCAAATACTATTTAAAAATTTGAGTATAAGATGATAAGAATGTCTTTAACATGGGCTTAAAGACAACATACACTGAATTATCAATAATTATTTTATAATCAATTTAATAGGGTAGGAATAAAGATATTAACTTCTAAAGCATTAACTTGAGATTACTTATTTCTCAAATGTCATAATTCAAGAAACGCACAGTTGCAATTTTGAGGCAGCAAAGCAAACAAGTGCTCCTTGGGGTCTGTGGGAACTGCTTTGCGCTTCCTTTGTGTGCAGTGACTTTTCTTCCCTCCCGTTTATTTCAGGCCTGTGCAAGCCTAATTTGTTATGCAAAATGAATTATGGTGGAGAATAACATGGGCAACATGCATGAAGCTGAAATGAGGAAAGACTAAATGCTTAGGATATGTATGTGAATTGATGGGCTTTAGTGACAACCTTTCAATTCTTCTTAACCAAAATGTCGTGGAGTGTGAGTCTGAATAAATCCATCCAAGTGAGAAAATTGTCTACTCATGCTTGTGTGTGAATGTCACACAAAATGGAAAAAATACTTACTACAGAAAAACTAACTTTGTGCAGGAGGCAGTCTGGTCAGTCTACAAGAAAGACTGTTAAATGCACAGTAATTAGTCAAACATATTTGAGCAGCAGATCTCAGAATATACCATCTACAATGGAAATTATGAATACAAACTGCTGGACATTTATAAAATCTCAAACAGTGCCACGGCTTTCTAGTTACATGAAGTTAAAGGGCCATCTTTTCTAGAAGTTTTCTATGTAGTTAATTACAAGACGACCCCAACCCCAAAGTATTCCATAAAGCTTCAAAAAGGAAGTAAAACCTCTTAAGTAACTGAAAAATGAAAGTCTAATATTCCTATTGCAGGGCAATGTACATTTAATTCTTACCTAATGGCTACAATCAATGTTTTTAGAGGAGAAGATGAAATAATGATCCACTACTCAGTTTACAACTCGAAACTAATGGGGCTTTTTTTTTTCCATCTCAGAAATGTCAAGTAGAACTAGCAAACTGTTCTCTGGGGAAAATTAGAGTATCTGGGCCTAAAAAAGAACTTATCCTCAAATAAGTTACAGCTCAAGCAGTCTCTTGGGAACAGTGCATGCACCGACAGTGGAGACAAGAGAAGAAACAGGAGGGTTTTAAGATTGCTCTAGAACAGACTTCATCCTCAGCCAGAACTGCAACTGTGACTAGAATTATTGTAACATGTTTAAACATATTTTCCTACAAGAATAAAGCCAACAGTTATTAGTGCACAACCCCCATTGCCACCTTAAAGGTCCCAGTAAACAAGGATATGCACACAGAGGACTGTCACCATCTTTAAGCAAAACCTATGTTTTGTAAACATATACTGTTCAGGTCTATAAAGGTGCCTCCTTTTCCCATCTATGCAAACAATTCATTGATGCTACTGTGAAAGACTTTCTGAGGCCATATAATTCAGTCCCTGTAACAAGAATTCTCTCTGTCCTAAACCATTCTAGAGAAAGCTCAGACAATAGTCTACTTACCCTTCTGTACAAGCAACTCAATTCCAGATATCTGAGGGAAGCCCCTCCATTTAACAGAAACCCATTATGTCAGCTAATCCCTTATTATATTCTTCCATAAGCAACATAATTCACATCACCATAACTCTGTTGCATTCTCCATTAGCCTCTAAATTTTGGGTTACTACTGTACATTATTATTATTATTATTATTATTATTATTATTATTTCTGTTAACTCGAGTGGGAGAGTCCCCTAAATATATGTAGATTATTAAGGAAGCACAGCCATACACTTACTAGTGGAAATGCCAAAGTCTATTTGTTTTCTTACCTGCTAGCACAATTTTGCTCACTCATATTCACTATGAAAGGAATGTCTTTTTATTTATGTGCACTGTTTAATTATCATGCCTTTCTATAAATAAATTTCAAACTTCTCCAGGAATGATGCCAGTAGGTTTGTATGAGAGCTGAAACTTCTTACATGTGCTAAAAAGCATTTCTAAATTTTGTGTTACTTTCCCAATATGATTTTTTTTCTTCTTTTTCACCCAGGGTATCACTCTGTAGAATAGGCTGGCCTTGAACCTCAGTGATCCACCTCACTCTGCTTTCCCTAGCACTGGGTCGGATGTGCGTACCACCACGCTTTGACATTTAACGCACGAGGCATGCTATACCATCCTATGAAAACCCCACACAGCCACAACAGCCTCAGTACTCAAACAAGCTTTGCCCAGACCCACGTCTCTATGTCTCAGTGAGCACCAACACAGCTAGAAAAGTCCTTTTGAAGCTGTGGAACTCTGCCTTAGCTTTTACACTTTCAACATTAGTTACATTTTTACGTCTTATTTACCATACCATTTTAAAACTCTATCAGTGTTAAAATCACAAACCAATCAGATTTACATTCCCTTCCACGAGGCATGTCTTTTACTTACACTGTCTGTCCTCAGTACCTGAATCTCACTCTTCCTGCTCTTTACACATATATACAAGATTCAGCTACAATTGTTCCCATGTACACGTCATAGGTTAAAATCCACATATGAAGGCAAATACATGGACTTTCTCTAAGCTCTTGTACAGATACGAAACGGTTCACATACGGAGCTTCTATATGGCTTTGTTCAAGTTACAAGTACATTTTCCTACACAGCATTGCCAAGATCAAGACCCTATTTCAGAAAAGGGGAGATGCAGGGCTTGGTAATACCTCTTGTAAAGACACTTTAAACATCAAAAGGAATATTGCGAAAATAAGTTAACAGTATGTTTTTATATTATATATCAGTCTGTAACTGGGGGAAAAAAAAGGCAAGTCCTACTGTGCAGGGCCTGAGAGCTGCTCCCTTCTACACCCTCTGAACGCTGCTGCCATGGCCAGTGGTGGGCGCCACACAATCTCAGTGACGTTGCCTTAAACAATGCCAAAAGATCTGCATTCGAGCCAAAGCTTAGGTAGGTGTACTTAAATCTGTCATAGAAATATATCATTTTCCTAATGCTCTGGTACTTTTCTCCATTTGGTTTGACCTTATACAAGGTAAACATAATCCTTTATGGCAAATTTTTCTACTGAAAGATACAAATTCAGATAGCTTTTAAAACCTCAGCCTAATGCTGTCTATTAGTACTCCATCGTTCTTCTCTAGTTAATCAAAATTGAGCCTATTGATTTAAAAAGTGATATACTAGACAAGGCAAGCCAAACACAAAAGCCGCAGATTTTGCCTTACTTTATATGATGTAATTTGTAAAGCAAAGTTTTCTCATGAATAAGCAACTACATTCAAACATTCTTTTTATAAAGAACACATTTTTTTCTCTTCAGAATAAAATTTGAGCTTTCATTTCCTCTCAATTTTACTTTATATTTTCTTCTTGAATAATGGACAGAATTAGGGACAGTCAGAATCTGAATCGTACACAGATGACATCTGTACGGAGGGCTTGCTCAGAGCAGGGGCCAGCGCCCAGGGAGGTAGGTATAAAAGAGTTCTCACACAGGCAGAGACGTAGGAGGAGGTGTAGACTCAGGCAGGACAAAACAGTATCATGGGTGGAGAGAGCTCACCACATATGCTGTAGTAGGGCCTAAGTGAGCTAACATGGACTCAGATTGGTAGAAGTACTACCAAGATGAAACATGGGAGACCTACGCAGGATTTTAAGGGAGATGCAGATAAAGCACAGCCAATAAGGAATTGGCAGTGTTGATACCAAATTAACCTGAAGCAGCATATCAGACCATAAAGACTAAGAAGGACAGATATTCCGTGGGCAGCCCTATGTGCAGTATCAGAACGCAGGCAAAAGGAAGAGTTATCAAAAACGCATAGACTATTGTGCAATGACAGAGCGTGTGGTGAGGAAGATGCACTCCCTAGGGATGGCCTCGCATAAAAGCAAGGCCTATATGCAAACAGTAAGAAAAGATCAATTCAAAGGAAACCAGAGGGGAGGGAGGAAAACAAAGGCAGAGAGTAGCCCGGACTGATGTGCAGCAGAAACAGGGAAAAGGAGGTGCCCATGGACAGGGACTGGTGGGCTGGAATGGGAAACAGGAGCTCTGGCATTCTGAGGGAAATTTCTCTTCAGTGCGAGAAGTACTACCAAGATGAAACATTAGCTACATGCAAGATGATTAAACAAGGACACCAAGAAAGCAAAACCAAGGAAAAGAGCTCCTCGCTGCAAGCTAAGAGTTACCATTGCAGGACATTCATCAAGAACAACCACATTCTAGACTATGAAACCTCAAAGTGGTGCTTTTAATAGTTATTTGACCATTATAGAACAAAAGTAGAAACTTAAAAAAAAAGACAGAAAAATCTTTAAGCTGCTGGAATTTCTCCAACATGAAGCATCAGGGAAGAGGGAGGGATGCGGTGGGCGTGCAGGCTCGCTCGCCCAGGAGGCTGGCAGCACTCACTGCTCACACTGAGAGGCACGCACGCACGCACGCACGCACACACAGGCTCTAAGCTCTCCCCATTAGAGCAAAGGGAAAGACGAGCAAAGCAAGCCCAAAGCAGAGAGAAGGAAGGAGACAGCACAGAAGAGAGGACTAAAAATCAATGAAATGGAGAGCAGAAACACAGGGGGATGGAAAGAGAGTCAACAAAAAGCTGGTTCTTGGGGGAAAACAGTCAATAAAATTGATATGCCTAGCAAAGATAAAAGATTCAAATCACTACTGTCAGAAATGAAGAATTATAGATACTGTGTCACTAATAAGATAGTGAAAGAATACTATTAGTTTTTTGATAGCTGTTTTGGAAGAACTGAAGTGAGTCTCAAAAACTACAAACTCCTTGTGACGAAGATGCAGCTTAGTGGTTAAGAGTGTGGGATATTCATCTAGAGAACCAGCGATCTGATTCTCAGCTCTCACCTGGAACTCCACTTCCAGGGGAACTGATGCCTTCCTTCTGACCTCCATAGACACCAGGCACACAAAAGCATACACATGCCTGCAGGCAACACACACACACACACACACACACACACACATATAAAATACAAATAAGACATAATTTAAAAATACCGTACAGGCTTGTAAGTTCAAACAAGATAAAACAGACAATGTGAATAATCTTAAAAGCATTAAAGATATTAAAATTTGAATTTTACCACTTCATTGGAGAATACTAACAAATACTGAAGAACTAACATCACTTCGAAATAGGCTTGATGCCATATGCCCATAACCCCAGCACTTAGGTGGCTAAGGCAGGAAAACTGCAAGTTCAAAGCCAAACACGGCTAAATACATGCATAGAGGGAGAGAGGATGAGAGGAGGGAGTGACTCTGAATCTGAAATGAAAGCTAACCTAATGCCAATTTCATACGCACTTTCTAAAAAATTATAAGAAAGGAGGAAAATTGCTCCTACACGAATCAAAATAACTGTACAAAAGCACAAAACTTGAGAACAATACCTCTCATGAACTTTGCTATAAAAATTCAAAAAAGCAAATCAAACTGTTCCATACATAAAATCAGTTGTTACAACCTAAGCTTACTGCATAGCTTTAACCTTGAGTTATATATTCTTCCATGCCCCAGCAGAGAATAATGTCTATGTGTGTAGTGCTAATCATTAGAGACAACAGTCAAGACATTATAAACAACCTTCAACAGAGCAAATATCCCATAAATATTGGAATATGTCATATAAGTTGATAACAGCTTTTTGCAATTTTGAGTTCTATGAAGTAACTAAGTAACCCTTTTCCTTGAAAATTCTCTAAAGAGCTCAACAAAGAACAGCATGTTTCTTCCCCATGCCATGTTTCCTGTACAGATCAACAAACACAGAGCAGAGCCTTTTCTTCAGGTCAGACAGAAGACACGGGACAAGGGGACAATTAAACTGAGGTCAAATTAATCCAAGGAACTCTGGATTCCTTAATTTTGATTTTGATTCCTTAATGTGTTTATCAATGTAACAAATAACATGAAATTTATCCATAGTTTGATGAAATACTTGTGTGTCTGTAGAGTTTTTTCTTTTTGCTTTTATTTTACTGTCATCGACAAGCTTGTGCCAAAGTCATTATGGAAAAGATGAGTCCCGGTCTTTTTTCAAAATAAGAACAAAGTGACAAGAGTCCCTGTCCTAAGGTTCAAGGCTTCCAATGCTATGCTTGCACAACAATGCCATCGGAGGTACAGGCAGGCTGATCGGCGCTAAGCAGGGCCCAGAGAGAGGCTCGCACATATATGCCCTAGTAGTTTCAAACAGAAAGAAACACACAAAATATTTCTATAAATGGTGCGGGCACAAGTGGACATCATCATTATCAACAACAACAACAGCAACAACAAGCACCAAACAACTCAACTCAGACATTCAAAATACAAAAACCAACTCAACTGGATCATTGACTAAAAACAATAAAAAAAAGACACACTATCTAGTTAAGGTTAAAAGCTTTTAAACTATGGAAGACCCTGAGGATAATGAGGCAAGCCACGGAGGAGGAGGAAATAGTATACACTACATAGCCAACGAAAGATCTATATATAGAACACATGAACAACTCTCAAAACTCAATAAAAATGCCCAAACATCAGCATGCAATAAGGACACATGCTCTACTATGTTCACAGCAGCCCTATTTATAATAGCCAGAAGCTGGAAAGAACCCAGGTGTCCCTCAACAGAGGAATGGATACAAAAAATGTGGTATATTTACACAACGAAGTACTATTCAGCAATTAGAAACAATGAATTCATGAAATTCTTAGACAAATGGATGGAGCTGGAGAACATCATACTAAGTGAGGTAACCCAGTCTCAGAAGATCAATCATGGTATGCACTCACTGATAAGTGGATATTAACCTGGAAACTTGGAATACCCAAGATATAATCCACACATTAAATGAGGTCCAAAAAGAACGGAGGAATGGCCCCTGGTTCTGGAAAGACTCAGTGCAACAGTATAGGGGAATACCAGAACAGGGAAGTGGGAAGGAGTAGACAGAGGAACAGGGGGAGGGAAGAGGGCTTATGGAACTTGCGGGGACTGGGGACCCAGAAAAGGGGAAATAATTTGAAATGTAAATAAAGAACACATCAAAAAAAAAAAGAATGTGAAAAAAAATGCCCAAACATTCTGGTATGATACAGCCAAAAGAACACACCCAGTCTATGAAGATACAGACAGAAATAAGAACATGAAATCATGTCCATTATTATTGCCCATTATGAAAAGACAAACTACCCAAGACATCACTAAATGTCCATGAAAATCTTAAAATTGAAATTACAAACTTTGGAAGTTAGAATTCCAAACACTAGGTTTTTGTTTTTGCATTGTTGGTAGAATGTAAAATGCTACATCATTTTTGAAATATGGTTTCTTAGAAAATAAAACACACTTAATCCCAAAGAAAGCAACCTGTTATATGCACATGAAAATCTATACTTGAATGTTTGTAGCAATTTCATTTGTAACTGTCAAAAATTAGAACAAATTCCAATGTTTTCCAATAGATGAACAGTTAATCAATCTAGCACCTTTACATTGAGGGGAAAACAATAAAGATGGAAAAAATACTGGAACACATACAACTTGGAAGGCTTCAAAGAATTATACTTACCAAAAAGAATCAATCTGAAAAGTCACAAAATATCTGATCCCATTTATAGTTTTTTTGACATGCTGCAATTTCAGGGAGAGAGAAGAGATCAACAGCAGTTTTGGATTAGGGAAGTGGGTAGGACAGAAACTATCTGTGCTGAGGCTGGGGTTAATGGGTCAGAGGTTAAAAGGTGCTTGCTGCTCTTCCAGAACACCTGAGCTTGATTCCCAAAACCCATGTCAGGTGGATCACAACCGCCTGTGACTGCAAGTTGAGAGAAGCCAACATTCTTTTCCGACTTCTAAGAATACATACATACATGTGCATAAATGCAATTTTTTAATGTGCAAATAAACTTGCCTACCATGTACAAGGCCCTAGTCAATTTCCAGGACCTTAAAAAAACAAAAGAAATGCAAAATCCTTGTAACAGAACTATTACTGTGGTGATTTTAATAAATCTCTAATAGATACATGCAAAACTGGTGATCTCTATACATAAAAGACAAGTTCTGTGAATATCAGTTTTCTAGTTGTAATAGTACAGCTGTAGTTAATCAAAATATTATCATCAGTGGACACTGGGTAAAGGGTGGATAAGTTCTTTTTACATTTATAACAGATATAATAAAATCTACAGTTAAATAATAAAAAGTTAATAATACAGTATAATTTTTGCAGAAACTGAGTAAGTAGAAAGAAATTATTACTGAGTCTTAGGACAAAACAGATGATTTTACAACAGTTAAAGTTCTGATACTCTTAATAAGTAGGTATTTGATTCTTTTGACCTGGTTATTTTTTATTAAGTGTCTACATTTGGTTCTTTGTTTAATTATGCTCATAACCAAGGCTATACAGAGACACAAAATCAGCAGTTTGCTTTCTTTTTCCTTAATTATTATGTTGTCACACCTAGGTTTTCTTTGATTTTTCTCCACTGTTGTTATTAATGTGTACATTGTATCTTGTTCTTGTTGTGAACATTGGATGAATAGGTTTTTTTTTAATGTCTATGCTTAGAATGAACTTCCTACTTTGATATATATATATATATATATATATATATATATGTATTTCAGATTATAAGCGTATATATGCCTGAATTGCCTTTTGAAATCAGATCAAGTTGGCCTCAATAAACTACATCTTATCTTCAAAAAAAAAAAGCTTAAAAAGTTATTCTTTTTTAAGAAATTAAAAAAGGTCATCTTTCTACTTCATTTTATTTCTGTGAAAAATATTAGAGTAAAATTCAAGTTTATCAAGTCTGATACTAATAAAAAATAACTATTGACATAAACAGGCCTGAAGGAGAGATCATTCTTCACTAAGAATCCCAATGTACTAGTGACTATAAACCCACTCTGGGATTTATAAAGTAACCCTTACAGTACCGTGTCATAGCGGATGGAGGCACAGTCCTCACACACATCTTACATAGTGGATGGAGGCACAGTCCTCACATACATCTTACATAGTGGATGGAGGCACAGTCCTCACACACATCTTACATAGTGGATGGAGGCACAGTCCTCACACACATCTTACATAGTGGATGGAGGCACAGTCCTCACATACATCTTACATAGTGGATGGACGCACAGTCCTCACATACATCTTACATAGTGGATGGAGGCACAGTCCTCACATACATCTTACATAGCAGATGGAGGCACAGTCCTCACACACATCTTACATAGCAGATGGAGGCACAGTCCTCACATACATCTTACATAGTGGATGGAGACACAGTCCTCACATACATCTTACATAGCGGATGGAGACACAGTCCTCACATACATCTTACATAGTGGATGGAGGCACAGTCCTCACACGCATCTTACATGGTGGATGGAGGCACAGTCCTCACATACATCTTACATAGTGGATGGAGGCACAGTCCTCACACGCATCTTACATGGTGGATGGAGGCACAGTCCTCACATACATCTTACATAGCGGATGGAGACACAGTCCTCACATACATCTTACATAGTGGATGGAGGCACAGTCCTCACACACATCTTACATAGTGGATGGAGGCACAGTCCTCACATACATCTTACATAGTGGATGGAGGCACAGTCCTCACATACATCTTACATAGTGGGTGGAGACACAGTCCTCACATACATCTTACATAGTGGGTGGAGGCACAGTCCTCACATACATCTTACATAGTGGATGGACGCACAGTCCTCACATACATCTTACATAGTGGATGGAGGCACAGTCCTCACATACATCTTACATGGTGGATGGAGGCACAGTCCTCACCCACATCTTACATAGTGGATGGAGGCACAGTCCTCACACACATCTTACATAGTGGGTGGAGACACAGTCCTCACATACATCTTACATAGTGGATGGAGGCACAGTCCTCACACACATCTTACATAGTGGATGGAGACACAGTCCTCACATACATCTTACATGGTGGATGGAGGCACAGTCCTCACATACATCTTACATAGTGGATGGAGGCACAGTCCTCACATACATCTTACATAGTGGATGGACGCACAGTCCTCACACACATCTTACATAGTGGATGGAGGCACAGTCCTCACACACATCTTACATAGCGGATGGAGGCACAGTCCTCACACACATCTTACATAGTGGATGGAGACACAGTCCTCACATACATCTTACATAGTAGATGGAGGAACAGTCCTCACACACATCTTACATAGTGGATGGAGGCACAGTCCTCACACGCATCTTACATAGTGGATGGAGACACAGTCCTCACACACATCTTACATAGTGGATGGAGGAACAGTCCTCACATACATCTTACATAGTGGATGGAGGCACAGTCCTCACATACATCTTACATAGTGGATGGAGGCACAGTCCTCACATACATCTTACATAGTGGATGGAGGCACAGTCCTCACATACATCTTACATACTGGATGGAGGCACAGTCCTCACATACATCTTACATGGTGGATGGAGGCACAGTCCTCACCCACATCTTACATAGTGGATGGAGGCACAGTCCTCACACACATCTTACATAGTGGGTGGAGACACAGTCCTCACATACATCTTACATAGTGGATGGAGGCACAGTCCTCACACACATCTTACATAGTGGATGGAGACACAGTCCTCACATACATCTTACATGGTGGATGGAGGCACAGTCCTCACATACATCTTACATAGTGGATGGAGGCACAGTCCTCACATACATCTTACATAGTGGATGGACGCACAGTCCTCACACACATCTTACATAGTGGATGGAGGCACAGTCCTCACACACATCTTACATAGCGGATGGAGGCACAGTCCTCACACACATCTTACATAGTGGATGGAGACACAGTCCTCACATACATCTTACATAGTAGATGGAGGAACAGTCCTCACACACATCTTACATAGTGGATGGAGGCACAGTCCTCACACGCATCTTACATAGTGGATGGAGACACAGTCCTCACACACATCTTACATAGTGGATGGAGGAACAGTCCTCACATACATCTTACATAGTGGATGGAGGCACAGTCCTCACATACATCTTACATAGTGGATGGAGGCACAGTCCTCACATACATCTTACATAGTGGATGGAGGCACAGTCCTCACACACATCTTACATACTGGATGGAGGCACAGTCCTCACATACATCTTACATGGTGGATGGAGGCACAGTCCTCACCCACATCTTACATAGTGGATGGAGGCACAGTCCTTACATACATCTTACATAGTGGATGGAGGCACAGTCCTCACACACATCTTACATAGTGGATGGAGGCACAGTCCTCACACACATCTTACATAGTGGATGGAGGCACAGTCCTCACACACATCTTACATAGTGGATGGAGGCACAGTCCTCACATACATCTTACATAGTGGATGGAGGCACAGTCCTCACACACATCTTACATAGTGGATGGAGGCACAGTCCTCACATACATCTTACATGGTGGGTGGAGGCACAGTCCTCACACACATCTTACATAGTGGATGGAGGCACAGTCCTCACCCACATCTTACATGGTGGATGGAGGCACAGTCCTCACCCACATCTTACATAGTGGATGGAGGCACAGTCCTCACACACATCTTACATAGTGGATGGAGGCACAGTCCTCACACACATCTTACATAGTGGATGGAGGCACAGTCCTCACATGCATCTTACATAGTGGATGGAGGCACAGTCCTCACACACATCTTACATAGTGGCACAAAAATACATTTGAATAGTTCCAATGATTCTCCCTTGCAATACTGCTATAGTTGTAATACAAACTGTCCAAAGTCCCATATGTTAAATGCTAGTCCTCTAGGGCAGTAATTTTGAGGTAAAGCCTTGGGAGAAGGTGATAGTTCACTGCAATTGGGCCCTTGAATATGAGTATTTGGGCAATACAAAACCTTCTTTTAAAAGTCTGTTTCCATTTGATAAGTCACATAAGGACATTAGTGTTCTATTACTATGAAGAAACGCCATAACCAAGGGAACTCTTATTTTAAAAATAGCTTTTAATTGGGGCTTGTTTATAGTTTCAGAGGTTTAACACGGCAGAAATCATGGAAGCACACAGGCAGACACAGTATTGGAGAAGGAGCCACGAGTTCTACACTGAGATCTGCAGACAGCAGGAAAAGCCAGTCACTAGGCCTGGCTTGAGCTTTAATCCTAAAGCCCACCCCTCAGTGACACTCTTCCTCTAACAAGGACACACCTACTCTGACAGGGCCATATCTCCTCATCTGTTAAAACAGTGTCACTCCTGATGATGAAGCATTCAAATCTATGAGCCTATGGGTACCATTCTTCCTCAGACCACCACAGACATCACATATATGAGCAACATTCTGCTCCAAAAATGAGTTGTCTCACCTATAGCTACATGCCATTTAAGGTTTTGTCTCACCTGGCCAGTTCTTTAATTAAGTTGGCAATGCGTCTTTTGTCTTCAAGGCATAAATCTTTCAGTGATGCACTTTTCATTCCTCTCTTGCAGAAATTCTAGAATAAAACATCTTCTGGTTACTGTTACTAAAAACAATATTTATCTACTTTTTAGAAATTTATCAAATTAAACATGGAAAGAGAAATTTCTAAGAAATTACTAATCTGGTTGATTAATATCCATGTTTTTCATTTAAGCCTGCTGTGAAGTCTAGGCTTGCTAGGGAACTGATAACAAACTAGACAACATTATGGAATTTACAGAAAATGCACACAGACAGACTTAGAAGAGAAGCCTGCTAGCTACCAGAGAACACTTACCTTTCCCCTGGCAAACGCTAGGGGAAATGTGTTGCTGGAAGACCCTGTAGCCCAGGACTGGTTAAGATCTATAAAGGCTATCTAGGAGACACTGTTGTCAAGTTTTTAAAAATCAAAATTCTATAGGGTCAGATCTAAGAAAAACTGGAATTTTCCTGCCGTGTTTTCACGTCAGGAACACAGTAGGTACTTTTTACCTGTTACCCATCTCATTTTCAGGCAGTGCAATTAGTCAGACACTGTTCCTGTTCTTCATTAACAATTCAGTTTGGCAACAGTTATAGTGGCTAAATAACAATAATGAATAAGAGTGGAGTGCAAACATGGACTCCAGGCTCCATCCATAAACACTGTGCTGTGCTTTTTTTTTTGTGGTGCAGTGGGTTCTCTCCAGTACTGTAACAATTCTAAATGGGTCTTTAAAGCCATGAAACTCAAGGAGTCACAAGAGAACTGTAGTTAACACAGAAAAGGCACATTTGGTCTTAATTTTAGCATTCATACACAGGCCAAAGTAACTTAACATATAACTTTCCTCCTAGCCAAAACAAGGAAAGATCCTTAAAGTGAATAGTGTAAATAGATAAGGTAAAAAAGGGAAAGAGAAAAAAAGAACGTGAATTTGGATTTTGTGTGATCAATTTAAGACACCTTTACAGACATCCTTGTGGAAACATTTGGAAAATTAGCAAGGGAACTCTGTCACTCCATTAGAGAAACACAAAGTTTCAGAACTCTGTAGTCCACAGTAATGCATGGGTGGCTTAGGTTTTTGTTTTTGTTTTTTTTTTTTTATTCGATATAATTTATTTACATTTCAAATGATTTCCCCTTTTCTAGCCCCCCCACTCCCCAAAAGTCCCATAAGCCTCCTTCTCTTCCCCTGTCCTCCCTCCCACCCCTTCCCACTTCCCCGTTCTGGTTTTGCCGAATACTGTTTCACTGAGTCTTTCCAGAACCAGGGGCCACTCCTCCTTTCTTCTTGTATCTCATTTGATGTGTGGATTATGTTTTGGGTATTCCAGTTTTCTAGGTTAATAACCACTTATTAGTGAGTGCATACCATGATTCACCTTTTGAGTCTGGGTTACCTTGGCTTAGGTTTTTTACTTCCTTTATATATCTTCCATGCTTAAAATTTTTCTATAATAATATGTTAAAATCAAGATAAAATACTAGTTATTTAAAACTCACTTAAAATAAAAGACACTGATACTCTTTTAAATTTTAATTAATGTCATTCATTTAAATCTAAGCTAAATTTAAATTGCCGTCTAAAGCAGACAAGAAGAGACTCAGAAGCATACAATATTAGAGGCCAGTCTGTAAGGATGAGCATTAAGCCAACGTTGAAGACTGAGAACAACCATCGGGGCGCAGACAGCACTGCATTCGGCAATAGAAGCTGGTGACAGAGAGCGAAGGCAGGAGCAGGGAGGAAGCCACAAACACACCCTGGCACACAGGCCAATTCTAGCAGCCATTAAATTATTGTTGTTTGTTTTCAGGGAAGCCTCAGATCACCCTGAGCTTCTGATCCTTCCAGCTCTGCCTGCACAGGCCTGGGATTATAGACATAGATGTCTAGCACACTCACTTTATGGGGTGCTGGGGATTGAACACCCAGTTTCCTTCATGCTGGTAGACAAGCACTCTGACCAACTAAGCCACCTCCCCAGCTAGCCACTGTGCTTAACAGCAGCACCTGAAAACATGCCTGCACATCACCGAGACAACAGCACAACTCAGCATATTTCTGCACTAGCACTGCCTATTTTGTGGTTCACGACTGCCTTTCATCTTAAGCTCATCCTTCCATGTTCAGTACTGTGATACTGAGCTGGGACTTTAGGGACACCGTTTCTCCTTTGGCATCTGGCTCTCTGGTAAACTCTACTATAAAAAGAGCTAGAATTGAGAGCAAGGTTGTTAGAAAGGAAAAGAACATAACCTTCTTGTCTGCTTCCTGGTGTCTCCAGAGGCCCTTCAGCCTGTTATTCTCACAAGGATAACTGACTGGAGTTTATAATTGTTTCTAGAACTCAGCCTCTGAAGGGCAGACAGCAAAGCCAGCCAGGGAGCACGCTGCCACAGAAGTCCAAGTTCCAAATTTAAGCACATGCCCCAATCTTCCAAGTCTTACTACTTCAATCCTGTTCTTGTCCATCCAGTCCTGGAAAACGGTGCCCGTGTTTCACAGTTAATACCTCACAATATCTTACTGTTTCCCTTTTGCTTTTCTAGTACCTATTTAACAACTTTTTAAAAGAGAGGGTTTCCTTATATGTAGCCCTCCCTGGCTGCCATGGGACTTGCTCTGTAGACAAGACTGGCCTCAAACTCAAGAGATTCACCTACCTCTGCCTCCTGAGTGCTGGGATTAAAGGGAGTGTGCTACCATAAGATATGTGTGATGGAAAAAGAAAAAGAAAAAAATTTTAAAAAAAGATATGTGTGATGGTTTCACCTTGCATGTATGTTTAAGCAGCACATGTATGCAGTACCCACAGAGGCCAGAAGAGGGCATCAGATGCTCCAGAACTGGAATTATAGGTCATTGTGAGTCACCAGCAGCAAGTGCTCTGAAATGCTGACCCATCCGTCTCTTTAGTTAAAATGACTGAGTGCGAACATGTTAAAAGAAACTTAAAAATTACTATATACAGCACTAAGAATCGTCATGAATATACTGACAAGCACACAACTTAGTCCTATGATACATACTGTTTGAGTATTTATATAAAATTCCAAACATGTAAAACTAAACATTGCTTAAAAATAAAAATACATCGGTCTGTATAGAGCAGGATTTTGAAAACTATAGCTGAAAGCCAGATTTAGCTCACTATATACTTTTATAAATGAAAATTTATTAAAAAAACAAAACAACAATAAAACCCCATCAAGTCCACCATTTAAGATTCCCTAAGTTTCTTTTCATGCCACAGGGGCGAAGCTGGGTAACCGAGATGGATGTTTTTCATCTCAAGCTAGAGAGCAAGCCAACAACTGGATTCTACTTGAAGTTTGAACTATGACCTCAAGGGTATGCTGAATAAACCCTTCCCTCCCCAAGCCGCTGTGGGTCAGAGTTTTATCCCAGCTACAGAATAAAACTAGACACTGCAAATGAGACGGCTGGAAGAAGTGTAAGGAGCAGTGTGGCTCATTTATCCCCTCGGGTGCACATGGTGCTTGTGCCAGCATCACCTAGCAGCACACACTGAAACTTGCCATTCTATTCCAAATGCCACCCAAAAAGACAATTGTTCTGGGATTCACCAAGTCAGTAAAAGATGAAAAATGTCTCCACAATTATACATTAGAAATTTTGAAACACTTTCTGTAAATAGTCTGGCAGTAAATGGGGTATTTTGGGCTTTGTGGGATGATAGTCACTACTACAACTCTGACTCTACAAACCAGTCACAGCACAGACAATCCCTCAAAAAATGAGAATACCTAGGAAGAAGGATAAAGTCAGTTACAAAACAAACTGTTGTGTAGCTGTTTCCTCCAAAATGAAGCCCTATTCCTTTAGGAGGAGGCCTAAGATACAGGATGCTACAGAAACCTCCAAGGCTCAGAAACTTGTCATTCCCTCAAATTCCAAAACCCGGGCACAGTTTGTTGCCTACAAGTTGAACAGGAGGTAACTGTTCTGAATTGTCACCCCCAGTGGGGTAAGATTTTGGTGATATAGCTTCCTTGAAGTCACCCAATATCTTGTAAGTAATCCCAGTAAATTATTGATTAATCAAATTAATGATTGACCAAGCTAGCCTGGGGTGAAACAGTTTCTTCTGTCTGGGATGAATATGAGGTTGATCAGCTCTTCCTAGAAAAAGCCACAGAATATAAGCAGAAGGAAGACTGCCCATGAGGCATAGATTACAAACACTAATGTCAACTCTGACTGAGGAAAGAAAGTTTACAACTATAACATTACAATTAAGTGATTTTTTACTTTGAAATATATTGGTTAAAACAAACAAAAAACCACACATACCAAAGGAATGTATGGACACCATTATGAAGAAAATGAGGTAAATTGTAACTTGTTTATTTTGAGCTTTTGGGCTAACATCCACTTAGCACTGAGTGCATACCATGTGTGTCCTTTTGTGAGTGGGTTACCCTGCTCAGGATGACACTTTCTAGTTCCATCGCATTTGCCTAAGAATTTCATGAATTCATTGTTTTCAATAGCTGAATAGTAGTACTCTATGGTGTATATGTACCACAATTTCTGTATTCATTCCTCTGTTGAAGGACATCTGGGTTCTTTCCAGCTTCTGGCTATTATAAATAAGGCAGCTATGAACATAGTGGAGCATGTGTCCTTATTACATGTAGGAGCATCTTCTGAGTCTATGCCCAGGAGTGGTATAGCTGGGGCCACAGGTAGTACTATGTCTAATTTTCTGAGAAATCACCAAACTGATTTCCAGAGTGGTTTTACCAGCTTGCAATCCTACCAACAATGGAGAAGTGTTTTTTTACCCCTACATCTTCTCCAGCATCTGCTGTCCCCTGAATTTTTCATCTTAGCCATTCTGCCCGGTGTGAGGTGAAATTTCAGTGTTGTTTGCATTTCCCTGATAACTAAGGATCCTGAACATTACTTTAGGTGCTTTAGAGCCATTCAAGTTTCCTCAGTTGAGAATTCCCTGTTTAGTTCTGTACACCATTTTTTAATAGGGTTATTTAACTCTCTGGAGACTAATTTCTTGAGTTCTTTGGATACATTGGATATTAGCCCTCTATCAGATGTAGGATTAGTAAAGATCTTTTCCCAATTTGGGAATGGTTCCCAAAATGGTTGCCATTTTCCTTTGCCTTACAGAAGCTTTGCAGTTTTATGAGGTCCCATTTGTCAATTCTTGGTCTTAGAGCATAAGCCATTGGTGTTCTCTTCAGGAACTTTTCCCCTGTGCCCATGTGTTCAAGGTTTGTCCCCACTTTCTCCTCTATAAGCTTAGTGTGTCTGATTTTATGTGTAGATCTTTGATCCACTTGAACTTGAGCTTTGTACAAGGAGATAAGAATGGGTTGATTTTCTGCATGCTAACCTCCAGTTGATCCAGCATCATTTGTTAAAAATGCTGTCTTTTTTCCACTGGATGTTTTTAGCTCCTTTGTCAAATATCAAGTGACCGTACATGTGTGGGTTCTTTTCTGGGTCTTCAATTCTATTCCATTGATCTTCCTGCCTGTTTGCATACTAATACCAAACAGTTTTTTTTTTTTTATCATTATTTATCATTATTGCTCTGTAGCAGAGCTTGAGATCAGGGATGGTGATTCCCCCAGAAGATCGTATGTTGTAGAGAATAGTTTTTGCTATCCTGGGGTTTTTGTTATTCCAGATGTGCCGCAGTGGCCCAGTGATGTCTGTAAAAATGATATTTTACAGGCAGAGGCGGAAAAGAAATGTCTCCTGGGAATAACGGAACTCTCTGTATATTTGAAAGCTGATAATCTCACCTGGCAATTTACTATACTCTCTTACTTTCTGGCTATTTAAGATGGGCCCTTAGTTCTCAAGTAGCAATTTGCCCTGACGTCCTCCTTTTCTCTCTTTACGGGGATTCCTAAGGCCTGGCTGATAATCAAGTCTTTGAAGTCAACTCACTGACCGCCAAACCCCCTTTTTAGTATTGTAATGCTTTGCCTCATAGTTGTTTACATAATTACTACCTTCTAACCACATGCAGGTTTTTATGGCTGTGCATATGTATATGAGGATGACTCTGGCACTCTGATACTGAAAGCATTGATTTAGTCAGGAAGTTTTGTTTTACAAGGTAAAAGGCTAAATGTTAGATAAGGATTTCTCACAAGAACTTGTTAAGACCTAGGTGGTATAAGAAACTTCAAACTCTTTGAAGGTTTGCTGTAAACTATGAGTGACTCTGTATTCTAATCAGTAAGTTTGATGGCATCTGTAAATTGATCTTCTGTATCTGTTACTTGAGAAACTTTGTTCCTGATTGATGTTGAATTTCCTTGTACCAAATGGCTATGATAATTGTGCCTGCCTCACTGGTTACATCTTTTGAAATGGTAATACCAACTCTTCCTGTATAAAAATCCTTGCCTTAGAGCTCCAAAATACATTCAGTTCAAACCACCTCTGTGTGTGTGTTTGTGTGTGTGTGTGTGTGTGTGTGTGTGGTTTGTTCTGTCTGTCATCTCAGCCAGACCTGTGCCTTCCTGGACCAAGAGGACCCTGGTTATCCCACAGCAGACCCACCGTCTGTAACACAGATGAATTTGAGAATTGCTCTTTATAGATCTATGAAGAATTGATTTAGGATTTTGATGGGGATTGCACTGAATCTGTAGATTGCTTTCGGCAAGATGGCCAATTTTACTATATTGTTCCTGCCAATCCATGAACATGGGAGATCTTTCCATCTTCTGAGACCTTCTTCGATTTCTTTCTTCAAAGGTTTGAAGTTCTTGCCATACAGATTTTTCACTTGCTTTGTTAGGGTCACACCTAGGTATGAAAATATTATTTGGGACTATTGTGAAGGGTTTCATTTCCCTAATTTCTTTCTCATCTTGTTTATCCTTTGAGGAAGGCTACTGATTTGCTTGAGTTAATTTTATATCCAGCCACATTGCTGAAGTTGTTTATCAGCTTCTGGTGGAAGTCTTGGGGTCGTTTAAGTATACTATTATATCATCTGCAAATAGTGATATTTTGACTTCTTCCTTTCTAATTTGTATACCTTTGACCTCCTTTTGTTGTCTGATTGCTCTGGCTAGGACTTAAAGTACTATATTGAATAGATAGGGAGAGAGTGGGCAGCCTTGTCTTGTAACCGATTTTAGTGGGATTGCTTCAAGTTTCTCTCCTTTTAAACTTGATGTTGGCTACCTGTTTGCAGTATATTGCTTTCACTATGTTTAGGTATGGGCCTTGGATTCCTGATCTCTCCAAGACTTTTATCATGAAGGGATGCTGGATTTAAGAAGGGCTTAAGTGAGGGTGCTTTGGTTCCTCTGAGAAAGGGAACAAAATACTCACAGGAGCAATAAAGGAGACAAAGTGTGGAGCAGAGACTGAATTAAAGGCCACCCAGAGACTGCCCTACCTGGGGATTCATCCTATATACAGTCAACAAGCCCTGACACTACTATGGACGACAAGAAGTGTATACCAAAAGGAGCATGCCACAGTTGTCTCCGGAGGGGCCGGGCCAGAGCCCTACAAATACAGACACAGATGCTAGCAGCCAACCATTGGACTGGGCATGGGGTCCCAAATAGAGGAGCTGGAGGGTGGTACAAAGTAGCTGAAGGGGTTTACAGCCCCATGGGAAAAACAATGATTTCAGTCACCCAGACGCCCCAGGACTCCCAGGGACTAAACCTTCAACCAAAGGGTACACATAGTTCCAGCCAAAAATGTGGCAGAGGAAGGCCTTGTTGGGCATCAGTGGGAGGACTGGTCCTTGGTCAGGTGAAGGCTCAATAGAGGCCCCAATAAAGGGAAATGGGGGTGATGGGGGGGAGAAGAGTGGGCAGGGGTTGGAAGGAGGGATTCGAGGTCTTTGGGGAGGGGGGAAATTGAGAAAGGTTTTACCATTAGCAATGTAAATGAAGATGATATTCAATAAAGAAAAAAATAAAAGAAAAAAAAAGAAGAGGAAAATGAGAGAGCCAAAACTAGCACTGGCCTACAAAAGCAGGGGCTGTTGCCAGGGGAGGTAGCTCAGTGAACAAAGTCTACAAGCTCTGTAGCAGCTGGGAAGCAGAACTAAAGGATCCCCCTAGAACACTGGTGAAAGTAGCCAGATTCAGCCATCCCTGGGTTCAACATGAATGACATCCTGCCTCACAAAAGGAAGTAGAAAGACTGAGAAAGAAAGCTATGTCAAGTTCAGGCCTCCAGATACACCAATACACATACATGGACAGGCACGGCACACACGTTAAAAAGAATCACAAAAAAAACAAAGGAAATAACTAGGGGTTTGCTACAGTCCCAGTACTTAGTGATGGAAGTGGGGCAGGGGCAAGGAAATCCTGAGCTCAAAGCCAGACTCAGTTATATAGGACAGTCAAGAAGCCCTACCTGGTATATAGGAGACCTTGGCTAAAAAAAAAAGAGAAAGGTTTGTTTTGTTTTCCTAAAACATAGAACAAAACAAAAATAAATAAATAAATAAATAAATAAATAAATAAATAAATAAATAACATTATCTCCTAAGTGAAAGGCATAATAATCCAGGCTGATTTTCTATATACCAACTTCATTCTAATATAAAACTATCAGCGATCGACAAATAAATTTCTAAAAATAAAACCATTAAACAATACTTAATCATTAAAACAGTAAATTTGACTTACCAATCAATGCCAGAAAAAAAAGTAAAATGTAAAATTTAAATATTTTGTGAACTAGTAAAATAATTCATTTTCTTGGCTAAGGCTTAAAACACATCTATCCTTTTTGTCACAAAACTCTTGCAAAGTGATATTTTATACTGATACTTAGCACTATCAAGGGTCGTAATAGGTTTGGTAGTTCCTAAAGATACAAAAAGAGCCTCCTTTGAAGGTCTTTGTGTCTTTACTGAGCAGTATATATAAAACTAACAAGCTAGGGAGAGGCTTGGTCAGTAAACTGCCTGTCATTCAAGCATTAGGACCCAAGTTCAAATGAGGACATAGTAGCACTTGTTTGTAACTTTACCACTGGACAGGGCTAATCGACAGAGACAGGTGGACCTGTAGAGCCTGATGGGGGTGGGAGGGTGGATTCAGAAGGCGTCCACCAAAACAAGCAAAGCAAAACAAGTGGACTGATGGAGAAGTAGAGGAGAAACACCAACTTCTCGTTTCTACACATATGCACGTGTGCACACATGACCCCACTCCACCCACCCACCCACCCACACAAGCATGCATGTATGCATGCAACCTGTACACACACAAAAACCTGAAAAAGTAAAACATTACTGACCTGGTCAGCTACTGAATCTCCTGCACCTTTTAAAGACTCCATGGAGATGGAAGCATCAGTCACCCTGGACGCCTTAACTTTAACATCAACTTTTGGATTTATTAACTTGAGTCTTGATCTTGCATTTCCTTCTGTGGAGATTCCTAAGAATATTTATCAAACAAGACTTCAAAATTTGATCTTTTTAATATTTTCAATTTAAAACTACTCGTGTGTGTGTGTGTGTGTGTGTGTGTGTGTGTGTGTGTGTGTGCCTATGAGAGGTTAAAGAAATAATTCAGTTAGGTGCTATGGACATTTATAAGTCACATTAAAAGCAATAAATTGCAACATCCTGACAACACTGAGGAAATTGCAGGCGTTTTACGCAGAGTATCTTCAATGCCCGTCAACTGAACAATCAATAAGCATAGTATCTTGCATTTAATCTGAATTAAATTTTTATATTTTATTTCAAGAAATGAAATATAAAATTTCAGGAAGAATCTCTTCTGTTTGATAAATGAAGCACTTCTATAAACCATGAATGCTGACTTGCCCAGCCAGACCCTATGATGAGTCACTATTACAGATCTTAAGAGGATCTAGTCAAATATTTAAAAACATTTGCTTTTTAAATTTTGCTTTTGAAATTTTTTTATGTTCAAATGACTTGATCCATATCCAATTGCACATACAAGATTGTCCCAATGCTTAATTTTCTCATGACACTTAAGAAACACGGGAAGTTTCAAGAACTTTAGCTATCATACCTGGAACATAAACCACTGATTGTTCTTCATCAGAAACTGTGGAGGAAACATAAAGGAAAGTACTATGGAACACTGGAAGATCCGCAGGCAGCCCTAGTGCTGTATACTAGGTTATCTCTTTTGACCTTACAATGAGAACTTACTTCTTACAACCTAGAGAATGCAAACAGAGTGAGTGTCCTACACAGCAGGCCTGGATCTCCCACACATGCTCCCGAACAGACTATATTTCTGATATGCACTCTGCTATTTTGCTGCTCTCCTCTTACAAACCAAGCACAAGGCATGAAAAATAAGTCATTTCAAGATAGACATTAGCTCTGAAGGTCAAACAACTTTAGGGCAATCAATCATACTAACTCAAAGGAGTATTTACTCTTCTGTAATGCATTTATGAAATGTCCCAAGAAATCCTACTATAAAGCCATGAGAAAAATCTAGGACAAAAAAAAAAAAAAAGAACTATTTTCAATTTCAAAAAGAGAAATTCAGAAAAGATAGGTAGATAGACAGATAGTCACAAATGTACATACATACACACACAAACACACACCTCTATAAAGCCAATGATGATTAGTTACAAAATCAATATCATACAGAAGGCTCCAATGATGTTCTATGGGCTACTAAAAGAACCAAACATAGTAAATAGGGAAAACAGAAGGAGCAGTTGGGGGCAGTAGGAAAACTATTATATATATGACATTGTAATTTAGTAATAAAGTAAATAAATAAATCTTTTAGCTCCTCATCAATCCTAGAGATGGAATCTTTTTCTCTGGGAATTACTAACTGGAATTGCCGAGCAATGCTGGGTTTGCGCGCCTATAATTCTAGCTACTAGGGAGGCTAAGGCAGGAGCAGCTCAACACCTGCCTGGACTACAGAATGAGTTCAAGGCTAGTCTGAGTTAAGACCCCATCTCCAAGGAGGAGAAGGTGGAGGGTGTGAGTGAGGTAAGGGCTGGGGCTGTAGAAGGCTTACCTGGAATGAGCAAGGCCTAAGATCTATCACCCACAGTAAGACAAAAGTAGGAATTCTCAGACAACGCCTACCTGAGGTACTGGGTGGTTTCTATCAGCCTTCTGCAGCACATGTGCTGACCATCACAAGTTTAAGTCTCTGGTTATAGACCAGGTATGGTGGGTACAGGTATAAATAATCCCAGTATTTAGGAGATGAAGGAAAAAGAGCAACAGATTCACTACATGAAACTCTGTCTCAAATAAATAAATAAATGAATAACCAGTTTCCTCAGACAGTGGATGGAGCTTTGATAGCTTTGGGGAATTGTAATTATGACTCCAAAGAAGCTAACTCTGAGTTCAGTATTAAATAGCTCTATGAAATAAAATGGTGTGGTCTCCTGAACAACAGAAACCTCTCTTCTACTTTATATCCTTAGTCTAACCCAGAGCCTTTATACATAGTAGACACTCGATAAATGTTTAATGTTTGAAATACCTGAAGAAAAAAAAAACAGGGAAAAATAACCCAAGACAATGGTACAAAATATGCTCTAGATAGCAGTGCTTTCAATTAGAAGATAAATGCAGGCTGTCCTCCAAGGATGTCCCACAAACAGGTTATCTTTTCTATTCACAAAGGAACCTGCTCACAACTAGAAGACAAGAGCCAGAATGAAACTAGGAACCCTATTTAGCTTCATAAGCTCAAATATTTCCACCCTCCAGTCCTGACACACTTCCACCACCCTGTTTTCAATTGCCTTTAGACCACAAACTAGAAAGACCTCCCTCCCATGGTTACTTCTTGCTAACAGAAGTGTTCACACCCCAATCTATAAGCAACGGAGCCCTTACACACGCACAGACAGACAGACAGACAGACACTTTTCCCCCTTTTCTCCCAAGGTTATTGCTGCTAATGTTTTCAATCCTGTTCTCCTTAATCAACACTTTTTCCTATTAAGTTTTCCTCTTAGCATCTAAGGCTGTATCACTTCCTACTTTTTTCACAAAGGGAGCCTAATCACTTAACCCCATGTCCGCTGTCACTACACTTCTTCCCCTTTACATCACAACTTCTCATGAAAGACTTCCCTTGTTTCCATTTCCTGTCCTAATTAGTCATGAACCTATCCCAACCAAGCCTTGAGTCTATCAACCCAACAAAACTATTTCTAATGCCCCAATATTAGTGAACCTATCAATTAATGGACTCTTTTGCACTGATCAATGAATAGCATTTAATACAAATGACTACTCACCGAAATGTGTTTGCTTAGCTTCATAGGTAGCGCACTCACCATACTATGACTTTTATAACAATTCTTGCTCCTTCCCCTTCAACTCCTCCAGCCCAGCCATTCCTAGTCATGTCGAGTCTCAGGACGCCTGACTAGAGTGCTTTCTTTCCTTCTTCTACTAAGGATCTTACTTAATTCTCCTGTCCTTAAGTATATCAGTGAGCTGATTTCTGCCAAATTAATCTTGAGCTCAAGCCTATCTGCTAAAGTTAACACTGACATAACATAAGATACCTGAGAACTAAAGTCCTTACCTTCATCTCAAAGACGACTCCTCATATAGCCTTTCCTGTACTCCTAGCTGCTCAAGCCAACACGAAATCACAGAGTTGGTTTTGACTTTTATTTCATATCTCACATTCAGCAAATTCTGATGGCATAACCTTCAACTTATGCCTACAACCCAACAACTTTTGACCAACAATGTGACAAATTCAAATCATCTTTTCTCTCACCAGAACTACTGTCACTGCCTCCTATCTGCCCTCTCTTGTTCCCACAAAAATTCCTCAATATTCTACTTTGTACAGAGCTCAGAATGGACATTTTTAAACTGTCATAACTATTAAGAATAAAAATACAAGTATTTACAAGGCCTACAATGCTCAGGCTCTGATCCTTTCACCCTACTCCTCTTCTCAGTTCTTGTTACATTCCCCCTTCACGACTGGTGTCTTAGTCAGGGTTTCTATTCCTGCACAAACATCATGACCAAGAAGCAAGTTGGGGAGGAGAGGATTTATTCAGCTTACACTTCCACATTGCTGTTCATCACCAAAGGAAGTCAGGACTGGAACTCAAGCAGTTCAGAAAACAGGAGCTGATGCAGAGGCCATGGAGGGATGTTACTTACTGGCTTGCTTACCCTGGCTTGCCCAGCCTGCTCTCTTATAGAACCCAAGAGCACCAGCCCAGGGATGGCACCACCCACAAGGGGCCCTTCCCACCTGATCACTAATTGAGAAAATGCCCCACAGCTGGATCTCATGGAGACACTTCCCCAACTGAAGCTCCTTTCTCCGTGATAACTCCAGCCTGTGTCAAGTTGACACACAAAGCCAGCCAGTACAACTGGCATCCTTTAATTTCTTAGCGACTATACAAGCTCCTGTGTCAGAGCCTTTTCTTTTTTTTATTTATTCGATATATTTTTTATTTACATTTCAAATGACTTCCCCTTTTCTGGCCCCCCACTCCCCGAAAGTCCCATAAGCCCCCTTCCCTCCCCCTGTTCTCCCACCTACCCTTTCCCACTTCCCTGTTCTGGTTTTGCCCTATACTGCTATACTGAGTCTTTCCAGAACAAGGGGCCACTCCTCCGTTCTTCTTGTACCTCATTTGATGTATGGATTATGTTTTGGGTATTCTAGTTTTCTAGGCTAATATCCACTTATTAGTGAGTGCATACCATGATTCATCTTTTGAGACTGGGTTACCTCACTTAGTATGATGTTCTCCAGCTCCATCCATTTCCCTAAGAATTTCATGAATTCATTGTTTCTAATGGCCGAATAGTATTCCACTGTGTATATATACCACATTTTTGCATCCATTCTTCTGTTGAGGGATACCTGGGTTCTTTCCAGCTTCTGGCTATTATAAATCGGGCTGCTATGAACATAGTGGAGCATGTATCCTTATTACATGCTGGGGAATCCTCTGGGTATATGAGCCTTTTCATTTATGATTTCTTCAGCTAAATAGCTTTCTCAAAATCTTCAGACTTCCTTAGTCATTATCTTTAGGCCTTTGGTCATGCATCACTTTCTGACTGAGGCCTTCACTGGCTAACTACATAGGTACTTAAAACTGCACAAGTCCCTCCAAGTGTGACCCCTCTCCCCATTCTTTGGACTTTATTTTTCTGTCAGGCACCTATAATTAGTAAATACATGCATTTCCTTTATTCATAACCTTATCTCTCTAAAATGTTAACTCAAAATGATGATTTTTAACCTGTATATTCAATTTTGTGTGGATTCCCAAATGAAACATACCTAGTTTATATTAAGCCATCCACAAAAGGATAAAACTGATACTTATTTTTAATAGGTATGATCCCAACAACTCTAATTACTAATTTCAACAAATGTTTTAAAAAATAGCATTAGATGCTGTCTCTTCCGATACATATAACAACTACTTTGTTTCATTAAGAACTCAAATATTTAACGCATACAGAATGTCCCAACAAAGCTGTATTTTTTTTTTTAGAAAGATCAAAAGGACAAGAGGTATACCAAATTGATATTGGACCTACATCCCACCTTATTTCTCTATTTTTTTAGTTAGATGTACTTCTACAAGTTATAGAATGTTTTTATGATGATAACATCCTACATCCTCAGAAGGAAAGCAGTAGCTGGGATCTGGGGCAGAAGTGTAATAGAGGAAGAAACAAGTGAAGGAAATGAGCTAAGTATTGCTTACTGATCGCTAACCCTCCAAACAGCGAAGCATTTGCCAGCAACACAGTTAGTTATATGCAATTACTATTTACCATAAAGGGTTTCAGATAAATTCGTTTTTCATTAATATAAAATCTTTGTCTATTTTTATTTAAAAACTCAACAGCAGAGATGATAATTATTGCAATGTTTTGGGCCACTCCCTTGTAGTCCAAAACTGTTAATATTATTATTAATATTGTTAATTCAGCAAGTACACATTAGTAACTAAATTTATACACTGTAGAAAGAGTATCCATGTCTAACACTGCTATGAACTTTATGGATTAAAAAGGAATAAAATCACGACCATAAAATTATGTTTTACTAGATGATTTAAACCATAAAATGCAATGTGGTATCCTCATTATTCATATACAAGATGCCAAAACAAAATCTCATCAGATAGCACTGCTAAATCAAAATGCAGGAGATACGAACAACCTTTTTAAAGGTGATGGTCTGTCACCGATTATCTGCTCTCATATGATACAAATTGGGAAATCTCTCAATCACATTTATTTGTTTAAGTGAAGCAATGAAAAACATCTTTTACTCAATAATGTGCAAAGAATACCAGATTACAGGTGCATACTATTTGTCTTTTTTTCCTAGAGAAAATTTTATACAGCAATTTAACATAGCTGTATGCCCTGTGGAAATACAGAATGAAAGGTTAAGAGGCTGAATGCTAATTGGTCATTAGATGAAAAAAGGAAAAAAAAGGAGATACCAAGATCGTTTCAATTCGTTTCTTACATCTGCGTTTCTATAGAACATAATTACCACCACATTTTCCCATACAATTTCAATTTCTCATCATTAGTGGATGAATTGAAATGCCTTATGCTTTACAGTAACTATTCAGTGCATGAGAAAACGTAAAAGGGACTATATGATCACTTACATTATCACTATAACAAGTAGTGATTGTTATGACTACGTAAATGAACAGAAGGCTGCCAACAACAAAAGCAAAGGTTTGGACCACACACTTTATTTGTTCAGTCCCAGGGAGACAGACCTTTACCTCCTCCATTCTATATTAGAAAAACACCATTAGTAGTGATAAGCATATAACTCTTTGTTTCCTAAGGAAAAGACTGATCGCAATTTTCTGACTCTCTAATTCAGTACAGTGGTCCTAATGCACATATTTTTGCTTCTTGACTCTAATAGGTAAATGTACAGAGCCATATTGGGGCAGTCTTGCACTTGGTCAGAGTTTGACTTTGGTCAAGGTTAACTTTTCCCAGTTAGCCAGGATCCTGCTCCACCTAGGGTGGAGTGCACGTAGTAAAGGTCAAGCTCATTGTTCCTCCGTGTATAGGGATTCCTGAATTAAACAGGTGACCCACCCAGCTGCCGGAGCAGTCAAGACGAAGACCTCCAAGAGAAGCTAGACAACTTCCACCGGAACTCAGCCTGGAGTCTGGGGGGAAGGGTTTGCCCGAACTGTTATAAGGTCTGGCGCCATTAAAGTTTACGGCTTTGATCAGTGAACATTGACTTAGCCGTACTTTCTTTTCGCCGCTCTTCCCTATGACCCCAAAATTCTCTCAACAGGTAACCCAGTTTACATGTAGCTGCTGGCGGCTACATAGTGGCGCCTGAACGTGGGAAGACCTGGCACGAGAGAATTTCTTGAGGTAGCCCTATCCAGCGAAGCTTCGCAGAAAAAGGTGAAAATTAATGGTGTCCGCACGGTAAGCAACATAGAGGGCAAAACTAGCGCTAGTGAATTCGTGTCTATGGTTGTGAGTGCAGGAATGGATACAGTTTTTCAAGCATACTGCGTGGACCCAGCGCAGGACTGCTTGGGTTGATAAGATAGGGAAATATGGGGAAGGAATTTGGTAGGCATTTGCCCAAAGCTCGTAAGAGCTGATTTCGGCGAAAAGAAAGGGGTTTTTAAAAATAGGCATATGTCCACAGCTTCTAAGAGCTGTTTAAAGAGGAAAATGGATGCAATTGCTTAACAAGCACGCTTAACTTTCTGTGTATCTTTCCGTGTTTGTCCCGGTGCACCGACTGTCTATGTGTATGTTTATGTCCTCTCTGTGTCTTTGTGTGAATGACTGTTTCATGTTAAAAAGAAAAAATTGGTAAAGATTACATCTGCTGGTAACCTCTTGAGCTAGCCACAGTTTGTGTGGGGATTGATTCAAAGCCACGCCGCGGCAGCGTAGCTCACTCACCCAAGACAGAAACATGGCTGGGGAAAAAGCCGCTCTTAAAAGCCCAGAAACCTCGAGATTTGGGAAGACCTTGGTTTGGCTTGTGAAATTCATGTAGTCGCTTTATACATGTTTCTAATTGGTTTTAATGATATAAGGCTTTACATTTCTTGACTAAAGAGTTATAAATTAATTGGTTATTATGTAAAAGGTATAGTGTTATTAAGAAAAGGTTAGTTTAAAACTGGTGATTCAGTGTTAGAGCTATCTTAACTAACTACACGTGGCCTAACGCCACTCATGCTTTGTTCTTGTTTATAATTGGATTTAAAGGTATATTTTGCATGTCTTGACTATAGAGTATTGGCTTAAGTCACTGCACATGATTTAAAAGGTATAATGTTATTAACAAAAGTCAGGTTAAGGCTGGTAGTTTAGGGTAGTCGCCATTTTGAACACGTGGCATGATGGTTAAGGCTGGTAGTTTAGGGTAGTCGCCATTTTGAACACCACATGGCATGACGCAATCCAGGAAATACAGGCCTTTAAGACGCTCCTAAATTGGCATGGTGTTTTGTGTGAATCTTGGCCTGGAGATTGGATTTTAAGATTTAAAATAATGTCTCTTTAATAAGTTACACTGGCAGACAAACCTTGTGCTGTAAAAATGTGTTTGCCATTGATTTTAAAGAAAATAGATTGTTTAAAATTGAGATTTGCTTCCAAAATTACAATTGTGCTCTAATATTGCAAGAAAACATTGAGTTACAATAAAAATCAGTGTGTCATTGGCTACAGTTTTCAGTTTGCAGGCTCGTAATTGTTAACACTTTGTAATTAAGATAATTTTGAGAGTGATGCAGCTATGGGTTTTAGAGGCCCATTGCCTCTTTTCCACAAGTTTATAGGCTACAATGGTAGGAGCAAAATTTAACCCTCCAAGATTAAAAAGGAGATCTCTGTAGAAATGTATTTGATATCAAGTAGGTTCCTTTGACCATGAAATTACAGGCTTCTTTTGTTTAATCCTTAAATTGTCCTTGTAGGTTTGGGTCTGGTCTTAGTTAAAAGGCTCAGATTAGAAGATATTTACATTTGAGGAATCTCATACAATGTCCTTGCCAAGGACTCAGGGTGGATCCTAGGGCAGAATTTTTACATTTGAGTTAATGCAAAGCTTAGAACTGCCTCAGGGGAAGCTAGTGAGAAAGCTTTTGAGAAGTTGTGTCTGCCTTACAGGCCCCACCTAGGGAGTGTTTGGCTTTAAAAAAAAAAAAAAAAAAAAAAAAAAAAAAGGTTTTTGACTTATCCAGGTGTGGGTTAAAATGCAGTTCAAATCTATGAAAGGTCAAGGAGGCTATAAAAGCATTAACATTTGGCCTGTCTACTCCCTACAAAATTATTGTAAATTTAAAGGGTTGGTTTTTTGCTTTACATTCTGATAATTATAAAAGCATTTGCTTCTAATTTTAAAGAGACAACAAAACAATTTCATTAGAAAGTTTTGCCTCAAGGAATGGCTAACAGCCTTATGTCTTGTGAGAAAAAGTGTTTTGTCTCTGTTTCAATACTAGAAGTTAAGATCTTAAAATTTTCAGTGTATAATGTTCATAGAATGTTTGTTACAGGCCTTTGCTCTAACTATAGACTTTTAGAATTTTTAGGTAAATGGCTTTCAAAAGTTGTTAGGATATATTAATTGGCTTTATCTTATTTACCTCATTTTAAGCTTGCCACAGAAGGTCTTAAACCTCTGTTTTCAAGGTAGGAAACATTTGTTCCTTGCTTCAAGCAACAATCAAATTTATTATTAATGGTTGGTCTATTACATGGCAAGCATTTTTAGGCAAAATTAATAATTGTTATCCAAAAGATAATTTGTACTATCAGATCACATGTTTATTCCTTTAAGTTTCTCCCTGCTTCAACACAGATACCTGAATTGGGTGCTATAGCAGCTATTTTTAAGATGTTAAAGGTCAAGCTTTTAATAATAGTAGATATACATAGCTCATGGTTTATAATTGCTTAAAATTGGTCCATTTTTAATACTGCTAATTCTTAATTTCTACAGGTAAAAGGAAAAAAAAAAAAAGATTTGCTCTGAGAGTGCACTGGTGTGCTTTCTTCTACTTTACATGTCGGTAATTTCATTTGCTTCTCGTCCACCTATCAGAGACAAGCGATAATTCTGCTCAGAGAGTGTACAACTCTAAACACTCAGCAGCACACAATGCAGAAGTATTCCTCTCCGCACACACGAACTTCTAAGTAACTCGATAAAGGAACCGGGTAATACAATTTTCTAAGTTTCCCTGGGAGCAAGCGGAATAGAATGTCCAGAATCATTCTGCCGAAGGTAACAACAGTAACGCCTAACACAATGTCATCACCACTCCGAGCAAACCAACTGGCCTCTTTGCAGGCTCTCAGAAACACTGATTAGATTTCCTCTCCTAAGTAATGCTCCTACAGCAAGGAAGTATACAACCCAGACCAAAGTTTAGGATGCAACAGCAAACCTAATCTTAGAATTGAACCACTGTGAAATCTTGTCAGTTAGTGAACTGGGAATTCTAATTACTGTGCGGCTGGAAAGCTTCACAGCCTCCTGAACAAAAAAAAAAAAAAAAACCAATACCCAAACTTCAATTTCCAATAGGGGTGACCCACAATCTAGTAAATCAACACTGCTTCCAGGCATCTATCTTATTCCCTAACTAGCCCCAGCAGAACTCGTCCCAATCAAGCCTACACCTCTCCTAATGATGCGCTAGAAAATACGGCATCACTAAAGGACCTTGGGAGACCAAAAAGGAAATAAAACCGCCTGATTTGCTCTCCTAGTGTTGTACACTCGATAATGCCGAATTAAGAGAAAAAGACTCCCAGCGCAGCAATCAACCCTGTCCACTCACACTTGTTCTCCCTACCACTACAAGCTCACTTCGCACCCTCAATCAGCCAGTGATCTCCCGCAAGGGATGGCAGAGGGGCGCTTCCAGCCTTGGCGGAGACTCCCCCGTTACAGGCCATCTTTGCAGAACCCACAGCTAGGGAGGGCAGGTTACCCATGAGCCAGAATTCCCACCTAGCGACACTTCGTCGCCAGGTGATGGGCGAGCCGGGCACCCAGCCTGAAGTGTTAAGGCCCGTCCCTAGCCCGGGGTCCGCGCCACGCTTCTCTGGCCCACATAAAGCCTCGCGCCCCCGCCCTCGCCACCCAGGAGGGCGCGGCGCCCCCTAGCAGCGGGGCAAAGGATACAGTCGCGGCTCCAGAACGCCGAGGCCGGCAGGGAGGGGCCCGCCGCGCCCG
Organism: Apodemus sylvaticus; assembly: GCF_947179515.1. Taxonomy (NCBI): domain Eukaryota; kingdom Metazoa; phylum Chordata; class Mammalia; order Rodentia; family Muridae; genus Apodemus; species Apodemus sylvaticus. The sequence continues at coordinate 80,715,763 of NC_067484.1, forward strand.
CCATCTTGAAACAACCGCCACTCGAGGCGTCGAGCCGGGGCCGCCACGCCCCGGCCGCCAGGCTCGGTCCCCATTGGCCGCTCGGCGCAGAGGCCCGCCCCCGCTTGCGCCTCCGGCCCCGGCGAGGGGAGAGGCTCCGGGCCGAGGCGAGGCGGGGTCGCGGAGATGTGAAGTGAAGCCCGGGCCAGGGTCGCGGGAAAGAGCGCCCGGCGGAAGCGCTGCTGCCAAAACCGCCCGGGCCGCCCATCCTCTCCTAGCGGAGCCCTCAGGCGCTGAAAACTACAACTCCCGGCATGCCGTGAGCCCGACGGCCGCAGACCTGAGGCGGGGTCGGGCGCGTCAGCCGGCAGGCCGGCTGTCCACGGCGGCGCCGGGGACTGGGGCCGCCGCCGCCGCGCGCGGGGTGAGGACGCGTGCGATGGAGGAGACACCGCCCCCAGTGCAAGCCGGCAGCAAGCCGCACCTTGAGAAATTGACCCTGGGCGTCACTCGCATCCTGGGTGAGTGGAGTGGTACAATGGCTAGAAAGGACGAAGGTGGAGTGCTGGGTGCTGGGTGGACTGCAGCTAAGCTGGACCTGTCTGCAGAGGGCATCGCTGCAGCGAGTTCCTTAGATGGGGAGGGAAAGGAGGGTAATCTAACCAGGCCGGGAAAGTGTGTGCAGAGAGTTCCGGGATGGTTGTCCTGCATCTGCAAAAAGGAGCAGAGAGCGGTAGCAGGCACCTGGGAGCCTGGGGGATGCGTCTCCCAGGAGGCGTCCCCAGTCAGGTTGTATCCTTGAAATGCAAGCCCTGCTCCTTAGCAGAGTGAACTGCAGGACAGATGCTGCCAGCATCTCGAGGCAGCTGATGCCCAGTGCCTCTGTGTATACAGCACCGAGCTGTGGAAAGGAGCCAAAACTGGCAGCGCTGACGGGGTTGAGAGTAGTTCTTTTCATTGTATGCCGGTTAAGTGACCACTGCTACTGGGGCAACAGCGGTAAAGAACCAGAGCGTGGGAAACACGCCAACTTCCTAGCAGCCCAAAACAAACTGGTAATCTCTCAGTGACTAAGGTGCCTGGCCTTTCTGACAAGTTAAGAAGAATCACGTCCCAGATTCTTTATAGATTTTCAGGGATAAAGGAAAGGGGCGGGGTAAAGCGGCCCGACAGGTTGAGAAAATGTGCTTCGATGCTTTGCTCTGACAACTGTAAAGAAATTGGAATTTCTCTACGGTGATCCGCAAGTTCCCTGTATCATCTGTCTTCATCTTGCTGTGTACATTGCTTTGACTACTTCGGACATCTTGCTGATGAGGCTATAACTTTAAAGACACTTAAGCTTGTCCCTAACTATAACCATTTTTAGTTTCCCCGACTTGCCTCCACCTGGAACTATTTCCATCCCAAAGTCTCCTGTTCATTGTTCAAATTTCTGATCAAAGTCTTATCTCAAATAAACCTTACATACACTCTCCCACCTTCTCTCCCGTAAACCTTTTTTTCACCTTAGCAGCAGCTATGAGCACTATGTGAAATTGTGTGTTTTATTTGGTCCTTTTCTGTAGTAGAAATCTGCGACCAGGCCTAATTTAGTCTAGGAATGTGTCATTTGGTTAATATGTAAAAACGAATGTAATAGAATGTTAGTAGAACAAAGGACAAAGCCTACATTATCATTAACTGCCAAAAAGATACTTGACAAAATAAAGCACTTGTTCTTGATTAAAAAGAAAAATGTATGTTATGAATAGAACGTACTAGTAATATTGACACATATCTGTAATCCTGTCACGGAGAAAGCATAATGGTGATCACAAAGTCTGGCTAAGCTAATAAGATTTTTTCCCCTCAAAATAGTAATTAAAAATAGAATAGAAAACATTATCATTTGATAAGGGGCATCTGTGAATAATCTCATAGTTATCATATTGTTGAAAGACTACGTGCTTTACCCTTAAGCTCAAGAACAACAACAAACTATGCTAAAAGGTCAGCAAAAGCTGGTCTAGGTGTGCTGATTCACTAGGCTCATTTTGTCCCAGCAGAAAGAGGTAAAACAATCAACAAAAGGGGAAAAGCGGGCAAGAAAGTTTAAAAATCTGTGGGAGTTTTCAAGACTTTTTCACAGAAACCGCACAGGGTATACTTAATTTCTCTAGCAACACGTTTGTTTTTTTTTTTTTATTCGATATAATTTATTTACATTTCAAATGATTTCCCCTTTTCTAGCCTCCCCCACTCCCCGAAAGTCCCGTAAGCCCCCTTCTCTTCCCCTGTCTTCCCTCCCACCCCTTCCCACTTCCCCGTTCTGGTTTTGCCGAATACTGTTTCACTGAGTCTTTCCAGAACCAGGGGCCACTCCTCCTTTCTTCTTGTATCTCATTTGATGTGTGGATTATGTTTGGGTATTCCAGTTTTCTAGGTTAATAACCACTTATTAGTGAGTGCATACCATGATTCACCTTTTGAGTCTGGGTTACCTCACTTAGTATGATGTTCTCTAGCTCCATCCATTTGCCTAAGAATTTCATGAATTCATTATTTCTAATGGCTGAATAGTACTCCATTGTGTAGATATACCACATTTTTTGTATCCACTCTTCTGTTGAGGGATACCTGGGTTCTTTCCAGCATCTGGCAATTATAAATAGGGCTGCTATGAACATAGTAGAGCATGTATCCTTATTACATGGTGGGGAATCCTCTGGATATATGCCCAGGAGTGGTATAGCAGGATCTTCTGGAAGTGAGGTGCCCAGTTTTCGGAGGAACCGCCAGACTGATTTCCAGAGTGGTTGTACCAATTTGCAACCCCACCAGCAATGGAGGAGTGTTCCTCTTTCTCCACACCCTCTCCAACACCTAGCAACACGTTTGTAACAGTATGTCTAAAGTGTCCTCTTGTGCTGAGGATCCCAGAATTTCCTTTACTTAGCATGTACCAACTTCCAGGCACTCACCATACCCCCCCAAAAAACTTATATTCAACACACTTTATTTGCATCTCAGTTTGGAGACAGTGAACCATTTTCATCTAATGATGATGGAAACCTCACTGAACTCCATCTTCTTAAATGCCATTCAAGATCCAGCTTTATAAGTAGGTCTTGTAAAGGACCACGGTTTCCAGTCTACTACGCTTGATGCTTTCAATCGAAGCATTTCTACTCAGCATTGTAATAGAAATTCTGGCCAGGGAATTAGGCAGGAACAATGAAATAAATAATAAGAAAACTAAAGATGTCTCTGTTTACAAGTTATAAGCTCTTACAGATTAACACTAACTAATTCACACACACACACACACTCTATACAGTAGCAAAAGGCAATACAAAAATGAAGTTAACAAAGAAGTCTGTGACTTTTTCACTAAAACAGTAAAAGTCTTTTGAAGGATATTAAGACCAAAATGGGTAAGAAGAAATGTCATCTTTACACAAGAGTGGTTTTACCCAAGTAGATCCTACAAATTTGGGATCTACAATTACTATCAAATCTCAATACCTCAACACCTCTATTGCAGAAATTGATATATTAACCTAAAGTTATAAGAGGCCAGGAATAACCAAAACAATTTGGAGCGAACATTTTTTTTTCTCTTTGAAAATTTACTACACTGGGGCTTACTAAACAGTTGGGAGATGATAGTAGTGATTATATAACAGTGTGAATAATTATGACTCTGAGCTCTACACTTAATCATGATAAAAAGGTTTTTTTTTTTTTTCTAACATGTAGTTGCTACAATAAGGATACTAGATCCCCTGGGACTAAGTTAGAGCTGTGAGCTGCCATGGTGGTGTTAGCACTGAGACCTGGTCCTCTGCATGAGCATCCATTGTTAACTCTTGAGCCATCACTGCAGGTCACAACCTTAGTGTAGGTTTAAAGCAACTCAGAACTAGTAAATAGAATTTTTTTTGAACTTTTTTTTTTTTTTTTGGTTTTTTGAATTTGGTTTTTTTCCAGACAGGGTTTCTCTGTATAGCCCTGGCTGTCCTGGAACTCACTCTGTAGACCAGGCTGGCCTCAAACTCAGAAATCCACCTGCCTCTGCCTCCCAGAGTGCTGGGTGGGATTACAGGGTGAATAGAATTTTAAATATGATACAAACAAGAAGAGTTCATAAAACTTAATAAAATGTGTTATGTGGATACCATCAAGTGATAACACAGCCCCAAATAAAATATTCATAAGTTACAATATGAACAGAGATTACAAGGTATCTATAAAGAACTATAGAAACTCAGCAATTAAAGACAATCTAAAGGGCCCCAGGTGATATTATTTTAACCTTATTTGTATGAAGGTAACAATCATAACAAACACTACAGTTAGATAATACTAGGCCTCCATTAAATTGGCCATATTAAAGACTGGCATGAGTATTGTCAAATAATTTGTGAAATTTGTTCAAATCCTCATGGACTGTTGGTGAAATTGTATTCTGGCACAGCAACTTTGGAGAAGGGTTTGACTTTTCCTCAGAAGACTAAACATGGGATTACCATGTGATTCAGCAATTCCACTTCTCTTTATCCATGAGAAAAAAAATCATATACAAATACTTGTTCTCAAATATTCTTAGAAATATTACTGGTAGTAATGTAAATTAAAAACCACTGAACTATCCAACTAACGAATGGATATAAAAATAAAAATAAGGTATATACAATAGAAAAAGTATTTTGAATTTAAAAGTTTTTTCTCACATAATATATCCTGATTACAGTTTCCCCTCCCTATTCTCCTCCCACTTCTCCCTGCCTCCCCTCCCACCCAGATCCACTCCTTTTATGTCTCTCATTAGAAAAACAAACATGCTTCTCAGGTATAATAATGAAATATAACAAAATAAAATACAGTAAGATAAAACAAAAATTATCACAGAAGAGTTGAACAAAATTAACAAACAAGGAAAAGAGCACAAGCGGAGGGCACAAGAATCAGAGCTCCACTCTTCAGGCACTCAGGAATTCTATAAAACCACAAACCCAGAAGCCATAATAAGCACACAGGTCCTGGTGCAGACCCCATGCAACTCATTCTTGGAGTTCATATAACCATTAATCATGTTGATTAGAGGGTCTTGTTTTCTTGGTGTTTCTATCCCCTCTGGCCCTTACACCCTTCTTAGACCTCTTCAGCTGGGTTCCCTGAGCTCCTTGTGGAGGGGGAGGATGGGGAGAAGGGGAAGGGAGGGTTTGAAAGAAAAATCCTCTTTAGGGCTGGATGTTCCAGGGTCTCTCATTCTTTGCATCATGTCTGGCTATGGATCTCTGTTCCCATTTGCTGTAGAAGGAAGCGTCTCAGGTGGTGCCTAAGCAAGGCACTGATCTAGGAGTACAGCAGAATGTCATTAGGAGTAGTGTTATTGCTAGTTTCGGGTGTTTTTTTGTCTGTCTTTGTTTGTTTTTGCTGTTTCGGTTCTTGGAACAGTAGGATTTTGTTTTACCCTAGGTCCCTGCGTCATCTAGTCACAGGTTCTTGGTCACCCAGGTAGTTTCAGAATGAGTTTCATCTTGTCTTCACAGGCCTTAAGTCAAATGAGATATTGGTTGGTTACTTCTACAAGCTTTGTGCTGGCATTGCCCTAGCATGTCTTGTAGGCAGTGCACCACTGTAGATCAAAGCATTCATGGATGGGTTGGGGTTTAAGTTTTCTCTTCTGGTAGCTTCCAAAGTACCTACCTGTACCAAAGACACCATCATATAGAAGGGAAAGCTCCGTCCAGGCACCAGCTCAACGTGGCCCTGTTCTAGACGTTGCCGTGTTCTAGTTGAGCTGGTGCCTGGATGGAGCTCTCACTTTTACATGATGGTGTCTTTGGTACAGGAAGGTACTTTGGAAATTACCAGAAGAGACCTACACCCCCTCCTAGTCCCTTACTCTATACTTAACTTCTATGGGTCTATATCTTATAGCTTGGTTCTCAATGACTTAACAGCTGATATCCACATATAAGCAAGTGCATGCCATATTTGTCTTTCTGGGTCTGGGTTACCTTACTCAGGATGTTTTTTTTTTTTTTTTTTTCTTTCTAGTTCCATCCCATTAGCCTGCTAATTTCATTTTTTTTAACAGCTAAGTAATGGTCCATTGTGTAAATATACCACATTTTTTTTTTATCCATTCTTCTGTTAAGGGACATCTAGACTGTTTCCAATTTCTAGCTGCTATTAATACAGTAGCAATGAACATGGTTGAGCAAGTGTCTCTGTGACAGGATAAAGGGTCCTTTGGTAGGTTCTCAAGAGTGGTATAGCTGGCTCTAAAGGTAGGTAGATCCTCATCTTCCTGAGGAACAACTACACTGATTTCCTTAGTGGCTGTACAAGTTTTTACTCCCACCAGAAATGGGTGAGTGTTCCCCTTATTCTATATCCTCACCAGCATGAGCTGTCATTGTTTTATTGATATTGGCCATTCTGACTGATGTTGACATCTTACAGTAGTTTTGATTTGCATTTTCCTGATGGCTAAGGATGGAATAGTTCTCAGTGTTTCAGCCATTTGAGTTTCCTTGTAGCGGTTAAAGTCCACCCTATGCTCCCTTCAGGTACATGTATCTCTTTTGCACCTGTCCATGAGCCCTGGGTTCACAAATGAAAGACACGCATACCCCAGCTTATTTTTAATATGCCTTAACTGGCTCCATGCCTGGGCACCTCTAAACCTCCCCGCAGCTAGCACACTTTCCCCTCCAGTATTCCTGAGTTATTACTTACTAAATGTATATTTTCTCTTTGCTGCCCTAGACCCTACTGGGAAGCCCTTCGGGGGCTTCGTTCCCTTTTGCACCTATATTTCAGCTGTCTCTCCCTCTTGCTCCTTCCCTGTGTGATCTGTCCTATACCCCTGTCATGCAGAATCCCTTCTTCTCTCTCTCTCCTGCTTTTCTTGCCCAGGAATCCTAAAACTCCCACCTCTGTCCCCCTGCCCAGCCATTGGCCTCTAGCAACTTTATTTCCCAGTCAGAGCCGCCTGGGGGCAGGCTTCTGTTAGCCTACATGCAGACACTGAAAAGAGGTTTTTCCGGGTAACATAATTAGCATAGGCACACAGCTGCTATATTTCCTCTCTTAGGAATTGTCTGTTTAAATCTGTACCTCATTCTTTAATTGGGTTGTTTCCTTAACATCTAGTTTTTTTAGTTCACTCAGGATGGTATTTTCTAGCTCCATCCATTTGCCTTCCAGCTCCATCCATTTGCCTAAGAATTTTATGAATTCATTGTTTTTAATAGCTGAGTAGTACTCCATTGTGTAAATGTACCACATTTTCTGTATCCATTCCTCTGTTGAGTGATATCTGGGTTCTTTCCAGCTTTTAACTATTGTAAATAAGGCTGCTGTGAACATAGTGGAGCATGTGTACTTATTACATGTTGGAGCTTCTTCTGGGTATATGCCCAGGAGGGGTATAGCGGGGTCCTCAGGTAGTGCTATGTCCAGTTATCTGAGGAACCACCAAACTGATTTCCAGAGTGTTTTTACCAGCTTGTAATCCCACCAGCAATGGAAGAGTGCTCCTCTTTCTCCACATCCTCCCCAGCATTTGCTGTCTCCTGAGTTTTTGATCTTGGCCATTCTGACTGGTGTGAAGTGGAATTTCAGTGTTGTTTTGATTTGCATTTCCCTGATGATTAAGGATGTTGAACATTTCTTTAGGCATTTCTCGGGTATCTAGTATTCCTCAGTTAAGAATTTTTTGTTTAGCTCTGTAACCCATTTTTAATAGGGTTATTTAGTTCTCTGGAGTCTAACTTCTTGAGTTCTTTTTATATATTGGATATTAGCCCTCTATCAGATGTAGGATTGGTAAAGATCTTTTCCCAATCTGTTGGTTGCCATTTTGTCTTATTGTCAATGTCCTTTGCCTTACAAAAGCTTTGCAATTTTATGAAGTCCCATTTGTTGATTCTTGATCTTAGAGCATAAGCTATTGGTGTTCTGTTCAGGAAAATTTCCCCTGTACCCATGTGCTCAAGGCTCTTCCCCACTTTCTTTTCTATTAGTTTTAGTGTGTCTACTTTTGTGTGGAGGTCCTTGATCCACTTGGACTTGAGCTTTGTACAAGTTGATAAGAATGGGTTGATTTGCATTCAACTACATGCTAACAGCCAGTTGATGCAGCACCATTTGTTGAAAAGGCTACCTTTTTTTCATGGATGGTTTTAGTTCCTTTGTCAAAGATCAAGTGACCATAGGTATGTGGGTTCATTTCTGGGTCTTCAGTTCTATTCCATTGATCTACCTGCCTGTCACTGTACCAATACCACACTGTTTTTATCACTATTGCTCTGTAGTACTGTTTAAGGTCCGGGATACTGATTCCCCCAGAAGATCTTTTGTTATAGAGAATAGTTTTTGCTATCCTGGGTTTTTTGTTATTCCAGATAAATTTGGAAATTGCTCTTTCTAACTCTGTGAAGAATTGAGTTGGAATTTTGATGGGGATTGCATTGAATCTGTAGATTGCTTTTGGCAAGAATGGCCATTTTTACTATATTAACCCTGCCAATCCATGAGTATGGGAGATCTTTCCATCTTCTGAGATCATCATTGATTTCTTTCATCAGAGACTTGAAGTTCTTGTCATACAGATCTTTCACTTGCTTAGAGTCACACCAAGGTATTTTGTATTATTTGTGACTATTGTGAAGGGTGTCATTTCCCTAATTTCTTTCTCAGCCTCTTTATCCTTTGAGTATAGGAAGGCTACTGATTTGTTGGAGTTAATTTTATATCCAGCCACTTTGCTGAAGTTGTTTATCAGCTTTAGGAGTTCTCTGGTGGAGTTTTTGGGGTCACTTAAGTATACTATCTTATCATCTGCAAATAGTGATAATTTAACTTCTTCCTTTCTAATTTGTATCCCTTTGACCTCCTTTTGCTGTCTAATTGCTCTGGTTAGGACTCCAAGTGCTATATTGAACAGGTAGGGACTGAGTAGACAGCCTTGTCTAGTCCCTGATTTCAGTTTGATTGCTTCAAGTTTCTCTCCATTTAGTTTGATGTTGGCTACTGGTTTGCTCTATATTGCTTTTACTATGTTTAGGTATGGGCCTTGAATTCCTGATCGCTCCAAGACTTTTATCATGAAGAAGTGTTGGATTTTGTCAGATGCTTTTTCAGCATCTGATGAAATGACCATGTGGGTTTTTTTTATGTAGTGGGTTACATTGATGGATTTCCGTATATTGCACCATTCCTGCATCCCTTGGATGAAGCCTACTTGATCATGGTGGATGATTGTTTTGATATGTTCTTAGATTCGGTTGGCAAGAATTTTATTGAGTATTTTTGCATTGATATTCATAAGGGAAATTTGTCTAAAGTTCTCTTTCTTTGTTGGTTTTTTGTGTGCTTTAGGTATCAGAGTAATTGTGGCTTTATAGAATGAATTGGGTAGTGTTCCTTCTCTTTCTATTTTGTGGCATAATTTGAAGAGTATTGGTATTAGTTCTTCTTTGAAGGTCTGATAGAACTCTGCATTAAACCCATCTATCTGGTTCTGGGCTTTTTTTTTTTGGTTGGGAGACTATTAATGGCTACTTCTATTTCTTCAGGGGTTATGGGATGGTTTAGATCATTTATCTGATCCTAATCATTTAACTTTGATACCTGATATCTGTCTAGAAAATTGTCCATTTCATCTAGATTTTCCAGTTTTGTTGAGTAAAGGCTTTTGTAGTATGATCTGATGATTTTTGAAAATTTCCTCAGTATCTGTTGTTATGTCTCCCTTTTCATTTTTTATTTTTCTGATTTGCATACTGTCTCTGTGTTTGGGAGACTTTTAATGACTATTTCTATTTCAGTAGGGGTTATAAGACTAAACTATTCATCTGGTCTTGATTAGTGTTTTGGTAATTTTCTATTTCTTTTAGAATTTCTAATTTTGTAGAGGTTTTTAAAGTGTGTCCTTACAGTTTTCTGAATTTCCTAGATGTCTGTTGTTCTATCTACCTTTGTTGTTGTTTTGTTGTTGTTGTTGTTGTTGTTTAAAAGATATTTTAATTTTTGGAGTTCACATTATAATTACATCACACACATACACATTGATGTTTTATAACTAATAGACAAAATTACCTTGAATTTTCTTCTTTTTTTAAAATAGCATTGATTTTGCCTGAGAAGTCAGGTGGTACTTAATTAGTAAAGGTCTGCCTTTATATGTTATTTGGTCTTTTTCCATCATGGGTTTTAATAGTCTTTATTTATTCTGTATGTTTAATATTTTATGCTGAGAGGATTTTCTTTTCTGGTCTAGTCTATTTGGTGTTCTGTATACTTCTTGTATCTTGGTGTCTTCTCCTTAGGTTAAACTTTCTTCTACGAATATGTTGAAAATGGTTTTTATACCCTTTACCTGGGTTGCTTTTCCTTTCTCTATCCATATTATTCTTAGAATTGGTCCTTTCATAGTGTCCTAAATTTCCTGAATGTATTGTGCCAAGATTTTTTTTTAATTTAACAGTTTCATTGACTGAGGTATCTCATTTCTTCTATTTCTTCTATTGTTTCTTCAATGCTAGAAATTCTTTCTTCTATCTCTTGTACTCTGTGGTCTCTGAGGTTCCTATTCATGTTCCAAAATTTTTTATTACCAGATTTCCCACAGATTGGGTTTTCTTTTTTGATTGTATTTCTACTCTCAGATCTTGAATATTTTAGGAATTTCCTTCCATTGTTGTGTTTTCACAGATTTCTTTAAGGGATTTCCTCATTTCCTCTTTAAGGACCTCTGTCATATTCATAAAGGCTACTTTAAGGTCTTTTAATTGAATTTCAGCTGTGCTCCAATACTCCAATACTCAGGGCTACTGTGACAGGATTGCTGGGTTCTGATGGAGGCATAAATTGTCCTGACTGTTATTGATCGTGTTTTAGACCATCTGGATTTTGAAAGGTTGTAATACTAGGTGCTGAAGATCTAGTCTTATCCTTTTGCAGGTGAGTGTTTTGTTCCTTTGTTGCTGTTATCCTTTCTGGTTTTTAGGACACTGTGGTAGCTGTGTGTCCCCTATTAGGAAGTTTCTTCTGGGATCCTGACAGTTGTGGCCACTGGAGATTCCAGGTCAAATGTGCTTCTAGGTATTGAGAGCAAGCTCACACTTAGGCATGGGATGAGCTGGGATGGGGATCTGAGCAGGTCCACATGAAGGAGAGCAGCTGTTCCACTACTGTCCCTTAGTTCCATGGGGATGAGGGCAGAGAGCAATGCTCTTCTCCTGCCCACCCCCAATGTTGTTCTTTGTTTCCATTATCAGAAGAGTTACTTGGATTTATTGTTTGGTAGCTCTGGATTCAAAGAAAGGAAAAGGAGAGCATTCTGTTGTCTTAAACTGGCATAGCTTGTCTTTATTGATTTTACTGGATGGGCAGTAGCAAAACCAACTCCAAATTTAAAAAAGTGGAAAGACTACCTTGCAGGGGAGAAGTGGGATGGGCGTGCAAAGAAGGAAAGGATTGAGGCCATCCAACTTTAGACTGAGTGACCACTCGGAGTGTGAACAGTGGTAATTGTGTGTCTTATTGCAACCTTAGACACTAGACTACCCCATTTGTATAGCTAAAATAGATCACTATACAACTGCCACCAAAGGAATAAACAGCATCTTCCCTCCCAACTTCCAGGGATGTAGAAAGACTCATCTATATTTTTCAACTTTAGCACCATACTTTTGGTATCTTAGAATATTAAAAATAGAAAAAATATGGAATTCTATAGCAATTTTTAGCTTTTCAAAAACACTTCAATTTTTGCTTCTTCTGCAAAAGGAAGCAGTAGTATTTTGTCTTACTGAAGTCAGAGGAAAGTGAAGACTCATCTCTGTTCATGTATCTACTGACTGTATAAAGATTAGAAGTGGTCAAGTTCTGAATTCTTAGTTCCTACATTGATCTGTTTCTGTATTTTAAGATTTAAGTTTTCTGACAACTTGGAGAAATTTTCATGATCTATAGAAAGGGCCTGGCATAATAATAGGATCAGTCATCCATGTAAACTTGTATTAAAAGAATGCCACATTCCTAGAGACTTTAAACCTCCTTTCAGGGCCTGGAGAGATGGTTGGGTGGTTTAGTCTTGCAGTGCAAGCATGAAGAACAGAATTTGAGTTCACAGAATCCACATAACTGTCAGATGGACATGGCAGCCCAACTATAAGTCCAGCACTTGGAAATTGGCTCATGTTGGCTAGGTGTACTAGCCAATATCAGAGAGCTTTGGTTCAACTGAGAGACTTTGCTTCAATGAGTAAGGTAGAAAGCGATCATGGAAGACTTCTAAAGTCAACCTTGAGCTTACACACACTTTCATATGTGTACCATACACGCATACATATGCAAGTCAAAAACTCATTCAGGTTTTGTTGATATCATACTTAGATTCCATTCCATATTTAAAAGCCAGTGTACAGCTCAAAATGTAAACATGTAGTATTTACCTTATATTGCATGGGATATGGTTTCATGAAAATTAGAGATCACTGCTAGCAAGAGTAGGTGCTAGCAGTGGTGGAGGTAGAACTTGAAACACATACACACAGAGAGAGAGAGAGAGAGAGAGAGAGAGAGAGAGAAGCAGGGACTCAGAATTCTAGAGGCCTACAGTTTGAAATTAAGGAGGTTAACAGGGCACTGTGGAAGCAGTAAGGGTTGAATCATTTCGTTTTATCTTTCAGCTAGTTGGCTGGCAGTATTTCTTTGTTTTCATTTTTTTTTTGGTTTTTTCCCTTTGTTTTATGGATCCTTCTACTGTGCCCTCTCCCCAACCCCAGTCTTGCATTTATTTATTCAGGCACTGTTGATATACAGCCTAAGCTTTCCTGGAACTCACTAACATAGTATGGCCTCTTCTGGTAGATCCAACTCCCTAAGTCTGGCAAATACTTCCAACAGAGGTTGGTACCCCCATGCCTAGCTTAGACAAGCTGTTAAGTCCTGAACTCCATCAAGTAGAATGATATGTACAGGGGATGGATTTTACTTAGAAAAATGTTAGAAATCAAGTCTTTCTTTTTTGTTGCTGTTTTCTGGTTTTTTGAGACGGAGTCTTTCTGTGTAGTCCTGACTGTCTTGGAACTTGCTCTGTAGACCATATTGGCCTCTATCTCACTGATCTCTCACTGCCTTCCTCTGATTACTGAATGCTGGATTAAAGTAATGCATCACCACTCCTGGATAAGTCTTATTTCTTATAGAAAGTTAAAGTGGTGCTATTCCTCATTCTTTTTAACTGTAAGGACCAAATACTGGATATTCACCAAAAAGTCCAGTGTGAAGTCACTGAAAGTTTAGAATCTCTGTACTTTGTTCAACTAGATAAATGTAGAGTGTTGTAGAGATTGTGGTGGTGGTCTTCCTTCGGGTTATGCTGTGTCCTCCAAAGTTATTACACTGAGCTTTGAGGGCTCAGCCAGTCCTTTTCTTTGTTCACAGGGATGTAAACACTCATCAGGATTGGATAGCCATAGAGCAGTCATCAGCACTCAACCAACATAAAGCACAAAATGTGAGCGAGTCAATCACAACTTTGTCCTCTGTTTTACTTCTTCCAGAATCATCCCCAGGTGTCACAGAGGTGAGCATAATAGAAAAGCTGCCCGCTGAACGTCACATGATTTCTTCATGGGAACAGGTAAGTGTTTCTGTGTGGAATTTTCATCTCCCGACAAAGAAAAGTCAACTTAAATGTCCCTGAAAAGGAATGCTTAGGGTAAGAAACTTATTGTTATGTCAGGTCTCAGCTGCCTTTCATTTTCATTCCATTCAACTTTCCCAGCGGTGTCTCTCCTCTGACCCCTGGTTAGCCTATGGAGGCAGTGGGTGTTTGTTATACACTGTGATACTGCACACGAACTAACCAGATCTGTGCCTGATTCTAATTAGTTTTTCTCTGGTGGTTAATCAGACTTAATGCTTTTCATTAACAGAACTTTTCATGGTTCAGATCTAATGAAAGACTCTGCCTCTTCATTTTCTCAACATCCCAGTGCCGGGATAGTTACATTATTATCTTGGCAGCATTGCACGGTTCCAGAGTCCCTGACAGTTTTTGATTGGTTACTCTCCAGTGTAGTGTGCTGATAATTGCACTACAGAGTTCAAAAGTTTGCTTTGCTTTTCAGTCTTAGAGTATGACCACAGATTGTAAGTTGTCTTGCAGATGTATCCTTGACACACTCCTGCTGTGAGTCTGTTGTAGGCATTTCACCACATAACAAGTGACAGTCCCCTCAGTGCCCCCCCAAGCTCTTGCTCTCTGCTTAATGCTCCAGTTCCTCCCTCTTCAGTACAGTGGCAGCTTCCTAGAGGGTCTTGCTAATTTATTTGAAATCTAAATAAAACAAAGCAAAACATTCGGTTTGTTTCAACTTCTACCTACCTGTTTAGTCACATGTTCCTTTGCAGGCAAAGCAAGAAAACATGTCTAAGTCAGGGTTCAGGAAGTCGTTTCCTTGTCTATGTTTAGTATCAGGGTACTATTGTCATTGTGAATGAATTTGGAAGGTTGCCTTCTTTTAATACATTGGAATAGTTTGAGAGAAATGCTACTAGTTTTTCCTTACCTTTGGAAACGTCTGCAATAAAGCTACCCATTCCTGAGTTTTCTTGCCTGGAAGACTCATTTCTCCTCTATCCTTACTCATTATTGGTCCACTCAGGCTTTCTCTGTCATCCAGAGCCATAAAACCTCTGCAGTTCTAAATTTTTTTGGTTGGTTATAAATGTCCTCCAGCATTTCTTGTTTGTTCTTGACATTCTAGTTTCGTGGTTGTAGTATTAGGGTATATAATTGAAGGTGTATGTGGGGGGGGGGCACTGACTGGTATAACTGTCTCTCTTAGTACTACTTTTGTTACACCTTGTAAGTTTGGTTATTAATATGCTTAAAGTTTTACTTTATCCTTGTTTTAAGAAATGTCCACATTTCTTTTAGACAACTTCATTGATTCAGTGTTCTATGAAGAGAATGTTGTTTAGCTGATCCATTTGTATGTTAAGTTCCTCCTACTGATCTCTACTTTTATTCCCTTGTAGTCAAAAGTGTGTTTTTCTGCAGCTTTGGGTTGAAATGGGACTATAAATATATATTATGTCCGTAAGGTCTGAAGTTTAGTTTAACTCTGTTTTTTTGTTGATTTATATGAATAACTTGTTCACCATTAAAAGTTATCTATTGATAAAACAGTACCTGACTGTTGTTGTTTGAGTGTCTATTCTTTTGTTAGATTAAATGTCTTTATTAAATATTTTGGCATATATATTATACACATATTACTTCCTCTTGTCCAGCTGGCCTATTTTCATTTATATAATGAGCATCTCTTTTTTATGGTTTCTGACTTAGAGTCTCTTTTACCGGATACAAGTATAGCTACTCCTACTTTTGACCAGGAAAGTGAAAGATTGCTCAAAAGCCTCCTCTTTGGACTTGTGTTTCCGTCTTAATGTGAAGCCCTGATTGTAGCAGTCTTAAAAAGCATGTATTTAAAGGATACAGTGCCCTTTCGGATAAATGAGGGTTCTGTCAAGGAGGAAGATAGGTGGTGGGTTTGCATTAGCAGTCTGTATAACCCAGCCTCCTCTGTCGTGGCTCATTCATCTCTTTCTAGTACCCAACCTGTATTAATGTCATAATAGACACTTATTAAATGATGGATGAATTAATTAGACAAAAGTATATATGCCATCCTAAGCTGGGTAGTGTTGTAGAATCTCAAGATAGAAGGTACCACACTTAAGAGCTCTGAAACCAGTTTGCTGCCTTTGCAAAGAATTCCCTGTCAATTCTGCTTCTGAGTTTCGACTGGGTACACCTAAGGGCATTGTTGACCTGAAGGTTAATCTTACCTGGGCTCTTAGAGCCCTTGTAAGGCATGCAATGACCCCCAGATAAGGCAAATTTTATAGTTGTTTTAATTGTGTGCTTTTCGAGGGAGGACAGATTGTGCTACTTGTCATCTGAGTCTTAAACAACTCATCTTTGGCCCCAAACTCTCATACCGTACTCATCAAAGGGTTCTAACAAACTAATTCCTCTGCCTTTTCTTAGGAAGGACTTGGAAAATGCTTTTGAGAGTTGGCCTAGGGCTCTCATGCCATCACTCCATGGCCAGGTCCCACCCCCCACACACACACTAAAGAACGTCTTTTTGGAGGTACACTTTCATGTGCCTTCCTGGCAGGCTTCATGAGCATCTCTTTATTTGGCTGTGGTTGCAGTAGAAACTCAAATTGACAGCTTAGCAGGGCTGTTTCAGGATTAATATCCACTTTTGCCCCATTGTATTTGCTGTCTACCTCCCAGATAAAGTACTCCAGCAGTAGAGGGAACAGTGGTATACAGGACTGTTTAATAGTAAACAGGTTAGCAAAAGACAGTAGGCACCTTATAAGGTGGCAATTCTGATAAAGAGTTCCTAGGAATCCAGTCGATGGCTCCCAAAACTGATATATCTCAACATGATAGAGTAATAAAGTTTCTAGTGGGTTCCATTTTTAGAGTAGTTTAAAGAAACTTGTAGTTAGGCTCAGAAAAAAAAAACATTGAAACTAGAGAATTATGATAGAGAATCTGTATTGCACTGAAATGTTAGTGCTGCGTTCTTGGTCAGTTCCTGTTCAGACAGTTCTTCAGGCTTTTCTCTGTGTGACTTTCTCTTTAGATCTTTCCTCCTATTCTCATCTGCCCCTCTTCCATTCACTTTCTACCATTTATCTCTGTTTTTCCTTTCTGCTCTCCACCACCAAAAGTGGAGAGCAAAAGGAAAATGAGTGAGTATGTATTCATTGTGGGAAGAAGCCCTCTGAAGTAGTAGGTTGTTCTCCCCATCCCCAGAAAAGCAAACTCTGTATTGACTGAAAGAGAAATTTAAAAAGCCACAATTGAGTCACTGGCCAGGGCAGATGAGCCATCTAAAAAATTACCTCCTGAAAATGCCACTAACTAAAGCTGGCAATGGATCTAAAGCCCCATCAGGACCTTGGGTGCCTGGGACAGAAAGGTCTATAGCAGAGCAGCCCTCAGGCCAGGCCAGGACCCACCAGTCTGTGTAAAAGAATAGTGTAGACTTAAAGTTTTCCATTAATCTATTTACCTTTACATTGCCCACTTGTAGGTCTCTCTTAATTCCCATCTACTGCAAGAGGAAGCATCTCTAAAGTGGTTGAATGAGGCACATTGATCTATGGGTATAGTTGTATGTCATTAGGAGTCAGTGTGTTGTTATGCGCCTTTAATAGAGCAGTAGTAAGCCCATGGCCTATCTAGTCCTCAGATTCTTGATCGTTTTAGCAGTGTCAGGTATAGGATCATGTGCTGGATCTCAAATCCAATCAGAACCTGAATGGTTACTCCCATAATATTTGTGAATATTCACCCCCTTCCACACATAGATAGATCGCTATCTGATCAGATGATCAGGAACCTCCTGACTTCCTCTCCTACCCAGTTCCCTCTCTCCATCCACCTCACATAGCTGTTTACTTTGCCTTTCTGAATAAGATTCCCACATCCTCTCTCTGGCCCTCCTATCACCCAGTTTCTTTGGGTCTGTGGATTATAGCTTATCCTTTCCTTGATGACTAATGTCCACCATAGGTGAGTACAAACCATACATGTCTTTCTAGCACTGGGTTACCTCACACAGGATGATATTCTCAAGTTCCATCCATTTGGCTGCAAATGTCATTTCTTTTTGTTCTTAATAGCTGAGTCACAATCCATTGTGTAGATGTACCACACTTTCTTTATACATTTTTTAGTTGGGCATCTAGGTTGTTCCAGTTTCTGACTATTACAAATAAAGCTACTATGAACATAATTGAGCAAGTGTCCCTATGATATACCTGATATAGTCTTCCCACTATACCAGGAGTGGTATAGCTAGGTTTTGAAGTAGAGATTCCCAGTTTTCTAAGAAAGCACCAAATTGATTTTCAAAGTGATTGTTCAAGTTTGCATTCCCACCAGCAGTGAGGAGTGTCCCCTGCTTCTCATCCTTGCCAGCATGTGCTGTCACTTGTGTCTTTGATCTTAGACATTCTGACAGGTATAAGATGGAATCTGAGGGTAGTTCTGACTTGCATTTCCCTGATGACTAAGGATGCAGACTGTCTTTTGAGTGTTTCTCAGCCGTTTGAGGTCCCATTTATTGATTGTTGATAGTGTCTGAGCCATTGGTGTTCTGCTCAGGAAGTTGTCACTGTACCAATGTGTTCTAGAATATTTCTGTTCTGTTAGATTTAGTATATCCTGTTTTACATTGAGGTCTTTGATCTATATGGACTTGAGTTTTGTGCAGGTTGATAAATTTGGATTAATTTGCACTCTTCTCCATACAGACATCCAGTTAGACTAGCACTATTTGTTAAAGATGCTTTCTTTTCTACTATTGTATGTTTTTTTTTTTCCTTCTTTGTCAAAAAATCAAAGTGTCCATAGGTATATGGGTTTATTTCAGGGTCTTTAATTCCATTGATCAACTGTTCCTATACGAATACCATGCGGTTTTTATTACTATTGCTCTGTAGTACAGCTTGACTTCAGGAATGGTGATTCCTCCAGAAGATCTTTTATTGTTCAGGAATGTTTTAACTATCCTAGGTTTTTTATTTTTCCATATGAAGTTGAGAATTGCTCTTCCAAGGTCTGTAAAAAAAAATTGTGTTGAAATTTTGATGGGAATTGCATTAAATCTCTAGAATGCTTTTGTTAAGATGGCCATTGTCACTATGTTAATTCTACCTATCCATTAACATGGATTAAAGGCATGTGCCACCACTGCCAGCTCAGATCTACTTTTAAATTGCGGTATAAGAACTTTCTAACTTTTTTATGAAGGTATTTATTGCTATGAATTTTACTCTTAGCATTGCTTTCATTGTGTCCCCTAAATTTGGGGTATGGTGTGCTTTCATTTTCATTGAATTCTACAAAGTCTTTAATTTCTTTATTTCTTCCCTGACCCAGAGATCATTAAGTCAAGATTTGTTACTTCTCTCTACATTTCAGGGATTTGAGTTGATTAGAGATTAATCAGATCTGTATATATATGTAAATGAGTTAGTGTTTAAAGCTTGTTCCTGTGACGACCTGAGAAAACACTAAGCTATCCCTTTGTTTTCTGCACCACTATTTTGAGTGAGGTGTTTGTTTGTTTTGTTTTTCCCATAAGAAATACTTTTGTATATCATCTTTTGGGGAGGAGGGTGTAGTTTGGCTTACACTTCCAGATCATAGTTTATCATTGGAGAAAGTCAGGACAGGAACTCAAACAAGGCTGCACCCTAGAGATAGGAGCTGCTGCAGAGGCTGTGGAGGGTGCTTGCTTCCCGTGGCTTGCTAAGCCTGTTTTCTTATATAACTCAGGAATACCAGCCCAAGGATGGCACAAGCCACCATGAGCTGCCCTCCTCCCCCCACACACATAATCACTAATTGAGAAAATGCCCTATAGCTGTATCTCATGGAGGCATTTTCTTAACTGGGGCTTCTTTCTTGTAATGACTGTAGCTTGTATCCAAGTTGACACAAATCCAGCCAGTACAATTAACTCCTGGTCAACTTGACACACAAACACATCACTATTAAGCCATAGCCCTTGCTTTTTTATTCATCCCCAAGAACTGTCTTCTGAGAGGCTTCATCCAGCAGCTGATGGAAGCATATACAGCCGAACAACAGGCAAAAGTCTGCAAGTCTTGTGGAAGAGGGAGGAAGGGATGGCGGAGCTGGAGGGATCAAGAATACCACGGGAAGACCTTCGTAGTAAACTAACCTGGGCCCACGGGGGCTCACAGAGATGGAACCACCAGTGACAGAGCATGCATGGGCTGGATCTAGGCCCCTACACAGATGTAGCAAATGTGCAACTTGTTCTTCAGAACAGTTAGAGCAGGGTCTGGCTCTGACTCTGACTCTTTTGCCTGCCTTTGGATCCCTTTTCCATACCTGGGCTGCCTTCTCTGGCCTCAGTGAGAAAGGATGTCCTTAGTCCTACTATGGCTTGATATACCATGGTGGGTACCCATGAGGGCTTTCTTTTCTCTGAGGAAAAGCAGGATCAGGGATGGGGGGGGTTGTAAGGGTGGGGGCAGCAATCAGGCTGTAAAGTGAATAAAGAAATTTAGTAATAAATAAATAAACAAATAAATAAATAAATAAATAAATAAATAAATAAATAAATAAGGAAAAAACATAAATAACTTTAAAAGCCCCACAGTCTTTACAAATTCAAACACATGAAAATTTTAGTCCCTTTAAAATATCTAATCTCTTTAAAATCCAAAGTCTTTTAAAGTTCAAAGTCTCTTAACTGTGGGTTCCAATAAAATACTTTCTTCAAGAGGGAAAAATCACAGTCATAATCAAAACAAAATCAAACTCCAATCATCCTATGCCTTGGATCCACTCTCGATCTTCTGGACTCCTCCCAACGGCTTGGGTCGCTCCTATAGCTCTGCTCTCTATAGTACACAGCTTGTCCTCTAGGCTTGGCTGGTGTCACTCCACTGCTGCTGCTGTTCTTGGTGCTCATCCCATGGTACTGTCATCTCCAAAATGCTAGAGTCTTCTGCTGCAACTAGGCTTTATCTGGTCACACACACAAACACAATTCAAAACTAGCAACTACTTGCTAGACCTCTCTACTAATTTTGTAGGTAATTATCGATCTTCCTAGAAGATGGTTAACACTGTATGCAGAGCTCTTAGATTTAGCCTTCATTCTCTCTCTAACCCTGACCTAACACCAAGCAATTTGTGGTTCTAGAAAAACAATTGTGTGATGCCTGAGGATGTGAGAAACTTCTACTTGATGACCAATGGTTTTCACATGACCTGGAGTGTGAAGCTAGATGGTAAGTCGGCCTCCTTGATGTTGGAGAACCTTCTCCTGTTGGAGTGGTCAGGCGAGGCACCGTTGAAGGGCCTTAGAATTGTAATAGCTTTTCCTTTGTACTGTTTTTGTGAGTATCAAGTGTCAAATCCAGAAGCTGTGATTCCCTGCCCCTCCCCCAATTGATGCCAGGGGTGCTTTACCTACTCCCACCCTCTTTGGTTCTGGCTAGGCCTGATCTAAAAGCCCAGTGTAGAGACTTCCTGTTAGAGGAAATCATTAGTCACCACGCAGAGACATTAAGCATCTGAGAACTCCTCCTGGGGGCTGCAACACTACCTCTTAGCATTGCTGAAATAGCTGACAAACTCTTCCAAGCTCAGCTTCATTCTCTCCATTGTGCAACTTTAAGGCTCTAATCCTCAAACTGGAGCTTCTTTCTTTACACCTCAGCCTAGATCACCAAACACCTTATTTGCAGGCTTTTATCCAAGTCATGTGTCTGTGCCTAAACATTTGCATTGCAGATCAGAAGACCCACTTGTTATATGCCAGAGATTCAGACAGAATGTAAACATGAGAGGTGGCACTACACACGTGTATATACAAACTCTTCAAGAAGTTTCATACATTTGTAAGTCCTGAACTGGCCTCTAGGGCCCAGTGTGTTCTCACACAGACCAACCAGGCCTGACCTCAGGAGTTGTTTATCCACATCCCACATGCTCCTCGGCCTGACTAAACATCTATAGCTCTCCACTGCTGTTAATAAGGAAGGAGGACTTTTGTTGTACAGAAAAGCTATACAGCAGACTTCTCCCTTCCATGGCTCTGCCTCCTGCTAGCATATCTGAGTTGCCCTTTTTGATGATTCTAGAACTTCCCGTTAGTCTCCTGTACCTAGTTAGAGGCACTTTTTATAGTTTATTGATGAATTGATTAATAGATATTGACTAATATCTAATATTAGTTTATACCAAAATCATTCTATTGAGCACTCTAAAATCCTTGTTCATAGCTGTAATATCATCTGTTACTTAATTTGTCCATCCTAGTCTTCTTATCCCCATAACTAAATGGCTTAATGCAGTGACAGAAAGGGAAGTGGAAATAAAGAGATGGCTGTGTGGTTAGCAGCATTTACTGCAATTCCACAGGACCCGAGTTTGGTTCCCCCATCACCTAGGCAACTCATAATCACCTGTAATAATCATCCAACTCTAGGGGATCCAGTGACTCTTCTTGCCTCTAAGAGCACCCACACACATAGCAGACACCCATATACACATATGAATTAATTAAAGAATTATGTTTTTAAAGGGAGAAGAGCTAACCTTTGATATTTACTTTAGTGATCTTTCCTGATATTCCATGATCTAAATACCTTCACTCATTCTATCCTTTTTAGATTTCTAAGTCTTTGTGTGTCACCCTTTATCTGGCCTCCTATATCAGTACTATTCTATATAATATAAGGCAACATGTGTGTGCTGTTCCTTAATTTGACCCTATTCACAAAAGTCCAGACCCATCACACAAGAAGTTCTTTCTATGAAGTAAGGGAAAATGACCTACGGGGTGGAGGGGGTAGATTTTCCATCCCCCCCTCTGAAGGCTTATAATAAAAAAGAAAGGGACTATTACATAAGCAAAACAGTATTGCCTTAGAAACTGTAGTTCTGGCTAATAGAGGGGGAAAGAGTGATATTATGTTTTAAGTTATTTATTCTTCAGAGTTATACCATTTTTAACTGTATCCCATTTTTAACTCTGGACTTTCTAGACCTTTGACCTTTAAAATTTTTTCTTCAAAAAAAATTTTTTTTTCTTCAATAACACCATAATAAACATGACCAGAACTGTTCCGTCATCTTTGGTGCCCAGTTCCTGTGTTTGCATGGAAGGCTAGTGTTTTGGGGTATATAGTGAATGTTCGTCTGCGCAGCTTCTTTCAGACTCCTGAGCCATGAAGCCATTCTTGGTGGGCTTATTGGGTATCCAAGCATAACCACGTATGGTCACCATTGCCTCAGCTATTACTCTGTCATTCGTTTTGTCCTATAGACCACATTATTCCACTGGGAAGCATGGTTATAAACGGCATTTCTAAACTGACCCAGCTCATCCAGTCCTCTGTGTACTCACTCCCTAATGCACCGACCCTGGCCGACCTAGAGGATGACACTCAAGAAGGTACCTGGGAAACCTCGCTTTGGGCTAGAACCTACCCTCATATCTCACTTTATAATAATACTTAGAACAATAGGAACAAGCTGTATAATTAACCCTATGTTCTAATAAACTAACCCTTCTCATCCATAGCTTCTGGAAGCGAGATAGAAGCAGAAGAGAAAACAAAGGAAAATTTCATGAAGGAAATTACAGGGTCATGTCTGTATCCCATTTTTAATTGTATTATCTGATTTTTTTTAATATCTAATTTTATGAACTCTTTATATATTTTGTATATTTAGACCTCTGTCATATGTAAGGATGGTGAAAATCTCTTCCCATTTCATAAGCTGGCTCTGTCTGATTGATGGTGTCTTTTGCCTTACAAAAGCTTTTCATTTTCATGAGGTCCCAGTTATTAATTGTTGATTTCAGTTCAATTCCCAGCAACCACATGGTGGTTTACAACCATCTGTAATGGGAATCTGATGTCCTTTTCTGGTGTGTCTAAAGACAGCTTCAATGTACTCATATACATAAACAGTAATTCTTAAAAAAAAAAAAAAAAAGAAACCTAACCTGTTTATAGGTGTATGAATTTATGTCTGAGTCTACAATTCAACTCCACTGATTAACATGTCTCTTTTTATGCCAATACCACGCAGTTTTTATTAACTATTGCTCTATAGTACAACTTGAAACCAGGGATGGTGATACCTTAGGCAGTTCTTTGTTTAGGGTCATTTTAGCTATCATGGGCTTTTTGGTTTGCTTTGCTTTGCTTTGCCTTATTAGGTTAAGGGTTGTCCTTTCAAGGTCTGTAAGAAATTGTGTTGGAATTTGGTGGGAATTGCACTGAATTTGTACATTGCTTTTGGTAGGATGGCCTTTTTACTATGTTAATTTTACCAATCCATAAGAATAGATTTTTTCATCTTCTGATATCGCCCTTAATTGTTTTCTTCAAAGACTTAAAGTTTTTATCATACAAGTCTTTCTCTCGCTTGGTTATAGTTACCCCAAGATATTTTCTATTATGTGAGGCTATTGTGAAGGGTGTTGTTTCCCTAGTTTCTTCCTCACTCAATTGTCTTTTATACATAGGAGAGCTATTAATTTTTATAGTTAATTTGGTATCGAGCCACTTTGCTGGAGAGTTTATCCACTGTAGGACTTCCCCAGTGGAATTTTCAGGGTTACTTGTATACACTATCATATCATCTGTAAACACAAGTATGTTGACTTCTTCCTTTCCAGTTTGTCTCCTCTTGAGCTCCTTCAGTTGTCTTATTGCTCTAGCTAGAACTTCAAGTACTATACTGGATAGCTGTGGAGAGAGTGGACAGCTTTGTCTTATTTCTGATTTTAGTGGAGTTGTTTTGAGTCTCCATTTAATTTTGTACTGGCTATGGGTTTGCTGTAAACGGCCTTTATTTTATTTAGGTATATCTCTTTATCCCTAAGCTCCCCAGGACTTCTCCTGGAGCTGAAGTTATCTCCAGGACATGAAGGGGTTTGTCAAAGACTTTTCAACATCTAATGTGTTTTGATTTGGTTTGGTTTGGTTCAGTTTGATTTGGTTGATTTGGTTTGCCTTTCAGTTTGAATATATGATGGATTCCATCTATTGATTTTTCATATATTGAGCCCTCCCTCTATCTCTAGGATGAAGCTTACTTTATTATGCTGGATATGTTTTTTCATATGTTAAGATTCTGTTTGCAAGTATTTTGTTATTTTTGTATCTATGTTCATAAGGGAAATTGGTCTGTAATTTTCCTTGTTGAGTCATTATGTGGTTTGAATTCAGGAAGGTAACTGTGGCCTTGTAAAATGAACAGTACATTGTTTCATCTGTTTCTATTTTGTGGAATAATTTGTGGAGAATTGGCATTAACTCTTCTTTGAAAGTCTGGTAGAAATCTGCACTAAAACTGTCTGCCCCTAGGCTTTTCTGGTTGGGAGACAAACGACTACATTTTAGGGTTATAGGTCTATTTAAACTGTTTATATGGTCTTGATTAAAGTGATATCTATTAAGAAAATTATCTGTTTTAGTTTTTTCATTGGTGGAATGGAGGTTTTTAAAGTGTCCCATGGTTCTCTGAATTAACTAGTGTCTGTTGTTCTGTCCCTCTTTTCCTTTCTGATTTTATTACTTTGAACATTTTCTATCTTTTAGTTAGCTTGGATAAGGGTTTGTCTATCTCGTTGATTTTCTCGAAGAACTAACTCTTGCTTTATTGATTCTTTATCTTCTCTTTTGTTTCTGTTGACTTCCGCCCTCAAGTTGATAATTTCTTGTCCTGTACTCCCTTGGGTGTCCTCACTTCTTCGTCCTGGAGCTTTCATGTATGTTGTCAGCCTGCTAGTTGACATCTCTTCAATTTTTTTCCTCTTAGGACTGCTTTCATGTGTCTCATCAGTTTGGGTATGTTGTAGATACACTTTCATTCGATTCTAGAAAGCCTTTAATAGCTTTATTTCTGTCTTGACCCGTTTTTCATTCAGTAGTTGTTCCTCAGTCTCCATGCATTTATAAGCTTTCTGGTTTTTCTATTTTTGTTGATATCCATTTCTGATCCATGATTGATAGGGTGCAGGGGAATATTATTATTTCAGTTCTTTTGTATTTATTGAGACTTGTCTTGTGTCTAAATATGTGGTCAATTTTGAAGAAAAGTTCCATGAGATGCTGAGAAGACGGTATATGATTTTGTGTTTGGGTGAAATGTTCTCTAAATATTTGTTAGGTATATTTGGTTTACATTTAGCTGTTGTCTGGATGACCTTTCTATAGGTGAGAGGTGATAGTCTCTCCACAATCATTCCATGAGGGTCAGTGTGTGATTTAAATTATAGTAGTGGGTTTTTTTGTTTGTTTTGTTTTTACACAGAAGTGAGTGCCCTAATGTTTGGGGTATAGACACTAAGAATTAAAATGTCACCTTGGTGGACTTTTCCTTTGATGAATATAAAGTGCCCTTCCCCATCTCTTTTACTTAATTTTGGTTTGAAGTCATTTTGGTAAATATTAAAATAGCTTACACCACCTTGCTTCTTAGATCCATTTGCTTGAAATATCTTTTTCCAACCCTTTACCATGATGCAATGTCTCTCTTTGATGTTTTCTTGTATGCAGCAGAAGGTTGGGTCCTGATTTGTATCCACATTGTTAGTATGTGTCTTTTTAGGGGGGGTTTTAAGCCATTTATACTGGATATCGATGAACAGTAGTTGTTAATTCCTGTTATTTTGTTGCTAGGGTGTGTGTGTGTGTGTGTGTGTGTGTGTGTGTGTGTGTGTGTGTGTGTGTGTGTGTGTGTGTGTGTCTGTGTGTGTGTGTGTGTGTACATGCTTTCCTTTTTTGGTTTTGCTGTGGAATTATGTATATACACATGAAAACACAGAGAATAATCTTAGTGGGATTTTTCCCCACACCTTCTATAGGACTGGATTTGTAGATAGGTAATATTTAAATTTAACTTTATCATAGAATATCTTCTTTTCTCCATTTATGGTAATTGAAAGCTTTGTTGTTTATACTAATCTGAGCTGACATTTGTGGTTTCTTAGAGTCTGCAGCACATCTGTCCAAGCCCTTTTAGCTTTTAGTATTTCTATTGAGAAATCAGATGTAATTCTATAATAGGGCTGCCTTTATATGTTACTTGCTCTTTTTCTTTGAAGCTATTAATATTCTTTATTTGTTTATATTGTTTAACTATTATGTGATATGGAGACTTTCCTCTCTGGTCCATTCTATTTAGTGTTTTATATGCTTCATATACCTTTATAGCCATCTCTTTTAGGTTAGGAAAATTTTCTCCTGTGGTTTTGTTGAAAATATTTTCTGGGCCTTTGAGCTGGTATTCTCCTTCCTTTATTCTTTTTTTAGATATTTTCTTTATTTACATTTCAAATGTTATCCCCTTTCTGGTTTCCCCTCCGAAAACACCCTATATCCCATGCCCCTCTTCCCCCTGCTCAGCAACTCACTCACTCCTGCTTCCCTGTCCTGGTATTCCCCTATACTGGGGCATCAAGCTTTCTCAGGGCCAAGGACCTCTCCTCCCTTTGATGTTCAACAAGGCCATCCTCTGCTACTTATGCAGCTGGAGCCATGGGTCCCTCCACGTTTACTCTTTGGTTGGTAGTTTAGTCCCTGAGCTCTGGGGGTACTGGTTGGTTCATAGTGTTGTTCCTCCGATGGGACCGACACCTTGGGCTCTGTGGGCCCTTTCTCTAGCTCCTCCATTGGGGACCTTGTGCTCAGTCCAATGGTTGGTTGGGAACACCCACCTCTGTATTTGTCAGGTACGGGCAGAGCCTCTCATGAAACAGCTGTATCAGGATCCTGGCAACAAGCACTTGTTGGCACCTACATTAGTGTCTGGGTTTGGTGACAGTATATGGGGTGGATCCCAAGGTGGGGCAGTCTCTGGATGGCCTTTCCTTCAGTCTCTGCGCCACATTTTGTCTCTGTATCTCCTACCATGTATATTTTTATTCCCCCTTCTAAGAAGGACCAACGTATCCATACTTTGGTCTTCCTTCTTCTTGAGCTTCAATTGGTCTATGAATCGTACCTTGGGTATTCCAAGCTTCTGGGCTAATATCGACATGTCAGTGAGAGCATGCCGTGTGTGTTCTTTTGTGATTGGATTACCTCACTCAGGATGATATTTTCTAGTTCCATCCATTTGCCTAAGAATTTCATGAATTCATTGTTTTTAATAGCTAGATAGTATTACATTGTGTAAATGTACTACATTTTCTGTATCCATTTCTCTGTTGAGGGACATCTGGGTTCTTTCCAGCTTCTGGCTATTATAAATAAGTAGAATATGTCCTTATTACATGCTGGAGAGTCCTCTGGATATATGCCCAGGAGTGGTATAGCAGGGTTCTCCTGTAGTATTCTGCCCAATTTTCTGAGGAACCACCAAACTGATTTCCAGAGTAGTTGTACCAGCTTGCAATCCCACCAGCAGTGAAGGAGTGTTCTTCTTTCTCCAAATCCTCACCAGGACAACTGTCACCTGAGTTTTTGATCCTAGCCATTCTGACTGCTGGGAGGAGAAATCTCAGGGTGGTTTTGATTTGCATTTCCCTGATGACTAAGGATGTTGAACATTTCTTTAGGTGCTTCTCAGCACTTGACTTCTTCCTTTCTAATTTGTATCCCTTTGACCTCCTTTTGTTGCCTAATTGCTCTGGCTAGGACTTCAAGTGCTATATCGAAAAGGTAGGGACTGAGTAGACAACCTTGTCTAGTCCCTGATTTCAGTGGGATTGCTTCAAGTTTCTCTCCATTTAGTTTGATGTTGACTACTGATTTGCTGTATATGTCTTTTACTATATTTAGGTATAGGCCTTGAATTCCTGATATTTCTAAGACTTTTAACATGAAAGGATGCTGAATTTTGTCAAATGCTTTTTTAGCATCTAATGACATGATCATGTGGTTTTTGTCTTTGTTTGTTTATATAGTGGATTATATTGATGGATTTCTGTATATTGAACCATCCTTGCATCCCTGGGATGAAGCCTACTTGATCATATTGGATGATTGTTTTGATGTATTCTTGGATTTGGTTGGCAAGAATTTTATTGAGTATTTTTGCATAAATATTCTTAAGGGAAATTGGTCTAAGTTCTTTGTTGGAACTTTGTGTGGTTTAGGTATCAGAGTAATTGTGGCTTCATAGAACAAATTGGATAGTGTTCCTTCTCTTTCTATTTTGTGGAATAGTTTGAAGAGTATTGGTATTAAGTCTTCTTTGAAGGTCTGATAGAATTCTGCACTAAAACCATCTTGTCCTGTGCTTTTTTTTTTTTTTTTTGATTGGGAGACTTTCAATGACTGTTTCTATTTCTTTAGGGATTATGGGACTATTTAGATGGTCTATCTGATTCTGCTTTAACTTTGGTATTTGGTATCTGCCTAGGAAAATGCGCATTTCATCCAGATTTTCCAGTTTTGTTGAATATAGGCTTTTGTAGTAGGATCTGAAGATTTTTTTGAATTTCCTCAGTTTCTGTTGTTATATCTCCCCTTTCATTTCTGAATTTGTTAATTTGGATAATGCCTCTGTGCCTTCTTGTTAGTCTGGCTAAGGATTTATCTATCTTGTTGATTTTCTCAAAGAACCAGCTCCTGGTTTTGTTGATTCTTTGTATAGTTCTTTTTGTTTCAACCTGGTTGATTTCAGCACTGAATTTGATGATTTCCTGCCTTCTACTCCTCTTGGATGTATTTGCTTCATTTTGTTCTAGAGCTTTCAGGTGTGCTGTTAAGCTGCTAATGTATGCTCTCTCCAGTTTCCCTTTGGAGGCACTCAGAGCTATGAGTTTCCCTCTTAGCACTGCTTTCATTACGTCCCATAAGTTTGGGTATGTTGTGCCTTCATTTTTGTTAAATTCTAAAAAGTCTGATTTCTTTCCTTATTTCTTCCTTGATCAAGGTATCATTGGGTAGAGCATTGTTCAGACTCCATGTGTATGTGGGCTTTCTGTTGTTTTTTGTTGCTATTGAAGACCAGCCTTAATCCGTAGTGATCTAATAGGAGGCATGGGGTTATTTCAGTCTTCTTAAATCTGCCAAGGTCTGTTCTGTGACCAATTATATGTTCAATTTTGGAAAAGGTACTATGAGGTGCTGAGGAGAAAATATATTCTTTTGATTTAGGATGAAATGTTCTATAGATATCTGTTAAATCTATTTGGTTCAAAACTTCTGTGACTTTCACTGTTTCTCTGTTTAGTGTTTCCCTGATCTGTCCATTGAAGTCCCAAAGACCCAAAGAGTGGGTCATTGAAGTCCCCCACAATTGTTGTTTAAGGTGCAGTGTGTGCTTTGAGCTTTAGTAAAGTTTATGAATGTGGGTGCCCTTGCATTTGGAGCATAGATGTTCAGAATTGAGAGTTGTTCTTGGTAGATTTTTTCCTTTGATGAGTATGAAGTGTCCTTCCTTATCTTTTTTGATGACTTTTTGTTGAATGTCGATTTTGTTTCATATTCGAATGGCTACTCCAGCCCATTTCCTGGGACCATTTGCTTGGAAAATTGTTTTCCAGCCTTTTACTCTGAGGTAGTGTTTGTCTTTGACATTGAGGTGCATTTCCTGTATGCAGCAAAATGCTGGATCCTGTTGTGTCCAGTCTGTTAGTCTATGTGTTTTTATTGGGGAACTGAGTCCATTGATGTTAAAAGCTATTAAAGAATAGTGATTGTTGCTTCCTGATGTTATTATGTTTGTGTGGTTATCTTCTTTTGGGTTTGTTAAAAGATTACTTTCTTGCTTTTTCTAAGGTGTAACTCCCTTCTTGTATTAGAGTTTTCCATCTATTATCCTTTATAAGGCTGGGTTTGTGGAAAGATATTGTGTAAATTTGGTTTTATCATGGAATATCTTGGTTTCTCCATGTATGATGATTGAGAGTTTTGCTGGGTATAGTAGCCTGGGCTGGCATTTGTGTTCTCTTAGGGTCTGTATGAGGTCTGCCCAGGCTCTTCTAGCTTTCATGGTGTCTGGTAAGAAGTCTGGTGTGTCCTTCCTTTATTCTAATATAGCAATAGGTTTGGTTTTCTTCATTGTTTCCCAAATTTCCTGGATGCTTTGTATTTAAATTTCTGTTTGAACAGTGTATCTGTTTCTTCTGTCATATCTTTAATGCCTGAGATTGTTTGTCTCTTTCATCTCTTGCATTCTCTTATATTGGTGAATCTATGGTAATAATGATACTTTGTAAAAATTCTGTAGTTCCTGTTTGCGTCCCTAAATTTTTCATTTCCAGGATTCCCTCAGTTTGTGTCTTCTTTGTTTCTATTCCATTTTCAGGTCTGGAACAGTTTTATTTGTTTCCTTTTATTGTTTGTGATTTCCTGGCTTTATTTAAGGGATGTATTACTTTCCTCTTTAAAGACCTCTATCACCTTCACATAGTTGCTTTTAAGGTTTCTTTTGCTTCAGCTATGTTGGACCTGCTGTGGTAGGAGATAGCCTGGCTATGATGGTGACATACTTCCCTGGCTGTGATTGTGTTTTTATGCTGGCATCTAGGCATCTGGGTTGGGGGTGATTATACATCTAGGTGCTGACTTCTTGGTTTGTCTTGAGTTGATGGGAGCTTTGTCCCTTGGTTTCTGTTTCCTTCCTGGATTGTCAGAGAGTGTGTTGGCTGAGTGGGGCCTCTTATAATGAGCTGCTCGGTGTGTTCATGTGGGAATGCTTGCTGGTTTTAGAGGCTTGGGGAATTGGGGGGTGAAGGAAAGATGGTCTGAGGGATTTCCCAGAAGCATGAACATGAGGGAGTGGAAGCTGTAGCTGGTTTTGCAACCCTGAGAATTGGGTCTAAGGCAATAGGGAGAGCGAGCAGGTCCATGGGCAGCTAACCTGGGCTTCCGACAAGCACTGTCTGTTGTTGAGCAGCGGTGTCCACCTGGTTTGGGTGCTGGGACACAGCAATAAGGAGGGAAGAGCTGCGCCTAGAGTTTTAATCTCAGTATATTGGCAGATACAAACAAAAACTCACTCCAGAAATAATGTAAAATTGTTTAGGTAGTGATAGCATAACTTTGTAAAATATACTAAAAGCTAAGAATTCTATTTAACATAAGTAGTATTATAGATGAATTATAGCCTTAAAAGGCTTTTTTTAAAGGTGGTATTACCCAAGGCCTTAAATAGTTTTTTGTAACTTTTCAGAAAGTAAATATTGCTTAAAAATATGTAAGCACCTGAAGAAACTCAACCCCATGAACAAGAACAAACCTAAACTATAAGTAACATGAAAAAAAAAATCAAAAGTTCCTCCCCTGAGTGTTCAAGCTTCAGGGAGGAAGTAGAGAGTGATAATGCAGACTTGGAATAGCATCCAGACACTAACCCTATGCTTCTGGTAACGGCAGAGTAGAATCCCACGATCCTGCCTAACTTCATGGTTTCTCTTTTGTGGCAGGGTCCGATGTAACCAAGGCTGTTCGTGAACTTGTTATGTAGCTGAGGGTGGCCCTGAGCTCCTCATGTCTCCACCTTCCAAGCGCTAGCATTATAGCCTCTGGGGTGGAGCGCCTCCCAGGAGCCACTCAGAAGAGGCAACATGCAGTCTGCGATGGGGTCCAGCCCCACCTCCTCCACCTTGCAGCAATCCTTAATGAGACGGTCCTTGCTTGTCCAAACTGCTTTATTTATGGCAGATGTGAATGTAGACATCTTACTCAGGGAGAAGTGGGGATTAACTTCCTTTTGCAGGAAAGGAAGCTCACTGGCTGAACACTCTCAGGGCCTCCTAGTGTTCAAGTACAGATTTGAAAATGGGATAGAATAAAAGAACCTTCAGGGAGGAACTGAAGTCTTGCTAATGCAGACTTGGAAGACCAAACACTCGGGCCTATCTAGATACTTAATTAGTATGGGGAACTCCAGGTTTTTATGCTGTGTGACTGGTTGTCATGGATACATGTTACAGGACAGGTAGAGCCCTGGCCTGGAGCCAGTTCCACACCCACCATTCTCAATTATGAGATTCCTGGGGTTTGAATCTGCATCAACCTTACTAGTTCTGTCTGGTGGCAAGGTCCACATGCCCCATGTACCACCAGACCCAGCTTCCTCCTGAGAAATCCTTAAAAGTAAGGCCAAAAGAGTTGTGTTCAAGTAATTTGACTGTCTCAAAGCTCAAGAATATTTATAGAAATATAAAATATTTAGCACTCAGGAGTACAAGGTTAATAATTTCTGGCATCCAATCAAAGATTACCAGGCAGTAAGATAGATTAATTAGAACAAATCCAGAACTGACACGCATTTTGGTACTATCATCAGAGGTTGATAAGGTGAGTATATATGAATGGGGGTGGAACAAATTATGATTCATCCACTCCCATAGGCCATGAAGCAACCACTAGAAGGAATGAATCCATTATACTACATGACTAGGGCTTCCACATGGGATTACTGTGCAGAAATTAAGAATAAGGTATACATGATGTTCTCTTCTTATACGGTAACCTAGGAAAAGAAAGACACTCCGTCAGCATCCCGACATTCACATTGCTCTGCCTGTGCCTCCATTCTCAGGCAGTTCAGTGATCTTTCCTTATGCCGTCTTCCCTGGATTGTCAGTTTCTATTGGTGATAAGAAGGTCTGATCCGTCAGTGAAACCCAGAGCATAGAATTCTCCACCATTTGTTCATTTTGTAAAGTTACATGAATAGTGCTGTGTCTGAGTTGAGTTTGAACATTACTGTTGATTTCTGGGTTTACAGGCAATGAAGACCACCAGCTAGAGAAGCCTCACTTTGACTGCCGCAGTGCAATATTTGAGCTGGATTCATGCAATGGGAATGGGAAAGTTTGCCTCGTCTATAAAAACGGGAAACCTGGTAAAGATCATTTCCAAAGCATGATCCTACAGTCTAGACATGCTCTTCCCTGAACCTGCCTGTCAGCCATCATTGAACAAAAAGCTCTCTGAGATATTTCCAGGTGTCTTTTTTGGTCCTCTCTGACCACCTCCCACTAGGCTAGTTTCTACACCCCATCTCCTCCTGTGAGTCTCTGTGACACAGTCAGTGGGACAGATAGATGAGAAAAGCTTTAAAAAGAAGTCATTCTGTTCATAGGGTCTTACATTAAATAAGCATTCAGGTACTATTACCTTCCTTTTACACTTTTGTATATAGGCCAGTTAAGAGCAATAGAAACCTGAATAGAGACCTCAAGACTCTACATGTGAAGTGGGGCTTCACAAGAGAAGTAGGGCAAAATGACCATTACTGAGATACTGTGACACCTTACCACCTGCTCCATAATAGCCGTTCAGGCCTTGGGACTGAATCTAGAGCTAAATGCAGTTAAGCACTCTTCTTAGCGTTGTGAAAAGGCATAAACATTAGAAATTACTCTGGAGAAGAGAGATTGTTCCCAGGTAGAGGTGTTCTAGCAAAAAACTTAGAGCGTTATTATGAAAAATGATTGGGATTGCGTATGAGGAGGGGGTGAAAGGGGCAGCAAAGTAGAGGGACAGTGGGGTTAAAAGCCACATCGTGAGACAGTTCAACTGATTGGTGCTAATGACAGTTTCACTTTAACGGCCTTAAGGTATTTGCCTAAGGGATGGAGTCTGAGTGTCAGCCACTTCCTCTCAGGCAGAGCTGGGAAAGCCGAGCAGAGAGTTGTTAAAGACTGATTGATAGAATGACAGGATACAAACAAAAATGGGGGAAATGTTAGAGCTATCTAGAACACTGGTGAGCCACAATCAGCTACAGGTAATTCATGAACAGGTGTAAGACAGGAACTGGGCTAGCCTATCATACAAGCAGGATTGTAGGGTGAGGTGGTGTAAACCTGTGGGTTGTGACCCCTTTGGTGGTTGAATGACCCATTCACAGGGGTCACTTAAGACCATCAGAAGACACAAAGACTTATATTACTATTCATAACAGTAGCAACAAAAATAATTTTATGATTGGAGGTCATCACAACCTGAGGAACTATAATGAAGGGTCATGGCATTAGGAAGGTGAGAGCCACTGGTATAGACTCTTTTACGTTGGTTTTTGTTTTTTTGTTTTTTTTTTGTTTTTTTTGTTTTTTTTGGTTTGGTTTTGGTTTTGGTTTCCATAACACTTTTGATTCAAAGACCTCTTTTTAAAAGACTAATCCATTCAAGATTTCTTTCCATCAAAAAAGAAGGCAGAGTGCTTAGTCCACACAGAACAGAAGCATCTGCTGAGATAGCCTTAATGAACTGCCACAGGACCAAAGCGAGCAGATAGATCCCTGGGGTGACCTGTCAGAAATCTGAGAGTATCAAATAAACAGCTAAAAGCAGGCATAACACAGCAGGACTAGAGAAGCCTAAAAGAGGAAAGTTTTATGTTTTAAACCCTCTCTACTCTGAATTTTCTCTTAAACTATCAATGTATATTGACATAAATGTATTAAGCTGTATCTAACTTCTTGTGCTGTTTTAGGATTAGCTCATGACACTGAGATATGGTTCCTGGACAGAGCATTATATTGGCATTTTCTCACAGATACCTTTACCGCCTATTACCGCCTGCTCATCACCCACCTGGGCCTGCCCCAGTGGCAATACGCCTTTACCAGCTATGGCATTAGCCCACAGGCCAAGGTAAGGAGAGAACCATCCCCTTCCTGCCCATCTCAGAATCTGATATGTACCAAGGGTATTCTGTGGAAATGGTTACCTTCCAAATTCCCCATCTGCTTTAAATAGATCAGGGGTGGAAACAATATTTTCTATAAGCAAGACTAGTGACTCCAGTGTTGGCTGATAGCCTCACACGATCCAGATCTAATTAAGTCATCAGGATCAACAGGAGTGTTATTTTTAATTTAAATGTCACTGAGGGCTTAGGCCTAGTCAGTCATTTTGGATTGACAGTCCACATGCTTAGATTGACAAGTGTCCAGCTTTATATCCCCGTTGTCAGTGTAGTGTGTCTGTTTCGAGATACTCATTCCATGTAAGGCATGGGTAGCATGTTTTCTTTGTATATTTTTACTAACACAAATGTAGCAACTCGTACTTTTGATTTTTGCTCCATTGTGCACTAAGAGTATCAGTACCCATGGAGCTGTCTTCTATGTGTTACAGATCTGGGAGTCATTTCAGAGATGCCAGGTTTATACGAACAACCTTGAAAACACCACACAGTGGCTAGAACTTTGAACCAGAATGAACTGGTCTGGATAAAGAAAAATCATAGTGATTTCTTATAGCACTTAATCAGCAAAAAAAATCAGCTGGCTTCATTGTTCTCACAAAATTTTATAATTACAGCTTCCATGTAATGTGAACTGGTCTTGATCAAACAATGGCAAAAAATGTGGCATCCCCTTTCCCCCAATAGCTTTCTGAGTAACAGCACATAGCTTCCCATAGAAAAGTTCTGCACTGACCTCTGTTGCAACAGCCGTAGGGATGGGCATCATCTGCCTTGATGGCAAGAGGGAGGACTCACTAGTCTTAAGGTGCCAATAAGTATACTTGGCTTCTTACTTCTCATAGTACATTTATTTTGGAGGTCTTAAAAAGCACCATAAGTGCTCATAGATTTTCAAGGCAGTTTTTCATAAAAATGTATATAAATTGAATATTACGTCACTGGAATATATATACTGGACCAGAAATGTTACAGATTTTATAGCTTTTTCAATTTTGAAATAATCACATGTACTTTACCAGTTGACACTGAAAAAAAAAATGTGTGTTAGTGATGGTCAGTTTGTAATGTCTGTGCTGTGTCGCCTGCTCTCTGCCACTTCTTCCCACTTGTGCCTTACAGCAATGGTTCAGTATGTACAAACCCATCACCTACAACACAAGCCTGCTCACAGAAGAGCCCGACACCTTTGTCAACAAGCTGGACCCCAGCAAAGTATTCAAGAGCAAGAACAAGATTTTAGTCCCAAAAAAGAAAGGGCCTGTGCAGCCTACCAGTGGGCCGAAAGGGCCTGGGCCCTTAGCGCCTCCTACCTCTAAGCCTTCCACAGGCTCTGGAAACCCTGTCCGAAAATAAGCATTCTGTCACCTCCCATCAGTAATATCCAGGCCCTGACGGCCCTGTGGCGGCCCCACCCTCAAACAGGTGTCGCATTCTCCTGAGTGACCAAAGCCTTAGGCCTCTGCTCCCACTGTCCTTAGCCAGGAGTGCGGAAGAGCACACCGAATTCTCCCCAGGAGTCCCTTCCTTTGTAGGTTGTGACAACCTCGTCTCCAAAACCAATGAAGACTTTCAGATGTACCTAGAGCTTTGTTATGTCTGTACCCAATCCTTTACTTCTTAGCAGTAATTAGAGCGGTCACCCTCCCCAATAAACCCATGGTTTGACTCATGTAGCATCAATATCAACTAGTCATGTGATCATCTCAGTTATGAAAATTTAACACCTTCAGTTGCATTAGCCATACTTCAGGTATGCACCTGATAGTAGAGTCCATATTGGACAGAACAGAAAGGGGAACGTTGCTGTCATAGAAGTGTTTTGGACAACATTGCACGTAAACACTTTCATACTGTCCTTCAGATACGATAATGTTATAACACCTTAGCTTCATGGGCTTTATGTTTTGAGAAAACACTTTCAAAGACACACAGTCTGTGTTTTTTACAACCCTTACCACAAACACCATTGCACTTGAGTCATTTTTTTAAATTTGCTATAAATACCATGTTCCTGATCAGTTTGCTATGAGGAGTTTTGTTTCCAGCTTTGCATCTATGTCTCTACATTGCCAAAATCATCTTTAAAAGAGATCCACCCCTGCTGTGTTTTATCTGTTAATTCCTGGGCATCATTTGCAGATAAAGCCAGTCTGTTAAGAATTTCCAGCTATTCTGCTTATTCACGGTTGGGTACTGTCTCTCCCAACTTACGTCTACACAGTAGCCTCCCCAGGTCAGTGTGGGGTCCCAAGAGGACTTTGTAAGTAAGTGTCCTTTTCAAAAGGTATTTTCCCATAGAAACATGATAGTATTAGACACTGAGCCATCCCACAGGGTTATCATATATTAGGCATATAACAGAATTTTTCTGATTTTTAGTTAAGAATACCTGTTCCTTTCTCTGCAGGAGTTCTTGATGGCTGTAATTTTTGTAATGATATTCCAGAGGTAGAACAAAGAGTTCTGAGGAGGGACAGACTGCACACTCCCTCTCTGCTTGGCCAGCCTACTCTTTGCTTTTCTATCTTGGTGGTTGTCAGGGCTTCTCTTTCCCGGTATGTGATGGGAGCGAGAAGTCCCTGTCGTTTTCTACCTGTACTTCTCCTACACACTTTGAATGTTTAGTGGAGATTTTAAATTCTTGTCTTGGGGGCTGGAAGGATGGCTCATCAGTTAGGAGCAGGGACTACTCATGCAGAGCACCCGATTCACGTGGCAGCGTCCATCTGAAGCAGCTGGCGGCCCCTGGAACTCCAACTCCAGGAGACTCCGCATGCTCTCGGGCTTCCCCAGGCACCTATGCACACACATAAGGAAATAAAAATATTTGAAAAACTGTTGTTGTCGTTCACTATTATGATACTCAGAAAGGTGGCTGGGTCTTGAGTCTTTCTCCTGCCACTTTCCATGCCCTCAGGGACTCTAAGAGTAGTCAGTCATCAAAGACACTGCCTGACTGCGTCCACATTTTAATAGTTGAGATATTGAAATGAAGCGTTGCAGTGCATTTGGAAGCACAAAGAGCTTCATGTTAGCAGTACATGCTGTTTATAATAACCCAAGCTCTCCTCAGCTTGCAACTGTTCTGCCTACATCTTCCTAATGCTGGAATCCAAGCATATACTACCATGCCTGGCCACTTCTAATGAAAAATGTTTAAAACAGCATCACACTTTACATTTTTCAGCTTCAAAACAAACCATATAATGTTCAATGTGGCTTTAAAAAATATGTTTAATCCTGATGTGACTGTGTCAGATCATCCCGAACTTTGGAAATAATTGGAACCTTTTAAATTATTTTATTGTTCTTGAGCACTTAAAAATGTGCAGCAGTCCAAGTGCTGCTGCTGCTGCTGCTGCTGTAAGGTTAGAAGCAGTCACATTACCTCCATGTAGTGGGAATCCTGTGGCTGGTATTTGTGAAACACTTGAACACCTGAGTTTGATTCCAGTTATATAACACAGAAGCACTACAGGAGTACACACACGCACCACCTCTGCTCATGTGTGTACTCCTTTGCCTCATCATACTTCCCTTAGAGAACACACAGGGTTAGAATTGAGCAGAGCAGTAAGTCAAACGGGACGGCCTCCTGTACAGGTGGCCCCGTGTGATCGCATAGACCACTCACTCACCCAGGGATCTAGCTCGAAGAGAAAAGGGGTGCTTCTAGCAAAGTCCTCATGGCACAGAATGAGTTAAATGGGGGAAAGCACCATAGCACTGCTGTTTCTAACAGTGCAATTAAAATGTGGTGTGCTGTACAACAGGATTCAGCAGCCTGGAGAAGGGTGCTTAGAGTTACAAAAAAATAAAAAGAACATCTCATGATGTGCTGATGTCCTAGTATGTATGACATGGTACACAAAGTATCATGTCCTACTGCATGTAGAGAGGTAGCCAGGCCAAAGACAAGGATGAAGAGTCCAGCCAGAATAGACACAGTTGCCTCTGGAATCTAATGCTTAAGGCTATTATCTCTAGACTTAGAAATGTATACCAAGGTCACTGGTATCATGTGGGGATAAGATGCTTGGATTCCAGTTCTGATCTGCAAAATAAAAATTTCCAAGAAAAATTCCAGGTATCAAGGTTTTCTTTTTTTAATATATCAAGGTCTCACTATATAGCTTAGGCTGACCGACAGCTCACTGTAGCCGCATGACACATATACTATCACTAATGTTTTAATTACAGATGTATAGCATCATGTCCAACATTGGATTTTTAGTCAGTTTAATGGTAATTCTGAGTTTGAAACTTTCTGCTTAAGGTCTGAGTGGTTTGATTTTCATTTCATGGATATTACAAACTTTCTTTTTAATTTAGTAAACCACGTGTAACTTTTTTTTCACTTTTTGAATGATGTATTTTCTTAAACACTTATTATGGAAACTTTTAAATGTTTAGAGATATAAATACAACAATATAATTAATCTGCCATGTCCATCACAGTTTGAACAGTTACCATCTCATGGCTAATGTTTTAGCTATACCCCTACTTCTCCAGTTTTGTCCTTTAAATAATTGTAACCGGTTATTTTCTAAGCCATACTTCTTGCCTTGTGTTTTAACAATTGCCCTGGTGGTTATAATGCATGTTCCTTTTTCTGTTCACTGAAGTAGTTATTCACATGGGTCTCTGATAGCATTATTTGTGCTATGTAATTGTGACCCTTCATTACAGCTGAATAGACTACAGGTAGATAGCAAACCATTTTGGCTGTGTTCTTACCTTTGGAATATGTTGATAAATTCCTTTCTTTAGTCAGTCCAACAAGATCCTGTTTTCCCAGATGTATTAGTTGCCTTCCTTTTGCTGCAATAAAATACCATAACCGAATACAGCATACAGAGGAGAGTATGTTTTGCTTATAGTTCTGAAGGGAGACACCATAACGTCAGGAGGGGCTTTTACAGCAGGCAGCCCGAATGGGAGGCTGAGAGGTCCCGTCTTCCAGTGCAGACATGGTGCAGAGAGAACCGGAAGCAACTCACCCCTAGTAATGTGCTTCCCCCAGCAAGGCCACACTACCTACCGAATGGCCTCCCCCAGACAGAACCGCCAACCATGGACCAATTGTTCAAATGTGTGAGTCTATAGAGAACGCCAGCCATACATTCTCTTGTAAACCCACACAGCCTCCACTATGGAGTTGTGTGCTAATTGCGCACAATTAGTTACTTTTCCTGTCCTTCCTTTATAATGTAACC
This sequence comes from Apodemus sylvaticus, assembly GCF_947179515.1. Lineage (NCBI taxonomy): Eukaryota > Metazoa > Chordata > Mammalia > Rodentia > Muridae > Apodemus > Apodemus sylvaticus. The sequence continues at coordinate 80,756,192 of NC_067484.1, forward strand.
CAGGGTTGCTAATTATGAACTTCCTGTTAGCAGCTCTGCTCTCTGAAGCCATTTATTCTTTGCTTCCAAGACACCAGTTGGGTTCTCTCTTGTGCCTTTATACCTGCAGTTTCCCCGAGGTTCAGCTCTAGTCCGCCTCTACTCAGAGCTCAGTGACGCCCCAACTCCCCTGGGCTTTGAGCAGTGGGGTTTTTTTGGGGTGTTTGTTTGTTTGTTTTTGTGCTACTCCAGGAAGGCATCCTAACCATATGAACTCCCATGAACCACTAATATATGAAATTTAAAGTTGGTTATACATAATTCTGTATTAACCCAAATAAATAGTCATACTTTAGGACAATAAATCAGAATGAATGAGTAAAGTTGTGAAAATGTTTAACTTTAAAAGTTGACAAGGCAGTAATCGCCTTATTTTACAGTGGATGCCCTTTGCTCATCTTAGGGTCTGTTGTCATAAAAGCATCACAATGAAACAGGTTACACGTGAAGCCACGGATGCTGCTGGTCTTTTCTGCACCACATAGATTTTACCCAGAAGCCTACCTAACTGGAGAGCTCACCAACAGCTGTCTTGATAAGGCTCTAAAAGAGCAAAAAGTAACTCGTGAGACATGGTAGGATGTGCAACTTCTTATCCTGTGTCTAAAAGTTCTTCAACGTCGTTGATAGTGTTTCTTCAGATGTAAAATGAAAATTTGTGGAAGGGCTGTAAAACTATTAAATAATGCAAATGGAGTGCACAGGAGATGCTTTCAGTAACCAATAGCTTTTAAAATATCATTCAGAAAGTCCATTTTCTCCCCATGAATTACCTAACTAACAGAACCAATTGTTCTACCAAGATGATTTTTTTGACAAAATTGATTATCTATTTTAACACATATCTTTACTGTATATTTCAGAGCCATTAGCTTTCTTTTAAAATTGCAAAGACATTTTATTCCTGAAGCAATTTGGTACTTTTGTGGTTTAGTTATCCCCATGATAAAATGATTTCTAATCAAAACTAGAAATAGCTAAAGAATGGTGGATAACTGAAATTTAATTGGGCGACAGCCTCCCACAGCTTCTGTTAGGCCTCCTGAGGAGAAGGATCATGGCTCTTGTTTTCCCAACTGAGCACCCAGCCCTGCCAGGGCCACCTCCAAACCTGGCCCTTAGTGCAAGTTTGTTGCACTGTATTTTTAGGACCACCATAACATGTTACAACAAACTCAATGGCTTAATACACTTAAATTTACCCTTGTGTACTTCTGCAGGCCAGAAGTTCAATATCAGTTTTACTAGGGCCAGAATCCAGTGTTCCCTGGGACTGTGCAGAGCCTGTCCCTCCTTCCTCCAGCAGATGGGTGTTTGGGTCCACATCACTTCAGTGCTGCTGCCTTCACTTTGTCTCCTGTTTCTCCACATCTCTTCTGGGTGTCCTTTGTAAAGACACTTATGATTGGATTTAAGGCATGTCGGACACCACGGGATGATCTCCACACACCTGCAGAGGATCCTTATAAAGGAATTGTAGATTTCAGAGAACCCAAGGCCCCAGAGATGCTGAGCCAGTGTTTGCTACTTCACCACTTCAAGGGACTATGGATATAAATGACTGTTTTGAGAGTCGTAACTCATCTAGACGCCTCTTAAGAGCTGGGTCACTAAGCTGTCACCTGTACCCCTGCTCGGCTTCCCTTCATTGTGCTCGACAATGAACCCCGACAAAAGTGAACCCCAGGTCTTGCGCCTCCCCAGGCCCTATGCATGCACATTCTCCTTCACTCCCAATTCCCTTTGAATAAGTTACTTCCCCCCCCTCCCGTGGAATTTTTTTTATTCGATATATTTTTATTTACATTTCAAATGATTTCCCCTTTTCTAGCCCCCCACTCCCCAGAAGTCCCGTAAGCACCCTTCTCTCCCCCTGTCCTCCCACCCACCCCTAACCACTTCCACGTTCCGGTTTTGCCGAATACTGTTTCACTGAGTCTTTCCAGAACAAGGGGCCACTCCTCCTTTCTTCTTGTACCTCATTTGATGTGTGGATTATGTTTTGGGTATTCCAGTTGTCTAGGTTAATATCCACTTATTAGTGAGTGCATACCATGATTCACCTTTTGAGTCTGGGTTACCTCACTTAGTATGATGTTCTCTAGCTCCATCCATTTGCCTAAGAATTTCATGAATTCATTGTTTCTAATGGCTGAATAGTACTCCATTGTGTAGATATACCACATTTTTTGCATCCACTCTTCTGTTGAGGGATACCTGGGTTCTTTCCAGCATCTGGCAATTATAAATAGGGCTGCTATGAGCATAGTAGAGCATGTATCCTTATTACATGGTGGGGAATCCTCTGGGTATATGCCCAGGAGTGGTATAGCAGGATCTTCTGGAAGTGAGGTGCCCAGTTTTCGGAGGAACCGCCAGACTGATTTCCAGAGTGGTTGTACCAATTTGCAACCCCACCAGCAGTGGAGGAGTGTTCCTCTTTCTTCACATCCTCTCCAACACCTGCTGTCTCCTGAATTTTTAACCTTAGCCATTCTGACTGGGGTAAGGTGAAATCTCAGGGTTGTTTTGATTTGCATTTCCCTAATGACTAATGAAGTTGAGCATTTTTTTAAGATGCTTCTCTGCCATCCGAAGTTCTTCAGGTGAGAATTCTTTGTTTAACTCTGTACCCCATTTTTTAATAGGGTTATTTGGTTTTCTGGAGTCTAACTTCTTGAGTTCTTTATATATATTGGATATTAGCCCTCTATCTGATGTAGGATTGGTGAAGATCTTTTCCCAATTTGTTGGTTGCCGATTTGTCCTTTTGATGGTGTCCTTTGCAGTACAGAAACTTTGTAATTTTATGAGGTCCCATTTGTCAATTTTTGATCTTAGACCATACGCTATTGGTGTTCTGTTCAGAAACTTTCACCCTGTACCGATGTCCTCAAGGGTCTTCCCCAGTTTCTTTTCTATTAGCTTCAGAGTGTCTGGCTTTATGTGGAGGTCCTTGATCCATTTGGATTTGAGCTTAGTACAAGGAGACAAGGATGGATCAATTCGCATTTTTCTGCATGCTGATCTCCAGTTGAACCAGCACCATTTGTTGAAAAGGCTATCTTTTTTCCATTGGATGTTTTCAGCCCCTTTGTCGAGGATCAAGTGGCCATAGGTGTGTGGGTTCATTTCTGGATCTTCAATCCTGTTCCATTGATCCTCCTGCCTGTCACTGTACCAATACCATGCAGTTTTTAACACTATTGCTCTGTAGTATTGCTTGAGGTCAGGGATACTGATTCCCCCAGACTTTCTTTTGTTGCTGAGAATAGTTTTAGCTATCCTGGGTTTTTTGTTATTCCAGATGAATTTGAGAATTGCTCTTTCTAACTCTGTGAAGAATTGAGTTGGGATTTTGATGGGTATTGCATTGAATCTGTATATTGCTTTTGGCAAAGTGGCCATTTTAACTATATTGATCCTGCCGATCCATGAGCATGGGAGGTTTTCCCATTTTTTGAGGTCTTCTTCCATTTCCTTCTTCAGAGTCTTGAAGTTCTTGTCATAAAGATGTTTGGTAAGAGTCACCCCAAGATACTTTATACTGTTTGTGGCTATTGTGAAGGGAGTCATTTCCCTAATTTCTTTCTCAGCCTGCTTATCCTTTGAGTATAGGAAGGCCACTGATTTGCTTGAGTTGATTTTGTAACCTGCCACTTTGCTGAAGTTGGTTATCAGCTGTAGGAGTTCTCTAGTGGAGTTTTTTGGGTCACTTAGGTAGACTATCATGTCGTCTGCAAGTAATGATAGTTTGACTTCTTCCTTTCCAATTTGTATCCCTTTGACCTCCTTATGTTGTCGAATTGCCCGAGCTAGTACCTCAAGTACAATATTGAAAAGATAAGGAGAAAGGGGGCAGCCCTGTCTAGTCCCTGATTTTAGTGGGATTGCTTCAAGTTTCTCTCCATTTAGTTTGATGCTGGCTACCAGATTGCTGTATATTGCTTTTACTATGTTTAGGTATGGGCCTTGAATTCCTGTTCTTTCTAAGACTTTAAGCATGAAAGGATGCTGAATTTTGTCAAATGCTTTTTCAGCATCCAATGAAATGACCATGTGTTTTTTTTCTTTGAGTTTATGTAGTGGATTGCATTGATGGATTTCCTTATATTGAACCAACCCTGCATTCCTGGGATAAAGCCTACTTGATCATGGTGGATGATCGTTTTGATGTGTTCTTGGATTTGGTTGGCAAGAATTTTATTGAGTATTTTTGCATCGATGTTCATAGGGAGATGGGTCTGAAGTTCTCTTTCTTTGTTGGATCTTTGTGTGGTTTTGGTATCAGTGTAATTGTGGCTTCGTAGAAGGAATTGGGTAGTGTTCCTTCTGTTTCTGTTTTGTGGAATAGTTTGAAGAGTATTGGTGTTAAGTCTTCTTTGAAGGTCTGATAGAATTCTGCACTGAAACCATCTGGTCCTGTGCTTTTTTTGGTTGGAAGACTTTCTATGACTCCTTCTATTTCTTTAGGTGTTATGGGACTGTTTAGATGATCTATTTGGTCCTGATTTAATTTTGGTATTTGGTATCTGTCAAGGAAATTGTCCATTTCCTCCAGATTCTCCAGTTGTGTTGAGTATAGGCTCTTATAGTAGGATCTGATGATTTTTTGGATTTCCTCAGTTTCTGTTGTTATATCTCCCTTTTCATTTCTAAGTTTGTTAATTTGGATACTTTCTCTGTGCCCTTTGGTCAGTCTGGCTAAGGGTTTATCTATCTTGTTGATTTTCTCAAAGAACCAGCTCCTGGATTCGTTAATTCTTTGTATGGTTCTCTTTGTTTCCAATTGATTGATTTCAGCCCTGAGTTTGATGATTTCCTGTCTTCTACTCCTCCTGGGTGTATTGGCTTCTTTTTGTTCCAGGACTTTCAGGTGTGTCGTTAAGCTGCTAGTGTATGCTCTCTCCATTTTCTTTTTGGAGGCACTCAGGGCTATGAGTTTTCCTCTTAGCTCTGCTTTCATTGTGTCCCAAAGATTTGGGTATGTTGTGCCTTCATTTTCATTAAATTCTAAAAAGTCTCTGATTTCTTTCTTTATTTCTTCTTTGGTCAGGATGTCATTGAGTAGAGTATTATTCAGCCTCCATGTGTATGTGGGCTTTCTGTTGTTTTTGTTGCTATTGAAAATCACTCTTACACCATAGTGATCTGATAGGAGGCATGGGATTAGTTCGATCATCTTATATTTGTTGAGGTCTGCCTTGTGTCCAATTATATGGTCAATTTTGGAGAAGGTACCATGAGGTGCTGAGAAAAAGGTATATTATTTTGCTTTAGGGTAAAATGTTCTATAAATATCAGTCAAATCCAATTGGTCCAAAGCTTCAATTAGTTTTACTGTGTCCCTGTTTAGTTTCTGTTTTCCTGATCGGTCCATTGAGGAGAGTGGAGTGTTGAAGTCCCCCACAATTATTGTGTTAGGTGCAATGTGTGCTTTGAGCTTTAGTAAAGTTTCTTTTACGAATGAGGGTGCCTTTGCATTTGGCGCATAGATGTTCAGAATTGAAAGTTCTTCTTGGTGGATTTTTCCTTTGACCAGCAAGAAGTGTCTTTCTGTGTCTCTTTTGATGACTTTAGGTTGAAAGTCAATTTTATCTGATATTAGAATGGCTACTCCTGCTTGTTTCCTGTGACCATTGGCTTGTAAGATTGTCTTCCAGCCTTTTACTCTAAGGTAGTTTTTATCTTTGACACTGAGGTGTGTCTCCTGTATACAGTAAATTGTAGGGTCCTGTTTTCTTATCCAGTCTGTTAGTCTATGCCTTTTTATTGTGGAATTGAGACCATTGATGTTAAGAGATATTAGCGAATAGTGATTATTACTTCCTGTCATTTTTGATGTTCTTTTTATATTTGAGTGGTTATCTTCTTTTGGGTTTGATGAAGGAAGGTAGCTATCTTGCTTTTTCCAGGGTGTAGTTTCCCTCCTTGTATTGGAGTTTTCCTCCTATTATTCTTTGCAGAGCTGGGTTTGTGGAAAGATATTGTGTAAATTTGGTTTTGTCATGGAATATCTTGGTTTCTCCATCTATGGTGATTGAGAGTTTTGCTGGGTATAGTAGTCTTGGCTGACATTTGTGTTCTCTTAGAGTCTGTATGAGATCTGCCCAGGATCTTCTAGATTTCATGGTCTCTGGTGAGAAGTCTGGTGTGATTCTGATAGGTCTTCCTTTATATGTTATTTGGCCTTTCTCTCTTACTGCCTTTAATATTCTTTGTTTAGTGCATTTGGGGTTTTGATTATTATGTGACGGGAGGTATTTCTGCTCAGGTCCAGTCTGTTTGGAGTTTTGTAGGCTTCTTGTATATTCATAGGCATCTCTCTCTTTAAGTTAGGAAAGTTTTCTTCCATAATTTTGTTGAAGATATTTGCTGGCCCTTTCTGTTGTAAATCTTCACTCTCATCTATACCTATAATCCTTAGGTTTGGTATTCTCATTGTATCCTGGATTTCCTGGATGTTCTGGGATACAAGCTTTTTGCATTTTGCATTTTCTTTGACAGTTGAGTCAATGGTTTCTATGGTATCTTCGGCATCTGAGATTCTTTCTTCCATCTCTTGTATTCTGTTGTTTATATTTGCATCTATGGCCCCTGATTTCTTCTCAAGGTTTTCTATCTCCAAAGTTGTCTCCCTTTGTGATTTCTTAGTTGTTTCTACTTCTGTTTTTAGATCCAGGATGGTTTTGCTCAGTTCCATCATTTGTTTGTTTGTGTTTTCCTGTAATTCTTTAAGAGATTTTTGTGTTTCCTCTTTCATGACTTCTGCCTGTTGACTCAAGTTCTCCTGCATTTCTTTCTTTTTTTTTTTTTTTTTTGCCTTTCTTCTTTATTGGCTTCTATCTCTTGGGCCTTATTCTCCTGCATTTCTCTAAGTGATTTTTGTGTTTCCATTATACAGGTTTCTAGCTTATTCATGTTCCCCTGTATTTCTTTAAGAGATTCATTCATGTCCTTTTTGTGTTCTTCTAGCAGCATCATGAACAGTGATTTTAAATCCAAATCTTGTTTGTCTGGTATAACCAGGACTTGCTGATGTTGGAGAGTTTGGTTCAGATGCTGCCATATTGCCTAGATTTCTGTTAGTAGCGTTCCTGCGTTTGCCCTTTGCCATCTTGTTCTCTGGAGCTAATTGGTCTTGTCTCTGGCTGGTGTTTCAGCCTCCTGAGAGGCTCTAGGGCTATTTCTGCAACACTGGATGGCAGGGTTTTTCCTGTTGCAGATTGATAATGTGCTATCCTCCTCTTGGGTGCCCTTGCAGACCTAGTGTTCTTTGCCCCAGATTGTGTCTGTGAACCAGATGGTGCCCGTTTGCTCCTTCAGGGAGTGCTGAGGCTGTATGCTGTAGGGACCTTTTCTGCATGCTGATCACTCTGCTGGGCAGCAGAACTCCCAACCGGGTTGGTGCACACAAGGCTAGCCTAGCTGCTCAGGCCCTGAGTCTAGGCAAAAGCCTGGCAGGTCAATGTCTGAGCAAAGTTCCCCTCAGCTGTGAGTGTTAATTGTGTCTGTCAGGTGGCTAGGATGGTGGCGTGTGTGCACTCCCTGAGAGTGCTGGGAGAGTCTGCTGGGCTAACAACCTCCTGGCCGGGTCAGCACACAGATGGCCCACTGAGCAGCCCAGGGCCTAGGGGCAGTCCAGGGCCTGACCTTCTGAGACCCCTGCTATGTCCGCCTCGGGCTATGCTTGTTAGCTGGTTTGGTTTTGCCTGCTAGGTCTCTCTGGCTTCCCGTAGTCAAAATGGCGCTGGCGCACGGGCCGGCCCAGGCAAACAACCTCCTGGCCGGGTTTGCACCCCGTGGCCCCCGATCAGCCCAGGGCCTGGGTGCAGGCCAACGCCCATTGGGCTTAGACCCCCCGCGATGTTGGTCTCAGGTTATATTTGGGTACCTCAGTCTGATTTCTCTGGTGACCGAGAACCAATATGGAGGCCTCGTAACTAACTGGCGGGAGGCAGAGTTCTGATGTGGCTTCTGTGAGTAAGTTACTTTTTAAACAGAAAATAAATCCTTAAGGTTCTTTTAAAAAAAACAAAAAAAACAAAAACAAAAACATCTTCAGCAAAATAACGTTTGCCTTTCATCACTTCCCAGCACTTATGTGAAGATAGAGGCACAAGAAAGTGTCAGTGGTAATGACCTAAAAGATTATCAATAACACAGGTAAGGTACCATGCTCTTTAACATTCACAGAGGTCTTAGAAATTTAATGCCATAAATTAAAAATTGCTAATACAAGGCTGAGAGAGATGGCTTTGGCTGCTCTTACAGAGGACTGGAGTTCCTAGCACATGTCAGGCAGCTCACATTCAACTGTAACTTCTATTCTATTCCAGGGGATCTTTTGCCTCTTCTTGTTTCTGCACACACTTACATGAAAGTGCATGCATGCACACACACATACACACACACACATACTTCTTCAGCTTGCTACCTAGGTCACACCAGGACAACTAGCCCAAAAGGCCAGTAGGTAGTCATATGAAGACAACTAGCCAATTTAACAAGGATATCCACTTGACAGACATTGTCCACTAATGAACTAATGACATTGTCAACCCCTAGAGTAAGCCCCTTCAACCTATATGTTTATTTTTGTCTTTAAAAACTTCCCTCTGCATAGCTTCCATATGCACCTAGTAATGTACTGTAGCTCACCATAGCACATGCTCTGGACTGCAACATCCCTAATATTCCTAAATAAACTCAGCCATTTCTCTGATTTTAAATTGTCAGTGCTGTTTGGGGAAGTTATATTTGATTTTACCTAATTCTCATATACACTTTCTTTAGTCTTTCCCCTCACTTCCAGGAAGGAGAAAACAGGGGAAAAGGAAAGAAGAGACAGACAGACAGACCTTCTAGGACTAGGGCAATGGCTCAGTGAGTAAACTATTTGCTACACAAAGATGATGAATTCAGATTCAGGAGCCATGAAACCACAGTACTAGCAGGTTGGAGACAGGCAGATCCTGGAGCTTACTGAGGAGTGACTCTAGGTTCAATGGGAGGAAAAACTATACATGATTATTGCTGCTGCTGCTGCTGCTGCTGCTGCTGCTGCTGCTGCTGCTGCTGCTGCTGCTGTTGCTGGTGGTGGTGGTGGTGGTAATGTAGAAAGCTAGAGAGGAAGATGCCTCACATCATCCTCTACAGTCCTCATACATTATATACTGGAATATAACACACACACACACACACACACACACACACACACACACACACACACACTTCCTTGTAACTCAGTAACATTCAAACTCATCTTCATATTCGAAATAAGGGGTTGGAAATGAGATGATCTTTAAATGTTCTCAAGTCCTGTGTACACTCTAGACTGCCTCAACTGCAATGTCTTGGGGAGGACAGGGAGAAAGATAAAGATACCAGTAGCTCTCTGTACACTAGCAGAGTCCCATGCACAGAGTCTGGTGGGCATCTTTGCCCTGCTGCATCTTCCTATACTACAGTGAGAATATTCACAATGATGCTCTAAATAAAAGACTCCTTAACTAGCTGCAAAGCAAGAAATTAGTTAACCTTGTTTGCTTCTCAGAAGACTTTGATCCCTAAAATTATTCTCCCAGTCACCTGCAGAACTCTGGAGGCCACCAGAAAGCCACTGAGTATCCATCCACCAAGCAGCATGACAACAACGCAGCTTCCTCTTTTGACATCTCAGTCCTGAGTGATGGATAGCCCAAGCCTCAAAGCCATTAAACCACATGCGAAATGATTCAGATACAAAAGGGAAACACTATAATACCCTATGTATCCTTTTCAAGGGGCGATTAAATCAATTCCCTGATCTGTAATCTACAAACCCTACTGGCATTCCCAGGCTCTCGGAGAGTTCACATCCATCCGTTAGCCTCTGGCAAGCGTCTACTTGACAGAGTGCTCTCCCAGCACAGGTTACAGAGGTCACACTCAAGGGGGTAGGTATAAATATTTCATCTTTTTATAGATAGCATCTGCTCATGTCATCTATTAATCACCACTCCAGATACAGAGGCACAAAGGTTTTGAAAGGTGATTTACCTTTTCCTAATTGGGAGTTAGGTTTCCATGAGGAGACCTGGCAAGCAGAACTTCCTTGGACATCTAAGTCACTTCCTAGGTACCTGTAAGCCCCAGTGTCACTGAAATTGCTCAGAGTTCTAAATTCCCTCTTGAACACTGTGGGTCTTGACCACTTGTACGTGAGAGAAATGAACATAAAACCATAACATTCTCTGTGGATAGAACTTTAAATTCTACTTAATATGGATGATTAGTAAATTTTTTTGAGAAAATTTTTACCTAAAAGGCAAAAATGCTCGTTTCAGAATAGTTTAGGCGAGTGAAAAGCTACTCTAGTATATTTTAGTACCACACACACCAAACCTCATGTGTAAGGTGAAATGCAACTAAATTAACAACAGCTAATTTTCCCTGCAGCAAAGATGGATAGCTAATTAAACCAGGAGTGTCAAAGAACATGTTGGGGCTACTCAGTCAACAAAATACAACTCAGATGACTTGAAGGTACATCTTGCTGGCTTGGAATGGCATAAAGCTGCATAGCTACTTAAGATCCTCTGTCTGTGAGAATAAACATTTCTTAGGTGACATTAATTTCTATTTATTTAGTCACTGAAACATGGTGTACATGTACATGAGTTTGTATAAACATTTAGTACATCTAAAATCCACAATTGGTAAACAACCTGTGCTTGCATTTGTGTACAACATTGGCATTTATATCTGGACATTTTGTTGTTGTGGAGACCCAGTCTCTGAGTCTAATCACATTGCCCTGTGTTATCTTAACAACTGTGACAGAAGTGATTTGTTCCTTACAAGGACTGTTGCTTCCTAGAAAAGGTGTCACACTTGGAGCTAATAAACCGGGTATCAAGGAAACAAGAGAAACACGGCCGACTTGATAAAGTACATGCAGGAGATTTCTGGAGATCCATGTTAGTGCGCAACGGTGATGAGCAGTGTGCTACCCAGACATGAGAACTCAGTTCTAACCATCAGATGTCCAGGTCAAGTCTCCCTGCCCCCACTGAAAGGGGTGGGTCCATCCAGAGCTGGTCCTCTGCTCAGCACACTTCTGAGGGCCTATAAACGTCACAGTTGCAGTTCAGATGTGCCAACCAGGCCCAGGGCTCTGGCTTCTTCTGGAGTCAGGCCACTCTTCAAGGTCCTTCGCACTGCAGTAGTCCCCATGGGTCACAACCAGAGAGACAAGAAGAGAAGGGAAGTGTTAACAAGAAGATATATGGTACTTAGTGTCTCAGTACTCTTCTTCCCAAGAACCCAGGGTAGCCCAGGGCTACTCTCCTCTCACTGCATGAAGTACCCTGGGAGAGACCTTGGGATTGAAGAGGAATGTCCTTGCAGGGTTTCTGGAAAATGAGTGCAGACTGCAGAGAGTATCGGTGGTATGTGGAAAGCTCATCTTCCCAGAGTGGAATGTAACAGAGTAGAAAGAATCAAAATGGGAAACTTGGCTCTGATAATACAAGGAGGAGTTCTAAGAAGAGGGGTCATCAAGCTCCAACTGCAAAGCTGTGGGAAGGAATACAAAGATGGGAACAGACCTAAGGACCTGGGGCCTTGTGCAGCCAGGTGGTAGGCAGAGCCCATGGCAAAAGGGTTGATGGTCAGGAAGATCCTATGGGTAATGTGGGTCTCAGCATCAACTTTCTAAGGACATTTAGGGACAATGTTTGAGATAATCCACAAATTCCCCTAAATATAAGCCAAAGATGAAACTAAGGCAATTTAGAAGTTGTCTCTGGCCAGGTTCTCTATTGGACAGGTGCAGAAATCACAGTCCCACTGGGGGAAGAGCAAACCATCAACAAAACTAAATGTACAGGCCTTCGTATGGGGTGGAAAACCATAAACCAAGTGAATTCTTGAAGATGTAAAAATAGCAGGACACATGATAGTCTTTCATTAGAACCTGGAGGGAAGCCAGGTTGAGTGCATTTAACTCAGCACTCAGGAAGCAGAGGATAGCTGTGAATACAAAGATAGTTGTATCTACTTAGTGATTTCTAGGCCAGCCAACACTAATCCTCTAAGGGACAGTGCCTGAGGTTCTGAACTCACTGGTTCATTTGGATCATTGCTTGAGCAAAGATACATAGAATTTTAAATGTTGGCAGAACACTCTAATGTATAACCAAAGTTGAGAACCATGACTCCAGAGCCTTGACACTCAATGTGAGTACCAAGGACAGCAGCAGCATCTTCACCTGGGTGCTGCCCAAAAGCCAACTCTTAGCCCATCCATCTTCAGCAGATTTGTATCATTCACCCTGACCCCAGTGTTATTTTCCTTTCTGAGAAAGGATCCCCCATCAGAAACTAATGGAGGTCATATGCAAAAAGCAAAGTATGATGGGCTTAGGGAATCTGGTTTGGCATTCTTTGCCCTAAAGAAAAGAAGAGAAAAGGAGAGGAGAGGAGAAGAGAGGAGAAGAATATTGGGACAAGCAGAACCACAAGGCTAACCATTTCTTGCCATACCCCAGTCACCCCTGTGTGAATCTCATGTGCAGAATAACTGTGAGTATCCTGTATTTGCATTCTTACTAAGTTGTCTGCCCATCTGGCATCACTCTGCTCTTATCTTGGGATTCCTCTTCCTCTTCAACATCCCTTATTCTCAGAGCCAAAGTCAGTGGGCACTCAAACTGATCTATGAATGACACAGCAACTTGGGAACTGAGCCTAAAACACTCCGGGCCAGAACTAATGCTGGCAGATGCCAAGTCCAATACAGATAGAGGGGCAAGAATGAGCAGCCGGTTCAGACTCAAAAGGCTAACCAGTTCCTTTGATTTAGTCAAATGCTGTTTGGAAGGAAACAGGAAACTCTGATAATCATAGAACATTAAATGGTAAGCCTTAGGCTCGACCACTTGATACCACTGCTTTTTATTGTTAACCTACAAAAGACTATGGTAAGCCCTGGGAGGAGCCAGCCTTTACCTCAGCAAGAAGGTGGTGGATGGGTGAAGAGCAGAAATATAGCCTCTAGCAAATCATCTGAGGCAGTACTTGGTAGTAAGCCTTACCTCCATATATGAGAGGCTTTCAATGGCCTTTGATAGCTCTAGAGTATTAACTTATAGAAGGTAGGGCACACACAAAGTACATTTGACAAGTATGGCTGACACTCCTCCCTCCTTAATGGCAGATACTGATAGGACCTTCACGCTAAGGAGGCAGGTGGGTACTCTTAAGGAGCCACAGAACAGTGATGGTAGCTTCCTTCTGAGTCTCTGACTTTCCAAGTAGTATTGAAAGGCAAGGGAACAGCCCTACTCTCCCGAAATGGACTCACGAGATTTGCGGTTGGCCCTGGAACGCTTCCTCTCCCGTGGCACCACTCGCTGACTGGGCACTTGGGTGGCTGATTTGACAATGCGGTCCATGATCTCATCAGCTGCATCATCAGTGACACTGGGTGTCTCCTCGGTTCCCATAGTCCATGAACTTGTGGATCCTGAAAAATTAGACAACCAGATTATATCATGTGCTCAGAGAGGAGAGGAAAGAAACAAAATGTTATTGTTTTTCTGTGTAGCTCACATCCATCAGAAGTAGATTCCATCATAAATCAATGACAGTTGCAGAGTTAATGACATGCCTAGACTGATGACCTGTCCCCACCTATGCCTGCCGTCCTGCTGGTGCTGTAGAAGCCTAAATTGGGACATTTATTTTGTATTTTCCTACAGTATAGCTGTGTTTGTCTCTTTGTTATCTAACTCTCTCCCTCTTTCCTGGGTGTGAGACATTGCTACATGCAGGTCCTATGATTTTCTGGGGGCACAATACCCAAGCAATACCCTGCATAAGATCAGTGACATCCAGAAAGGCACATCCAATAACACACGGAGAGCCACCAAAAGATTACTGAATTACATCTCCATTAGTAGCTTAGGTACCTAGTCAATGTCACAGAAACCAATAGGGTTTGTGATACACACTTTATGTTGGGATTGCCTCTGAAGAACAAACTTGCCCTCTTCCATCAGCAGTAGAGATCTTGACATAGTTTGTCTTTGAAATACCTGTCTGTTCCTTCACAAGAAAATGTGTTTTGCAAATAACTACATGCTAAGACCATCCAAGTCTCCCTATAGGTATCTTCTACCTATAGAAAAGAAGAAAGTTGAGTTTCCAGGTGACATCTGTTAGAAACCAGTAGTGGATAACATCTAGGGCTATGGCCTTTATGGCAGATTAGGATCCTTGTGAAAGCTCTTGGATGATGATGAGTCTCTTCAGAAAGATGCCAGGGGTATCCCAAACCACTTTCTCTATACCTTAAACTTCAATTTATAATAGATGTACAGTTCTACAAGTCTATAGCTTAGAGTTCTCTAATTCATAGCCGATGACAGTGTCTGAGTAAGCCTAGTGGAAGCCAAAGAAATGTCAACTTTCCCAATCTGAGAGAGGTAAATGATTTTTAAATGCTTTTTTAGTTACATTAAGATTAATGTTAATACATATTATGTTAATATTCATACATTTTATCTCTTCTTTCATTCTGTTATTTTAATGAGGCTTATAAGTACCTAGCTGTTAATGATCTAGAACTTGATGGAACTATCTGGGAACAATGAATCATTGCTTAGTAAACTATAATTTTTATGGACATGTGTGCACAAGCATACATGTGTATGTGTGTGTATATGCATACATGTATTTGTATGTATGTGTCCATACATGCATGTGTGTCCATGTGTGTATGTGTGCATGAAATCTTACTATAAATATGAAAGAGGCTAAAGAGAGTATCTTTACGTGGCAATAGCTGTTATAATTGCTGACATAGGTTTTAAAATTAATTATTTTAATTATTTACATTCCAAATGTTGCACCTCTCCCAGAGTTCTTTCCTCCATTTTCCCTTCCTCTTGCCTCTAAGAGGGTGCTCCCCCATAAAGCATCTCCCTTTCCTGGGGCATCAAGTCTCTACAGGATTAGGTGCATCCTCTCCCACTGAGGCCAGACAAGGCAGTCCTCTGCTACATATGTGCCAGGGGCTTCGGGTCAACCCACATATACTCTTTGGTTGGTGGCTTAGTCTCTGGCAGCTCCCAGCAATCTAGGTTAGGTGACACTGTTGGTCTTTCTATGGTGTTGCCATCTCCTTCAGCTCCTTCAATCCTTCCCCCTAACTCTTCCATAGGGGTCCCCAACCTCAGTCCAATGGTTGGCTGTAAGTATCTGCATTTGTCTCAGTCAGTTGCTGGTAGAGCCTCTCAGAGGACAGCCATCCTAGGCTCCTGTCTGCAAGCACAACATAGTATCAGTAATGGTGTCAAGGTTTGGTGCCCACCCATGGGATGGATCCCAAGTTGGGCCAGTGGATGGCCTTTCTTTCAGTCTCTGTTCCATTTTTGTACCTATATTTCTTTTAGACAGAAACAATTATTGATCAAAAATTTTGAAGGTGGGTTGGTGACCCTCTCCCTTTACTGGGGGACCTGTCTATCTACTGGAGGTGGTCTCTTCAGGTTCCACCTCCCCATTGTTGGACATTTTAGTTAAGGTCACCCCTAATTAAGTTGACACAGTTTTCAAAGTCTACTTTTGCTTAGATTTCTTAATGTCTGTCCTCAGAATAAAGCCAGAAACAGCAAAACTGTATCATACAGTGGCCTTCTGATTCCCTTCCACATGCTGATTTAAAGTTCTGTATCTTATCTTGAAATCTAAACGATCCTTACCAACACACACACACAACTCTATCAATTCTATTTGCTCCTTATATACTTTGAGAGCACTGGACAGAAATACAGGTATGACATGACCCTCTCCTCTGAGCCTTACCCACATCTCCCGTCAATACTTTCCCAGTGATCTGGTTTTGATGTAGCAGTTAAGAGAAACCTAAAGCATTACCAGGCTGTTCTGTGACAACTTCATCTCCTAGTGACCTTTTTGTGGAATTTATTTTTTCTTTCTTTCTTCTTCTTTCTTTTATTGGATGTTTTCTTTATTTACATTTCAAATGTTTTGTGGAATTGATTTCTTGTTTGTACCATCTCTTTCCTTGGCCACTTCTCCTTGCTACCTGATCACCACTTATACTCATTCTTTCTGCTTATATACATGATCTTAGAACCTCTCCACCTCCATGCAGACATGGGAAAAGACTGCCATGGACTCTCATGCATCCAACATCCCAGGAGACTCACTGGGCTCTTCCAAGACATTTAGACAGAGTGGAGGGTTACAGCATTCTAGGCCATAACAGTACAGGTCAGTTTACCTTCATTTCATTTCTCAAGCTGTGCAATTGCTTGAAAGCAAACAGGCATTATATTTCCCTTTTAGAAATCTAACCTTAAACAGCCTACAGGGGTGAGTTATGCCAGTGGAGATGTTTTATTACAGAGAATATGTTTTTGTTTCACTTGAAAGATTGTCTCCATGTGGATAAACAGCTAGAGAAGTTTCTCTGGCATTGAAAGACGTCAATCTGCCCTTTTTTTTTTTGTAAAAAAATTGCTTAAATCATCTATAGTTTCTGTTGAAAAAACTGAAGCATCATTTTTACAGCCAGGCTATAGGTAAGAAGTGTCTTTTCTCTGTTATAAAAGTATTATCTTTATGTGTGGTTTTCAGCAGGATTCCTATGAAATGTTTTTTTCTGTATTAGTCTGCTTATTTCTTTTATGTGTGGAGGTGTTTGTGTGTGTGTGTGTGTGTGTGTGTGTGTGTGTGTGTGTGTGTGTGTGTGTGTGTGTATGTATCATGTGTATTCCTGGTGTCTGAAGCCAAAAGCAATTGTGGATCCCCTGAGGTGTTATAATTGCTGGCACAGGAGTTAGAGATGTCTATGAGCTGCCATGCAGATGCTGGGAAAGGCCAGCTGAACCATCTCTCTGGCCTTTCTGCCTATTTTGTTGACATGTGGGGAAAAAAAACCATTATTTAATGATGCACCTGTATTTCTTACAACATGTTCTGTTTATTTCAGCATACTCCACTTTGCATATTTTCAAATATATTGTCTTTGAAATCAATAATTTTCTCCATTTTAGACAAAATAAAACTGCTTTTAAACTTGTCCACTATGGTCCTTACTTCAGATGTTTTATTTTGTGGCTTCAAGAAGCCCATTTGACTCTTCTTATAAATTCTAGTTATCTGTAAAATCAGCCACTTTTATTTAACCTACTTGTGTGTGTGTTTGGTTTTTTTTTTTTTAAAGAAAATTACTTGCAATGGTCATTTCAGTCCTTGAGTAAACATTTCAGTATGTTGATAACTGAAGGCTATATTGCTAGGGTCTACTTTCCTATAGATTATCAGCCATGGTTTCATGGTCTTTCTTGGTTTATCATGTATAAAAAAATGCATAGGGCACATGAGAGGCCTCAGCAGATCAGGGCACTTGCTGCGTAGTTGATGATATAAGTTCCTTTCCCCAAATCCACAGGGTAGAAAGAAAGAAGAACTCCTATAAGTTGTCCTGTGACCGCCACGCATGCTGACATATTCTATATGCACACAAGATGGCTGCCAAGGTAAAAGTTCTCTCCACACAAGTCTGGCAAGCTGAGTTCAGTCCTAGGACCCACAGAAAGGTGGGAAGATCAAAGCAGACTCCACAAACTTGTTCTTTGAACACCACGTGCATGCAGTAATATACCCTCTCATCACATACACACACACACACACACACACACACACACACACACACAAATGATGATGATGGTGATATATGTGAAAGTCCCAATACAGGAAGGAGGACCCCCTCCTAAGAAACTTTCCACTGTGCTGTCTTTACATCTAGCCAGCACAGCCTTCTGTAAGAAGATGCAGGGTTAAGTCAGCATAGAGAGTCCTGGGGATATAATGACTCTTCACATGTACTCTTGGACATAGTATTCCATTCACTGCAAAGAAGAAAATTTTTCTGGGGTGGCCCCTGTGGGAATACCAGCCCCCACACACTCAGCAGAAGGTACCTCGGCTTGCCCGGCTGCGAGTGCGGACACCAAGCACAGGGGTAGCATCCTCTAGCACAGGAGATGAGATTTTCAACACAGCCTTCATGTTCTCATGTTCCGCTGCATCCTCGGCATAGCTCAGGCCCTGTGGCTGGCTCGGTGCTGCCGGAGAACTGCCGGAGAACTTGCCAGACTGCAAAAACCAAAGTGAGATTAAGATGTGAGGAACGCTCGTCAAAGAGGCCACAGAGTGGAGAAAGCATCCACTCAAGGTCATGGCTCGCTCTCTCCTCTGGTTTTTCTTTGTCTGCATGTATTCAGTATGCCATGGAGTTCTGTCACATGGAAAATGCCAACAATGGCAAATATCTCTCTACAAGAAGATCTAACACGAGAAAGAGAGGCCCCAGAAGGATCTTCACTGCCATCCATCCTGCACTGGAGCGGATTCCAGCGAGGGAAGACTGACATTAACTCCTGGGAGAGCTAAATATCAAACAAAACACTGGCAAGACCTGATATTTGCCTTGCCCATCAATGTCTTGAGCTTCACTTTCTATGCTAATGCTGAGGATTCTTATAGACTTAACCTCATCTCCCTTTTATGGAAAAAGAAAGGAGACTCTACAAGAATAAGTGACTTGCCAGAGGTCACAGATGCGTTGAACATCAAGTTACAAAACAGAACATGCCAGACAAATTCAGCCTGAAACTGAATTCAGCAATTCTACCTTTACTTTTGTTAAGAATGTAGATGCTTGCTGTAACAAGCATTATAAACCCAGGTTGATTTTCTCAAAACTGAAGGGCATATATGTTTTCTGAAGTACATTCCATAACTCTCTATACACAATGCTTACATCTGGGTGAAGAACAAGAAGAAGAGCTTGGACCAAGATCAGTTCCAAGTGTTTGCTTCTCAGCCACTGCTCCTGACCTGTGACAAATCTGTGACTGTCTCTGTCTATGCTTCTCCTTCCTCAGTCCCCAGGGTCAACCATCACTGTTCCCCTTGCTTCCTGATTCCGGGATGCTCTGTATCTACCCTGGTTTGTTTTTCTTTTTGTTTTCGATGTTGTGGATCAAACCCAAAGCCTTGTGCATGCATAAGCAAGTCCTGCTCCATCCCCAGCCTGATTCTATTTTATTTTTCTCCTTAATATGTTTTTGTTTTGGTTTGGTTTTGGTTTGATAAGTTCTTGTTATGTGCCTGGTCAGAAACTCACAATTCTCCTGCCTCATGCTCCAGGTTCTAGGCTTACATGCAGCTCTGTGCTCAGCTTGGGTTGTAAAAAGCACAGAAAGGGGCTGGATGGGCCCCCTTTTCCAGTTTCACCTGATCCTAGTGACAGAGTACTGATTAGTTGTGACTCAGGGACATTGCAAAATGTAGTTAGTACCTCAATCTCTGGTACAAACAGCAATGACAAGAGCTGATCAGATGGTTAGCAATCACATGAAGACTAATCAGAATATGTCCATGCACAGTTTTCAAGTGCTAAAGGGTGCTAACACTTCATGCTGACTGTTAGGTTACTCTAGAGCACACAGGGGAAGGGCAAATGTGATATTCTCCACATTCATGAATTGTCATACCTCAGTGTCATCCTCGTCATCGGTCTACCAGAAAGGACAGGGCAGGACAAGATGGAAAAGTCAGTAGGGTTTTTAGAAGGCACAGACATCAGCAAAGTTGAGATAATCTCACTGACAGATCATGTTCAAAAACCAGAAATCAGCCACTAACAAGAGGGCACACTGTCATAAGTCAGAAGGTGCCAGGCTCTCTCTGTTCTTACTGGGTGTTTTCTCAGTGCTCCAAGATCACACTGATGCGAGTCAGGAGGTATTTGATGAGCTTCAGGTCAGCCTCCCAAGGAACCCATAAGGTCAGTCAGTAATCAGCCTCCCTGAACACTACTAAGCTTCTATACTCTTCACATGCCTGGTTATGTCTGCTTGGCCCACCATTACCTGACTTCCTAGGCCTCGGGAGGTAGACCAGCCTTCATTTACCTGGCTGTGCACATCACAAGTTCTAGGCTCTTCGCTGCCCAGCCTGTGGGGCCTTCTACACACAGGTCACACTGGGCATATGGAAAAACTCCCAAGCACAACATACCATACTACAATATCCTCAGACACACAAAGTTAAGCTCTTTGTAGAATGTCATTATTCCTCAAGGCAGTCACCAGAAGTGACACTGCACTACAAGTACTTTATCAGTAGATGTACTTTGAAGACCCTTTTATAAATACAACTTGAACATGAAAAATCATGCCAGGATCTTGATTTAAACCCAACACACTTTTAATATAAGTATATCCACAGAGGCTAGAGGCCAGGTCAACAAACCAGGCATGATTATTTGAGAACTGACTATAATTTTAGACTATAATAAAACAAGTCATTATGAGTGAATTATCAGTTTAGCCAGGATGATTGGCATTTTTATCAGGCATAGGCACATATGCAAGATGCTGTGTTTTGGATCTCCAGCCACCCCAAGCCCTCAAAGGGTCATAGTCCCTTTCCTGTAGAAGAATAAGTCAGGGTTTAAAGGTGAAGGGTCTCATCCTGGTTTCCCTCTTCCCTCTGCAATAGACTCCTGTGACTAAGCTAAGTTCCCATAAACCATTTGGATTATGCTGGAAGCATAGCATAAAGTCTCTGTCTCCACAAAGAAACTAAAAACAAGCAAACAAAAAACCCACAGAATTTTCTTTCCAATGGGAGAGATTTTTAAAAACCTGTTTTTCCTTCCAGCAAGTTGGGAATTGGGAGTGATGAATAGCCCAGCGATCTGTGTTATCTGTTGGGCCAGGCCAACTCCTACAGCCAGGACTGGAGGCGGCTAGTAATCTAAATGATCCTCATAGCCAGGGGTTCCCAGAGCTCCCTCAACCAGGACCAGAGGTTGCTAATAGCTCAGATGACCTCTACACTGACTGTATGACTGAGACCAGGCCAGAACCTTCCTTGGGCCCTTAAACCTATTTCTAGAACCCATCTTCTTGGAGGAAATGACATGTGCCCTGAGTTTTGACATAATTGCACTTCCTTGTGCAGTGGGGGATTGTATTATACCAGGAAACTTTTCCAAATTACACTGGGCTTAAATGTGTTGGGAATAAACTACCTGATATCAGACTCTCCAACCTGTGATCCAGGTTGACAAAGGCAATCTTAACTGTTTTCATTCTCATCGCTTTGTGATTCGCTTCCTTGCCTAGACACCTTCAGGGTCCCCCTGGAGGTCTTGAACCAGGTTAGGGCAGAAAGATGAAGAATGAGTTCTACACTGGGCCATTTGTAGAAGGAACCCTGGGTTGTGAGAAAGGGGCCTAGTGCATGCTTGGAAGACAGGAAGGTTGGGGAGGGACAGCAGATCAGAGAAGGCAGTCTCCAGAGTTCTTGCAGACTTCTTTCTCATTGTGAGCTGCTACCATACAAACTTATTTATTTTGCATCTACAATAAAACTGACTCTGCAGAATTCTCTAAAAATCCTTTCTACCTCCAATGTTCAGGCTCCGCGACCCTGAGTCTATTGTGTGGCTTCAGTTTTGACTGTGTGTATGACATTTTCTAATCAGATTGTGTCATCCCTGGATTATGACCTTGCATCTCACTGTCCTCATGTCTGTCCAGGCTCCCTAGTACTACAGCAAGCCTTTCTCAGAGTTGGGCAAATCCAGGACTGTCAGGCTCTAGTAACAATATTCTAATATTCCAGAAGGTGGCAGGCTTTCCACACAGATACTAACTTGACCTCTGCTACAATGGAGTAGTTTGAAAGTTAACATTGAAGAAATCTGTACTGTCCAGATTTTAATAGAAATTTAAATACTTTTGAATCACACTCTAGAAATGTTACCTCTCCAGAGTCAAATGTTCTCAAAGAAGTACAAATTTAAAATGTAGTAGGCTCTATTTAAAAAAAAAAAAAAAGAAAGAAAAAGAAAGAAAAAGAAAGAAAGAAAAAAATCTCAGGAATTTGGCAAGAAATTTTAATGTGTTTTCCTAACTATAAGCATATTGGACTTGTGTTGTTTGCATTACAATATGTCTAATTTCCACAGAAATAAATGATTCTTTTTTAAGACTTTTAAAAATAACACTTTGGAACAAAATGTAGGTCACAGTTTGCCCAAATGGCTCCAATTTGCTTTCCGAACACCCCAGAGAGCCAAAGACCCCAGGGAAGTGGAGTGTAAAGGGTGGAAGCGTCTGGCTGACAGCAGCAACCTTCAGAGCTGCGAAGGGCTGTAGGACAGGCTCCTCCCAGGAGACAGTCAAGAAGCATCCAAGGAAGCAAGAGGTCTGGGAATAAGTGGGTGACAGGGGACAGATAGCCTCTGACTCCTCTTAGAACTGCCTTTTCAGTACAGAGCATCCTGTCGTCCAGCATCTGGGCATCTGCAGGAAGTCAGAGGCCACAGGAATGCTCACTCTTGGTAGCCACACCCCCTGCCTGGCTGGCACTATGAACGCTCCCCTGGCCACAGATGGCAGCCTCCATAAGGTCTTAATTGATTTCTTTCCTCTGCAGAGACATCTGCAGAGTGATGGCACTCCTGATGGCTTAACCCTTTCCTCCTTCCACTCCCCTTCCCGGGAAGCCCAGAGCACCAAGCTCTTGTACCAGCAGGGAAAGTTCATGGGCACTAATGAAAACCATGAAAAATAAATCACATTGGGGCTCTCTCCAATAGGACCTAATGGCTCCAGTTCCCTGTTCCATTCAAGCCTAGTCAAATAAGAAAAGAAAGGAGGGTTCCCTGAAAAGGGGGATTCCAACAAAATGTCTTCATGCTTTTTCCAAAAAGAGACTCGGAGCTTACTGGTAATAAGCCATAACTTAGGTCGGTGGCATGAGGTAGCCATCTGACTTTCATGTTACACAAAGGCACATTGGAAAGAAACCATGCACTGGGCACCTTTGTCAGTCTACAGATCTTTCCTGCATCCCTTTTAGCTCCGCTTATGGGACATGCTGCGCCTGGACAACATCTGTAGTTAGCCTGTCTGCTTTTCTGCTTCACAATCCTTTGGGCTCTGTGATATAGTACCTACATAGGCTCATGGGTGAGTGGAAAGAAAGCCAGCAATGTGGGGAGATAAGCATTGAGAGTAACCTCAGGTGCTGTGGAGAAACTTCTGCTAGACCTAATGTCCTCTGGGATACCTTCCAACCCCAACATTCTGCGACTCAAATTATGTGACTACCAGGTTATGTCTTAGAGGAGTAACATCAGTTTGTCAATTCACCTTCTCAAGCTGAGTGGTCCAAGTGGCTGACTGATACATGACATTGTTAGGAGAATGAAAATCCCGATTTACTGACAAATAATTACACCCACCTTCCTATGCATGGCATTACCTGCTATGCACCACCACCACCCCTTTTCATCAAATGTCATCAGTATCAACTAACACCAGCATGGCTACGCCTCCAGGCACCTTGTCTTAATTTTCACTGTCCTTCAACTCGTGTGTCACACGACAGATTTCCATGGGCATATAGAAGAGGAGATTGAGAGCACTTTGTAAAAGAGGAAACTTTTTTTGTGTTGCTGTTCACAAACAGGCAGAAGAAAGCAACAACACATCCTTCCAAAATTGTGGAGCTACTCATGACTTATCTTACTTTCAAAAGCCAAAGCAAGAAGCAACGAAGTTCATGAAACTTACGTCGGTGATCATCTTCCCTCTGGTCTTATTTCTCTCTCTGTGGTTGGCCCGCTTCTGCTTCTGCTGTAGAACCCTTTCCCTGGTCGTGCGATACTCCAGAGCAAACTCGCTGATGATCCTGCAGAACTTGTTGATGTTCACCTCTCGAATTGCATAAGGGGGATGGCCCATAAACAGCAAGAATGAGTGAAATCTGCACGCAAAGGACAGGGATGACAATAATTACTTGTGTGGAACTTTTCTATGAGAAATCCCTGAGCTAGGCTTTCTGCAGAAGACGCTAGCTATTCCTGGGCTTCTTAAGCTGAAGCGTCTCCTGGGGTAAAGATGAAACAAGTCGAGTTCACTTGGCATTCTCATCTGTTGACATTGATCCTAAGTCTGGTGGAAGATTTCAGACTACTTTCCTACTTGTCTTTACATTTGTAAATGGATCTGCCAAGTTTTCCAGAAAAAAATGATCAGTTTTATGTTAAGGAAGACACGGCACAATTTCTAGATTATATAAGAACTGTATGGGAACAGAGAAGTGTTTTGAAATCCCTCACTTAGCTCTTGAGTAACTGAATGTTGCAGATAACATGTTTGGAAAATGGGTTCTAAATAGATGCTTATAAAGTGTTTTGCTTCTAAATAGATGCATCTAAGTTCTTGAAACATTTTTCTTGCAGTATTAAATATACAATCTTAATTGAACTAAGACGTGCCAAATAAGTTGAGTAAAAGTTCCCATGTTTATAAATTAAAAGTTGCTAAGCTGGATCTGGTGACTCCTGCTTGCTGAGGCAGAGAAACTGAGTGTAAGACATGCCTGGCCTCCACAGCAAGACACTGCCACAAAGTTGTTAGATTCCATTTGCTTTGTAAAGCACACACATTTTAGGTACTGGAAAACAAGGAATAAGATAGTGAAAAAGATGGGACTTTCTTTTGGTAGAACAAAGAGTCTTACTTAAATAACGCCATTACCTATAGACAAAACCTCATGGCTTTGATCACTCTGACTTGTACAGTTTTGATATGGATGTAATTTGTTTTTCACTGAAGGACACTTTGTGTTTTCCTTTTGTAAAACATAACAGAGTAAAACACATAAGTTGTTTTAAAGCAAAGGGGGCTGAAAAATGCTAAAAAAAAATGTTAAAAAAAACAAACAAACAAAGAAAGCCCTCAGAGGAAAACAACAAATTTTCATGACTTTGGATTAGATGTATTTTTAGATATAATACCAAAAACATAAGCAACCAGTAGAAAAGAATGAACTGAACTGCACCATAATTAAAAACTTGTGTTTCCAAGGACATTACCAATAGTGAAAGCACAACCTTTAAAATGGGAGAAAGTATCTGCAAATATGTGGTAAGACACCCATGCCCAGGTTATACAGAGACATCTCAGGACTCAAGGCTGAGAATTATAAAAAGATATATAAATAGCCAAGAAGTACATTAAAAAAAAATATGTCCAAATCATTAGTTAACAGGGAAATGAAGGTCAAAACAAGAGATGCTATTCTGCCTCACGCCTACTGATGGCTATCTCAAAAACATAGTTGAGCATCAGCAAGGCCCTGGAGAAACTGCAATTATCTCTCAGCAGTGGTGGGAAGATATGAGGGTCAGCTGCTATGGAAAGCCTGTGGCAGAGCTCTTCAGAAAGTTAAAGAATGTGGCCTATGTGTCCTAGCAGTTCTCCTCTTATGCATACACCCAGACAAAAAAATGTGTTTACATACAAAAACATCCACACAAATGCTCACAGCAGGATAATTCTTAACAGTCAGAAACTAACAATCCAATATTCACCTACAGGTGAACTCATAAATTGCAGGCATATGCACACAAGCACCACACAGCCAGCTCCATTCTCTGCCAATCTGTCATGATTGCAACCACCTTGGACCCCTGGTTATCATTATTCGGGATGGAATAAGGCCCTTCTGTAGTCTGTAGAAAATCCTAAAGGGACACAGAGGCCAAAGAGCAAAGAGCCATGGGACTGGCAAGGCATTTAGTATGAGCCATTTGCTATGCTCAGAACATTTTGCCCACATATTGATGCATGGAGGAGGAGGAGGAGGAGGAGGGAGGAGGAGGAGGAGGAGGGGGGGAAATGTTCTTTATCTTACAGATCTCTGTCAAATCATCACCTTCCCAGTGAGCCTTCGCAGACCATCCGACATAAAGCTGTACTTTTTTTTTTAAAATGTATTCATTTAATAAGGGCTGATTGAATTACATCTAAATATTTGGTTATAACACATGTGTTTTATAAAAAAATATTTTATGAAAAAATGACTATGTCCAATATGTAGAAGGCCTTGCAATTCTGTTATTTTGAAAATTTTTGAGGGAACCGTCACATTCTAGATATTAATAAGGGAAGACAGGACCTAACCCTTCGGTCTGGTCCTTAGCACTGTACCAAAACACCAGCTGCAAAAGCTGTACTTTCTTGACACTGCTGACCCAGAACTACTTCAGCCTGAGCTTCCAGGGTCTTACTGCCAAATTACATTACTTATCAGATGCAAAATAGATATTGCACTTATTATATCCTGCACTTATTATCTTCTATCACTATCCAAGAGCTGTGCATATATAAGAATCAATGTAGGAACCTATTCTCCACAGATAGTAACTATACTTTGTCTTATTCTTAATATAATGACCTTTCTGACCCCTCTTTTTTAATGTGTATGTATATATATATATATATATATATGTGTGTGTGTGTGTGTGTGTGTGTGTGTATGTGTGTGTGTAAATATATATCAAAATAGCTAATTTTCTACTACCAGAGCACTGTTTTAGATCCAAGGGCATCAAAATCTAATGTGGTGGAACACGCCTATAATCCCAGTACTCAGGAGGCAGAGGCAGGCAACTTTCTGAGTTCAAGGCCAGCCTGGTCTACAGATTGAGTTCCAGGACAGCCAGGGCTACACAGAGAAACCCTGTCTCAAAAAAAAAAAAAAAAAAAAAAAAAAAAAAAAAAAAAAAAAACCTAATGTATCAACTGAAATTTTGACTAAGTATATATGATGCAAACTAAGAATCACAAGCACATAGATTTTGTACCTGAGAAAAAATTCAGATGTGCATTTGAAAGGAAGACTTGATACATTTATTCATGAAGGCAAAGCATAAGACTTGAAGGAGACAAAGCTTTAAGGGCTATAGACACACAGGTCCTGTGGCATGGAGGGTCTAGCTCCCTCCCATCACTAGAAGTTCAAGTCATGACAAGAATTTGTACTTTTTCCATTACCAGCCTTTAAATCAGGTATGCTATTTACTGAGGTGATGGGCTCCATCAGGGGGAATCTACTTCAGAGGTCTGGGTACAGGTCTGGGTATTTAGCTGTCCTCTGCCTTCCCCTAGGCCTATCTGCAGAGGGGAATACAAATCTACATAGGTATGCCTACCTACAGACCCTGGCTGCGGTTCACCAGGCCTTCTAGGGAGAGGTACCCATCCCGGAATCTCCTCTGCTTTGCTTCCATGCCTGTCATAGCAGCTGCTAACCAATGATCCCTTGGGAGTGACTGAACTTACACTTCCCCGATGGTGCAAATCAAGGCTATTAGAGCCGCAGAAGATGAAGGGCAAGTGTGCGGGTGCCAGCAAACAAGATTTTCTATGACAGACAAAAGTTTCAAAAGCCAAGTGTTGCCTGAAGCAACAGTTGTGCAAACAAATACAACTTTCTGATCTGAAACTTTACAGGTAGGCCTACTTGGTAACATAATTTTACCAATTATAAGGCATAAGGCCCTAATTTAAGGTAGTGGTGTTAGTAGTGGTGCTGCTTCTGCTGCTGCTGCTGCTGCTTCTTCTTCTTCTTCTTCTTCTTCTTCTTCTTCTTCTTCTTCTTCTTCTTCTTCTTCTTCTTCTTCCTCTTCCTCTTCCTCTTCCTCTTCTTCTTCCTTTTCTTCTTCTTTTCTTTTTCCCAGTATGTAGGGTGAAACACTATCTCAATAGGTTTGAGCAGTGTTTAAGGAGGCAAAGCAACAAGGCTCAGGTTAGCAATGAATTGCTGCTTTAATCAGTTCTATAATCCAGGCTCCCACTAAAGACTTCATTTGAACTCAGTGTTCTAAAATTTGGATGCTACCATGGCTACCACCTGTCAGTCATGGAACATTCAGTACCAACCAGTGCTATGGAGACTTTCTAGTCCATTCTGGTCATGCTCAGTGGCCTAACCAAGAGTGAAGATTGTTGTGGATAGCCCTGGAGCTAATTGTATTTGATGCTAATTCCGTTCTCCTGTGAGGGGCTGCAAACAAGGCCTGGGTCAGCGCTCAGGTGATTTCCAGTAAATCTGCATCCCACCTTAATTTATAAGTATAAAGGCTAGAGCTGGTGACTGGGCAGAGAAAGAGGGGTTAGGTAGAGCTGAAGGTTTTGGGAGAGAAGGGGAGAGAGAGAGGCGGCGGCGGCGGAAGGAAATCAGAGCAGAAGCACGTGGCCTGGAGAAACTGGAGTTATAAGGCATCTCATAGATGGAGAAGATGGCGGCACAGTGGTAGATCTGCCCAATTTAGGCGCATAGCATGTATTCATATTGACTGAGTTGCGTTTTCATTGCTGGGCCATATTTGGGTTGGAGATTTACTGCAACAGCAGATCAGTGAGCTCAGGTCACACAGGAGCAACTCTCACCCATGTGACCACCTTGGACAGATCAACTTGAGAAAAGACACCATAAGGAATAACTTTATCAATGAAACAAGCTTTTAATCTGTCTTCATAAAATGGTTACCAAAAGCAGGCACAACTTTATAAGACTTTAATGAATTTGCTCTAGTTTTAACAACATCTCAAATAGAAACTATTTATTTTCATGGTTTTTTTTATAGTTGGTAACCACTTGCATAATAAAAACAATAAAGGGTCAAAGCAACTTACATCCTCTTTTATAACTGTGTCAAAGGCATATAGTGTAATTTGAGCAAGAAGTATCTTTTAAAATTCTCCTATATTGGCAATATAATATAATTGAAACACAGATGTAGCTGGCTGAACTGGAGTTAGGGGATTTATAGTAAAGCAGCTTAATTTCAAAAGCCCTGATTAACGGGTAAGCTGTCAACCTAGAAATACTATTTTTTTCCCAAAATTGCTGTCCTGCCCAGCATTTTATATCCCCCTTCCCTAACTTTTCTCACTAGTTGCCATCAAGGCCAAGAAAGAGGAGTTGAGGAGATCATTCAGTAGGCAAAGTACTTTCTGTGTGACCTTCAGTGCTTTCAGAGTCCCGGTACCCAAAAACAAAGCCAGGCATGGAAGTGTGTGGTCATAATACCAGCACTGGGGCAACAAACCCGGGAGGATCTCTGAGGCTTGCTGGCCAGCTCATCAAGTTCCATCAGTGAGCTCTAGGTTCAGTGAGAGGCTCTGGGAAGAGCAACTGCAGATGATCTCTGACCTTGACCTCTGCCTTGGCACTCACAAGCACTATGCACATATATCACACAGAGCCAGAGGAGGAAGCATGTTCCTCACAACAGGAAGTGACACAAGAAGGGGTGGGCTATGGGAAGATACAAGCGCCAGATTTTAGAATGTCCTACATGAGCTTAAGAATGATAAAAGGAAAAGCTGAATAAAGAAGGAAAAGAAGGAAGGCTGGAGATCTTCCTAATCCCTATGCTGAGGTAAAGCACAAAAGGACGTGGTGGCTCATGGAAGAGTGGACCAGCCCTGTCCTGTAGGTTGGAAGACCTGGACTTGATGCCTATCTAAAAGGAAGTAGTCAGACAGGCACAGAGCCACCCTAGACATATTAGACCTGAGCCAACTCCTTGGAAATGAAGCACAACTCCAGAGGCCACCTAGACCCTGGGACTCTGAGGAAGGCTGATGCAGAAGAAAGCCCCTGTGGTTGATAAGGTCCAGCCCTCACTCGGGTGCTGGAAAATCTCTGGAGACCACACCAGAGGGTCTTCAGGTGGCTGTGTATAGACCAGACATAAAAGAATATTTCTAACAAGGAGAATGGCCACCTAGCGGTGTAGGCCCTTTGTAGATGAGATGACGCCAGCAGCTGCAGAGAAGAAGCAATTTGCCAGAGATCTTACAAAAGCAATTCCTGGGTCACGAGGGAATTTTGCATTAAATTATCCCCAGCATTATTTCCAATTAAGATTCAGTGGCACTGTTTTGCATACATAGATATCTAGACATCGGTGCTGTGGGAATAAGTACTTAGAATGCACAGTAACATTTCTGTAATTTAACCTTCTGATCCTAGCATAGGAAATACTTTCATTTTCTGTGAGCTCTTCAGAGATAATACCTGTTAATTATCCTCCGATGGACGATCTTTAAAATTATAATTCGCTCTGCACAGTCTTTTAGGAACTCTGACATCCGTTGTTTTAAAACTGGTTTCATTTCATGTTTTGCAATTGCCTTGAGGTGGTCCCATGAAGCTTTGCATCGTCTCTCCATCTGACACAAATTATCCTGAAGTTGATCAAAGTCAACCTGAAAATCAGGGAGAGACAGAACATAGCAAATGAGTGAAACAACTGGGCACCAGCCCGAGCCAGGAGCCCAAAGTGCCTCTGGAAGGAAACAAGCATCAAAAACTAATTTACATCTTGAAATACAAACATATTTACAGACTAAAATGATTCCCATGTGCATTTTTCATTGTCTCCACATCAACTTATTTAGTGATAAAACCGTTCTCCAAGTGAACTCAACATAAGAGTCCCCTTTGCTTGCCTTGTTTGGGAAGAAATGTTCTGAGAATATTTGAGAACAGTAAATTCAAACATGAAGTGAAGGAACCTGGTACAAGATGAGCTGAGGAGAAGTCTCATAAACCTTCTCAGGGTCCTCTTGTTCTTTGGGGCTAATATCTTACAGAAGACTAAGGAACTTCCCCAGTCACCAAAGCCTCTCTCTGCTATGCTCACCCAAGACAGCTGACTTCTCTTCACCAAAATTCACAGTTATGTGAAAAATGATTGGATCATTTTGCATCATCATCATATATTCATCCAGTTCTCATGGAGTAGCTATGCCTAACACTCCCCATTTCAGGTATTAAATGCATAAAAGTCTGAGATAGCACAGAAAGTACACAGAGATAAGTGCAGGATGTGAGTGAAGCCTTACAGCAAGTGTCTCCTCCCAGAGATCAAAATCTATAGTGTCCTCAGGGCCTGTGTGTATATGGAGGTGGAGAAGCATGAGATCTTGAAAGGCAATGCTCGCTACACATGCACAGTCACTTCAGACACAGCATAAACAAGTATTCCGGGAAGTGCAAAGAGTTTAGACTAACCCAAATAGCCCCATCTGAAGCTTTCTAAAGTAATGCAAAGGGTTAATTGGTCCTGAAAAAATACATTTGATGGGGGCTGGGGAAATGACTCAGTGGTTAAGAGCACTGACTCTCCCAGAGTTCAATTCCCAGTACCCACATGGCAGTTCACAACTGTCTGTTCTCCAAGATACAATCCTCTTGCACAGATATATATGCAGGCAAAATACCAGTGCACATGTAAAATAAATAAGATAAAATAAAATAATAGAATACACTTGAGGGCCAGATTTAGTAGAAAAGGAAAGACACTGAGAGGGACAGGACAAGAACTAGAGTTAAGCAGAGCTGAGGTGAATGTAGGCACTGAGGTAGACAGACGTGAGCAGCGGTGGGAGAGGGTAAGGGCGAGACAGACAGATGTCAGAAAGAGGAGCTGATCAGAGAGGTCAGGACAGGGAGAGAAGCAGGGCCCAGAGGGGAAGACCTATTGGCAGCCTCACCCTCAGAAGAGATCAAGTCAACAACAGAGGATCTGTGAGAGGACCTACCACAGCCATGGGAGCCCAGAGCATTCCAGAGGCCAGGAAAGCAGGGAGGAGCCTGAGAAGGGCTTAGAGCTATGGAGCTACAAAGGCTCTCTGAAGACGGAGAAAGAAATCAGCAGATAGCTGCTGTCTTTGGTGTCATGGTCTCCTGCTGCAAGACCTAAGGATCTGCAACAGCTGTCATCTAGAGTAACTGTTGTGGGCAGTTTGGACCTGTGTGGTCAGTGTGTAGGCAAGGACAACTCATGTAGTTGTAATCTATATGACACCTAAATGTCTAACAAGCATTCAGGAGGGGCCTGGTATTGAGGAGACAGCCCAGGACAGCCCACCGGAATCTGGCCTGGCCTGATAGCAGGGATTTTGTGTTAGGCTCAGTTTGGTTACCAGCCACTTCCAGCTGGAGAAGACCCTGGGACAAAAGAAAGGGGATCTAGACAGATTGACTTTGTCTTGAATTCCTAACAGAACCTTCTTCTGAGGAAGGGCTTGTGGCACAGCAGAGACTGCAGAACCATGAGGGGGCCTTTCTATTACTCAGGACACTCCATACATGTAAAGACCACAGCCAAGTACCTACCACAGAACAGTGTGGCATGCATCCCCATTAGAAGGCTGTATTCTGACAAGCCTTCTCTGAGTTCTGTCAGGGCTGAAAAACCACTATCCATGCCTCTTTGTGTCTTTGAGGCAGGTATATTATGAAGTCAACTGAGGGACCTTGCTTGGTATACCTGATGACTGCCAGACTGTGAGAGACTCCCATCTGTCGGGTCACATGCTAGTCCAATGGGTGGCAGAGAAGAGATCTCCTTCAAGAAGACCTCTATAGCTCCAACTCTACCTCTTGGCCACTCTGCTCTCCAGCCATGCCTCATGTTTGACTCTAGTGTATCCTAACACTTCCTATTCACTCTGCCATGCCCGCTGTATTTCCAGAAGGTTTCCCACAGAGGCTTGACTTCTGTGCTGGTCGAGGTTCCGGTCTACCCCACAAGCTTCCAGCACATCCATAACTTCATTTTCCCCAATTCTGTTATATTTGGGTTTCAGTGGATATTAATCAGACTTAGTGGCCCCCTACGCGAGCAGCTAAATGACCACATACTGCAATAGTCCCATCCCTAACCAGTCATATGCTAACAAAGATATTAACTCTGCACTTTAAGAGCCTACAGCGAGGGTCCAAAGCCATATCCTGTTTATAGCCCTATAAAAATGTCCCCTGTGTGTAAGATCATTGGAACGGGCCAATCTCTGAGCTCTGGAGCCAGGCATACTCAAGTTTCTGATTCCAGATCTCACCCTGGGTACTACGGAATCTCAGAAGGGGCCAGATGGTATCTTTCAGTTTGCCTACCAAAATCAGGCTGAAGGTTTGCAATATTGGAGACAGTAGTCTGGAAGGTAAACTCTTACCAGCGAGCACGGGAGTAAGAATCACGTGGCAGACTTGTCCCTCATACCTCAGCAGGAAAGAATCTAACCGAGGACCAGAGATAGGAAAAAGATCTTAAAAGTTCAGAAACGGCATGAAACAAATCATAATTGTGAACTCCAGAGCCGGCGGTACAGGCAGCACGGAATGGCTTCCTACCAGAGGCTGTATGCCTCTGTGATGACGCAGATGACCCAACAGTGAGGCCCATGAGGCCAGACTTTCCAAGGCCGTGGACGTACCTTGGCTGACCTGGTGATGGCCCCGATCTCTGAGTACAGATCCGAGCTGTCCGGAAAGTTTTCCACTACCATGGTGCACACGTGGTGGAGAAGAGACTGCTTGTGCACTGTGTCTTTGACTTCTGGAACTTTCTCGAGGTAGCTTAACTCAAATGCTTTGGCCTGTTTGGTGACATGCAAAAAACAAGTTATTACCCAGGCTTTTTCAACTAGCTCAGTGTCTATCTACAGTAGCCCAATGTTTAGTTTCTCTGGTGGGCCACACCTCCTGCTGCTGCTGCTGCTGCTGTTGCTGCTGCTGCTGCTGCTGCCGCTGCTGCTCAAACTAAAGCAGTCACTCTCACCATTCCTAAGCCACCTCCCAGGGCTATCATAGGTCGTTGACACCCGCCCAGCAACAGTTTCTTTCTCCTCTGACCATTACTGAATGTCTATGCTCTGGCCAAAGTTGGGCCATTGACAGCTACCAAAAGTCTACTTTTTAAAAACAGTCTTGGTACACAGCTTTGCAGAGGACCAGTTGCATCACAGTACCAATACTGGAAGGCTCACAACTCGGCTGATAACTCTAGCCCCAAGGCAACCAAAACCTCCAGTTACCTTGGGGACCCACACCATGTGTGCATGGTTTCACACACACACAGTTAAAAACAAACTGAAACTTAAAAGGAAGATCAGAAAGTATATAAGCCTAAATATTTGAGTGAGCAGCTTAGAGGAAAACAGAATCTCTCTGGATGAAAATCCCTTGAGGCTAATGTTTTAGGGCTGTACTCTATAAAGCATAGACATATTTTTCAAGCTTTCTTACAGAGGAGTACATATTCAAATGAATGGCCCCTGATATTTCAAAGACAGAAAGCTTTGAATTTTCAGCAAGAAGACATAAAAGCTGCTTGTTCCACTGTGCTTTGGGTAATTGAAGGGCCAGATCCGTCAGTATGATGGTGGATGCCTTGTGATAAAGGCTGCCAGGGAGCGAGGGCTGGGGAATCTTACGTTAGTTCCATTTAGAAAGTTCCCAATGGCAAGGAGGGTAGACAGGATGAAGCCCAGAGTCTTATTGTTCTCCAACTGGTCTATTCCTTCCTTCAGGTCCAAAAGTGGTTCGGCCACTTCCTTTCAGATAGAAAGAAAGAGGGAGATGAGTAAGACTTTTGGCCTCTTTTGTTCCTTTCCAGGCTTGTGGAGTCCAAAGGAATAACCAGTAAGCAGTAATCCCTAGCATAGGACAAGCTTGTGTGACCAGCATTTGGTCCTAGATAAGAACAGCACTGAAAGGTAGCAGAGGGGATGGGGGTGGGTCTACCCGCAGACACCACAGTGAAGACCATGTGAAGCTTCTGTTGGAGTCAAGAGGGCTTGCTCTATCTTCCCCAGTCCGGTGCACCATCTGAGCCCAGGCAGGGCCCCAGGCCATTCCCGTCAGTCTCCCCCACCAGCCATGCTGACTTCCAAGGCCATCTCTCTTTCCTTGCTCCCTCAGCACCAGCATTACAGGCTCCTCTTTGTCTTTCTTCTTTGCAGGCAGATGACTGTACACACTGTCCTCACAGTCTGTGAACCACCTCTGTCTCCTCCTGTTTCCTCTAGGCACTCCATGAGGGTCACCTCCTTGCCTGAGTTACTCATGTAACTCAGGTATATTCAATCTTTTGATGTTGTGACATGGCATACAAAGTTCACACTCAACCACATTAACACACACACACACACACACACACACAGCTCCAGATTTTAAATACATTGAAGAATTTGTCTTGAGGAATATTCATAGCTATCCTGGAGTACATGAAGTCTGTGGGCTTTGAATTGGGCACATATGAAAGCCATAGTTCTTGTTTCTGTCACCTCTCAGACACTTAGCCTACCCTGCAGCCTCATTGGCCTTGACCTAGGAAGATTTTCACTTGTCTGGATCCCCACATCAGAACGTTCAACCTTAGTCTCTCCTTCCCAGTCCTCAACCACAGCTAGTCATGCATCATTTCCTCCATCTTCTTACTTTGCAAGAATCACCTAAACATGCCAGACGGTTCATAATTAAGTTACACCAGACACCCTGCAGTCTTAGGGGTGTTTTAGTCCCTGCTTAATTCCATGAATTCAGATGTAGAATGGGTCAAATAAAATCCCTTATTTAAAATACACAGGACTCAGACATGTTTCATATTTTGAAACATTTGAAGATATTTAATAAGACCCCCTAGAGATGGGCTCTAAGTGTAAGGATGAGACTGACTCAGGTATCACAACACACTCAACAAACAAGCCAGAAGGTAAGTTCAGACAGTATTTTAAAATACTTTTAGTATACTTTTGCTTCATTGTGTCCTGTCACATGAGGTTAGGTATGAAATTTTCACTGCAGTATTATTTTGACCATGAAAAAGTTTCAGATTTTTATGTGTTCAGGTTTTAGATTTCTGTATTAGAAAAACTCACCCTGAAAATGTCCCTCAAGCCTCCCAAACTCACTATTGTAGAGCATGTCCAGTCCAGCACCATGCGAACTCTTCCCGGCTCCAGTCTTCATCTTCTCTGTACTAAGCCCCTTCCGGTTCACCATCTAATTTCCACTGACCCATATTCAGCCTACAAGAGCATGTCCACTGACCTGTTGTGTAACATTTCCTTCTAAATCAAAGTACTATCGCTAAGAGGAAGACTCAGGAAGTTACCAAAATTTATAAGTCCCAGGAATTTCCTTAAATATAAGACTCTCACACATACCCTGACCCCCCCCCTGTCGTGCCACATAAGATGTAACAACATTTGGAGAAAAAGAGACCCCTATAGGTTTCTGCACATTGATGTTGGGCAGGGTACTTCAGGAATGCCCATGCTGGGATGGGCTTCATGGTTCTATAGCTCCATATTAGTTATCTGTGTTTTTATAAGTAACCCCCCCCCCAATCCATCCTAATGTGAGTAACCCTGATAAACTCTGGTTCACTGAGTTAGACTTGGGTGGAAATCTCTCTTTTGTCTGCTAGGGTAGAAAGCTAGCATCTATCTAGGGTAGAAAGATGTTTGTTCAAAACTCCCTAGGGAAGTTACATAGCATATCCCAGTATAGGAAGGGTGCTTATGTCTTCTACTTGCTATTTAAAAGGAATCTCCAGTATCTTTCCTATCTAAATCCTACCCCAACCTTATGTGTGTGTGTATGTGTGTGTGTGTCTGTGTGTGTGTATATGTGTCTGTGTGTGTGTGCCTGTATCTGGATAAATACCTGTCTCACCAGAGGAGCACTGAGGGTACAGATACACACCACTATGTCTGGCTTTTTAGTTCTCATAGTTTTCTGTCTGCTGCCCCACGCTGCCGCTGCTACTATGAGTGGAACTATAGCTATCCTACTCACCATTATGACTCTCCCTTCCTGAAAGACTTTTCCCTCTGAAATTGTGAGCCCTGAACAAAACTCTTATCCCATACATAGTTTCTGCCACAGACATTTGGCCACACAATAAGGTACCCATGAAGTTGACAACTGCCCTGGCCAGTGCCAAGTTTGGGTTATTACCAACAGGTGGAAGGATGATAGATTTCCCCCACATTGTGCTTTTCTATAGTTTCTACCATGAAAATACAGCCTGAACATTTTTTTGATCACAAAAACTCATTTATTTGCTCCCTACAGCCAGGCATATAAGGCTGGTGTCAGGGGGTTGCTTGGTACCTAACACAGATGCAGTGCACCCCACCCAGTATGAGACGCAACACAATGACCATCAGCTCACCCTCCAAGCTCTGTGCCAAGGCCAAGGCTTCACAAGCTTAGTATTTACCAACTTTAAAAAACCATTGGGCAGCATGGGCACGTGGGATGCCCCTGTAACCTGCCTACCTTTTCTGTGGTTTCATAATCCATTTTGAATGCCCACAGGTGGAGCCGAGCTGAAAGCTCACTGATAGAAGAGAGCGTGAGAAGGAACTGCTCCGCACTGCCCAAGGGCACTTCTGGGTTGGCCAGCTGAGCCTCCTGGATTTTCTGCTTCTCTTCTTCAGTTGGAATCATGGTCAGAATTTTCTAGAAGGATAGGATGATATAATAATTCTTTGTTAGTAATGGTCTCTTCTCATTCAATGTTTTCAAATTTCTGTTATAGTTTTTCAAAGCAGGTGGTTAACATCATTCTGGTTTTAATAATAATAGGTGTTATGTTATTATTACAGGTTAACTTTAAATATCTGGCTCCAGGACTTCTAGGCCTTGTGCTAAAGGGTGTTCCAGGCAAGGACAGCAGATGATAAGGGAGAAGACAGAATATTGGGGATTTGCTTTCTGCTCCCTAGGAGATACAGTGGTGTGTTGAGAATGTCTGCTTTGTGGCACATCTCATAAACGGATTGCAAAAAGGCAACGTTCACGAAGAACTCAGATTGGATTTTATGTATTAATTGTAAATTAACCAAAACTCATCAAGAAGCAATACTGCAGTAATAAACACAGGTCTGACTGAGGAAGAACTCATAGGAGTGTACATACTGCTCAGTGATGAAAAAAGTATACCTTTCTATTTATTTTTGCTTCTGGAAAAACCATTTGTGGAATGTGAAGAAGGCAGTGGATGTCAGAGTCTGACTGATTTTTACCAATTTGAATGTCTAATTCATTATATTTTTAAAACAGAGAAAAAATTAGTCTGTCCTTATCATTCCTATTTTAATACTGCATGGAAACCCTTTCCTTCCTTCCACACATACACAGAAGAGAGAGAGAGAGAAAGAGAGAGAGAGAGAGACAGAGACAGAGACAGAGAGACAGAGAAAGACAAAGAGAAAGAGACAGAGAGAGAAGACAAGAAAAAGGTAGAGTTGTTCACAAAGGCTATGTGAGCCTACCTAAAGAACTATGAACCACGAGCAAAAATGTTTCTAAACCACAGAATTGAATTTAATAATGTTTCATGATACATGGTCAATACACAAAACCTACTTTATTGATACATAGAAGCAATAATCAAATGTAAAATTATATATATATATATATAATTATATGTAATTGCTCTAATTACTATGATTCTATAGTTCAAGTTGGGTAGAGCGATACTTCCAATGTCACCTTTTAAAATTCACCATGGTTTATCCATTTCTTCTTCCTTACTATACAGCTTCTAGAACCAGCTTGTTTGTCTCTATCCAAAATCATGTTGGTCTTTTAGTTGGAACTGAGTTAAATTTATAGATTATACACATTTTTCTAATTTCCAACATATACAGCCTATACATTATTTATTATATTTATGACTTGTATATTTCATCATTAATAGCACATTAAAATTTGCTTGTTACTGTGTAACAATAAAGTAGGTTTTGTGCATATATTTATATCAATATTAATCTCAACAAAGCAGAAGGACAGACAGTATAGAAATGGGAGCAAAAATATGGTCCACAGACAAAAGTGAAAGACTATTTAACAGAGAAAGGATACAATTTACAACAAGTGGTCCTAAAATAACTAGATTCCATATTTAAAACAAAACAGAACAAAACCCCCTCAACTCCTTTATACATAAAGAAACAAAATGGATCATGAGTTTAAAAGTAAAATGAAATAGCCTAAAAATTTTGGAATGAAAAAAGAGAAAACCTTTCTGACCCATGGTAGGCAAAATATTTCCACAAGACGCAGCTGATAAGGTAAACTATATCCTAGCTAATTTTTTTCACTGTACCAAGAATGAAAACATAAGCTGTAACTTATCAGCCAGAGGTTGCCCTATGACTTTGCCATTCCATTCCTGGGTATGTACTCTAGGAAAGTGAAAACATAGTCACTGGGAACTATTAAAATATTTGCAGTTGCTTTATTTGTAATAGCCCCAATCTGTGTCAAGTTAAATCTTTTAGTGGATAAATAGGTAAACACATTGTAGTACAGCCCCAGAAGGAAGCAGTCCTCTGTGGTACCAGCAAGACGCTATAGAGCAGAGGTTATTATTCAGTGTGGCTCCAGGATGACAGCTATATGGGCAGAATTTGAGTATCAGGGGGAGATTTAGTTAGAATTTTGGAGGTCACACTGTCCACAAAAACAGTGTATAAAAAAATCCAAACAATTCAAACAGATAACAGTCTGAAAACATCTACGATTGGACTCAAAATCTTTAGCCAAAAAAAAAAAAAGCACACTTTAATTTTCATAATGCTTAAATTGTTCTAGGCACAACAGGAATTTCAAAACAAAAGCTTGCCAGCACCTCTTACAACCTCCAGGAGACATGTTCCTGCACGCTTTGTTGCTTTGTCCGTTTGAAGGAACTGAACATTTCTCCTTTGCTATTTACTTCTCTAATTAGAACCATTTCTTTGCCACTGAGGAATCTGGGCTATGACCTGCTAGCTTGTTTTCTCCTTCCTTTATATCACTGTCATAAGGACGGCAATAGGACAGTGGGACAGGAGGGCAGGGCCACCTCCTGTGTGTTGGTGGTCCCTTCCTCCACCAGAAACGATACAGACGAACAGAGGAAAGGCCTATGTCCGACTCTTGCCACACTCGTAGGTTCTTTGATAATTCTTATTTGAATCACCACTTAGTTTTATAGGGAAAGGAACATTCAACAAGACCAAAATGTAATCATCTGAATTTTTCCTTACATTCTTCCTAGGCCAGTGGCTCTCAACTTTCCTAATGCTATGATCCTTCAATACAGTTTCTCACGTTGTGATGACTCCCCCAACCATAAAATCTTTTTTCTCGCTATTTCATAACTGTAAGTTTGCTTCTGTTATGAATCATAATGTAAATACTTTTTTGGAGATAGAGGTTTGTCAGGAGTCATGACCCACAGGTTGAGAGCCACTGTTCTAAACAATGTCTCTGTATTACTATGGTAACTATACTTCTTCTCATACTAGAAGGTACCGTTCTGCACCCCCCCACCCCACCCCCCAAAAAAACAATGGAAATGTATCCTTTATTTGGATCTAGATGTTAGGTTGAGTTTGGACATTTCATTTACCTACAGATGAGACATGGCAATAATGATTTTACTTGTTCATTTTGACAGACTCTCATCATGGTGATGAAAAATACACTACAAGGACATGGGTGCAGCTGCAGGAGGTTGGGAAAACTTGGCCAGGGGTGGTTTGTAAAGTTTGCACTCTTCTGAGAAAATGGCCTTCTATCCATGCACTTTCCTGTAGCAACTTAAAAAGTAACCCACAGAAGGACCCAGTGGTATCTCCTTCCATCTCACAAGCACTCTGAAGGGGCAACATTGATGCAAGAGGGTATTGTGTCCAACACAGATGAAATGATTTATTGAAGCTTTCTTCCCATGCAGAGCTGGACAACTGTGAGGGGCCACCCCTCACGTCACAGCAGTAGTTCCATCTTCCACAGACACCAATCTGTGGAACAGCTGTGTTTCATCTTCAGAGCATTCTGGTTTCCTGAGCCAGCTGCTTCTCCATGAGAAGACTCACCTATGCCTGGCACCCGTGAAGCCAGCTTAGGACAGGCACTGGGAAAGCCAAGCTCCTTAGAATGGTAATGTGGCACAGGCAGTTAAAGAAAATTTCTGCTTCTAGGATGATGCTGGGTCTGAGTCAAAGTAAGCCAACTTCAATGTCATTGAAGACCACTGTATTACACTGCCTTTTAAGTAGACTACACTCTAAAAATCATAAATGTAAGGGGAGGAATATGTTTTCCCATTTCTGTTTGTGATCATTTCATGCATTTTACTGGAAAAATATTATTGATGCTCTCTAGAGATGATTCTAAAATAACTTCCTACAGCTGAATACTCTTCTGAAAACCATTTCCTTAATAGAGTTAATTTGTATGACAAATCCAGATTCATACCACAGAGTTGCTAGGCAATAGCACAGGATATCATTTAATACATCCTAATTGTGTTTCAGAGCACAGAGCTTTCCAATGGCCCTCTGAAGCTGAGATGCCATGACATAATGTGTGTATCCAGGAAGCAGAGAGTCTGGCTGAGGGCCTGTGTGTATTAACTGCAAATCTTATTAGCCAAAGTCTGTAACTTGACAATTGCTTTTTCTTCTTGGTCTCAGTTTTAACTCTTAAATGACAGAACAAGCCCTGGGTCCTACCCAGCACACGAATGTAGTGGGGTCAATGGTCATGAAGAGGAGATGACCGACCAAGTGCACTTACTGCATTGCACATTCTACAGTCGGCCTTATTCTATGGTCTTCACATGCTATGTGAGAACAGCTGAAGGATAGGCAGTCCTTGGATATGGAGGTAGTTCCCATCAGTAGTTCTTGGCTGGGATTCTTTTACTCCCTAGGTGAGGTTACCAGTGTATGGAGACATTTCTGGTTATGTGTCAGGGTGAGGGAGGGTAGGTACCACTAGTATTTAGTATATTAGCTACATGTCCTATCACTGCTGTAGTAACAATGTTGTTCAAATCAGGTGGCTTTAAACAACCTAAATTTATTTTCTCATGATGTCCAAAATCAAGGTTGTAGGAGAGAACGCCCATGCTTTCTCTTTGAAGGCTGGACAGGAGGTCATTCCCTTGCCTCTTAGCTTCTGGTGTTCAACATGATCCTTGGCATCCTGTGGTTTGTAAGCATGTCCCTTTAATTTCTGCCCCTGCCATCACATAGCTTTCCATTCCATGGATCTCCCTGTGTGACCTTTGAGTCAAGTGACACTCTTATCTGTCTGTGTCCACATGTCTTGTCCCTCCTCTTACAAGAGTACCAGTCAGAAGATTGATGGCCCATTTTAATAGAACTGCCTTTCCAAGTGAGGTCATCTGTATTAATGGCAGGGATACTGTAAGTTCAACCAAATGTTTGTTTCAGTGGATAGTTTTCTTGTAACTGTCTCTTCTTCCCAAAGTGCAAAGGTATACCTGGCTTGCTGGGCTCCAAGTCTCGCATGTTCACTCTGTCCTCTCCTCTATCCAGGGCTCTAGCTAAACATAGTACTGTGGCCAAGCCTTCTTCTCTGTGGACTTCTCTGCCAAAGGCTTGTGCTCTACTTAGAGTTAGGTTTCAAAATTCTGTGTTCAAAGTATGCAAGCAAGACTGTATGAACAAACCTTAGATGTGGAAGGCTTCTTTTCAGTAGAAGAACAGGCCACGCAGTATCACAAAGCAGCGTCCCTAGGTATCTCCAGGTAATATTATCCATGGATGCAAATCTGTAGGGTGTCTAGTTAGTTCCTCCCCCTTTCCATCATCATGATAAGAGGTTTCACCTGGTACAATCTGGCAACATCTCACAGAGGCAGGAGAGCATGACCATGTGGAGGGACAGGAATTGTTTCACAGCAGAAGATTTGGTCTTTTGCTATGTATTGTAATGCTATATATTGGCCCCCAAGACCTAATTGCCCCCAGAGGGCAAGATAATCCCCATATAGACCCAAGTGACACTATGTAACTTTGTCCCCCTACCCCCCAAGTTATCCCTGATTGGTGAATAAAGATACCTATAGCCTATGGCTGGATAGAAGATGAGTACAGTTTTGGGGTTCCCATGCTTGGGGTCAGAGGTAGGGAACTACAGGTAGGGAGAGAGAGGTGCAGAGAGTAGATAGAAGAAAAAGGGAGATATAGATATATTATAAAAATTGGACAAATAGAGATAGATTATTGAATCTACTCTTAAACTACAAAACATCCTATAGCCATAATCTTACATTGATAGATATTTTTATATTTTGATACAGAATTAAGGTTATATTTTGTTACATTGGTACCGAGTTTTGTATAATGATGCAGGTTTAAGGTTTTCATTAATATAAATATTTGTATATTGATACAAAATTTAAGATTAACTTGTTAAAACATAATATTTATGTTTCAACTCTTCTATAGGTATTATGCCTATGAAACTCTTAATAGAAGGTTTAATCTCAATCCTTTCAATAACTGCTATTCCAAGCTGTTTAGGGTAAGTAATGCAAATTAATAGTCATTCAAACTCATGGTCTTATCAGATACTAGTCTGAATTATACAGAAATATACATCTTGGGTTTTATAGATAATAGCTGGAGACAGGCAACATTTGAAAATTCATATATGCTATGAATAGATAAATGGTCTTCAAAAATTTCAGAGACTCACAGAATATGGCATTTAACCATAATTTTACTAATTTAAGATCTTTTTTACATTAAGACATGCCAACTTCTGGTAGTACCCCATCAGACTTGTAAGAAGATGATGAGCATTGAAAACCTGCCTACAGAATGCCTTCAACTATGGCTCAGTAGCCACTAGGCAAAAAAAAAAAAAATCCCTAAATTAATTTGCAGACAAAATACTATCAAGAAATGGCAAGTGGGAGCAGGATAGTTGATTGAAGAACTCTGCCAAGACAGGGTAAACAAGCCATTCATATTACTGCTTCTTGTAAGGTCTGTCAAAAGGCCTTAAGGCTTAAGACAGATGCTCCAGTGTTATAGAGAATACTAGGGACTGTCCAGATGTTCAACTGTCTCTGTCATTTCTATAACTTTTGGATACTGCATCCCAGAACTTCCTGCATACTCAAATAATATTTATTCCATCTCATGTCTCTGATAGGATTAAAGAATACATAGTCATAATCTTACTATAAGCTTAAATTGTTTAGGATTTAAGAAGATGTTCTAAGTCTAAGATGTTTTAATGTTAATATTACAAATTAGGAGAGAAATTATAATAGAAATTGATTTAAATACAGAACTCACCAAAATAGAAAAATTGTTTAATTGTTCCTATTACATGTTGTTTATTTTTATAAGAGAAAAGGGCTTTTTATTTAGACAAAAAGGGGGGAATTACTGACTTTTGGTCCTTTACTCTATCTATCTATCTATCTATCTATCTATCTATCTATCTATCTATCTATCTAATGTAATAAATACTGGCCTACCCAAGGCTTGGCTGCCCCCAGGGACAAGAGAATCTGCACATAGACCCAAGCAACAGTATTTAACCTTGCCCCCCCCCCCAATTATCTATCCATGATTGGTGAATAATGATGCCTAGAGCATCACAGAACCTAGAGCTGCACAGAAGATATGTGGTTTTCTGGGTTCCCAAGCTTGGGGTCTGAGGCAGAAGACAAAGAGAGAGAGAGAGAGAAGAGAGAGAGAGAGAGAGAGAGAGAGAGAGAGAGAGAGAGAGAGAGAGAGAGAGAGAGAGAGAGAGAAGAGAGAGGGAAGACACCTTGTAGTAGATTAGTTATGAAAACATGAATGTAAGAGCTGACCAATCAGAATTAAGAGCAGTCCAGATGGAGCATAACAACTTATAATTCAGGGTTATTGATGGAAATGTAGATTCTAATAGCTTGAAAGAAAGGTATCTGTCCATCTCTAATACTGTAAAGGCTTATTACAAACATAAAAGTTATATGTCTTTTATCTGGAAACTGAGTGATCTAAGGAAGGATAGAAACTCAGATTTGAAATTAAATATGAATCACAACCAGAGAAATAT
Source organism: Apodemus sylvaticus (assembly GCF_947179515.1). Classification (NCBI taxonomy): domain Eukaryota; kingdom Metazoa; phylum Chordata; class Mammalia; order Rodentia; family Muridae; genus Apodemus; species Apodemus sylvaticus. The sequence goes on from NC_067484.1 coordinate 80,800,859, forward strand.
TCTCCAATGTGCAGTCAACCTCTCATCTTTCTCTACCTTTAACAGATTATCAAGCATGAACGCCTCGACTGGCTTGTTTTGTTCTCCAGATGATCCAACAACAACATCTCTCTCTCTCTTTTTTTTTTCTTTTTAATGCAAGGTCTCATGTAGCTCAATCTGGCCTCAACCCTATGTGTAAGTGAGGATGATCTTGTACTTCTGGTCCTTCTGCTTCTACTTGCCAAGTATATAGACTGCAGGCCAAAGCCATCACACCCACTTTGATAGTCCTAGGGACCAAACCAGAGCTTTATGCATGGTAGGTAAACCTTATCTCTAGTCCCAAATCACATCTTTTTGTAAGATCAAAACCATGTCCTTTATGTGGACTTCAGCACCTAATGAAAGAGTACAATTTGTAAGTCTGCATAGACATACGTAACGCGGAAGGAGACCTAGGCAGGATGACCTTTTTCCATTCTGAAGTAAGCAATATTTGGTTAAAGTTGAGGTCTGAGATCAGCCAAGATCTCTGAAATTCCGAGGCAGCATGACTTGTCACCCCAACCCAGAATAAACATCTAAGAGTCATTAATATCTTTCAGAGTCCAGTTGCGTAAAGAAGATTGCAAGCCACCAAAGTTATATTCAGTGCAACAATGTGACACACATTTTACAACACGAACGATTCCTTGTAGAACTTGCCTTACCTCAATCCCTTCTTTGTTTAAGGCATACTCATCAAAGTTCAAAATGGCTATCTTAATGGTCCTTGGAGGAGGCAGCACAGTCAGGCCAATGTTGATGGCGTTGCTCCTCTTGGAATCCAGAACAATGATCTCTTGCCTTTTACCATCTGCAGCTGTTTTCTTGGTGGTAAAACAAGGAAAATCAAAAGATTAATGTGTCATCCTGGGTTTCCCTCCCTACTTAGAGGTAAGAACAAACCGCCCAGATTCAGGTCAGGGAAGAACTGGCTGCCACTCAGCACAGGAGAGAGTGTGGGGAAGAGGGAGGGAGATAGATCAAGGCTTAGGTACTCAGTAGGCTCCAAGCTTGGGTCAGTAATGGAACTCCACAAGTCAGACACATTATAAAATAATACTGATTTTCATTCAATAGGAAAAATTTTTTGTGCAAGTGCAACACCTGTTCCCTCCCCCAGCCTTTTAGAATTCCTTTCCTTTTTGTTTATTTCTTAATGTTTTATTATTTTTATACACTCCATATTTCAATCCCCACCCTGCAAACCCCTGTCCCTCCCTCCAACTATTCCACATCCCATACCTCCTCCCCACCCCTTGTCTCCACATGGATGTCCCTACCCCCACCCTGCCTGACCTCTAAAATCCTTGGAGCCTCCAATCCCTTGAGAGTTAGATGCATCATCTCTGAATGAACACAGACCCAGCAGTCCTCTACTGTATTTATGCTAGGGGCCTCATATCAGCTGGTGTATGTTGTCTGTTTGGTGGTCCAGGGTTCGAGAGATCCTGGGGGTTCCAGATTAACTGAGACTGCTGGTCTTCCTACAGGGTGACTACTGAGTTCCTTTCTTATGTGCTGTGAGGTGTTAGGATGTATCTTGCTTGGCTCAGTGTATACCATGTGCCTATAGCAGTGAATACCCAGGCTGAGGAGACAGGCTGGTGAGGACATTCAGTGTGGCTGGTATGTCTGCCCTTTAGGTTCATGGGTCTTCCTAGGGCCTCTCTCACTATTCAAATGCCCTGCACCCTTCAGATTATAGTGCCTCCATCTTTTCTGAATGCTTAACCATCATACAGCTGCCTGCTGCAGGAGAGCGGGGCCTCCTAAGTAAGAGAAAAGAAAAGATATATGCACTTAAAAAGGGAAGGGTGACAAGCAGGTGCTGACACCACAGGGAACAGAGAACAGGACGTGTTCTGGCATCCTCACAGAACTCTGGGTTATGCTTTCACAATGGCATGGGCGCCTCTCAGAAATAGACCCTGGGCTTCCCTCATTCTTGTGGGAGGTAGCACAGGGCTAGCATATGACTAGAACTCAATTTGTAAGCCTGTACAACTCAGTGTTTGTATCCCTTCCCCAAATTCAGTTGTTGGTCTCCTAATTTCCAAAAGAGATAGAATCTAGTGTCAGAGGTGAGAGCTCTTGAAGGCATTTACGGTTTAGATGAGGTCAGAAGAGTGGAATCCTCACAGTGGAATGGGTGTTCTTACAGGAACACAGCAGGAAAGAAGCTGTCTGCAAGGCAGGAAGAGAGCCCTTAGCAGAATTAACCTGGCTAGCATCTTAATCTTGATCTCCAAAACCTCAAGAACTATAAGAAATACATTTCTGTTGTTTAAGCCACTGGGTATATGGCTTTAAATGATTATATTTATTTATGTGTATGAATGGTATGTCTACGTGTATGTTTGTGTGTGCAAGCCTGGTCCCCGTGGAGTTAAGAAACGGGCATGAGAGCCCCCAGAACTGGAGTCGCAAATGGCTGTGAGCCACTGTGTGGGTGCTGGGAATGGAACTCAAGTCATTTAGAACAACAAAGGGAGTCATCTCTCCAGCCTGGTGCATGGTATTTTATTAGGGCTGCCTCAACAGATAAACACAGGATGTGAGGAGCTAAGCCAACATTTGTCACCTCCAGAGCTAGGACACAAGTTGTCCCATCAGCTGTCAGGAAGTTATATGTAGGTGGCAGTGGAGGTAGTGGGAAGAGATTGGTTCAGCCTCTACAACTGTTCAGGTTCCCCGTGGTGCAAAGGCATCTGGGAGGATGGCTGTTGTGAATCACAGAACACTCTTATGGTGGCAAAGAAGGCAGGGTGGCTCTCTTAAAGAAAACTACACCTAGCGATGGTATGTACTCAGTGAGCAAGGATTCCAACAGCAGGCCAGTGTTACCTGCTGAAAAGGTCAGGTCTGCAAGAACTGACTCTCCAACGGGGCCCTTAAGAGTATCTGGGATGCTGTCAGGCTCCAGGGAGAAAGTCAGGTGGTAAGCCATTCAGCTCAGGCTGAGAGCTGTCAGGGAAGAGGCTATATCTCAAAGACCTCACAAGCTAGCATCAGGGAGGAGCTCTGACCACACCCTGCAGGCAAGTACATTCTGAATAGCTGCTCTGAAGCTGTCTGAGCCCAGAAGCAGATGAGTCACCTACTCGGGCTAACACTAGAGCTGTGGACTGCCACGGAGAAATAGGCTGGCCCTCCTAGGCCCTCCCAACTCAACTACAATTTTATTGTAGGTCCTTAAATACCTGTTTGGGAATAAATAAACATACTTAGATTTATCCATGAAGAAAACAGCTGAGAATATCCTGGCCTGGGAAGTGGGCAGTGGGGATGTATGTCATCCTACCAGTTCTGTTCTATTAGAGATCTCTAATACAACCTGTGTCAATAATAAAAATAATAATTCTATCAAAATTCTAGTAAGATTTGTTTTGAGTTAGAAAAAATTCTATTCTAAGGTTAATAAAAGACCATATGCATTTTAAGAGTCAATAACATTCTTTAAATGTTTACATATATTTATCCATATGAATGTTTTGCCTGCATGTATGTATCTCTACCATGTGTATGCCTGGTATCTGTGGATGTCAGAAGAGGGTCCTGGATTCCCTGAAACTGGAGTTACGGATGGTTTTGAGCCATGGGTTCTGGGAACTGAACCCAGGTCCTCTGAAAGAGTAACAAGTGCTCTTAACTGCTAAGCCACCTTTTCCAGCCACCAATCTTCTTTAGTTATGCACTAATAATCTGTTTCTGATAGTTAGGGAGCTCTGTGTATCTCCCAGTCAGCTGGTGCCCCGAGACAGCACAGGCAAAAGAGCAGCATTGCAACATGGGAAAGGTTCTCACAGCACAGCCCCCGTCACTCTCACTAAGGCTAAAGTCTCTGAACCAACATCGGACATGAGGGAGTGACAGCTAGCGTGTAACCAGAACAGGAAACAAAGTCAAAACAAACATAGAGAGTGAGCAGCAAGCCTGTGGGGGGTGGGAGGTCCACGAATGACGACCTTCTGAGGAGAAGGCCAAGGAGAAATCAGGGACAGAGGCACAGGGGAGAAAGACCGGAGCCACCCTGAAGGAGACCTTCTATACCTGACTGCTGTTTGGTTTGTGTCTGCTTCTACCAACAGTAGTCTCAAGACATCATCAGTGGGGCATGAGATCAAACCCTGAACACAGGCAGGAGAGGCTAGGATCCCTGCCTAATTCTCTAACAGTTTTGTTTAATCTGATTTAGTTTCACAGGCAGAATTTTTCTAGGTAGTCTCTTAACTTACTCTGTAGCACAGGCTGACCTCCAACCCATGATCCTTTAAAGTCTCTTGGTATCCTGAGGGCTGGGATAACAGACATGCATCACCGCATTTGGGACTTAACAGTTTCTTTTCCAGCTGGCTGCTTGTCTTTTTAGGCCCATTCATCTGCTTGATGTCCTATTTCCAGAGTAGCTTGCAGGGGCCTAGTTCCCAAAGGAGAACTTTTCATATAAGAGTGTGAAAAAGACACACCCTCTGGAGGACCAGGAGGCCTCCAAATGCCACTGGTCAGATCTGGGCCACAGGAAGAGTGGTTTCAGTCTCAGTTCTTGCACTAAAGGTTAGAGGCAGCCAACCTCTGCCCTCTTCTTCAGCGAGTTTCAAGAATGGTCAGGCTGGGAGGAATGCTGGGACAAAGTTCTTGCCATCCAAGGCTGTAAGCACAAGGTGCTTAGCTACGGGGCAGGTGAATATAAACAGGGCTATCTCTACTGTGTATCTGCTTCTGCATAGTAAGTCTGCAGCCTTGTGAGGGAAATGGCTGTGCGGCTGTGTTGAAACACATGACTTTCCCAAGTATATCCAGAAGTATTCCAGGGAGGAGGAGACTTATTTTTTTAAGAAGAGAGGGACCTTGAAAAGTCTCCAGGCTGTTTTAGTCGCATGAAGCCTGTTAAACAGAGTTCCTCCTTTGAGAGCATATAGAGTGCCTCTTACCAACCTCAGGCCCTGAGCTCCGCCTCTGGAGGCATACCTCAGGCCTGGATGCCTGCCATGCAAGGCTTTTTGTTCATTTCTTTTGCACTTGACCAAGAACATTCCAGAGAAAGGATGAGGTGTCTAGACAACTAAGATAGACAAAAGAGAATTGGAGGTTACTCTATATGCCCAGGGGAACAGAGACCTCAGAGAGAAGGGGCAGGAAAGAAGACAGGAACATTCGCAGCACCTTACTCTCAGGTTGTCCCAGAGGGGTGAGGGTCTGGTGTATAGGACGGCAGAGCTGAAGGTCTATAGAATGAGACATCAACGAACAGCACCCAAGTGCAAAAGAGGCAGCCACTTATTGCCGGAGCTCAAGCACCAGCCGTGACGCTAACAGCAGCCCTGGAGTCAGATGGAGAACCAGAAGCCTGGATGTCCAATGCTTCCCAGAGGGTAAAGACTGACACAGATAGATGCAAGTCTCTGGAGCAGCTAAGCCGTGCTCAGGCTTAGCTGAAACAGGTGCTGAGTAGAGACACAAACGGTTAATGCTTCCAGAGCTAGAGATGTAAGAACTGGGTTTGAAAGTAGATCAAACCATTATCCCTAGAAGCTGCAGGTAACTCAAACTCTGAATAGGCATGGAGGGTGTAAGGCCACATGCAAGCGTCTGAGCACATCTGATTTCAGACCACACCGTACGGAAAGGAAAAGGCCCTCACGTTGCCTCTGAGCTGTCTAGTTTTGCAAGGCAGAAAGATGAAGATTCAGACAGCAACGAGAAATCTCAGAATGACATTTATAATCGGTACAGAGTTTTCTTTAAGATGACACAACAGATCACCTCTTTAATTTGTTTCTTCCCCTTGCTGGGGATAGATCCCAGAGCCCTGCATGTTAGGTGACTGTTGTACTGCTGAGCTATGTCTTGGGCTCACCCTCTTGAAGTTTTAAAGAGGAATTTTATTAGGAACAGAGGATCAAAATGTTTAAAAAGGAAAACACTGAAAACACTGAACTTGTGACCCCAGAAGGTACTGTGATTGAAAATAGAAGCCCATCTAAGGATATGATGTATTTGGAGAACTCTCCAAGTGTTGGAGAAGGCGGCTGAGCCTGAGAGCACTTCCATGAAAGGCAACGGGCCTCTACATGAGCTGCTTGGCAGCAGGTGCCGGAGACCCTGGGTCTGGGTCTGGCTTAGCCTGGCCATTCTAGAAATGGTGAATCATGCCTGCAGACTCCCTGCTCACTCTGACACTAGGGGATATTTTCAAAACTCTCCCTTGAGAAAGTGACAGTTGCAAGGTTACACATTGCAATGATACAGACGTAGCAAGGATGAGAACTCTAGAATTTTTCTGGTCTTTCCATGAGAGTCATAAAGAGATACATAGCAAAACTTTCTAGCAAAACAAATAAACAAAAAGCTAAGTCTACATAAAGGCAAAAAGAAAAACTTTAGTTAAGAATAAAATCTTAGTTGGCATGGTGGTGCATGCCTTTATACCCAGTACTCAGAAAGCTGAGGCAGGGGAATTATTTTGAGTTTGATGCTAGTCAGGGCTTATATAATAAGACTGGCTTTAAAAAAAAAATGAATGGGGAAGGGAACAAAAGGAAAAAAATATTCTACTCCAGAACAGTCTTGCCTTATTATTAAGGGGGAAGGGTATTAATTTCTCATGTTTTGGAGACTCTGATAGCTGAAGCCAATTGGATATCCTGTGTTTTCCTATTACCATAAGCAGAGGATGTACCGAGACTCTGTTACCAACTGTGGTAACAGCACAGGAATAAAAAATTGTATTTCTAATCCCTAGGTAGATTTGGGCTTTCTGGTGTCATAAAGAGCATAACAAAAACTCCCTCATATCCCCGATGTGAGTGGGAAGTGCAGACACCTTTATCCCTTCTCTGGGGAAGAGGCCAGATCAGGGTGTTATTATGGAAGGCAGTCAGGTGGATGTGTCCATGTGTCACTTTACAAACTATGCATCTTCTCCATAATCTAAGATACTGAAAAGTCCACCCAGCCTAGGCCTGGCCAGGCGTGCCAACACCAAGAGAAGTAGCCATGAATGGCATCTGCAAAGCCTGGTCTACACAGTAAAACTCCAGGCTTGCTAGGGCCACACGGGGAAGCAAAACCAGCAAAATCACCCAGGTTGAGGCTTATACCCTGGCCAATTAAATCACCATCTCTTCATTGCTTTTAAAAGTCTATGTTAGCAGTTTCTGACATACTAAAACACTTCAGGGTGAACAGAGTGTGGTAGGTTAAATACTTAGTTCACGGTTAGTGGTACCGTTTGGGTAAGTGTAGGAGCTGTGGCCTTGCTAGAGCACGTGTGTCAGGAGCTAGCCATTCCCAGTTAGCTCCTGCTTTGTGCTGGCAGTCCAAGATGTGAGCCCCCAGCTTCCTGCTCCTGCTGCCGTCTCTTCGCTCTGCCATCATAGGTTCTAACCCTCTCCAGAACTGTAAGCCCAAATAAACTCTTTCTTATATAACTTGTTTTGATTATGTTTTGATGCAGCCCTGGAAAAAGAGGTAACACACAGAGCTAAACAAGTTGTCACCAAATCCATCTGAGACCCTTCCCCAAATAAACCTAAGCAATCATAATGTCCCCGAGAGTAAAACTGAGTCCTCTCCTCATCACTCTCCTGCTTTCTCCACACTTGTCTTAGTCTGTAGTTAACTGAGGTATAAAGAAGGGACCCACTGAGAGTAAACGGTTTTTCAGCCCCTCGTTGGGCCTAAGGAGTGGGAAGGCCATTTCACAGGGCTCCTCATGTCAAGTCCACATGCCCTGGGGACTTTTTGTCCTGAAGTAGTTCTCTGGAATCACTTGAACATACAACACCACATCTCAGAGCAGCAGCAGAAATACACAGGAAGGCTTAACCAGGGTTTCTGTCTCTACACAACCCAATGAGCAACATCCTATAAAAATCTATATATATATACATTTGCTGCCAAGTCAGAAAAGGGGGTTCAGTTTCACAAACTATTTTTTGAAAAGAAAGCAGAAAGCAAGGCATCTTTTTGTTCTTTTCATAATTATTAAGTGGTCCCCCCCACCCCCGGCATCAGCTCTCGGGAGCGAACCTTTGGGGTGGGCATAACTGGGTAATCATGGCCATACTCTATCACTTTGGTCTGGGGTTAGTTTTCCAATAGAAACTAAAACCAGCTCCCTCCCTTTGTTTCATGCTGTCTTGTGAAGTTGATTTCATTTTTGTTGTAGACTATTGCGTTTAATGAAAAACTTCTCATGAGCCAGAGTTCAGAAGTAGCTGTTTACAGCTGTGTTGTATGAAAATCACAGTCAGTGATCAAAACCAGATGTGGAATTAGTTATAGCACAATGGGTAACATATACAAAAAGGATCCATCTCTCCAAGGTGGTGATGCTATAATATTAATTTGCATTTTCACCCTTTATAGCATTTTGAAAATTAACTCCAGCTCACATTTCCTTAAAAAAAAAAAAAAGACAACCAAAGGACAACAAAAACAAAACAAAACAAAACTTAAAGGTATATGCTTCTAAGTTTCACTGCAGAACATTCTGGAAACAATTTAATAAACAATTTAATAAATGTTTCAGTTTCTCAGTGTCCCTAAGGAATTAGTTAAAGGACCACCAGAGAGTACAATAATTCTCAAATGCCTTACATAAATGGATTTTTACATATTTTGTTCATAACCCTTAAAAATCCTCTAGAGTGTTCTAAATCATCTCTAGATTATTAATATTACCTAGCACAAGACAAATGCCATGTCCTAGCTGTTGTATTGTTTTAGAAATAAGGACAAGGAAACATTCTATAAATGTTCAGCACATTTTTTTAAAAAAAAATGGGTTCCATCTGCAGTGACGCAATCTCAAGATGCTGAACTCACCAATATAGATGACACTATTCCTTTACGGCCCTGCTTTACCAAACATGGAAACATTTAGCCATTAGCAGAGTCTGATGCTATCTGGAGAGGTGCTCACCGACTGCAGGGGAGAACAGAACTCTGGGGTGCCGAGAGGATGGAAGCCAATGGCTCATCACCAATCTTGTCAACCAGAGGGAAACCGAGAGAAGAGGGACATGAGTAAAGCAACACTCATTTTAAGTCTTCTCTTGGCAACTTAATTTTACCATAAAGGAAGTTAAACATGCCTCCACTACCAACCTGCCACCCTTTTTGCTCTCAGTCTTGAGGCCACAGGCAGTGTTGCCCAGCAATATCCAGGGTATGAGCAGCTGCAGGAAGCCAGCAGCACAGCCAGCCAATGAGGTCATGAGGGAGGGACGGAGGAAGCAGAGGGGGGAGGGGGAGCCAATTAGGTCAGTTGGTCCAGGGTAGTGCATGAGATGGGTCATGACCTAACTCTCAGCTGGTCTTCCTCACAATGCCAGGCTGATTATATGAAGAGAAAGAGGACATACGGGCACCTAAGCACTGCATGACACCCTGAGAACATCAGGACATGAGTACCCTGGGAGTAGGTGTTTAATGTTTCATTCCTGGGGGTTATGTTCTAGAAAGAAGAAACTCTGGACCCACCTTAACAAAAGAACAGATTGATGAGATGTGAAAATTTACATTAAGGCTCAGGAGTTCAGGTCTTAAAAGTAACAAAGCTTTAATTCTGACTAAAGGAGATTTCTGAAGCAGGAAATAATTGAGAGCCATATCCTCTCTGAGCCTCGACAGAAATAGATACTGGGATAAACATCAGTTGTCAAAGGGCGTTTAAGAAAGTTTAAGAATCTCGACACAGATATAAAAGAAGACTGACCAATGAATGCTGCCCAACTGGCCCCTCAGCATTATGCAACAGCCATGGCACCACCTCTTAGAAACACGCACACACATGCAGACACATACATGTGCACACACACACACACACATGTCCTAAAGATGCTACACATTGTTTTGTCTGTAGAATGGGTACCTGACACCTGAGTCTGAGAACCGACTCAAATGATGACGAATCAGCTGGGGATAGAGCTGACAGAGTCATCAGCTCTTACATGCCCTCCAGCCTGTCCCACTGGATATGAATCTGACCCAACAGAAAGGCAGAAACTTATTAAAACTTTAAAGACTTTTGCAGCCATTCCTGTGGCCCAGCTGAATGGTGCTCAGGCATTTAGAGCTATTTAGATGACCTTGTGCTGTACTATCAAAAGGTTGGGCACGCTTGTCTGCATCAGACTTTACAAAGCACTTTCTCATATCCCAAATTCCTAGAGGAGAAGATAACTTCTAGCCTTAAAAAGAAGTTTAGTATACCCTGATTTAGACATTTGTGGGTTGAGATATAAAATGGAGGCATTATTAAAGCACGTATTAGTGGGAAATACAATCTGTTATGCATTTCTGTATCAGAATTTGCTGACTGTGGTGCCCTATGTCCATTCTTCTTATAGTGTATAAAATTCATGCATAATCCTATGTGATTCCTGTGTTAACAATACTGCAGTAGTGATGCCTGCAGGCGCTCATGCATTTAAGAAAATAAGAAACATCAATGCATATATAATTTTTCCAGGGAGGCAAATATGTCATTACTGAATAGATAGTTTCAGTATGTCACCTCAGAGGATTATCCAGAGACTGAATTATATTGCCTCTGGAAAAGCACTGAGTGGCTACAGCTAAGTCCAAAGTGCTACTATGGTCACCTACTTGAGGTGACAGTCTGAGTACGTTCAGCACACATGCTAAGCAAACAAGTTCCATTCCTTTGGGTGCAGTGCACTATTATTCCTGGGCTCCATGGCCATCCATGATCGGCCCTTTTGCTTCTTTTCCTAGGTTGTCTGGTGGGCTACTGTGCATTCTGACATAGCATGGATCCAAGGAATATTATCTGAAAAGTTAGGCGTTTTAGTCCCGGTAGACTGCTTACCAAGTAGCAAAAGGAACAAGACTGGACATCTCATCAAGGACTAACCTTTCCTGCTCTTCTCTCCTAAGTAAGAACCGTGCCAGGACCCAGCCTACCTTGGTGACAGACAGCTCCTTAGACTTGGATTCAAACAGGTGCTCTAGTCTGGAAGTGTCCACCTTAATGGGTTCCAGTTTTGACCACAGGAATTCCCTGCACCGGCGATTGTTCTTACTCGGCCACTCAAAGGGCCGGACTTCATTCCAGAACAGTCGGATCGTCTTCTTTTTCTTGGTGAATGCTGGCTGACCCTTGGGTACCTGGGACCACCCTAATCCCTGAGGAGTGTTGAACACAGGAGAAGCCAATAAATTACCGGGGACTGGTGGGGGAGGCACGCTGTCCAACAGGGGCGGAGGGGGTGGGGGCGGCAAACCCAGGAAGGTGGGAGGAGGTGGAGGGGGTGGCCCCGGGGCTTCCCGGTGGCCGAGATCCACATCCAAAACATCGATATCATCCTCCTCCCCTAGGTCTGTGAAATCCATGTCTTGGATTCTGAGCTCCCTTGGATTGGCCATGAGCTGGTCCCAGATGTAATCAGACTCAGTCTTCGGCTGTGCTGGCGGTGTATCCGGGACCTTGTCGTGAGACTCCGCATCCGGAGAGACGGAGCCTCTCGCTACTTCTCCGCTGTTGAATTTCTCAGCAAATGCCTTCACACTGCCCCGGTTGTCTAAACAGCCAATGTCCACCCTCTTGATGGTCTCCTCTGGGGCCTGAGAGTTGGCCTGCAGAGTGGATATCCTGGTGGCGAGGCTGGCCACGGCCTCCACCTCCTGTGCAGACCTCCCAGGCTCGCCATCTCCCTTTTCCTCATCTTCTGTGGATTTCCTGTTATGGGCATACAACATGTCCAGCATGAACCTTTTGCTGGTAAGGATGTCACCACACTGTCCATTTACACCCACATCCTGAAGGCTGGTGGGCCACAAACCTGAAAGGACACAAGAAGGAAGTGGTTAAGGAAGTTGCAGGGGGCCTTAAATCCACAGGAAAACCATTTATGGAGGAAAACAGACACAGGAGCAACTCCAAAGAAAACACTGAGATAAGGCACTCAAGGCAGATGATCAGAGCTGAGGCGTCAATCCAGCTCTCCAGAATCTTCAAAATGGCAGCGCCCCTGGCTTACACCTGCACTACATAACTTCTTCCTCCTCCTATGTCACGAGATCAAAAGCTAACCCACCATATATAGGTAAGGGACATCTGTCCTAGCTAGATTAGGGGAAGGTGGTAAGTGCCCCCCTAGACAAGGACAAGTGCTAGAGGGACATCTGTCCCCTGACTCTAAACCACAACTATGCTATCAGTTCAGGTTAATGGTCTCCTCTCGAGGGGCCTTAATGCTACCTAGAAGTCTCCTCTCCTTTCTTAGAAATGCCCCACCCCACCCCCCCTCTTCCTTTCACTTGCCTGCGCAGCTCATCCTCTGGGTTGTCTTGCTTCTGCAGTTTACCAGTTTACCAGATGAGGTCCAAAGAGCTCGGCCACTCAGCTTCCAGCCTCCTACCTCCATGAGAACCCAGTCCCAGCCTTTCTCCTGTGGCTGGCCACCGCTGTCCCTTAGGGCCAGCCACTCTCTTTGTGTATTAGGAAACCACTGCAGTCCTCTGCCCTGCTTCTGGGTCCTCCCTTCAGCACTTCGCTGCCCCTCCTACTGAGACCTTTCTGCTCCTCCCGCCCCCAGGGCTCTCTGGTAAATATAGGTGTACTTTCTCCTGTCTTCAAGCCTCTCCTGACTCCTCGTTTATCTCTACCTCACTCCCAGCTTCTGATCTTTCCCTTTGAGATGATGTTGATTCTCAAAGTTGTTTCACTCACCGCTCCCATTTCTCTCCTTGTAAGGCCCCTAGACACGAGCTTCTGCTTACCCAGCCCTTGTCCTTCCCAGGCGGGTTCAGTGTCCGTGTCTTCCATTCCAGACTTCACACTCACCTGGTCTGCTTCCCTCTGTCTGCCTCTTCCTCACCTTTGACCTTTACCTGTCCTCAAACCACTTGTCTCGCTCTCTCAGCCCCCACCCACCTTAATCTCAGAGCATTAAAGACCCTTCATGAAGGCATCTCAGAGCCCCGCCCTTCCTTCTGGAGTGGTTTTCGGTCCTCCCCACCCCCGCCCAGCTTCCTCCACCCTAGCACCAGTTCCAGTCCTTGGCACCTGCTTTGGGATCTAGGCAGGCAGTTGAGCCAGGCACCCGGCTGACAGACCTTCCTGCCATAGCCAGATCTTAGCCTCTTTCCTCCTAGCTCACTCCTGCTCCATCCCAGCTCATGCCAGCATAGCTCTTCTTGTAAGCATGGAGCCTGCCTTGACAGCAGATAATGGTCTTTCCCAAGAGATAGTCACATTCTTTCTCCATTGTTCGGGAAATGCTGTCTTTTCTTATGACGACACAACAGGGTGATTATTTTGAAGTTGCTGGTATTCCGGCCTATTTCTTTACTCTTTTAATTCGTGTGTATATTTTGTACATTATTTATTGTTTCTCTTGTCCTTGGCAACTTCCTTTGCACTGTAGTCTACTTTATTTCATATTAATATAAGTTTCATCTATATTTTATTATCATAATATAATTATGATAATAAACTATAATGTAATATACATAATATATTTTTGATATATTATATGTTATGTAACTTCTTGACTTTTCATTTTTTCTGTAAGTGGGCTTGAAAAGAGTTACTCAATGATATTTTTGTAGATGTTTAGTCTCATATTGCTTAGTTTGGGTATTTTTTGTCTTGTTGATCTTTTGCTTATATATTATGGTTTCTGATTTTGTGTTTTTATGAAGGGGCATGTGTGTGTGTGTGTGTGTTTCTTGTGTTTTATTGTTGCTTTTGGTGGGGTGGGGGAAGTCTTTTTGTTTGCCTGGTTTTTTTTGTTTTTGTTTTTTTCTAAAATAAAAGAGAAAAGGCACGGTGTTGGGTGGGCGAGAAAGAGACGAGATCTGAGAGGAGTTGGGTGAAGGGAAAAGCATGATCTGAATATAGTGTATGAAAAAAATGAAAAAAAATTTTTGCATAGGTATAATTGATGTATTTTTTAAAAACCACCGCTAAGCTATTAATTGAAGTGTCAGGGCTTAAATGTGCTGTTTATTTGCTTTTTCATTTATTTCCTTGGTTTCTCTCCCCTTGTTCGCCAGTAGGTTGTGTGAACTTCATCATCATTTTAATTCACCCTGAATTAAAATGAAAAACATAGTGTTTTAAAGTACATGTCATTACATATTTTTCTTAGTTTGCTCTGGGTATTACAACACCTCCAAACCATCCCAGTCTACTGTACTGATTTAATAATATAAGTATGGTTCGGAAACCTCACTCCAGTGGCGTTTGTGCTTTTCAAAGCACCTGGGGCATTTCCTCTACAGGGTCTACAGTGTTAAAAGGTATGGCAACTGTGTTTCAACCTTCAAACTTATTCTCAGCATCTTCTGGGCTAACTGTGTTCTAGGCACACAGCTAGGGAGTGAGGGCTCACGGCCAACAAGGCAGACATCCCCAGCACCCAGCCTGCTGATCTGTAAGTGTCTTAGAGCAAACTATGATAATTAGCATCATCAGGGCTGAACATGAAACAGAATGAAAACAGAGGTGCCTGGGATGAGCGGGACCTCTTTCGAGCTTTACTTGGTATCACCTCAAATCCACTCCTTAGTAAGAGACACACTAGTTAGAGAAATACAGTGTCTCTGTGGTTTGTGAGGAGCAGCAAAAGCTGTTATGACAGTGTACCTTGACTGTGCTCTTGGACACTGTGAAGGGTGTGGAATTTTAGGAGTTAGTACATTCCCACAAATGAACTAATCCTCTTCACGGTCCTCAAGGGAAGCAAAAGTGCCACCAGAAGCTCCAGTTTCTACATCTGTGCACTTGGGTCCCACTCGCTCTCTGTGGAACATGAATAGTAAGTTCCTGGGAGCTCAGAGGCTCGTTCTGTTTTGGGAGAAAGTTGAACTCTGAGATCCAAGAAGGTTCTGTTCCCTGGCTTAGTTTTCCTAACTTGTTGATATGCTAAGCCCAAAAATGATGAGTAACATTCACAACACTATTCACAATGTACAGAAATCAGTTGGGACCAAAGTTACCAAGAACTTACCTTGTGATCACAAGTCTGACTAAACTGAGTAATACATCTAGAATTTGGAAATAATTATATTACCACTTGGAAGAAACGAAATAGTCCTTCCTAGCTTATGTGTATGTGAAACAGGCGGGAGATTTTTAGTGCATTAATTTCTAAGATATAAACTAGTAGTCTTGGATTCCTTTCTTGTTATATCTCGGTGATAAGCAATATGCAAAATCAAATTCAGTAGTATATTCTAACTTGGAAAAACATAAACAATAAGTATTTTAGACTAAGTTATTGGCAGATCTGTTGGAAGAGAGTACAGTTAGTGAACTAACTCTTCCAGGCTTCAGAAACTATTGTCAACATTGTAACTAATGAGACTAAACAGTGCCTGGTTCGGGCTCAAAACAGCAAGGGAAGCCTTGGGATTGAGTGTGCGCTCTGTCATGTGGTTCAGTGAAGGCTAGAGCACGATCCATTCTCTACTGATAAGGAATGCTGCTTTTTATCATCCTGATGGCTTACAAGTCATGGATAGGAAAACCAAACCCAATACTGTCACAGGGGTACGAATAACCCTTTGAGCCAAGTTACTAAAAGCCCAACGGGATCCTCAGGGTCTAGATATACAACCTAATGTTCTGCTTGGTCCCTAGCTGTAACGTTCCTAGTCGTAACTGAACTGAATGGATTCCAGGGGTAATACTGAAAATGGAGAGAGTTACGGAAGGAAAGCCACATAGGCTACATTTACGTGTGGTCCTAATACAATGTGTACAAGTACCTAAAGCATGCATGTGCTGGCCCACTATGTCAACCTCCAGGTACTGTGAACCATGCTGTTTTACAAGTACTAATTCAATTTGTTTCATATATCTATTCTGGCTTTGGTTTTTTTACATACTTCCTTCAAACAAGTCTTCTAAAGGAATAGAAGACATCATGGCCTGTCTAAACTTCAAACAGAAATTTGCTATGACCAACATTGAAACAAATAAAGGGAAGCTAGTGTCCTGCAGCTTGTTCCTTGGCAGAATTCTACCTTCTGGACCCTCTTCACCACCTATGGAACTAAGAGATCCCACAGCACCAGAGGCCACAGAGCCCGAGCTCTAGTGGGAAGCTACTGGCCAGCCGGCTGGCACCATGAGACCAGTGACACAGCTGAGGGAGTGAGCTAGCTGTTCCCACAGGTCACCTTGGCAGGGTAGCCTACGGCCAGGCTCTAAAACAGCAGAGCCTCTGCACATGGAGAAGGGGTTCCATTTACCAGTCGCCCTGTCTTCAGACAGTTTGTCTTCCTTCTCTTCCCTCTCCAAGGTGCTGCTGGAGGAGGAGATGCTGGAGGCGGAACAGTTGTCCCTCTCGTTCACTTCCTCGTTCTGCCTCTCCTTCTCACTCAGTGAAGCTCTTTCCTCAGGCTCTGGCTCCTGCACTGGCTCCTCTGGGCTCTCTGCTCCTCTGTGGGCAGATGCTATGTCCTGGCTGGCTTCCTCAGCACCCTGCCCAGCTTCCGCTTCCGGTTCAGGCTCGTGGTCCTTACCACTTACTGATGGAGACAAGAGGAGAGATTACACTCAGAACAGATTTTTTTCTGGAGGGCAGGAGTCACCCCAGAATTCATTTGATTCCTCTGGGAAAGGTCTAAAAGTAGCCCTCCACCTCCACAAGAATCATTCCCGTTCTGCGGTTATTGAACTAATGGTCTGCTGCTATGAAGAAGACGGAGCAGGTGACCTGTAAGTCCACTGTAGAATGTGGCTATGAGTCAAGCATGCTCATTCCCTGAGCTGAGCCTCAGACGTTGGAGATGTCATAATAGCAATACAAAGGATGTCAGAGAGCTTAGAAACCTGAGGGCCCCACATGTACCACTAGCACTGTGGTCGGAAGGGCCTCTTGAAGCTGTCAGTGAACCCTGGCTGGCAGCCAATAGTGAATGCGGAATCTATAAGTGCAAAGTAACAGAGTGAGTTGGAAGGATGTGTCCTCCCAGGTCTCCTGATCAGAGCCCAGCTCACCACAGGAACCCAGCTGAGCCATGCTGGGAAACTGCAAGACAGCATGCAGGCACCATCTTCAGTGGTGATGCTGTGGGCCGTTTCTTATGCAGCAGCACAAAATGAATGCCATGTCTTTGTGGGGGAAACAGCAGAACTCACAGTAAATCAAACTGACCTTCAAGATGCCGTCCAAAGCGTTCTGACGTTGGAGGCTAGCCCAGGGAGGCTGATCCCCCTGGGATCAGATGCTTGGATACTGCTTGCCCAAAGGCATAAAGTTAGCCCTTCAAGGAATCACTTGTGTCTCAGTTTGGAGAAGTCCGTGCCTACAATCTTTTATTATTATTATTATTATTATTATTATTATTATTTTATTGAGACAGGGTTTCTCTGTATAGCCCTGGCTGTCCTGGAACTCACTCTGTAGACCAGGCTGGTCTCAAACTCAGAAATCCGCCAGCCTCTGCCCCCCAAGTGCTGGGATCAAAGGCATGTGCCACCACCGCTCTGCCGTACCTGCAATCTTGTGTGCACAATTATCCTTTTCATGGGTATCTTTCTTTCTTCTCCCATCAAGCCTATGCTTAAATCTATAACCATTTTCTTAATAAACGCTAACTCTGCTTTATAACAGATATTCTTAAAGTACTGGGCTGGAAAGATGGTTTGATGGGTAAGAGTACTTGTTGCTCTTACACAGGACCTGGGTTCAAGTCCCATCCCCACCATGGTGGTTCACACCATCTGTAAACCTAGTTTTAGGAGAGCCAAGATATATGCATGTGGTGCACATATATACCAGCAGGCTAAGTATTTATATCCGTAAAGTTACAATGTTTTAAAGTGCTAGATAGGATGGCTTAGGCCTGTAGCCCGGGCACTTCAGAAGTGAAGGCAAGAGGATCGGTGCATATCTGTGAGCTCCATATCAGCCTATGAGACTCTGAAACAAAACAAAACAAAACACCACCACCAACCAAAAAAAAAAAAAACCCAAAAAACAAAAAACAAACAAACAAAAAAAACCAACTCTTAAATAAATGAACCACTCATAACTTGTAGGCAGAGGCCAATTTGAAAAGCATCACAGACAAGAAACACTGCTAGTGACAAGGTAAAATCCTCACGTTCCCAGTCATGTCTGCTCCACAGTACAGCGAAATGGCCCCATCTGCCTCATGCCTGGTTTTGCTGAGCAAAGCTCTCAGCTAAAAACTTTGGACAAGTCACAGAATGACTGGGAATACAAATCTTCCAGCCAAACGCCATCTGGATAGGCCAGACGAGGCTGCATCACTCCTGACAGCAACTGCCCTGGGCTGGATGAGGCTACACTGCTAGGATTCTGCCAGTTCTAGAGAATATGTCCTATATTGTCACGTGCGCACGCGCACATGCGCGAACACACACACACACACACACACACACACACACACACACACACACACACAAAGTTGATGAAGACATTCAGGCAGAAACTAGAAGAGTTCTATCCAGAGCCCATAAAACAAGTGGACCAGGCAAGTCCCTTGCTTGTTCTGTCTTCCCCCACCCCCTTTCTCTAGAGCATACTGCTGCCTTCAGGGCAGGGAAGAGAGGGCCATAAGGTATGAAGGCTTGGCCTCTTATCCTATCAATGAGCCAAACTCTGCCTTTACCACAAGGAGGAAAACAGCTCTCACTGGGCAGAGGCCCAACCAGCATCAGTTTCTTGGCAAGAAGCCATTCTGCCAGGAGTCACCGGGGACAGCATCCCATCCCTGTGCCCTGTGTTCTGTGTTCTTCTGAGAAGAGAACATGGAGGCGCCTAGGGAGAGGAAGGATGGAAAGGGCAGAGGAAGGGTAGAAAAGGGAAGAACTGTAGACTTATTGTTCTGGGTACTTTGCAGCCACCGGAGAAGGTATCCTATGTGGATCCTGCAGTGCCCTTCAGGCAAGAACTGGGGGTGGCGTCGTGTGCACCTTCCTCCTGCCTGGATGATATTCTCTTATGCATTCATCCCTGGGTCTAACCTGGCGTGGGAGCCTGGTTCAGAGCCCAGAGGCTGTCCCCAAAGATGTCGGGTCTGACAACAGCAAAAGGAAACAAAAATCCACGTTCCTTTGAGTTCATACACCTGAGAACAGGCATGCCACGCACTGTCCCTCAAAAGCAAAACTGAGGCTTTGCTCTTGGGAAAGACTGAAGATTCCCTTGGGAGAAGTCCCATTGGGTGTAGGAGAATCTCAGTGCGGATTTCTTTTTCATTTGATGATATCCTGCCTAGTAGAGAGAGACACCCCTCTGTGAGCTTTACAAGCCTGGCAGACGTGGAACATGAGCAATGGTGATATCACGACGGGGCTGACAGAAAGCGTATGTGTGCACGCACGCCAACTTCAGAATAGCCACATCAAAATGAAAATGTGTTTGCAACAGCCTAGCATGTGGCATGCACTTGGGCATTCCTTCATGGTGAGCATGTGGGGACCTGGACAAGGGTGTCTTCCTGTGGCTCGGTCCCCGGCAGGGTGAGCAAGGACAATTTACCAGCCCCTGGAGACTTAGCAAAGGCGAGGGAATATGCATGGCTGCCGGCTGCTTGACTGCAGGTGGCCTGTGTTGTTGCATCCTGTTTAACCGACAGGACTCAGACGGCCACACAGCCCCTGGTCGGCCAAGTGTTGTCTGTACAGATGTGCTAGATCTGAATGAGCCACACACTCTTGGGAAGAAACAATACTATACCATCCAAATATGCCAGAACCTAACTGCATGGAGTTTGGGCCGCTAATATTTGATTCCAAATACTGGGGAGGGGTGGGGGTGTTCTTCTTACGGATATGTATGGAAATAGCCACGGGGGCTGTCAAAACCCTCTGAGTCATATTTACCGGGCCTTTTGAATGAAATGTTTGCTGAGATATCCCTGACCCTCCCCCCCAATAGGGATAGCTCTGTGATGACCCTAAGAAGGCCAAAGCAAGGGGCTGGGGATGTATATATAACTCTGTTGGTAGAGGATTTGACTGGCATTCACAAAGCCCTGGGCTCCATCACATTAAAACTGGATGTCATGATGTATACCTATAATCCTAGCACTTGAGGGGTGGGGGTAGGGAGATCTGAAATTGGAAATAATTCTAAGCTACATGGTGAATCAGAGGCTATCCTGAACTACATAAGGCCCTGTTAGAGAGGGGTGCCTCTGGGGGCCAGATCAGATAGTAAAGTGCTTGATGCACAAACTTGAGGACCCGAGTCCACATCTTTAGCACCTATATAACAAGCATTATGCGTCTGTAAGGCAGTGCTGGGAAGACAGAGACAGGTAGATCTCTGCAACTATCTGGCTAGCCAGCCTAGCTGAATCAGTGAGCTCCAGATCCCACGAGAGGTTCTGTCTCGAAAAACAAGATAGAAAAAAGTGAGAAAGAAACTCAAGAGATGCACGCAAGACTGGGGCATCCCAGTGGGACATTATGCCAGGGCAGAAGAGCCAGGGTGTTACCTCTTTAGCCTTATTCGTAAGGATCTCACTCTGACCCTGGCACTACGCATAATAAAGCAGGCATCCAGGGCAGGGGCTGCCAGGGACCATGCACTTGCTAGGGCATCCTGGTTGAAAGGAGGTCCGGCAGCTCTGCCTGTATCTGGAGCTGCGCAGGGGAGGGGACTAGAAGAGGCGTTAGGCAGACTCACTTTCTCTGGCAGGATCCATCAGACAGGAGTGAAAGGGGAATATGGCAGGGAGGGGCTGGCGACATCCAAGGAACCCACAAGTGAATGTGTCTCACTGGACTGCTGCCCGAGCAGACAGACTTAGCAACGCAGCATCGCCAGGACACACTTAGGAAAGACTAGAAAAATGTGCTTGGCCAGAAGCACGCTGACCTGATTCTGAGGGTTGAAAACAGATTTCAAGGTTGGAAGGAAGGATATGGGGAAAGTGGGGGAGGGGCTGGGGGGGACCCTTAAACTCAGTTAAAGAATGGGGTTATGTACTATTTATGCAAAGTGGAAGGAATAACTGGAAAAGGGGATCACTGGTGCCACAGGGCCCCTGGACATCACTTCTTTTAGTTTTGTTCACTGTGATTGTCAGTTTGAGTACATGTGCATGCCTGTCACAGAATGTGTGTGTAGGTCGGAGAACTCCGTGAAGTCGGTTCTCTCCTTCCACCTTTACACATGGGTCCCAGGGATCAAACTCAGATCATCAGGCTTGTACAGCAAGCCTCCCTGTCCACTGAGCCATAACACTGACCTTCAAGGATCCTTCTGCACCAGAGAAATAAACAGTGCAGGAGCAAGGGAGGCTGAGGATCCAAGAGTCCCATAGACAAGAGAAACCAGAGAGAGAAGGAGACACCTTGCTCCTTGTTCCTTATTCTGTGGATACAAAAGTCTATGTCATCATGTATATCACTGAACTGGAGAAGAAACGAAGGAAAGAAGGAAAGACCCAAGCATGGCACTAGCTCCTCCTGTGTTCCAAAGGAAGCTGTGCAGAGGCCTCAAAAACTCAACACCGGGATAGGCGGCGGCGGCAGCGGCGGCAGCAGCGGCAGCAGTGGCTGCTCCAGCTGAAGGGCCATCAGCAGTGGAACCAAGGCGTCACAGGGACCAGTTAGGCCCTGCGCCCACGACCACTGACCTTCGCTGACCAGCCGGACAGCAAGCAGCTGCAGTTGTGCGGCGCCTTTCCTGCACGGAGGCCACTTCAGAACTCGGCCTCCCACCAGTCAGGAGAGGAGGATCCATCTTGGTTCCGTACTCCAGGAATCGGACAGACTGAGGTACACAAACATAATCCGAGGCCAACACCGCGGTGGTCTGAGCCCGACGGGCGTTGGCCTGCACCCAGGCCCTGGGCGGGTCGGGGGGCCATCGGGGTGCCAACCCAACCAGGAGGTTTTTTGCCCAGGCCTGCGAGCGCGCCGCCGCCATTTTGCCTGCAGGACGACAGAGAGCTCAGGCGGGCAGACCTGTAACAGGCATAGCCTAAGGCTAACAAAGCGGGGGTCCAGGCCCCAAAAGGCACAGGACTGACCCCAAGAACTGGGCGGCTTGGTGGGCCATCTGTGAGTCAACCCGCCCAGGTGATTGTTAGCAAAGCAGACTCTCCCGGCGCTTTCAGGGAGCGCGGGCGCACACGCCCGCCATTCTAGTCACCTGGCAAACCCAATTAACAGTCAAAGCCGTAGGGGAACTTTGCTCGGACCTTGGCCTCCCAGGCTTTTGCCTGGACTCAGGGACTGGGCGGCCAGGCTAACCTTGTGTGCGATAGCCCGGTTGGCAGATCGGCTGCCCAGCGGAGTGAGCGGAACTCAGGGGAGGTCACAGTAGCATACACCGTCAGCACTCCCTGGGAGTGCACACGGGCTCCATCTGCTCCGCAGACACAATCTGGGGCAAGGCCTCAGGCAGAAGGCCTTAGCTCTACTCTCTCCGCTTCCGGATCCAGATCAGTCTGGGCGGCAGCATTACATCTCCAAGTCCTGCAAGTGGCTAGCTGGGCTTCCGGGCGGCCAGCTGGGAGAAGTCAGTGTGCTCCAGTGAATCCAGCGGGCCCCAGCGGGAGCCTTCGGGTGCCTGCTTTGGGATCTGAACAGCCTGGGCAGCAGCACACTGTCTACAAGCAGTGCAGGAGGTAAGCTGTGCACCAGAGGCCAACTGGGAAGGGGCAGCTTGCACTGGTGAGTCCAGCACTGACAAGATAAACTAACACCAGTGAGATCTAGATGGCAAAAGGCAAACGCAGGAACGTCACTAACAGAAATCAAGGCAATATGGCAACATCTGAACCCAATTCTCCTCTACCAACATGTCCTGGATACCCCATCACACCAGTAAAACAAGATTTGGATTTAAAATCACTGGTCATGATGCTGGTACAGGAACACATGAAGGTCATACGTAAAGAAATTCAGGAGACAATGGATCAAAAGGTAGAAGCCCTTGCAAGGGAAACACAAAAATCATTGAAAGAAATCCAGGAGAATACAAAAGCCAACAAGGAGGAAATGCAAAAAACACTTAAAGAAATACAGGAGAACTTTGCTCAACAGGCTGAGGTCATGAAAGACGAAACACAAAAATCTCTTAAAGAAATACAGGAGAACTTTGGTCAACAGGCTGAGCTCATGAATGAGAAAACACAAAAATCTCTTAAAGAATTACAGGAAAACACAAACATGCAAGTGAAGGAGCTAAGCAAAACCATCCAGGATCTAAAATCAGAAGTAGAAACAACTAAGAAAACTCAAAGGGAGACAACTTTGGAGATAGAAAGCCTTGGGAAGAAATCAGGGGACAGAGATACAAATATCAACAACAGAATACAAGAGATAGAAGAAAGAATCTCAGATGCTGAAGATTCCATAGAAACCATGGACTCAACAGTTAAAGAAAATGCAAAATGCAAAAAGCTTGTAACCCAAAATATCCAGGAAATCCAGGACACAATGAGAAGACCAAACCTAAGGATTATAGGCATAGAGGAGAGTGAAGATTTACAACTTAAAGGGCCAGCAAATATCTTCAATAAAATTATGGAAGAAAACTTCCCTAACCTAAAGAGAGAGATGCCCATGAATATACAAGAAGCCTACAGAACTCCAAACAGACTGGACCAGAACAGAAATACTTCCCGTCACATAATAATCAAAACACCAAATGTTCTAAACAAAGAAAGAATACTAAAGGCAGTAAGAGAAAAAGGCCAAGTAACATATAAAGGAAGACCTATCAGAATCACAGCAGACTTTTCACCTGAGACTATGAAGGCTAGAAGGTCCTGGGCAGATCTCATGCAGACTCTAAGAGAACACAAATGCCAACCAAAACTACTATATCCAGCAAAACTCTCAATCACCATAGATGGAGAAACTAAGATATTTCATGACAAAACCAAGTTTACCCAATATCTATCCACAAACCCGGCCCTAAAAAGGATAATAGGAGGACAACACCAATACAAGGAGGGAAACTTCACCCTGGAAAAAGCAAGATAGTAACCTTTCATCAAACCCAAAAGAAGTTAAGCATTCAAATTTAAAAAATAACGTCAAAAATGATAGGAAGTAACAATCACTATTCCTTAATATCTCTTAACATCAATGGACTTAATGCCCCAATAAAAAGACACAGACTAACTGAATGGATACGTAAACAGGACCCTACATTTTGCTGCTTACAGGAAACACACCTCAGGGTCAAAGACAAACACTACCTTAGAGTAAAAGGCTGGAAGACAATTTTACAAGCAAATGGTCTCAGGAAACAAGCTGGAGTAGCCATTTTAATATCAGATAAAATTGACTTTCAACCCAAAGTCATCAAAAGAGACCCTGAGGGACACTTCTTGCTGGTCAAAGGAAAAATACAAAAAGAAGAACTGACAATCCTGAACATCTATGCCCCAAATGTAAGGGCACCCTCTTTTGTAAAAGAAACTTTATTAAAACTAAAAGCACACATTGCACCTAACACAATAATTGTGGGTGACTTCAACACTGCACTTTCCTCAATGGACCGATCAGGAAAACAGAAACTAAACAGGGACACAATGAAACTAATTGAAGCTTTGGACCAATTAGATTTAACAGATATATATAGAACATTCTATCCTAAAACAAAAGAATATACCTTTTTCTCAGCACCTCATGGTACCTTCTCCAAAATCGACCATATAATTGGTCACAAGACAGACCTCAACAAATATAAGAAGATCGAACTAATCCCATGCCTCCTATCTGATCACTATGGAGTAAAAGTGGTCTTCAATAGCAACAGAAACAACAGAAAGCCCACATACACGTGGAAACTGAACAATACTCTACTCAATGATACCTTGGTCAAGGAAGAAATAAAGAAAGAAATTAAAGACTTTTTAGAACACAATGAAAATGAAAACACAACATACCCAAATCTATGGGACACAATGAAAGCAGTGCTAAGAGGAAAACTCATAGCCCTGAGTGCCTCCAAAAAGAAAATGGAGAGAGCATACATTACCAGCTTAATGACACACCTGAAAGCCCTGGAACAAAAAGAAGCTATTTCGCCCAGGAGGAGTAGAAGGCAGGAAATCATCAAACTCAGGGCCGAAATCAATCAAGTAGAAACAAAGAGAACCATACAAAAAATCAACAATACCAGGAGCTGGTTCTTTGAGAAAATCAACAAGATAGATAAACCCTTAGCCAGAATGACCAAAGGGCACAGAGAAAGTATCCAAATTAACAAACTTAGAAATGAAAAGGGAGATATAACAACGGAAACTGAGGAAATCCAAAAAATCATCAGATCCTACTACAAGAGCCTATACTCAACACAACTGGAGAATCTGGAGGAAATGGACAATTTCCTTGACAGATACCAAATACCAAAATTAAATCAGGACCAACTAGACCATCTAAACAGTCCCATAAGGCCTAAAGAAATAGAAGGAGTCATAGAAAGTCTTCCAACCAAAAAAAGCACAGGACCAGATGGCTTCAGTGCAGAATTCTACCAGACCTTCAAAGAAGAGTTAACACCAATACTCTTCAAACTATTCCACAAAATAGAAACAGAAGGAACACTACCCAATTCCTTCTACGAAGCCACAATTACGCTGATACCAAAGCCACACAAAGATCCAACAAAGAAAGAGAACTTCAGACCAATTTCCCTTATGAACATCGATGCAAAAATACTCAATAAAATTCTTGCCAACCGAATCCAAGAACACATCAAAACGATCATCCACCATGATCAAGTAGGCTTTATCCCGGGAATGCAGGGTTGGTTCAATATACGGAAATCCATCAATACAATCCACTACATAAACAAACTCAAAGAACAAAACCACATGGTCATTTCATTGGATGCTGAAAAAGCATTTGACAAAATTCAGCATCCCTTCATGCTTAAAGTCTTGGAGAGAACAGGAATTCAAGGCCCATACCTAAACATAGTAAAAGCAATATACAGCAAACCGGTAGCCAGCATCAAACTAAATGGAGAGAAACTTGAAGCAATCCCACTGAAATCAGGGACCAGACAAGGCTGCCCCCTTTCTCCTTATCTTTTCAATATTGTACTTGAGGTACTAGCTCGGGCAATTCGACAACATAAGGAGGTCAAAGGGATACAAATTGGAAAGGAAGAAGTCAAACTATCATTATTTGCAGACGACATGATCGTCTACCTAAGTGACCCAAAGAACTCCACTAGAGAACTCCTACAGCTGATAAACAACTTCAGCAAAGTGGCAGGTTATAAAGTCAACTCAAGCAAATCAGTGGCCTTCCTATACTCAAAGGATAAGCAGGCTGAGAAAGAAATTAGGGAAATGACCCCCTTCACAATAGCCACAAACAGTATAAAGTATCTTGGGGTGACTCTTACCAAACATGTGAAAGATCTGTATGACAAGAACTTCAAGACTCTGAAGAAGGAAATGGAAGAAGACCTCAAAAAATGGGAAAACCTCCCATGCTCATGGATCGGCAGAATCAATATAGTTAAAATGGCCATTTTGCCTAAAGCACTATACAGATTCAATGCAATACCCATCAAAATCCCAACTCAATTCTTCACAGAGCTAGAAAGAGCAATTATCAAATTCATCTGGAACAACAAAAAACCCAGGATAGCTAAAACTATTCTCAGCAACAAAAGGAAATCTGGGGGAATCAGTATCCCCGACCTCAAGCAATACTACAGAGCAATAGTGTTAAAAACTGCATGGTATTGGTACAGTGACAGACAGGAGGATCAATGGAACAGGATTGAAGATCCAGAAATGAACCCACACACCTATGGCCACTTGATCCTCGACAAAGAGGCTGAAAACATCCAATGGAAAAAAGATAGCCTTTTCAACAAATGGTGCTGGTTCAACTGGAGGTCAGCATGCAGAAGAATGCGAATTGATCCATCCTTGTCTCCTTGTACTAAGCTCAAATCCAAATGGATCAAGGACCTCCACATAAAGCCAGACACTCTGAAGCTAATAGAAAAAAAACTGGGGAAGACCCTTGAGGACATCGGTACAGGGAGAAAGTTTCTGAACAGAACACCAATAGCGTATGCTCTAAGAGCAAGAATTGACAAATGGGACCTCATAAAATTACAAAGTTTCTGTAAGGCAAAGGACACCATCAAGAGGACAAATCGGCAACCAACAAATTGGGAAAAGATCTTCACCAATCCTACATCAGATAGAGGGCTAATATCCAATATATATAAAGAACTCAAGAAGTTAGACTCCAGAAAACCAAACAACCCTATTAAAAAATGGGGTACAGAGTTAAACAAAGAATTCTCACCTGAAGAACTTCGGATGGCGGAGAAGCATCTTAAAAAATGCTCAACTTCATTAGTCATTAGGGAAATGCAAATCAAAACAACCCTAAGATTTCATCTTACACCAGTCAGAATGGCTAAGATAAAAAATTCAGGAGACAGCAGGTGTTGGAGAGGGTGTGGAGAAAGAGGAACACTCCTCCACTGCTGGTGGGGTTGCAAATTGGTACAACCACTCTGGAAATCAATCTGGCGGTTCCTCCGAAAACTGGGCACCTTACTTCCAGAAGATCCTGCTATACCACTCCTGGGCATATACCCAGAAGACTCCCCACCATGTAATAAGGATACATGTTCTACTATGTTCATAGCAGCCCTATTTGTAATTGCCAGATGCTGGAAAGAACCCAGGTATCCCTCAACAGAAGAGTGGATGCAAAAAATGTGGTATATCTACACAATGGAGTACTATTCAGCCATTAGAAACAATGAATTCATGAAATTCTTAGGCAAATGGATGGAGCTAGAGAATATCATACTAAGTGAGGTAACCCAGACTCAAAAGGTGAATCATGGTATGCACTCACTAATAAGTGGATATTAACCTAGAAAACTGGAATACCCAAAACATAATCCACACATCAAATGAGGTACAAGAAGAAAGGAGGAGTGGCCCCTGGTTCTGGAAAGACTCAGTGAAACAGTATTCAGCAAAACCAGAACGGGGAAGTGGGAAGGGGTGGGTGGGAGGACAGGGGAAGAGAAGGGGGCTTGCGGGACTTTCGGGGAGTGGGGGGGCTAGAAAAGGGGAAATCATTTGAAATGTAAATAAATTATATCGAATAATAAAAAAAAATAATAATAATAAAAAAAAAAAAAAAAAAAAAAAAAAAAAAACTCAACACCACCTCATCATGGGGTCTCCGAGACCACTGCTCCATGCTGGGCCCTGCTTAGCCTGAAGTAAAAAATAAAAGTTACTCTGTATTAAGCATCTGTCCCACCCACAGGTTGTTCTAGGAAGTTTATTAGTGTCACCCTATTTACTTCCCCATCCATAATATAAAGTGGAGATTCATGTCCCCATGTACGAAGTGAGAAAGCATCTTTGGATAAACAGCTTGGCCAGGACTACACAATGAGCTGAATACAGGGCCCTCTCCTTTGCCCCCAACCTCACTTCTAGGGCTGGCAGGCAGGGAGAGACTAGAAAAGTTATATCAGTGCCCTGTGTACCTGGTTGGCATGTATAGGTTGTCAGCAACCCTTTCTGTCATGTGGTTTCCTTCTCCTGCTTATGGCTCTTAGTGAGTGCCAATCCCTCACCACCGTCCTGCAAGCCTAGCAGTAAAACCATTTCCTACTTTCCCTGGCTGCTTCCTTAGGGCGCCTGACTACCTCTGATAGCCCCTTGTCCTCCCCACACTTCTGCCAGCAGCCTTTCTGTAGACATGTCTGAGTCTAGACCACTGTCTTCCTTCAGGATCTCACTGACAGGCAGAGCTCACAGGATGATGCCGGGACTCTAACCTAGATAGAGCAGCCCCATGTCCTATTCACAGGTTCCATTGTGTGGAAGGTGACTGAGCTACAAAGAAGGAATATGGAAATATTTCTGAAAACCAACAACATACAGTGGGCAGGCAGGTGGCCATGGCTGCTTTCATCAATATTCCCAGCAGCCGAGTCCAGTGTCCACTTATAACATCGAGATTCAGTCAATCTCAGGACGGCTTTAATCACTTTTAGTGTGATAGTGTCTTGATGGCTCTGCCAGAACTTGGCTTCCAGGCAGGTCTTATGAAACCACGCATGGGGCCAGTCGGTTCTATAATAGCTGTTCAAACAGCACACATTCCAGGGACCTCCCTAGTTTAGAGCTAATAACTAACACCATCAGCTTGAGACTTGGGATTTAATCGCATAAATCTAAGAAAGGTCCCTGGAGAAAAGATTCACAACTTTGAAAATTCTTTAGACTTTGCCTTTGGTGTTGGGCCAGCTCTAGCTGAGCTGTTCATGAAGATTTATCTAAAGCAGGCTTTCTCAGCCCTAGCACTGTAGACACTTAGGGCCAAACAATTCCTTGACATGGTAAGTATTCCCGCATATTATAGGATTCATAGCCCTCTGATTTCTTCTCTCTAGAGAACCTTAACATCACACTCAGAACCTTCCCACCACTGTGACAAGTGAAGATGTCCACAGATGCAGCCAAATGTCTCCAAAGTACAAAATCACCCTGAAATGGAATCTGTGCACAGGAATACTTTCATTAGTCGTGTGCAAACTCAGCTATGCAAGTTTCACAAAAGTAATGTGCTGCCGGGGGCAGATCAATGGCTCAGCAGTTAAGAGTATTGACTGTTCTTTCAGGACTGGGGTTTTGTTCACAGCACCCACATGGTGGTTCAAAATCTTCTATAACTCCAGTTCCAGGCAAGCCAATGTCCTTTTCTGGCTTCTGTGAGTACTGCAGGCATGTAGTCCACATAAACTAATGTAAGCACAGAGACACATACATATTTTTAATGTAATATGTTGTACTGGTTGGTTTTGTGTGTCAACTGGACACAGGCTGGAGTTATCACAGAGAAAGGATCTTCAGGTGAGGATTTGCCTCCATGAGATCCAGCTGAGGGACATTTCTCAATTAGTGATCAAGGAGGGAGGGCCCCTTGTGGGTGGTGCCATACCTGGGCTGGTAGTCTTGGGTTCTATAAGAAAGCAAGCTGAACAAGTCAGGGGAAGCAAGCCAGTTAAGAAGCATCCCTCTATGGCCTCTGCATCAGCTCCTGCTTCCTGACCTGTTTGAGTTCCAGTCCTGATTTCCTTTAGTGATGAACAGCAGTGTGGAAGTATAAGCTGAATAAACCCTTTCCTCCTCAACTTGCTTCTTGGTCATGATGTTTGTGCAGGAATAGAAACTCTGACCAAGACACATGTTATCACCAGCAAAATACCAATTCTGCTATTAATTTGTAGGCCTTCAAACTAAGGTCCCAGTGTTGCTTCGAATTTTAGAGTCAAATGTCCAAAGTTTATATCTAAGACACTCCATGTTGCCTCTAGAGACGCCACTTTATAGGCACAGTAACTGCCCTCCACAGTCCTAACCATCAAGATTTCCTCATTTAGCAACAGTGGAACTCAGTATGAAGTTCTACCCTCGCACTCACAGGCTGTGTTATCGCTGAATCCACATTCTGACACTCTTAGATCACACTCAATTCCACACCACACGTTAGTCATACTCCAAACAGCACCTGGGGATAAAGAAGAGCCCAAGGAATGACAACCACAGCCACCAAAGTAGATCCAGGACCGTAATGACAGGTAGACTCAAGTGCACCATGCCTTTGGGCGCCATATTAGACAAGATCATTGGTGCTTCGGGGATGATCGTTCCTAGGCTGGACATCCAACACAGTGGTAGAGTGCCTGCCTGCTTTCTGTGAGGTCTTGGTTCAAAATACACAACCCCCTACACACATAATACACACATCACACACACACACACACACACATACTCACATAGCTGGGGAGATAGCTCAGTCCTGTCATGCATTCAAACACAAGGACCTGAATTCAATACCCAGAATCCACATTAAATCTGGGCCTGGAGGTATGTCCCTCATAATCCTAGTGCTGGAAAGTCAGAGAGAGGCAGATCTCTGGAGTTCTCTGGCCTGCGAGTGTAGCTTATGTGTGAGTAATCGAGGAAACCCTATCTCAACAAACACGTAGGATGACAAACTGAATAATGACATCTGATGTTGACATCTGACCTTCATATGCAGGTCTATGTGTTCCCGTATGCACATGCAGATGTGCATAAATATAAGTTTTTATACATTATGAAACATAATATACCATTATATATTATATGTATTATTTATATACACACACGTATCTAAAATTACTAGTCCCCTCTTCCTTCTCAGAGGACACTTCTAACTGGGAGTTTGACACTGTAACATCACAAAATACAACAGCAGTAGCCAGTTTCGGGTTCAGTTAATGCGTGCTTGTTAAAGCACAGCAAATATTCTATTTCATACTATAAACAGAAACTCGAATGCTGTCCCAGGTCCTTGCACTGTTTATTGATATATTGTTATTTTGAAGTCATGTGATAAGACCCCAAATACCAGGTCATGAAGACTTCCTCTGAACTGTGTAAATGTCATCCTGAAAGTTGGACACACTGGTGCTATTCCCATTCCAACAAGTTGAATAGGATAGATTCTAATCCTCACGTATCCTTGGATAAGCCTTTCTTTGAGAGTTAAGACATCCCAAACTGGTGGAGCTTTCCAAAAGCCTCTCTGGCCTTATTCAAGCCTCAAACAGAAGCACCAACGGTGTCAAAGGAGCATGCAGACATTAATATGGGGCAGTCCTGCATAGTTGCATCCAATAAATAAACTGATAGAGCTTATCTTTTTTAATATGTAAATTTTCAGGCCTCTCAATAATTCAGTTACATCATAAAGAGATGTTCTTCTGGGATCAAAGACAAAAAGCTCTTGATTACTAAATATTGATTGATATTTGTCATGGTTGAGGAACAAACAACTTAGATATAAAAAAATTATCTTACCCAAGGTATTCTCCAGGTGCAAGTTGTCTGTTAAGTCACAGCAAAGAGACAATAGAAGATCAAACAACTAGCAGTTAGGGACAATATTAGCTCTCTGGGCCAGTATAATCTGACCAAGTATAATTAGAAACAGTTGGCCTGAGCCGGGGGCCTGGGGTGGGGGGAAGAGGGGGCACAGTCAGACAGCTCACCTCTAAATCCTCATCCCAAACAACTGTCCCCAACTTACATCTGTCACTCCTGGAAGTGCCTTTCCAGTTACTCTAAGACTCAGCAATTTATCTTCATTTCTTAGCAAATAAATTCACAAAGAAGAAATCTAGGGTTAGCACAAAAGTCATTGGCAAGCTCGGAAATACAGTTCTTCTTAGTCTTGAACCCTGACCATGTATTATTTTTCTATAGTGGTTAAAAGGACAAAGGGGCTATTTTAAGAAATAGATATATTTTAACTATCAATTTGTCCAGAACCATTCTCTCAGTTTTCTATTAGAGTGTCTAGATCTTCACAAAGAAATAGTCCAGGGACACTTGTCAATTCAGTGGAGAAATGCCCCGTCAGGCCAGAGATGTATATTCTACTCACAGAGAGTGAGTGCCCTGGATAGCCAGGCACTCCTGGCTACTCCTCTACCTTTCCCAGATGAGGAGTAGAAGGCCTGACACATCTGGAATGTCACCTTATACATAAGACTTTGACAGTGAATGTCCTCAGACAGGCACCTGGCAAGTCTTACTGTCTTAAGGAACTTAACAACAGAAGCATCTGAGGAGTGGGAGATACTTAACCCAAGGACCCAAAAGGACGAGGGTAGAGATACAGACTAACATATTTTTCAGAGGCAGGTAACCATCAGAAGTGGGCTTGGGTTGGGTGGCAGGCGAGTACAAAAAGAGAGGGCTTGGCAGTAACTTTGAAAAACCTTCCATACAGAGGACAGCAATGCAGCTACGAGAAAAATGAGACATGGTGGGGGAAAAGAGGACCCTGAAGGCAAGGAGATGACCCTGAAGCAAACAGCACATTCCTTCTGTAGATTATCTACAAGATATAAAGGAGATGAAAGAGGTTGCATCAAAAAAGCTATGGGAACCTTCTAGTATATCTATCAAGCTTTTTCAGAGAAGCTCCAACTTAGACTTAAACATGTCTGTCTCAAGCTTAACAACATGTATTGCAGGGTCCCTGGTCCCAGGGGTAGTCTTACAGAATCAGGATTTTAGAGCCAAAAAAACCCCAGCATGTGCTTACTCAACTAGACTACAACCTTTATGTCACTGTGTGTAAATGTAGTGCAGTGTATTTAGGGAGTGGGTACTGTGATGGTTTGTATATGCTCAGCCCAGGGAGTGGCACTATCAGAGGGTGTGGTCTTGTTGGAGTTGGTGTGTCACTGTGGATGTGGGCTTCAAGACCTTCATTCTAGCTGCCCAGAAGTCAGTATTCTGCTAGCAGCCTTCAGAAGAAGATGTAGAACTCTCAGCAACTCTTGCACCATGCCTGCCTGGATGCTACCATGCTCCTGTCTTGATGAAAATGGACTGAGCCTCTGAACCTGTAGGCCAACCCCAATTAAATGTTGTCCTTTATAAGACTTGCCTTGGTCATGGTATCTGTTCACAGCAGTAAAACCCTAACTAATACAGTAGCCAAGGAAAAGCAGAAGTTATGGACATTGTGGCTACTAAGGTCCTGAGCATGAGATGATGCCAGGAGGAGCCTCAGGTTATTATTTATTGTTACTTTCAAGGCCTTGGCTGTTGGCTGAAAGGCTGAAGACCCTCATTGTCCCAGCTCACAGAACCTCCCGCCTAGACCGGAAATCATCAGGATGAGGTTCCTGCCTTGAATAAAAGGCACTCATATGTCCTGTAGCCTCTCAGTGTAGGTAGGGATTCACACTCCTCACATTCTTTTTATTAAACCAAAACAAGCAAATTAATTGCTATTTAAGACATGACTTTTTGTTTTGTTTTGTTTTATTTACCCTAAGTAGACTTTAGTATATAAAATCCATAGTAAAGTTTGTTTAAAAAAAAAGAAATAAAACAAACAACCCCATTGTCCTTTAATGTTGGGTAACAACTGCCTATGGAGTCCTCATGTTTCTACAGCCTGGCAAACAGAGGCACCAAGGGCGCTTCTTCTGGAATTACTTTCTAAGGTTATGTATAGAAAGAAATGTTCTTGGAAGATAGAAATGGGAGAGAGAAAGAAAGAATATTTACACAAGAGTAAGCGAGAACATTCATCTCACTGTCCACCATCCTGTGTGAATCTGGGATGAGGGAAAGGATGCTTATTGCCCCATGCTCAGAGTTCCTCTCCTCAGGTTTCTCACAGTTACATGTCTAGGCATCACTAGTCGATGTTCACATCACCATTGGAACCAGGGCTGGAAAAAAATGGCACACAAGTGGAGATTCTCTGCTACCTCTGGCCCTGTAAGCATAAAGTTCTCATCTCTGACCCTAGAGTTCCATGGTCTCATCCAGCAGCTCTGAGGTTGTTACAGCCCAGTCCAGTAAAGGGGGAATAAAGTCTCAACCCTTTCACAGTTCTTAACAACAGTTTCTATGAGGTCATCATGCTGATCACAAAGCCCCACTTAGCCAGTTTTCCCAGCACTATTTTGTGCTTTCTCTTTCCTTAAGGCTTCTTCTTTATCTACCTCAAAAGACTCAAAACTTCAGTTTGCCAAAATACAGTACAAGAAGGGCCTGGAGAGACAGTCCAGTAGTTAAGAACACTTGCTGTTTTTGGACCCCAGTTCAATTTCTAGCACCCACATGATATTTTACAACTGTCTGTAGCTCCAGTCCAAAGAATCCACTGGCTTCTTCTAACCTGTTCAGGCATGCACACAGTATACACATACAATACCATGTGAAATATTCACACATGTAAAATAAAAATAAACCTTCAAGAGAAAAATATGGCACAAGAAAACCATTGCAAGCCACTGTCAAACTGAGGAACAATGTTGCCTGTTCCGTGAACTGCAGGTAGGTGTAAAGACTTTCGGTAGGTGTCTACAACAGAGCAGGCAGAGCCCCGGCATTCAATGGAGCTCCTGATGGATTTGGTCAAAGGAGCTAAATGGCATCAAAGCAGCAGGTAAGGAATGAGGAGGAAATACAGGCCCCAGTCTCACAACCAGAGGAATCAAGTTTCCACCCAATTAATAAAACACTGGGCTGAAGGCATCCAAATGTTTCATGCTCACAAACCAGCAAGTATGAGGCCGATGACAGACACTGTTCCACAGCTGCTAGGCCAGGTGGAAATGGCACCAGATGTTTCTACCTCATGCCACGTAAATTAGGTAAACCAGGACAATTCCTATAAACTGAAGGAGACTCAAGCAGCATACAACAAAGGTGTCCGTGACACACAGTTGATACAAATGATGACTACAGCCAAAATGATGGATGGATCCTCTGTGAAAAGATTATTCATTTAAATGGACTGAACATTTCATGACAAAACTGTATGTTTATATTTTATTTCCAGATGCCAGAAACCAAAGGCTATAGGAATTTTCTTAATTCCAGGACTTTAAAGGCATGGATCCAAGAAAGAAGTATCAGCAAGCCACTGTCAAGAATTTCTACAAAATCTTCCAGGTGAATATGCAATTGGATTAGTCATGTCTCATAGTCCCAGAGCCAGTAAGTCCTTTGGAACTACCTTAAATTCTAATTACGGAGAGCAAAAGAAAGCTGACTACTCAATATATTTTTCTTGACATACTATTTCTGTCTATGTTCAATTTTTCAGACACACCCTCTATGGTCTCATCTCCAGGCATACATGGGAAACAGCAAAGGTAACCTAGTCTTCATTCCGTTGCCTTAGTGAGGCGTGTGGAGAAAAGTCATTTATAAGCACTCAGTAGTAACTTCCATTAAGAACAGTAATTTCTTTCCATCTGGCCTTAGGAGGACCCTGTGTGTTTGTGAAGAAGAGCATAGCGGGGTGGGGGGGTGGGGGGGGTTGGGCTCGGGGTGGGGGGTTGGGAGTGAGGGGGTGGGGGATGGAGGAGTGGGGGATGGGGGGTGGGGGATACCTCCCGGGGAGCTCTCAGGACAGCATTGTTTTTCTTTACTTTGTTTCTGTAAAATGCATTCCAGGGATATGACCCATTTGGTGACAATACTCTGTGTATTAGTTACTTGTCTCATTGATACCTTGTGTGATCATCACTTGTCTCATTGACACTGACGCTTTCTGTGAAAGTCACTTGTCTCATTGATGCTTTGTTTGATAGTTACTTGTCTCATTGGCATTTTGATAGTTACTTGTGTCATTGTTACTTTTTGTAATAGTTACTTGTGCCATCGATACTTTGTATGATGGTTTCTTATTGATACTTTGTGTGATAGTTACTTGTCTCATTGATACTTTGTATCATGCTTACTTGTCTCATTGCTCTGACAAAATATCCTAAGTGGCAACTTAAGGAAGGAAAGGTTAGTTTGGTTCATGGTGCAAGAGTACAGTCCATCATGTTAGGGAAATCACGTGGAAAAACCCGAGGCTGCTGGCCACATGCTGCATCCACAGTCAGACCACAGCAAGAAATGAATAGTAGGGCCCAGTTTTTTGTTTCTCTTTTATTGAGTTCAAAACCAAAGGCTGTAGAATAATATCACCCACAGTAGGTGGATCTTCCCACCATAACTAAAATTAGCCTAATCTAGACGATCCCTCAAAAATATGCTAAAAGGCCTATCCCATAGATGATACTAGATCCCATCAAGTAGACAGCTGAATTTAACCACTACACTTGACGATAGTGACTTCTTACTCACAGCAGATGTACCTTTTAATTCTCTGTAAAACTAAAAAAAAAAATCATATCAAAGAATTTTATATTAATAGGAAACCTTCACTTTGATCAGTGAGAAGAATGTTGATTCTAGAGTCATCTGTGGGCTTCTTCAGAAGAATAATAGGAAATAAACATCATATACGCTGCTGTAAGCCCTCAGGTCTCAGTAAAACACCAGCCTATCCAGACAATGGATGAAGAGATGCTTTGCCATGTTTACCACAAGCTGGACTGGCTGTGCTAGCTATAGCACAGCGCCAGGAGGAACACATATAGACGCCATCACTTCATGAGAGGCTGCTAGTTTGACATAAGAGGAAAAATACCCAGACCATGACAACAAAGACTAGGCAGTTTAGGGACACACATCTGCTGTGAGCTGCAAAGGGGCCAGATGGAAAAATAATTTCACCACACACTGGCTTGCTGGTGGAGCAGGGGCATCATTTACACAATGGTTACAGCATATTTAGCTGAGATTGATTCTGACTGGGGAGCTCACTCATTGGATGGTTCACACTGCTATTAGCATTTAGCCATCAGGTCTTCCCTTCTTAAGTGTGTATTTTGTAAGAGAAATGAGAAGAAATTCAAATGCTTTCATCTCTTTCTTTTGTTTTATATTTTGAGACAGGGCCTTAGGCAGCTCTTGATCACAGTATGCTGCCAAGGCTAGCTTTGAACTCTTGCTACTTGTGCCTCTACCTCCCCTGTATTTTGGATTGCAGGTCTGTGCCACCATGCCTGGGGCTTACGCTTTTAAAAGTCCTCCAGAATCCAAGCAAGTAATTGTAAGCTGGATGTGGCAAGGAATGCCACAGCCTCTTGAGGTGGAGACAGGAAGGTTAGATGTTCAAGGTCATTCTTTGCTATGTGGAAAAGCCTGAGATCTACCTATGGTATAAGAGTCCCTGATTCAAACTGCTAAAATCAAATGCAGTAAAAGTAGCCACAAAGTGATCCATCATCTTGAGCCCTACATAGTTTAGTAACAAATATTAGCTTTTCCCTTTCTTAGCAATATGATTCTGAATGCTGACTTTGTGTAAATATTGGAGAGAGGGTCAGCAAACAGAAGTCATGGTATAAACTAGAACAACACAAAGCACGGGCCACTGTGATTCCTCAAATGCTGGGATGCAACTCTATCTGTGGACTCTTTTCCCAGCCCTGTCAGTGACAGCCAGCAGGAATCTTCCCTTGCATTTGATCCCCAGGAAACTATAGATGATGCCACCTCCCCTCTTACCCAAAACATATGACCAGATACTCAACAGGAGGGAAGCAATGGGAAAGGAAGGGGCAGGGCAGGACAGAACCGTGAAATACACTGTGGTCTTAAGCTTTAGGATTGACCAATGATGAAACAGTCTGTCAACCCTTGGCGCATGTGGAACACAACAGCACCAGGTGTTTGATGCAGGACAAACATCTGGATGTGTGGTTTTATATATATATATATATATATATATATATATATATATATATATATATATATATATATATATAAAATTCTTCCTCCATATGTTGGGATATTATAAATATTGGGGATAGGCCAAAAGTTATTTTGGAAATTTGAAAATGGAATGTGGTAGTAAGAAGAGACATAATAGGAGAGCTACAGGGTGTTTCAAAGAACACTAATAGAGCACGGCATGGGGGGGCAAAATCTTTGTCACTTCAACTTTGGAGGTCTGTCATAGAGAGTCCCCAAAGCAGCAGGAACTCCCAGCAGTTCTCATAAACATCTTTCTCTTCTGGAACTCTTTTTAGATTGTTATCATCCCTAATTTGTGTATAATCATATGCCCAAGTTTGTATGTTGGTGTATAAATGTGTGTATGGGGGGGGTCAATGTTGGGTGTCTCCCTTGGTCACTTTTCCATCTTAATTTTTGAAGCAGGGTCTTCCACTAGGCACGGGGCTTGTCCTTTGCCTGCTGTCAGGCTCCCAGAATGCGCCTGTCTTGACCTTGCCCAGTGCTGGGGGGTCTAGGTGTAACCATCACATCTGACTTTCTCATGCCCACGGGGGATCCAAACTCAGGTTCACTGTGTTTGCACAGCAAACATTTTACTGACTGAGCTATCTCCCTAGACCCTCATTTCCAATCTAAAACACATGAGGATGACGAAGTCAGAAAGCATTGTGGTCCCCCTGGTTCAGATTACAATTAATCAAAGCAGGAGACACACCCACCTACATCCTGAAAGACCCACTGATTCCCCCAGGGGAATGCCAACAACAGCACATGATACTTTATTTATGAACAAGTGTGCAAATTCATCCCTGCTTCATGTTCTGCTCTGAAAGCTTACTGGAAAAAGTTCATATTGATTAATATTTATCACTAATATAGCAACATATGTTTATAGATATAAATAACAAACATGTACATGTATGTACACATATATGTGTGTGAATATATCTGATAGGGTGTGTGTGTGTGTGTGTGTGTATGTGTGTGTGTTATTTCCTGTGCTCTTCTGGGGGGGGGCTTAAAATACAGTTTATTCCTAAATAGGATGGTCTCAGATTCAACTCTGGTTGGACATAATCCTTGAGAAACTATCTTCTGCTGAAAATATTGAGTGATTTAAAAATCTGAGAGCAAACAATATTTACAGATCCCACCCATCCCCTGTTTGGGACTATTCTATATTTCATAGTTTACAGTATCATTTTCTAAACAGCTGGACGTACACATTAGAGTTTAAAGTCCCCAGAAGAAGCACTGAAGCACATCCTTGCCAGAGACAACTTTTTATACTGCCTGTGGAAATACCAAACACAGATAAAATAATGACCTGAAGGCAGTGTTTGGGAAGCTCCGAGCTGCCATGGAGTGGCCTGCCTTCTGACACTCAGTCCTGGTGTTTTCAGACTGAAATTACTCATCTGTGACTGGGCCATCTGCCTGGGACAGCCCTGCATGGGCTCAGGAACCAGGAGTAACCAGACTATAATGCAAGGAGGGGGGCAGCCTGCTCCTACCCTGGACCCTGAGGCTAGAGACCCAGCCAGCCGAAGGTTGGATAGATAATCTCTCCATTGCAACCCAGTCCTGCTTTGCCTGGAGGAGGCTGCGGGTGAGGGTTAGCCAACCCTCCCAGAGTTGAAAGCTTAGTATCTCAGCCGCCTTCATCTGGCTGTCTGCATCAGGCTGCAAGCCATAGCACTTAGTGAAACCCAGCAGAGCTGGAGCACATTGTGCAAGCGCCTGCGCTGGGAGTTGTGCTCTGTAGTTACAGGAAACAAAAAGGCCCCCAGTAAGCACTGCGTGGAGCAATCAGGAAGGCCGCTGGGGTTCAGGGCTACAGTGAATAACCTTGCTGGGGCTTGATTTATTCCCTCCTCCCACCCCTACACCCCCAAAATCTGAAACAACAAAATTCTCCATGGAGAACCTGCTTATCTTCACACAAGCTTGGGGAATACAGTCATGCTCTCTCTCTCTTTCCCCCTCCCTCCCTCCCCCCCCCCTCTCACACACACACACACCACATGCACACACTCATACACATGCACACACAGAGACTACATGAAATTTTTAAATTTATCATCTGTTGTCACCATATTTTAAGTTTGTTTCTTTGCTTTCATTCATTTTATTCCCATCAATTTAAAATGAGTCAATATTTAGGCTAAGAAGATTCCAAAGTGTCACCTTATTGGACAGAGCCACATATATCCAAACCATAAAGTACTAAATATTTTGAGTGTGTCAATCAATATCAGTCTAATTTTGTATATTCTCATGTTTCAACGACCACATGTGGGTGACTTTGATAAAGCAGTTTTACTTTCATCCAAGTGGCTCTGTGTCAGTGACAGCGCAGGCTGCAGTCACCCCAAAACTTACCTGTCCTGATGACTCCATGTCAGCTTGCATGCTGAGCTCCTGAGGCAGCCTGTTGGATGGAGATGCTCGGCTTCCCCACCACTCGCCCAGCACTCACCTTGGGGGGACTGCAGAGTGGGCGTGGGCGGGGAGGAAGGCACCGCCAGAGCCTCTTGGGAGTCAGCAGAGGAAGGACTCTGGCTTGATGGGAAAGGCGAGGCACGGGCTGCTGCTGGCAAGCTCAGGTCCAAGGAGAGGTCAGCTCGGCCGCCCACGCTCCGGCTTCTCGGCTCCTTCTCTTGCGCCTCAGCAGCCAACTGCTCCAAGTATTTGTATCTGAAAGTTAAATTCCGAAGGGTTTCCGTAAAAAGAAAGAGGAGCCAGTGGCTGACGCTTCTTTACGGATGGAACACCTGCAGAGTGAGCTGGTTTCCTGATGCACAGAGCAGAGAGCACAGGGCTGACTGGAGGCTCCCTCTGCCAGGAGCACAGCAGAGCCAAGATGCTAGCGATTAAAATCCCTGCATCATTCATAAGCAAGTGAGGACAAATGTCAGCATCACACAAAAGCAGATCCCGGCTCACTGCTGCAGAATCTTCGTGCCCCCTTTAGGATGCATCTCTAATAATAATAATACCGATAATAAACTAGCAAATAATGCCCTGCAAAAGGCTCTGGCAGGGACAGCTGAGAACCGAACCCCTGCGGAGTTCACAGCTGTGAAGTGGGAGGGTCCCTTGGTGTGGCAGAGAGAAACAGTGCCCCCAAATACCAAAAGGGGGCTGCTTGGACTGAAGCCTCCTGGAATTCCTGAACCTGCTTCAACGCTCACAGCAATGCAAGTGGAATTCACTTTGTTCTCTCAGCATAGCCCGTGGAAACTTTTTTTTTTTTATATTCTAAAATATTTCTGAGCAGGACGCAGACATCCAATAGCTTGGACCTGACGTCACATACAGTTTATTCATCAAAGTCAGTTTAAAAAGAACAAAGATACATCTGTTTTGCATTGCAGACAGGCAGAAACCCACTAACTGTTTATTAAGAACAGCTACCAATCATCTTCCTCATAGTGCACTTTATAGATCAGACCAAAATAACTTTGGAATATGTGCTTCTTCTGTGTAGACACACAGAAACACTGCGTGAGTTAAGCAGGGGACGGTCTCCCGCTTCCCAGGCTGTGTAGCAGCTTATGCAAAACCCATCACTCTGGGCCCATCCTCCTAGTGTTTCCTCAGAAACAACCACCTCTGCCAGCTGCCAGGCGCCCTACCCAGACACCCCTCATTCACCAGGATGGCAAAAGCAGAGGGCAGAAAGTCTTTAAAGTAATTTAATATTTAGGAAGCATTAACTGTGGCTGAGGAGGCAGCTCGGTCGGTCAAGCTCATGCCTGGCCAGGACTAAGAGCTGAGTTGGACCCCCAGGATGCCCATGCAAGAGCCACATATGGTACCACGGTCTTGTGTTGGGGAATCTGAGAGAAGCAGCTCCCTGCCTAGCACACTGGGGCAGCTCAGGCCTGTCAGAGACACTGTCTCAGAAACAAGGTGGACCATACTCAAGCACAACCTCCTTAGAGGCTGACCTCTGACCTGCCCACGAGTGCACATGTGCACACACGGAAACATGCACTTCTTGTCTCACCCTTTAGGAGGGCGTGGCCTCCATCACCTTCAGCCTTCCCCTCCCTCCCCACAACACACACACAAAGGCAGGCTGGCCCTCAGACAATGCCAGCATGTATTTCTTCCTCTGTGCAACCGGCTTGGACCAGCACAGCTGCAAGCAATCACGGCCTTGCCTCTGAACTCATGTCGGATATGTAGCCCATTCTGCTCCGATGGCATTTTACATTTACTGCCTGGCATATTTAGTCAGCTCTTCTCATGTGTACGTCTGTTTTCAACAAGCAGATAATACGATTTGGGAGATCAGGGAGAGCACCGTCCTTTGTTCTTTCCCTCTGCGCCTTGCCTGTGTCTGCTGATGGGAAGCAGGCAAAGCAGGCAGGAAGAGAGCAGCCCAGAAGCCCTCCCACCTGCAGAGGCCTGCCCACCTGCAGAGGCCCGCCCACCTTCAGAGGCCCGCCCCCCTGCAGAGGCCCGCCCCCCTGCAGAGGCCCTCCCCCCTGCAGAGGCCCGCCCCCCTGCAGAGGCCCTCCCCCCTGCAGAGGCCCTCCCCCCTGCAGAGGCCCTCCCCCTGCAGAGGCCCTCCCCCCTGCAGAGGCCTGCCCACCTGCAGAGGCCTGCCCACCTGCAGAGGCCCACCCACCTGCAGAGGCCCACCCACCTGCAGAAGCCCTCCCACCTACAGAGGCCCTCCCACCTGCAGAGGCATGCCCACCTGCAGAGGCCTGCCCACCTGCAGAAGCCCTCCCACCGGCAGAGGCCCACCCACCTGCAGAGGCCCACCCACCTGCAGAGGCCCACCCACCTGCAGAGGCCCACCCACCTACAGAGGCCCTCCCACTTGCAGAGGCCCGCCCACCTGCAGAGGCATGCCCACCTGCAGAGGCACTCCCACTTGCAGACCCGCCCACCTGCAGAGGCACTCCCACCTGCAGAGG
The DNA here is from genome assembly GCF_947179515.1 of Apodemus sylvaticus. Taxonomy (NCBI): domain Eukaryota; kingdom Metazoa; phylum Chordata; class Mammalia; order Rodentia; family Muridae; genus Apodemus; species Apodemus sylvaticus. Next base: position 80,843,977 of record NC_067484.1, read on the forward strand.
CCCGCCCACCTGCAGAGGCCCTCCCTCCTGCAGAGGCCCGCCCACATGCAGAAGCCCGCCCACCTGCAATCAGGAAGCCTAGGGTTGCAGGCACCCCATCTCACCAGCCAGTGAGATCAATTAAATGACCAAAATGGTCAAGCATATTATAAGTGTACGAGCAATGGGATGTCCGTGAAAGTTTCGTTACCAGCCGGGAGGCCAACCTACCTTAAACAACAACAACAACGACAACAACTGCAAAGGTAGTAGCTGCTCCCTGGTTAGCCACACCTTGCGCCACCTCCTCCCCAGCCCCCATGATCCTACCAAGCCATTCTGGCCTTTCATTTTATCTGGTCCATCAAGCCCAAGTCTCGGTCTTCCACACCATACTCTGGCAGTCAGGTTGGCAGTGAGTGGATTCAGACCAAGAGACTGTTGGTCACAAAGACTTCCTGTGTGCATGCAGGCTTCGTGAAGACTACCACCAAAGCTCTATGGCCCAGAGGAGGAGCAAAAAGACTTCCATAGAATTGTTTCAAGGAATGGGGATACTTACAGGCCAACCAAAGGGCAGAGCTGGGGAGAGTAGTGTCGATCCGCGGGGGACAGTTTCGGGTTATACAGTGAGACTTCTGGAGTACAACCATGTGAATACACCTCACATTACTGAACTATGTGCTTAAATGCCCAACATGGCCAAGCATATTATAGGTATATTTTATACACTTACACACCCTTTTTCTTTCCACATATACACTCTTTAACTTTTTAGGATTTATTTTATGTGTATGAATGTTTGCCTGAATGCTTATACATGAACTTTGTGTGTTCCTGGTGTCTGAGGTGGGGAAGGGACCTGCTGTGGTCAGAAGAGACAAGTCAGATCCCTGGGGTTGGAGTTGGAGATGGTTGTGAGCCATCGTCTGGATGCTGGGAAACAAGCCTGGGTCCTCTGTGTAAGCGAAAAGCACTTTAAACCATCGCACCACCCTTCCAGCCCCACCTCACCCTATCTTTAACGGAACAGGGGTGGGTGCCCATGGTGGTCCGGATCGTGACTGCCTTAGAAGAAGAAAGGCTGTGTTTGTCTGCACTGAGGGGAGAGATGAGCGTGGTGGGCTGCCACACGTGAGTGTCACAGCTTGACCACCATCCTAACACACAGACACTTCCAACATCCTGGGCGGTGACTCGTGAAGCCATGCACTTAGGGGCCCAAACATACCCAGTCTGGGGAATCACTGGGTCATAGGGCGACTGTCACTTGTCCCTGATGCCTTGTGAAGCAACACCAACCATAAAACCATGACAGGGTTGTCATGCAAAGCTCTAACCAATGTCTGTGGAGCGACCTTCCACCTCTGCTCCCCCATGGATCCCCCACATTTCCCTTCGCTAAGCCCATCGACTTTGCTTATTCAATTGTCTTTCCGTTTGTTTATTAAACGTAGGGTGTCCACCATGTCTTAAGGACTGTGGCAGGCAAAAGGAATTAATAATAAACAAGAACAATGGCCCACTCTCATGCAGCTCACAGTATGGGGGAGTAAATAAACTTTTGGAATGAACCCTGACACCCAGAGGTACCCAGGATAGAACTAGAGTTTCAGCTCAGCCTCTCTATTGAGCCCTACACACCCTGTCTGAGCTGAATGAGCCAGCCTTGCTCTCCAGTGACTGTCCCTCCTGTCCTCCTACCCAGGTCTCTCTCACATTGAGTCCAAGACCCCTGACATGTCCTGGGCCTCCCTTGAGAGCTCAGCATCCTTTTGTGGTTGCTGAATCACCACCCTGCAGTTTCCAATTGTCTAGTGCATTCCCCAATCTTCCTTTCCACTGTTTTTCCGCTGTGGCCCCTTGTTTGCTCAGAGTAGTAAACCCAATCATGAAAAGCAGCTGGTCCAGACTGTGGGGATGTGCCTGGCTCTGTTTGCTGGTCCCCAGATCTGCTGACAGATAGGATGTGGGTGGGGAAAGGCTAATCAGGAGCAAACAGGGATCACTCTTGCACCTGCTGAGAGGACCACCTGCTGGGCAGAGGGCCATTCTGCCCTGGAAGCAGAGAGGACACCAAAGGCAGAGCATGAGTGGCAACCTCCTCAGCATGTGCCAGGGATAGCGGGAGAGCTATGTGGAGTCTCTGGAGCCAGCTCTGACCTTCACAAGGCACCTGACAGACATCCCCTACAGGAACCACTGTGTAGACATAGCCTGACAGAAGCTCAAAAATACAGAATCTGGAGAGAAAATAAAACATAAAATTTGAAATTCCTTAACCCTGGGCAAAAAAACCCAACAGCACCTCAGTAAGAGCCCAGGCCTTCCCATGGCCAAAGACTGTCACGTATCAGAGGAGGAGAAGTTTCTTGTTTCCTGCCAGCACCTCTCTCTCTGAATTTACTGGCCACCACTGGTTATTAGGATGACAATAATCTAATAGAATGTTGGAAATAACCAATGTTTTATTCATGAGGCTGACTTAAGCATCTAATTTTTTAATTGAGCACAGACAGTCTCCACTGTTGCCTGACTCAGACTGTCTTGCTCTATTTAGCTGATGGTGTCTAAAACATTAGCACATTTCCACATCATATTGGCACAGGCCAGAAATGGTTAGGCTCCAGGACAAAAAGGCATAACGGAGCCTATCCCTCGCCCCATACTATATTGCCACCTGGTGTCAGAGTAAGGAACTGCATGCTGTAGGGAAAAGGGGCAATAGCTTGTGTCTGCTGATTTCCTTGTGGCCTTTGTTTACCTCAAACCAACACAAACTGACTATATGAACTGTACAGTTTGTAATGGAGTTAAATTAGTGGACTAAGGCTGGAGATATGGTTTGGAAATAAAGAGCACTGGTTGTTCTTCTAGAGGACCACAGTTCTATTTTCAGTCCTTACACAGTCACTCACAATAGTCTGTCACATCAGTCTCAAGGGATCTGACTTCCTCTTCCAGACTCCAAGGGCACCAGACATGCATATGGTGCACAGATATACATGAAGGCAAAACACCCATACACATAAAACAACATTTTTTTTTAAAAAAAGAGATTAATGGTGAAGCTGTTAGCTTGTTAGGCCATTTACTTTTTAAAAACTATATCCATCTGTGTGTGTGGGGGGGGGGGGAAGGTAAATGGCACGCATGTAGGGGACAGTGTTCTCTCTTTCCATGATACGTGTCCCAGGAATCAAACTCAGTCCATCAGGCTCGGCAAGCAAGTCCCTTTACCCACTTGATTCCATACCTTACTCATAAGTGCCCACTGTGTGCCAAGCACTGCGGGGCTCCTTGGGTTGGTAAATTGTAGGCTATGAGAGCATTTCAGGAGGGAAGGAAGTGACGGGTTATAAAACCCAAGGGTCTCGTGCACACTGGGGACAGTATCCGGCATGGCATGTGTGCTCAGTTATTGACTGACTGACGATGGACCAAGTGACCTGGGAGTAAGAACACTTAGTCCAGGTTCAGGAGTGCCGATACAAGGAGTTTCAAGTGTGGGTGATGGGGGCATTGCAATGTTTGGGTCGGTTATGGATTACTTATGGAGTGACAGTCCTGGAGCAGTCTGTGCCTAGAGCTTCCCATGACTAAGCGTCAAACGATGACAAAATCACGCACAGCGAGCACGTCCGCATCACTATGACACGTGACGGGACCTAACGTGTGTCCCGCCGTGATGACGACATGCTCCTTCGGAGAAGGGTTCTAGACTGTAGGTCTTGCCATGATGGCCTCCTCTCTAAGCCTCTTTCCACCCCTGATTTCTATCCATTGTCCTACCTATCATAAATCCAGAGTTTTCTTGGAGGATAAAGTAAGGAGACAGGTGCCAGCCATGCAATGCCAAGGTGCCTTGGGCGAGGCTGACGCGTTGAGGAATTCTACACCGCTAACAGTGTGGAGTCATGTGACACCGTTACCAAGCAGAGAAAATAGATACGCACCTTTCTCCTCTCGCTTGCCGCTGCTCCTCCCTTTTGTCTAGATATTCCCGGCTAGCAGAAATGTACAGAGCAAACAAAAAGAGAAGAATAGTATTAGTGCTCGTAAGATTACAAACTAATTACTAAAAGGATATCACAAAGCCCTGCCATGGCCTTAGGAAAGGCAAAACTGTCAGAGTTGAATGCCAAACATTTAGAGAGTATATTTCAGGCATGCTAAATATAGTTCGTTGTTTTTTTTTTTTTTTTTCAGTAAAATGGGGAGGAAATCAGAGAAACAGGAAAACATTGGACTCACTCAGAAACAGCACTCGGCACTGTTTCCACGCCAGGGCCACTGGAAGGCCTTACTTTGTGCTTTCATTTTCACTCACACCCATATAAGTCCAACTCTGTTCAGTTTTAATGGTTCCGTTTTCTCCTCCTGCTGGCAAGGTTCCAACTCTAATCTAAGTTTAAGACTACCTGGTCCTCTGCCTTTCAGTAGACTGTTTTCCTGGAGAGTCTGGACATCGTGGTTGTCTACACTGGGTTGAGGGTACACTAATAACTGGACATAATGAGGCAACACCAGGAGGACTAAAGGAGGTATAGACTGGGGTGAGCACAGCTAGGGCACAGATGTGCACAGATGTGCAGTGCTTAGGCATCCAAACTCACTGCCTTCCATACTAGAAACACAGGAAGCTTAACGTGGTTACTGTAACTAGCTGTCACCTGGTCAGTCTGTCCCGATGGTATCATTATTGCTTGTGGACAAGGGGTCCCTTTGCCTGGCTCTCTGTGTGCTCTTAAATGACACATGACAGGCAATGGACACCGTAGCAGATGGTGGTTGGCGATAACCATCTCTGAAGACAGGATGCTGGAGTGAGTCTGTATGCATGTAAACAGGAGTACGAGTGATTCTAATATCATGACACATTCCCAGCCTGTCTTCCTATGTCACTGGGCTCCGGTGACACACAGGCCAGGGATTAGGGTGTATCCAAGGCTGCCCTTTTCTCACACTTTATCTCCAGTGGGCTCACTGGCCCCCTCTCTCAATTCTACTGCCGGGCTCCTCCAATGGATTCATTATTTTTTCCATGTTGCGGTTATGTGTATTTCGATTTGGCTTTTCTTTGTGTCTTCACAAAGGCTTGTCTTTTCCGTTGTTTCCAGCAGTTTCCATCACTCTGGGCCTTTTTCAGGCCTACTAGTAAAAAGCTTTACTGTAACATTCCACTGTAATACGTGGGGAATAAATTCTAATATAGTTTATATTATAGATCAATGATTTCCAAGGATAACTTGTAATAGAGATGCGTCTGCCTTTACTCGTAGAACGCATCCACAATGGCTGCTTTAAAGTCTGCCTGATAAGTTGTTGCAGACAACCAAGCAAGATCGGGTTCACCTGTGAGCTCTGAGGGAACTGATGACGTTGGCTCCAGCATCAGCTCCAGTTCTCAACTGTTCCTACTGTGCCACATCGGGCAGCAGCCATTCTGGGACCTGGGTGGTGGTCCTCTCTCTAGGCAGTTCTCAAAGCTGAGCTTGTGGTTTATGCTAGGAGCCACACCCGTTCAAATCAAAGATGGGCTGGGGGATCAGGAGTCCATGTTCTTGTGTTCCTTGTTTCTCTCTCTTTCTATCTCTAGGCTGTGTGTGTGTGTGTGTGTGTGTGTGTGTGTGTGTGTGAGAGAGAGAGAGAGAGAGAGAGAGAGAGAGAGAGAGAGAGAGAGAGAGAGAGAGAATTCACCTTGTTTGGCTTTGTGGGTATATGTATCCTGTATCCACAGAGGGCAGTGGAGGAGGATGAGGATCCTTAAGTATCCTGCTTTACCACTCTCCAGCTTACTCCTTTAACATAGTGTCTCTTGCTGAACCTGGGGCAGGCAGGGGTCTAGCAAATCTCAGTAATGTGATTGTCTTCTCCAGTGCTCTTCCTCCCATGGCACAGGGTTACAGGCCTGCATGCTTCCATACTTAGCTATGAGTGTTGGGATCTGAAATCAAGAGCTCACATTCTGTAGCAAGTACTCTTATGCACTGAGCAGCGTCACCAGCCCTGTGTCAGCCAGGGTCCAGCCTTTCTGAGACAGAGGGACTCATAGGCTCAAACTCACTTGGGAAAGACAGGATGGCTGACCAGCGAGCCTCCTCACAGGCATCCTCCTGTCTCTGCCTCCCTGGCACTGGGATTCCAAGTGCATGCCACCACAGACAGGCTTACCACACAGGTTCTAATGGTTAAAGTTGGTTTTCATGCTTTCATAGAAAGCACTTAATAATCCCCCCACCCCAGCTCTCTCTGGTGGTGGTCTTGTTTTCTCTTGAGGCAGAGAGACACGTATCCTACTTTAAGTGATTTTCAATAAGACTTTGGATGTATAACTTCATCCTTGAATTTTCTGCATATTTTGAGGCAATTTCCCAGCTGCTAACTGGTAGTAAAATAGGAGATTTCTCAGATCCCATAAATCAGGGAGTGTTTAACTTGTTCCAGGGATTTTTTTTTTTCCTAAACAACTTCTGGAACTGCCTCAGAAAGGTTGCGGACAGGTTGATACATCTGTGTAGCACCTGGTAGGATTCTGACAGCTCGCGGCATTCCACGCAAAGCGTGGCCGGAAACGATGTTGGTTTACTCCATGCCACCTGATTATCGCTGCTCGCCAAAGCCAGGCTTAGCCTTCTACCCAGAGACTTGGGGTGCCTGCATGCCCAAGTGGCACTTCAGCAGCCTCACAACTCTGCTCATATCTAGGTCATTTCTACAGTAACACATGTTCTTCCTGGCCTCTGGGGAAGCCAGAAGTCACTGGGTCTGTACCTTCTCACTGCCTGGGCCTTATGACCTCTGATGATGCAACCAAGCATCAGTGGGGGCATTTGCCAAAGAAGGAAGAAATGGGAGGCAGAGATGGGGAGAAACATGAAAGAAAGGAAAAGTGCTGGTCCTGTGGGAGGGCTAACAAGAAGGGAAATGGATACGGAAGTGTGTGGAAAAGCAAAAATGTCGGGAGATGGAAAAGCAGAGATGAAAGAAGGGTGGGGAAGAACCGTGTAAGGGAAGACTCAGGGTTGTGCATCCTGCAAAGTAGGGCAGGAGGAATCCAGGGAGGGGACAGGAAGGAGCAGAGCTCAGAGGATAGAGAGAACAGGCAACCTGGCAAAGGGGGGATGCAGAGAGACACTGGGCTCAGTGGAGAAAGAGATCTAAGACATGGAACCTTCAATGGGCCATGTCCTGGGAAGCATCCACAGACAGAGAGCAGGAAATCAGGGATAATGGGCCGGAAGAGACTGGTACAAAACTTCCTCCACAGGAAAATTCAATAGATATTATATAAGATAAAGTTTATCAGATATGTATATACATGTATAATGCATACATATAATGATCATGTGACGGCTACTGGGAGCAAAGAATAAACCAGAAAGTTGGAAAATAGATTTTTTTTCAGACATCCAATAGGCTATAAATAAAACATGAGGACCTTCAGGGAGAAATAGCAAATTACATTGAGGCAATTAGGCTCCGTGTCCTGGGTAAGGCCACTGTAACTGTCAGTGAACCAAGGATGCTCAGCACCCTAATTGTATTTCGCTGTCTGCGCTTCCTGCCACATGGCTACAAGAGGCCGGGATGCTTCCAAGCGGCCTGCCGCAGGTGATCTTACTCCTCTTCAAAGCTACAGACAGAACAGGGAGCCAGCGAGCTGCTTCCTGGCCCACTTAGGAAGCTGCAGCTCACAGTCGAAATAACAGTAAAATCCTTACTTGAATTTGTTCCTTTCTTCCCGTTCTATCCTCTGCAGTCTTTCTTCTCTCTCCTGCCGCCTCCGCTCTCTCTCGGCTGCCAGTGACTCTTGGTGCTGCCTAAACGAGGACGTGAGAAGGCCACTTGGTGATGACCTGAAAACACAACCAGTCACGTTTCAATGGCCTGGCCTACGCATGCAAACATGGAGCAGGGGCCAGGGGGGATGGCTCAGTGGTTAAATCTCCCACCCTGTGAACGTGAGGCCAGAGCTCAGATGCCTACAACCTGTGTAAATGATGAGTTATGGAATGGTAGCCTGCCTGGAAACTCCAGTCTAGGAAAGGCCCCAGAGAAGGCTGTCTAGCAAGCCTAGCCACAGTTTGCAAGCTTTGGGTTTGTTTCAGAGACCCTGCCTTTGTGAGTGAAGGTAGAAGAGTCAAGGAGGACAAATCTCAACATTGGCTTGGGCTTCTAACATGCATGTACATATGAATATGTACTTCCTAACATACATGTAGAAAAACATGCATGTACATACATGTATACTACACACACAAGTAGATACCACACACACACACACACACACACACACACACACACACGATTCAGACAGTGAAAGGCATGGAAGCAGGAATCAGTCCCCAGCTTGGTCTGAATGGAGGGTCCAGCACCTGTTTAGTGCTTACGTCTCTAGGCATCTCAAAGCTTTCTATTGCACGAGCCTTATGTGTGAATGGTGATAAGAAAACAGTTTCACATGCTGGTAGGACTAGAAAGGGCAATGTATATAAAACATCAAGCAACACGCTTGCCTAATGAGTGATCATCAGTTACAGTCATGGGAACCACTATAAATAGAAATCAATAAAAAGACATAACATATATATATATATATACATAAATTTATACAATAGATAGATACTGTTATATTTAAAATTTGTTTATGTTAAGACTTTGATAAACTAGAATTGACTTTCAGCCTAAAAACTATTCTGTTTATATATTTTACCATATACTATCTTCTCTGTGTACATCCTGAAGTAACAGTGTCATCTTAAAACATGGTGTTCTGAAGATAGACAGACAGAAAAGACATGACAAGGGCCTAAAGAAAACAAATCCAATTAAGGAAATTTTCTGCAGTGTTAAGAATTATCCAAGGACATTCTGCATGCCGAAGGTTAGCTCTCACTCTTGGCCAGAGTTCATGTAAAAACTGGACCCTTCTCAGCTGCGTGGAGGCCCACGGTGGGGTGCCACTGCTATGGGGGTCACAGAAAATGTTATGAAAGAGAAGGGTGGGGTGTGAGAAGACTAGGAAAAGTTTAAAAGGGGGAGAGCTGGGGAGTCAGCTGGGTCTCTCAGAAATGAAATACACTGTGAGCAATTTTTGCTTTCACTCGTCAACTGAACCTTCCAAGTATATTTTCAGCACCAAATTCATACACGAAAGAATAAAATGAAGCCAAGGTTTTAATTCTCTTAAGCTAATACATATCTGAATCACTACCTCTAAAGGACTTTTTAGGGAACTTTACAAATGAGTCTATTATTACTATTATTATTATTATTAGTAGTAGTAGTAGTAGTAATAGTATTTTGAATAAGAACAAAGCAGAGCATTGTTTCATGAAATGTCAAAATTCATTTCAATATCCACAGCAACCAGGGTGAACGTGAACTTGGTACACAATTGAGATGTGGTCTGATGGAAGGAGGTCATTATTCAGGATGGACACACACACACACACACACCAATGGGAGCACTGACAAACAAGGCAACAGATGGTGCTGATACTAATGTCAGACATAAAACAAAATGTAGACAACTCTTTCTCATACCAAACACATGCACACACACACACACACACACACACACACACACACTAAATATTTGAGAAAAAACATATACAAAAGCAACCTGTGCTATGAAGTGTTACACAATCTGTCTTCTCTTTGCTTCAGAATCCAGGTGATGACCCAAGCCTTGGTCTTCACATGCACTCTCTGACCTGAGATAAATGCTCCCTTCCCCATTGGCTGAGACCATTTGCATCCAGTTTCCTGACAGCAATGGCATTTCCCCAAACCTCAGCCTCCTCTTAAGAATCCTCATCTTAAGAATCCTTGTCTAAGCATTTCTTATGGAAGTTTGCCAGGAATCCAGAAATCTCCTACATGGTAATAAGCAATGAGGAGTATTTTCTCTATTTTCTTCTTGATATTTAATCTTCAGCATTTGGTTTTGTTTGAGAGGGGAGAGAAATTTGAAGGACATTGTTTTTCTCATAAGAATTAAGCATTATTTCCATTATGCTAATGCTGGTAATAAAGGATTAATTCCAGAAAGAATTGAAATACTTGTTAGAGAAAATGATTTTCTTAGATTTGGAAGTAAGCAAGTCCTTTTGCTCCATGCCATGGGAACAGTCATTTTTTCCCAAGACTCTCCTGCTTTCCCTTAGAAAGGCAGTCTACTCAATAAACTGAGGCAACCAGTCCAATGCTAACCGTAAGAGGTTTGGGCTGTATCTTAGCTCCTAACAGAACCAACCAATGCCCTGGGCTGAGTGAAGGAAAATGGAGCTGATGTGATCTAAAGGGAGGGTAGGGGTTCTCCTCAGCAGTCTTTTGATGATGAGTTGGCACCATCTTGATCTAAGATTCTGTGGACAGACTAAACATGACATTGGAAGTGTTTCTACAGACAAAGCTGAGAAAAACAGGAGAGATGAAAGTTAGCTTCAGTTTTAGAAGCATTCAAGGCAGTCTCAGTCTGCCAGCTAGCCTGTCGCTGCTGAGTCAAACGATGCCTTGAGCACCAGGCGGAGCTCAGTCTTGTTGGTTTATTGCACAGTAAATTTGGATGTATGCACAGTATCTTCTAGAAACAGGCCTTGGTGGTACAGGTTAGAGATAGGGTTTCCCCTCACAACTGTCTTTGGAGAGATAGCTCAGTTGGAGAAGTTATATCCTTGCAAGTACAACGATGTTAGTTAAACCCCTAGAACCTACATTTAAATAAACAACGCCAGGCATGGTGGCATGTCCCAGAACTCAGGAAGAAGAAAAAAGCAAATCCCGGGCGGGGGGGGGGGGGTGTCGCTGGCCAGGCAGCCTGGTCAACATGGCAAACCCTAAGCCAATGAGAGAACCTGTCTCAAAAAGACAAAATGGACAGCTCTAGAGGAACAGCATTCAAGGTTGTCTTCTGCCTGCCATATACACCTCTCTGTCTCTGTCTCTGTTTCTCTCTCTCTCTCTCTCCCTCTCTCTTTCTCTCTCTCTCTCTCTCTCTCTCTCTCTCTCTCTCTCTCTCTCTCTCACACACACACACACACACACACACACATGCACGCCTACACACCTACACGCTTATAGACTCACTCCCCCAACTGTTGAATCCGAGCTGGTCACATGGCTTGTTTTGTTCAACACAGCAACAGAACCATCGCTTAGAAGCCTAGTATTGGGTGGTGTTTCCACACAGATGCACGCCCTTCTGTTAGCCTTGGGAGTCCCCCAAGCACAACAGTGTAAGCAGGACTCAGAGAGGTGGCTGCACAGTCAGCCTTGTGCTGTGGTCTCCTGTCACCCAGCTAAGAGCCGAGAATTGCTCCATTTAGATACAGCCAGTAGTAAGCCCAGGGAGACCAGCTAATCGACAACACCTGAGTAAATCAGGTTAGAACCAGATTATCTACCAAAATAAGCATGGCCAATATTACCAGGGAAGAGAACCAGGAGGTAACACACGGCTGTTACTTCTAAGAACTAATTTTAGATGTTACTTATGTGCTCTTGGGCTGACCCAAAGGGGATGGGTCATGGGAACATTCTATGTCTGATCAGAAGAAGCTGGCAACCTTTTGCAGCCTCCAATGAAATCTAAATGTAGGAACAATAAAACTCGCTCCATAATCTTACCTACTTGCTAAACTCACCCCCATCACCACACTCGATAGTCTGCTGCCAACAAGCCATTCGAGATAGAGATTCAAGTTCTCAGAGGTGTCATGACTCAGTCAGGGAAAAAAATATCATGTTCAATACAGCTGGGACTAAGAAAGCTAAAAGTGCAAGACCTCAGAAAAGTATGTCACACAACCAAGCCAAGAATGAACGAATATTGTGTTCCACAAGGTAAGATTTATGATATAGTGATTCAAAGATGCTGATGTATGAAAAGGTGTGTGTGTGTGTGTACATAAACTCAATGAGTCACACAATCAATATGAGCCCAGCTGAAAGTACAAAGTGGCACTGCAGGAAACTGACTGGTGGATTTGAACAAACAATGGCAACAGTATTCAATAAGCAACACATTTTAAAAACAAGGAAAAGGAGACTCCATAGAGTAGCAGTGAAGCTAGGAAAGTCACTTGACATGAAACTAGAGCAATGGTAAGGAGAGAATGCTGAAGAAAAAAAAAGACACTGAAAGTGTCCCAAATAACAAGAATTATAAAGCATCAGGCCCAAGGATTTCATTAACTCGCAAGTGCAAGGAATATCAAGAAAACCGTATCAACACATATCAAATTCCAACTGCTAAGAATCAATGACAAAAGGATAACTTTAAAGACAGCCAGAGAAAACAGATACACGACACCAAGAGCAACGGTGAAGGTGGCAAATTCTTATCAAAAATCGAATAAGGCAGATGACAGAGTGTAACCTAAGAGATGAAAGCACAGCAAGAACACCATCAATATCCTTCTTTGGGGGCCCAGGGTAAAGAGAGTTTATTTAAACTAGAAAATGTATTTTCTTTAAAGTGTAGAAGTGGAAAATTCCTTATGATAATAGACACACATGCGGAAACAGCTACCTGGAAACACGTATAATACATTAAAAAGAAGACTCACCCTCCACATATACTCTTGGTCTAGAAATTGCAGTTCTAAATACATCCTGTAGAAGTTACAGGGAGTTTGTAAGGAAACATATTATTCTTTTGACAGAAAGACTTTTACAGAAGCCTTGGGGCTGTTGCTGTAGCTCCTGATACAGCCCAGAGAGTTATGCAATGTTTCTGTTATTATTTACAGAAATGCAGACATTTTGTAATTGACCTTTTAAATTGTTCTTTGGACTAATTTATCTAGAATACTTTCCATGCAAAGATACACAATTTCCACATGCCTGTTTTATTCCTTCCTTTATTAGATATTTCAGTCATTTTATTTTACCATAATCAGATTGTTGAATATGTTTTTAGACAAAGAATTGGTTAGCTTTTCTTTCCTATTTAACATGCCATGGCTTTCTGTTAATGCTTCTAAGACAAGGTAAAGTGGAGATGACATAATAGTTTTTACTGCACTTTTTATCAAATCTCGTGATTATAAACTCATCAGTTAAAATCTGACAGATGTACAGTTATTGGTCTCCCTCAGGTTTTTTAAATTTTATTTTGGGATAATTTTTCTTTTCTTCTTTCCCCTTTTATCTTCTCTTACACTATACCTTGACTATAGTTTATCCTCCCTTTACCCCTCACCACCTGCCTTTCCCTTTTGATCCACTCTTCCTTTCTGTCTCTCATTAGAAAAGAATAGGCTTCCAAGAAACAGCAACCACACTTGAAAAAATAAAATATAACAAGATGAAGCCAAAGCATCACATTGAAGCTGCACATGAGAACCCAGCAGGAGGGAACGTGTCCCAAGAGCGGGCATGAGCGTCAGAGTCCATTGGTTTTCATAGTCATGAGTCCCATAACAATACTAGGACTGATAACTGTAATATACACGCAGAAGACTTGGTGCCAGCCCATGCAGGCCCTGTGCTCGTCACTTCAGACTCTGAGTGCACATGTGCCTTGCTTAGTTGAGTCACAGGGCTTGTTCTCCAGGTGTCCTCTGCTCCCTCTATTGATAACCTTCATTGTCAACTTGAAGAGATTCAGATTCACCATGGAAACAAACCTGTGGGGGAGTCAAAGAGGAAACACCCATCCTAAATGTGGTCAGTTCCATTCCTTGGGTTAGAAACTCCTATACAATATAAACGAGAAAGTGGTCTGAGGACCAGCGTTCATCTCTCTGCAGTTTGACTGCAGAAATACTGAGACTAGATACCTCAAGCTCTTGCTGCTGTGACTGTGCCCCACCCCCAACTCCCACAATGGACTGGGAGCCCAAGCAATCCTTTCCTTCCTGAAGTTGGTTATGTCAATTACTTTGTTATAGCAGTAAGAAAAGCAACCAACACATACACCTGGCAATATATACATATACTGAAAGAAAAAGTAAAAAAAAAAAAGAAAGAAAAAAGACCTTTCCAGATATAACACAAGAAGAATATAAAGTCTAGATTTACAGTATAAGAAATTCTAGCAGAAGGTAAATGATACCACCTAGCAACTTTGATTCACATAAAAAAGAAAAAGAAAGAGGCACATATTCTTTAAACATTATTTAAAGACAACAAACTATTTAAAACAAGCAGGACAGCAATGCACTGTGGGACTACAATGCATATGAAAGTAAAGACAAAAGTATACTTATAGGATTGTATGAATACAGTTAGGATGAATACTGTAAATGTTGAAAGTGTCAACATTAAATAGTAGTGTTGCTACAAATAAGGCAAGAAATGAAACCCAACAGACTAATAAAAATAGACACTAGAAACTGGCAAAGGTAATTAAGTGGAAAAAACAGATTAAATAAATATAATAGCAATTATATAAACCTAAATTTAATTCAATCAATAATCACATTAAACACTCAGCAAGAAGAGATTGTCAGTTTAGACTTTTGAAAGCCCGTAAATTGCCTATACTAATTCCACTTAAATAAAAAACATAATTTATGTACAAATGAAAATATGGAAAACATTCATTCATGATTAAAATACTGTGTCAGTGATAAAGCAGGTCATTTCAACATGATAAAGGACCACAGTCACCAAGAGAATGTAACAATTATGAACATTTATGTACCAATAAATGAACTTTGACATAAAGAAGAAAATTAATATGGAAGAGATAAGTAAATATAAAATCATAGGATAGGATCTTGTCACTATTTTCTTGGAACACTGAAACATATCAGCGCACCAACTGACACTCACCGGATATTCCACCCAACATCAGGTAGCACATTCTTTGCAAGTGATCATGAGAAATTTTCTATGAGAGAAGATAGCCTGAGCTATGAGGTAAAACTTGCCAAGTTTAAAAGAATTAAAGAAGATAAAAGTAAGTTATTTGACCTCAATTTCATTATTATATAATGATCTCAATATTATAATAGAATTAAAGTTTATCCTAGAATGTTGGTTCAACATTCATAAGTAAATAAATCTGATAAATCTTATAAATAAACTTAAAGATTAAAAATCAAATGATCATTTTTATATTTACAAAAATCAACATGCTTTTATGATAAAGTCCTAGAAAGAGTTGGCCTAGAGGGAACATAAATCAACTTAGCATTATACATGGCAAACACACAGCTAATGCAATCCTAAATGAAGAAAAACTCAAAGCAATCTGTAATTTTAACTCCTTTGCTAGATTCTTTGTAGATTCTTTCACTCTTTTCCACCCTTTCAACCCCCTAAGACTAGATAGGAGAGAAAAAAAGATAGAGGGGAAAAAGGGGTGATGGGCGATGTTATCATTAGACCTAATCCTGCTGATTAGGGGTATTCAGTCCCTTAGGGCAAGTTTGATCTTTGCAGTCAAGCTATCTAATTTCTTCTTTTCTTTCTTTGTGCACTACTAGTTAACAATCCATGAGTAACTGCTACCCACCAACAATCCACTCCACCTCCCTTGGGCCCCAGCATTTATATAAGCTCTCAAAATTTCCCAGAATTCCAAATGTCACACAATCACAGAAACTATCTGCTGCTGGGAAGATCACCCCCCTGCTAGAGCACAAGATAAAACATATTTAGCTACTGTGGGCAATCTGAAACAACCTGGTATCCCACACCTGGATTAAAATGAAAATATATTCTTATAATATTTCTGAGTTTTTTTTAAAGAAACCAAAATGCCAAAATTGTCACTATAGCAATCTTAATAAAATTAGTGATGAGACAGAGCTGTCCACTACTCTAATGCCCTTTTCAAAATAGTGCTGAAATCACTTGCTGGAGTAATAAGGCAAGAAAAGGAAATTAAAGAGATACAAACAGGATAGGAAGTCAAATTATCCCATTTGCAGATGATGTTATACATGAGAGAATTCAAAAGTTCTACCAGAAAATGTCTAAAGACAATCACTAATCTCAGCAGAGGGGCAGGGTGCAAAATCAGCTTTAATACTCAATACCCTTTCTATACAACAAGCACATTAACAGATCAGGAACAAACTCCTATATGCAATAGCATCGAAGATGATAAAATACTTGAAATAAAACTCCCTAGAAAGGTGAAAGACCTCTACAATGACAATGTCACATATTTGAAGAAAGAGATGGGCACTAAAAAATGGAAAGACATCCCTGCTCATGGACTGGGAGAAATAATGTTGTAAAAATGACCATCCTACCAAAAGCAATTTATAGAATCATGACAGTAACCAGCATTACAAGATACACGGAAGGGTGCAGTAACTGATACATACATATATCAGTAGCAACTGAAAGCTGTCTGATTAGACTTAAGGTCCACTTAGCAAGTAGAAACTCATGTTAGCAGCTTCCCATTGCTAGGGAACTTAAAAAAAGGCCATGAACTTTAAAAAAGAATCTACTATTGCTAGTTTGCTAGACCCACATAATCCCTTACTAGATGAGTGTGGCTACCACCCCTCATCAGAGAAGTGTCTCTTACAGCAAGTGGAGATCATCATGAAAAACCACAACCGGACACAATTAAAAGATCAATGGATCATATAGAACCCAGCCCCAGTAGACACACATCTCCATCACAGCCTCTGTATCTGTGGCTCAGAGAACATCTCTGAGAAGGGAGATGGAAACACTGTAAGTACAAGGACACCAGGAGGTCAACTGTGAAACAGTCTCTCCTAGACACGGCCATGAAAACAAGATGGGAACAGTGGCAGTAGAAATAGACATGCTAACATGGAAAGGGGAAAGCATTGGGGGGCTGACCCCTAGACAAAGAACTACAGACAGCTCAATGACTACTGGGAAATGGAGAGTTAGCAGCTCCCAGGGATGAACCCCCTTACTGGTTGCCAAATTCAGTGTGGTCGGCCTTGAAACTATACACATAGAACAACAAAAATGGATTCAGTAGGTTATATTTATATGAAATTGTGCATACATATTTGCACAGACACACACACACACACACACACACACACGTGTGTGTGTGTGTGTGTGTGTGTGTGTGTGTGTGTGGCATAATATAAGCAATAATAATAAAAAGAGAAGGAAGCTGAGAGCTGGGTATCATGGGAGTAGTTCAAAGGAGGCTGGGAGCTGAGGGAGGAAAGGAGAGGGGAAGGTAGAATAATTCTATTTCGCTCTAAATAAAAAAATGTAAAAGATTTTAAAGAAAGAAAAAAATGTTTTTTGAGCTTGATAAAATGTATAAGCCTCTAGCCAGAATCATAACAAAAAAGGACATAATCCCCAGTACCAAGCACAGAGAGATGACATCACTGCAACAGGTATAAACATTGAAAGAACAAGGGGCAGCTGTAGACAATTGTGGGCAATTAACTCGATACATCACACTAAATAGAAAAGCCCCCCCCCCCAAAAAAGACAAAACCCACTGAAACACAATGAGAAAGAATAGGAGGAGCTTATGGGTTCATAGTGGGGGAGCATCTGCTAAAGAAACCAAATGCATGCTTACAAGCCTTTCCAGAAAAAAGTCCCAGTCCAAGATGTCTTTGCTGGCAAATTCTAAAGACTATTTAAGGAAGAAGTGGTTCTGAGTCCAAAGAACAGCTCTAGAGAGCCGAAGAAATCCATTTCATCACATTCTGTGAGGCTGGAATTACACCAGGGTGCAATCATTTCGGAAATAGTTTAGTGATTTCTTAAAACATGATGCATAACCTACTGTATGGCTCAGTCATTCCAACCTCATTCATTTCCCCGAGAGAAATGAAAGCGTGCGCAGAACTGCTCACTGTCGAAATCACAGTGATGCACGCCTTTGATCCCAGCACTTGGGAGGCAGAGGCAGGCTGATTTCTGAGTTCGAGGCCAGCCTAGTCTACAGAGTGAGTTCCAGGACAGCTGGAGCTACACAGGGAAACCGTCTCGAAAAACAACAACAACAACAACAAAACCCAATGAAGTCACTGATAACCCAATGGTCCACCAACGGGGGAAATCATAGAGTCACGATGGAGTGGATTTCACCCAGCAATGAAAGGGAATGACTGTTGAGACACTTTTGCTAAATAAAAACACTCAATCCCCCAGGGGACTGTGGCATCTTGTTAATAGAGAACTCATTTAAGTGCATGGATGAATCTATAATGACAGTGGTTATCTAGGGATGGAGAAACACAAAAGTAACTATAAAGGGACATGGGAACATTACTGCAAGTGATAGATGTGACCATGTGGGGTACTTCAGTGGTGGGAATGGCTTTGCTGGGACAAGCATGGCAGAATTCCTATGGAATTTTTATTTGGCAATTTTACTGTGAAAATGGCTGAGAAAATACCCTTTGGTTAGTAAAATAAATAAAACACAATATTATTGGTTAAAAAAAAAAGCAAACATTTTCCTCATAAAAATGTAATCTCTGATTTAATATTAACAAAAAGTCAAGCAAATTTCTTTTACTGTAATTTTCACTTAATTCATGTGGAAAATGCAATAGAAAGATTTAATACTCACAAAACAATAGAACAAAGATACTTATGGTCAACAGTGAGATGAGAGCCTTGTCTCTCCCACTGACCCCCCCCCCCCCCACCATGAAATGGTCACATGACCTAGGGACTAAAGAATGACATGGCTGAGGGAATTCTGGTGAAGAAACTGTCCTAGCTCACAGCTGTAGCACTGAGCCCTTCAGTGCCACTGTTAAGAATGATCAGGTGGCAGGCCCAAACTGCTCACTTCACAAATCCAGGAAGAGAGAAAGGAAGGAGTCAGAGATCCGTAAAGGTCCTTCTCTCAGCTCAACTTCGTAAAGACTCAACAACCTACTGAGAGTTTCTACCATTAACCTACCTTTGATGGGCACTCAACTTTCAAGTCACAGTACCCTGTGCTAGGAAATGTAAAAAACAAACAAACAAAACAAAAACAAACAAAGTGATGAAATGAGCAGATCCCAGAGCTAACTCCAAGACCATGCCTCTGTACTCTGTCACCATAGTGCAACCCTGGGGCCACCTGCTGTCCAGAAGGCTGTAACCTGCAGGCTCCTCAGCTTTGGAGCCTGCACACTTTGTGTCTACACAGCTCTGAGCTTCCAGGCCACAGGAGGGAGGCATAGGGTCCACCCCCGGGAACTAGGGAGGTTGCTCCCCCAGGGCGTCTCACATTACCTGACTGGCTCATGAGCAGGCACAGAGCCGTTCCTTCAGGCCCTGCCTGTCCTCAGGCATCAGCCATCTCCTGGCCGCTATTGCCGGCCATGACCTTGGCACTGAAAGCGTCTTGTCTGTTCTCTCCTTCTCTCTGAATTTCCAGCCTTGTGTCCAAGACCATGAGCTCTCCAGCACAAAGGAGGCCAGTCCTCTCTTGTCGTGGCTCCAGGTCCCCATGGCTTCAGTCTCCTCATTCTCCTGGCAGCTTCCAGAAGCACTGACTGCCACCAGCTGTCTGGCAGGTCTGGCTGACGGGCTGACAGGCTGACATCCATCCTGCCCGTCTCTGGCTCCCACTTGGGGCCAGTGCTTTCTCTGTTTGCACACTTGCCTCATCTCTGAACACCGGACTTCCTCCCCACCATCTCCCACTCATCCAAGTTCTTCAAAATCATGATTTAAAAGAAGGCATACTCATTCTGTCTCCCTAGCTCATCTTGACTGTCTGTCCCTACCCCCAACCTTTACTAAGTAAATCTCAGGGAAATTGCAATATGCCTTTTGCTGGCAGCCCAGCTTCACACACTCCTTGAAGGAAGGCTCTTCCTGCTTGCACGGCCTACCCTCCCCCACCCCGCTCCCAGCTCTGGATGTCTTTTCTTAACTCTTTTATGAAGGCTCACATTCTTCAAGGTAGTCATGATGATGGAAACTCTGTATTTGTTTGCTCCCTTTTCTACCATAAGTATGTAATTCCTAGGACTCGAAGGACTGGGTGTGATTGCAGCAATGCTGGAG
This sequence comes from Apodemus sylvaticus, assembly GCF_947179515.1. Classification (NCBI taxonomy): domain Eukaryota; kingdom Metazoa; phylum Chordata; class Mammalia; order Rodentia; family Muridae; genus Apodemus; species Apodemus sylvaticus. The sequence continues at coordinate 80,863,897 of NC_067484.1, forward strand.
TGACATGTCCAAGCACAGTGTGCACACTCAGTAAGTAGCTGCTCTGTGCACACCACTAGTTCATAGGACTAGTGTCACCTGCACAACACACAGCTGTCCAAAATCAAGCCAGAAGCACGGGGCCGCCGCTATAAGGCAACACTTATTTATTCCTAGTTGCTAGGCCTGAGGAAAACTACTAAAAACTTGGGGTACATTTTCTCAGTAGATTGAGTGCTTACTCAATCTTCTTTGTAACCTGTAGTCTTTGTATAATGCCAGTGGAGAACAGGGACAACTGAGAATTACATCCCACTCTAAGAGCATGCCAGATAGGGGGTAGTGCCACACAAGGCTTACTTCAAGCTCTTAGGAGGTGCCTCTCAGCTCTGTGAGGACCTGATCCCGTCTGTATTTTCAAATGATTCTTGACCCTCCTTGTTATAGACCTCATTTAAGCCTCAATATTATGCAAAACCTGCTCTCATTTGCAAACAGAATTATAATAAGGATACTTAAGGTTACTGACCACATCCTCTATGTATATGAGAGAGAAGAACTATGCAAATTCCAGAAGGAAGAAAACAGGAAACAAAGGTTACAAGCTTTAGCAAAGGTATAGGAAGAGGGTGGGTGAGCTGGTTGTTGCACTGTGAAGACTGGGAAAGCAGAGCTTCTGGCCATAGCTCACCCAGCAGGAAGGACACACAAGAGGCATAAATTCCAGCAAGAGCATTGCTGGAGTGTAGAGCCCTGAAGGCAGAAGACCAAGAACCTGGGGTCTTCTGTTCAAGAACACTCCCATCAAATACACATAAAACGATCTTGAAAAGTCACATGAATGCCAGGTTCTCCAGGCTACAGTCCTGCTTGCTATATTCTCCAAGTCCTTTAACAAAGTGACCAGTTGACAGAGGTCAGCCACCTTCACTGGTTTTACAGGCCCAATGTCTGAGGCCACAGGAGGTAAGGGAGCACCAGTTTACAAGCCTGGGGATAAAGGTATAGGTACAAGTGCTGAAAACTGGAGCAGAGGCACGGGAGTGTGTATCAACAACACATTCAGTGTGGACAAGTCAAGGACGTTATATGGAACAAATGCCATTTTCTTTGGTCTTAGCATATGAAGAGGAATCAAACAAGGTGACCAGAGAGAACACACACTGAGTCTGAACGGGAGCCTCTGGACATCCTGGGATGTTCAGTGGATAACTTCCTTGGGGCTAAAGTACCATTAGAATGTGCAACAAGGTCCACTACAGAAAGCAAGTTCAGTTAGTCACTGGCTCAAGGTTGATGAAGGTCCACGCAGAACCCAGATGTGAGAGCCGCCACTGGCAAGCTTAATCACATGGCGCCTACCACTAGACAGCAAGAAGGCAGTCAAGATTCACAAGAAGGAATAGCCACCCACCCAGAGCTGTGTTTTAGAAAGGAAATGGGACATAGCCTATGGCAGTGTCCAATTCCAGGCTTGCGCTAGTTCTTGAACTATAATGGTACTGGTGAGAAGTCAGATATCTAATACATGTGTAGTTAAAAAACGCTCTAGCATGTGTTGAAGGCAGGTGTTCTTGGGTAGGTCGGGTCTGAGGCAGAGCCCAGGGTCTCTAGTGGACAAAGTCACTATGTGGTGTCACCAGATATACACTTACTCCACCAATGCATTCCTTCTTGTCTGCACTTTGGACGGAATGCAACGGATTAATTAGGACCACATTTTGCTTTCCCAAACCTCTTATTGCTTGTAATGAGATTGCTATCAAGACCTAGTGACATGCAAGCAGAATCCCACTGCATGACGAGCAGACGGTTTCTACAACTGGACAGCAGAGCCTCCGCTGTACCGGGTTCTTTTCTGTCAGGGTGACATCAGGTGTCATCATGAAGAAACAGAATGCCCCTTACACTGCAGTCCGTGCTATTTGAAGTTTTCTTTTTCTTAGCAATGTTTAGTTTTGTCTTATTTCTTTATCTAGGTTGATCAACCAATTTACATTTTTAAATGCTCCATTGGAGAGTAGAAATCTCAACTCCACTGACACAATTAAAAGCAACAACAACAAAATATTCTTAGTAGATCAAATGATAGAACACAGCCAGCAAGTATTTGGGATCCAAAAAATCACAGAGATCACATCTCTGTAAAGAACAGTGACTTGGAATCCCAGACAAGGAGAACATTGAGATGCGTGCAGATTCTAGCAAGGCCAGCACAAGAGTTAAGCCAAAGCAGACAAGGAACGGAAGACGGGAGCACGGGGCTCATGCAGAACCAAAGGTCCATGTGCAGAAAGCAATTAGGATGGGGAGGGCACCAGTGCCAGCAAGCTACACACAGGACAGAAGTCAAAGGCGTGGCTAGTGAGTGGGTGGGTACAGGGAGAGCAGTAGCATCCAACACAAGAAGGAAATAAATGAAAATGGAGATGACTGGTCACATAGCACAGAGGAGTCACCCCACAACTAAAGCAGGTGGGTTTCCAAGGGGGTCAAAGGAAATGAGAAATCAGTGAGGGGCTTCTGATGGAAGCAGAAGCCACTGCTTTAGGTCAACTGCCTGGCCTCCATACCCCCAAATAGTTCTGTGTCCTTGATTTCAGCATTGCCAATCCTCACTCAAATTCCACAACAGCACAGATGAAAGCAAAGCTACAGTCATATGCCAGTTGCAAACACTGGGAAGGAGGAGGGCAGACTCTGGGAAGAGGGGAGCTCCTGATAACCTAGAATGGTTGATCCAAAGAGAGGGGCTTTGAGAAGAGATGGGAGTTGCTCCCCAGGAACTGGTCTGTACATATCAACACATAAACAAACCTGCCTTCCTTCCTGTTGGTATAAGAGAAATATAGTATTGGAACAAAGGGGAAAACTGAAGTTGGAACCCTTCTTTTGCCAAATTAAAATACACATAAAATACATAGGTATGAAAATCTAGAAAAAGTAATGGTAGAAAGGAAACACAAGAGAAACAGCTTTTTTCAACAGAAACACAAAATCCAGACCATGGAAAGAACTGATGTCTAGTACATTTACCTGGTAGAGTTGAAATTTACCTACCTGTGAGACTGTCTAATCGGCATATTCTAATATTGTCTATGAGATAAACCTATGGGCATGCCTGTGAGAAAGTTTCTATATTAGGTTAATAAAGATGAGGAAACCCACCCTTAGTACAGAAGGCACCATTTCGTGGCTGGGGTCCTAGACTAAGTAAAGGGGATATCATAAGCAGGTTGCCCATATGCACCAGTCTATACTTTTTGATCACAGATACAACATGGTTAAGTGCTGCCTGTATATGCTGCCATGCCTTTTCCATAATGATGGACTGTCTTCTTCAACTGTGAGCCATAGTAAATATGTCCTTAAACTAATGCAACATCAAAAATTTCATAAATAGAATTTAAAGGATCCATTGTGGCTTAGGAAGTGCTTTTGCAACACAAAATGAAAGGAGCCCCAGGACAATGAGCCAGGAATAGAAAACAGAAAACATTCAACACAACACAAATAAGAGAAATGCAAGTTACAAATTTGCTGATGTACAACTACACAAGCAGAGATTTACTATCTCTTGACAAAGATGAGAAACTAGGCTCTCACCAGTATATTGAAAATCAACATTAATAGGCCTTATGGATCACACTTTAACAAAAATTCATCAACATTTAAAAAGCATAACCTTTTTTGAGATTAGATCTCATATAGCCCAAGATGGCCCCAAATTCACTATGTAGCTAAGGATGATCTTTTATTAAAAATCCTTCTGCCTCTACTTCTTGAAGTGCTGAGGCTATATCACTATTTTGATTTACTAAGTCCATTTTTAGGAATTATATTAGGATCATCCTTTAGATAATCACACATGTACAAAATGACATGTTCTAAGAAGTACCCCCCATATGATATGTATTAGCAAAAGACTGAGGTGTATTAATATGGGTGGGCTGGTGGGAAACAGCATGCAGACAAACAGTATGGTGACCTGTTAAAAAGAATGTTTCTGCTCCAAGCACTGCTAGGGAAGGCGCACCAAGACAGGTTCATCAAGAGCACAGAAAGGTAAAACAAGGCAAGAGAAGGATTAGATGCCATGTGAACATCTCTGTAAATGATCCAGAACATCATTGTCATTATATAGATATATGCCAGTCCCAGAAGCACACACACAGAGAATCACTAGGATTGTCCCTTCCTAAGGATAGGAAGAAGTGCCACTACCACTGTCCTTCCTCCTAAACTTAACATTTAATACAGCATGCATGGGACATGCATAGAACATTCCATGAATTCTAAAAATCTTAATCTGTGTTATTCTCTAGTAGTGTCACTCCTGGGGTTATATACTCAAAAAAGTTAAATTCAGGATCTTAAAAAGTTCCTGAACAGAATACCAATAACTTATGCTTTAAGATCAAGGATTGACAAATAGGACCTCATAAAATTACAAAGTTTCTGTAAGGCAAAGGACACTGTCAACAGGATAAAAACGGCAACCAACAGACTGGGAAAAGATCTTTACCAATCCTACATCTGATAGAGGACTACTATCCAGTATATACAAAGAACTCAAAAAGGTAGACTCCAAAGAACCAAATAACCCTATTAACAAATGGGGTACAGAGCTAAACAAAGAATTCTCAACTGAGGAATACTTAATGGCTGAGAAGCACCTAAAGAAATGTTCAGCATCCTTAGTCATCAGGGAAATGCAAATCAAAACAACCCTGAGACTTCACCTCATACCAGTCAGAATAGCTAAGGTTAAAAACTCAAGTAACAGCAGATGCTGGTGAGGATGTGGAGAAAGTTTCTGGTGGAATTGCAAGCTGGTAAAACCACTCCTGAAATAAGTTTGGCAGTACATCAGAAAATTGGACATAGTACTACCTGATGACCCAGCTATACCACTGCTGGGCATATACCCAGAAGATGCTCCAACATGTAATCAGGACACATGCCCCACTATGTTCATAACAGCCTTATTTAAAATAGCTAGAAACTGGAAAGAACCCAGATGTCCCTCAACAGAAGAATGGATACAGAAAATGTGGTACATTTACACACTGGAGTACTACTCAACTATTAAAAACAATGAATTTATGAAATTCCTAGGCAAATGGATGGAACTAGAAAATATTATCCTGAGTGAAGTAACCCAATCACAAAAGAACACACATGGTATGTACTCACTGATAAGTGGATATTAGCCTAGAAGCTTGGAATATCCAAGATACAATTCACAGACCAAATGAAGCTCAAGAAGAAGGAAGACCAAAGTATGGATACTTTGGTCCTTCTTAGAAGGGGGAACAAAATAACCATGGGAGAAGATACAGAGACAAAGTGTGGAGCAGAGACTGAAGGGAAGGTCATCCAGAGACTGCCCTACCTGGGGATCCATCCCATATACAGTCACCAAACCCAGACACTGTTATGGATGCCAACATGTGCTTGCTGACAGGAACCTGATAAAGCTGTCTCCTGAGAGGCTATGCCAGTGCCTGATGATATAGAGGGGGATGTTCTCAGCCAACCATTGGACTAAGCCCACAGTCCAATTGGACTCCCAGCCAACCATTGGATTAAGCACAGGGTCCCCAATGGAGGAGTTAGAGAAAGGAGCTGAAGGGGTTTGCAGCCCCATAGGAAGAACAACAACATAAACTAAGCAGTATTCCCAGAGCTCCCAGGGACTAAACCACCAACCAAAGAGCACACTTGGAAGTTCTCATGGCTCCACCTGCCTATGTAGCAGAGGATGGCCTTGTTGGATATCAAAGGGAGGGGAGGCCCTCGATGCCCCAGTATAAGGGAATGCCAGGACAAGGAAGCGGGAGTGGGTGGGTTGGTGAGCAGGAGGAGTGGGGTAGGATAGGGGATTTCCAGAGGGGAAACCAGGAAAAGGGTAACATCTGAAATATAAATAAAGAAAATATCCAATAAAAATAAAATAATAAAAATATACCTGCATGCCCATGCTCCTCCTAGCATCGCTGACAACAGTCAACGTATGTGCACAAGTCATATGTTCATCAACAGAGGAGTGGATAAAGGGAATGCCATATGAAAATGTAATGGGGAAACATTTAAAAACAAGAAAATATTGCTTTTCTATAATTAGCATGAATGGGGGGGTTGTGATGTTTAATAAATCATTCATAGAAAGACAACATGCAAAATACTACATGACTCTTTTACTATCCATCTATCTATCTGTCTGTCTGTCTGTCTATCTATCTATCACCTACCTACCTACCTGTTGTATAGTACTGGAGATTGGACCTATGGCCTCTCATGTGGTAGGCAAGCATTTTTGTCACTGAGCTATATCCCCAAGCCTGCATAATCCTTCTTATAGGAGACATCTAAAATGTCAAAGATGTAGATGAAGAATACAGAACAAGAGTTAACAGGAGATCGTGGAAAGGAAAGATGGTGAATTATTGTTAAATGTATATACAGTGACAGCTATACCATAAGTGAGAGACATACTATAACAGCATGGTGCCTGTAGCTAACATGTTACTGCCTAGGAGGGAGAATCTAGTGCTAACTTTCTGATCATACACACCACAAAGTCTCACATACCATGTGCCTTAGTGTCCTTTCTCACTGCCTAAAGGGATGTTATTACTGGGCTTCTCCTCTCCTAGGAAGAAGGAAAAACCTTTGCAGGGACAACTGTATAAGCCAGGCCATGCTGAGCATCCAGGGTTTCTGGACATTATTCTTGAAAGAAGGCAGGCAACTCCTGCCTACAGCAAGCAGTGACATTATCTCAAGTAGGAAGAGAGAGTATCCTCCAAGGTCCTCCTGCTAAGCATTCTCTGCAGTCCTCAACCCAAGTAAACATTTAGTTTAAGCATAAGGACTGATTGTCTTGAGTTACCTCTAGCCCTTCATGTAGACTCATCCAACTCGCTCAGTCTAACTACTACCCAACAGGCCCCTGCTACCATTTCCTCAAAGACCCACGAGATGGAGACAGCAGTGCCTGGAGGGAATGAGAGTGTGTTCTGCCTCTCGCAGGACCCATGGCCACAGACTTGCTTGCACTGTGGCTGTTGTTGTTTACTTTGAAAACTCAAAATGAATGGTTCAAATATTCCTTTAATTCTGTTGTCTTTCAGAAAGAAAATATTTGGAACTTCTCTGCTCAAAAAGCACATTTTCCAAATTGAGGCATTTTAAAAAGCCCGATATCATTACACAATTCCATCTCATAGCCTTGAGGATATTTGTAAGCAGTTCCAGTTTTCTTGTTTTGTTTTAGCACAATCTAAATTACAATTTTATGAAAATTAGTGCTGTGCTCTCTGTTTCTAGAAAGTTGCTTTATGGAGATGGATTCACGTTAATATCCTTCTATTGAATTAACTTTATAAAGTTTTTCTTCAGTATTTCCTTCCTAGATCAATACAACTGTGATGGCTAATCGTAGCTGTCAACTTGACTGGAACATCTGGATTACATCTGCATTACATCTGGAATTAACTAAAATGTAAGCATCTGGGCACACCTGTAAGAAGTTCTCTTGATTGGTTTGTTTGAGGCAGGAAGACAATGCACCCTAAATGCAGATCATCTTCAAGTAGAAAAACCACTCTAATTCTGAGCCACACCTGGTGGCAGTCACCATATAAGGACATGGAAGAAGCAAGCTTTTGCGTTTGTCTGCTTAGCCTCGCTGGTGCTGAAAAGTCCATCCATCCTGCTGTTGAGGCATTCCTTCGCTGGGATTAGAACTTACTTCTCTGGGATTCTGATGTAGTCTGAAAACCAGTTGAGACATCCAACCTCACAGACTGAACATTTGACCTGGTCTTCCAGTGAGGAGATAGCCATTGTCGGATTAACCAGATGCTAGCCTACATATAGCCTATTCTCTCATAAAGCCCTTTTAGCATGTGCATTCATTCTCTCAGTTTTGTTCCTCTAGAGAACCCTGAATAATACAATACAATCCATAAGCAAACATGCATAAGCAAACAGAAAACTTTAAGCTTGTGGTAATGCCCACTTATAAAGCGGCCCAAGGAGATTGATGGGACATGGTCACTGGCCCGATATTCCTAAGACTTTGAAAATTCAATCTCATTTCCAAATCAAGATTATGAGAGTTCTAACATTGAGCAGGACTCAGGCATTCATTTTACTAGTTTTGGGGGTGATGATGACTGGTAGAAAAAGATGAGGGTTTTCTCCTTGCAAAACCATGCCTATAGTTCATAATATTTCAGTGTATTTCCTGAGCTTTTTCTTTTCACTCTTAGTCTTACATGGATATATAAAATCTCAGTAATAAATCTTACAAATTCTACTGAGCATGTATCTCAGTAAAAGTAGTTATGTGCCTCAATGGAGAAAAAAAAAATACTGATATGCAATTATATTGTAAACATCATGCAAAGAACTCCACTTTCAAACAATAAATTGCATAAAATGTCCATTATTGTGATTGTAGTCAATGAAATACACTTAGACGGCAGTGGGAAATTTTGACTCGTGGTCCAGTGTCCAATCATCCATCTAACTTCTGTCTATCTATCTATCTAGCATCTATTTACATCTATCTACCTATTATTTATCCACCTGACTATTACGCATTCATCTGTCCATCCATCTCTTCTTGTATTTCCATGTTCTACCTATTTCTACCTACTTATCTGCCTACTTATCTTTCATTTATCTATATCTAGATAGCACCCATCTGCCTTTCTATTTATCTATTATCTAGTTTTCTATCACATATTATTCTACTAATTGATCTTTCATCTTTCTTATCTATTTGTCTATCTATCTATCTATCTATCTATCTATCTATCTATCTATCTATCGTTACAGTCACAAAACAACAAGCTAGCAAGGGTAGAGCAAGAACTATTCAGGCTCAATGACTTCCTGAGACAATAAACATGCACATTGTCATTTCGAGCCAGCATCTCACAATTTAAAAATCCTCACACAGTGGTGTCCAGAAAGGATATGCAGATATAAAGAAAGGAATAAGCTCTAGAAAACTATGTCGCTAGCCAGTAGGCAGTAGCAAAGGTGACAACGGTTCCTATGGTAAAAGTGTTCCATGAAAGAGAACAGGAGTCTAAGATAGTCCTGCCACCGCTGTCCCCTAGTGACCATCTTTCAGTGTACAGGCTCTCTGGGGGTTTAATAAGAGTGGATGCTTCAAGCTGAGGCCTCTGGAGACCTCATTACCTAGAGCCTGCTGGATGTCTCCCTGAGTGGCACACAGATGCCTCCTCACACCCTGTATGCCCTATCTTAAATTGCTTATGAAATCGCTACCTCTACTTTCTTTTCTTCTAGCATGTCTTAATTTTTGTTTCCTATTGACAGACTAGGGAAGGGGATGCTCAAATGAGTATTTTCAGAACCTGGAACCCAGACCTTCCAACTTAGCCAGGACTGTGGGCTAGGGCTTCCAAAGTTTGGGAAGTAGGCCATCTAGGCCACCCTTTTCGAGTTCTGGGAATAATATCTCTAAAGCCTGGGGTCCGTGGACCTCCTGCCCTTATAACTTTTCTACTTGGTAGAACTCCCTGCCCCAGACTGTTCTTGACCAGTGAGTGTGTGATTCACTGGATCCTCCAGCCAGTGTTTATCACAGTTCTATCATGGACAGGCCCAGGTACTGTGGCGGACACAATGGCAGAATCTACTTTAGTCCCAGAAAAACCTGTTTCCTAGCAAACATGAGATTTCTAATGCCAATCAGATATACTCCAACATTCCTCACTATGCATCCAAATCCTGCATCTGATATGACAAGGAACTTCTCCATGGTAACCTCTCTAAGATTATATATAGCATACCTTATATGTTACTCTTATAATATTACTCATGGGTAATGTAACCTATGCTAAAAACACTATCATCAACTGATTTCCCTATCACAACTCCTGACTGTCTCTAAACATCCCCAATTCAGGGTTACCCTTGGCTGTGAAATTTAAGAGTTTAGTATGGATTGATTAGTGTCATGTGCCAGGAGTATCTGACCCTAATTCTATGGGTTAAGAGAATACATACATTTATTCTGTATGACATTGTGATACAAAGTTCTTATCTACAAAGTTCATGCACAAGAACAGGAATTGAGTTACAACACACACACTTACATAGATACACATACGTACACACACATACATATATACATACACACACATACATATATACATACACACATACACACATACATACACTTCCTCACCCCACCACCCCCACACAAATATCTCTTAATCTGTTAAATAACTTTACAATTTCTGTTAGGATATAGTCATAGCTATCTAGGCCATGAGGCAGGTACCACTGAGAGCAAACTCCACTAGACACCTCTTCTTCCTGTTATTATAAGAGTCTGTTTGTTCCACATCCCAGCCGAGCCTCCTATGTTCAGTAAACACTTCCACATGTACAAAAGAGAATCTGAATGTGAAGTCCTCATCCCATTTTTTTTTAAAAAAATGGTAAGTGACTCACTTGTGTCTAGGTGTCCCTCACCAGAAACGCCCTCTGAAGGGTGGGTGTAATCAGCCTTTTACCCTTGGGGGTAAGTAGCTTCCCAGTGAGTGACTTGGAAATCTAAATCAATCTAAACCCCTTCTCTTCTCTGACTCCTGTACCTTTGCCATTAAAGGTAACTGTTTTTAATTATTCTAAAATTATAGGTCTTACCTTTTCCTTGTAAACACATCCTTGCGTAAGCACTGGCTTCCAGGAGTAATAATCAGAGAGTTTCTGGTGGTCTAGAGTGCTTGCCAAGTTAAATTCCTTCCATGCACCCATACAATTCTTCTCTCTTTTAGAAAGCCATAGACTAATTACCTAGCACCTCAGTGGGCCCACTTCCTTCTGATCTAGAGAGATTTAGCCATTCCAAGGTGAAAGGAAAAGACTTTCCTGAGACAAATTGCAGAGATATGTAACATCCAGAACCATCTTTAAAGGGTTACTCAAGACATCCATCCCTACACACTTTAGAAGGAATATTTATAATTATTCTTTGTTTTTATTTTTTATGTGAGTGTTCTGCTCATGTGCATAGCTATGTACCATATACATGTTTGGTGCCCACAGAGAGCAGAAGAGGGTGTTGGATCCACTAGAACTGGTGTTACAGACAATTATGATCCACCGTGGTGGGTGCTGAGAATCCAGCTCCTCTGTAAGAAAAGCCAGTGCTCTTAACAGGTGAACCATCTCTCCATCCCCAAACAAAATGCTTGTGCTCTCTATGGAAAATGTACAGGAGGTGGCATAATAATAAAAACAAATATTATCTCAAATGAAATATCTGCTTAGTAAATGGTATGGTTGACAGAGAAACTGATCTTTTAAAGAAAAATTCTTTAGAATATGACTTTTACTTATATTTTAAATCATTTTTTGTTTTTACATATTTATGTATTTATTTATTTATGTATTTATTTATTTATTTATTTACATTTTCTTCATTTTTCCCCCAAGGCAGAGTTTCTCTGTATAGCCCCGACTGTCTTGGAACTTAAATCTGTAGACCAGACAGACCTTAAACTTAGAGATCTGCCTTGCCTCTGCCTTCTGAGTGCTGGGATTAAAGGCATGTGCCACCAGTGCCTGGTTATTTGTTTGAGATAGAGTTTTAAATAGGCCAGGTTGTTCTCACTCATAGCTGAGTATGCCCTTGAACTCCTGATTCCTCCTGTTTCAACCTACTGAGTGTGGCCATACATGACCACAGAGGAGCGGTCTCCTCTGACCACTCTCTGTATAACTGATGTTTGCACTTGAGTCAAGGGAAAGATAGCACACCTCCATGCTCACCTGGTGTCCTGTGGGGACGGTGCAGATGACGGGGACATGCTAGGTCCAGGAGAGGGCCTGGAGGACTGGAAAGAGTTGCTGCTGAAGTTGCTGTATCTAAAAGGCACGGAGGTTGGGATTGGACACAGAAAATAGAGACAAAATAAGTGAATAAATATTAGTAAGACAACAAACTGTCTAGTTTTTTGCAGGAAAAATATTTCTGAAGATGATGCTACTAATAGTGGTTATTTAAAGCTATAGAGATTGTATGCATTTTAATAAGTCTTCATTAAAGAAGTTTCCCAAACTTCAAAACCCACCGGGCAGCAGGACTTCTAGCAAAGCATTTCTGAGGATGCACCACCTCGTCTATTATTTTATAAAAGTACATTAAAGTTAATTGTGACCATACATCAAGAACCCAAACTGTGATCACCCCAATGATGAGGGTCTTCCTTGATAGTTGTGATGACATATCATGAAGGCCATCAGAGACCTGCAGAAATAACATTCACTTGGCTAAAGAAACATCTTTGCATTGAAAATTCCAGCAGGTCATTTTGAATCCATCATGTTCTCTGGAGTGTTTACCTCCAGGCCTTCCAGACTAGTCTACTGCCTAGAGATGAAGGAATCCATGCTTCATTTAACCATTTATCCTGAAACCTGCAGTGGTTAAACTAAAATGAACATTGATCTTTTCCAAGCCATCTTAAACAGATGTCAGGATTTGTAGCTTTCTGTTCTCAGGAAAGATGCCCTTCAGCAGTTTCCCTCGACGCAAGTGCTGCCAATCAGGGCAAAGCCCAGGAAATAAGTCACAGTCTGAACCCTTATATAGATCTGTCGCTCATGTAAGATAGTTTTGATTCCTATGTGTCTTGTCACAGGCAAGGATAACTCACTCCTTACACTGCTTAGGACATTGCATTAGGATGTGAGGGACCTTGAGGGCCACTCTGAAGAACACACACACACAGAGAAGCAGAGGCTGAATTCCCATTGACAGAGACTGGTACTTCTGACAAGTGACAAGACTTTAAAGATGCCCCATGAAATGTCAGCACCAGAAAACCACGTTAACATTTCTAATGTTGTCATGAGAAAATATCACATATGAAAATGCTCAGTCGTGTGTGATTTAGCTCGTGGTGATAAATTCAACCAGGTGTAAGACAAGAATCGTCAAGGAACCACAGAGTCTTAGTCATTGTTGAACTGCCTGCAACCATAAATAAGTGGCCCACTTTACAACTGGCATCATGGGAAATGCTGATCGACAAAAGGGCTGAATGGACACACCAAGACATAAAACAGTTTAGTCCTATTGTGCAAAAAAATATTTTTCAAAGTAAAAATCAATGTTCACTTTGGCAGCAAAATTGGAACGATACAGAGAAGAAAAGTAAAAATCATTTAAAAAATTATATTCACAGGTTGTCTACTTTAAACAGTGGGGGATGGATACAAAATTTCAAACTTTAGTGATAAATTACTACAATAGAAAATATTCATATGACCCTGCTCTATTCTGTGCTTCTAACTCTGGTATCTTCGTCATTGTTTCTTCCATCTGTGTGTTATCATGTGTCAGGTGTATATTTAGAAACAGGCCCTTCCCAGGGAGCCCCAGAGTTGGCTGGTGACCTTTCCCATGAATATGACACTTTCACAGTCCTTGGTTTTTGGGACTCTTCCCCTTTTTCCTCCTCCTCTTCTTGCTCCCTCAAACCCATACTGGGTCTTTACTCTCAGGTCATACTGGGGCTTTATGGCTGGTAGGTGAATATTCCACCCACAAGCTACATCCTTAGACCTTTTATTCATTTCTGATTTTGAGACAAGGTCTTTCTAAGTTCCCCAGGCTGGCCTTGAACTTGTGAATCTCGAGTAGCAGTGATTGCAGGATTTTCTCCTTTCTTTAAACCCCCTCCCCATTTTACATGTCTAGTACGCTAATTGCTTTTTGAGGTCAGCACTGGTTTAGTTTTTCCAGAAGGATTCACAAATCACAAGCCTTGAAAAGGCAGAAAAGCAAAGAATGAAGCTGAGGTTAGGACATCAAGTGTGGCCCTTCCCACAGGAAGGGGAGAAGGTGGGCGACGGGACGAACAGAGTTGACCAGGGCCGGATGCTGCCACCACACGTGCTCCCAGTCTGGCTGGCCACCAGCTGCCTGGACACTGACTTCGTATCCAGGCCACTAACACTCACCCTCCAACTGCGTGTGGACATCCTGCTTAGTGTTTCCACAGGATCGTGTTGCTGAAATTATGTTTAAATGACGTGATGGAAACAAACCATGCACAATGTGTTTTTCCCTCCTTTGGTTTTCCTAATGGCCAAGTAATTAATTCAGAGGCCTCAGAGCCTGCCCAATTTTGCTTCTCAATTTCAGCCGAACTGACTGGATCGTAATTTACTACTCAGCATTTTTGTATGTGAGGAGGGGAGGGTTCATTATAATGACTAATGGGTTGGTCGCTGTTGCCATCTCTTCAACTGCGGACAGCTACCGAGTAGCCAGATCTGTTCCCATACGGTTCCACAAACCCCATGACTGAACATAAGAAAGCTCAACCCCCCACCACCAATACTGAGAAGCTTATCAAATGACTAGCTTTGCTTAAACTAAGGCAGTGCTCACTCACAAGCATATATGACTGTGTTTTACAACACACAAATACAAATTTACAGGTTTCTGGTATTCTTATTCCTGAGGACTATACGTACTAATGAAACTTGGAAGGACCAAGGACCCAGAGAAGAACCTCCAGGGACTAATATCATTCCCAGAAAGTACAGAATCGATCGCCGTAACAGGCTGGGAAAGCTGCGATTGCCGATATCATCTTCCAGGTCAAGCTTTGGCTAGCTCTTAACTTGCACACAGATAGTGTCTGGAGCGTGGAAGGCTCACGCTTGACTCATGGGTGAAAATTGTGCAAGATCACAGTAATGTCAGGATTTGGGACTTGAGAGAGATCTACAGGGAGCCTAGAGTTCTAAGCAAAACAAACTAGGTCTTGGATGTGTTCTAAGTCTGGTTTTTCTTTAGCTGGTTCCACCCGAGCAAGCTCTGATGGACTCCCTTCTCTGACCTGCCTCTCTTCCCACATGGCCTCTCCTGTTAGAAAGGAGAAGAGACACCTTCCAATGGGCTGAATCCATGTGGGCCTGGCAAACACACCTTCAAGGTGACAATGAACGGAATTATCTGGGAAGGCATCAGTCTAGAGGGATTTACCAAAGATACTGGGAAAAGAGGAGGAGGAGGAAGATGAGAAGGAAGAGGAAGGAAGAGGAGGAGGAGGAGTTATATCCATTCAGAGACCACCTTGAGCAAGGCTTCATGCCTCATGACCCACACTCAAATCTCTTTGCACTACCCTTCTTTACTGTCAGTGGGAACCTAGTGCCAGACCCCACTTCTTAATGTGCTGTTTTTTTAAGAACCTGTTTCTTAAGGACTAAGTGGTACTGCTAAGTAGCAACTTCATGGAAAATAGAAGTATTCTAAGTTAAAGCTAAGGATCTAAAATGAATGTAAACACTTAGATAATAGACAAATTATATTCTCTTATAACTAGTTCAATTTATGCAAAAAAACCCAAACAAATTTAGACAAGCTACTTAAAACTTTGAGGGAAATTCCAAGATTCTTCTAGACTGTATGTAACCCTAAGAGGGCCAGTCACAGATGATTAACCTTTTGGTTATTAAGTGTGAAGTCTAAAGACCCTGGAAGATGGGTGATTTCATGGTGGTCAAGGTTTATAAGGTTTCCTTTGAAACAAAGTTAAAATCCTTGCCAATCACTGAGGCCTGGAGGTCCCCATATCACAGGTTCTGGTGAGTGCCCTGTTGACAAGATTCTGTCTGAAAACTCCTGGCAGGGTCATTTCAAGGCCAGGACAGCCACTGAGATACAGTGTGACAACTTGTAAAGGAGAACCTGGCTCTGGAACAGGCTACCTTGTACTGAAACCACTTCTGCACGCACTAACAGGCAGACGCAGGCCAAGTGTCTGGGTCTCTCTGAGCCTTAGGTTCTTTACCATAAACAGGAGCTAGTGATAGAACCTGTCTCTTAAGGACTAAGTGCTTCTTTGAAGCAGCAACTTCATGGGAAATAGAGAGCCTGACTCATGATAAATGCTCAGCAAAGTCAGCTGTATCATTATTATTCTAAGAGGGAGAACATTATAATAATCAATGATTATGGATACAGACTGCAGAAATAAAAGATTTTGGGTACAGTAAGTTTAATGAAATATATTATTAGAATGGATTTACCTTTTATTTTACCACTTAAAAGGCAATTATTAGAGGCTGACAGGATGATTCAGTGGGTAAAGGCACTTGCTGCCAAGCCCGACAGCCCAAATCCAATCCCCAGGGCTCACAGAGTCTGACACAGCTCTGATCAAGGTGAGAACTAATGCCCACAAGCTTCCCCTTGACTGTACACACATTCTCCACCAAATAAAAAAATGTAATAAAAGAAAATTTTAAAATACAGCCATTGGAAAAAATAAAAATATATACAAATATCCCCTACTCACCACTCCAGCAGGTTACTACTAAGTGGAAAGACAGTGACATTACCTATGTGGCAGGCAAACAATAGCCGTGCTTCCAATCTGCCACCAGGATGCTTTCTTATTCCAATACCTGAGTGCTCATAATTATATAATATGCTCATCTTAAGGCTCCAGGAATTGGCTCAAACTATAATTCTGTAACATTAATGAGCAGCCTTAGGAAACAAAAACAAATCAGAGAAAACAAAGCAAGAAGCTTCAGGAAAAATAAGGAAAGTACAGATAGGATGCCCACTTTTTAGAAGAGAAAGATCAGATGTTAGGCTCCGCGGCCACTCAGTGGGAGGGGTTGGGGAAATGTGGGAGGAGAGGGCAGAATGCTGCCTTGCTGCAGGCAGAGGGTCCGACACTCCCCTCACGTTGCAGGCCAGAAAGGCCATGCTGAAGGATGGGGTGGACACACAGGTCTCAAGAGACTGTAGTTCTACAAAACCACATTAGTAGTGACATTAAAACCAAAGATCTGCTTAGCTCACACAGGTGATTCTTGCAGCTCACTGTTCCCGTGAAGTCAGTGCTCAGAGTTAATTTAGCTGTAGAGGCTCTGTATCTGAGTGAGTCCTTGCAACACAGCAAAAGAAAAGCCATGGGATACAGGCAATCAGTTGTGGCACCCTGGGTTAATAACACGCGGGCCTCACTGCAGGCCAGTCTACCTGTTTTCCGTCTGAGAGTCTCCTCCCTTGTCCTTGGTGAGGAGGGGTGAATCTTCAAAGTCATAGGAGAAGAGGTGGAAGGGGCTGTGGGGCACGTAGGGCAGCTTGTCTATGGTCGGAGACACCTTTGGTGCGGTGGAGGGCCGGGGAGCCAAACCAGGACTGGGAGGCAGCAAGTGAGCAGCAGGCCGGCTGGCCTCAGGCCCCGAGGTCCCACCAAGCACAGGGCTCCGGGCTGCTGTGCTGGCAGGAAGCCACCTTCCCTGTGAGGTGGGACTTGAGGTGGCATGGAGTGCAGAACTCTCTGGAGTAGCATCCTTCCCAGGGGAGGTCTGCCTGGAGGCCGAGCTGGCCTTGCTGTTGGCCCAGAAAGGCCGAGTGGAGAGAGGAAAGAGAAACAGATTGGAGAGAGAGAGGGAGCAAAGGTTAGGGGAGAGAGAGAGAGACTCCTTATCAACCCACACACTTTCAGCCCTGTGTTTCTCGAGACACAGCAAGAGTCCATGAACAGAAGCACCTGTGAGCTTGGTCACTGCTGGCCACCTGAGAGGTTATGTCTTCAGAGAGCAAAGAAGCATCCACCAGACAGAGGCTCTACTCTGTGAGGGGACTGACCGTGCCCCAGGGCTCTTCTGGACCCACTGTCTGCACCCTCCCTGGTTCCTCCTCAGGGAGCCCTGAGATTTCACAATTTAAACTTCACCTCTATGTTTTGGTCACAAAGGTCTGTCCTTCTGCTGAAAAGCATGTGCTGTAGTAGAGGCGTCCAGAGCCCTTTCAATACAGATACAGAGGTGAGAGAAGGGAGCCTGAGGGATGTACCACACCGAAGATAGTCGGCCACACACAGACGACAAACCCTGCCCATTTCTCTTATCCAGGGCCTAGCACTAAAGCTTCAACATCTGGACACCTGCCAGTTAGGCCCGTAGTTACAGTTATATGTTGCTATCCCCGGAACACTGCCATCCCAGGAAACGGTATGCACTCTTAGTAACTAGATTGTGGCATGGTGTAAGAGGTAGATGCACAAAATTGTTAAATATGGTGTTTGTCAATGAAATAATTTTTAAATTAAAGGTGGGACTGTTAAACTCATCCTTTTACCAGGTCGCCAACTGGCCCATCACTACCCACTGCTCTGGCACACCATGGGGCGGGGCTATTTCTTGATGCTCCCCCTTTCTCTCTCATTTCTAAATGTGGCTACGTCTCCATCCGCGGCTTCTCCCTGCCATCTCTCTATGCTGGCATGCTCCTTTGGCAGGCCTTCCCAAAGGCGGACAAGCAAAGAACCCACCATTTGTCCATTTACAGAGGATCCCATAGTATGAGCTAGTATTTAATGAAGACTTTTCTGGATATGGAGAACAAGACAGGTGCAATGTCTTGTTATGTATCCCCTGAACCCTGAAGTTGTGCAAGAAACATTCTACTGTGACAATCACCCAGTAAAAACATCCATCTGCGGTGACAATCAGTTAATGCAGAAAACTATTCAAGTACAAAACCAGTTTTGAAGAGTGGAAGATGAAATGACTTACGGGCATTCTCGCTTTATAAACAAATCATTTGGAAGAAATACCTACACAATTTAAGGCATCTGTAAGGTTCCCCTGCTACTACTGAACCAGGACAGAATAGGCCTTATTGAGGTGACCCTAGGACAGACAGCAAGCTCTCTGCAAGGCTGTAGACCTATCCTGGTCTACAGGTCAGGTATCCTGGGTGTAAATACAAATACAGGGTAAGTTTCTATGTTGTAAAGAACAAAAATAGTTCCCTTCTACTTTTATGAATTCGTATTTGAATAATTACCAAGACAGTTACCCATATATATTAGTTAATGTTGCACTAGCAAAATTAGGAGAGGGGGAGAGTGTAGATTCTTACTGTGACCTTTCTGGAAAGTGTTTAGCTCTCCTTAGTGGAAATGAGTGTGATCACTATGGATCTGGTGGAGCAAATGCCTCAGATTAAAGTGTGTTCTGCATTTTCAACAAAAGCGGTCATTCAGCAACTCGTGCGCAGGAACATGAGGGCTGCTCGTGAGCTGGTGAGGACAAGCGATCATGAACAAGTGACGGCAGCAAATGGTCCGTGAGGAAGGAGCCCCTGGCTTTCAGTATGAGCCTAGGTGGGTCCAACCTTCAGTACCTGTCCTTGCCCTGACACTCGGCATCGTCCTCTCTCTCCTCCTCTGAATTGGGCTCCGTGATTGGCTGTTCTTCTTCTTCCTCTTCCTCTTCCTCCTCCTCCTCATCCCTGAGACAGGACCAGGAAAAAAGAAACACACAGAAACAGGATGGAGAAACAAGATGGACATCACAACAGGACAACAAAGCACAAAGAAACCCAGAGGGATGACAGGAGAAGGAGTCTCTCAGTCTGTTAGCTGGGAGAGCTCAGATGGTTCTAAGAAAAGGAACCTTCAGTGTAGGGAGAAGATGCCACAACTCAGCTTTTTGTCACCATGATTGAAGGTCATTGCCCTGCACCCTCTACATATGATCCTCACAGAAGCTTCCTGCATTGGGAAGATCTTTTATGTGACTTATCCCAACTCACTGAATCAACTAATAAATGTTCTTGGTGATGGCCACCTTCTGCTGCAACCACAGAGTTGGTATGTCTTCTTCACTGAGGAGCTGGCCAGTCTGTATTGACTAATTGACTAACACCCATGGTGGCCCACAGGGCTAGAAGGATACTTCCTCCATTTCAGTGGGTGTTTCCAGGAACTAGACTTGTCCCCTACCTCAAGGATGTGTTCAGTGCCACCTCTGGGGTTTCTCCAGGTATTCCCGCACTCTGGGGATATTTTGAGTCTAGAGCTGTAACTTTTATCCTCCCACTCCCACCAAAAGGAATATCTATTCGTTGGTTATGGTGACACTTGCCTGTAATCCCAGCACTCAAGAAGCAAAGGCAAGTTCAAGGCTAACCTGGTCCAAATAATGAATTCCTTATTAGCTAGAGCTTGTATCAAGACCCTGTCTCAAATAAAGCAACCCCATCAAAACACAGAAGACAATCTTAACACCCATATCCAGCAGCTCTCACTGATGGAAGGTGCTGTGGCTTAAATATAAAATGGGCCCCACCAGACCCAGTTCTGAACTCTGGTTGCCCAGCTGATGTGCTATTGGGGGAGGCAAGGCTTACGTAGTAGGTAGATCACTGAGGGTGGACCTTGGAAGGTGACTGTAGAGTCCAGGCACCGGTTCTTGCTATACTTTCTTTCCTGATCTGCAGTGGTGGGAAAAGCTCCCTTTTCTTATTGAAATTATGATTATAAGTTTCTCCAATATTTATGTCACGAGAATCCCCTCTTTCCTCTCTGCATTGTTTTTTAATTTATTTTGTGAGGTTTGATTTTATGAATAAAATTCTTAATAAACTCCACCTTGTCTGTCAGCTAATGCTTTATATATATATATACATATATATATATATGTATATATATATATATACGTATATATATGTATATATATGTATTTGTATATATACGTATATATACATATATATATATTTCTTTTTCTTACATCCAGCCTTAATTCTGCCAAATAATTTTCATTCATTTGTTAAAATGATCATATGATTTTTTCCTCTTTTTCTGAAAAAAAGCAACAAACTGCAAAAACTAGTATTTTAAAACTATTAAGCCAACTTTGCAATCCATAAATCTCTTTCAGTCGTAATGTGTTTATGATATATCAGACATGGCAGGAAGAAAGACCAGAGAACTGACACAGTCACATTCATGGGGACATAGTCTAAGTGTCTATGTTGGGTGCCTTCATCACAAAGACAGAGACCAATGGACATCAGGGCAGCAGCCTTCCTTCAGGGCCAATGGCCTTGGCAAGCTCAGCCCACGGGCCCCACCACGCCACGCTTGCACAGCCTGAACTCACACACTACATCTCACCAGCGCTTCTTTTCTCCTTCCCTTGCTCCCACAGCACCAAGCTCACTGTCCTCAATCACTAGCGAGAGGTCATCATCTCTCAGCTTGATCAACGGTTTGCTAGAAATATGACTTGTGGTCTAGGCTGAATTCCATCTATCTTGCCCACCAATGGGCGTCTTTGTAACAAAGCACTGAGCCTCTTCTCCTAAGCAACCAGAATCCTGGTACACTCAAGGGTAGAGGCAGGGAGGTTCTGAAGCCAGGCTACCTACATTTACTCTCTACCCCGACCACTTCAGAGCAATGCAACTGTGGGCCTCACTTTCCTATATGCAGTAACAGTAGCTGCCTCCTAAGAGAGTTGTGTTGTCGATGAAAAAGCACTGAAACATTTTGAGCACAGTAAACAGGTTAGGACTATTATCCACCGTTGCCATCGTCATCACTGGCCGCCATCACCATCTTCATCATCATCTCCTCTTCCTTCTCCTACACCTCTCTTGCCCTCTTCTTCCTAGCCCGCTAAGGAAAACTCTAACCTCGCCTACTGATGAAGACGCGAAACTGCTAGATTCCCAATGGAAGGGGGCGCGGCACACCTCAAAGCACTCTTCCCTCCTACTAGCTGCGAACCCTCACCTGTGCTGGCTCTGCTCTTTGCTCCTTCTCTCCCTGACATTTGAAGATGATGACCCTGACATAAATGCCAAGCTGCATCCTTACCATCTCACAACCAATCATCACATGGTACATGAGTGATGTGCTCTTGCAATCACAGTGACAGGGCAGGACAAAAGGCAGGTGGCACACGGACATACCCGGAGGCTCACTTCTGTAGGACAATCTCTGGCCTTGTCCTGTGATGTCACATAGTGGTAAGGAATCATCTCTGCTATGGCCTTGGACTAGCTATGCTGATTTGATTTTATTTCATTAAGCCTATGACAAAATAACCAAACCAAATGACTTCCAAGCTAATAGTGTTAAAGGGCTGAAGAAGTGACTCAGACCACTTTGCTTTTTTTCAGGCTGGAATTTCTCATGGAAGCATGACTGTTCATGGTTGGTCCTATTTTACTGAGGAATGTTGGGTGTTTGGCCTCTAGCTCTCAAACACTCCTGAGATTTTTCTTGGGATTTTTTTTGTTTTCAAACAAGACCAGTGTCACTCTCTATTCCAGGATGATCTTGAATTCACAAGGCCTCCAGCCTCAGCTATCCAGGTACTGGGATCAAAAAGGGAAACCACCACACAACTTGAATTTGCTTAGCTTCAAAGAATGAGGAATTTCTCATAAGCACAAGTTTGCTATGAATTTATATGTATTTTCCTCTATGCAAAAAAATCCCAGATTTGTGCCCACCTCATCCCCATTCATATTGGAAAAGCCAGAGACCTACAGTCTGTTCAGGTCTACAGGGAATAATTTCCACCAAGGCCAATTTAACTTCCCCAGATTTGCATCTCAGGGTCATGGCATGTCTCTTAGATTCCAGAAGCACGAACAGAGAGCACAATGGATGTTGTCAAGCTGTTACAAAGGCACAGTGCAAACTCTTAGAACAAAGCCAAGAAAACCCATGCTAACTCATTTGTGAAGATATATACCAGGTATGCATAAACGGCATAAAGGACCCTCTTATTTTGCATGTCAACTAAAACAGAGATATATTAACTATACACCTAAAGGTACAAGGTATACCGATAAAAGTAAGCAAAATTCTGCCCCCTCACCTGCTCTAGCACTCATGAGTGGTGCTGCACTTCACCTGGGCAGCAGGTGAAGCTCGCCCAGTGGGGGCTGCAGGTGAGCCAGGCCCAGGGCATCAGAGCAGGAGAGTCAGTAGACCAGTTTTGATCCCTCTCAGGCCCAGATCCAGAGTTTTGACTTGGCCCACCCCAGCATCTACCCCATTCATGAAGTGCTAGAGTACATGAAAGGACCAGTCCTACAGATCCAAAACTATGGGATCTCCACAACACAGGGCAACAACAGGATGTACGAGAGAAGTCCCAATGAGATCCCCATATTGATAGAGTAGCAGACAAAGGACTCATTACAATGGACATTTACAAGCAAAGAAGTGTAGACAAAATGATATACCATGGGACACACTGTGACACACTGTAGCTTCTACAACAAGATATTTTTTCTCTTTTGAAGAGGAGGTTTCAAGGGCAGAAGGTGGGTACCAGGGGAGGGGTAGATAAGTGGGATTGGGGTGCATGATGTGAAATTCACAAAGAACTAATAAAAAGTTTTAATAAAACATGTGGGCAAAATTGTCACAGCTGATAAATTCAAATGACTCCATTCTGAGCTCTAAGTTGGGAGGCTGTGTTAATACCACAGTGAGAAAGCATTTCACTTCTACCATGCAAAACTGTCTGAGAGTGCTACATGCCGAAAAGGGTGTAGTCTGTCTCCATCTTTCATGTTTCAGACAGGAGGCTGTGAGGAGTTAAACACGTTAACACTGGAACTGGAACTATCCTATAAAAACATTTTGTTTACAGGATATCAAGAGTCTACACTGCTGTACCCTAGGGGAGACATTCTGGACCAAGATGACCCCTCCCAACCCAAAGGACGTGTCTCAATCTCTGGAGACATTAGTTGTCCCATCTGTGTGGGTGGCTAGATATTAACATCTAGTGGGCAGAAGTAAAAGATGCTACAGTGCCTGGGACAGTCCTCAACAAGGAAGGATTAGGTCCAAGATGTCCACAGTGCCAGACCCTTCTCTCGGGATCCTCAAATTCTTGAACATGACGAAGAACCCCATAATGTTCTCAGTAGCACTGTTTGTGACTGTTCAACTGGAAATAACCAAAATGTCCACTGAAAGGGAAAAGAAAATCATAAGTAGAGCTTTCCATGATAACGGAGTTCATCAGAAACATGCTGTGCTCTGAGGGAAAAAAGTTGGAAGAGCCTCACACAGCATGACATACTTTACCTATTGAAAAAAACAGGTAAATTAAAATAATACATTGCATAGTTACACACGTTCATCATAATTTGTCGTAATTGTGGAAAACAGACCAACCCACAAGACAATGGCAAATGCATAAGTATGCCTGTCACTCCAGACTGTAGGGCAAGGGGCACACAGATCAATGTCAGTTAGGAGTGTGTGCCAGCATCAGGTGAGTCCCATTGCAGCTGGCAGGCCAAGCGCATCCTAGCAGAGACAGGTACGCAGCCCACCACATTCGCAGATGGCAATGCCATGCCACAATGTCAAAAGAGTGGGCATTCCTCTGCTAGTTTTCAGGTAGGTCACAGTCTTACCAATGTTCTTTATGTTAAGAAACATATCTATAGCTATATATCTATATATCATATATCTATCTATACCTATATCTAGCTATACATCTATATCTATATATCTATATCTATATATGTATGTGTATATATGTATACACACACACACACACACACACATATATATATATAAATTAAAACAAATAACAAAATCTTATGAACCAGGGATGACAACTATTCTAGTTCCACACAGTTGGGACATCTTATATCATAATTACATGAAAAGCATTTCCAAGAAATACTTTGCTGAGCTTAAGACAAAGAAAGTGCTCGCTCAGGCTCAGCTCGCATGGCTTTGCATTAGCAAATGCTTAAACTATAGTTTCCACTTGGCCTCTCTGTGACTCACGCTTTCTGTTAATGTTAAGGTTGTTTCTAGGATACCCAGGGCCCAAGCCTGCAAATTTCCAATTAGTGTTCTTAATCAGTTATGACAAATATCTGACCAAGTGCAGTGGTGATGTCATTTGAAAATAGAGTTTTGCCATCTGCCAAATGAAATAAAAGTTCCCTCAAAAGAATCAGTACCAGCCAAATGACTGAAAGACATCTGACAGAGTCCAGCTGCTGCTCCAGCGTTTCCATGGTGACAACCCAAAGTTAGACGGAGAAAGTATTTATTGTCCCTGCAACACGCACCGCTCAGAAGGAACATGGAGCACAGCTCAGGCATCCCAAATGCACCCAAGAAACTGGCCAGTCCTCTGGCACCTCAAGGCAAGAACCTATTTTGCTCTTTTGAGTAGAGTCAAACACTAATGTTTTCAGCACATTCCTGTTGAAAAAAACAGGGGGTCTTGTAATCTGGAGAAATTCAACCTATAGACTATAAATATCAACAGGAAGAAGCAGAGTTAGTAGTGGGGCTGCAGGTTTGCTCAAGTGTAAAGAGATTATTCCAGAGACAGCAACAGGCCAGGAGCCTCTTCCTTTCTTTCACATATACCTTGGTTTTATGTTAATAAAGGACATTTCGATCAGCCATGGTTCCTAGTTCATTGTTTCGAATGTGCCTGAAAGTTCTAAGAAAATAAATTCTAAATAGTTCTAAGAAGGCAGATTGCAGTCTTCCATGCACCTCTAGAAGGCAGCCAACACGCTTCCAGGCTCCTGGCCTCAGAGGACATGCTGCAGATATGGCTTCAATCTATCTAAAACCTTCACCTGCCCAGGGCTTTTTCTCCTGTTACAACTCAAAGAATGTGTTACAGCCAAATGGGAACTTCTGTTTCTGACCCGTGCCACTGGAGGGGTGAACGGCCACGATGCTTCCTTCTACCACTGACATAAACACATGTCTCCTCTGAGCAAGCTTCTTTTAAGTCAAACACAGGTGGAGCATCCTTCACCCAAAAGCTTACCCCCCGAAACCCACAGAACCTTAAACTTTCTAAACACTGGCAATTCATTCTAAGTGAAAATTCCATACCGGACTCACATCATAGATTTGCATCAGAACACAGACACTAAAATCGTCTTTAAGCAAGGTGTGTGAGGTAGGCACCAAACTAAAGTGAGCTTCATGCTTAGGCTTGGGCCAGATGCCTCTGGCAGCTCACCATGTAGTCTCAAAGCATTCTGGGTAAAGATGGGTAGCCTCTTTAATGGCACTCTCCTATGTGTTCTACTGTCTCAGGTTTTCCACCAATGGGGAGTGTATTTAGGAGGCAAAAACTTACTGTGTCTCCTAGATACGAACAAGATATGGAACTGTGTGTTTAGAAGCCCAAGGAGCTCAAGGTGCTTTGTAGCTTCAGTGTGTGGTGAGATCTGTTTGTGACCCCGTTTGATTCTACACTAATTGCCCTTTCGAGTGCTTCTCAAATGCTGTGGATTTAACATTCCACAATCAACTTTTAATATGGTAATCATGTAGATTGGAGTGTAGAGATAAACCCCAAATCCTGCATTTCAGCTAGGCTTCTTCCCAGCAACCTCATTTCTGTTTTCTATTCTGTCTCCAGTCATGCCCACAAAATTGCCAGCGGTAACCACTGGGGTTGTGTAGCTCACAGTTGCTTTCTCCATTATTGTCCATCTGCTAGTAGAGATACCCATGAGGAATAATTGTCTATAAGGGGGGTAACAGGACAATTTAAGAAAAAGAAAGAAAGAGAGAGAAAAAGAGTCAGAACTATCTACAAAAATTATCACCTGTGAATTGAAGTTCCACAGGGGGGAGAGGGGTGGGGAAAGAAGTAGAGGGGGAGACATGAGTGGGGAGAAGGGACATAGAGATAGATACAGAAACAGAAGCTACATCTGTGTTAAAGATGCTACAGGACCAAATAAGTGAACTTCAAAATGATGTAGAGGTATAAAATGGGGCGAACCAGAGCCAAATGATCTTGACCTATTTTGTACTATTCACCCCTGTGGCTTACCTAACACCCTGTAACCATCAAAATCTTACAATGTATTCTTAGTAGATCACTAAAATGTTCCTGAGTCAAAGCTAATACTGTCACCAGATAGCATCTGAAGCAGAGTTTACCCTCTCCACCAATGCATTTGATAAATATTTTGATTTATGACTTTTTCTGTTGTGTAACTAATAAAATCTTCTGTGACCATGTTCATGGGAGAACACAGAATTAGAAGCTACAGTCATTCATATTTGGCTCTAGAATGAGCTAATCTTACTCTCATGTTGCTATGAGTCATGTTTTAGTATTGACATGCTCCAGGAACTTTTGATAATTAATCTTGACTTTCAGCTTCATTAGCAGAAATTGTTGAGCCCCATCTCTGGTTGTGAGTGTTGAAAGCATTTCCAGAGAGAATTAGCTGGATGAGGGAAGACCTACCCCAACTATGGGTGGCACCATCCTCTAGGCTAGGTGTTCAGATGGGGTAAATGTTGGAAAAGAGAAAGGCCACCAAGGCAAGAATTTTACCTTTGCTTCCTCATCATACACAGAAAATCCTCTTCTGTTCTGTCCTGTCATTCCTCCAGGCCATGAAGGATAGACACCTCTGAAACCATGAACCTAAATCTTTCCTCCCTTAAACGTTTTGGCTCAGATGTTTTGTCATGGATGAAAACCTAACACAGCCCATGCTGCATGTTGCTGAGACTCTGCATCTTTTCACACTCATAGTTCCCTCTGTGACTCACACAGGACTAGGCTCATTCTAGTACTAAAGCGGCTCCTTAGGAGATCAAGTGACAAGACTACCGACTCTTTTCCCAACACATGCCTCAAATCCCCATGACTCTCCATGACCAATGGTCATCTCAGACTAGTGAGTCACACTCTTGAGAGAATTTTGAAAACACAGATGCTCAAGTCCTTTCCTAATTGTGTCCTAAGGCTGTGACTGAGCATAGGATATTAAAGGGTTCCTAGATACTGCCCTAGGTCCAAACTACCACTGTTTTCCAAGTAGTTTTCCCTCAGTAATTTTCATCTGGGCTCCCATTTCTACTTTTCTCCAACTGCAATCAGGTAGATGGGCATTGTTTCAAATATGCATGGCTAGTATGGCTGAACTCACACACCAAATAAATACCAGACTTCATGTTATAAGTGCCAAGGGTTTGCATGGCCCAACCTGCTTACCATATGAGCTCATTCCATCTCCCACCACCTCTATCTTCCTCCACGCTCCACAATCTTGTCTCTCCAGCTACCTACAGGACACTCAGACACACCAAAGACTCTACTCCATTTCCCACTGAACAAGGTGTTCCCATGGCCTGAAGAGCTCTTATTCTTACTCATTAAGACTCATTCCTACTTATCCTTTCTTGGTGTAGTCTTCTCCCACCACTCTCTTTTCTAAAAGACTTTTTACATTAATGTTTGTACAGGATTTGACAGTCTTTTTGAGACAGTAAACTATTAGTTACAAAATGCCAGTCTTTTTTTTTTTAAATACTGTTGTGAATTTAGTGAATAAACTCCTGAACTAAAATAATTGAAGTTGGGTATGGTGGTACACACTTGTTGTTCCGGGAGGGTATTGGGAGGTAGAGGCAGAAAACTCAATAGTCAAGAATCAAGACTCAAAAGGCCAGTTTTGGCTACATGAGACCTAGTTTCAAGCAAACAAAACCCAATGAAGCATAACTGACAAATGCTCTGTACCAGATGCCTGACACGTGTGCTGGTGTTTCCAGTGTCTTGCATTTCTCACAACTGGTGGCTACTCCCATCATGCAACACTTCTGTCTTTTACATAGGTAGCCGTTTCCTTATAACGGTGGTTCTTTGCTGTTACAAACGACACTGCAATGGCTGCCCCTGTACAGTTCTTCAAGTTCTCCCCAAGAGCCCTACCTTGTTTTTGCTTTTCTCTTTTCCACACAGCTGACTGTGGCCCTCCCAAAGCCACCCATGTACACTGCTGTCATATTCATTTGCACATTGTCTTATGAAACTGTGATCTTTGTAACGGCCATAGTTTCAAATACTAGAATATGTAAGCATGAGAGAATATGAGTGGAGTAGTAAATGCATGTGATTTGGGACTGTTGATAAAAGGTGTTAATGTTCCTAGCACACCAAACTAGGTCAGTCACTAGAAGCAAACCTCAGAACATGCGTTGGTACAAAATGTGTTACCACAAGGCTGCTCTGGAAAAGCAGGCAGTTTGAGTTCCCTCGTGGAGATGCCTTGCTGTGACAAAAGGCGCCTTGTTGACAAAAGTTCTTAGGGCTGTGGACAAGTCCAGACACATAGACAACACTAGGTCAGAGGCAATTGATATTTTTCTTCTTCTGATGTTACCATTTAAACTATTCTACCCTCAAATGAGAAGGCAAATTTGCAAAGCTGGTCATAAATTTAAGAATTGTAGGGTCAGAAAACGGCTATCTTGAGTCTTGCAAGCATTTGCTTCCCATTCAGGAGGCCTGCCCATGGCATACAGCCATGACACACTGTCCACTCTCCCTCTTCACCCTGTCCTGTCCATGGGTCTGTAAGGGAGAAATGCCAGCATGCAGCAGGCCTGGACTGGCCACTTCCTCCAGAGGATTCATCTCTAGTCACCTTTTAATCTCATGTTTATAAAACCAAAACCACATGGCAGGAGCAAAGATCTCAGGAATGAAATTATGTCTCTGGGGCAATGTAGATTCTGTGACCAAGTCTTCCCAATGTTCCTAGAATTGCCTCTGGCCCATCTCTGAGTCACAGTGTCTTTGGGAAGCCTTTTTAGGATAATCAAAGGCATTCACCATCCAAAAGGCACCCAGGACCCCTAAGCTTTAAAGGGCACGGTCCACAAGGTCCAGGGGCGGGCAGCCCTGCACTGTGCTTGGTTCTGCTCTGTTATGTCTCTGAAGTCACTGATTCTTTTTATTTAGCCAACATGCTGGCTACTTTCATGTAAGATGGTTTGCATAGCTCACCTCTTTCCTGATCGACCTCTGGAACAGGTCTCCTGTTAGTGTCTCCATTCACAGAAGACTGAAGACACTGAGAGGTTAGGACAATCTCAGGGTCCCCTGGCATTAAACTGGGATTAAATCCAGGGAGCCTAACTTTAGCACCACGGGCCTAACAGTCATGAAATTCTATCTCTGTTTAGAATAACTAGCTGGAGAAATGCCTCAAATAACTGGATGAAGCCATCTTCCTTCCTTCCTTCCTTCCTTCCTTCCTTCCTTCCTTCCTTCCTTCCTCCCTTTCTTCCTTCTCCCCACTGAATGCTAGCAGCTCTTCTGCCTGTATTCACATGCATGCACAGCCTACCATCTCACCTTTCCTGCCTGTCACTCGCCATCTCCATCTCATTAACATCCTGCTAACACCAGGAAGCAATGAGATGCAATGGGTATCCATGACATCATGGAGTAGACCTATGTATATGGATATGACCCATGACAATTCAATTCTGAGAAGTCTCTCATAATAATGACCACATTTCAAATTAAAAACCAAACCAAACCGCATGCTGACAAAAGGACAGCTGACAAATGTGACTACGTGAATCTGACAAACCTCTGTAGAGGAAAGAACAGCATCATGTTCAGAAGGAGGCACCCTGCTGAATGTACAAACATTCCTTACCAGCTTAGTACCCAGAATATCTGTCTCAGCATGAGTACAGTGTTTCTGTCATTGCCTGTCTTTCTGATCACACAGAGTGACAATGTGGCCTAAGGCCGGGTCTGCTCTCTTCAGTCCTCCATGGGCCTTTGCCCAACACTTTGTCAGCATTACCTGTATTGCCTTTATCAGTGACAATTATCTTTTGCTCTCACATTTGGCCTCTAACTTTAGAGTTATCTGTCATCAGTCCAGAATTGCCACCAGGCTCCCTCCATTTATCCCTTTTTCTCTCCTCCTTCTCTCCCCGGCCCCTCTCTTTATGGTGCCTTGAAATGTAGTCCCAACTGGCTGGTTCTAAACTCTTGGAGAGACCTTTGCCTCTGCTTCAAGTACCGGGTAAATAAGTATGTGCCACCACGCCTAGCCTAACTGTAGAACGGAGGGAGCGAAACTGATATTGCTCCACCCACAAATGGATCTAATCAATCAACAATTCTTGAAGAAGCCATGCTCTCCTCTCAAAGGCGTGTTGGGAACCACATGTCCTCATGTCTAGACCATCATGGACCACCTCAGAAATCCAAGCTCAACAGCAAAGGTCGGTAAGCATGTGAATCCTGGGTGGGAAGGCGTGTGTTGTAGGAAACACAGGGTCTGTATGGGTCAAAGGGGAGCAAACACGGGCCTTCCCTTTAGCCAGCATGTGAATGGTCTGGTATCCTTGTGAAATCTCACACCATCAGAGTCCACCAGCTTGAGAAGCACTCACACTTGAGGACGAGCACGTTAGAAGTCCCCTGACTGGGAGTGGGTGGCAGTCTCACTGGTATCATTTCATATGACGATGCAGTCTCCTCCTTTGTCTGTTTCTCTGCCTCTTGGTTCACTTTTCCTGCTTTTCAGCCTGGGCTTCGCCTCTCAGCTGTACATATTTGGTTCCTCCAGGTGCCAGTCCAATCCATGGGGCTTACTATCCTAGGTCTTTCAAACACACCATACCCAGAGGTTACTGAGTTAGCCAGCCCAGGGTCCTGCAGTACTGGGTGCTTGGGAACCAGCTCAAAATCAACAGTGATTGAGTCACTGTCCTGTAAACCACACTCTTCTGCATCTCAACACATCTCCCACTTTATATCCTCTGAGTGTTTTCACTTCCAGGTCTCATTCAAAGACCCACCCCAATGCACACATGTGTGCACATGCATGTGCATGTGCGCACACACACACATACACGCACACATGCACGCCCTGGCTTTTCCATATGAAATTAATTTCTGGCTCTGTGTCATTTTCAGAATCAGTGTCTACCAATTTCCTCAGAATCTAGCAAGATTCCCAAATATACCGTGGCATTGGCAAAAATCAAACTCCCAAGAAATTGGCGTCTAGTCATGGTTTTTCCATAAGTCAGAAACCTTATAATCTGACTTCTTCCTCCCAACCCAAGTGGCTCCCTCTTCACTGCTACCCCAAGCTCCTTCTTCCTTGACCCAGTCTTTGTTTCCTCCAGCTCGCCTTTTGCTAGAGAGTGCTCCGGAAGGGCCTTGGACATCTCCACACCCTGGCTGCCATCCAGTAACACTTACTTCAGGAGATCATGAGTCTTGTCAGTACATCCCATTCATGGCAGATCACTTACCATCAGATAAACCTTCCCAAGTAGCTACTTGCTGCTCATGGTACCAGTGGTTGTTAATCTGGTTGTTGTGAAATCCTCTAGCAAGTTTATTCTGGATAATAAAATATTCTCTCCAGTTCATGTCCATATTTATTTAACAATTACCTTCTATAAAAGAACACTATCTGGGGAAGCTTCAGGGTGTGAAGTGGCTAACATCACTCCCACCCCGCTAAGTGCACAGTTTTTGCTGTTTATCTTAACTGTCCTGGTTCATGGCTGGGCTCAAGCCTGAGGATCAAACCTCTGCTCTTGACCACCGTATCTGTTCCTTACTGCACCTGGCCAAGTCTAGCTATAGGAGCCAGCACTTAATAGGTCACCTGAGGCAAAGATTTTGTGTTGTTATGTCATGCCCACTTGCTTCATAGTATACTTTTCCCTTGTAAACAGATTGCTTATTGCCAACTCCTCCCAAGAGTTGGGTTAACTTCATTACTGTACTGCAGACCCCACAGGTAACCAACCACTGGATGAAACCTGTAACCCTGGCAACAGGGCCTTGTGGACAAGTCCTGTCCTAAAACTTAAGCAACCAAGTATGTCTCCTTCTTGTCAAAATACAGGCAGATGAGATCACTGGTCCACTGGGTTCTGTAATTAGGCTCTCCATTTGCCCACTGCTTCCTGTGGCTGGTGGCGTAATGCCAATGCACTTCCCCCACTTCATAGGAGCCTAGAAGTATCTCCAGTCTCTCCCCTGTACTCCCAGCCCACAGGCTCACCTCAAGGCCTGGCTCCCCTCATCCCACCACACACTGGGCCACTAATTGGTGCACTGACTGTTAGATGCTAAAACATTGTATCCTGCTCTTCCTCCACCTAGAATCACCAAGTGTCTGTTCACGGCACCTTCTTCTCTCCATCTCTGCTGGAATGGCTGCTTAGTCTCTGTTCACTGGGAAGCTTTGTTCCAGAATTACCATTTTTAGAAGTCCTTTTCAGAGTCCATATCACTGCCCATTCATGAGAAAAGCAAACCAAATGATAACCAATAGCCAATCATAGCCAATCAGCTCTTTAAGACTACTAAGCTCAAGTAGTCATTTGCTCTGAATGACATTTTCTTCCTCAAGGAATCTAATTAACCCCACCCCGAAATGAAAACAGTACCTCTCTTAAACACATTCTAATCCATCAGAGACTCTTTCCAATCAGTCATGTTTGGCTGGATACAAGCTCTAAGCCATGACTGGTCACTGGTCAGCAGTGCAATCTTGGCAAGTTCCCAGTCTATTAAATAAAAAGGACACTACAACTTTGTCCATAAAAATTACAACACATAAAAACTTGCCTAGCATCGCAGACAGCACACAGTAAGTGTGGCGGAGGTGGAGATCAACCCTGTGAAGGAAAGAATGAGATGGAAAGCAAGGTAACACAGGCTCCGGAGACTCCTTGAAGAGTCCTGATCTGCTGTACAAGGCATTAGATCAAAGATGACTCCCAGAACACTAGTGAGACAACAAAAGGAACCAAAAAAAGGAGGCCAGGGTGAAGGCCGTTTCCCCTGTCTTCACCGTAGTCCTAACTGGTGATAATTCTCCCCTCCTCCTTCTGAGTAACCACATCAGGCAGAACTTTCATTGGGGCAGAGTCACAGTATGGTAAGATATGATTGGCCGACTAGAGGCTTGGGATTGGCTCAAATACTGTACATAAGCTTATGTGCTGTACAATAAACTCAGATGCTGGTGCTGCTCTCCAGGATCTGACTCTCAGGACTCATCAAATGACTCCATTGCCTCTCATTCCCCATCCTCAGTCCTGTTTTTATAAGTGAGTGCTTCATGAGTGGTACCCTCTACTGTTATTCACCTTCCCATGGAGGAAACCTTGATCTTCCCAAGGTGGCATTTAGAATATCTTTGGAGTTGAGCTGGACAGGCATGAGAGAAACGTTCAGAGCCTAGCTTTACTATCACAGCTTTAAAGCAACTTATACATGGCCATTACTTTATAGTAGGGACCAGATAACATCGCAGTAATACTGACATTTGCAATACTCAGAAAACTTTATTGAGCATATAACCATCCACCAGGCAACTGGCAACTAGTGGTTGCTAGGAGACCTCTTTCTTCAGTGGTGTAGCTGCCTGTAAGTTGCCCACACTCCTGTAAGTAACACCAGTTAAATTCACTGGTACTTGGAGTTGCATTAGGGTGGAATCATTTGTTTCTGTCATCACTGCCTTATCTGGGGCAGAGGGATCAGTAAAAGCTCACATGATAGCCTATGTTTTTATCCGAATGACTTTTCAATGTGTTAAAATTGATATTTCTATTCCAAATACAACAAGCACATCTTTATCATTCTTCTTCTTGTCACTTACATGGAAAACCCAGCAACACTTGTATTTAGCCTTTAACTTCCATGTCAACTGTTGACAACATCAGCAACCAAAGGAGAACTGTGAATCCCAGCCATCTGCACATCTCTGGTTATATAAGCCTGTGCTCCTATCCCAGCACAGGGTCATGGGGCCTGGCCTCAGACTAGCACACTTCTGTTATGTAAGTATACGACTGCCTTGCCAATTTGTTTCGTGAAGGTATCACATTCCAAGATGTCAATTTTTTTTTGGAATGTGACAGATTCGAAGCTGATTAAAACTGGCTGTGTTTGGTTGCTGATCGAGTGTTTTAGTCAAGCCTGTCCCTAACTGAATTCCGTGTTACTTGCTGAGAATCTGAAGGGTGAATATTTGCTAAAACAAACACTAGAAAATGGATTCTGCCATAACTTACATAAGCCAGAGTAACCAGGGTTAAAACATTCCACAACTCCATTCTTATTAAAAAAAAAAAAATGCCGTCTCTGTGATAACTGTAAAGTGCCAATGAAACCTTTATACCAGGAATATCATGTACAGACCTGAATTTTTAACAGATTCATGATATTTTCTGAATCAAGTTAATTTTGCTCCAAGGATTGGTATGTGAACATTTGAGGCAGGTACACAAAGTCCTATATTGTTCTTTAAAAAATAAAAAATTAAAACTACCTTGACTCCCTTGTCCAACAGCCATTTACAATCCTGGAAGCATCCCAAGAAGGAAGTGCAAACTCCAGCCAATCATGCGAATCTACTAAGGCATGGTTCCTGGTTCGCTAATCCTTCAGTGAGGGGTGCCCTGTGTATAACAGGACAGCATTTCTGGATTCTTCCAACCATGCGTCCACAGGATCCCAGCACACCAGTAGTGATAACCAAAAACATAGCCAGGTGTCCCTTGAATGGTAAAGTCATTCCTGGTTGAGAACTACTTCTTTAGAGATAGCTAGAACTGAGCTTATCTTGCTGTGACCTCCCTAACTCCATCTCCCCTGCATGTGTCCTTAGTCCCTTTCCTCCCACCAAGCTCTATACACCCTACCCCAGCTTACCATCCACCCGTCTCCAACTTCACTGTATCATAGGAATTTGTGATCAACAAGATCTTCTTAATCTCTTCATGGCATTTTCCTCCCAGGGTCTCATATACCATAAGCTGTCCTCAGATTTGCTATGTAGCTCAGGGTGACCTTGAACTCTCAATCTTCCTGTGTGCATTACCTGAGTGCCAGAGCTACCTGCACGTGCCATCATATCTGGCTTATGTGGTGACAGGGATATAGCCCAGGGCCTGTGCATGCTATGCAAGCAGCCCACCAACTGAAGCATCCATAGCTTCCTTTACCATAACTATAAGATTCCCCAGCCTCCATATGCAGTAAGGTGGTTTCCCTGTCCTTCCTTACATTTTCCTCATTGGCAATATCAGCCCATTTCTCCCCAGGTTCTCTAAAATTAGCTGGCTCCTGAGAACAATAGTTGGTAATACAACCAGTCAACTCAATTTGGCCTAAAACCTATTTTGGAGAGCCTGGACATTAGTATATATTTTGCATTTATAAAGCTTGAAGGTAGAGGGGAGAAGCACAGGAGATTAGTATTTCCGGACACTAAGATTTGCATGGCAGCCAGCTGTCACTGCCCTTTGGTACATATGACATAGGTCTAGATCTTCCATTCCCCAGCCAGCTGATATTGTGCACAACTTGCCAGGTACTCTTCCGTGTTCTGAAAATGCACACATGACGGATAGCTAGAAGGAGCCAGGCAAGCATCAGTTGGTTGACTTAGTGAGTTTCAAAATCACCTCTGGAGAGTGGAATGTTGGGTGCAACTCAACAGGATGGGAATGGGAGTTGCACACAAGGTCCTGTGCAGCGTTTCCTACCAGAAACACCAGAAGACAGAACAGAAGGAGGCCTATTGTGTGTTGAGAGCAAGCACCTGGTTGGACAGGGGCATATTTGGGTAAGTAAATTAAGGCCAGAGACTGTGATAACAAGCAGGAAATATGTGGGTAGAATAGGGGCTCGTGAAAGAAAGAGCCCGAGTCTGGACGTGCACTCCACTGGGTTCCTGCTTTAGGCCAGACAAACATCAGGAATGTCTTAGTCCTTCAGATGACTATACATTGGATGAGATACACTGCTGGGGTTTGGGAGTTTTGTTAATTTCTGCTAATTAGATGACCCCAAATAATTTTCTCAATAGTAAATGAAAATGCCATGATCTTCCTACTTATAATCAAATCTGCAAAAATAAAATACAGAAATGAAAGTTGTTATGGTATACACATTACATAAAAAAAGTCTCAAGTAACAGATGATCAGTGTCTACTTTATTTGTCCAATGGCCAGTGTAGAAGCCATAGCATGATACAGTGAGTTCAGGGTCACACTACCATTGCTAAAATGATAGTAATAATATGGCAGGCTTATGTCTGTAAGGAAGCTTGATGTGGTGTCCTTTTCAATTCTTCTTGAATATTTATATTTACCTCAGTAAAGACATGCCCGTATGAAAACCAGTTCTTTTCCTAAGAGTCTGAAGGGTGAGTCTTGCCCAATGCAAATGTTTAAGAATGGGTAGATGGGAAGTAGCTCTGAACACTGATAGCCAAGAATTGAGTTTAACTCATAGTTCAGCCCGTCCCCTACTCTTGCATCCACTGCAAAGCTCACCAAGTACCTGCTGTCTGGTACTTGTCCCACCCTGTTCAAGAGGGTCTATATGTGAACTAAACTCAACTGATGTGAGCAGAGACTTCTACACACATTTCCAACACCACATATCTCCTCCTGACCTTCTTACCCAATGTGCTGGTATCAATTGTGTCACAGAAGGACAAAACCCAGCCTCTGAGCCCTTCGATGTGGCATTGACAGGAACGTTACTGTGGACAAGAATCCATATGTCCAGGGAATATGTCCAGGGAGTCCGCAGGCTTGCTTTCCGGGACTCTAGGGTGGCTTGACAAATAGGGCTGCTTGATTCTAAAGTCCTATTTTGAGTGCACAGATGTTGAGCAGGTATCTGCTTGGCACAGGGAGAACATGTCCCATTTTCTTTCTCGCCATCCTTTCCTGAATTGCACCCTTGCTTTGATGAGAATTGCACCACTGCCTACCACCCCAGATTCCTTCCAACAGGCTCTATGGACTAAGTTCTTTCAAAGTTACCAGACTGTCCAATGTCTTTTCTTCTCAGGTTCATACTTTTAATTTACACTCATTTTCTATTTTGCAATACTAAGGATCAAACTCAGGGCCTCACACGTGCCTGGCAAGTACTCTACCCTGAGTGACACCCCAGCACTCTTTGAAGTCCTCTAATCTCTGCAAACTGGAAAGTACTTTGCCCGAAATGCTACTAAATTTATATTAAGGCATTAACATCAGCACAAGGAAATATGCATACCTCTTGGTAAGAGCAACACAAGCACTGTTGAGAGCAGTGTCTCTGCGTCCTCTCTCTACCGCAGATTCAGTTCCTGCCGAGCCTAGAACCTGGAGACTGAGCTGCTCCCAGGACAATTCCCTGCACTGTTGTCATCTATGCCAACTTACCAGAAGATTCGGTCACCCAAACACACAACATAAGAACCTTTGAAAAGCAGAAGAGGAAAAACGAGGCCAGAAACAATCACGACAGGAATCAGAATGAAGAACCAGTGAGGCTGACAAGGCTTGCCCTCACCTGCTTCCAGCATCTCCACTGGTTTAAATGGTTTTAAGCTACTGTGTTCATTTTTCTCAACCTCCTGAGTCCATTTCCCAAAGTGCCAGCTAGGGTCAGTGTGTTGTGTGTTTGGGTGACCGCGAGTGCATGAGGTGCATTGTGGTTCAGCTCTGGATGAGTTTCTTCATGGTTCTGGGTCACATAATGCAACACTCATGGTGAGTCTTCCCAACTTTCGCTAGAGCAGAGCTGGTCATACAAACTCAGAAGCTAGACCTCTGGGGCCATGACATAGAAAGGGGCCATGCTTGATGCACATGCCTCTCAAACCAGGACCTCCTCCTGTGTTCTGGTTAACAGGCAAAGAGATGGGTGTCCTGCTGCATGCCCATGCAACTCCATGAGCACCAACCATACTGCTCGAGCTACAACTCTGTGATGGAGATGATGGGTTAGTCTCTCTGCAGTGGGAGTTGGGAGGGAGGAACCCTCTCATTCTTGATGACTTTTTAAAGGCTGCCCAGTGTATTCTGAATTATTTTTTCCTTCACCATGTAGACAGGTAGGCTAAATGCAACTCACACACATAGTTCCAGGATGAGAGAGAATGGCAGAGCCCTTGATACTGATATGAGCGTGCCTAGTATCTGACCTCAGCAGCAAATGAACCAGCTACCTCTGTGGCCCGTTATACCAGCGACTGGAGGGCATTCACTTGGAGAAGCTGTCTCGGGGTCTGAGAAGCTGGGATATCCTTCTGCTGTTTCCCCCAGAATCAATCCAGGCTCCCACAGGTACTGTGAAGCTTCCTTTTTTGAACCCATAATAAATTCTCATAGGTCTATGGGTCCCTCCCTCTCTCTCTTTCTACCTACCTCATTCTCTTTCCTTTGGCTTAGATATGAGATTCATGAAGACAAAGCTCACATATCTGATGTGTTCATGTATATGTATCTTTATACCTTTGAATGGTTCTGACCTATAATGGACATTCAATAAACATGCTTACTGATTAAGTAAATGCTGAAATGACAATGTGCCAACTATAAAGAGATGCCTTTAAATGTGCATGTTGATCCTACATGTCGAAAGCCCAACTGTGTGTGACTACCTCACCTCGAGAGCCTCCAGCCTTGCATATCTGTGTGGCATACACACAGATTTCTAGGCCATGGCTTCAGACTTGGATTTTGCTGTTTTGTAAAATACCAGATGAGTTCCGGAAGTTCAAGTCTCTGTTTGCCATCTGGAGCAGCTTAAATGGAAGCTCGCTGAGGGGCGTAAGGTAGAAGGGAGGCAGGAAGCAAGGTCAGGAGGCCCTACCATCTAGTGGGGAGGGAAAGCGTGGTCAGTGCACGTGACCTTTCTCCCTCTTGCCACCACCAGGGCTAGGCTTACTTTTCACAGAGGTCTCGAACTTGGCTGGGTTTGAAGGCAGGAACGGACTGGGAGCAGGGGCTGGTGGGCGCTGACAGTGGGCTCTTGATGCTCTGGATTGAGTGTCTACGGCTCCTTCTGCGGTCAAGGCCCTGTTGCTCACCCTCAGTACCACCAGAGCACATGCTGGCCCTCCTCCGCTCCCGGTGCCCACTGGGGGGTGGTTCAGCTGTCTCATCGCCATCTTCATGCCTGAGTGCCACCTGGAAAAGCAGAGTGTATAAGGCAGGTCGAACTTGATAGCTTTTCTCAGGCCTTGATTGTGACTGTATGTCACCTCTAAGTGGGTTTAAAACTGCTTTTGTTTGTTTGTTTCCCTACACTGCAGGCCTCTGCTCCACCTCAAAACGACCCTCACGTGGGTCCAGAAGTCAAGCTCAATCTGCGATCACACAATGTCTGTCACGATGGAGTCTATGGACCAAATACGTGAAATTTTTGGCTTCTGCGGTCAAGGCCCTGTTGCTCACCCTCAGTACCACCAGAACACATGCTGGCCCTCATGTTCATGAACAGAAATATAAATGTTTTCATCAGATTTTTATCACTGTGACTATGTCTCTAAGAAAGTTAACTTAAAACGGAAAGATTTGTTTGGGCTCATGGTATTAAATGACTTGGGCATGTTTGGTTCTATAGAAAGACAGTGATTTCACAGTGGAAGACCGCGGTGGAAGAAAGCTGCCCACACCCCGGTACCCAGGAAATCTGTGAACCAAATACGCACTACGTGACATTTAGGAAACAGAGAGCCAAGCTGCTCACTCCATGGTAGCCAGGATGTAGACAGTGACACCGAGAAAACTTTTGTCTTAAAAGGCCTCCCCGGGGGCCCACTTCTTTCACCGAGATTCTTCCTCCTTGTTACCAGCTCTTAACACTACAACTAAATTATGTGTCCATCAGTGGTTTAAATCCCTCGTGTTAAAGACCAAACCAGCTCTTATTGACTGGATCCAATTGAATCTCTGGAAGACAATTCCTCTGTATATCATAGCACTAATAAGGACCTCACATCCACACTTCCACTTGCCTGACTATCATTTCCTGTCCTGCCTTAGCTCTTCTCCGTTCCGGGAGGCAGAGGCTTTCCTAAGGCCTCCTGGATTCCACATCTGATCATTCCTGAGCTGCCTTTCCAAAAGAGGGTGCTCAGAGGGAGACAGAGCAGGTGAGAGCCCCGGATTCCAGGAGAACAGGGGTTGGCTTCCCTGCTAGTCTTTCTGAAAGGCTTTCTACAGCGCTATGTACTACGTATTCCAGAAGCCTGCTTGACAATGGCTATGCTCTGGGCCAACCTTCAGTGCCTGGGGTGGAGCTTGCACATACTTCAACAAAGACATGTGACAGAATGCTGTTTAAAATATCCTCACCCAAGATACAGAGGCAGATGGGTATCTGTGAGGTTGAGGCCAGCCTGGCCTACATAGTTCTAGGATAGCCATGGCTCAAAGGGAGACCTTGTCTGCAAACACACACACACACACACACACAAACACACACAGAGAGAGAGGGGGGAGGGAGGGGGAAACAGAGACAGACAGAGATGGAGACAGACAGATTGATACTCTAGATGGTGCTTGGCACTAAGCCTAAGAACTTGAATTCAAATACCTTAGGAAGCCATATACAAAGCATCCTAAAATGTTATTAAATAAAATTTTCCTCTTAAAAAGTGCTATGTATTTATATAGAGAACAGGCTCATACTTTTGCCACTTTGGGCTTTATAGGTGAAGCCTGAGCCACTTGGCTCCATATACTTCTCTGCCTTTCATCACAGGTCCGTGTGACTCCCTCTGCAGAGACCTTGCATATCCTGCTCTGACGGAGCTCCAGGCTAAACTCTAAAGCAGAGGTTCTCAGCCTTTAATACAGTTCCTCATGTTGTGCTGACCTCCAACCATAAAGTATTTTCATTGCTTCTTTATTAGTGTAATTTTGCTACTGTTATGAATCATAATGCAAATGTCTGTGTTTTTCATGGTCTTAGGCAACCCTCCCCCATGAAAGGGTCATTTGACCGGCAAGGGGTCATGAGCCACAGGTTGGGATCTGTTGCTCTAAGGCTTTCCAGCTCCATTTGACTCTGCTGTGCATTACTTGTCTCAGCTTATTGTGGTAGCAAGCCCAGCCCCTACCCCAGCCTCTCTTACTCTTCCCTACCATGGGCTTTGTACATCTGCATAGCATAGCATAGCATCCATAGCATAGCATAGCATAGCATAGCATAGCATAGCATAGCATAGCATAGCATAGCATATCTAGTCTGGTTTTCATGTGTATTGCCTATAAATCCAGACAGCAAAAAGAGCATGTCCCTTAGTATTGAACAGACCTTTGTGTGCTTGGCTCTGCCACTAATAAGCTAGCTGTGACCAGCAGCAGGTCACATACTCTCTGGTCCCTTGGTGAGAATAGATGTGCTTGTAAGGATATCAATGGCAGGGAGTGTCTCTGTGGGCAGGTGTGGATGGTACTCAAGCAGTGATGCCCTCCTCTGGCCCAAGCACAGAGTAGTGGTCAGGAAGCCACCATATGCTTCCATTACACAGAATCACGACATTGGGCAACCTGTAGCCCAACTGGGACCAGGCACAACTAAACCCAGCAGCTTGTTAGGCTGAGCTTCTGTGGGGCACATGGTCCCATATATGCCCAAATATGGACGTTTCCTTGTTTTGAAGATGTTTACAACTTGATCCTGCCCAGTAAGAGGAAACAAGGCTATAGAGAACTGGGAATGTTGTATGGTTTTACTGCCCCAGGACAGGAAAGCGGACTTCTGCAAAAGCAACGGTCTGATGTTTTCACACCTATGCTCCCCTGACAGGGAGAGCCTGGCTAGGGTCAGCGGCTCAGCCACTCCTGTCAAAGTTCAGAGAATTCTATCAGTATCGAAGACACAGCTGGTCATTGACCTTTGCCCTTCACCCTTTACCCACCCCCCACTTCTTCCAACCACAGCTTTTAGATAAGATGGACTTAGTGTGACCCTTCTAAGTGAAAGAGATGTTTTATAATGAGTGCTCAGATACATGAAAGTGACTTGAAATCTTTACGTCATTGTATTCCCCTGCAATTCATTCTCAGACACATTGTTAAAAGGGCAAGACCTGATGAAAAAGCTCATCCTTGCAAAATCTCACTGAAAATTCCCATCGTAGGAATCCTGTCTGGAAGCACCAGCATTAAAATGAAGGTCAATGTGTGACAAGTCACAGTTGTCATCTCAGCTCTAAGACTCTAAGTGGCACTGTGTGGGCAAGCTCGAGAATGCCAGCCCCTTGTCAGTGGCAATGCTTCTGAGTGTTTCTAGTCTATTTTCCCCCATTTCTGACAGAACGCTCTCAGACCATCTGAACTCCCCCTGACCTAAGTGTTCACTCTGTTTCTTATTAAGCACACATTTGCAGCCATAGGAGAGGGTCTAAAGCACAGTTCAGATATTTCTAATTCTTCGTCTAACCTCAAAGGTCCAAAGATCAAGTGACATTCCACTCACAGTGCCTTCCTGAGAAGCAGAGTGTGCGGGAGTCACTTTCGTTGCCCCATGTCAAGGAAAGGTGAGATGGACAGAAAGTTCACACGAAGAGAAGAAGCTGAGGAAGCCATCCAGGCAATGCTGTGATGGACAAGTCGCTAGGGGAATTTCTCAAATTCAGAGCCACAGCAAGACACTGGTCAAAGGAGGGAAGGAGAGGAAAGGAGGAGAAGAAAGAGGAGGAGGAGGAGGAGGATGAAGAGGAGAAAGAGGAGGAGCAGGAGGAGGAGAAGGTAGTGGTGGTAGAGTGCTACTCAGGTTTGGTGGTACAGCCTATAATCCCAACAACGTGGGAGCTGAGTCAGGTATTCTGAGCACAAGGCCAGCCTGGACTGTGTATAAGGCCCCATTGTAAGCAGGAACAAGAAGAGGGGCTATAGTGAATTATGCACAATTACTGTAAGACCTCTGATACCTTTGATTCTAATTCTTTTTAGTAAATACCCAGAGGTGGAAGGTTTCAATGCTAGTCTTGGCATAGTATTTTAAACCTCCTTTACTGTGGAAATTTCAGATAGACACAAGAGACAAGGAAAAGTGCTAATGGCATGATATGTAACCACCCACAGCAGCACACCAGTTGCCAATGCGGAGTCAATATTTCTTATTTACATCTCACTTTTGCCCTCAATCTCATGATCAATTTTTCAAAGAGATGTCTAAGATTATATCATTATCATCTATAAATATTTTAACAAATATCCTTAAAAAGATTGCTAAAACCATAACCACTACATTATTGTCCCACTTAACATAACTTTTTAATAAGATCAAATATTAATTCTGAGTGGAAGGCTCCAGGGAGGGAACACTGGGCCTGTGCCTTATAAACACATGCTCCACCCATGAGCTACACTGATGACTGTGTAGTATTAGGTCTCTAGCGACTCACACACTACCCTGTGTCATCCCCTCCCACCTAGGCTTAGTTGTGTAACTTGCCTTGAGCTATTCAAACATTTTTAATAGAGGTCAAAACCAGTACCATTTCTCTGAGTTGTGATCATTATGTGGCTGTGACCCACGACAGGTGATGCATGTCTTAGTAACACATGTGACCTTTTTCAAACTGCTGTCTCACACCTGTACAATTCAGTCCAGCTGTTAGGTGAGGTGCATGTCAATGCCCTGTCAAGAGACTGTGTGACAGCCACAACACAGTGTCACAGACCCTCATACCTTGCTTCCTTATCTGCATCATTCCCTACACCGAGGCTAGGCTTGGCCACATGACGTGCTTTGCTCAGTAGGCCATCAGTAAGCGTGGCAGCAAACCTGGATTTGTGCTAGTCTTGCTTTCCACAAATGCTGCTGTCCTGTGAAGAAGTGGGATCATGCCTGGCCTAGACAAATCAAACCAGGTGATCAAGGCTGAGTGGGACCTTCCAGGCACAGTAAGGCCACCAGGTAGCTGAACCAAATGAAAATATAGTAGTAACGCCAAGCCAAATTCCTGATCTAAGAACAAAGATCAGTGGCTTTTGTTTTATGCCTGTTGATTATGGTGTGTTTGTTAAACATCAGGAGGTGACTGAGATACATACATACATGTAAGTAACCCATGGACTCTATATACATATGTATGTATGTATACACACACACACACACAC
The DNA here is from genome assembly GCF_947179515.1 of Apodemus sylvaticus. Lineage (NCBI taxonomy): Eukaryota > Metazoa > Chordata > Mammalia > Rodentia > Muridae > Apodemus > Apodemus sylvaticus. Next base: position 80,908,471 of record NC_067484.1, read on the forward strand.
ACACACACACACACACACACACACCCTTTTGAATGGAAAGCTCTCAGGAAAGGAGAATCATTTGTTAACAAGTTCTAAAAATAATACCTGTTTCTCAGCCTGAAGTCTCCAGCCTTAAGATGTCTTTCTCCTTATAGAAAGAACAATTTTAGAACTAAAAGCTAACACATATGATCTGAAAAAAGACTTTTTTTATCTTGGCCATTTATTCATTTGAAAAAAATCACATGTGGCTATAAATTTTCAATAAATTTAATTAAACATGGATCAAATCACCTTTCTGAAATGGAATTAAATTACACAAAACTAGGCCTGTCCCAGAAAGCCCAAGACATGTGGCCACCAGACATCCTGCCCCAGTAGGAAACACTCTAGAAGTCTACCCAAGATCTCTGCAGGCACTTGAGAAATTCAGTCTTTTTGAGGAAAGTATTGGCTCTGCATGTAGATTCTTCTTGCTTTCCTTGCACATATTTAAACTTGGCTGCCTAGGACAGCAAATGTTTTCTAAAACTGCATTAACTTTCAGATAGGAATGAGGACCCAGACTCTGTCTGCTACCTAAACTATTTGGTTGTCACCCTGAGTTATAACTTGGGCATCAGAAAACCATGCCCTTCCTGAGCCCCACCTCTGGCAACACTATCATACACATGTGTGATATTTGCAGGAGTCAGTCATCCAAGCACTTAAGGAACTTTAGGCAGCTGTGCTGGGCCCTTGCTTTCGAAAGAGGCATGGAGCATAGGATTTGGGGTTGCTCAGAGTGACAGACAGACAGGATTGTCATGAGAACTTCTAGACAAAGGCATGGATACCAGAAACATTTGCTTTGGAACAGTGGGGGATTGGGAACAAGTAACAGAAGGCCCTTGCCAACAAGGCTTCATGGAGATAACACTTCAGAGAGTTTGCCAGTGGGAAAATAGAGAAAAAAGGCTGAGGAAAGAAGAGAGGAAGGTAAAGGCTCCTCAAGTGACCCAGTTTCCATATCCAGGAAACAGGAAGATGAGTGCAGTTGACCCTCCGAAGGCACCAGTGGAGACTGGGGCTACAGGCATCCCTGAAATGGGGAGTCAGCAACCCTACCACTGAGCCATCCTGAGAGCTCTGCTTCCATGAGAACCACATCTACAGATGGACACAGAACTCTCTCACATCCTTCCAACACTGCAACCTTCCCATGTCAGCCAATCACTTACGCTGAATGATAACACAGAACAACAAGGAGACAGACAAGAAGCCCAGCATTCCTTTTACAGCCATCTTTTTATAACTGACCAGAAAGCTGATTACGGAATGCTGGTAGAATACATCCGTATCCAGATACAAAGCAAAACAAGGATTCGAACAGTGACTCCTCGGCCCTGATATGACTGACAATGTTTGTAAAAACCAGCAGCTTCCAAATATGAGCCAGAAAATTTTGCCAACTCTTCCTATAATTTAAATACTTTCATATTTGTATTTTAAATGCTATCACGTAGTACAAAGATAACTAAGAGCATTTAATGTTAAATCTTGATTGTTTTCCTTGTGATATACTATCATAAACAGAAATGCACTGTAGTAAGGTGAGAGAAAACACAGAAGAAAGCGCAATGTTGTGAAACATCTTTAAAATACTGTTTTCTGTTGTAGGAATGGTAGCCTGCACCTGTAATCCCAGCATGTGGGAGGCGGACCCAGGATGATTTGGTGTTGAAAGTCACCCTTGACTATATGTAGAATCTGAGACTAGTCTGGGCTACATGAGACTCTGCCTTTAAAATGGGGAATGAGTTTTTCTCCAAAATACCCACAAATGTCTACTTCACAGTACATATTCAGCTGTACTTTCCCTCTCCCTACCCCCACCCTCCCTCTCTCCTTACTCCCCCTCTCCCTCTCCCTGAACTCCTCCTCCTTCCCCTCCTCACACCTTCTCCATCCTGCCTCTCTCCCTGACTTCTCCTTGAGTAAAGGTGCTGTCAACATAGTGCATGTTCTTCAGTACAGGACAGCTCTCCATTTCCTCTGTGTCCTAGGTTTTTAAGCCCAACCACATATTGGGGCCTCCTGGAAGGCTTGTGGGGACAAGACTGCGAACCCCATTGTTGAAAGTTTCCAATTCAGGAGATCTGGGTAGGACCCCAAAGCTTACATTTCTAGAAAATTTGCCATGGTTGGGAACCCCTGTAGCACACTTAGAACCCTAGTCTGGAGGGCATGTGATTTACCCCTTGACCTTTGCTGATGCTATGGATGATTTAGAAATAGAACATTCTGTTACCTCATAGATATTAAACTGCTCCAGCAAGTCCAGGTCCGTCCCTTTCTTGTTCAAGTGCCTTTGGGACACAGCGGCGATGCCCTGCTCCTCCAGGCAGTCTACTACGTCATAGAAGGAGTCTTGATCAGGCAGTCCTGCCAGTGTCTACAAGAGAATAACCAGATGCAAACATATCTTAGAGGAATGCCACAAGGCAGTGAAGACATGTTTATGTGGTAGCTGGTGGCCTCAGTTATAAAATCCCACAATAGTACAGGCACAAGACAAATGCATTCAATGAGGAAATCTCCTGAGTGGGAGCAGCGTGAACTCAGGACTCTTGCCCCTGAGGTACAGTGCTGTAGGAGCCTTTGCGGTTGAGTGGGGGCTGAGTACTCCTGTTGGTGAGTTACTACACCCATGATGAGACTAGCTAGGTGAAAGGATTTTGCAGGTATCATCCAGGTTGCAAATCAGATAGTCTTCTGCAGTAAGTGGGTAGAACCTTTAAAAGAGGGCATAGGTCTCTTCTGAGCTCATACTGGTTTGGAAGAGAGAGCAAGACACAAGGAGTTAAAGCACTGTATAGAAAAGGATTTAGCAGACATCTACAAAAGGCTGCCAGAGTCCGTGCTGGTCAACAGCCTTGTGAGCCTCTGAGCGGGACAACACAGTAAGGACTTGTCTGGAATCCTACCCCTTGGGACCTGTGACATGATAAATGTGCATTGCTCCAAGCAGCTAAGCTTGTGGATCTGTCATATGCCAATGGAAATTTAATACACTTCTGGATTGGAAATGCCTGTTAGAATCAATATAATAGTGAAGAGTTTTAAGTTAATGCTTCGCTTCCATTAAAGGTCAACAAAGCCTGTCTTTGGTGTTTGAAACTTTGCAAAACACAAGGAATCTCAAAGCAGCTACCAAGAGCCAAGAAGACAAGTGAACTGGGGTAGGGCAACCAGACTTTCTTCTGCATTCTACACCTCCTAAAGGGAGAATGTCATCTCAGCCATGCCCTGCTCGGAACAGAAGGAGCCTTGGGAGTTTCTGCAAGCTCCTCATCTTACATGTGAGGAAGATGAAGGCTCAGGGGTGGGAGAAATTTTATAGGTGACCAGAAATTACTGAAGACCAGTGTGAAGGCCCACTCTGAGCCACAGCTCAGTTTCCACACATTCCTGCATGCCACACAGGGGACTCCAGCCTGGACGCCCAGACACTGCTCTAAGTCTCGATTTATTCCACTGCCTTTGTATTTTTAAGAAGACCACTTATGCTTCAAATTTATTTTCAACATGTTAGCTTGCCATGATGTCATGGACCAATCCTTTCATAGGGAGCATCTCACAACCCCAATTTCTCTGACAACTATCAATAGTTGAAAGAATGTCTTTATTTATATACGTTAAATAGTGGCCTTTAGCTTTCTTATGCTAATTAAATAGAACACAACTCATGTGGCTGAGATCAGAGACATTTTTATCTCCATCACTCAGGAGACTCCAAAAGGACATCTCATAAGAGGTCATGACTTGGAGGCTACAAGAGGCATTTGCACTTGTGGACAGATGTGGCAGCATGCCCTGTGCCTGCCATTGCAGCAGTCAACTGGGCTTTACCTGAGAACTGCCAATAACTAAGACACTGCCACCACTACCACTAGTACCACACCCTCCCTATGTGGCATGCTCTCCCAGACAATACAACCCCCCCCCCCCTACAAACCCTCACAGACTATTACCACCACAATCTCACCCTTTGGGTTCCATAAAAACTCTAGCATTTAGTAAAGGTCAATGAGGGGGTGGCCATGCTAGGCAGGAGCACAGAGGAAAACTGGACACACTCAAAATGCCTACTGACTATGGAGGTGGCAACTCAAGGAAGGCAGGCTAGTTGAACTTAAAATCTCTTGCCCAGAGGTGTAGGGTCTGCCAGCGACTCAGTGATTCTCCAGTCTCCTTAACTCCATTCCTTGCTCTCTCTCCTTCCCTCCTTACTCACCCAGATCCCATATCTAGAGTCAACAGTGAGTGTGTGTGTGTGTATGTGTGTGTGTGTGTGTGTGTGTGTGTGTGTGTATGTGTGTGTATCTGTCTGTCTGTCTGTGTCTGCCTGCCTGTCTGTCCGTCTATCTGTCTAACTGACTGACTGTCTGTCTGACTGTCTGGGTCTATGGAGGCCAGAGGATTTTTTGGTCCAATGTTTTCCTCAATGTTTTCCAACTTAACCTTTGAGACAGGATCTTCACTGAGCTTGAGCTAATTCAGCTAGGCTAGCTGGCCAAGGAGCTCCACCTCTCTCGCCATCATCCACCTGGCTCTCCATTCCTGTGAGGGAACCCACAAGTCCTCCTGCCCTTGTGGCAGGCACATTACTGACAGAGCCACCCACCCTGCCCTACAGGTTTCCTTTTTCCCCATCCCAGGGGGCTAAGCTAAACTCTATAGCTAATCCTTTGGCCTCCCAGGGTCAGTTGTTAAATAACCTAAGAGCCAACTCTCCACAATAAGCAGACTCAAGGCTTTGCCAAGTAACAGGCCCCAAACGGAAGTTGCAAGTAGCCATTTTTAGTTCCACTGTGAGCATCTTGAGTTTGAGTTGAACCTGTGGCCCTCCAGTCTTCATGCAGGCTGCAGTAGGACTGTGGCCTTTCCCCCTGGGCAGAAAGGTTCCACATCCCAGACACATAGTCACCTTTTCCAGGCTGTTGCTTTATATGCTCAGTTACCTCCACCTCATCCCCACCTGGGCGTCTCCCAGTTCCACAGCCATGCTCATTGCTAAGACACCTACAGCTGGCACAGACCATGGCATTGCCAGAAGGTCCCGTCAGCAAGAGATTCCTGAGGCCGTAGACGCCCCACAGCTGCCTTACATCTGGTGTTCCTCACCTGTTTTCTTTCAGACTTTGTCTTGCCAGGATCTGTCACTAACAATTCTTTACTGGTATTCATCAAAGACCAAATTCGGTCTTCAAGGAAATTTGTCTCTCCTTAGGTTTTCAGAGATGGTTTCAGGGTAAAACCATCATGCGAGATAAACCAGTGTGATAAAGCCCATGTTCCCAATGTCACCTGACCCCAGTGTTAGCTCTGGAAGTCAAGAGACATCGCCCTCAACTCTTTCCATTGGCAAATGGGTAAGTTAGAGTTCCTTAGTCTCTCTCAAAAGATACGTGACTAACTCTATTGGGAGGCACATGTGGCAGTACAATCATATACACCCCAAAAGGGGGTGAGTTATTAACATACAAAGCAACACACCTGAGTCTCACAAGTCTTTCAGAGAGAAGAAAAAGTCAGCCTCAAAAGGTTACATATTCAAGGGTCCATCTGACCCCATGAAGACAAAATCGTAGTAGTATATAGAAAATCAGTGGTTGTCAAGGGTTTGGGATGCAGGGTTGTGATGTCTATAAAAGAATGTGCTACATGACTGAAGGCAAAGATCTGTTTTAACGAATAAAGCATAAGATCAAATGTTTAAAAAACAGTCATCTACTTAGCCTGAATCCCATGTGATTAGCTACACCAAGGCCCCAGGACCTACTGAAGCAGTACGTCTTCCCAGAGCTCCCTGGAGTGCTACCCTAATCCTCCCCACCCACCTCATCTCATTCTGAGGTGACCAGTGCATGGGACTGCATTCTAAGCAAGAGGGAATTTCAGTATGACAGAGGAGTCTCACGTTAGCATCTTCCTTCCCTCAATTCTTTCCAAGACATGGGTAGGAATGTGGAAAGGTAGAGGGTTTGCTTGATGTCTCTGGGAAAAAAAGGCACACTGGTCTTGAACCCAAGGCAGGCTAGGGTTTATGTTATTATACTACCATTTATTTTGTTGAAATTGATTATGGTTAGAAACCACCCAACTTGCAATATAATTTCTCTGACTTCAGAATATGTATCCCCCCCCCCCCCCGACACACACACACAGACTCATAATTAACATTTCAGTTTGCTACTCTGTTTGGTAGCTTGGCGCATCTGACTCATTGGGGCCATCAATGTGACTGTAATTCAATAAAGCAAAATGAACTCTGTGTGGCAGTGGTTTGCTGGCTTTTCCAGGAACAGTCGTGTCTGGAATGACCTCTCTCAGGACCTTCTCATTTGTAAAGAACTGTTCTAGTTTGCTTTTCTGATGCTGTGATAAAACACTGACCAAAAGCAACTTGGGGGCTGAATGGGCCTGTGTGACTAACACTTCCAGGTCACAGCCAATCACTGGGTAAATCTGGGACAGGAACACAGGCAGAAAACGAAGCAGAAACCACAGAGGAATCCTGTTTGCTAGGTTCTTCTCTGACTCATGGAGCTTTTCTGGGGTCCATAGCCTATGTCCAACTGGCCAGGGACAGTGCAGCCCACAGTGGGCTGGGTCCTCCCATATCAATGACCTGTCAGGACTATTCCCTCACAGACATGGTCACAGGCCATTTTGATCAAGGGCATTTTCACTTGAGGTTTCCTATTTGCCTCTAAAGTGTGTCAAATTGACAGTAAAACCTTGTCAGGATAGACATAGATGAGGTCTGTTAAGAGTTCTGGGTGTTGATGGACTTATCACAGCTGTAGTGATCTGAAGGGGTTGAAATGTTACCAGTCCAGAGGCTGATTACCCTGAACTCGCTTTAGTGCCCTCTCCAAATATCTATTCCTTGCCCATCTTTGTCTCAGAACTAATAGACTAATAGACAAAATATTTTTTAAATCTATTAACACACCCATAACTTCCACCAACTCAAAAGCTAAGAGTGCCTTAGATAACATCTGAGGCCTTTAGAAACCCTTCTCCCATCTTGCTGTAGCTCTCTCTCTGATATGTAACCACCTCCTTAATATTCCTACCAATATACTTTAAAATTGCCTTGATTGATGACTTTGTTTTGAAAAACTATAAAATTCCATGAAGCTGCTTCCACCTTGGAATATGTAATGTGAATTAAGCTAAAGCCGTGTTTATGTCAATCATGGTCACTCAAATTTGGCTCTAGAATAAAGTCTTCTGCCTTTTAAGGTGAGAATCTCCTTTTGTAGACAGCAGGATAGCCAGAAAAGAAGGAGCAAGAGAGGAGACTCTAGGCGGTGCCACACCATGTGCAGCACAGGGTACGTTTTGCCAGTGACTGGTCACAGAATACCCATGTGCGGCTGCTACGGCTGCTGCAGTGTGGAAAGTGGCCACAGTCTCGGCCAATGAGATAGAGTCATGGCGCACAACAATGGGCAAGATGGAATGCTCATTTCCTGTTCTACAGAGCAAGGTTTGGCTGACAAGGACAGCAGAGAGATGAGCTTCATTTAAAAATCCAACAAAAACATGCTTCAAATCACCTGTTACAAAGGTAAACAGATGAACCGACTTAAAAATAAAGAAGAGTACTTGGATCATTCATCCAAAACATGACAGTTTCCGGTCATGACTAACAGTTATCTCTGCACTCAGCAGCAACTACTTAATTTAAGAAGTAAATATCAGGTTGGAGAGATGTGATACAGTTAAGAACACTGCCTGCTCAACTAGAGCACCTGGGTTCTGCCCTCAGTACCCATGTGGCAGCTCATGGACATCTGTAACTCCAGGGCCAGAGGACAACCTTTCTAGTCTCCATGGGCATCAGGAATGTGCATGCTGAACAGACAGACAGACATGCAGAAAGAACTCCCATGAAATAAAAATAAATTTTAAGAAGAAAGAAACAAATGCAAGGGTGCTGGAGAGACTGTTCAGCTGCTCTTCCAGAGGACCCAAGTTCAGGTCCCAGCACCCACATCAGGTTGCTTACAACTGCTTATAGCCAGCTGCAGGGGGATCTGATGCCCCCTTCTGGCCTAGGAGGGTACCTGCTCACAGATGTGCATGCATACATGCACAGACACGTTAAGAAAAAATAAATTTAATGGGGGAGTAGGAGTAGTAGGAACAGCAAATGTAACAAGCAGGTGTTATGGCTCACACCTGTCATCTTAACACTCAGGAAGCAGAGGTAGGAGCATCACTGTGAGTTCAAGGACAGCCTGCTCTACACATTGACTTCTAGCCAGGACTACATAGAGGGAGCACTGTTCGGTTGATACAAATATATCTTTAGTTCATTAGGAGAAACAAGTCTCCAGCTATATTCCAGCAAAGGATTCTGGAACATTCCAAAGCCTTTCTCCCTATCACTGTAGTTGCTCCTGTAGACTCACAGTTAACAGTCTAAAAGACAATCCTCAGGGTGGCTGACAGTGATGCTTGGGATGTATGTAGGGTGTGACAATCTGAATGAAGTACATTAGGACCAAGACAGCCTGTTCAAGGTCACCATGGGAACCAATGCCCCCACTTCTGATGACAACGTCAAGGAACTGTGACTGTCCTACAAGGTGATGACCAGACAGAGATGTGATAGAAGCATCGAGAGCAGAGATGTGAGACTCTGACAACATAAAGGAGGTTGGCTCTGCCTCCAGGGTCTGCACCTCTTCCTAGGACTCAGAATTCAACAAGCAAGAATCCTGTGTCTTCTCGACCTGTGAATCATCCCTTCCACGTTAAGGTGCATTACAGGTGAGTCTTGGTATGAAACGCTCTCCTATTCTTGCTGTTGCTTCCAGCCACCAAGCCAGGACCACATGGTATGGCTCACGAGGACCAGTTTACATTTTTACCTGGTATCAGTTTCCACAGCTGCTGTAACTAGCTACCAAGAGCTAGGTGCCTTAACAAGTCAAAACTTTACCATGTGAAATGAAGGTGTCAGCAGGGCTATGTTCTCTGCACTGGCTTCACGGAGTGATGCTTCATTGGCTAGTTGGCTGTCAGCCAACTTTGGTCCTTGCTGGCCCACAGAATCACCATTTTAACCTCTGCCTCTGTCTTCCTGTGGGTGTTCACCCCCTCTCTTTCTCTTGTGATATCATCAGTCATATCTGATTTGAGTTTGTCTTAATGACTGAGTTACATCTGCAAATACCCTCTTGATATGTGCTTCAACCCCAATTTTTTGACGGTGAGGGCACAATCTAGCACACACATTAACCAACCTTGTTCACTAGAGTCATTGCATAAACCAATAGCTCTGTGTCAACGCCATCTTTTTCCTCCAAGATTTCCATGATGTTGGACCAGGGTTTGACACCTACAAGTAAAGCAAAGATCATTAGGAACAGTAATTCAATGACACACACATTATTCCAAACACACTAAAGTTTCACCAAAGATTCCTGCTCTGGGGATGGAGATTGTCTTGAAGTCATTGCATGTGTAAGTGTGGACTCATTTATAAGCTGGTCTTGTGCCATTCTCCAATCAATGTACTATCCTGTCTCATGTTCATTATTAGCATCCACAACCATTTGCTTGAGAAGTCACCTTTATATTCAATATATAATTTTTAAGTCTGTTCATGTGCACACTTTTGGGAGACAGACTTCACTGACTGGAAAAACTTTTCATAAGTTCTTGCTGAAAGTTCACCAGCATACACTGAACAAGGTATGGAGACTTTTATTTACTCTATTAGTTCCAAGCAATAGTAGTGGCACAGCTTTCTAGCAAACATCCAGAGCAAAAGAATACTATCTCTAGGTCATGAAAGACGAAACACAAAAATCTCTTAAAGAAATACAGGAGAACTTTGGTCAACAGGCTGAGCTCATGAAAGAGGAAACACAAAAATCTCTTAAAGAATTACAGGAAAACACAAACATGCAAGGGAAGGAGCTAAGCAAAACCATCCAGGATCTAAAATCAGAAGTAGAAACAACTAAGAAAACTCAAAGGGAGACAACTTTGGAGATAGAAAGCCTTGGGAAGAAATCAGGGGACAGAGATGCAAATATCAACAACAGAATACAAGAGATAGAAGAAAGAATCTCAGATGCTGAAGATTCCATAGAAACCATGGACTCAACAGTTAAAGAAAATGCAAAGTGCAAAAAGCTTGTAACCCAAAATATCCAGGAAATCCAGGACACAATGAGAAGACCAAACCTAAGGATTATAGGCATAGATGAGAGTGAAGATTTACAACTTAAAGGGCCAGCAAATATCTTCAATAAAATTATGGAAGAAAACTTCCCTAACCTAAAGAGAGAGATGCCCATGAATATACAAGAAGCCTACAGAACTCCAAACAGACTGGACCAGAACAGAAATACTTCCCGTCACATAATAATCAAAACACCAAATGTTCTAAACAAAGAAAGAATACTAAAGGCAGTAAGAGAAAAAGGCCAAGTAACATATAAAGGAAGACCTATCAGAATCACAGCAGACTTTTCACCTGAGACTATGAAGGCTAGAAGGTCCTGGGCAGATCTCATGCAGACTCTAAGAGAACACAAATGCCAACCAAAACTACTATATCCAGCAAAACTCTCAATCACCATAGATGGAGAAACTAAGATATTTCACGACAAAACCAAGTTCACCCAATATCTATCCACAAACCCAGCCCTAAAAAGGATAATAGGAGGACAACACCAATACAAGGAGGGAAACTCCACCCTGAAAAAAGCAAGATAGTAACCTTTCATCAAACCCAAATAAGTTAAGCAATCAAATTTAAAAAATAACGTCAAAAATGATAGGAAGTAACAATCACTATTCCTTAATATCTCTTAACATCAATGGACTCAATGCCCCAATAAAAAGACACAGACTAACTGACTGGATACGTAAACAGGACCCTACATTTTGCTGCTTACAGGAAACACACCTAAGGGTCAAAGACAAACACTACCTTAGAGTAAAAGGCTGGAAGACAATTTTACAAGCAAATGGTCTCAGGAAACAAGCTGGAGTAGCCATTTTAATATCAGATAAAATTGACTTTCAACCCAAAGTCATCAAAAGAGACTCTGAGGGACACTTCTTGCTGGTCAAAGGAAAAATACAACAAGAAGAACTCTCAATCCTGAACATCTATGCTCCAAATGCAAGGGCACCCTCTTTCATAAAAGAAACTTTATTAAAACTCAAAGCACACATTGCACCTAACACAATAATTGTTGGTGACTTCAACACTGCACTTTCCTCAATGGACCGATCAGGAAAACAGAAACTAAACAAGGACACAATGAAACTAATTGAAGCTTTGGACCAATTAGATTTAACTGATATATATAGAACATTCTATCCTAAAACAAAAGAATATACCTTTTTTTCAGCACCTCATGGTACCTTCTCCAAAATCGACCATATAATTGGTCACAAGACAGACCTCAACAAATATAAAAAGATAGAACTAATCCCATGCCTCCTATCTGATCACTATGGAATAAAAGTGGTCTTCAATAGCAACAGAAACAACAGAAAACCCACAAACACGTGGAGATTGAACAATACTCTACTCAATGACACCTTGGTCAAGGAAGAAATAAAGAAAGAAATTAAAGACTTTTTAGAACACAATGAAAATGAAAACACAACATACCCAAATCTATGGGACACAATGAAAGCAGTGCTAAGAGGAAAACTCATAGCCCTGAGTGCCTCCAAAAAGAAAATGGAGAGAGCATACATTACCAACTTAATGACACACCTGAAAGCCCTAGAACAAAAAGAAGCTATTTCACCCAGGAGGAGTAGAAGGCAGGAAATCATCAAACTCAGGGCCGAAATCAATCAAGTAGAAACAAAGAGAACCATACAAAAAATCAACAAAACTAGGAGCTGGTTCTTTGAGAAAATCAACAAGATAGATAAACCCTTAGCCAGACTGACCAAAGGGCACAGAGAAAGTATCCAAATTAACAAACTTAGAAATGAAAAGGGAGACATAACAACGGAAACTGAGGAAATCCAAAAAATCATCAGATCCTACTACAAGAGCCTGTACTCAACACAACTGGAGAATCTGGAGGAAATGGACAATTTCCTTGACAGATACCAAATACCAAAATTAAATCAGGACCAACTAGACCATCTAAACAGTCCCATAAAGCCTAAAGAAATAGAAGGAGTCATAGAAAGTCTTCCAACCAAAAAAAGCACAGGACCAGATGGTTTCAGTGCAGAATTCTACCAGACCTTCAAAGAAGAGTTAACACCAATACTCTTCAAACTATTCCACAAAATAGAAACAGAAGGAACACTACCCAATTCCTTCTACGAAGCCACAATTACGCTGATACCAAAGCCACACAAAGATCCAACAAAGAAAGAGAACTTCAGACCAATTTCCCTTATGAACATCGATGCAAAAATACTCAACAAAATTCTTGCCAACCGAATCCAAGAACACATCAAAACGATCATCCACCATGATCAAGTAGGCTTTATCCCGGGAATGCAGGGTTGGTTCAATATACGGAAATCCATCAATACAATCCACTACATAAACAAACTCAAAGAACAAAATCATATGGTCATTTCATTGGATGCTGAAAAAGCATTTGACAAAATTCAGCATCCTTTCATGCTTAAAGTCTTGGAGAGAACAGGAATTCAAGGCCCATACCTAAACATAGTAAAAGCAATATACAGCAAACCGGTAGCCAGCATCAAACTAAACGGAGAGAAACTTGAAGCAATCCCACTGAAATCAGGGACCAGACAAGGCTGCCCCCTTTCTCCTTATCTTTTCAATATTGTACTTGAGGTACTAGCTCGGGCAATTCGACAACATAAGGAGGTCAAAGGGATACAAATTGGAAAGGAGGAAGTCAAACTATCATTATTTGCAGACGACATGATCGTCTACCTAAGTGACCCAAAGAACTCCACTAGAGAGCTCCTACAGCTGATAAACAACTTCAGCAAAGTGGCAGGTTACAAAATCAACTCAAGCAAATCAGTGGCCTTCCTATACTCAAAGGATAAGCAGGCTGAGAAAGAAATTAGGGAAATGACCCCCTTCACAATAGCCACAAACAGTATAAAGTATCTTGGGGTGACTCTTACCAAACATGCGAAAGATCTGTATGGCAAGAACTTCAAGACTCTGAAGAAGGAAATGGAAGAAGACCTCAAAAAATGGGAAAACCTCCCATGCTCATGGATCGGTAGAATCAATATAGTTAAAATGGCCATTTTGCCTAAAGCACTATACAGATTCAATGCAATACCCATCAAAATCCCAACTCAATTCTTCACAGAGTTAGAAAGAGCAATTATCAAATTCATCTGGAACAACAAAAAACCCAGGATAGCTAAAACTATTCTCAGCAACAAAAGAAAATCTGGGGGAATCAGTATCCCTGACCTCAAGCAATACTACAGAGCAATAGTGTTAAAAACTGCATGGTATTGGTACAGTGACAGGCAGGAGGATCAATGGAACAGGATTGAAGATCCAGAAATGAACCCACACACCTATGGCCACTTGATCCTCGACAAAGAGGCTGAAAACATCCAATGGAAAAAAGATAGCCTTTTCAACAAATGGTGCTGGTTCAACTGGAGGTCAGCATGCAGAAGAATGCGAATTGATCCATCCTTGTCTCCTTGTACTAAGCTCAAATCCAAATGGATCAAGGACCTCCACATAAAGCCAGACACTCTGAAGCTAATAGAAAAGAAACTGGGGAAGACCCTTGAGGACATCGGTACAGGGAGAAAGTTTCTGAACAGAACACCAATGGCGTATGCTCTAAGAGCAAGAATTGACAAATGGGACCTCATAAGGTTACAGAGTTTCTGTAAGGCAAAGGACACCGTCAAGAGGACAGATCGGCAACCAACAAATTGGGAAAAGATCTTCACCAATCCTACATCAGATAGAGGGCTAATATCCAATATATATAAAGAACTCAAGAAGTTAGACTCCAGAAAACCGAACAACCCTATTAAAAAATGGGGTACAGAGTTAAACAAAGAATTCTCACCTGAAGAACTTCGGATGGCGGAGAAGCATCTTAAAAAATGCTCCACTTCATTAGTCATTAGGGAAATGCAAATCAAAACAACCCTGAGATTTCATCTTACACCAGTCAGAATGGCTAAGATTAAAAATTCAGGAGACAGCAGGTGTTGGAGAGGGTGCGGAGAAAGAGGAACACTCCTCCACTGCTGGTGGGGTTGCAAATTGGTACAACCACTCTGGAAAGCAGTCTGGCGGTTCCTCCGAAAACTGGGCACCTCACTTCCAGAAGATCCTGCTATACCACTCCTGGGCATATACCCAGAGGATTCCCCACCATGTAATAAGGATACATGCTCTACTATGTTCATAGCAGCCCTATTTATAATTGCCAGATGCTGGAAAGAACCCAGGTATCCCTCAACAGAAGAGTGGATACAAAAAATGTGGTATATCTACACAATGGAGTACTATTCAGCCATTAGAAACAATGAATTCATGAAATTCTTAGGCAAATGGATGGAGCTAGAGAACATCATACTAAGTGAGGTAACCCAGACTCAAAAGGTGAATCATGGTATGCACTCACTAATAAGTGGTTATTAACCTAGAAAACTGGAATACCCAAAACATAATCCACACATCAAATGAGATACAAGAAGAAAGCAGGAGTGGTCCCTGGTTCTGGAAAGACTCAGTGAAGCAGTATTTGGCAAAACCAGAACGGGGAACTGGGAAGGGGTGGGAGGGAGGACAGGGGAAGAGAAGGGGGCTTACGGGACTTTCGGGGAGTGGGGGGGGCTAGAAAAGGGGAAATCATTTGAAATGTAAATAAATTATATCAAATAAAAAAAAAAAGACAAAAAAAAAAAAAAAAAAAAAAAAAAGAAGATACAGCAAAAAAAAAAAAAAAAAAAAAAAAAAAAAAAAAAAAAAAAAAAAAAAAAAGAATACTATCTCTAATCCATCAAGGTACAGATATTGTCTGGGTATCAGTCAGGTACATAGACTTGTAGATAATTACCCTAAATGGGTTTAGAATCTAATGGAGTAGCTAGATGAAAGCTAAAATACAGACCCCAGCAGGGAGTCAGAATCTTAGTAGTGGGAATATTTACATTTAAGGCTATCATAACAGCAAGGGGATGCTCTGATGATTTCTGTGAAAGGCTTGGGATTAAAGGTTCCACTCCATGTGAGCCCATCCACTGAAGGCTTATGAGCTGGTCTCTACAGTCTTTTGGAGAGAGCTAGAAAACATCTCACATTCAAGAACACCAAGTCAAGCGGAAGATCACAGAGAAGGAAGCAGTCTTTGGTACAATTCCATGCCTGAGAGAAATATTAGGAAGGATCGAAGCACTAGCTTGCCCTTGGTTTGGTGGGCTGGAATGTGAACCTTTTCCTGTGTGAGTCCTCTATAAATTATCTCAAAAGGATATTACTTATTTTGCTTGATAAAGTAAATTTGCAAAGAACCTAAACAAGGCAGTTCCCAAATGTCAGTCCTTGGACGTGACAGAGCTGATCTTGGCCTTGAGATAAACATTTCCCAAAGGCAGAGTCAGTATCACTCATGTTCATCTGTGTACTTTCAGTGCAATGCCTGGACTCTAGCACGGGGTCAATAAAATGGCTGAGAACAGTAATGATTTCTGAGAGAGCGTTTAGTATGTGAAGATGGCACCGCTTTACAAGAGTGAGAGGGAAGATGCACATGGTGAGAAAAGAGAAAGGTCAAAAGGACTGAAGAGTGGCTTTCTGTAAGACATGACACACAGAGATTAATCCCACACACAGATATGGTGTCTCTCCCAGAGTGAACCTGCTCTCATCCTCAGTTGAGTTAGAACCAAGTGATCTCCCGCCTGTCTTTTTAAACTCTGAACACACGGGCATTCTCTCCCTCCTACTGAATTGTCTCCTGATATTTATCATTAGACTCCTTTGCAGTTAGCACCAGGGTATAGTTGTTCTTCAAGCAACCAACAAAGACAGCTAACCAGTAGATCCTCGGTCTCACTGTCCCAAGGAGTTCAGGAAGTATCTGCTTGTGTTTCTAATGGGGCACCAATCTCAGGGACTACAGAGTTCCCAGCAGATCGCTATAAAAAGAACCATGCTAGGGAGAATTCACTGAAGCACTGTGTCTGGGAGAAAATGCTGCAGCCAATAGCTTCTATTTTTTCTGGTACTTCTGGACACAGAACTACTTCCTCACTGTTTACTTTGAATCCAACATGGCTTGTGAGGCCTGAGGAAGGCAAAGCCAAGCAGGTATCCCAGAGAGAAGGAAAGGACCTCACTCTTATACACATGAGTGTGCACATGCATGCATGTGCATGTGCATGCACACGCACATACACACACACACACACCTTTTTTATTCTAGCCCCCAAAGTAAAAGTATAGTAGACTAGACCAAATGAGGCATTTAAAATGTTTACATATTCATATCCATAAATATTAACTACTACCTACGATGCACTTTTTGTTTGTATGTTTTGCAGTGATGAGGACTGAACTCAGGGCCTCAGCATACCAGCCAGCCAGTCTGCCACTGAGCTACACTGCTGGGCCCTGGTGATAAACTTTGCTTTCTTTCTAGGTTCTTAGGGTGGCCCACTCTAGGCCCATGTCACAAAATGAACCCTTCTGGTTAACTCATAGGTGGCCATGCATGCTTTAAAAACAAGGTAACCTGTTCTTCAAGTGCTTTAGGTAGGTGGTAATGATTTTTTTTGAGGGCTTTTCATTTAGTTTATTAGTTTTATTTGCTGATTCCTCAATTCTGAGGTTTTCCTATTAAAAAAAAAATAGAAAGGCAACTGTCCCCCTTTCCCATGCCTGTCGCTCCTGCCAAGGAATGAGTCTGAAGCTTCCCTGTGGAGCAGAATTTATTGATTCTCTGCACACGTGCCCAAGTGGACACGCTCAGCTCTCCGTCAGTCATCCCTGGCACATAGGCTGTGCTCCAGCCCAGTTGAGAGGAAGCTGGAGACTGCTCTAAAAGCTGCTCCTGGAGACACCTGGCACTCATGCTGCTCTCTGCATAACTCTATGACACATTTGTATGTTTAATTCCATCTCAGAATCCTAGGACAACTTTACTAGCAGTAAACCAAGATGACGTTATATGTATGCATTACAAAAATCGCAGCCAAGACCACACATGTCCGTGAAGGAGCATGCTATAGAGCCACACAGGATGAGGTTTCTCTGAGCTTTTCATTAGTGATATGACTTTGTCTGCAGCTCTTCGTGCTTAGTGGCAGGCAGATGACAGCACTTGCCAAAGGTTGGAGAAATTTTATAGGCAAGATTTACCAAGCTGAGAAAACAATCTATGGGGATTTTTTTTTTGACTAATTGAGAAAAGATGGCCATCATTTTGTCTTGTTGGACAGACTTAGGATAGCAGAGGCCTCAGGCTGGGACTGTGGAATGAGGCTTGGATGTAGGAAACAAAGCCTAGGTTCATCAGAGGGTTATTCCTACTCCACAACATACCCTGGATGCAGTAGGGACTCCAGAGACGGATGCTAGAAGACTCTACTCAACTAGGCCAAAAGAAAACCTCAAAGCCATGAGAAGGAGATCCCTGTATCACAGTCACACAACAAGTGCCCTTGAGTTACCCAACATTTAAGAGAGGCTAACAAAAAGCCCACCCACTGTCCTAGAGTAACTCCAGAACTGGGGGATGTAACACACAGCCAGCAAGGGATAAATCAAGGGAATCACCGTGCTCCCAAATACCCACCATTTGCTTCAGGTTTGAACCACCTGGTTCTGAGGAAGCTAACCATAGTTTCTTAGCCACTGGTTGTCCTTATTCGGGACTAATAGCTGGCCCTGTAATCTGTTCACAGTTCCTGTTTGGTAGTAGATGAAAGTGGGTGTGGTCTGGGACCCACCTTGCAAACTCCAGCCTCTGATCCTGCCTGAGGTTCCGCTATCTTTATGTTCTTCAGAGAGACCTGGACTTGCTTCTAGACTGAACTGACCATGCCAGGTATGGAATCTGCCTGTGCATTCAGAGCAAAAGTGTAGGAGCCCAGTTCATAGTCCTGGGTGGCTTTTGTTAATTCAGTGAAGCTGCTGTTTTTCACATTCTGAATGGGCATCAGAAGGGAGTCTTGAGCAGTGTTGAGTCAGGCATAACTAGTCAGAATGAAGAGTGCAACCTAGGCCTCTCTTCACCCTAACAGCCACACCCAGCCTGCTTTGTCTGAAAGTGCACATGAGTTGTGAGGGAATACACCAATGTGTTGTGTAGGGTACCTGCCTGTTGATAGCAATAAAGTGATTTGGGATCATCTGTAGACTGGGTTTTCAAACTATTACAGTCATGAAAAGAGAAAATATTATTCAAAATTTTCTTACTTATTTTAGTCTTTCTTGGGATGGTAATGAAGACAACCAGGTTCTCTTGGGGGGGGATGAGCAAGCAATGAAACAGGCACCCCAGCATTTCAGCTAAAGGCTTCACACCACTATACACCTCAGCATGGTTCACACTAATCCAGCTACAGCCCCTGCTTTCTTCTCTTTCTTCTTTTCAAGAGAGGCTCTTTCTAGGTAACTGTGACAGTTTGTACAGGGAGTGGCACTATTAGAAGATGTGGCCCTGTTGGAATAGATGTGCCACACAGGGTGTAGGCTTTAAGAGCCTCATTCTCCTAGCAGCCATCAAATGAAGATGTAGAACTCTCAGCTCCTTCTGCACCATGCCTGCCTGGATGCTGCCATATTCCTGCCTTGATGATAATGGACTGAACCTCTGAACCTGTAAGCCAACCCCAAGTAAACATTGTCCTTATAAGAGTTGCCTTGGTCATGGCGTCTGTTCCCAGCAGTAAAACCTTAAGACAGTAGCCTAGGCTAACTTCAGACTCACGATGGTCCTGCTTCAGCCTCCTCAGTGCTGAGATTACGTGTGGTGCAGGCCACTCCACTCTTGCCTACTTGTGTGTAGCATGCCTATCTGCTCAGAATAGCTGAGTACTGGAACAGTAAAATGGAAACATTATGAGTGGGACATACTCAAGTCAACAGATGAGCGATAGCAGAAAGAAAGGTTGTTTGAGAGTTCTGTGAACTTGGGAGATAGGAAGGGTGTCACAGAGCAGGAGAGACCTGGCATGGCAGGTGGTCCCCTACTCAGGCTCAGAAGTTTTCATGCTCTAGGCACCAGGGACCTGCTGACAGGGTTAGATGAAGTGATGAAGAATTGTGCTTTAGGGTAGTGGGCGACAGCAGGTCAAGAAATGCTGAGACCTCTGAGTAAGACATTGCATGAACAGGAGGAAAGAGAGCAGAATGCTCAAGGAATATCTATGGGTCCATGTGACACAGGGAAAACAAGAGGAGTTGGAACCCAAGGTTCCACACGTGCACGTTCTTCATTGTCATGTCCTATGCCAGCCATAATCTCTATAGCTACCACCTAGACCCTTCACGGAGATGTTTCCACACAGAGGATGCTCCCAATACCTCACCAGAAAATGGGAAGCCTCCCTATCTAAGACACTGGGACCTTGGTGGCCCCAGAGTAGGGACTTCTCACCTCTTTTGGTGTCCACAGCAGAAACAGCCTGAATGAGAAGTGGTGCATTGGACTCAGAATACTCCACGAAGACCAACAGAAGCTTCAGGGCCGTCTTCACCACCAGGCGGAACTGGAAAAGAGACAAAATGTCACACAGAAGCACAGGCAGTCCTACCCACCTGAATGCGTTACTCCCTTCACCCATGGCCAGCACCCAGCGATTCTGCAAACTTGGGGCTCCTTTCAGGGTCGCCCCGACCCCTTCACCAGCTCCTCATTTACCCTTTATTAGATACCTCAGCAGACATCATTAGTGTTCCTCAACTGTGAAGATCAGAACCCGAGGCAGAGCACACTGTCCACGATCACACAGCTAGTGATCGGTGGAAACAAAAATTCAAACCCAAGGTATTTGAGCCCAGAAATCATATTCAGTTTGCAGCCAAGTAAGGCAGTACATGCTGAACTGGGGGCTCCATTTGATCCCGATGACAACAGTCACAGTTTTCATTTTTCCAGTGAGGAAGCAGGCACAGGATGTCAAATGACTTGTTCTAGGCCGCAAGTGCTAGCGAGCTTGAATAAGCAAGAAGCTAAGCCAACTCCCCAGTACTTAAAACCAGGCATAGCAGGCTGCCTGGGGCCTTGGAACTCACAGATCCCAGACCCACAGCTCAGCATTTGTGAGGAGCTATAGCCAGCTCAGAATCTTTCTTTCCCACAGAGAAGCCAGGAGCAACTCACTCAATGGAAGCCAGCAGGCCTTCCTTACTCCAGCTCCTTCAGTCCTAAGGGGTGCTGGGTTAGTTTCCTGACCTCCGAGTTGCTGCTACAATCTCTCCCTCAAAACCTCCCTGCCCTTTATCCCATTTTCTTCCAAGAATCTCTTCCTCAAGAAGCACACACACACTCCCCCCTCTCCCTACTCAGAACAACCTCAGGCTGTCTCTCCCATCTTAAGCTGTTGCTGTCATTTCTCAAACCCATAGGTATTCTAAGTAGAAAGAGACTCACTGCATGTTTTCCTCCAAGGCCAAGAAATACCTTTGAAGCACAGTGGGCTTAGAGGTGTCTGCTAGCTGGGCTGATCTATCAGTCAAGGTCAGGTTAAGCAATGCACCATTTCTCCCTCCATAAGCCTCCATATTGTTGAAAACCAGCTCCTGCTTCTTTATTTGCTCTGAATCAAGAGGGTGACATAGGGACTCCATGTGCCCACACTTCAGTGACTGGGGAGAAGACATGACAGAGAAGGTGAGAAGACCCTGGCAGGGAACTGCACTGTACAAGTCACAGGCGTGGACAGGACAGTCAATCTTCCTCGTCATCTTGACTTATCTGGTTTAGACTCCTAGGACACCAAGGGAATGTTCTGGGTGTATCTGAGAGGGGGTTGCAGAGAGAATTGACTTGTGGGGAAAGGACCCACCCTGAATATGGATAGCACCATCCCGTGGGCCAGAGGACTGGGATGAAAGAAGATAAGAGAAAGAAAGAAGATAGCGAGCTGAGTGTTAGCTCTTCCTCTCTGCCTCGTGCTCCATGGGGCTGTTAGCATTTCCTCTCTGCCTCGTGGTCCTGTAAAGAAACTTTTTGTGGCTCCAACTCTGGCCAGCACAGACCATGGTGGTTGTTCTACCTGCCATACTTTGGATTGTATTCTCGTAAGGCAGGAGTCAAAACCAATCCTCCTTCCCCTAAACTAGCAAAAACAAAGAAGCAGTTCAAGAAGGGGCATTTTAAAACACCACTGGCTCCAAGTCCTTTCTCCAAGGTCATTTCATGCCTCTGCCACCAAGTTCTTTCTCTGACATCGCCTGTCTTGTCCTTGGTCCTACTCACAGAGAAAAAAACCTCTCCCATGATTTACTATAGCCCATGGCTCCACCTCTTCACTTCCCAACAAATCCCTGTGATCATTAATCCAGATGTCAATTTTACAGGATTTAGAATCTCTACTAAGACAAACTTCCCAGCCCATCTGTGAGGGATTTTCAAGACTGGGTCACTACCCTGCCATGATGGAAAATATCTTAGAAGTGTGAACCAAAAGAAACCCTTCCTCCCCAAGTTTATTTTATCCTAGTATTTTGCTTCTACCAACTAAAGAAGCAGTTATTACACACTCCAACATAGCTTAATAGGAACTTGACGTTTTCTCCACTATTCAACTCAGTTATCCAGGTCCATGGTGGCCTGTGTGCTCTCAAATCTAATGGTTACTTCATGGATTTCACTCAACCCTCAATAGCACATGACAGCCAATTGCTGTCTCTCAGAACAGGGTGGCTAATCTCCTAAGTGGTGATCCCCTCACTTGTGCCTTGCAGGGGCTCAGTATGGCTTTGTGAAGACCTAAGACCTTCTGTCTGCGCATTCATCCTTTCTCTTTCCACAAACCCTATAGACAAGTTTATCCTATGCTTGGGTTTTAAAATCCACCTAATATTAAATGTCTGCTGTTTTCCAGGTCCTGACTCGACTCCTGGGCCAGACTACCTAACCCTTAGGTATTCCAAATGCCACTACCAACCAGCCAGGACTGTCCCTGACATGGTTCCCACACTGTGACAGCCCTACTCAGTTAGTGGAGTCACCTTTGCTTGTCTCACTGCCCTAGAATCCATGTAAAGTAGAGATTTCCTCAAGACATACCCATCTCCCTGTCCATTTAGTGTCGTCACAATAGCATCCAAGGTTGTTCCCTTGACATGCTCTCTGTAGCTTACTGCCGAATTGGAAACCTCTCTCCAAACTTTTCACTCACTAGGACCAGTTCTACAGGCCTTGACTTCCCTATCATAAGCCTTCCCTTTCAAATGCCTCTTGCGAAAACCAGCTTCATGAGAAGGAGCCCCTTGTCAATGGCCACATCACAGAGCCTCTTTGCATCTTGCTTATGACTGAGCTAGCTTCAGAGGCATCTTCCCTATCCATGGGCAATTGGAGCCCATGAATGAGTGATGGGGAACTGTGAAGCATTATACATATCCATAACCATCCTCCCCACCACTGAGTACCAGGAGTCACCTCTAGATCTTTTTAGCACCACTGAGTGCAAATGCTGAAGGACCAGCTGTTTTATGGCATTGACTGGAAACAGTGACAAGGAAGAACCCCTTTGTGCTCAGCAGAGACGCCATTTAAAGCAGAATCTTTGAGTCATGACTTGTGGGCTTTTCTACAAGGCCCCTACAGACATAGAGACTGGACATGCATTTGGCTACTGTGCCTAAGAACACAAGCTACACCTACACAATTCCTGACACAGGGGGCACCACGGAGCCAGTTGTACATATGAAGGTGGCATATCTTCACTGAGCTTCTCCTCCCAGACCATAAGAGTGGCACGGAACAGGTCCCAGCCCCAAGCCAAGCTGGCCAGGCAGAGGTCATACAGAGGCCAAGAAGCCCCCAGGTCACCCCCCTTCCCTCCAAACACTTTAGAGTTCCTAACTCCTAATTCTAATCTAGACAGTCTATCTCCTCCTTCTTTCCTGTCTAGGAAGAGGTTAAATTCCACAGCATTTTCTGGACAAGTACAAGGTTTTGTGGGAGGTAGCAGTCTAGAAGAATGAACTGTGTTTTGTATGTCTAAAGCTGGAGAAATGCCTTTCAAGTAAATACAAACCCAGCAAGTCCAGGCTTGGTGGCTTCCTCTGGGGGTAGAATATCATTATGTGGTTCCTGGGAACGAACCTGGCAGCTGCCCAGCGTACGCTCCCACGAGGCTGGTTCTAACAGGGTCTACTTTGTCAGTCCCATAGAATCCTTCTGAACTTCTGTGAGGCCGTTGTCCTGGACTTTCATGGTCCCTGGTACCCAGAATCTCTAATCAATGCCCCCTCCTGATGGAGATCCCTCTTTCATAGAGAAGTAAGTCTTCCTTTGCATGCAGTCCTGTCCTGTGCTGGAAAGCCTCTGTTTGGAGTTCTTTGAGCACCATAATTTTATTCTTAAAAAAAAAAAAAAAAATTCCTAAACATGGTTTCTATGTTTAGGAGCTCTGTGACTTTAGCTTCCACTGAGTTTATGTTTGGTGCTTTCGGAAGCTTTACTATGCCAATGAATAGCAAGCACATTAGATAATTAAAGTGCTTTACAGGCGAGAACACTGGAACGTTAATTTGGGGCAAATTCCTGATACTAATTGAAAGCATGTCACAACTCATCCTCAGATGCATCCAGGGCTCCCACTCAGAAATTCCACATTAGCAGTATTGTGAAGACTTAAAAGCGGGGAGGGGACACTACTTCTAAATAACTCCGTAGTATCCTCCACTTACCTAATCGTTAACGTGTGAGTGAAACCGCCTGCACAGGGGCCACATACCCTGCCTCTAGGTCCAGCACACTGCCTTTCCAAAGCTCTTGAGACCCCAATCTTACTGCTGAGAGGCTAGCTCAGGATTTTCATAGCATGCATGGGATGCTGTGTTTGATTCCTAAATTCACAAAACACAACCTCATCTTAGAGGTTTCGCATAGGAACTGAAGTTAGGAGTCCTAGCACACTGGGACCGGGCAAACAAGGGAGGCAGGCTTAAGGCGGGTAAAGGAAGGAGCATCCCAAACAGGGAGGGGTGAGCAGAAGCTGCAATGATGCCGGAGCGTACACCACTGCATAGCTCGGACACGATGGCTTCTCAGACACACCGCACCCTCCAAGCATCCTTCCAACCTCAAATGTCCCATTTTCAGCTCAAACTGATGCCCCTTCCTATCCTAACACAAATGGTTTCACTACAATACATCAAGCATCCAGCAACCTGTCTAGCCCTGAGAGAAGAATCGGGAAGTGCTCATGAAGCTAGCGTGTCACACCATGGGATGGTTGGCTCAGCGGTCATGAAGCAGACAGGTAGGTGACACAGCAGCAAGGAGTGAGCTTCAGTGACTCAAAATCAAATGGGCTGAGAAGGGCAGGCACCCCACTGCTAACAACTATACACCTGGATGGTGTGGACTGGCTGGCCATGTTTGAGTCCTGCCAAGCACAAGTCTTTGCTTTCACTTCTAACAGTGTCGAGAACCCCTTTGGGTGCCCAGGACCCTGTGAGACTCTGAAGGTCCTGGTCATGCTTCAAGGACATGGCCCACTGTCTATGAAGAAAGAACTCATACCGCTTCTCGCCACACAGAGAGTGTCACTCGAGGAGGGACAATGAGTGTTCTCGGAGGGAAGCTCTAGCACTGTGATGACAGTTGGGGAAGCACAGAGCTGGTCCCAGGTAGGCAGCCCCTCTTGTCCCCAGTGGAGAGCAGAGTGTATGAGCACGCACTCACACACACACACACACACACACACACACACACACACACACACTAAGACCTTCCCCATCCATATGTTACTTGGATGAAGATAATTCAGGACTGACAACCAGCATTAGATTACCAATTGGGGGGGGGGTTCTTCTTTCTGTCTGCTTTTATAATTAATTCTCCAGTAGCTTGCAGTTCTTTGTGAAGGGTTGAGGCCCCATGAGATATCCCCTTCCATATTAGCATGTCTTTCAGAGTTCAGGTCTTGCTTAGGCAACCATGTACCAGGGGAAGAGGGAGTTTGCTATCAGATTTTGTCTCCTAAAAAATGCCAGAGAAGCTACACCCGAAAAGTCACACTCGGTTTTATGTGGTGCTGGGGCTCAAACTCAGAGCTTTACAGGTGCTACAGGTAACACTCTATCAACTGAGCTACAATTCCTAGCCTTAGAAAATGATGTTAATACTGTTTATGTCATTCTAAAATATCTATCTAAGTAGGACTCGGTGATAGTCCCTTTGCATGAAAAGCGTGCAGAGGCTGGGCTCATGAAGCCAGCACAGTTCATGAACACTGAGCACATGCACAGCGTGGCTGAGCAGAGCGCTACCCCAGTGTACTCACTAGTTCACACTGTGTTCCCAGTCAGCATAAAATAGACTCCAATGAGCCTTCCTGAATGCCAACGTGCCAGTTAAGTAACCGAGGACGGAGCCTCCATATCCAGCACACATGCTGGATACCAATGTCTGTTTCAGAGAGGATTGAGAGCGGTTAGCACGTTGGTGTCACCATCGTGCTTTGCTGGGCTATGGTGTTCCTAGTGAGCTTGCAGGGGTGTCTAGGTTTTAGGTAGAGTACAGCTACCAGAAGCCTCAAAGGCAAACAAGGTATTCTCTTAAGACCTTTAAACTGGAACTTCGTGCACATTTCCCTGGACTTAAGGAAATAGAAACAATGCAGGGGGCAGGCTAAACATGCCGCTCAGTAAGTACAAATCCAATAATCCCAAAAGCTGTTAAGTCTTCTCTTAAAAACTCAACAACCATAAAGAGAAAATGAGTTCCCAACTGTAGGACTTAAGTTACAGAGGGATCAGGAAAACACACAATTGTGTTTCATGTCCCAAAAAAGTAGCATAGGTATGTGCTACAAAATGGATGTTCACCTTTTAAGCTGGATTAGACACTCTAAGTCAGCCTGATCGATAAGGCTTTACCATATTGTTTATACATTTACCCATACTTCAGAACAGACTAGGTATCTGAAAAAAAATCACACCAGATGTGTTGGCTCATGCTTGTAATATCATCACTAGAGGCAGAGGCAGGAGCATCTCTGCTAAGTTTGAGACCAGCCTGGGCTATGAAATCAGTTCCAGATCAACCTAGTCTGTAGAGTGAGGCCTTGTTTCCTATTCCACAGAAAATTCCAGTCATCTTTAAGACTACTTATTTAACATTTTGTTCAAATGCCACACACTCAAGTTGAGATTTTTTGAAGCGAGCAGTTCAAATTAAGGCCTAAGGGCCTCCATAATTATTAAATGGTTCAACAACAACAACAACAACAACAAAACAACAACAACAACAGCAAAAAAAACCCCACCTCAGCCTCCAAAATCTTTCTCTTCTCAACCTCTAATAGACTGTCTGCAACATGATATGGGTAATTATCAGAAATAAAGGACAGGCCCCAACATAGTACCTCAAGAACAGATTTCTGGGCCCTGGCCCACAAGAATTCACAGGGAATGAAAGATCAGGGTTGGCGCATGAGCCAGGACAGGAAATCACCTGTACCAAGTTGCTTTGCTATGGCCTCAAAGACTGACAGCTGTCTCCTTCCGACAGCGCAATCTGCAGGAAGGAGGACAGCTCTGTGAACCCTGAAACCCGGGGGTTGGGGGTGGGGAACTGGGAGGGCCTTAAGGAACTAATCAGTAAATAAGAAATTTTGCATAGTGCAAAACAGAGCAAGCTGCCCAGAAATGGTGATTAAAAACAAAACGAAGAGGTAGGAATCTTCATGATTAATGTAGGTGTTTACCTGGAACTTTGTTTGTGCAAGCAGCAGAAAATATCCGCCTTGCTAAATTTTCCAGAAGACATTTAACATCATTATGAAGAGTCATTTGAAGGTCAGAAAGACGGCTCAGCTACCCAGCGTGATGACCTGGGTGTGACCCCCTGGGACCCACAGGATGGAAGGAGAGAACCGACATGTGCAAGGTGCCCTCTGACTTGTGCACTTGAACATGTGTGATGCACACACATGCCCACGTGCTCACACACATTCACGCAAAATAAATAAAATGTGAAACAATGAAAAGGGTCAATTAATAAAATAACACGAGCTCGCTCCTTTACTGATGAGAAAGGGATTCCAAAGCCTGGCAGGAGCGTGCCAGTTAAGGGGCACCTTGTTACTGCTTGCAGAATGGAATACTGGTTGTAGGAAATTAGCAAGCTTGAGTGCTTTCACAGGGAGCAGCATGCCCAGTTTGGGGTATAAAACCTCACATTCTGGAGGCTAAAAGAACTGGTTACCTGGCCAATTTCTAAATGAAAGGAAACTGGTCAACCCAATTCTTGCCCTTAGCCAGTAAAGAGCCCCATCTTTCCTACTGACTCAAAACATAAGCTTTGTGGAAATATGATAGATAATATTTCCCAAGGCAGAGAACATTTCTTCTATAAACAAGTAGACCTGGACACAAGCCAGCAGACAGCAGGTAAGCCTGGTACAGTGAGTGCTGTCGGGAGATCTTGGTTGCCAGGAGTCTCCCTGAACTGAGTGCACTTGCCAGACAGAGACAAAGTCCCAGGGGAAGGGAGCTAACAGCATTGACAAAGGGAACGCCAGGCGCCTGCAGGCCTCCTCCTGGGATGGATCCCATAACTCCCCGCCTCTGCTGCCTTGCAGACCCTCCACCATCCTAGAAGATGGAAACAGTATTTTCATTGGAGAAAGGGTACACTGACAACTTTCTGCATTCTTTCAAGTGTGTTTCGAGGTTTGAATCACCAGCAATGACTCTTCCTCTAGCTGCTGGGGCATGGCTGCGTTCTCTGACTACGGGAGCAGAAGCATCAAGGTTCCATTCCTACTTTTAGTCCTTGCTTTTACAGGAAAAATACATTTGTGAATGGTGAAGCTGCAAGACTGGTGTAGAGTGGAGCTTTTTGAGAGTGGAGGGAACCTAAATAGCATTCCCTGAAGGCCCACGCTGAACTAAAGGAGTGATACTTCTCCAGTGAGGCCTCTGCTGGCGTCCCTCTAAGGCCTGGCCTTATTCCCCAGTCTCACTCTGATATCTTCCAAGAGCAAAGGCTTATGAAATCAAACATGGAATGGGGCTGGGGGAGGGGCTCAGGTGGTCAAGTACTTGCAGTACAGGCATAAGGGACCTGAGCTCAATCCCAAAATGTATGAAATAAAAGGGAGGGGGTGGGGTGGGGTGACTTGCTTGTAATCCTAGTGTTAAGGAGGCAAGAGGATCCATCCCTTCCCTCCACTCCCGGACAGTTAGTCTCTCCTGCATGGTGAGAGACCCTGTCTAAAAACACAAAGTGTCTAAGGTTGACCTCTGACCTTCGAACACCAGCACACACATGTGCAAGCACACACATGTGCACGCACACAGAAAAGAAATTACATACACTGGACTTAGTACTCTGGGTGTACACAGGCAGAGAATCCAGGGCTGCACTCTTCAGAGACACTGACTCTGTAGCCACAGGGTCATCCTGCCAATAGTGCATGAATACACCGGGGGAACACAGAAATCCTACCTACCTAATGGAATGTTGATAAATACTCACAAAGGTCAAACGCAACTTCACCCACCTAAATAGGTTTTAATGATATTAAGATAGCTTTAAATGTAGCATCCAATTAGAAACCACTTGACTGACAGCATGAGAAAGATGAAATAAATTTCCATGAATCACAGCTCAGCCATGTAAGAGACCATTATATAGTCACTAAATAATACTTTAAATATTACAGTGACCAGAAGATGTTTAGTATATGTTTAGGGCTTTAAAAATAAATAGAAAGAAAGGTTTCAAAGTGAATCACCATGATTAACTACAGTAAGATTTCTGAGTAGTATTTTTACTTGTTCTTACTTTTTAAAATTTCTAAAATTTAAACATTTTTAATAGTATTTTTACTTGTTCTTACTTTTTAAAATATCTAAAATTTAAATTTTTTTAAACTTTTAAAATTAATACAAAGAGAATATTTTGATCTTATAATCACCAAAAAGCTTTAAACATTGGTTTTTATAATATATCAAGATTTTGAAGACATCCATAAGCTTGTGTTTTTTCTTTAATCTGTTGTCATTAACTTCATTATGGAAATTAACACTGACCCAACTTCTACTAATGAAGCACTTATTAATTCAAGCCATTGTAAAGTCAATAGAAAAACACAAGTTCCAAATCCAGTACTGACTTAAGACAACAGGTACAGTTCAAGGAACTGACTGGCATTCTGGGAATTTCTTTGGCAAGGCCATGTAGAATTCATGATCGAGCAGATTTCATGGTGTTCAATACATTTACAATGTGTTTTTAAACACACGATCTCTAATCGAATATTTTCCTACTTAGTCGCAGAGAGTGATCGTTCTTAAATTGGCAGCAAGAAAATCTCCAAACTGCAGGCTGGGGAGATGGCTCAGCAGGCTTATGTTTGCCGCCACGTAAGCGAGAGAATATGACTTTGGAGCCTCGCACCTTTGTAAAGGCTGAGTGGGCATGGTGGTCCATCTGGAGTCCCAGCAGGAGGTAGACCCCAGCTATCCACAGAGCAAGCTGGCTAGCTAGACAAGCTGGTAAGTTCTGGATTCAGGTGGGAGATTGCCTCAATAATACGACAAAGAAAGCAGTCAAAGAAGACACCCTAAATCATCCTTTCACCCACCACCCCCACTCTGGCATGTCCACACATATATGTGCACACCCATGTGAACAAGAATACGCACAGATACATGCAATAAAGAAAAAGGCAGGTGATCATCGTCTTGTTGCTGATACTGAGCCTGTCATGGAACTAGGAGTGGGGAATAAAAGTGGCGAGAACCACAGATGGAAGAACAATTTCCTCTACAGAGAGGAGAAGCTGTCTACATTGGCCTAGCTAAGGGCAGAGGGACGGAGCCACCTTACCAAGTAGCCAAACAGGCTCGGGTGTGATGGTTTTCATGAGTCTTTGAAAGCCAAATGTGGCCACCACCACTGAACGCAAGCCCTAGAAACTATAGGCACAAAGACTAGCTGTAGGAGACTCTAGGAAACTGCTGTGGGCTCCTGGGGCAGGGCAGGAGCAGAGTTAGGCATGGCCGACAGAGGTCTCTCACAGGATACAACCAGACAGATCAGCAGTTACCAGAAAAAGAGACTGGTGCATATGAACTATTTCCATTTTATAGATGAATGATGACCACATGAGGGCTGTGTTGGACCCCAAAGTCCTAGCATCTCAATTTTAGAAAGGCCTGTGGAGACGTTGGGAACAGTGGGTTAACAGTCAGCGAGGCAGCTCCCCACTCACTTCACAGTGGCCCTAAAGCACCCCAGTCATCAGTGTAGTCACAGTGTCTAGGCCGGTTGGTCCACACTATCTCTCCCGCCTCAGCATTCTGGTCTATAATAAAGAGGCATAGCTTATTAAATTTATGTTATGCAAAACTGGCACTAACCATTAAGATGATAAATGGCCAAGACAGAATTCACAATTATCTTGAGGCTGGAACTGTGGTCTGATCAACGAGGAAAATTGCAATGGCTTGCATTTAGATACACAACCATCAGTCACAGTCACGGACATGCAGAAAGAAGAACTGGCAGGCATTGTGTGCACTAAAAGCCAGAGAAGCTCAGTGGACTGCCAGGCCAACTTCAGCCAGCACCCAGGGCAGCCACTAGAAGGCCCATCAAAGCAGAGATGGAATTTGTGGAAGAAAATGTCATATCCCAAGGAGGCTGTTATATACCTTCTACCAGCTGCAAAAAGAAGCCGGTGACCAGTAGAATGAGGGACTAGTTTTCAGGTCCCTGTAGAGCAAAGCATACACTGTAAATCTGACAGACTTATAGAACAGCCATATTTACAGTGTTAATTTCAAAAGGTGCATGTGTGCATAGTCATGTGTGTATGACCGTATGTGGAGTCAAGAGGACATCCTCACCCCTTGCTATTCAGGAGCCCTGGACCTTCATTTTTTTATTTTTTATTTTTCTTTTATTTTGCAAGAAGTTCTCTTATTGGCCTAAAACTGACCAAGTAGTCCAGCCGAGCCTAAAGGATCTCCCTAGCTCTGTCTCCCCAGTGTGGCAATTATAAACACATTACCATACCTACCATGTTTTGTTGTTGTTGTTATTGGTGGTGTTGGTGTTTAAGGTGGGTTCTGGAAACCAACCTCAGGTCCTTGTGCTTAAAATAAATTCATTGATGATTGTATGTATATGTATATGTGTACATGTACGTGTATGTGTATGTATACATACATATCCTCAGTCCTGGAAAACTACCTTTAAATACTCAGAGCACCTCCATAGGGAATTCAGAATGCCTGACAAACAGTATACCAAGTATTTGGTAATGGTGTAGGTGAAGATGCCTTCCCTGAAGGAGTAGCTTCCCAGCAGCTCCAGTGTCCACGAGGGTTGAGCCACATGGAAGGGACCACTTCCTTTTCTTGTCTAGAATTAGGAATGTGACTCATGATGTCATAACCATCTTAAGCATAGCTCAGCATTTGCCACAGCTAGGGTTCTATAACTGTATGTAATTAAGACCATTCTTCATGTCTCAGCCTCCATGTGGGTCCCTGGAGTGACACAATACTTGTGACTACAGGACCAAAGGGACACTCACTCTTATCTCCTCGACAACCAGCACTGTGTCCTGACCCATGGAGGGAGCACTGGGACCTGGGAATCACATGCTCAGTTCTCCTGTCCAAGCACAATACCAATTGCTATGTTCCTGCCAGGGGCATGAGCCCATTCCAAGCTGTGACTCACTTTTTATTCCTGCTTCAAGTTTTCTAAATCCAGAAATCTAGGCCTCAGTAGCTCCTCTTTAAGATGTCTCCACATGGTCCTCTTTCTTGTTTTTAACTAGAAACCTCTCTTAGACCCCGTCACTTCATGGTACCTGTTGTCACCCTGGCAATCTTCCCCTTCCTCTATCCCCATGCTCCACATGCCATGGAAGCTGCTGTCCTAATGAGGTTTCATGGAGAGAACATAAATATGAATGTGTGTGAGAGAAGGTGGTACGGCTCTGTTCATCCCTCCCTAAACTAGTAGCGGGGGTTATATGAGAGCAGCGTGCAAATCTTCACACAGATGCAAAGGAAATCCACTGCTATCTGATCAGCAGCCTGGCATACAGCTGGAAGAGTGAGATGCCGTGGGGCTGGCAGAAATAGAGGGCAGGGTGAGCAAAGGTAGATGGGAATACAGAAAGGGTGGTTTCCACGGCAACACCATGAGCATCTCTGATGAGGAGATGAGAGTCTCCTCCAGCGCCAGAATGGAAAACAGAGAAGGTTTTCTACATGAGGGTGATAGAAGGCCTAACTATAGAAACAGGATTCTCCATCTCAATTAATTAGAATTCCAGGTGCACAAAGCTGCATACCCTTAACAAGCCATTGTGGCGGCACCCTCCTCTTACCTCTGACTGGGGAGTTTAAGAGATGGGCTCATGTAAACAGAAAGACTTTATTGAAAACATTTTGTGCTTTCTCTTTTAAAAGTCATTATTTGGCTGCAAATACATCATTTTCTTCTCTAGAGTTTCAAGTAACTACAAATGTGCATTGCATAATGGCCCTCTGGCAGCAGCAAAGTCTCCTCGTGTCGCCTTTCATGGGAGGAAAGTCAAGCACTAGGAAAACAGAAGAGCAGGGTTCTTTTTTTAACCAGCACTTCCTTTATCAATGTTGTGCCTGTATAAGGCAAAGCCAGCAGGCTGTCAAGGCAAACCTTTCAGGTTTAAGAGCCATGAACCCGTCAACAGAAAAGACTAAAGCACAGCTTCGTTTGCCTTCTTCACCTGAGTTGGGAAAACCTAGATGGCTGTATTGCTTGATGTGTGTGATAAGGGAAGAACTGAGGCTTCATTCTCCAAACCTAAAGGTCCTGGTTGAGGCACCTATTCTTCTCCCAGATCCTTCACTACCCAGATGAAAGAGTGGAGCAATGTATCAACAAGTTTTGTAGAGAAAAGGTCATCTTAGGAGAACTGTGCTGAAAAAAAGAAAAGAAAAAGAAAAAAAAAAAAAAAAAACAACCTTGCCAGTGGCTGCTGTTTTTTGCATTCAGCTGCTGACCTGGAACTGAGAATACCCAGTAGGGTGATTCAAGATCTTGTCTGACATCACAGTGGAATGAGTCACAAGCTTCAGGTGTCATCAGTAGTCATCCCCCAACCCCCATGCTTTGTTTTGTTTTTTTAAGCAGGACCATAGGCACCAAGGCACTAGCTCACTATACTCTACTTGTCCAGCCTTACAATGCCTGGAAGTTAGCAAGTGCTGAAGATTGGCTCTTGGGAAAAATGAACAGTGAAGAGAAAACACACGTGTTCTACAGAATCTAGTGCTAATGATATCAGTGGGTGGGAAAGAGACAACTGGTCAACCCAAGACAGCGCCTGAGGAGGGACCACGGAGCAAACAAGGACTCTGAGGACCAGCCAGCCAGGAAAAGTATGGTTTCTCTACTGATTTCTGATTTTATAATTCTCCATGCTATTTTAAAATGCAGTGCAGATTGCCCTCTTGTTCTCCTGTTCACTTCATTTTCCATGCAGCATGAGTCCAAAGAAAACAATCAACATGGCTGTGAAACGAGTCTGTTGCTTCCTGTTTGTCTCATCTCTTCTTTATACTTTTCTTTTCCTTTTGGGGTTTTGAGCCAGAATATCACACTACAGCCTAGGCTGTCCTTGAACCTGCAGTAATCCTCTGTCTCACCCTCATAGGCACTGGAATTTTAGATATGAGCCACCATATCTTTTTATCTCCTCCCCCATAGTTTCTAGTTCTTTCTAACCCTTCCTCTTCTCTAGGGCCTTCCATTAGTGTTGCTATCCCCAAATACCTGAGACTTTGTTTGTTTGTTTATTTGTTTGTTTGTTTTAGAAGAGAGTAGAACTATAATTCTGTGTATTTTGACACACAGGGACACGTATAAGATCTTCATAGCACAAGCAAGAGAGAGTCAGTCCCTCCACTTCCAAGATGACAACTGGCTGCTGTAGATAGAGAAGGGACATAGGTCTTGTCCTGACATAAGAGAAAAGCAGAGAACAAACCTACTCTCTCAGGCCATTGCTACAACAGCAACAATTCACCACCAAGGAAGTCCTCACTGCCTTCCTCATACAAGGCCACACCTCTTCCACTGTGCTGTATGAGCCCCTAGCACATAGGTGCAGGGGACACACTCAGACCATGCTATCCCCTTCTACACGTGCTCATCTGTGTTCCTCCCTGCCCCCATGCCATCACGTCAGTCTTGTCAGGGTCACAAAAGGGCCACAAAGATTTCTTAATCCAGTTGTAACATGTATTTAAAAGTCCCTTTTTATTTCAAAGAAATCTCCACCATCTCTCCAGATTTTAAGGTCATAGACATTAGTCATAGAGCTATGGAGAGACCTGCTTCCAGAAAGACATGCCGGCCAGGGAGGCCTCCGAGCAAATGTAAGGAAGACAGAAAACACCAATGCAGGAGACCAGATACAAATCTCCCTCTAGCCTAGCTAAGTCAACCTCATAGACCCAGCATTCCACTCCATTTCCAAGGCCACTTGCCCTAGCTTCAAAATAGAGTTGCTCCTATTTTCCATGGAAAACCAAGCCAAAAGATATGGGAAAAAACATTTTCAGTTGCCCAAGGAAAAATAGTTTCTCTACTATGAAATGGGGGAAAGTTTTCTTCATCACAACACTGGGAGAGGAAATCTGAGGGCCAGGAATGGCACTGTGCTCTCTCCTGGATATTATCTATGACCTATACCAGTGACATCCTACCATTTGGGGTCACAAAATATAAGGGGCACATAGGTACTTTACCTATAGCATAATATTTTAATTAAACATTAGAAATCAAAAGTGTCAAAAGCATTTGATTACAGCTTAAGAGATTACAATTTTGTAAGCTGTCTGTAATTAAACTGAGCTTTAAAAAAGTCTACAAAGGATGAGTCATCCTTTAGATCAGGACAGGACTTGGGCAAAGCTAAATAGGATTGTTCTTTGCAAAAACATTTCAAAGAGGATTTTAACAAAGAACCAATGATTTGCAAACTGAGCAAGGTGTCCCAACAAGAAAGAAAAACAAAAACAAAAAGCGACAAACAAACAAACAACAACAACAAAAACCTTTGATCTTACCTTTGACCCAACAAGAGTGTACAGCCACTGGATGGTCTCGCTGTGATTGATGACGCCATTCATTCCATCCACATACAGCATAATCTGACCCAATGCTGCAAACAGGGAAAAGAAAGAGGAGCCATTGTGGGTCTATGTGTAAGTGCAGCCTTCAATGGTCATGGGGTCAACTGAGATTTTCATCACGTTAAGGGCACTGTCTATTGAGAATGGCATCAACTCTGAAGCTAGGTGTGAAGCTCTGGAATCTCTCTTCAGAACTAAAAGCACTGGGAGCCATTCCTGGCCTCTGGAGGATCTCACCACAGCACAGATATCAGTCATCGATGACTTTGTGCATATTGATGTATAAATGCTTGATTCTCTATCCTGATGTTCATGTTGTCCAAGACAGGGCCAAGCTGAACATGAGATGGCATCTGGAACCAAGAGAGAACGTAACGGTTCCCCAAAACAACCAGGGTCCCAGGTTGTAGTCAGTAGGTCCAGTTGAAACTTGTCGAAACATCCAGTGTGAATGGAATTTGAGTTTTTTAAAGAAAGGACAGCCTGCATTTCAGTGTTGCTTTGAATTTTCATAAATTCAAATTTTTTATGATGGAAAATGTCAGACTTAAAAAAAGTCTCCTGGCTAAGCATAGTGGCAGTGACTTGTGATGTCAGCTACTCTGGAAGGCAGGGTAAGAAGATCACAAGTTCAAGGCCAGCATACCCAACTTAGTGAGATGGAGTCTCAAAATTTTAAAAATGCAAAGAGGGCTGAGGTGTGGCTCATTGACAGAGCACTTACCTCGTGTGCACATATATGGCCCTGGGGAACCCCCAAAATAACCTGTCACACTCCAAAGCTTAAGTTCTTAGTTTAACAAAATATCATCACTCTTTTATTAACATTCTCCAAGAAGTGCAATGTATTATTTTGAAACAGCGTCATTAACATCAAAATAATTTTGACTGCAGACAATGCACAGTCAATATCCAAATTCAACAGATTTCCTTGAATCATGTCTACTGTCCTAACCACCTTCACATTTCAATTAGAAAACTGGAAATTATAGGAGAGTAAATCAAATGATCCCTCATCCCTCAGATTAAGGATAATCATCTGGATGGACTGATGAGTTTTAGGAAGTAATCTACATGAAATGGCACTGATTGAAAAAAAAAACACAACGCAAAATAGGTTTTGCTCTGGGATCTAGGTAGACCAATGTATGGTGACACTAAAAACCTCATCATTCCTCACCAAACAAAGGAGCAAACAGCCAAACACAGACATTCTAAGGAAAATTGCATCTGAATACACAAAGCTAAAAACAAAAGAGAAGTATCTTGGGTACATACTCAACACAAAAACAATAACATAACATATTCTACCTAGTAACCAAACATTGGCGACATTTTTATTAAAGGCAGGATTGTTTTTTTCATCTATGGATGTCTGGGGAGGCAGGTGCACACATGCTGTGGCATCAGGGGGAAGTCTGGGGGAAATTTTCAAGAACCAGTTCTCCTCTTCCACTATGTGGGTTCTAGGGACTGAACTCTGGTCATCAAACATTGGCAGCAGGTGTTTTCACCTGCTAAGCCATCTCAGTAGACCTGGCAATATTTTCAAAATGATACTTATACAATCAATCTATGCTGCCTTAGAATTTTAGGCAATTTTAATATGACATGAAAACCAAAGAGAGGGAAAGGGTTGTATAATACTATTGCTTTGTATAATGTATAATACTGTTACTTTGTATAATGTATAATACTGTTACTTTGTATAATGTATAATTTTGTTGCTTTTCCATACTATATTACAATCTCATAGCACTTAGAACAAAGGATAAAATTATAAGGGCATGAAGATTGTTCTCCCTATAATAAATGCAAATTAAACACTAGGGATGTAGCATTATCCCTTCAATCAGCCAGGGTGTTTTAAACATCACTCAGTGGTCAAATACAAAGCAGGTTAAAAAAGTGACTTCACATGTCACTGAGTCACAACACAGCAGTTTGGAAGAAACCCTGTAGTAAGGCCATTCTGTGCTGCAAATATTTTAAAAATTGCTATCAAACAGCAACCAACATCTGTTGGAAAAAGATCTTTACCAATCCTACATCTGATAGAAGACTAATATACAATATATACAAAGAACTCAAGAAGTTAGACTGCAGAGAACCAAATAACTCTAGTAAAAAATGGGGTACAGCGCTGAACAAAGAATTTGCAACTGAGAAATACTGAATGACTGAGAGGCACCTAAAGAAATGTTCAACATCCTTAGTCAGCAGGGAAATGCAAATCAAAACAACCTTGAGATTCCACCTCTCACCAGTCAGAATGGCTAAGATCAAAAACTCAGGTGACAAAAGATATGGAGAAAGAAGAACATTATTCTATTGCTGGTGGATTTACAAGCTGCTACAACCACTTTGGAAATCAGTAGCATCAAATTTTCCTCAGAAAATTGTACCCAGCTATACCACTTCTGGGCATATACCCAGAAGATGCTACAACATGTAATAAGGACACGTGCTCCACTATGTTCATAGCAGCCTTATTTATAATAGCCAGAAGCTGGAAAGAACCCAGATGTCCCTCAACAGAGGAATGGATACAGAAAATGTGGTACATTTACATAATGGAGTACTGCTCAGCTTTCAAAACAATGAATTCATGCAATTCTGAGGCAAATGGATGGAACTAGAAAATATCATCCTGAGCGAGATAACCCAATCACAAAAGAATACACATGGTATGCACTCACTGATAAGTGGATATTAGTCCAGAAGTTAGGAATACCCAAGATATAATTCACAGATCACATGAAGCTCAAAAAAGAAGGAAGACCAAAGTTTGGATACTTCAGTCCTTCTTAGAAGAGGGAATAAAATACCCATGGGAGGAGATACAGAGACAAAGTGTGGAGCAGAGACTGAAGGAAAGGTCATCCAGAGACTTCCCTACCTGGGGATTCAGTTACCAAACCCAGACACTATTGTGGATGCCAACAAGTGCTTGCTGACAGGAGCCTGATATAGCTGTCTCCTGAGAGGCTATGACAGTGCCTGATGGTATACAGAGGGATGCTCTCAGCCAACCACTGGACTGAGCACAGGGTCCCCAGTGGAGGAGCGAGAGAAAGGAACTGAAGGGGTTTGCAGCCCCGTAGGAAGAACAACAACATAAACTAAGCAGTATTCCCAGAGCTCCCAGGGACTAAACCACCAACCAAAGAGCACACATGGAAGTTCTCATGGCTCCTCCTGCCTATGCAGCAGAGGATGGCCTTGTTGGATATCAAAGGGAGGAGAGGCCCTTGGCCCTGAGAAGGCTCAATGCCCCAGTGTAGGGGAATGCCAGGACAGAAAGGTGGAGTGGGTGGGTTGGTGAGCAGGGGGAGGAGGGATGGGATAGGGGGGTTTTGGAGGGGAAACGAGGAAATGTGAAATGTAGATAAAGAAAATATCTAATAAAAATGGCTATCATTCATGTCAACCTCCTGGGACAGGCTCTGAGTACTGACTTGTTCGTTATCTATATGGCGGGCCCATAAGGCAGCCATTGCTCTACTTGACAGGCAAATAAACAGGCCCTGAGGACTGAAGGCCTGAGCCCCAAACTCCTCCTACCAAGTGGCAGAGGCCATCTCTGCAGCTGGGACAGCAGGCCTTCCCGGTGCCTGCAGGAAGAGACTTGGTTCTCTTTACATGCTTTTTCCTGTGACTTGGAGAGCCTGTTTTAATAAGGGGCCTCTACATTAGAAAACAAAACAAAACAAAAACCATAAATAAGGAAGTAAAGATGTCCCCCAATGTGCTGTTTCCACAACTAAAACCATACACCTGCCACAGTCCAGCACACACAGCAGTCAAGTATACATCCTACTCTGTAAAATGTTTCTGTGCAAAGAATTACAAGGTAAACATAAAAGTTTAAGCCTTGCTTAACTCAACAAAACACTCCAATCAGCATTTATAAAAGATGGGTTTACTGTGAGTGGCCTGTGGCTCAGTAGGAGGGGCCTCGGTTAGTCTCAGCTCCTTGGCACAGCAGAAGGGGAGGAAGAGAAATGGCGGACACGGACCCATTAGGACTGGGTGTGTGTTTGTTCTCTTCTCTTTCTATATTTCCCACTCTGCACATCGCACCATGTTACTTCTGCAATAGAAAAGTAATAAAGGTCCAAAACAAGGAAAAGGAAATATGTGATGGTTTCCATGGTTTATGGATGTTTTACTAGTCCATCATTTCCTCCCTCAGAGAGGCCGGTTCCCTTCTGCAAAGCTCTGAGAATGGCAATTCTGCCTCCTATCTCTCCCTTTCCTCCCCTTCCGTTCCCCTGTCGTCAGTCCCTCTTAGCCTGTCTGCTAAGTCAGCCTAGGGGCACAACGATGTTAACTGGACCCCAGGCCCGGCCCCAGAAGCCCACTCTGTGAGGCTTACCCTCCCCTCACAAGACCCAGAACACTGGACTCTTAAGTTTCTACCCTAACTGTTCAGGGACCACTGTTAACAAGACAATAGATGTCAGAAGCTGGGTCACTGCTGGAAAGAGGGACAGGTGAAGAAGTCGATTCTGTCAGCTTCTCAGACTGGAGGTGGAGATTTGTGTTTAATGCCTTGGCCTAACACCTGGATAATCCGGAACCAAATTGTATTCCAGGCTTTCTTCCTGCAAAACACACTCTAGACACAAGGTGGCGCTAAAGAGACTTGACTGAGCTGATTCTGCAAAAGGAATCAATAGCGAAGACCCACCAAGCAGAAAGTGGGCCTGAGAATAAAATCACAGAAGTAAAAAGTAGGTGCTGTGGTAAGACACCTGTGTCTGGGTCACAGGGAGCCATGAAATGTGTTGATCAGTGTTTTCAAATACACAACAGGCAGAAGAGGGTGGTGGTGGCACCCTAGGCCCAGGAAAGAGATCCCTTGGGAACCTTCCTTGTTTGGTCACAGATGAAACCTACTGATTTTTCTGTGTTTCTATGCATCTAAAAAGTGAGGCTGTAGCAATGCGATGCCCACTTCGCAGAGGCACTGGTAGGGACGGAGTCAGAATGGTGCCTGGGCACTGGTGCTCCTCAGTGTGTTCCCATACCAATCGCACCCTGACTTGAAGCATGGTGGACCCCAGCTCTCAAAGGCTGGAAGCCCTTACTGCCTGCCTCTCCCATAAGCAGGGCACAGGATCTTAAGGGGCCATTCCCACCCAACCCAGAGTCGCTAAGACTTTCTCTTAACGTACCACCGGTTTACTTTTTATATTTAACTACATGATCCATTTTTGAGATAAATCATACAAAGTTTAATGTTCTATTTTGTCATTTAACTGTCCGCTTGGCTTAAGGCCATTTGTTAAGAGACTTTCTCTGTTTATTTCAATGCTTTTGCAAATTAGAAAAATCTACAGCCTGTATTTGTGTGGATCAGTTTCTGTCCTTTGATCTATTTGCCAATATCACATTACCTCCATCACAGCTTCCTGCTAAGCCTTTCCATTTGTGTGCTCCGATTCCTCCGATGTCACTTTGCTCCCTCAATATTATTTTGGCTATTTAGGTTCCTTTTCAGATAAGTTTGTATAAAGTTTGGAAGCGCTTTCTCTATATCACTTTCATGGCTAGTTTGTCACACAAACCTGAGGACTGGGTTTAGAACAGTGGTTCCCAACCTTCCTAATGCTATGACTCTTCAATACAGTTCCTCATGTTGTGGCGACCCCCCCCCAACCATAGTTTTTTTGTTGCTACTTCATAACTGTAATTTGCTACTGTCATGAACTGTAATGTAAATATCTGATGCCCAGATGGTCTTAGGTGACCCCTGTGAAAGGGTCATTTAGCCCTTCCATGGGGTTATGATACACAGGTTGAGGACCTGTGGTTTAGATCCCCCCTCACCCTACCACTATAATCTCACAGAAGTGCCTGGAAATACACCTGCAATTTCAGTCTAGTCAAGAGAAAACTGGCTAGCCAGACTCACCATACAGGTAAGCTCTGGGTTTGATTGAACAACCCTGCCTGGATGAATGAAGAGTAATCTAGGGTGATCCCTGTCACCAACCTCCAGCATGCACACAGGCATACACATGCTCACACAAGCACACACATATGCACAGACACACACACACACACACACACACACGGAAAAGGGAAAGCTCTGGAATGTTACAGTTTATAGATGAATTTTGAGACATCACCTTTAGCATATAAGCTTCTAATTCACAAATCCAGTAAGCCAACAAAGGTGGATTTCCTCTGATTGCGTTCATCTGTGCTTAGTTTTTGGCTATAGAGCTGGAATATGTTTTAAGGTTTTTGTTTCTTAACTTTATAAGTAGTTCCAATCCTTTGGAGCTATTGTAGATAGCTTTTTTGTTTTCCATTTTTCCATTCCCCATTGCTTATTAGTAATAGGAACAATGGCTTTTCTGTTGCTCTTGAATCCTATACTATGTTAAATGTATTCATTGTAGGAAGCTTTGACTTTTTGTTTTGCTTCTGTAGGTTTACTAGCATTGCCTACACAGGCAATAATGGTATCTGTGAAAAAGCAAAACAGAAGAACCAATTTGGGTTTCTCCTTACAAAACTGTAACTGGGCATGTCTTCTTATGCTAGTTAAGATGTTGCCTTAATAGTCAACAGGAGTGGGAAATGTGGTGGCCATGCCCTCTTCCCAGTATCAAGAGGAAGTACGGTTAGATCTTTACCATTAATTACAATGCTGGAAGCAGGTATTTGTGAGTTTCTGGAGTGTGATCATGAACTGATGACATGTGCCAGGTGCCTTTTGACATTAACTGTCATGAATGTCACTGACATGAACGTGGCTTTTCTACAGAGTGCTGCTGCTATGATGTCATGAATGTCACTAACATGAACGTGGCTTTTCCACAGAGTGCTGCTGCTATGATGTCATTAATGTCACTAACATGAATGTGGCTTTTCCACAGAGTGCTGCTATGATGTCATGAATGTCATTAACATGAACGTGGCTTTTCCACAGAGTGCTGCTGCTATGATGTCATGAATGTCACTAACATGAACGTGGCTTTTCCACAGAGTGCTGCTATGATGGTTATGCTTCCGGAAGCTCAGGAAGCATCAAATGAACCCTGCATCCCATGAGGCCATGGTGCATTATTCTTGTTATTTTTTGCTGGATTTGATTTGCTAACATCTTATTAAGGAGTTTCACATCTTTGTCTGGGATACATATCGGTCTGTACCATCTGTCTGTCTGCTTTTCACATCATGGGGACTCTGGCTTCGTGA
The DNA here is from genome assembly GCF_947179515.1 of Apodemus sylvaticus. NCBI lineage: Eukaryota > Metazoa > Chordata > Mammalia > Rodentia > Muridae > Apodemus > Apodemus sylvaticus. The sequence goes on from NC_067484.1 coordinate 80,951,042, forward strand.
CATGAGCTGGGAAGTGTTTCTCTGCCTTTTTTTTTTTTCCTGGATGAGATTTTATAACATCGGTTTTGTTTTGTCTTGAAATGTTTGGTAGAACTTGCCAGAAAGCCATCTGGGCCTAGAGATTCCTTTTATTGAAGTTGACTGCAAGTTATTTTCTTTAGAAGTTATCATCATCAGCAGTTCTACTACGTCACTTTACGTCCATCTAGGATTAGGTTGTTTGTGGTCAGTAAGAAATGGGTCCATTTTCCTAAGCTGTTACTATTTGAACTTAGAGTTGTGAGTGACTCTACTGGTCACCTAGAACTGCAGGTCTTGTTTTTCGTTCCTAGTGTTGGCGTCAGCTGTCTTCTCCTACACCCACATTATTCTTCATAGTTTTTCTTAGTTTTTTTTAATAACCAGCATGTTTTATCTTTGATTTTTCTTATCTTTCAATTTCTATACTTTTCCATTACTATTCCCTTCTTCTACCTTTCAGTTTATTTTTATTTTTAGTCTTTGTTTTTAAAGTTGGGTATTTATATGGTTTTCTTCTTTTCTAGTCTAAGCCTGTAGGGTTGTAATTTTCCCTCCATGTATCACATTCCAAAAAAATTTGATACATTGTCTTTTCATTTGGTACAAACTATTTTCTAATTTCCTCTGAGAATTTCTCCTTGACACGTGGGTGATTCTGAAGTGTGTTAATTCCAAGTGTCTGGACATATTCCTATTATCTTTCTGTTACTGATTTAGCTTAATTCCATTACAACCAGAAAACACATCATCTGATTCCAATTCTTTAAAATTTGTTATGGTTTATTTCATGACTGGGGACATGGCCTATCCTGGTGAGTATTCTGCCTCTGTGTGAAAAATGCAGATATTCTGCTATAGCTGGGTAGAAGGCTCTGGAAATGTCTGTTAGGGCTACCTGGCTGACGGTGCCGTTTAGATCCTCCAGAGCCTTGCTGATTTCATTCTCTCAGGTCTGTTGATCATAAAGAGAGGAAAGGGAAGTCTCCAGATAAAAAGGGATTTTTCTACTTCTTACCAATTCTTTCCATCAGGGCTCCACATGTGTCAAAGCTCTGGTCATCTGAAAGAACGAACCCTTAGCTATGGTGTATGTTCTTCACGGCTCTTCACACTCAACTCTATTTTCTCGTAATGATGTCATTATATTTTGTTTTCTTTTGATTAGTATTTGCACTTTGGACTATATCACTTTGCTCCTGAACTATGTATACTAAGATAACGTGTAACATTTAGCCGGATCATCTTCTGTGTTCCTCTTCTGATAAGCCTTGCCTTTACTTGCTGTGATGAGGCTAGTTACACATCACAAAATTATTGGTGTGTCTCAACCTAATCTCTCTTCCAAAAGGAATATCTTGCTAAGCTCTTAATTCTATTTATTATATGCTTCATCACTAATTCTTTCAATCTCTTACTTTGAGTGACTTGTTTATCTTCTATCTGAAATACTTTTTATAAAGCTATTTTAAGCCTTTCACAAACTCAGTGTCTGGATCACCTTGGCACTGGGATCTACTGGTTTTCCCTTTCCCAACAAGATGAACTTTCTGAGCTTATTGCTTGACAAGTAAGGCTGGCTTCAAGCCTGGATAATTTGAAAATTATATCGAGAAACATTGGCTTTTGTTTAAGTATCAAAGAACACATCACTGTTTAAGCAGGCTGCCACCTGACTCAGTTTGAGCCCTGGATTCTGACCTTCCTACCAAAGGGTCTGTAGCCTGAGAAGGAGCAGTTTTGGGGGCCCTCGCTGTCTGGGTATTTGGACTGATCTTGCCACAGTGGCTGGGGTGAGCCCCAGGCTTGGTGTATTTTGTTTGGCTAAGTCTGGTCTTGTTCGAGGAGCATATAATAATCAGTGGCAGCCTGGACTCTCTTTAACTTTGCTTGGATTTCTAAGTCTCAAGTGCATTCTCTAAGACTTACATTCACTTACAGTTTTTGATGAGCAGGCACTCAGGCACCCATACATGCACACATACACTCACACACAAAAACACACCATACACTAACACACACAAACACACACACATACTCACATACACATACTCACTCTCTCTGTCTCTCTCTCTGTCTCTCTCTCTCTCTCACATACATACACAAACACACACACACATACACACACACACACACACCCCTTCTCCAGTATCCTTGATATCTCAAGGTCATCTGAAGTTCCCCTTCTGGTTTTCCAGCCAAAGAGCTGAGTATATTTAACCTGCTCTGCCTTTTGCCTTCTGCAATAGTTTGCACACCAGACATCACTGGTCCTATCCTCTTGAGACCACCGTCTCTTCTAAACATACTATTAGACATCCTCAGGTTCCTGCTTTCTCCAAGTGTCCCCACAGCTGGTCTCACCCAGAAATTTCTTGGGGATGTGGGATGGCAATACAGAGATAAGAATGTAGGCATGGAGTGTCTGATAAGCACACCATCTCTTTGATGCCATTTCATAATCAAGACTTCGTCCCCAGTTGGCTGTTAGTATTTATTCTTGAGCCTTCAAATATTTGCTCCATGTTTCTTCCCTCAGCTTAGTAATTGCCTTCAGCCAAGAGCTGCCTGTGTTTATTCCATCTCCCCCATGCCCAGACCAACTCCTGTTCTGCTCTTAGAGGAAGCACACTGGGAGCCAGGGCAGCAAGCCCTCAGCTGGGGCCCACTCGGAATCACGCCGCCTTGTCTGAGCCCACGATTTACCGTCCCGCTTGCTTCTCTCCTACCTCCCTTCCTTCCCTCCTCTTCCTCTCTCTCCCCTTCCCTTCTCTCTTCCTTTCTGGACCTTGCAGCCGTCTCTTCTGAGGTAAAAGCAAGATTGGTCCAGACCACAATCAGTCCTCAGGGCTCTGCTGGAAGCGGTGCTCAGACTCTGCTGGTCCTCCACCTCTACACACTCCTCGCCCTGCCTCCCTGTGGAGTCCTCCAGGCCCTGTCCAAGCAGGCAGCCTCAAGCACCCAGGCCCCAGCCTGAGCCCATTCTTGGCTTGTGATTTCAGATGGCACTAATGAGTTGTGATATCAATTTTGTGAGTGAGTCTCAACCACCAACTTATTTTCAGTAAATAAAATGGTGGGAAATAGATGGCCTTGTGCTTAGGAGGTGCGGCTTGTTTTCGTTTCCATTCTCCGGTGCATGCCTGTGTTTACCCTGCAGGTCTTCAGCTGATAGCGCTTGGAGTTGGCTGAGCCAGCCTGGGGCTCCTTCCTCACCTTCCACCTCTACTGAGTCTCTCCATCCCCTCCTCCATGTTTCCTCTAGCGGGTCGTGAAGTCACTTTTTCTTCCTTCCAACACGGCCCATTGTCTAACTTTCACCCTAGCTGCAGAAGTCCAACCTCTGGGCTCTGCTACAGGTGTGGCCATCTACAAAACCCTCTGCATAATTGAGACACACACACACACACACATGCACACGTCTCACAAGGTTTAAGGTTTTAAGCAAGTCTCTGATTTTGTGTTGGGCCACACTCATTACTATCCCAAGGCACATGTAGTCCACAGGCCATGGGTTAGACATACTTTCTCTGTATGAAGAAAGAACTGCTGGTGCTGCCTAGTCTCCTAATTCTGGCTTGCCACCCCCTTCCCAATACACACTAGGTGCTTCCTGTGTCACATATGTTAGTTGAAGCTGACAAAGTTCCATCTCCCTCTGGTCTAGGGACAGAGTACCTGGATCCACATAGCTTTACACCCCACCACCCTGCTGGCTTTCCTTGCATCTTGATCAGCCCATCTGGATTCCTGACTCTGAGCCTTGATCTGACATCTCAGCGTTTTAATTCCAAGCCTGTTAACACTCGGCTAGGTAAGTATGCCTTATGTTTATGTTAAGTACTTAGAAAATACATATTCACTCAACAAACCAGAGACAGATCTGACTTTTATTAATTTTTCTTTGTGCATCTGTATATATGTGCACAGACACAAACACACCTGTGCACAACTAGAGGCCAGCAGGAAATGTCAGGACAGCTGCAATCTTGTTCTACACTATTTTATGAGACAGTCTTTCCCTGGACCTGGATCTCAACAATTAGGCTAGACTAGCTAGCCAGTCTAGACATCCTCCTGATGTTCCCCCTTCTGCCTACCCAACACCTAAATTATAGGCATGCATCTACATTTTTCCAGAGATCCTTAGGGAAATTGAATTCCAGTCCTTATGCTTTTTGCAGCAAGCACTCTGCCCACTGAGTCATTTCCCCAGCCTGTGCTTTCCACTCTAAATTTATAAACTTTTGCAAAAGTAGGTATCAACACGAGGGCCTTGCACATGTTAGTAAGTGCTCTCCCCTGAGCTATAGTCCCGGTCCTGATTATTTCTTTAAATATTTTTTTTACGCATTGGACACACTGATGAATGCAATTCTAAATTAGCTGTTTGCCTGCTTGTTCATGTCTTTTACTTTAGCCAAAGATACCAAAAATGCCATGGCCCAGTGAGGAGGAAATCCCTTCTTGGCAGAGACACACCACATTCTCAACAAAGAACTCTTCGAACATATTGCTGCCTGCGGTCATTTTTAACTAACCCTTCCTCCATTCTTTTTTAGTTTTTTTTTTTAATTTTTTTCCTTTTTCTTTTTTAATTTTGTGTATTTGTGGGTATGTGTGCATGTGAATGCAGGTGTCTACGGAATCCAGAAGGGGGCATTAGATTCCCTGGAGACAGGGAGAGGTAGCCGTGAGCCGTCTGCCATGGATGATGGGAACCAGATTCAGGTTTGGTCTCTGAGCGCTGAGCCATCCCCCCCCCCATCCCCACCCCCCAGCTCCTCTTTGGCTATTTTTGGCACAGACCTAACAACAGCAGTTGTCTTGCTGCTTTTCAGGAACTTGGAGGCTAACTTTTGCTGATTTCAAACTGGCTGCCACCGTCCAGCCCTTCACTTGGGCCTGTGTAGGTGTCCTCTGGGTAACCTTTTGACATCAGAAGGACAAAGCTCTATCAGCATTGGCAATTTTTTTTTGAAGAGCTGTCCCATAACCTTTGATTACCCACTTGCAGTGCACTCACTGACTGTGTCCTTCTGCCTAGCCCCAGTCATTTCCCATACACCATGCCATCTTCTTTCTGTATCTGAAACAGCTTTAGCCCCCATTCTAGGGGAGGGGGCCAGAGACTTGGAAATTCCTCACTTCTGGCCATCTTACCAATAAATTCAGATTCTGGCATGAGGCACAAAATTGGCCTACATCAGTAACAGAATGATTTAGAACTACCTTACAAGCCACTTGATATTGTAGCTTGAATAACTCCTATTTATTTCTACCAAAATTACAAAACCAAAAGTAAATTCTATGAAAAAAGTTAAAATTCCCTTCCCACAAACGATATTCAGATACCTGGTGAATGTGGGTGGGACATGACTCGGCCACTAGAAATGGAGGTGGGGATGCTGTCGTAGGACCGGACACAGACATTACAAAATGGCAGATGTCGTAACCAAGAAGAACGACCATACTTTCTTCAACAGAATAGAGTAGGGGTCTGGCCACCAGCAATGACTTTTCAAACTCAAGTTAGCTTCAGGGAGAAATGAGTATGCAAATGTGCGTGGATACACACACACACACACACACACACACACACACACACACATGACTGACTAGTACTCCGTCCTGATTTCTGGGAAGGGTTTCTAACTTAAAGATGGGCTTCCAACTTACTTAAATCAGACTATTCAAATTCCCTCGGAACTCTGAAGTGGATTTGGTCATTTCTAATTTCCATTATTCTCCAGCCTCCCCACTCCGACTACAAATATTGAAAAAGGAGGCTTGTAATGTGCCATTGTCAGAGTGAAATGGAGACCTACAGTTCACATTATTATTATTTTCTTCCACTTGATTGTCTAGCCTAAATAACAAGCCTCGCCTAGTTTTCCCTGAGCGCAGCTGTCAAAGAAATACTCTTTCAACACTGATTACTCCATGAAGATTAAGTAGAATAAGCTGCCAGTTCTGGCCTAGAGACAGAAATGTAATCAGCACAAAGAGCTCCAATGAGGTGTCATAGTTCTGAATTCCCTGCTTGCACTGGACAGAATTTACAATGCAAATTTTCTAATTTTAGTAAATAGTACCAACCTTTCCCCATCCTGGAAACAACACCAAGATAAAACTGAAGTTACAAAACAACAGACTGAAGAGTTTCTCAGAACACTTACAAGCTAAATAGTGATGTGCAAAGAGTCCTTCAAGATCACGTAAATGGGTCTTCCTGGTCGGCCTTCCTTTCCTCAGGATGTCATAGCATCAAGTGTTCATCCTTTTAATCATTTAATACCACACAGAGAGGACTGAATGTCTGTGTCTAGCGTGTTCACACACCTTCCCACCAGTAACACTTTAAATCCTGTTCTCACCCTTACGGTTGCTTTCAAAGACTCTTGTCAGCCACCAACACAGGAATGGCCTCATAACACCAAGTGGTGATGGTCTGGATAGCATCTATGTGCCCAGCCTCTTTCAATCTTTCCTAGTCTATAAGTCATAGTCATATATGACTATATATGTCATATATATACGTCATATATAGTCATATATGACTATATACAACATAGTGTTAGATAAGGAAAATCCCCACATGGCAAGACATGTAATAGATTAGTAGATCTTTTGTCATATTCCTAGATCCTCTATAGAAAATATTCTCCTCCAGATCACCCTCCAACTCCTCCATGGGAACCCTATGCCCAGTCCAATAGTTGGTTGCTAGCATCTGCCTCTGTATTTGTAAGGTTCTGGCAAGGCCCCTCTGGAGACAACCATGGCATGTTCCTTTTGGTATACACTTCTTGTCATCCATAGTAGTGTCGGGGTTTGTTGACTGTTTATAGGATGAATCCCCAAGTAGGACAGTCTTTGGGTGGCCTTTACTTCAGGCTCTGCTCCACACATTGTCTCCCTTATTGCTCTCGTGAGCATTTTGTTCCCTTTCTCAGAGGAACAAAAGCACCCTCACTTAAGTCCTCCTTCTTGAGCTTCCTGTGCTGGGTGAATTGTATCTTGTTTGAGCTTTTGGGCTAACATCCACAGTGAGTGCATACCATGTGTGTTCTTTTGTGAGTGTGTTACTTCACTCAGGATGACACTTTCTAGTTCCATCCATTTGCCTAAGAATTTCATGAATTCATTGTTTTTTAGTAGCTGAGTAGTACTCCATTGTGTATATATACCACAGTTTCTGTATCCATTCCTCTGTTGAGGGACATCTGGGTTCTTTCCAGCTTCTGGCTATTATAAATAAGGCAGCTATGAACATAGTGGAGCATGTGTCCTTATTACATGTAGGAGCATCTTCTGGATATTTGCCCAGGAGTGGTATAGCTGGGTCTGCAGGTAGTACTATGTCTAATTTTCTGAGGAATCGCCAAACTGATTTCCAGAGTGGTTTTACCAGCCTGCAATCCCACCAACAATGGAGAAGTGTTCCCTTTTCCCCACATCCTCTCCAGCATCTGCTGTCCCCTGAGTTTTTCATCTTAGCCATTCTGCCCGGTGTGAGGTGGAATTTCAGTGTTGTTGTGATTTGCATTTCCCTGATAACTAAGGATGCTGAACATTTCTTTAGGTGCTTTAGAGCCATTCAAGTTTCCTCAGTTGAGAATTCCCTGTTTAGCTCTGTACCCCATTTTTAATAGGGTTATTTGATTCTCTGGAGACTAACTTCTTGAGTTCTTTGTATACATTGGATATTAGCCCTCTATCAGATGTAGGGGTTTACAGCCCCATGGGAAGAACAATAATTTCGGCCACCCAGATGTCCCAAGACTCCCAGGGACTGAACCATCAACCAAGGGGTACACATGGCTCCAGCCAAAAATGTGGCAGAGGAAGGCATTGTTGGGCATCAGTGGGAGGAGTGGTCCTTGGTCAGGTAAAGGCTCAATAGAGGCCCCAACAAAGGGAAACTGAGGGGGAGTGGGAGTGTGTTGGGTGGAGGGGCATATATGTGGAGGAAGGGGGTGGGAGGAGGGGTTGGGGCTCTTTGGGGAGGGGGGAAATCGGGAAAGGTTTTACAATTGGCAATGTAAATGAAGATGATATTCAATAAAAAGAAAGAAAATAAATTAAAAAAATTAAATTTATTTTATTTATAAATAAAATCTTTATACAAAACAAAACAAAAAAGAAAATAATTCTGTGCTTTGTAATCATTAGCAAGAACTTACAGAGGCAAGAGACTTAACCTGCACACTCCCCCCAGAGCTCCCTCCCAGGCTTCCAAGTTTACCATTTCCCTTGTAATGATACTCAGGGTGGGGCTGTTATGTGATGCTTGGGGCACTAGAGGGCGCAGTTCTATTAGGCATTTCCACCTGTTTGCGTTTCAAAAGTCACAAATCTGCCTTATTAATACTCAACTCTAGGCAGATAGAGCATCTAAAATAAAAAATCTGCGGCATACTTTTGTGACTTTAAAAAGGAACAAGACCTATCCAAATATGTTGGTTCTATATTTGTATTTAGAATTCTAACCACTGAATTTTAACTTTCTTAAAACCTTCAGCCTAACACATGTACCAACTTACGGAAACTGGACTGATTTCCGTGAATCTTTATCCCAAGTTGCATTCCACAGCAGGGACTTGCTGCTTATCTGAGAGGCCTGCAGAGCCTGCTTACTTTACAGCTAGCATCGCAGACATTGACGTGGCGGCACACACCAGGTTCCTAGGCTAGTCATAGAGAATAGTCACTGCTCTGGAAGTCGTGAGCCACCACTCTCCCATCCCTCCCCGGGGCCTAGCCTCCACCACCTGAGTTATCTAGATGTGGGTGGGAGGCTGGTTTGGGTGACTGTGACCCTCCATGACCAACTCTACAGAGCTTGTTACTGATGACCTGCATTTGTTATGAACCTTCCCTAACCAGGCTCTTCCCAGATGGGCTCATCACCTGCTTCCAGCCAATACCAAACGAAGGAGGAACATAGGAAAGCCAGAGTCCTGGTATCCTCAAGACTATCCTTCACATTCTCCAGAGAGAGGGACAGGGACAGGGACAGGGTAGACAGCACTCCATCTGGCTCCAAATTGCTAGAGCTAGTTTTCCCACAGCACTGGTATGTGGCTAGCTACACACAGATGCATGCCTCACAGACAGTTTCAAAAACGCAATCCAAACATTCTGCTGCTATCCCCACTTCATGCAGCACATAAAAGCCAACCCAGGACAAGTCCTTTGTTTCTTCTCGGCATACTGTCTGTACTAGAGACCTCCAAACCTTCCAAAAGTTCAGATCCAGTGTGGCCATCGCTGGCCCAACGCCCTACTTAAATCTATACTCTCTGTAATTGTTATGTTTGCTTAATGTACTGTAAAGATGTTATTTGATGAGATAGGGCAGAGCTTCTCAACCTTCCTAATGCTGTGACCCGGGCTGTGACCCAGCCCGGCACATTGTAGTGACCTCCAACCATAAATTTATTTTTGTTGCTACTTCACAACTGTAATTTTGCTACTGTTATAATCATAATGTAAATATCTGATATACAGGGTGTCTTATGTATGGCTCCTAAAGGGGGTTCGTGATCCATAGGTTGAGAACCCATTATCTAGAGCAATGCCAACACATGTCAAAATAGTCAGAACCAGAAACCTTCCTCTTGGGACCATAATCCCCAGTTAGCCAAAATTGTTGATTTACAAAGAAGGAAAATGAAAAAAATAACATTTCTTTTAAAAGATGAAAAAAACACAGTAATTTAATGTCTAGTGATTATGTAAATACAGTGTATTATCTGGCTCTCCAAACTGAAATATATACGCATTATTAATAGGTATGGATGCACTGTGCTGTCAGCTACATGTCATAACATGGACGGCCCTTGAAAACAGACATTCTGCCCTGTGGAGTAAGCCGGACACCGCAGGGTGCACATGGAAGGCCTACACCTATGTGAAATGGCTGAATAAACCAACCACGTTCAGAGAGACCAGGAGGGGCTGAGGGAAGGTGACTGGAGGCCTTGTCCAGTGGATGCAGAATTTGCTTAGGGTGACGAGAGTACAGACATGGTAGCAGTCATGATGGCATGGCTTAGTGCTGACAAATGCCACTAGCTGACACAGTCTGCGAGGACAAAGATGGTTTTATAATATACACACAGAAGCTTTAAACACCATCCCAGCACAAATGACAAAACCAAGAAACATCCCATCAATGCTACCTGGCTGAAGACGGAGGTCTGATAGAAGAAAACCTCAGCAGTGAGTAAGACGGTTATGGTCTCAGGGACCAGGGCCTTCTGACCTGACTGACCTTGGCCCTCCTGGAGCTGGCAGGGCCCCTGTGTGCATGGATGCTGATGAACCTCGCGGTCCTTGCAGGGCGAGCAAGGCAGCAGGCGAGTGTGCACCCCCACCCATCCTGCCGACTTGGCCTGCGTAGTAGATTCCATCTATTTAATAGCTATTTCCTGGCAGCTGTAATTACACGCTCATTAGCTGAGAATTGTTTTGCCATCCGAAGAGTCAGGACTGGCTGCCGATGATTAGTATTTTGTTTTCATTTCTATAAATACACATGCATTTCACATGTCGTCGCTACCGAAACTGAAGAAATACTTCAGACCATAAATTCTCTCCAGGATAAGGAAGAATAAGAAAGTTGGTCTTGGGGAGCAGGAGTGGTTTACAGAGCACAGTGGCTTGTGATCTTTTGCAGGAACGGGGGCATCAGCAGGTGTCCAGAACATCTGTGACACATGAATTTCACGCAGTGGTGAGTAAAGGGGTGATTAAGAAAAAAAAAATGCATTCAAAGGCTCCTTAGGGAGATGATCGTAAAAAAGGAAGTTGATGAACATTTCTTTAAAACCCTACAGCTAAAAGTTAGCTTAAAGTCAAACATAAAGCCCCAGCTGTTCATACACACACACACACACACACACACACACACACACGCCTATGAGTAGAAAGTTGTGGAAGTGCAAGTCCAGCCTTCTCTTGGGCCTCAGTCTTTTCAGCACGGTCAGCGCTGTCTGTGAGGGGAATGGCACGCCATTTTGCCAACTCACAAGAGGAGTCCCAGGTCTTGCTGAGCGCCAGGCTCTCTGCCAGGCCCAGTGGGCAGCACCACCCACTGTGGCCAAATGGACAGAGCACCAACTGGACCCCTTGCCTTAAGAAAGTGCAGAGACAGGTGAGGAAAGGGTCCAAGTCTGGACTCTCAAGCCAAAAGAGCCTGGTTCTGCTTCTTCCTGAATGAGCATCTGAGCACCAGAACATGTGTGATTTGACTCCGCCATCTCAATTCCTCTTCTGTGAGAAAAAACAAAGAGACGCTGTGGCGACACTTCTGGAGGGCCACAGTGAAATCACGTGAAAGAAGGGCACACACTTTAGTCTCTTGAAATCTCAAACGCCTGCAGTGAAGCCAAGCCCCAGGGATGTAGACTGCTCCCTTTCCATCAGTGGATACTGTACGCTCCACTCTTAGTATTCCAGATCCTGTACTTACTTAGAGCTTTTGGGGATCAAAGCTTGGCCCCAAAGTAAATGCTGGGCTCTTACAGGTCGGCTAGCCTGGAAGACAGGAGCAGCAGCAAGCAGAGTTTGTGAGAGAACAGTGTGAACAGATGTGTGCTCTGTTTTAATGCTAACTCAGCTAGGCAACACGATGTGACACACACTCTGGGTGACTGGGATAGGCCACTTCCCAAAATGCAGACTTGGTGAAGAAGTTGGCTATGCAGAGTGTGATTCCAGGGACCCAGAAAGAACAGACTCTGTATAGCCCTCCTTGCCTTGCACACACACCATAAGGAGAGGTTGAGGCTCAACTGCGCATGAGTAGACCATTAGGCTGTAGTTCAGGCTGTGGGACAGCACAATACAAAGCGAATCCCTCCAAGTCACTCCTTTCCACAGGCCTCTTCCTAGACTTGGTGACAGGCCCCAGCAGAGTACACACAGCCCTCTGCTTTGTGAACAGAAGGCTAGGCTAGTAGTCTCAAGCCCTGCTGCTCCACTTTCTCATGTTCTCTCTAGTTAGAATAAGTCACAGAGGGTAACCACAACAGATGAGACTCAGGAGCACAGAGCATCCTCTGCAGTTACAGTCACACTGTTTTTGTGTTCTAAAACATGTGGAACAGAAGGACCCATGGGAGTTGTACGGATCAGCAGAGCAGCAGATGCGTGATATCCAATCAGTAAATGATAATCACACCAGAGGTGGACTGCTAGCCAGAGAGGTGAGGACAGAGTCAGCGGTCAGTGGGGCCAAGTTCAACAGCTCCCTTCCCAGAGAGGAAGGACTGATGTGGCCAGGACAATACTCTTCTTCCTCCTCCTTTAAGCCAGAGACTCCTCCTCTAAATGATAAACAACACTGCTGGGGCATAGGCTGGGAGGTGGCCTTCTGAGCTCCTCAGAGGCTGTCACCCTGTGACATTACTCTTCCTGAAAATATGCAGGAGCCCCAGAAAAATCTCACTTGGAGAAACCTTCAAGGACCAGTTGCCAGTGAGGACTGGCAGCATCTGGTGAGGCCAGGAGGTGAAGAAGACTGTACTTTACAATCAGGCAAAGACAGTGACAATGGTGGCTTAGCTGGGGATAGCCAGGTGATACTGTCTGCCATGCAGAAACATGGCGACAACAGAGAGCCTGCCAGAGAAGGCAAGTGTGGGAGTGAACAGAGCACAGGCAGACGGCCACTCACACCACACAGCAGGGATGTAGCTGAGGACTTCAGACAAAGGTGGACCCAACAGACAAATTTGTGATACGCAAGAAATGTCCACATTGACATCAAACCCCAAAGAGAAGGCCCCAGTGCTAGGTAAGCTACAGCATTGCTGTGTAGATAAATCAGGAAGATCCCAGATTCTCATTTAAGTGTCACAAGAGCATCTGAAAATCACACAGTTCATGGTGCTGTTTAATAATCCTATGGGAACATTTTGAAAGTGAACCAGTAAGAATTTCTTCCAAAGAATGGTAAAAAAACCAGACATTACAAACTCTAATTCTATAAAATGTAATGACCAACCCTACAACCTCAGGATTTTCTCATACACTGTCACTTAAAGAAGTGCATGTGTGTATGCATGCACACACACTCACAGAGGAGACAGGAATAGCATTCCTGCATCAGTAAAACATAAGGCAAGGTAGCTCTCCATCAGGAGAATGGATGATGGTGCTGGGTGCACCCAGAGATGCCACAAAACACAAAGAACAGAGCATGCCTGTCATAGGTCATGCTGAGTGACACCGCCGAGCCACAGAAGGACACTTACCTTACAAGTTTGGAAACAAAGAAAGTACGGTATAAGATTTAAAGACTATATGTATCGGGAAAGAACACTGTAACTGCAGAATACTGCACTGGGAATCTTCAACTCTTTCGCTACTTCTGACCTCTTAAGAGCAACAATGTATCACAGGCCTCTATTTTTACATATCTGTAGTGTTTTGTAACAGATTAAATGAGTGATTGCCAAAGTATCTTAGAACAGATAGATTCTAAAGCAATGATGAATCTAGTCTTCAATTTTATTTATTTTGTATGTCTGTGTGTGGCCAAGCACATGCTACAGCATGCAAGCATAGGTCAGAGGAAAACGGTGGGAGTCATCAAGGCTGTTTCCACCGTGTGGGTCTAAGGGATAGAACTCAGATTAGCAGGCTCGGTGCCCAGCATCTTTATCCTGAGCCATCTTGCCAGCATAATGAATACATTGTTTAGTGCAGATAGAAGTATTCAATTCTACTTCCCTGTGGCCCTTTACAGTGAGAAGAGGATGCTTGGTTTGGCTTCTTTGAAAAGCTACATCATTTGTGGACATTCATCTTTCAGTATTGTCAGAGATCCATCCTAGGACTCCATAAGACACCAAGTCCTTCTCTCTCACACACACACACACACAAGGGCACAGCATTTGAATGTAAATATAGATGCATCCTGCTATATACCTCAAATCCTCCCCATGACTTATAATAGCTTCTAAGTGCAGATGGTTCAAAAGACAGAGGCAAAAGAAAAGCTCATAAATGCTTGGCAAGGTGACAATTCATTTATTAACCTTTTTCCTCTACAGTTGGTTGCATCCATAGTTACAGAACCCATGACAGTAGAGAAAGCACTATTTAATAAGTCTTTGTCCCTGGGAATGTTTGTTGATATGATTCTGTAAATATGATATGTTATGGAATCATGAATGTGTCTTTAATGATGTTAATATCAAATAGTAAACTTTTTGGATATTGAAAATCTTATAAATTATCCAGTAAGTGTATGATATTTAGCTGGATATATACATCTTGATTTTTAACTACTTTCCTATTGTTAAAGTTTTCCTAATTCCAAGATACAAATAATGCTATACAGATTTTTTTTTGTTTTGTTAGTTAACTAATTAGCTAGTTAGTTAGTTAGGGGGGTATTGGTTTTCTGTTTGTTTATTTTTGCATGTAGCATTTTTTCTTTTTAGAATTATTCTAGATACATTCCCAGAAATAGAATTATTTGTTAGTTCAAACAGTTTAATCATCTTCTGTGAGTCACTGTACACTGTCAGTATATTTAAATACAGTGTTTGCAAGCCTTCTACTTCTGGACAAGAGAGAACCAGGATCAAATTTCCCCTTCTGCCAGAGACATTCAAAAATTTAGACTAAATATAACAGCTCTTTTGAAGACTTTGGGCCTCAAACAACAGCAGATGCTGCTCTAGAAAGATGAGAGGCAAAGGCAGTGAGCCTTCAAGTAGCCGGGTTTCTGTCTTGAGAAGACCCCATGCCATGGTACAGGGAGGGCAGAACCTGCCAGACTCACCAGACTGCCCAAGTTGAGACCTGAGAGAACCAAGAAGAGGATTCACTAAACATAAATAATAGGAGAGAGCTACCTCAAGAAAGAACACAGAAAACTGGAGGACCCTTCTTTTCAGGTAAGCAGCCATTGGTATAGGATATACCCGAGGCCAGGAAAAGTACTATCCAAATGGAAAGGAAAGAAAATGACCAGGCACACATCTGCACACACAAAACATAAACATGTCAACCAACCCAGTGTAAACTTTTGTTTATACTTATTGAAATGGTAAGAAGAGGGAACCACATGTGCATCCATGTGTGTGTGTGGTGGTCAGAAGACAATTGTAGGAGTTGGATCCTTTCTTCTACTAAGTGGGTTCCAGAGATGCACTCAGGCCATCAGGCTTAGTGGCACCTTTATCTGTTGAGCCATCTCAACAGCCCATCAGCCCCAATGTTTATACCCAGTAAGGATTCATTGAGAAGAAAAAGCAAAACCAGGATGTTTTTAGACAAACAAGGTAAACTTCAAGGTAAAATTCATCATATGTGGGACAATACTCAAAAAAAATGTTTAAATTAGTATTTAAACATTGTTCAAAAGTAACAGACTCCTTAAACATATAAATAACAATGCTGGGTGCAGTACAAGGTATGACATCAGGCACAGAAATAAGAATGGAATAAAATGTCTTACACTGTACAAGAAATGGTATAAAATCAATCAGTCTGTGGTAAGTTAAAGAATGATTCACTCTAGAAACCAGTCCCCAAAAGCAACCAGTAACAAAGCATTACAGACAACAAGATCCCAAACAAAATCCTGAACATTCATACTATTGACAAAAAAGGAAGGGGAGACAGGAAGTACAGATAGGACACAGGACAGCAAAGTGACATCCACGGTCTGACTGAATCACTAGATATAGGAAGGTCCAACAACCCAAAGGTGCCGACTTAATGTCAGAATGGACCTAAATCTTGAGGTCCTGTGAACCTCCTATGAAAGAAGACTTTCATATACTAGGAGAACAAAAGTTAAAAGAAGAAATTTCACTTTCTAAAGTGTGAAACGTTGATTTGTGTGGGGGATGCCACAGTGCATGCAGAAGGCAGGGGACCATTTGTGGGAGCTGCTTCTCTTCTCCTTACCAGATGGGTTCCAGGAACTGATATTGTCAGGCTCCATGGCAAGAGACTTCACCTACTGAGCCATCTCACCAGGCCCAGCATTGTAAAAGGGGAAAAGTATGCAAAACAAACATAGAACCAGAAGAGAAACAGAGACTTCCAATTATCAACACTGCTTTCAGGATAATTATAGAACACATGGACAGAGAACCACCAAGTAGTTAGAGGTACCTGCCACCCTGACCTAACTGACATTTTAGACTTTCACACAACAGAACATGCAAAGAATGTTCAAGTACTCAAAAACAGACCATAACCTGACCCGCAAGAAATATTCTCTATACATGTAAAGGATGACCATGGGAGGCGGCATGGAGACAGGATGTCCCTGCACTTCCTGGGCTGGGCTTCCCAAAATAAAGGCATCAAATTCCTGACTAACGCTCTCTCTTTAGGAGAACTCAGGTGGGGCTGGAGAGATGGCTCGGTGGTTTCAAAGCACTGGCTGCTCCTCCAGAGGACCCAGGTGTGATTCCCAGCACCTACATGACGACTCACAGCCATCTGTAACTCCAGTTCCTGGGAATCTGATGCTCTCTCCTGGCTTCTGCTGCATGACGTGCATGTGGGCAAAACCCCACAAAGTAGATACATACATATACATTCAAAATAAAAATAATTTTGGAAAAAGTCTAGGAGAGGAAAAGCAAGTCTAAAACAGCGGCTCTCAACCTGTGGGGTGCAGCCTCCTTTGGGGATCACATATCAGATACCCTGCATATCAGATATTTACACTACAATTCATAACAACAGCAAAATTAAAGTTTGAAGTAGCAATGAAATTAATTTTATGAATGTTGGGTCACCACAACATGAGGAGCTATATTAATGACTGATAGCATTAGGAAGCTGAGAACCACTAATCTAGAGCAAACAGAAAAAGAATGATTGAAAAAGGAAAATGATAAAGAAAATCTGGTTATTTGGCAAAGTCAAAACAAAACATCTCTAGTCATGCCCAGGAAAAGAGAGATAAGTCACCAAGTGTATCTGTCAGAAATGGATGGATGACTCTTCCAGCGGAACAGGCTCAAAAACAGAAGAAAATATCCACTCGGGGACATTTCCAGTCTACATACTGAGCATCTCAGACAGAATCCACAAATTCCTCAGGAAGACGTAAAGTGATAAATCCTACCTCCAGCCTACAGAGAAAGCCCAGAGGGGCCAATATTCATTAAAGAAACAAAACATATAGCTAAGTGGTTTCGAGAAAATGAAAGCCAGGCCTAGCAGAGTGTCTGTACTGGTAAATCCCATCAAATATTGAAGGATGAAAAATAAAAAATATGAATTCTACACAAACTCTCCTAGGCAAGTGACAGGGAAATAACATATTTCTCTATTTACCCAATAGGACAAGAATGACCACAATCAAATCAAAAATATGCAAAGAGGAAGCACGGACTGGTACCTCTGGTGAACATAGATGCAATCAACTTAAGGGGTGGGTGACAAGTCCAGAGGCTACTCATCTTTCTTCCCTTCTTCCCTTCTTCCCTCCCTTCCTCCTCTCTCTCCTCCCTTCCTTCCCTCCCTCCGTCCCTTCTCCCTTAAGCAATATCAATGAACAAAGGAACTTACATAAGCTCTCAACACTCAACAAGAACAATAATGATACAAAAAACATCCTGAAAGAACCACACATTTCAGCTTTAATGAGGCTAAGTACATAGGAGAGCAAACCTATGACAGACACAGACACAAAGGGATGGGTCAAGCTCACTCATCGTCCAGCAAGGGCAGCCTAAAGTCTAAGGACGCCCCATTGCTCCTCTGGAGAATGGCTAGAATTCAACTAACCACCCTATACAGCGGAAGGGTGTTAAGGAGACGCCACTGTGGAGCCAAAATACCGCAACTACTGTGGAAATTAACAAAACAAAACAAAACACAGGGATGGCAGACGGCACCGCAGGTAAAGGCACTGCGGACCAAGCCTGGTAGCCTGAGTTCAATTCCTAGAAGCTGTGTAAATGGTGGAGGGGGAACAAACTCCACCAAGCTGCTCTGACCCCACATCAGGAGAGGATGCACATCAGCCCACGCCAGGAGCCTGAGTACACACATAATAATAAACATAAATAAACAAATAAAAAGTTAAAATAATTACCCCCTAATTCATGATCCAACCTTTCCCTCTTAGAGATTTCCCACAGGGAAATTTGTGTCCATACAAACATTTGTACAAAATGCCCCAAATAGCTTAATGAATATTAAGACTTATTTATTCATTTTTAAAAGATTTATTTATGTATTATGTATACAATGCTCTCCCCACATGTATGCCTGCACATCAGAAAGGGAGATCATATCTCATTATGTATGCTTGTGAGCCACCATGTGGGTGATGATGTTGCTGGTGGGAATTGAACTCAGGACCTCTGGAAGAACAACCAGTGAGTGCTCTTAGCTTCTGAGCCATCTCCCCAACCCCAAGAATTATGTATTCTTATTAACACAAAAACTGAAGACATAAAGACATTCCAACAAGATGTGAGTAGATAAACTATAGTATGTCTACACAGTGGAATCTGTTCTCCTGCTACTCAAATTTTTAGTACTTTAACAAAATATCTGAGAAAGACAACATAACAGAAAGATACGTTTTGGCTCAGGGTGTCAGTATTTATTTAGCCTTGCTACTTTGGGCCTATGGCAACATCATGGATTGTGGTGTAAGGGTACTGTTCAGGAAGGGGCTGTGATTCCCATATCCCCTTTGGGGGTCATACCCCAGTGGCCTTACTTCTTTCTCCTAGGCCCCTCCTCCTGAAGCCTGCACCGTTCCTTAATGTACCACAGGCATTGGTCATGTGCTTGACACATTGGTGTTTGGGGAGAGTCCAGAGCCTATGCAGTGCCATCATCAAAAAAGAATGAATGATAGCTCACAATGGTAATGAAGTGTTTCTAAAGGTCTCTTGAAAAATGCCAGACAGTAAAAATTATTCTATATGATTGGTTTACACTACACTTCTACAAATACAAGCTAACCTGTGGTGACAGAGTTCGTACGGTGCCTAGGGAAGGAGCAGGTGATACCAGGGACTAACTTGACTATGAGGGAGCACGAGGAAATGTTTTGGGGGTGATGGGAGCCTTCACTAATCTTAACTGTAGTGATGGTTTTGCCTGTGTCTGCTCATGCCATTATTTTAACAGTTAAGTTTGCAAATAATTACCACCCATGCTTCCAAATATCAAGTTACACTTGACAGGAGGAACACACCACAAAACCACCCACCATAACAAATATCTTCTCCCCGGAGAATCAGTTCAAGGGCTTTTTCCCAGCAGAAGAAGAGTACCCAAAAAATCAATTTACATTGATGCTTGCTGAGTCAGTGAACAAACTTGTTTTGTTTTCAACTCTCACCAGAGCAAATTGCACTCCTCCACCTTAATTCTCTCCCTGGCCTGACCGAGGCCCAGCTCAGACTGCTTGCTTCAGAGAGGCACCAACCAAGCTCCTTCCAGAACTGACAAAATGACTGGGGTAATGCCATAGAATGCTGGAAAGCCAGCCTGCCACCAGCGCCCTCGGACTCTGCTGCTTGGCTTCCCAAATTTCCCTGAGGATTCCTTCTTCCTTTGTTCTTTCTCTCTTTGCCTTGGGATTTGAGGAAATAAACAATTAAACTCCTCGTGCTAGGTTCAAAATGAGATGTTTTAAATTGGGGGCTAATATACCTCCCAAAAAAGAGAATCAAAGCCTGATTTGGTAGGGAATCTGTCAGTCGCAACTGTTGGAAGACGTTGGAAGTTTGAAGCAATGGTGGTAGGGTGGGGTGGGAGATTGGGGTTCAGGCTTTCTAGCCTCATAAAGCCTTAGGCTTTACCTATAAACAGCCCAGCCTGGTTACTGCCAAGGCTTTGGTCTCTTCTTACCCAAGGCCCACTCTATCCTGTGACTCCATGGAGATGCCACCTGCCTCTGTGTTGTTGACATCAGCTATCAACCTGCCCCTGCAGGCAGGAGAACAGAGAGGGAGCCATTCCATCACACTCAACTCTGAGAGACAGAAGAACATGGGTACTTTATGCAGAGTCCGCCTTGCTAAAGCTATGGGGACAATACAGCCATTACTCCCTTTGGATTCTATACCGACGTCCCCGGCCACCATCAAAGACTCTTGGAGAAGCAGGAAGCGATTCCAGATCATATGTTTTGTCATAATATTTTGGGCCCACTCATCACACCTAATAAGTCCTGTAAAAAAAAAAAAGCATTGTGTGCAGAGTGGGAACACTGATAGTCAAGCAAACATCACCTCTACCTACATGGACCTGTGGCC
Source organism: Apodemus sylvaticus (assembly GCF_947179515.1). Lineage (NCBI taxonomy): Eukaryota > Metazoa > Chordata > Mammalia > Rodentia > Muridae > Apodemus > Apodemus sylvaticus. Next base: position 80,971,333 of record NC_067484.1, read on the forward strand.
CCAAAGTCCAAGCCCAGACCATCATCCTGCCTCATGTCGAAGCAGATGTACTCGAATCACCCTTAATGGCCATTCCTCCCTGCCACCAGAGTATCCTTCCTGGGATCAGATGCAGAACTGAATGAACTTCCCAGATCATTTCAAGAATGCCATTGTCTAGGGAGAAAACAATAGTCCAACATCTGCAAAATCACTGTGCTTCTGGGACGCCCCATCGCAGAGCCGCAGAGCCAGAAGCCGCCCACCTCCACAGTTGTGCTCACAGCTGCCGTAAGATCCGTCTCATGGATGAAATAGCAAAACTGAGCTGCAAATGTCAGGGACTATGATAATGGACCAGAAAATTAAGAGTGAATCAAGACATGCGGAGACTGTAACCAAAGTGCCATGGCTGCCACAGCGTGCCTGTGTGACAGGTGCCTCCCAGTGTGGAAGCCGTCACTGATACGCCAGCACTGAAGACAGCGTCAGTAGAAACATCTGAAGTGAGCTGCAACCTCGAGCTCCCACTGTAGCTTTACCCCTCCATGAGGAAGCCTCCTAACATACTCACAGACTCAGAAGGATTTCCCACTAATTGTGTCTAAAAGATAGCGGTATGTTTTACATGGGGGGGGTCCGGGATCTCCAGAAAGGGGTTTTTCACAGACAACCCTCCCTGCCCCTGCTTACAAGAGGTTAGCTATGACCTAGCTTATCTTTAACCGAGTATTTTCAAAAAACGACATGTGAGATGCTAGCCCAGCTCCATAAGTCAAAGACGTGAAGGTTCAACCCTCCATGCACACTAAGACTTGCAGCAAACACTTAGTAGCCCTCCTGCACTCTGCCTTCTTTGTCAACTAAACTGGGCAGAGCTATGCTTCTGGTGGTCAGAAAACAAAACTTGATCCAGGAGAAGGGACTCTCCCAGCATGCATCAGAAACATATATGTACACGCAGGGATGAAGACAGAATTTCCAAAAGTTAAAAATACTCCCTCGGAAGGGGACAGTTTGTGAAGAGAAAGAAAAGAAGAGTAGAAGGGGGGGTCAGTAGGGAGCTAATGAGGCAGTAAATATAGACAAGGTATGAAAAATTACAGGTACAGAGGCTAATTAAAATACCGTCGGATAACCATCTCTGAGCTAATATGTTATCACAGTCTCCTCGCAGCCTAGGATCGGGGGAGCTGCTTCTGGCCCCCTAGCCCAGCCTTTCCCACATCTGGGATGGGTCTGCAGTTCCAGTCCCCTCCCTTCCTTTGGTAGACTGCCATTTCCCGGAGTGGCCGCCCCACAGAAAACAGCTCCTGCCTAGCTCACTGCCCCCATCCCACACACCCTGCCTCGAGATTCTCAGCACGGCAGTTACACGGCCCGCCATCATTCCTTCTAGCCTTTGTCAGCTCCTCGGCTGTCGCCTTGGCCGGTGGACATGCCACAGAGCAGGGCCGTGCCTGGCTTATTTGTTACCGAATGCCCGAGGCCTGGCTCACTGGACACAAAATGAACTTTTGTTGGCCAAAAGTTAAAGCCTGGGGGTTTGGGGCAGGAGAGAAAAGAAGGACACAGAGGAGACAGGGTGAACGCACGTAAACTGTGGAAGCCTAGACCTGTAGTCAGAACACAAGTATCATCGTCTACTGACCACGGTGTGGTAAGCTGTGAGCACTGTCCCAGGGAGTCCTAACCAACCGCCAGGACAGAGTACTAGAAACCGAGGCTCAGAAATGAGAAAGTGGTATTAGAGCTTAGCAAAGAACCTAAGATTTTAATCTAAGAAATCCCAACCTCTAAAAGCGAGCTGTCCTTTGTTCCTGGTTTTTAAAGTACCATCACTTTTGAAAACTCTGCTTAAAAATGTCAAGATGGCTAGAAGCCATTTATCTGCACAGACAAAATACCTGGGAGATACTGAGGGGAGGAGGCGGGCCTGAGAGACTCCGTGAGCAGGGAGCCCTGCTCTGGCAGCCAAGCCGCAGCCTGCTCGCTCGCACACACTCACCTGCCTTTCCGGTTGCCTCCAAAGCACGCCGCCCGGTCTACCACCCTTCCTGGTTCTCTTCAGCTCTTTCCAGCCCGTGGCCACCTTTCCAGGGCACCCAAAAACTGCTGCCAAGTCCAGAGGTACTAGGGAGCTGGTGGCTGTGTGCATCTGCCACTCACGGACTGGCCAGTGACTCAGGGGCCAGGCTCCTCATCCCGAAAGCCGCCTGGAGACGCAGCCTGATTCATCAGGTCCAGAGGATGCCTGGTCTTTGGCCCCAACTAATAAAGCATTACCCACAGAGCCGAGGCAATTAACCGGGGAACAAACAAGAAGTAAAAAGGAAAGTTGACAGGTAGTGAGCAGGGAGCATCTGGGCCCCTTGTTAACTGCCCGTGGGTGGAGGAAGGCGGCTCGGCCATGGAGGCTCAGCTGTGAGAGGAGCAGGTGGTACCTTGCCTGGCTTCTAGCATGGCTTCTCCACCAGCTTCCTTAGCATTGCCTGTCTTCAGCCTCACCAGCTCCTGCACCTGCATCTGCACCTGCTCTCTAGGTAAAGCTGCAGCTGCTGAGTTGCCCAAGGATCTACTTTTTTGTAGGCCATGTTTAACAAACACCTACTGTGTGCCAGAAGCCTATAAAAGACTATAAAAACATTTTATGTGTTTTGTTTGAAGATTTAACTTGCTGCCATGGTATCCCATTTCCCTCCCCACCCCACTCGAGGTTTTGGACACGCCATCCCCAGCTTCCTTTACCAAAGAGAGCTGTGAAGAAGCAGGCTCTCTCCCCATAAACACTTTTAAGATGTGGAGCTATTTCAAATGCTCAAAGAGTGAAGTGGACTCGCTTGAGGGACGTCAGATCTGTCGCCACACTGGGTGTCTTGCCTGGTACTCATAGGGACCTCAGCTTGAGCCAACACACTGCCTTCTGTGACCCCGACACAGTCCCCTGCGGACCAGGCTACCCAGGCTTCAAAACCCGCATAGCATCTGAAAAGTTTAATTTTCTTTATAGACATCTCTTCATGCTAACTCCCATAGCCTCAGCGACAGTAAATAAAGGTTTCTCTTTCCCACATGCCTTGGCTGCTCTTTGGCCTCTTGATGACAGCCATTGGACTGAGGCTAGATGGAATCTCAGTGTAGTTTTAATTTGCCTGATGGCTAAGAATGTTAGACACTTTAAATATCTAAAAATAGAAGTGCTTTATGACCTGGCTATACTAGACTTTATTTATTTTTTATTCTCTTGAGAACAGGTTTCACTACGAAGCCTTGACTGGTCTGGAACTCACAAAGATCCACCTACCTCAGCCTCCCAAGGGGCTGGGGCTAAGTTGTACAGTAGCCATGCGCAGTGGCAAACCTCCTTGCAGAGATGCAATCCTGCCACGGAGACACCTGCACATCTGTGTTAATTGCTACTCTAGTCACAGCCTCCAAGAGCATCCACTGATGCACAGATACTAAAGACACGGTACACAAGCAAATCTTATTCTGGAAAATATATCAAGGCAAAAGGAATAGATGGATGTTTCCCGTTTTCTCTGGAATGCGGATCCTAGCTTCTAGTTATTAGGTTTGCATACATGATATGTGGGTAAAGGTCAGGAAATCAGGGAGTAGACCATGGTGGGGGAGGGGGAAGAGACTTAAGAGGATAGGGAGGGGGAAAGAGCACAGGAGACATGAGAGATGGAAAGGAGATACTGCAGGGGAAGGAGAGGAGGTGGAAGCGAGGCCAGGGAGGTGAGAGAAGGGGAATAGAAGGCACAAACCAACGTCCGCATGAAAAGGCTCTCAAGAAACCATCGCTTTGTATGGTAAGCTAAACAAAAATCACGCTCGTGCGCACACACCTAACCTAAAATAAACTTTTTGGTTTATTCTAGGCAGATTAATGTTTCTTCTGAGCTCTAGGTTCCAGTCAGGTTGGAAGGAAGACACAACACAATTTAATTTCTTGGTCAGAGAGATAAAAGGAAGTGTGTTGATCATGGTCTCCTTGAAAGCTGAACCAACAGGGAGGGTGTATGAAGTGCACAGATACCTGATATAAAGTATATGTAACTTCTATGTATAAATTAAGGGATTGGGTCACACAATTACGAAGCCTCTTGTGGCTACCAGCTGAAGGGGGAGCAAGTGGGTGGATGACCCTGGAAAGAGCTGACATAGAAAACCAGGGCCAGGGCTGGAGAGATGGCTCAGTGGTTAAGAGCACTGACTAGTCTTCCAGAGGTCATGAGTTCAATTCCCAGCAACCACATGGTGGCTCACAACCATCTGTAATGGGATCTGATGCCCTCTTCTGGTGTGTCTGAAGAGAGCAATGGTGTACTCATATACATAGAGTAAATAAATCTAAAAAAGAAAAGTAAAAAAGAAAACCAGAGCCGATGACTTTTGTGTTAAGAGACTCAGAAAAAAAAATTCCAACATACTTCACCTCAGGGCTGGCTGTTCATTGCAAAACTACTACTTACATTTGAGAAATCAGCCTCACCCACCAGAGAGGGCAATCTGCTCACTGACAGTCTACCCTGGGAGAGTTAATCTCATCAAAACAGCAACTTCATGGTAGCACTCAGAGAACTGCTGAACCATGAATCTGAAGACACACGGGTCCAAGCAAACTGACATTGAAAATTAGCCATCATATGACACACACACACACACACACACACACACACATACATACACACTCCCTCTTACATTTGAGCTTCCAAGTATGCTAGATGTGTTTTAAATATAGTATCATGAGAGGCCTCATCTTGTTTTGACACAGGTGCCCCCTTATAATTCAGAAACTTATAAAACCAGCTGAAACTTTACCTCTTCATCCTTTTACAAAGGAAGATGCACAAATCTCAAGTTTTTAAGAATTTGTGCTCTAGGAGCTGGAAAGATGGCTCTGTGGGTCAAGTGTCCACTGTGCGCACAGGATGATGACTTGATCTCAGATCTCCAGCATGTGTGTGAAAGCTGGTTGTGGGAGTATGTGTCTGTAACCCATCACTCGGGGGAAGTGACAGACTCCTAGACAGGTCCTAGGGACACATGGGCCGGCGAGAGCAGTCCAGTCAGAAAGCTCAGATTTACTAAACCCAGGTCTCAAAAGCAGAAATGGAGAGTGCTAGAGGAAAACAGCTAGCATCGGCTCCTGCGTGCCTACACACGCACGTGCAGATGTGTAAACCCACACATATGTGCATGCACACCCTTTGTGTTTAACTATACACTTCTTTTTTTCTTAGAGGTTCTGGTGTCTAGCTTTTGAAAGTAGAAAAAAATAAAATAACATGCCTCCTTTTCAGCAAGTTGATTTGGAAGCAATACAAAAGGTGAGCATATATATATATATCAGAAAGCGGTATATATGCATATGTATGCATATGATATATACACATAAATAATGTGAATATATGTGAAAAATATGATATTTAAAATATCCTAAGCAGTGTATTACATGTATTTGGAAGAGAGTGTGTGTATATGTGTATGTGAATGTGTGTATATGTGAATGTGTGAATATGTATGTATGTGTATTGTATGCATATGAATGTATGTATATGAATGTATGTGTGTATATGTGTATGTGAGTGTGAATGTGTATATGTGTGTATGTGAATGTGTGTGTATATGTGTATGTTAATGTATATATGTGTGAATGTGTGTATGTGTGTATGTGAATATGTATGTATGTGAATGTTTGAATATGTATGTGAGTGTATGTATTATGTGTATATGAATGTATGTATATGAATGTATGTGTGTGTGTATGTGAATGTATATGTGTGTGAATGTGTGTATGTGTGTATGCAAATGTGTGTACGTGTATGTGTGTGTATGTGAATGTATGTGTGTCCAGCAAGTAAAAGATGAAAACCATACAACCTGGCCCAGACAGCTTCCCATTTTTTGTATTTTTAGAAATCAATAGCATTTCAAGGTTATCACTTTTCTAGAAAATTACTAGATGTGATGGTAGTTTCTTCATTTCTGACGTAAAGAGTGAGAAGCTGGTTTTACCAGAGACAGAAAGGCATCTCCAGCCTCCCCTGGCACTGGGCAGTGAAGGCACTGAACCACACGGAGACCCTGTGCACTCTGCTTCCCATCTGGCTCCTGTTCGGACCCAGCCCATTTCCACAGGACATATCTCCCTGAAAGACGAGGGCAGCACTCACTACAGAGACGTGTGGGAAAGCCATCAAAGCCACCCTCATTATAAATAGCCCTACCAAGGTATGCTGGCCTTTTAATCCCAGTGTTACCCAATGGGATCCAAATTCCCATCTGCAAATGAGCTTTGATGTGGGGACCGACCGGACCGGCAAGGGTGAATGCTTGCACAGAGCCTCCAGACGCTGGCCCAGCCCTCCTGCCTCTCCCTCGGGCTAAGACGCGAGCAGAGGCTCTTCTCTGGAGTGGACTATCACCAGCAGATCCTGAAGCCTCTAGGAAAGGACATTAACTTCCCAGAATTCTCACAGGGATAACCTAGAGACAAAGTGCAGTTCAGTTCTGAGTTCAGTTCCAAGGCTATCCCACGAAATGGCTGCAGGATTTAATCCCAGCATTTAAAAGGCTTTAGGAAACCATCGAGCCAGCAGGGGAGCAGCTCCCCATCATTGCGTCTTAAGGACGCAGCCCACAACTGACGGGCCACCCGTTCCCTTCCCACTTTACTGGGGACGAGTAAAGATGCACGTTTATATTTTGTCTCTGGTTTTTGTAACAAGACTCTTGAGTCCCCCTCAAAAACACACAGCAATGATTCTTCATTTACAGGAACGGAAGAAGAGCGGGATCTAACGTACTTCCTGTTGCTGAGAAGTCAGCCTGAGGAGGGAAGGAGAGGCCTACTGGGTGTAAATGGATGGGTGTGCTGTGACAGAGACCTGGAATGGGGGTGTCAGGTGGGACAGCTACGTGGCTGCCTCCTTACAGCTCCTTCCTTGAAATGCACTTGCCAGCGCAGTCGCCCTCCTTTTCTTGTTTTCCCGGCTCCCCTCTCTCCCCCCTGGACCTTCCGTGCACTGTTCCTGTGCCTGCTTCAGCCATTGGCGTGACTGAGGAAGAAGAGTGACTCATGAGCAGGCAGAGAGGAGCAGAGTCAAATGACCACACACACACACACACACACACACACACCACCTTCCCTCCATCAGCAAGTCCCACACAGCTGAACTCTGATGTGTGTTTCATACCCCAAACCTTCTCCTCAGATACAGCTCTAAACTGTCTATGAAAGCTCGAGGTCCCGTAGTCCACCTTCCAGCCACGATGATGCCCACTGTAGCAGCACCTAGCCTATGTTCCCAACTCATCCCAAATACTGGGGAAGGCGACTGCACCAGGCTGTTCTGAGTCCCGGCAGGCAAGCCGACGTGGGAATATCCTGGGAATGGCCCTACAAACCTGCCGAATGCTTCCTGCCCACGCCACCCCACGCCCACAGGCTCGACATGTGTCATCAAGGAATCTGCTTTGATCTGCAGAAAGCACATTTGCTGGAACAACATAATGAAAGGGGTTATGATTTAAACGCAGGCAACCTGAAGCCAGGGGTGGCCGGGAACCCACTGGATCCTCCAGGCCTCGCCCAGATGTTCAAGGCTTCACCCTGATGGCCACATCAGAGCCTGGCCTCTCCCGGGAGTCACCCACTATGATCCAACACCGCTTTCCATTCTGAGAGACTTCACTAAAACCCACCACCCTCAAGTCTCCACGGCTTAGTTAATCCCCTGGAACATATGTTTTATAATGCAAGTCATCTTGTCCAGTTTAATTTTCTTAAAATTAAATAGATAGAAAAATGATATAATAGAAAACTGGCTCATTTTAAGTTATTTGTTAGGTCGGATCTACCTGGCGCTAGGTTTTCTTCATGTTGTCCTAACCATCATTTCTGCTGTCCATCATAGAAAGGTCCCCTTAGAGGCTCCACTTTAGTGACTCAGCTACCTCCCAACTCCAGGACCCAGACAAGTATCACAAGTCTCCAGTCACCACTGCAGGCCCACATGAACCAGAGAAAAGCCAGGCCTTTTTCTAATCTGGACAGTGACAGTGATTCCCTTATGTAGAATCACGATCGCTGGTGTCAGTCTGGATGCTTTCTACCCACAAGCCCTGGTTTTGACCTCTGAACCTCTGTAGAGAATCACTGTGCCTTCAGTCTCCGTGAACTGCTTAAGCATGGTCATGACACAGATTTCTTAGCACGCCCTGCCCCGCCTTCCTCGGGTGTTCCCCACATCTGGATTCCACTCAGCTCTGACTCTTAAGTGCACGAGGGTGCCATGAGTGCAGAACTCACTAGATGCCTGCAGACTGTGGCATGCCAGCATTTCACACAGCAGATGTTTATTGCAGTTCACACTGATTGTGAGCGCAGAGTAACCAGAATGTTTGATGGAAGTGAGGTGGTAGTCGGTGTCTACTGATCGTAGAAACACAGAGACCGTGACCAAGCAGTGTGATGTGATGGAGCTGGAGAGATGGCTCATCTGAGGAGAACCCTGGCTGCTGCTCCATCCCAGCACCCACCCACACGGCAGCTCACAACCATCTGAAACTCTAATTCTAGGGGATCTGATGCCATCTTCTGGCACCCACAGGCACCAGGCATGGTTAAGAATGTACATCACACTTACAGAGAACCAGAGCTGGGCTTCCAGCACCCTCAGTGAGTGGCCCACGGGTCCTCCAGCACCATGAGGTCGGACGCCCTCTGCTGGACTCCAGGGGCACCTGCACTAATGCACAAACCCACACTCAGGCACATACACGAGCACATAATTAAAACCAAAATATTATTTTAGTCAGGTGTGGCTGTGCATAGCTTTAATCTTACACTTGGGAAGCAGAAACAGATCTCTGGGGTTGAGGTTTATACGGTTGGGACTGGAAGGAGAGAAGGGAGGGGGCTGTTTTATGGTTTCACTGAGCCCTTGCTTACACACACCAGCATGGAAAACCATCTGTGGCCAAGTATGGCAACAGAGAGACCCAGAGGAACGGTGACTTGTAGCTGTCAAGAAGCCTTGACAGGGTCCTTGCTCAACAGCACATGTGAATTAGGGGAGATTCAGCCAACAACATGGGAAGTAGCATTTTTACAGGACGTTTTCACACAAAAGTAAAGATGCAGTGGCGAGGCAGAGGTGTCTCCTTTGAAGTAAAGACAGGAGATCCTGGAAGCTGTATCCTGGATGCTCTACCCGACACCCTGAGAACTCTGTAGCCAGGCAGCAAGAACAGAAACCAAGGTTGTAAGCCACAGGGGAGTGAGTGGTACGCTTGAGGGAGCCCACAGCTGCCTCAGGTTAAGTCAGATTTAGACATTCTCATCAAGCTGTACACGGGAGCCCTCGGAGTTTGCTTTTTTTCTTTTTTTCTTTTCCACTTTGTTTTTCTTTCCTTTTTATTGTTATTTCTAGAAAAAGTTCCACTTGAAAAATCATGGGGTTTCAGCTGAACTAAGGGGAAAGGGGAATATTTATTGAACATTTGTACCAGGGCCAGGATTGCCAGCCTAGGAAGCTGTCCCAACTGCCTGTGTTCCTGCCATGCAGGACCTCTGATCACCCTCAGACACTGCTAGCTATGAAGTGAAAGAACAGATGGGCCTTCCTTCAGCTTTCCTCTTTGGTCCTAAGGAGGACAATGCACAGGCTCCTAGGCCACCACCAGGAACTTTCTGACCTCAGGAAGCTTATGACGGAGGTAGGGCAGAGACCTGAAGCTCAAAGCAGGGAAAGGAAAAGGCAGAGTAGAGCCCTACCAGTATCGTCTCCACAACTGTGCCTACTGAGGCACCTCGGGTCTTGACTATTTTTGTTAAGTTTGCCCAAGACAACAAGACTCTCTTGCCATCAAGACTTTCTTCTAAGATTACACATACACACAGAGCACATGATATAAAGTCAGCTGTTACAAAGGTCATACCTAACAGTGGTGGATTTAGATTAAACCATACTTGCCTATGATCACTATGGCTAAAGACCGGAGAAGAACTTTCCTAGCCAATGACATATAAACTGGGGGTGGGCAGGGCAGAGCCCAGGCGCCAAACCTGGTTTACCACCTTCGCCAGCAAGCTAAGAGCAGTTTCCATAGAGGAAGCGCTGCAGTCAGCTTGATGACAGGAAACAATTAATTTCAAATAAGCAAAATGTTATCGTCTCCAACTCAAATGCATTCATGTCATGACTAGACCTGAGCTATAACAACACAGTACTCAGAAACCAGTAACCCCAGGGTAGTCACACAACAAGTGCTAAGCTTCCAGACCTCACTTAGAAGTCCCAACCCTGGGATTAGTTTAATTGAGTCCCTTCTGCTCCGTGTCACTCACAGAGCCATGGCTAAATTCCTCTTTGAAGACACGTGTTTGAGGAGGGAAGATACTCTGGGCATGTGCCCTGTGCAGAGCATTCACTCGGCCAGCACCCAAGGCAGGCAGACTGGCATCTTTGCACTGGCCAGAGCCTCCTCAGTCTTCACCTGTCCCTTCTCGCCTGTTATGCCGGTAGCAAAGCAAGCACCTTCAGAGATCTCACTGTGTACTGACAAGACCACACGCATCACACATGCCCCTGCCATTTAATCCCACCCTAGCCTATGAAGGAGATGCTTTCCTAGTCCCTGGTTTACCTATGATCAAATTGCATTGAGAATGTTTAGCTCCTGGTACGAAACTCAGGCTGTTAGTCTCTAAATGGTTTCACTGAGAATTGGTGTGTTGGCTTACAATTCCAGATTATAGGACAGGGAAGACAAGGCAGGAATTTAAAGCACCACATCCACAATCAAGAGCAGAGAAGAAAAGAAATGCATGGATCCTTGCTTGCTCCCAACTAACTTCTTCACTTACTCAGGATGCCTTGCCTAGGGAATAGTGCCACCCACAGTAGGCTGGGTCTTCCTATGAGAATTAACAATCAAAACAACGCCAACCTACTATGCATACCCAGGGACCACCAAATCTAGATAATTCCTCTTTAAGATTCTTTTTCCTGGTGATTGTAGGTTGTGCCAAATTGACAGTTAAAACAAACCAGCACAGTAAATAAATTATATCGAATAAAAAAAAAATTAAAAAAAAACCAGCACAGTTCAAATGTATGTTTTTTATATGTACATGTGTATGATACATGTAAAAGCCAGAGAACAACCTCAGGTTGGTCACATAATACATCACAGATGTTTTATATTTTTTAATTTATAAAATATTGATTTTAGAAACAAGATGGTAGGCCCATGGACCATGGCAGCAGAAATAAAATGGGTGATACCAAACAGAACTATCTGGAAGCACTTAGTTACATTCCAAACAGAACTTTATCTAGAACGTGTCATAAATCTACATATTCTTCTCTTCCAGATGCCTACAACTGCAAAGTAAAGCTCACTTTGACATCTGATGACAGGACATCAGTATGCTGTCTCCCTACTGAGGTCATCCCATACAAGCACATCCAACCTATCCCTCAACCAGATCTCTTGCATAATAATGAAGAAATATATAAACAAGTGCTGAACACCAAGTTAAAAGAAGAAAGTAAACACCTTGAGCCAAGACTCATGATGGAACAACCTGGCAAGGTGTTCTTCACTACAAAGCACCGCTGATACCTGCACAGACACACACAAAGATGTCGTAAGAAACTGAATCCTCTAGAAGACAGATGACTGCTCTTAATTCTCTGAGTATCAAGGAAATTTTGCTTTGTGTTTTATTTACAAGCTGAGAAAAAGCAAATGGTGTATACATTAAGATGTTACGTAGGAAAATAATAAAAAATTACTTTCATATAAAAATATTTATTTTAAAATGTCTCTCTCTCTCTCTCTCTCTCTCTCTCTCTCTGTGTGTGTGTGTGTGTGTGTGTGTGTGTGTGTGTGTGTGTGTGGTGCGCGCGCCAGTGCTCTTAGAGGCCAGAGATGTTGAATCCCTCTGCAGCTAGAGTTACAGCAAACTATGAGCCATCATGTAGAAAGATACCAAGGACCAAATCAGGGTCCTCTGCAAAGAGTAGCAAGAGCTCTCCACCACTGAGCCATCTCTCTAGCCTTACCCCAACCTTTTTGAAAACAAGGTCTCTTACTGGCCAGGAACTCACCAATTAGGCTAGGATATTCCAAAGATCTGCCTGCCTCCACCTTCGCAGTTCGGGATTGCAGGCAGCTACCACACCCAGCTTGCCATGTTTTTCATGCCTTCTGGAGATTACATTCATGTTCTCACAGTTGCAAGGCAAGCACTAACTGAGTTATTCCTGGCATTGCAGTCAGACTCTAATGGCCAGTAGTCTCCACTTCCACTGAGGCGACATCCTTTGAGCTGCTGCTCTGGTATTTTTTGTGCTTCAGGTACTGCTCACTTTCTCGTGAATCCAGATGACACTGCACCTGTTCCTCAGGTGTCCTCCTACTGTTCCTGGCTTCTCTCTGGCATCTGCCTGTACCCCTTGTGTGTTAGGGTCACCAGACTGACTGTCCCCCTGTACCCAGCTCTACTGTAGAGTTCCACACACAGTTTCTGACTGTGCCTGGCTCCAGCGATGGCTTCACTGACCCTGTGCCAAAGTGGCCACACCCATGTCCTTAAATCCTTGAGATTCAGGAGAGGCAATGGTCTACCCAATCCTAGAGCGTAGGCCAATTCAGACCCAGAGTGGCTCTCAATGCTAACTAGATGACAGTGTATCTCTAGATAACATTGATGCTGCCCAAACCTCAGGGCTAAGTTATAGTATCTCAACCCCATGCCCCCTCAGAAATCCAAAATCGAGCAATTATCTTTAATATCCCAGGAGCAGCTCCTGCCCTACAACATTCCTCAAAGGATACTGCCTCCGTGCCTACTTACATGACAGCACTTCGAGTTTCTTTGCCCCGTTGGAAATGTCAACTGAGGCCAGCCCTCTCGGGCCTCATGATGTAGAGACTAGACAGAGACTTCTGGCAATCACTGCTCCTCTCACCTACGGCTCAGGCCCCACATCCTCCTTTTGCTCAACTGTTTCCTCAGCACTAGAGCTACCTCCTCACACTGAGTCTGGGCCAGTCCTCTCCCACCTGATCCCTCTCAGTCCTCAGTCCTCACTTCTCAAGCTTTCAGTGAAGAAACCCTGAGGCATCCTTGCAGGTTGGCACAGTTACCCAAGTCCTTGCCTAGAAGAAGTACACCACACAGTTCCTTTAAGCCAGAAACTCCCCTTTGTACCATGGAAATTTTGTCCACCTCATGTTCCATGGAATATCTGCTTCACTTGAGCGATATGGCCTTTCTGACCCAAGTGGGAGAAACCCAGCAGCAGATTAGCCCCTTGAGTTCTCTCTACAAGGAGCAACACTATAGATGGGGCCTACACAGGGCTCTGAAGAACACCATTCTCACTCTTACCTCCTCACCTTCTCATCCCTGAAGCCCCCTGCTCCTTCAGCACTGGTAACATGGGAGCATGATGTCTAAGCATGCAAGGCTCCTCAGAAGCCATTCAGAGAGAGGCCTGTATCACAGAAGGCACCCGTCACTCACCATCTAGCCTCTTGAAGGACTCATCTGGGCAAGTGGGCAGGATAGGTGTAATAGAGTTAAGGATAGTGGTTGATTCAGAACCCTGTCCTAAATGCATGGGATGCGTGCAGGGCCCATAGACTGTCATTAGGGCAGGAGACATGATATTGTTCATAGAACCAGCATCTCAGGGTCTCACATGGGCTTTCTAAACCTCAGTGGACAGACAGGAGACACCGAGTGACATGGCTGAGTGTGTCAGATGTCCTGAAACTTGAGTTATAGGCAGTGTTAAGTACCTGATGTGGATACTGGGAACTGGCCTAGGACCCCTGCAGGAGCAGTTTATGCTTTTAACCACTAACCCATCTCTCTAGCCCCTTAAGGGACAGTATTAACAGATGAGAGTATAGACATCTTCCACCTTAAAGATAGCCCAGTGCTCTTGATGCTGCCTATCACCACCCCAACGTGACTGAATCTCCCCACTCTGTAAGATCAGTCTCGTTTAAGAAGTCCTCAAGGTCAAAAGTGATGTTCCTGGAGGCCAGAAGAGCCTCACAGAGCAGAACCCAGTGGGGAGCCCAGCCTGAGATCTGGATCCAGATGCTGATGACCAACATTCTATGGCACCTGATGCAGCTGTTTCCGGTCTAAGGCCACCCCAGCCTCTTTGTATTTCTAAGACATAGATATGAAATGAGGAAAAACTCCCCTTGAGCCTCTTGTCTTTTTAGTTTTTCAATGAAAAAAAAAAAGCTAAGGAAAAACATGAATTTTCCACCAGACCTTTCTGTTTCAGGTGTATGTCACCAAAAGCAGATTGCTCCCAAATCTTAATGGTGAGAACACTCAAAAGAAGCCCGGCTCCTCACCACACACAGCTGTATGGTGTACGCTCAGCAAGAAGCCCCAGACAAACTCAATGTCATATTTTACCGATCTGATAAGGAAGTTCTGCTCAAATCCACCCGTCTTGAATGTTGCCACATATCTAGAACCACCACCAAAGCTTGTATTAAGGGGACATCACAAGGAGACATGCTGCTGAGCTCGGCACAGAATCATCACATGCCTTGCCAAAAGCTTCTTATAAAACCCGAAGGCAGGAAGAGACCACTTGGCCTATAGACACCCTCTTTATAGCAAAAGTTAGTAAGATTTGTCTGAGGTCCTCCCTGGGACACTGAGCTCTTAGACACCATATATTCCACTCTGTCTAGCTAAGACAAATCCATCATCGGGGTGTTTGTGTAAAGACGTGAAATGAGCCAGAAGTCTGCAGCACACACTGACAGCGAGCAGGCTGTAGGGATGTGTGTAATACCAAGCTCCTGCCAGCTGTCTGAAATGAACAGAAGTTGGACAGTGATGTCAACCTTTTCAGCACTCAAAACCATCCAAGGGTAATCTGATAAAAGAGTCAAAATAAGAAGTTTAATTGACAGAAAGCTCATAGAATTTAATGGTGCATGTGACGCTGGCTTTGGATAACCCCTGAGCAAATGAGATCACTCATTGCCCAGAGGACCAATGTGGGAGATCTTCCAATGCTATCTGAGGCTGAAAGGGAAAGGGGAGAAGGGAGGGAGGACTCAAGTGCTGTGAAGGCTGACTCTAGTCTCGAGAAACTGGGGGCCTTAATGGTCAGAAACGCAGAGCACTCTTTCCAGCAGCCGGTTTCAAATCACCCAGTTATTTCAGTCTCCCGTTTGGCCACCTGGAAGGGATAAGCCAAGAACACCAAGATGCCATGGGCCTCTTCGCATGAATGTAAACATGTTGCTGCCTGTGACATGCTCTCTCATGGGAGTCTGATTTTTCAGACTTCTCTGTCTTAGCACTGTACACAGAGGGTCTGTTCTCTTGAAGACAATTCCTGGACCGCAAGTTGCATGGAGATTCCTGCATTGTAGAGTCTACCATGAGCCAGATACTATATGAAGTTCTGCTCAGAATTGGACATGATGGGTCTGGGTGCAAATAAGAGAATGGTGCAGTCCTCACAGAGGGTGGCAACTTGTCAGGGAGACAAATCATTATGGGGACCGCAGTGGCTAATCTTAGCTGTCAACTTGTCTAAAGCCCAAGTAGCCAGGCACACCTATGAAGGATACTCTTACTAGGATCTATTGAGGGGAGAAGACCCACCCTAAATCTGCATCATTTGAAGTCAGAAGACATTGCCTTAATCGGGACCACTCCTTCCAGTGACAGGCCACATAAAAGGACGTAGGGAAAAGAAGCTTTTGCTTTTGGGCTGCTGTCCTCACTCTGTCAAATTTATCCGTCACGTCCCTTAGGCACTTCTTCACTAATATTAGACCCCTATTTCTTCAGGACTCCAGTGTAGACTGAAGACCAGCATTCCTCAGGACCTCAGCATCCTGTCAGATGCTAGAAGACTGTTGAAACATCCAGTCTCATGAACTTGACAACTACCAAATCTTTGGCCTTTCTGTTGGAAGAGATCTTTTACTGGTCTTACCACAGCTTGTAAGTCATTCTAATGAATTTTCCATATCCATAGCCCCTCTCTCTGCCTGCCCCTCCTCATTCTGTTTTTTCTTTTTGACAGGCATGACAAATACAGATACTCTATAAAATGGGGAAATCACTCAGCACAAGTGCAACACAAACAGAGACATATACTCTAGTGAGCTCAGGCAGTGGAAGAGTCAGTACACAGACCAAATGACTGACTATATGGCGGGAAAGTCCATGTAGCTCAGCTTCATGCACAACACATACAGAGCCAGGGGGATGTCCTCCCACAATGGTGATCTTCTCACTTCCCCCACCATCGACCCAGCCTGCACACATGTAACATGAATGTAACATGAAGACCTGCATGTTATAAACAATTTGTGCTCATGGTAGGAACCCTTAGCAAGTGCAGTCTAGTATTTGACTCAGTGAGGGGACAGAATGGTTATGTGAAGGGGACAGAACAATGGCTCAAGAAGCTCCTCTGTGGCCACCACTCTTGTCAGCCAGTGTAAGGCTGAGTAAGAAACAGCAGCCAGTGCAAGGATGACTCGGCATCACAAAACTGCAAAAACAAAAGCAACCCTAACCCTGACCCTGACCCTTGACCCCTGATCCCTGACCCTTTCCCTGACTCTGACACTATCCCTAACCATATCCATGACCCTATCTCTGACCCTGACCCTGACCCTGACCCTAACCAAAAAACAAGGCCCAATTGTTTCAGTCAAGAAATCCATTGGGTTGCATTACAGAGTGCAAGGATACATTCTCATATCCCTCTGAACACAGGACAGTCACAGGCACTGGGGTAACCTTTGGACTCAATCCCTTTTTATAAGAAAGCATGATTTGTCAGAAACCTAACCTAGGCCAGATGACTCAGATAAGTGCTTCTTAAATAGTTCTACTGAGGATCCCCAAAGTTTTTGTGGTTAATGTTGATTTTCAAGTTGACAGGATCTAGACTCATTGAAGAGATAGTGTCAGGCATGTTAGCCAGGGTTACTCGAGATGGGAAGGCCCATCCTAAATGTGGGAGCAGTGTAGTTTAAGGGTTCAGATTCCAGACAGAATTTTAAAAAAGGCAGAATTCAGCCACAGTGCCTGGGTATGGGGTTGGCAGAGCAAGCCCAAGACAACCCTTGCCTTGTGCCATGCAGGCCCAGATGGGCAGACCATGCCCAAGAAGACCTCTGCCTGATGCCACATGGCATGGTTGGGGCATAGCACTCCTGAGACCACTCCTGAGGTAACCCCCAGACACCCAGGGGCCCCTGAAACTACTCAGATAAGAGAGTAAGTAGTGGAGAGATGGAAGAAAAGGAGAAAGATGTCTGTACAATGAAGAGAGGGGAACTGGAGGCTCAAGGGTGGTTAGGAACAGCCTGATATGAGTAGCCAATGAGGCCACATAAGGCCATGGTGAGGTCCTGGCCTGTGCTACCACCGTGGGCTGTGTCTGGGAGTGTGGGCCTGCAGCAGTGGGGGATCTATCGTTGGGCTGTTGGGGCAGGGGTCTGTTACCACAAAAGGCAGGTGGACGTGCCTAGTTTGGGCTGCTGCCTAGTGCCAAGTCGACGTCTGAGGGCTGTGCAGAGCTGCCTTCACCCTCATCTGGGCATCACAGGAGCTGGCTCCAAGAGCCTGGGAGCAGCCAAGCAGACAGGCACTGCATGGTGCCACAGCAACCCCAGTAGATTCTGTGTGAAAAATAAAAAAAGTTCCACAGACTGAGGCATTTGACTCCAAGGGCTGGAGGGATGGCTCAGCGGTTAAGAGCACTGACTGCTCTTCCAGAGGTCCTGAGTTCAATTCCCAGCAACCATATGGTGGCCCATATGGGGATTGAACCTGCGACCTTGGCTTTATGAGAGCTGTAGGTGAGCCAGCGGCCTCGAGGGTGTGATCATGGGAGAGCTGGCCCTGCCACCTGTCTGCTCTGTGGTGGCATGGATGGAAGAGAGATGCTTTCCCCACACCCACACCCCACCCCTCACCACCTGGGCAAATGGGAGAACTGGCCCCAGGGTCCTGAGAGTGGAAGAGCTGGCCCTGCCCCTCTTTGGCTACAGCACCCAGGAGAGTAGGTTTGCTTGTGCGGACAGGGGATAGGGGTTGGGGAGTGTGAGGTAGCCCTGAGGGTGTGAGCATTGGAGAGCTGGGCCCACAGCTTATTTGATATATGGTGTCTTGAGTAAGGAAGAGATATCTTCTCCCTTGCCTTCACCACTGTGGCCATCAGGAGAGCGGGTCTCCAGGGTCATGAGAGCAAGAGAGCTGTCCTCAACCTTCACGGGCTGCAGCACCCTGGGGAGCAGGCCCTGCACCTTGCCTGGACAGCACAGTAGAGCTGGCATTACAGGTGAGCATTCAGGAGAGCCAGTCCCAAGGGCATGAGAGTAGGAGAACTGATCCTGCCCCTTGCCTGCTGCTGTGCTGCACTGAATGAGCTAGCCAGGGCAGTCCTGAGAGCCTGCTCTGGTGCTATGGATGTGGGAGAGGACGCAGTGGTCTGACCAGCTCAGGCCAGGATCCAGGGCTGAGTTGGCCAGCTCCACCATCTACCCCACTGATGAGCTGCTGGAGCAGATGAAGGGGCCCATTCTACAATCCAAAGCTGCAGGATCTTCATGGCACAGGGCAACAACAGGAGATCTGAGAGGATCCCAGTGAGGAGCCAATACTGATGGCGTAGCAGAAACCGGAGGCCTCAAATCGGACTAATGACTCATTGCAGTGAACATTTGCAAGTAAGAAGTGTGGACTAAAGGGTATGCTGTGGGACACAATGACAGACTACAGCTTCCACAACAAGATTTTTTTCTTTTCTTTTGGAGGAAAGGTTGCAAGAGGGGAGAGGGGAGAGGGGAGAGGGGAGAGGGGGAGGTACAAAGGGACAGGGAGATGTGTGGGATTGGGGTGCATGATGGGAAACTCACAAAGAATCAACAAAAGGGAAAGAAAGAAAGAAAGAAAGAAAGAAAGAAAGAAAGAAAGAAAGAAAGAAAGAAAGAGAGAGAGAGAGAGAGAGAGAGAGAGAGAGAGAGAGAGAGGGAGGGAGGGAGGGAGGGAGGGAGGGAACTAAACACCAGTAGCCATCACTTTCTCCTCTTTGATGGTGGATGAAATGTGGCCAGCTGCCTCCTGCTCCTACCACTATGCCTTCACTGTATTCCCTAGAACTGTAAGCCTTCCTTCCTCCAGACACTTCTGTCAGGTTATCAGGTAAACAGGTATGTAAAACAGGTACACAACCCTATTTTCCAAAATAATAAATGTCAAAAAGTAATTAGAACAATTCTTTGCTATACATGTTACTTTGACATTTATTGATGACTAAAGCAAAACTCTGAATACCAATGAGATGGGTGTGTTTATTTATTTTTAATATAAAGAATTAAACCTTGGCTGAATATTTCAGAAAAACTTCAGCATATAGTGCTCTTTCAATATTTTTCAGAATTGATCAATGGTTTAATTTCCTAACTGTCAGTGTTGAAACACTGCTTCGTGTAAATACATAGTATAAAGTAGCAGAAGTATTTAGGACCATTTCATAAAGTTGGAGATTCTGTCCTGATTCCAAGACAACGTTCATTTAATGGTTTTAATTTTATGAAACTCAAGGACAGCAATTATTAAAATCAAATACTCTAACATTATGCAATCCAAAGATAACTAATTTGATACTTCTGTACTAAGGAATAATAGTAGAAAAATACTTTAGGCCTTTGCTTTCTATAATCAAACCATTATGTTTCTATAAGAGTAGACATGTTTCTTTGAATTATGTTTATTGTATGCATGTGTGTGTAAGAAGTGTATAAGAGGGTAAGTGAACACAAGCAGAGGAGCGTGCATGCATGTGTGCTCTCATGTATGGGCCCATGTATGTAAGTCTGAGGACAATTTTGGATGTTGATTCTCTCTCTCTCTGCTGTGAGATCCAGGAACCAAACTCAGGCTGGCACAACAGTACTTTTATCCACTGAACTCATTAGCCCACGAGTAGGAAACTTTCTGTGAACAGCAAAAAACAGTGAAATTCATAACTAGCAATAGTCTTAAACTGAACTAAGGTATGTCAGTATTCATGACTCAGTGGCACCTGTGTGCTCAGAACCAAGGCCACTGAAGTCATGTGATGCAACCCAGGCACAGGTCATCAGAAATACCTCAGATTCATGACATATTTAATGCTGAGTTAAATTTTGGCTATCACAAGTTCAGAAACCATTAATTGTTGACAATTTTTCATAACTTTTACATGAATTTATGCCACCCCACATGAGGTGCTGGTCACAGTTTAAAAGAAGCTATGTCTCCCCTTTGGCCTACTACATGTAACTGGGGTGACCTTGCTCACAAGACACCACTCAGTCCAGCCACATGTCTACAAGGAGTGACTAGAGGGGCTGGGGACTGGAGGACACTCCCATGGCTCGCCACCGCGTACTGGACTGCAGAGATCCAGCTTCCAATCCCAAACATCTGCTTTCTAGCAGAGTAGGGAGGGGCGGAGCTTCACCATAGCTAGGCAAGGATAACAGTTCAGCTACAATGCACAGAAAGGTTAATCATTTTTTGTCTCCAAGCACCTTTTACCCATCAATATATCAACTGATGCAAGTTCAACTTTTTCATCTACCTGGAACGTAAAAGTATTTCCTGTTTTCTAGCCCGAATATCACGAGAAACCTGTATGCCATCCCTTACCCACACAACAATGAGTATTTGGCTTGAGCACATTTGACATTTTATGAAATTCCCAAGAAATGTGATACATTAAGCTGATTCCTTTTTAAAGGAAATAAAAAATCAATTCTGAAAAAGAAACATCTCGAACAACCATGCAAAGAATAACCCAGAAAGCTAGTTCCCGGTCTTTGAAATGGACGATGTAAGATTGAACTATTTAAAATTTATTGACTACCTTTGGAAGCATAATAATGCTGATATTGGAGAAATTAAATGGGGGAGGCGGCAGTCAGGATTTTCATCCAAACCCTAACTTAATACAGTGGGGTTTTTTTGGGTCTATCCATTCTTACTAGAAGGCTATCCTAACCCTCTGCCAAGTTCCTTGTGGTAAGAGGCCTCAGCCAGAGGCCTCCTGTCTCCACTCCAGCTATATACATTGGTTTACACTGGGTAAGGGAAAGAGTTGAATGGAGACACAGGAACAAAGAAAGATCATGTCTTGAAAAGAGCCCTGTTTGTCTTCACAAGAGTGCCTTAAGACGAATGTGCACATGTGTGTGTGTGTGTGTGTGTGTGTGTGTGTGCACATTCAAGCACTTAAATCTAGACTCCACATATGAGTACATGCTATGTTTTAACAGTAGCTAAGTTATGGGATCAATCTAGATGTCCACCAACAACAGAACGAATGGAGGAAATGTCCATAGACACATAGAACTTCTCTCACCTGTACGGAAGAATGAGCTGCTGCCATTTGCAGGAAAATGGATGGAGTCCGTTATGTTAAACGGCGGTCCTTTAGATGGACATGAGCCTGTCTCTTGTGGCAGAGGACTGCCAAGGCATGTGAGAGACGCATGCCAGTGGCGGCATGGACTTCAGCTTCAGTGGTTGTTCTACAGTTGCCCCAGAAGCCCAGCATGTAAATCCAGGTTGCTGTCCTTGTGGAATCACCGCCTCCCTTTCCCCGAGACTGCTGGCTCTTCTGAGGCTGCACAATTGTAGGAGCCGCAGATAGCTTTGGATTGTGAGCCTTTGTGTGGGGTTGCATCTGCCTCCTAATTCTGTATAACAAATGGGCACATATTCAGGAGCTTAGAACAACACGGATGATCATCTCACAGTTCCTATGGGCCCAGCCTGAGCAAGCCTTCTTCTCAGCGTCTCCCTGGGCTGTAACTAAGCCTATGGGACTGTGGTCTCAGCCGAGGCTTGGGGTCCTCTTCCAGATGTGTGTGGTTGTTGGCAGATTTCATTTCCTTGCAGCTTGGAGCTCATGGTGACTTGCTTCTTCAAGGTCATAGAGGGATTTCTAGATTTTGCTTTAAGAGTTCCATCTGTTTGGATCCATCCTAACCCAGATCATCTTCCCTTTGACTGAGAATCAGCAAGTGGAGAAGCTTAACTACATCTGCAAACTCTGTTCACCTGGGCATGCTAAGAAGCCCTGAATACCCAAGGCACAAATTGCATAACAAATGACTCCCCTGAAGAAGTATGGAGAGGGTTCTGATCCTGGAAAGGATGGATCTAGCATTGGAAGGGAATATAAGGACAGAGAAAAAGGAGGGAGGTGATTAGAGAAGGTTTATGGGACATATGGGGGGGGGGGAATCCGGGAAAGGGGAAATCATTTGGAATGTAAACAAAGAATATAGAAAATAAAAATATTTAAAAAAATATATATAACCTCATCATGGCTGCAGGACATTCATGACCCCAGCACTCTCACAGGTCTGGCCTGCATTTAAGAGGAGAGGATTTTACAGGTCGTGTATCAGGAGAGGCAGTCTTCTGGGCCATCCGAATTCTGCTACAAACTTTCCCCCACTGCCTTCTAAATATACAATCCTTCTCACCTGGATTAATTGCTTTTCTCAAGGTTGTAACTAGTTATCTGATAAACCCAACTAAAGGGCAGATGGGTTTATTTTGGCTTTCTCTCTGAGGGTACAGTCCATCATGGCCAAGAAGGATTGTCGGGAGGAACAGGATGCAGCTCATTACAGTAGACCACAGCCAGGAAGCAGAGAGGAATGAATGATGGAGTTCAGGCTGCTGCTTCCTCTTCAGTCAGTGCCGGACCTGAGCCCATGGGCTGGTGCCAGCTACAGTCACTCCTCAGTTAAAGCCTCTGGCCACATCCCCTAGACCCCCTAGCGATGCTTCCACAGTGATTCTGGTGCTTCGGTTGACAGTGGCGACCAGCCACCGTGAGACGTTAGTCTTGAGCTTGGTAGCACATCTTTGTATTTCATCGTGTGCCGTGCGTCCTTCTTCCTTTATTCCACTTCAAAGTGATTGAATCTTACAAAGCAATTAATTGTCTTAGTTTGGGATTAACTGCTGTGAACAGACACCATGACCAAGGCAACTCTTATAAAAACAATGTTTAATTGGGGTTGGCTTACAGGTTCAGAGGTTCAGTCCATTATCATCAAGGCAGGAGCATGGTAGTGTACAGGCAGGCATGGTGGAGCAGGAGCGCAGAGTTAAATATCTTCATCCAAAGGCAAACAGGAAAAGACTAGCTTCTAGGCAGCTAGGACGAGGGTCTTAAAGCCCAAGCCCACAGTGACACACCTACGCCAAGGCTACACCTCCAAATAGTGCCACGCCCTAGGCCAAACATTTTCAAACTATTACAGCAATCAAATAAAATCCACTACTGAATGAATGGATCCATCTGCTTGGCTTTATCTATTTAGGATTTTAATCATAGAAGAATTGGGGAGAGTATGAATTGACAAAAATAATCAATGAAACCCAGAATGTTGAAGTCAATGTTAATGAAACATTCTAGTTAAGATCTGGAGGAGCTGAAGAATGAAAGAAAATCTACAAAGGCAGGTAAAGGCCAGTGTAATGGCTGCACTTAGAAGAATAGTGGATTTAACTAGGGGAAGTGGATTTAACTGCCCTGAATGGACACAGTACCTGAAATGCATTGACTGTCTGAATGAAAGGAGTTGACTAGAGGCAGCTTGGTAGCTTAAAAGCAGCTGTCTTTTCTGAGCGACTGATTATACCTGCCCCTGCTGCTGCCCACTGACCTCAGGCTCTGGCTACTCTGGTCTGTCGACATGAACTAGAATATCCAGCAGCTCTCTAGAAAAACCTCAGGCTTTTAGCGCTAATTATGACAACAGAGAAGCCGTACTCACTGACTGGATTGGGCACTGTTAGAGATTACCCAGTAGCCATTGTAAACCTCTCTCCTCCCCATTCTTTATAATGGTATATCAACTGTGTCCCTCTAAAGACTCCTTCTTATCAGAGCCAGTAAGACATTTGCTGGACAGAAACTCTTTGAGAAATGGTGGGAATATGACTGGATACAAATAAAGATAGGGAAGCCCCACTCTACCCCCAAACACAGTCTTGGCTGCAGCTCTTTTCCCCATGGGTACCAACTGTGTCTCTAGTCCGGCCTTGGCTTAGCCAATAAACCCAAATCCCGTGGTGTTTCTGAGCATACCGAGTCTCAGCCCTTGGGTTCTGGAAGACAGGAAGCCTACTCCTGGACCTTTGCCTCCAGATGTATGTATGTTTTCCCGAATAGAAACGTTACTCAACCTGTCAAACTACTGACTCCTTTAAAAAAAAATCTGGACAATTATTTTTGGTGACAAAGAGCAGCAGTTCCTTGCTGATGGCACGGATGGACTCTACACGACTTGAGCGCAGCTGTCTCTCCTGGGAGCTGAAGCGGGGTAACAGTTGCTTGGAGACAGTCTGGGATCAAACAGCAGTGAAGACATAGCCCAAAGAGGAGGGTGTGAACAGCTCTGCTTTCTTCCTTTCATATTTTACTTAGAACCTTAGAGATAGAAGGGATTTACAAAGGTCAGCCAACAGCAGCTGACCCCAAGCTTAGTGGACCTGACAGGTCACCTGGTCACAGCCGGAGTATTTCCATAGCGAGTCCTACAACCAGGACATTTTAATTGCCACATACCTGTTTGGAATCAACTCCACAACCTTTCTTAAACTGCCTCCTGGCCTCTCATCTCCAAACACACAGAGCTCCTGTGCCCTCCCTGCTGAGTGGCTGACAGACATCACTAATCAGCTATGGCACTCTTTCCTGCTGATGCTGGATGTGGCTTCAGAATCCTCAAAGACTGTTCCAGAATGGCACCACAGATCAGTTTGTGTTGGCAGGAGACAGAAACTAATTTTCCAACTCTTGGAGCTTGTCTGCCGTCAAAAATTGACTTTCCTGAAACTTCTACTTACTGCTTCTAATCCATCTTTAAAAGCAAAAGAGAAGAAGAAAAAAAAATGGAAATTGGTCCCTTCTTCCAAAAACAACCACTTACTTAGCTAACTACATTTAAACTCACCCACTGATTAAATGCTAGTAGGCTCAAGGCCAGGCCCATGGATGGGGTTACCTGGGAAGGAAAGGAGCAAGCGGGGACAGCATTCCAGAAGACTCGGGGGTTGTAGAAGTGACAGAAACGACTGTGCAGCTGAGAAGCAACAGAGCCCTATGCTCCCTGTGTGAACTGTTCCCAGAAGAAAGTAAGTGTGACCCTTGACAGAGCCTCATTGTAAGAAGATAGGGAAAGAAGTGGTAGAGAAGGAAAGCGAGAGATAAAGAATGCTGAAAACTAACTCAAATAAAACCCCTCCAAACCACACCGATCATTCAGCATGCACACAGTGCTCCAGCTTCCCATCCTTCCGGCTATGTGTGTGATGGTATTAGCATAGGGGTTACACTCAGTCAAAGCCCCTCACTGAATACTGGACCAAACAAGACGGACCGTGCATATGGCTCGTTCATTCAATGTCTTTACCAACAACTACCTGCCTATGTAAGCCTCTGGGAGAAGATGCCAGTGCTGCAGCTACAAGAGCTGGCGTCCATCATTCTGCCACCAAAGAACCAGTTCCCTGTTTCAGAAGCAGGAAAACAACTGTCTCCCATATAAAACAGACTATGCAGTACAGCCACATCTGTGTATCCCATCTGGCGAAAGCATGACACACAAAATCAAGGTATGTACCATCCTAAACTACTGATCCAGCAAACTTATAAGCAGGGGCTTTTAATCATTTGGCACACTCTAGGGACTATGATCTACCACATGTTGTCAGTGATGTAAGTGTCAAGACCAAGTTATATGCAGACCACCAAAACACTAGAGTTTGAGACAGTCTTCTTGGATTATAATACCTGATCCCCACCTTGAAGGATAAACAGAATGCAGATACTAATGTACGAAGCCATAAGGGGGATAAACAATCAACTCACAAGCTGGAGCAGAGAACAGAGCCTTCCTTGGGGCAGCAGATGTTCATTCCTGATAGCCTAGACGGGCACACTAGGGGATTGCTCGAGTGGGCTCTTCCCACATGGACAAGCCAGGACTTCGTGAATGTCAAGGAAGAGGGGGTCTGAGAAGAGTGGATCAACAATGCAGGGAGTTAAGCCTTGACACTGGGCATGAAAGATGACCAAAGATGGATAGGACTGAAAAACACTGAGACCCATTAGGATGGGAGAAGGTGGGAGAATGGGTTAGGAAGGGAAAAATGTTGGTCTGAAGTCAAAACCTCAACTGTGAATGAATATACAGATTGATTTGAAAGAAGAAACAGAGCAGCCTAGATTTGATGGCTCATTGTTACAGGTACACGGGAAGTAGGTTTAGGAGGCCCCTGGGTGGCACCTTAAGCACAATGAATGACAGTGCTCTGGTGGAAATGGCATGCGGAGACACTGGGGAGGGATCACTGAGGAGGAGGAGGAGGAGGATGTTGGGACCAGGTTAAGGATGTGGTTGCCTGGGACTAGAGAGACCCACCACATGGTTGTATCAGAAAATATCCTGAAAATATCTATTACAGGCAAAGACTCAATGTCGAGAACACCGTGACACTAGGAAGCAGCCCTGTTCATTTAACCCTGCAAACTCCAAGGGGAAGGAATCTATGAACGTACCAGTTGCCTTTCTAGCAAATCCCAGCCAAGAAAACAGATTAAAGTTTGCCTCTGACATGCTGTTTAAGCATAATCCTGGATTTGTAGTTTAAAGCTGTATAAAAAGAAGACCACATGCAAGGTCAAGTAATAAACAGTCAAGAGGGCAATACCTGTGCTTTGAGACACCTAGACTGAGGAAAGACAGGGTGCTGAGACACAACTTTGGATTGAGTACAAAGGAAAATTCCTCTCGGATGCATCGTAATGAGATTTGTCTGGGTATTATGCCACACTTTGTATAGGAGGAGCCGGACATTCACATTTCTCTTTCTTCCATTTTGTAGCAGATGAAAGGATGATGGTGGCGCCTTTTACCAGCCTTCCTTCAAGTAAAATTCGATGGGCTTGATGACACAGGGTTGCAATTTTATTTTTAATATGCAATTAGGTTACATTTTATTTTTATGTATTCTTGTCTGAAAGACAGCTTGAATTTCTAGAGAGATGATTCTACATAGAATGCACTGGGGATGCTATAAAGAACCTACTTGGGAGGGTGAAGTGCAGCCTAGTGGTGGAGCAACTGGCCCAGCACGTACCAAGCCGGGGTTTGGTTCCCAGCACATACTCAAATGGACATGTGATGAGCACAGTTAGGATTTAGCTATAACTACATATTTTAATTACTTTCCTGTTGCTTTGGTAAAACACCATACCTAAAAGCAGGCTTTAAAAAGAGATAGTTTATTTTGGCTTATAAGCCAATCCTGCTGGGCCAGAGGGATGGCTGAGGCCGAGAGATCAGGAATCAGGAGCGCTAACCCGCAGGAAGGACAGGCTATTCAATCTCAAAGCCCACCAGTGGCTTACTTCTCCCAGCAAGGCTCATCACATAAAGCTCCCCCAAACATTCCTGCCAACTGAGAGTCAGGGGTTCACATGCCTGAGCCTGTGGAAGACGCTCTCATCCAAACTAACACACAACAGCGCCGAGTTGTGCCTATGACTTGACCATTTCCAAAAGGGTCCATGTTAGCAGTTTCACATGAGTGTGTCTAATGATAACTGCAAGTTGGATGTAACGTTTGCCAGGCACACCCAGCTGTGTATTTCTCTGTAGAGTCTTCTATATAAAGTACCTGCTACCATTTATTAATGCCTGCTGCTTCCAAACAAAGTGTTTTTTACTTAAAAATCCAAAATTCAGATTTCAGCATTCTGTAATTATAGGATAACTAGCTCTTAAGAAGGCAGTAGGAGGGGAAAGCAAAGCCACCCTTAAAGATGGCAACAACCGCCAAGCAGTGGTGGCGCACGCCTTTAATCCCAGCACTCAGGAGGCAGAGGCAGGTGGATTTCTGAGTTCGAGGCCAGCCTGGTCTACAGAGTGAGTGCCAGAACAGCTAGGGCTATACAGAGAAACCCTGTCTCAAAAAACCTAAATAAATAAATAAATAAATAAATAAATAAATAAATAAATAAATAAATAAATGCAACAACAACCTGGAGTCAGAGAGTAGCCACACCGCACTCACTTCACTCACAGATACAAGGGGCTAATGCGCTGGGGCGGCCCTCCCAACAAAGTATTCTAGCATGCTCTCTGACCTCAGAGCAGAGAAAGCAGAAAAGGCATTTTGTTGTATCAAAGGCATGGGTCTGTCAATGCCCTCTTTTGCCCCCTCTGGTGGGAGACGGTTAGAGCCCAGACCACAAGCTATGCTGAGTCCAATAACTCAGAATTTCCAAAATAAACAAACTCAATCAAACAAAAACCCAGCAGCCTCCAAACCACCTCCTCTTAAGTTCCCCCAGATGTCCCAGGACAAGCACAAGTGGGAAGGGCTCAGAAGCCAAACACCTGAAATATGACAGCTACTTCCACTCCAGCAGGCCCACCCAGACACACCAGGGACTGCCACTGGCTCTGGAAGACACTGGGCAGCAGGTGGCTTTCTGTTCTGGAAACAGAATCCTGCAGATATTGAGGCAGCAGGGTCAGGTAAGAGTACAGTGTGATTCAGTCCGGAGAAACCAGGAGAGAGATGGAACCATTCTAACTTGAATCCATATTTTACCCCTGTTCCTGAAAGGTTAACAGAAGAAAGACACAGGAGGGCTCTGGCCAGTCTCTGAGCCAGTTTCCTAAGGAGGTGCAGGTACCTTAAGGCAGAGGGGAGGGACCACAGACCAAACACTCTGAAGACTTGTCAGGAAGCCTTTCTGTCACTATAGATACCCAGCAACCACCAGAGAGACTTCACATCTCTCTGTTCCCAAAATGGGCAAACTGTGGCTCTCTTGACAAAACTGAAACCTCTCAGCAGGTAGCTGATTACACCTGGAGGTCACATTGACTAACAGGTCCTAAACTGGAGGCCGGGAGGCCAGGAAGAAAAGAACATCACCTCTTCCATGCTAAGTTTTCACTGGGAGATAAAACATTTGCTGGCTTCAAAGACAGTACCAACCACAGAGCAAACTCAAGTGTAGCTTGGTGAACTATTACGTTACCAATTTCCTTGCAGAAGTAAGTAAAAGTTTTCTTATAAGAGCATGGCTGAACAGGGAAGCAGGAAGGGGTGGATGGGGGAATAGGGGGAGGGAAGAGGACTTATGGGACTTTTGGGGAGTGGGGAGCCAGAAAAGGGGAAATCATTTGAAATGTAAATAAAAAATATATCGAATAAAAAAATTGAAATAAAAGACTACTGAAATTAAAGAAAAAAGTCTTTTGGACATAAATTAAAATAACTGGAGTTAACGCTAAAAAAAAAAAAAGAAGAAGAAGAAGAAGCATGGCTGACCCCAAAGCAGCCACATCATCAAAAGTCCCCTAAACCAGCATGGAGAACATTCCCATGTTTGCTCTCTTAGTTTGCTTTCTATTGCTGTGATAAAACACTAATCAGTTGAGTCCACCTAGGACCATGTAGCACCCAGGAGGTAGCAAGCACCCTTAGTAAGCTGGGCTCTCCCACATCAATCCAGAAAATGCCCTAAACTCTTATAACCTAATAGAGGCGTTTTCTCAAATGAAGTTTCTCTTCCCAAATAACTCTAGCTTGCGGCAGCTTAATTAAAACACAACAGCAGCAGCAACAACAACAACACTATCAATGCTATCCAGGACAGCCTCCTAGGTGGAATCCGTCCTTACTTACCCTACACACTCTACATATTGTATCACCTCCAGAGTCCCTGGAGCCATGCACAGCTGGAACAGAACTATTTACAGCTAGGAGAAAGATATAAGGAGCAGGAGCTGGAATCTCCCCTCCCTCTTCTTCTATAAAGGAGCATAAGTGGGCCCCATCTTGAGGGTCACTTGCCATAGCCTCTCTGGTTAAGATGATAGCAGCCACTATGGTAACAACATTGTATCCCACAATGGCACATAAAAGTTACATGGTCAACACGTGATTGAAAATCCCAAGAAACAGCAGTCTATGGAGACAAAAAAAAAAAAATCCTTACAAATCAAGTTGACATATTCAATGCAAGACAAGCAAAATTTCAAAATCATTGTTAATGATTATAAAATTCATTGTAAGAAAAATTATACCGAAATTACCAGGACTGACCAAGACTGATGAAACCATTAGGCTTCTAATAATTCTTCCAGTCTAAAACAATATGGAACTGTGCGTGCCTTCTTGTCTAACAACTCCATCCCTGCGACTTCTGCATTGGAAACTACCTAAATGGCTTCCTAAGGTTTCCGTATAAAAATTGACACATTAGCTCAGGCTTCTATATTAATATCACAGACTGGGCAATTGAAGAAAAAAAAAACCCTCATCTTCAAGGAGACTTGTACACAGGAAGTTCAAGATGGAGACAGCCAGGTCCAGCTGTGCTGGTTTCTTCCGAGCTCTCTTCTCCTTGTCTTGTAGAAGGTGGTTTTCCTTCAGCATGGGTCTGTGGCTTTAGTTCCTCTTAGTGTAAGAATCACAGCCGCAGTGGGTTGGTGTCCACTCTAGATGCCTGGTTAAAGCCCCAGTTTCTAAGTGGAGACCCACTCTGAGGTGTGGCCAGTTACAGCCTCAGCATATGATCCTCAATGGATGCATCAGCCCAGGTCATCTGATCAGTATGATGACATCACTGACTAGCTCTGACAAGAAAGGGTAGAGGCACCATCAAGTCCTTCAGAGAAGCTTTTCACGTGCCTATTAGTTGCTCTAACACACTGGGTATTATCCTGTTCATACGAGGAAGCTAAGGTTTAAAGAAATAATTGTGCAAAAGTCTAAGAGATGTCACAGCATTACAACTGGTATTCCAGGGCCACATTTTTAAGCCACACCCTTCCAGGGACATGGCTGACTGACAAGATAGAGACACTTCAATTTTTATCAAAGTTACACATGAAGCAAGCACAGGGTGTGGAGACAGGCCCTGTTTGGCCTTTATGTGATAGTTGTAGTTCCAAATATTTAATTTCACAATGTATTCAGTAAAACAAAAAAGGCCTTAAGCTACTTGCATTTTTAAGAAAAACATCTATGCCATTCCATATATATGTGGCTGTCTTTTATTATTTTCATAGGCAGTTTTTAAAAGTTTTTATTTATTATTGTTGTATGTTATGGGTGTTTTGCCTGCATGTTTATCTGTGTTTCATATGTGTGCAATGCCTACAGAGGCCAGGAGAGGGTGTTGTATCCCCTGGACCAGGAGAGGGTATTGTATCCCCTGGGTGGTAGATGTGAGACACCATGTAGGTGCTGGGAACGGAACCTCTGTCCTCTGGAAAAGCAGCCAATGCTCTTACGTCTGATCCGTCTCTCCAGCCCTGTAGCTATCTGTTGAGATGTGCCTGCCTTGTGACAGCTTTGGGCCACAGGCCTCTCTATGGACATCTCATTTTAGATGGGACCTGGTCATCAGGGCAGACTTGTATGTGAGGTACAAGGCTTAGAACCGAGATCCTGTTATCCCACTCAGATTCAGCTAATGTAGAGAGTTTCCAACAAGGGCCTTCTATCCTCACACCCCAGTCCTTCCTCCCTGCCTGTTTCCCATGATGCACTATTCTGACTGTAAGCTACTGTTGTTTTCAAGTGACAGCTTTTCGCCCTTACGAATTCATGGCATGTCTTGGTGTGGAAGAGGCATAGTAGAGTGCTGAGCTTTGAACAATTTGAAAAACTGCTAAAAAAAAAAATTTAGAAAATAAAGTTGTGGCTTGTACTTGAGAATCCAGTGCAAGAAGCAGTGATGACTCCACAGCTTCTGGAATAGAGCTGGGCTCTTCTGCTGTAGACAATGGTAATTCTCGCTTCACAGACAATGATGTCAGAGGTCTCAAGTGTAAATGCATAGGGAGCAAAGAGGCAGCAGAATGAGGTGGGAAAGCTCAGGACAACACATTAGGAGTGTGATCACATTAGATCACATTAGATCACATTAGATCACATTAGATCACATTAGATCACAGAGAAGCAAGGGCCGCATGCATGAACTGTGGTTTTCTTTCTTCCTTTAAATTAAATTTCCTAACACAAAATAATGAGTTTCATCGTGACAATTTCATGGATTATAAGATGCACTTTGCTCATACTTAGCACCCCCTCCTGCTCTTCCCCAACTCTTCCCCCTCCCAGAACTGTTCCTCCCATCCTCCATCCCCTATCCCCCCCCAGGCTCCTCCCTCAAGCCAAACAGTCCTCATTATGTTTGCACACATACAGAGTTATATCTATATTCTGCGATATAATGTCTTTCTCTATTCCTTTCTCTGATCTCCTCTTAGAACTTTCTCTCCCAGTCTCCCATTCTATGTTACAGACATGAATACACACACACACACACACACACACACACACACACACACACACACGCACATATAAATCTAGATGCTTTACATGAGAAAAACACATGACATTTGTCTGTTTTTGCCTTATTTGCATATAACAGAATGGAATCTTCAACTCCATCAACTCTACTACAAATGACACCATTTTGTGTTTCTTTATGGCTGACTCAAACTCCATCATGTATATAAGTTACATTGTTAAAATTCAGTCATTGGATTGCAGACTTTTAAACATCAAATCCACATTTTGAAATGCTAACAGTATTTACAACATTTTCTTTTAAAATACAAAATGGGTAAAAAAAATCTATTTTTCTTGTACAATTAAAGGACTGAGCTACACTAGTTTTATAACATAGCTCTGATAATAACTACAGTGTTCGTGACTAAGCTTGGCTTTCAGCAAAATGATCAAATCACATTTCTTCACAGGAGCCAGGTGTGGTATTGCATTTCTTTGATCCCAGCAGTCCTGAAGCAAAGCCACGTGGGACTCTGTGCCTGTGAGGTCAGCCTGATGCGCATAGTGCGTTCCAGACCAGCCAGAGCCACATAGCAAGACCCTGCCTTGAAAAAAAATTTTGCATGAAACCTGCCAATCAAAGGAGGCTTCTCTTGGGGTTCTGCCAACATATACAGCTGGCCTGAGGGCTTTTCCACATCGTTCTCTTTCCCTACAAAGTCTAGTATGTGTGTGCAGTTGGTATACGCTATCTAAAATGTGCCGGGCATCTGCTTTAGAGCAGAGTTCACTCCTGGGTTCATCATCTCAGCCTCAGGGCCTGATGTGGCTCGTGGCCCACAGCGAAGGCTTGGTAATGTTTGTGGAAAGTTTAAGTTCCCAGGAATATACCACTCTAGGTCCTCCTTCCATAAGCATAATTGTGAGGTATAAAATTCCATGGTACATTTATATTAAATGCTGGCTATCCTGAAAACTGTAGATCATTAGCTATAACCATCCAAGAATAATAACTCAGATAAATATTATTTCTCCGTGTTGTGCAGCTAAGACCTCTTCTCGGCAACTTGCGCACACTTGCGGAGAGCGCTTGGCTGCCCTGTAACTCAAACCTGTCTTTACCTCTCAGCCAATAGACACTCAATGGGACGTAACCAATGCCTGGTTATTAAAAAAAGAAAAGAAAAACCTCAGACATGGGGCTAGAGAGATGACTCAGTGGTTGGTAAAGAGCAATGGCTGTTCTTCCAGAGGACCCAGGATCAAATCCCAGCAATGACACAGCAGCTCCTGATCATCTATCTATAACTCCAGTCTCAGGAGATCCTTCGCCTTCTTCTGGCCTCTGAGGGCCAGATGCACATGTGTTATGTAGATATATATGCAGACAAAAGATAAAAGCTTAACACACATGCACACACACCACCTCTACCACCAGCTAAGAGGACCAAATAGAAGATGATCACATCAAATTTCTTCACATAATTAGAGCCTTCTGTCTTTGTCAGGGTTTCTATTCCTGCACAAACATCATGACCAAGAAGCAAGTTGGGGAGGAAAGGGTTTATTCAGCTTACATTTCCACATTGCTGTTCATCACCAAAGGAAGTCAGGACTAGAACTAAAGCAGGCCAGGAAGCGGGAGCTGATGCAGAGGCCATGGAGGGATGTTCCTTACTGGCTTGCTTCCCCTGACTTGTTCAGTCTGCTCTTTTATAGAATTCAAGAAGACCAGCCCAGGGATGGCACCACCCACAAGGAACCCTCCCCACTTGGTCCCTAAGTGAGAAAATGCCCCACAGCTGGATCTCATGGAGGCACTTCCCCAACTGAAGTTCCTTTCTCTGTGATAACTCCAGCCTGTGTCAAGTTGACACACAAAACCAGCCAGTACATCTTCTAAATGTAGATACAGACGACAGCTGAATTATCCATATGCTGCTCCTCAGGCCTGAGAGGACCACAGGTGGTCACCTCAAGCCAAGCTTTTAAGTGACCTCACAGGTATCTCCCTGGAGTATAGGTCAGAGCAACCTCACCATACCTCACCATACCTCACCATCTGCAGAGTTGTTTCCTGAATGCTGCTTGGCTGAGGTCTAAAGCCAGTCAGTTCCTAAGTAACCCATCACCTTCAACCACTTCTGTATTAAGTGCCCCACACCCAAAGTCACCATGCACAAGCCCTGATCGCTCCAGGGACACTAGTGGGTCCCAGAGCCTGCTGAAATAATTGTAAACAGCCAGATCCAGTGTTCTCACTGCTGTGGTGAAAGGCGTCACAAAAACATCTTAGGGAAGAAAGAGTCGATCATGGCTCCCAGTTCGAGAGCATAGTCCTTTGTAGCGGGCACAGTGGATGAGAAGTGGATCTTTAGGTACTACAGCAGGAGTGTGAGACTCCTGGACACCCTGCACCAGTCAAGAAGCAGAAAGAAATGCTGGCGGCCAACCTGCTTTCTTCTTTGTATTTCTTCTAGGACCCCGGCCCATAGGGCAATGCCACCCACATTCAGAGAGGGTTTTCTCCCCTTGGGGAGACCTTAAGAAGCATGCTAAGTATGTGGTTCTAAACCCATTCATGGCCACAGTGCACATCAACCATTACACCTACAGGCCTGTGTATTTTACTCCAGCTATTCCTTCCCTCTGAAGGTACGTGATCACAGTCCCCACTCCCACTGTTGCTGGACAGGTCCCTGGTGTGCTCTGCCTGGCCCTGTGTGTCTTGCTGTACTTTCACCGGAAACCAATAACGTAACTGGAAAACTTTTGCAGACCTCCTCCTTGTCCTCCTGATCTCTGCCTGCCCCTCCTCTACTTCTACTCCAGTGTAATATGATCAAAACATGGCTGGGCAAATAGAAGCAGCCGGAGGCGAGTCTTGACTGTGAATGTCTGGTGACTGCCGGCAACTGTAAAGTGCTCGCAAGAACTCTGTTGAGGACACGGAGGAGGGACTCAGCACGTGGGTTAGGAAAAATGATAGTTTCCTCGTTTAAAAACAGAAACAGTCACACCCCAAGAAATACATCATTCATACGCTCCCAGAAGATACGTTTCTCGGCACGAGTTTCAGCAAGACACATGGCAGTGTGCTGCGGAGGGAGCACGGAGGGAGCACGGCGCCCTGGTTGGGGAGAATCTCTGGAGGCTCAGTAGATTGAGGGCAGACAGAAGAAGATACTCCTTTCCTTGGCAAAGGGCATGCTGGGAAGTGACTTGAGTGGTGTGAGCAACTCTTCATGTTCCCAGGACTGCAGGCAAGCCTTCTAGACTCTAATATGTGGGTGCTATTGGACAGAAAAGTGGGAAGGCCAGACCCTGGTGGTGGAGCGAAGCATTACACCTTCTCATACCGCACCAGTGCTGCCCAGAGAGGGTCTTAACCTCTGGCGCTTTCTATGGGGGTGGGGTCGACAGGTGCTTTCCAGGATCTCTCTGGGCCAAGAGCAGGCATTCTCACTTGTTAACATGCAACATATTGCTCTTAGCATCTTTTTGGTCCGGATCAGAACATTATCAATTAACTAACCACTGCAAGCTTCAGTATGGCAGAGAGCCTAAATGGCGCTCGTGATGTCAACCCCGTCTACAGTTGCTGGAGAGTGGAATTCACAACACTCTACCCCAGGACCTTGTACAAGGAGTCACCTCCACTTGCACTCCATACAAAGATTCTCTGGGCAATGCCAAGGCTAGCTATGGGGTGGTACTCACTACTGCTTCCTAGAGAGACTCTTCCCAGCCACACCAAGTTTTTCCTTCCATGTGGACTTGTTCCTTCTAACACAGAGACAGCTGCCACCTTTGGATACAATAGAGCATGCAGCTTGAGGTCTGTGTGTCTTTACACACCACCACGATTTCCAAGTTAATGACTAAATGAGATGGAAGGGCAGAAACCGCGCATCTCAACGGTCAGGCATCCTTCCTGAAAGCCGATTCAAATCTGTAACAAGCCCAAGGGAAAATGAAAAGCAACAGAAGGGGCCGACCTGCCATCTCACAGACACAGTCATAGATACACCTCAGAGCCAATGAAGAAGATAAGGAAGGTGCCCTCTCCTACACACATGGCA
This sequence comes from Apodemus sylvaticus, assembly GCF_947179515.1. Classification (NCBI taxonomy): domain Eukaryota; kingdom Metazoa; phylum Chordata; class Mammalia; order Rodentia; family Muridae; genus Apodemus; species Apodemus sylvaticus. The sequence goes on from NC_067484.1 coordinate 81,007,834, forward strand.
TTTAGCAAGGCAAACCCAAAGAGTGAACACTGACTTGAGGATGTGTTCGGTGACCCCAAGGAGTTGTCCGTTGTGCCTTCCTCTGTGTGGGTTTTCAGTGGTGCCAGGCAGGGAAGGAGAGTTGGTCTAACCTGAGCTACATAACAACACAGGACTTAATGAAGCATTCTCAGGGCAAGCGGCCCCGCTGCCGCCTCGGTCAACTCAACCAGGGGCATCCGATACCTAATCACACAGCTTGTGTACGCACCCTTCACCCAAAGGGAAAAGGAAAAGATGTCTATGGTTTTTTCTTTTTTTTCTTTTTTTATGAAAATCAGAGTCACAGTTATTCATACCGAAGGGTCAGGAAAATCCAGGAGCATCCTGGTCTGGGCTAGTGCACAGGCCACGCCCAGGGACAGTGACAGCCTTGGGCACAAGCACTGACTTCTTTGAGTCTCAATTATTTTCAACTATAAAATGGGGTAATGTTGACTTATATGAGATGTCTCCTTTGTGTAGTTCAAAACTATTTTTTCTGGCCCACCTGCACATGGTATTGGGTTATTATTTACAGGAGAAAACAAGATTACTTAGCAGAAGACCCGAATCACCGCCATCATAAGAGACCATTAGCTCTGAACGGCAACAGTACTTCAAAGCCACCCATACACTAATTTGCACATTAAATTAGAAGGCAGTAATTGGAATCGAGTCTTTACAGTGCAAGTTCCCAGGCCCACCTGAGATGTATGAATCAGAAACAGGAAGGCATGGTAAGGAATGTTCTCTTTAATGACAACCCCCCCAGGGGGACAACTCAAATTAAAAAACTAATTTTTTTCCTCCTAGAAATACATCAGGGTTTTAGTTTTGGGTAGCTTTGAGCCAAAATGAAGAGTCTACCTGAGCCCAATTAGTGTGTGCCCCCCTTATTAAATAAAGGGGTTTATTTAAAAAGTGAGTCGCCAGTTTTTGCTTTTAGTGACCTACATGGAACTAAGTCAGTCCTGATACCAGCTAGCTACTAGGAGCTGAGGAACTGATAAAAAAATGCTACGAGCTGCCACAGGGAATCTTACTTCCATTATCCCAGATTTCTTACAAAGCCCCCAGCCTGTGAGCTCCTGAGGGCGACCTTGGCCTCTGCACAGAGGGGCTGCCATGACTCACCCCTCAGGATGTAGTTCTGATAGTTCTGATCCGCCTCAGCTCCCACTTTGATCAAACAGGTCAGACCTTCAGCTATGACGAATTCGTGCACCAGATCCTTGTCATCCTGGTAGGAAGGAAAGAAAGGAAATAAAATTAAAAAAAAATTTTTTAAGTGTTCAAATAGGTCCCTGTCTCTGTCTACCTTATATCCAAGACACATTGTTCAAACTATGCAGAAATCTTTGAAGTAAAGTGACCCCCATAGGAGATTCTGCTCCGTTCCAAGTATCTAACTCTTTTTAAATATGCTAATTTAACTTTTTTCAGACAATATATTTTGATTATGCTTCCTCCCTTCCCCCAACTCCTCTCAGATCATCCTTACCTCTGGTTTTTGTTTTGTTTTGAATTTTAAGAAGGGTTTTTTTAGAGAGAGAGCGCACGCACATGAGCAAGCGTCTAACTCTTGCCAAAGAAATTTTACAAGTCTTCACACTGTCATTTGCCAAAGACCAATTATTGCCTTCTGGGTAATCTAATAAAGATGAAGTAAACGAATCCTTGCCTGTCCGGAAGCTGTACAGTACTCTGCTTTTCATTCTTCAAGGTCCTCAGGGCCCACACCCCACAGGACCCAGTGTGCTGGCCACATGAAACTTCCATGTGTAGTTTTTAACTACAGCAGCAGCCAGTGACCATGCAACCTGTCACGAAAAGCACACCCCTGTCCCAGCAGATCACCTAGAGACAGCAGTTCCAAGCACAGGCTTGACTCTCTTGAACACACTCTGACTCTCTGTCAACCTACAGAAGCCTCTTCTCTCATCTCTTCCCTTACATAGCTGGCAGCACAAGGAAGGGAGCTAAGGACAGGAGCAACTATTCACCTGCAGCAGCCCGATACCCTGCAAAACAGCTGCCATGGCCATGCCGGAGGCAGGACAGAGAAAAACTCAGTATACCACTATGCTAGTGCTTCTCAAAGAGAGCTCTCCTGATAGACTGGGCAAGGGACCCTTGGACGTCCATTTGAGAGCCTCATGGGGGACTCTCCTACTGCAAACTGCCTAGCCCTCCTCATACCTGAGGATGAGGAAGCTTCAGTGGACAGAGCTTTGGGGCTGTGATCATCAAAGCTTCCTTCCTTCCAGGTAAAACAGAGGTTCTAAGAGGGAACCCTTCACCCCTTCACCCTCTAGGAAGCTTTGAGAAGACAAGGAAGCAGGACTCTATGCCAAATGGGATTGCTGACCTGAGACCCAGGCTCGGCTGCTCAGTTTCCAAATGGGCAGGATAGAAACACTGTCTCATACAACAACTCTCTCTTTATAGATAGTCTGAGACTCAAGAGGGCAGGAAAGCAAGCAAAACATACTTGCCCAGGGCCACTGAGCTACATTTGGCCATCACTCAATGTGGGCAGTTGCTGTAAAACCAAATTCTGGGGAGCCCTGTGAAACAGACACTTCCATTGCTGCAGACTCCCTAGAATATACAGCACCTTGCCTCTAACATAGGAAAGATACAGCAGGAACATCTGTACTTTGTCATAGCAGACAACAGCGCAGGAATTCACAAGCAGTACCCAGCAATGGGAATACAGAAAGCCAATGGAGTGACAGAGGGCCAGCATAGACCAGCAACCATGGATTATCACTAAGAAAGAAAATAGATGACCTGGCACAATTCTCCTGTCTCGACATGCAATCAGCCCCTTTCTTTATTATATGACATTTTTCAATTATATGGATGGGGGCCTTGAGTTACATGTGGGCAGACATAGTACAGGTCCGTGGAAGTGATGCAGCCAGGCAGGGTCAGCGCCAGTTAGGGGGCAGGGGCGGAGCAAGACAGAACATAATGAAAGGCAGCTGTGTGAACTCAGACTTTGAGATAATCATGGCTGAGGAAGAAAGAGAAAGTGGGACAGTATCGTGAGTCTTTGGAAAATTACTTTACACTGGTAGGTATAAAGGAAATAAAAAATACTTCTCCCTCCCTCTGCCCCCTTTTCTAGCAGCTATGTGAACTGGACATGCAGATGAGCTCATGTCTAGTCAGGAGGGTTTTCTAAGCATGTAACAAATGTTTATTGCTTTAACTAAAACTAGATTCACACATGACTTCATGGTGAAAAAGTGCGAACAAGCTCTCAAGAAACCAGTCAAGCTAATCACTAATATTAATATACCAGAGAACTGAGTGTCTGGCAAAGGCACTTGGAAAAAAAGCACTGGACAGGCGAGACGGTGTTCATGAGAGTAACTCAGACCCTTCGCTAAAATGCACGGGCCCGTGGAGATAAGGCACCAGGGAAGGAGAGACTTGTGGATAATAAATGTGGAGAAAGGCTTCCAAATTGGCAATGTCCTAGATTTTAAATACATATCCTGGAAATATATAGGGATTGACACAGGATTCTTAAGACACTGGCCTCAGACAATTATGAAATTGAAAACATTCTCGCTAGCTGATAAGGGATGGCTACCACATTCCAGAATTTTCTGTAGGAGCTATTCATTGGCTTGTGATTTGTTTTTACATTTACTCTGTGTGTGTGTGTGTGTGTGTGTGTGTGTGTGTGTATCTGTGTGTGTGTGTGAAATTTCACATGTGTTGAAACACATGGCAGTACAGGCAGATGTTGATGACTAGCAACTTGTGGAAGTTGAGTCTTTGGTGTCAAATTCAGGGTTTCAAGCTTGGCAGCAAGTGCCCTTATCCCAGAAGCCATCAGCCCTGGTGTTTTTCTTTTTGTTTTTTTTTGGGGGGGGGGTTGTTTTGTCTTAGATCTTGTTATTATTGTTACTAACTGACTCAATCCCAAATGACCAATGTCTTTATTTTTTAAGCTCCTGAAGTAAGAGTCTCTAAAAGTACCTCCTTGCCTAGAGAACGTGAGAGCTGATGAAGATGCAGACCCAGACATAAAAAGACACCAGCCTAAGCCTTACCCACATGCTGCCTGTCAGGCCCAGCCAACCTCCAGCATAATTGGTCTTGAGTGTGGTTTTGTCCCCACTCCTGGTAGCAAATACCTTCCTTCATGCTTGTCTACATAGTACCACCTTAGTTGTTCAAAAAACCATTTCATAAAACAACAGGAGAAACTCAAGGGACACACACCAAAGAGTAGATTGGTTCAAATACTATATAACAAGTCTGAACAAGTTGGTTTGATTTTCTTTCTAAGTTTTCAATTTGGGAAAAATCTCACCGCATGTAAAACAAATAGTCCTATGAACACAGGTGTAAATGAGCTCACAACAGTCTTGTTTGATCATTCTATCTTCTCCTGCTATGGAACTTGAAGCAATTCTCAGAGCATACATATAGTTTCTAACTATAGAAACCTTGTAAAAGTAGGTATTTACAAGCAACATTTTGTGCTTTAAAAAAATGATCAAACATCTAGACAGTGTCCTTATTTACAACTTTTTCATCACTGTTTATGTAGGATGTTAATTTAATGCAACTTAAGTGTTACTTGGGAAGAGGAACCTCATTCAAGAAATATCCAGATCAGATTGACCTGTGGTCATATCTGTAAGAGATGGTCTTGATCAATGACTGATATATGAAGACAGCGTCATCCTTAGGCAGGTGTGTTTCAGCTATATAAGAAGGGTAGAGAAACATGAGCCAGAGATCAAGCTAGTAATCACCTTGGTTCAGGCAGGCATCCAGGCTTCTGCCTTAAGTTCCTGCTCTGACTTCCTTAATCAGTGAACTATGACCTGGAGCTATAAGCTGAAATAAACCCTTTCCTTACCTAAATTTCCTTACCAGAGTGTTTTATCACAGTCACAGAGCTCAGGCCAAGAAAAGATCCAAGTAAGATCCACATATTCATTTATGAGTCTAAAACTCAGAAACACCTATTAACCAATTAATGGAAGATAATGCCCCTACCCTCACTGATATGTACTGAAGAAACTCAACCATTCTTTTGAGCAGCCCACCATCTGAATTTGGCAAATCATTTCCCTAAAGTGATGTCTAGCATGTGCTTCTGTCTTTAATTATTTGTAGTTGTATTCATGTCTAAATCCAGGGTTGATTTGTTGACTTCACTACATCATGCTTCATGTTTCCATTAGGAGGTACCTAATGTCTAGTGGTACCTTGTTTCTGGCATGTTAGCAACTTTTGTTTTTTTATTAATTCATTGATGGATTCATTAAGGAACAAAAATCCCAGGCTTTCTATTTTTTGTTACCTACAAAGGCTTTCATTTTTAAAAGAGATATCCTTTTACCTTAAAATTCAATATGAAAAAGCAAGATGAATGTGAGATTCTAAAAGTTTGCCCTTTTCAAAATAGTCCACCAGCACCCACTCCCTATCCATCTGATCTATCCTTGTTACTTGTTAGTATCCTTGTGAATGTGTCTATCAGTTCAAACTTACTCCGTGTGTCTAGACCCATAGCAATTATCATGCTGATTGATGTGTATTGTTCCATCTCTGGACAACCACTGGGCAAACCTTCAGCTTGCTTCTGAGAGGGAGAATATCTTAGTGTTATCTGATAGCTCCCTGCTCTCCATGTGAAAAAAGGATAAACACGTCTTATAACGTGACAGAGAAACCATGTCCCCAGCAACAGACTTGGAGTGTAGAAGAAAAGAAGACATGTCTTTAGAAATTTCCAAAAGAAAAGGGGTCCCATCCTGTTCAAACATACTATGGCTAAACAAGTTTAAAGAAGGTAAGAATATGTGGGTGAGTTAGAGGGTTGTTTGTTGATTTGTGTTTGGTTGGTTTACCCAGCATTTTTGCCTAGTCCCTCTTAACAGGAAGAAACTCACTCTGGCTAAAATTATCAACAAAGAAAATCTTTTAAAGACATGGATAACACAAGAATTAGAGGAAAGTAGAATGTATACATGAATATAAAATTATAATGAAAAAAATAATGAACAGTCATCCTCCATGCAAAGGTCACCTTCACAGCCTTCCTCTGCCCATTGCGGTCTCATGGGTATCTGGAGCCTGACCTAGCCCTTCACTAAGGGCTTCTCTCAGTATAGGGATGAAGGAAAGGTTTGATGTGTATGGAGCAATAACATGAAACTAGTGGTGAGGGACTTGCACATGCATGAGGGAACATACCTACAGTAGCAGGATTTATAATAACAAAACTGGGGTGAAGTAAACCATCTACCCAAAGAAGAATGCGCAGAACAGCTTGGGATCACTGCATACAATACAACCTTAGCCAGAGCTACTCACACCCATTCCCATTCACTCTCCATGAGCAAGCTGAAGTAGGACACATACAGCATGAAAACGTGCACGACGTTAATCCCAACGATTGTCACACACTGCGGGCATCTACCACTAGAATGGAAACATGAATATTCACAGCACTAAATGCAACTACTGATAAGAGAAGAGCCATGGGGGTGGAAGAAGGTAGTGAGTGGGGGGTGGGGCAACAGAACACAGGTCTTTAATTACAATCAAATGGGTTTTTCTTTAAAAAAAAACTATAATATAGAATAAAATATTATTTGTTTAAGTTGTCCTTACTTTTTATACCTGAAATATTTGACCTAAAATATTCTCCTCTAGAATTCTATCCTAATTTTCCTGTATGTGTGTGTGATATGTGTATATGCATGTGGATACATGTGGGAGGGTTGCAGGCACGTGTGCGCTTGCATGCAGAAGCCAAAAGTTGACATGAGTGGTTTTCCCAATTGCTCTCAACGTTTTACATTGAGGCAGGGTCTCTCACCTGAATCCAGAGCGCACCAGCTCAGCTAGAGTAGTTATTCACATTGTCCTAGATTCCTACTTCCACCTCTTGAGCACTGGGAATCCTGGCAGCCATCATGCCCACTCAGCATTTACCTGGGTGCGGGAGATCCAAATTGGTTCTACCCTTTGCTCAGCAAGCCCATGGCTCAGTCTGCCATCTCCGCAACCCCCTGCCCTAACTTGTAATGTCCTCAAAACATACTTTCCTATTTGTAATAAGCACAGGTATAAGCTTTTATATATCTAACTCTAGCAAAGTGAAACCAGGACTGTAGTGGTTTTTCTTTTTACCTGAAATATCTGCTTCAGGGAGAAAAGGGCCCTTCTTAGATCTCGGCCACTGGAGTTGTACAGCTTTTCTGAAATGAAGAATACAACAATTAATTTAGTTGACTCAATGAACGATACAAACATGAGAAGTTACGAAGAATGACACCTTTTACTGGCAACAATGCAGCCACTCAAGTCACCTCAGACACTGGCTAGAGCGAGACTCTCTCACCCTATCTTCCTCTTCAATACAAGTGTTTAACAGATGTTTTCTGGCTTGTAGATATTTCCACTTGGTGGGCAAATACACAGAGAAAACCAATACAATCCAAACACAATAAATTTTAAAGAAATAGTCTACGTTAAATTGGAATTTATGTGATAAGTAGAACATAGAATTGTTGAGTACTGCATGTCCATGCACACAGGATAGGCTGACATGGTTCCTGGCCCTGGAACAGAGCCAGCAGTGGGTGTGTCTCCGTGCGTGTTCATCATTCTCTCCCTTCTGTTTCCTTTGGATTTCAACTGCTGGGTTTTTTTTTTTTCACTAGTTTCTAATTCTTTTAAAAATTATTGTCTGTTGTGAAATAGCTAACTGGAACTTTTCATTTTTTGTTGTATTAGAGATTGAGGCCAGGGCCTCTACCATGCTAGATAAGCACACTACTGCTAGGCTATGTCCAGAGCCCATTTTTAAAGTTTCTTAAAGCAGGACCTTCACTAATCAATTTGATGTTTTTATTTTTGAAAATCAGCAATCATTCTCAATTTCTTCTAAGCAACACCGTACTTTCCTAAGCGTTCTGATATGTTTCCTTTTATTCAAACTTCATTTGTAGTGAATATTTCACTAAACTCAAATGTGAAGAGGCTAAAGTGATGGTTTGGTGGTTACAAGCACACACTGCTCTTCCATAGGACCCAAGTTCAGTACCCAGGTCATGTCAGATGACTCACAACCACCTGCCACTCCAGCTCCAGGAGTCTTCTGAGATAAATTGTCACCTGCAGATACACCCACGTATACACATACACACACATTTGAAAATACAAAATTTTTAAAACTCAAGTAGAAAAAACCTAATCCTGTGACTGGCTTATTAGAAATACCACTAATTTGTAAATGTTCAGGAGTTTTCAGATAACTTGTTAAAACATGATTTTTCTGGTATCAGTTCTTTCAGATATATTAAGGTGAATTTTATGACTAGAATATCTTGATGAATGGCCAATGTATTGAAAATGGTATGTATTTGGCATAATTAGGAGTACTGGTCTCTAACTATCCACTGAATCAAGTTAAGTGATAGTGTTGATCAACTCATGAACACTTACATAAAGAAAGATGGATCTCACTCTGTATCCTTGGCTGGCCTGAACTTACTATGTAGACCAAGCTGGCTTTCAGTTCATCCATATCCACCTGCCTCTTGGTCCCACGTGCTGGGGTTACAGCCATGTGATAGCATGCCTGGCTTCTGTAAGTTCCATTTGTTTACTTTATAGATAGATGTGAAAGGATTGCTGAGCTGTTCAGCTAACAGGCTGCATTTCTGCAGGTCTTCTTTTCAGCTCCATGAAGTTTTGTGATAGCTGCTTTCCAGTTCTGTCATTAAGTACGTTCACACTTGAAGATGTGATGCCCTCTTGACTCACTGACATTTTATCATCATATAAGGTCTGTCTTTATCCTTGATAGTATTCCTTATTTCAAATACATTTCTGGTATTGACATAGTCGCTTAAGTTTAACATTTCTGTATCTTTCCTAACCTCCCAGTTTAAGCTCCCTACATAAAGTTTCTAGTGGACATTGGTACATTTTACTCTTTATACAGCCTGAGAGTGCATGCTTTTTCACACTGCTGAGAACCGAATCTGGAGCTTTCTATATATTAGGGCAGCACTACATCACTGAGCTGCATCCCAACCCTCTGCTTTGAACGAGTACCATACTCCTGCTTCATCCTAACCCTAAGGCATCCTAGGCAACTCCACAGTGCACAAGGACATAAACCTTAGGAAGGTTCCAGTGCTGAGTCTCACCTTACAGCTAGAAGATGTAAGAAACATCCTCTAGAAAAGCCAAAGACATCTTTGAAAGGTCTCCAAACTCCTCGCTTCCCTTCTTTTCCTAACTGCCACTGAATTTAAACAAAATCCCTTTAGACAGAACATTTTCTAGTCCAACATCTTTAATTTTGGCCACTGTTTGTTTAAATACTCCCCATTCCCAAGAAAACCACACAATCAAATAGCATCCTTCCAGAAGAATGACTTCCTCGTGCAAGGAAATTCTCACTTAAAAGAAGATTCTAATTTCTTAAAGATTTATTTTTAGTCTGTGTACATAGGTGCTTTTCTGCACCTATGTTTATATATCACATGTCTGCAGTACCCACAGAGACCAGAAGAGGGCATCGGATCCCCTGGAACTGGAGCTACAGACATTTGTTAGCTACCACGTGCATGCCAGGAATCGAACCCAAGTCCTCTGTGAGAGCAACACATGCTCTTAAATGCTGAGTACTCTGCAGCCCACTCACAGAGTCACAAAAAATAATGTAGATTTTTTTTTTATCAAATAGCGAAAAGGCAGCAAAAATCCACACGCTATATGACAGCTAGTTATTTCATGTTTAGTGGCCAGGTGCCCTCACCTCAAGTTCTCCAAAGCTGTTAATGCCATGGTAACAATACAATGGTAGGCTACAATTACCATGTGAACAAGTGTCATATGCTTGCCCCTCTGTCACTCACAGAAGAGCCATGGGGGGAACAATCTCCAGTACAAGTAAAATAGAAGTCATATCTATCAGTTACTTTCCTAGTGGTTATAACAAGTCACCTGGCAGAAGCAACTTCAGGACTGAAGAGTTCATTTAGGTACCTGGTCTGGAGGTGGGGAGGGCAGGGAATCATGGAGAAGTCCAGCAGTTCAAAACTTAGAGAACTCGGGCAGGAGGCATATCATAACCCTCAATGCCCACCACGAGTGCCCCAAGTCCTCTAACCAGACCCCACTCCCCAACTTTCCATAACCTTTCTGTAGAGCATCATCACCTCTGGAGACCAAGCATTCAAACACATAAGCCTGTGAGGTACAATTCAGTCACTGTCATGGGAAAGGCAACAATCTCTATTCAAAACCGAAGCCATGGCCTCTTAAGTGCAGCACTGGAGTCAGAGTCATGATTGAAAGCCTTCTGCCTAGTCTGACTGCTCTCTTGTTCTCAGCCCATATATCAGGAAGCACCTTCCAACTACAGGCCCGGGAATGATGACAAAAGGATTTATGAATAATACATCATTGGTCCTTTGCAGAGGGTATAATGCATGCTGGAGGGCCAGCATCCTGCAGGCATCTTGCTATGTCAGATATCCTACCCAGCAACAGATAAGAACGCTTCTCAACAGAGATGTGACTCCAGAAAACCTACAGATCAAAGCAGAAATATTCCTTCCCATTGCCCAGATCCTGGTTCTCTTGTTCCATGGCTAACTACCTCCAGTTAGTGTCATGTATGGCATGAGGGAAAATAAGTTTTAAAAAACCACATATTCTGTCTGTGTCAAGTCCAAGCTTCCCCATGCAGAAACTGAGACTTCAGGCAGCTGAGCCATCTTAAAGTGGAAAGGTCCACCTAGCTCTCTGTCAGCTCCCAAAGGGTACGGTTGACTACCATTCTTACAGAACTCCCACTGCTTTAAACGCAGCTGTTCAGATAGACCTGGCAAGTCTTCTGACAATGACTGGTAGCCACAATGTTCTCTACTTCTGCAGTCTAGATCTACCCTCTGTAGACTGTGTCTCACGTGTCTGTTTTGGGGCAGCAGGTTCCACATGTACATATAACTTCAGCCCACAATTAGTTTTGCTGTCAATATAGCAAGGAAGACAACCTTGATGTTTTGGAGAAAGTAAGACCAGAACTCTAATGGCTAAAAAATGGTGAGAAAGTGATTAGCATGTACCATGTGGAGACTGGGGCTACCAATGGACATGAAGACAGTCACAGCCATTGAATGAGTTGACAGCCTGTGGAGGAGTCAAGCACACCTCCAGGTCATGATAATGTCACACAAAAAGGTCACAGCAATGCTCAGGAGTCCTAGAGGAAGGACTGGCCAAGTCTGTGATCCTGATGTTAGGATGAGCTGGTGATCCTTAACAAGGTCACCCTGGCCTGGCAACAGGCTGTGTATAAGAGGGAGAAAAAGCAGCAGGCACACAGCCAAGCAGAAATGAAGCCGTGTGGTCAAAGAGAACAACCACTTGACACAGCTGCCACATGGGCAGGTGGCAAACTGTCACCATCCAGGCCAGTGAAGATACACAGGGAGAGTGAGCCTAGGGAAGGCATCGCGGGCTGGGCTGTATGATTTCATCTGTGTGATTCTTAGGGGGTCGTAGAGAGCTCAAGAGGAGTGAGAGCAGGAGGGAATGAAAGATCAAGTTCATTGGCCTACAGGACTGACCAGCACAGAAGAACTGAAGAGGCAGGTGGACAAAAGCCAGAAACCAATAAAAAAGACCCCAGGAATTGGAGAATTGGGAGAATATGGGCCCTGGCCATGAAACAGACTTTGTTTGAGGTAGTAAAAGGCTTCCGAAGCTAACCTAGGGTCAGAAGCAACCTTGCTTCCTGGAGTTCATGACCCAAAATGGAGTTCACTTTATTTGTCCCCATTGGAGGTCCACGGATCAGTTTCATAGGACTATGCATGTTCTGGGTAGCCAGAGCAGAGGGTGCCAACAATAGTTAGTGCCCCAGGCCCTCCTAGATTCTTCCCTATAGCCCTAGATAGATAATTCTGACTCCTCTGTCTTTCTTTCCTTCAGTCACTGGCCACTTAACTTTATGACAAGAGTCATGACAAAGGAAGGAAGGAGCCATCAGGGTACTACAGAGAAGGCTCAGTGAACAGAGTGATCACCATACAACCTAAGGATCTGAGTTCAAATCTCCGTAACTCATGTGAAGCCAAGCTTGCTAGTACACATCTACAATCCTACTCCTATGGTGAGACAGGAGGCAGATACAGGAGAATCCCTGGAAGCCCACAGACCAGCTAGCTTGGGGGCTGTGGTAAAGCCTGAGATAACAGAGACCATTTCAAACAAGGTAGAAGGTGAGGACCAACAGCCAAGGTTGTTCTCCAACCTCCACATTGTATACACATGTCTGTGCACACACACATACACATCCCCAAGTAACCAGGGCATGCATGACTAAATTCTCAGGAAGATAACCTGAGCTCAGTATTGCACATCTCAGGGCTCTGAGAGATGCCAGAGGCAAAAACAGTCCTTAACATAGGAGGCTAACAGTATGTAAGAAGTTGCTGGTAGAGGGACTACTGATAGTGTCAAGTTCTGCAGTGATGCATACAGCTGATGGTCTGGTATTGCTAGTTACTGGGCCCCATCCAAGTGGTCACCCTTCTGGTGGTTACCTTGGAAACCAAATTCCCATCCTCATCTTCACAAAGCAGCAGCCCAGGAAAAGTTCTTCATACTGCTATGCTCAATCAGTGTAAGAGAACCGTCCTTCAGAATTTAAGCGAGTGAGCTGGCCTTGGGACCCCAGTGAAATACACTTTCAAATGCTCTCCTCTCTGTCTTCTGGAACCACCCATGCTCAGAGACAAGGGCAGAATCAGCTAGAGGAGGACCAAAGAATGGTAGAGAGAAGAGGGTCGTCAGAGACCCTTAGACCTTCTGTCTCTCTTTGCAATCCAAAGAGAGCCCCACATATGTGTCCACAGTGGTCAGATGCGGACATTGTCCCCCAGCAGGCTGCTGGCCAATGGCACTATTTTATGTCATCTTGAGTGGCAGCCCAGTGATGAGATTAAGAGTTGGGTGGTCTTGGCTTTAGACTCCCTCTGTCTCTAGCTCTCTTCCTCAGTTCTACACCTTGCTAGCTATCCTACCCCCTCCTCCTTCTCACACTTCAGTCCTCTCCTCTCCATCAGTCACCATCTGGAGACCTTTAAATATTTACTTCATCATCAGCTTTCATACTGCCTTTATCAAGTTATAAAAGTTGAAATATTTCAATATTTCAATACGTGCATGCATGCAGGTGTGTGTGTGTGTGTGTGTGTGTGTGTGTGTGTGTGTGTGTGTGAATGATGTTGGGTCTCTTCTTCTCAAGTCTGTCTTGAGAATTAAATGATGTAAGATGACCCAGCCCACTGTGGGCAGCACCATTCCTCAAGCAGGTGGCTCTGGGCTATATAAAAAGGCTGGCTAAGCCTGCGCTCCTGAGCAAGCCAGAGAGTGAGTCCCTCTGTAGCCCTAGTTCTCTGCTTTGAGTTCCTGACCTGACTTCTTCCCTGTGTGATGAATTGTGACCTGGAAGTATAAGATTCAATACATTGTTTCTTTCTCAAGATGCTTTTTGTCATTTTTTTTTAAAAAAATCATAGCATCAGGATAAAATAGGAACGTGGCACCTCCAGAAATAGACCCAAGGCTCTGTGTACAGCACATGGTCAGCCTTTCTCAGGTACGGTGCTCAAGGTTTGGGGAGTAAACTCTTTACCATCTGTCTGGCTCCCTGTATGACAAGAGGATTGGCTCAGCTCAGAGCTTTCTGGGCCTTGTGGGCCCTCAGCAAGGCACCATCCCTCCCCGGGAGACAGAGCCTTTGTTTCTTGGGGTCAATAGCTCTTGACATGGAAGGGCTCTCCTTCCCTGCTCTGGACAGTTTAGGAGAAAGAAGTGTCTGTTGTGTCTTGAAGAGAAGATAAGGATCATTAGCGGGGTCAAGAGGGAACAATCTGACATCAATCATGTCACCTAGCAGAGATGGTGAGACTCGGGGGTGCACCTACCCCATGCCGGGAGGCGGGCAGGGCTCCCCCCTTTTAGCGCCATTCAAGAGGGGAGCAAGCATTCATCCAGAGCAAGTATTGTTTCACGCAAACAAAATGGAGCCAGAGAAAAGATCCAGTTTTAAAAGCTCAGCTCTAAGGACTATTTATTCACTAGCCAATGGGGGCGGGGGGGAGAACTAAAGAACCATAGGAAAAGAATATACTTTTTTGTTTCTACAATGATATACAGCAAAGCTAAATGGTGCTTTGTCCTGCAACAAAGTCACACCTGACCGCAGATTGAGATATCGAAGATAATGAGCTGTCTATGTGTGGAGCCCAAGTTTGGGTTACTCCCTTCTGGGCTGAGGGTTCGGCATAGCCACAGTGAGCAGAGACAACACTGTGGCCCAAGCTCTCCCCCACCCTAACAGCTGCATGAGCCCAGCACACTTGCAAAGTTCACAGGGGCACAACATGGGTACAGTTTCAAAATCTAACTGGCTTCAGTCCACTAACAAAAACTTCTACCCAAAATGTGTCTTACCTTTGTATCCTACCTTTGTGCAGGTACAAAGATGGAGCTGAGACTGTGGAAATGGTCAACCAATGACTGCCCAACTTGAGACCCATCCCATAGGCAAGAACCAGTCCTTAATGCTATTAATGATACGCTGCTATGCTTACAGAGAGGAGCCTAGCAGAACTGTCTTCTGAGAAGCATCATCCAGCAGCTGATGGAAAAAAATGCAGAGGCCCACAGCCAAACATTAGGGAACTTAGGGAGACTTGTGGAAGAGTTGGGGGGAGAATTGATGGCGTTGGAGTGGTTAAGAACACCACAAGAAGACCTATAGAGATAATTAACTTGGGTGCATGGGGCCTCACAGAGACTAAATCACCAGCCAAAGACCATGCATGAACTAGATCTAGACCCCCTACATATTTGTAGCAGATGGTCATCCTTATCTTTTTGTGGGACCCTTATAATTGGAGGGGAGACTCTCTCTGACTGCTGCCTGCCTTTGAATCCCTTCCCCATAGCTGGGCTGCCTTGTCTAGCCTCAGTGGAAGAGGATGTTCTTAGTCCTGATGCTACTTGATGCACCAGGGTGGTTTGGTACCCATGGTGGGGCTTCCCCTTCTCTGAGGAGCAGGGAGGGTATAGTGGGAAAAGGGGGTGTGAGCGTGGGACTGGGAAGAGAAGAGGGAGGGGGCTGTGCTCGGGATATAAAGTGAGCGAATGAATTAATGATTGAATGGGGAAAATCTGGTTGACTTCAATTACAGAAAAGACAAAAGAGAGCCTAGAGTTAGATTGAGTGTATCCTACCCTGTCCAAACTCCCTGATGACACATAACCACTAAGAACCAGAAGTATAGAGTGTGCTATAAAAAGATGACAGGATGCAGCACTGAGCCACGGGCCAGGGGTTCCTTGCAGGAGAAGAAGCTTTGCATTTTTGTCTAAGGGCGCCAGAGTGACTCTAGGATCACCTAGAGTCTAAAACATCTATGATGTCTTAGTTTCAAAAGAAGCAGAAGGACCGCAGAATGACAACATGTACGCAGGAGAGCAGCAGCAGTGCTCCCGGAGATACACCAGCTGTGCTCTCAAGAGCATGGCCTTTCTATGATCACAGCCTGACCTCATTGCTGCTTTTAGAAAAATCTCTTGAGTCTCCAGTTTTACATCTCCAAACAGTTGTACTGGCACACTATACTTTTAGAATGCCTGATAGTAAATGTCAGGCTCTATTGGCATATCAAGGCTACAGAGCACATGGGCCCCTTGCTCTGCTCATGGGATGTGACATGGGGGAAATGCATTGGAAAGCACTTCGATAGTTTCTGACAAGCAGAAATAGACACCAACCCTTGGGCCAGGCAGTTCCATTCTTTGGCTGTTCCAAGGGAAAAATGAAAACGTACACACATAAAACTATTTCACGCAGATTCACAGTTGCATTACTCACAATAGCTGAAGTCTCCTGGAAGTCGTCCAGCATCTGTCAGTTGGTGAGCAGGTAAACAAGCTGTGGGACATTCGTACAAGCAGAGCTAATTGGCAATACAAACACTCAGACACATGCCACAACATGGAAGGGTTTCAAGTCACACTCAGTGAAGGAAGCCAGCCGGCAGGAGTATGGATTGTACAACTGCGTTTATACAAAGTTTTGGAAAAGACAAATATGATCTTTAAGGACAGAAAGCAGATCAGAGCTTGTTTGGGCTCAGGAGGGGAGAGGTTGCAAAGAAGACGCGTGAAAGAACTTGATGGGAAATGGTTTTTGTCTTGCTTGTCAAGGTGCATGCAGTTGTCAAAAGCCATCCAACTGTGCGTTTAAAACGTGTCAGTCTTCTTGCATGTAAATTATTCTTCGTAAAGTTAATGAGGGAAGAGAAGGTTGATCCTAGAGTCTATAATTCAGCTCAAGTCCTAATTCTTCAGAGACTCAAATACTTTAAGTAACCACTTCTAAACCACACCAGACATAAGGGGTTGTGAGAGTCTACAAAGTGGTCGCTACAAACTTCCAGACATAAAGCTGCATGTGCATCACTACTGTGTAAACATTGAGAAATGTGCAGGAGACATGGCCTAGATGGAGAGGCAGGACTGCACATTCAGACCTCAAGCTGCATGTCATGGAAGAAGAGTCATACGGAGCACCTTCCAGGGGGAGCACCTTCCAGGGGGAGCACCTTCCAGGGGGAGCACCTTCCAGGGGGAGCACCTTCCAGGGGGAGCACCTTCCAGGGGGAGCTCTGTCAACAGCTGAAAACTGTCACTGAGAAAATGAAGAAAGGGTGGTGGTGCCATTTTTTGCTCACTGCCAAGTGCTAGGCATGCAAAGATGAACCCACCGTAGTCCTTGTGAAGAGATGAATCTAACAAGATAGCCCAAAAAGATACACAGTGGATTCCAGAAAATGCTGACACACCCTCAGCAGGGACTTCTGGTGGCCCTTCTAGGAGCAGGAGAGACTCAGACAGATGTGTGGAAGTGAATCTGTTTCTAGAGTCAGTGGAGACAGGAGTGGCTCTCCTACTGCTCACTAAAGAGAGTCAGCCTGGGGTGGCAGGGCAGCAGTGACTCCTCTGGGTCCGCCACAGATGTCCCCTGGAAGTCATCAGTCATGTGCATCGCAGGCCAGCGGAGTTACACTTTCTGATACTCACTCAACCACCATGAAGTCTATTATGTGCCCTGCTCTGTGTGAGGGTCCAGGTTCACTGAGTGTGGCTGGTGCCCTTTCCCAGAGATGTCAATTTGTCAGCAGGTCAAAGAATTCCCATGGCCCTCTTCCCAGCTCCTCAGCTGGCTTCGAAGACCCAGCTGACCAGGACTTCCTTCCCCCACCAGGGTGTGTGCCTCAGGAGTACAGGCTCCAAGCTGGCATCTGATTCATCCAAGTGGGAACCATGGGGATCCCCAGGGGGAGGGGCAGCAGCAAGGAGGATTGTCAAGGAACAGGAGAGAGCCAATGTTGACTGTTAAAAGGCTGTCAAGGCTGCTGAGAAATCATAACTGAATTAAAGTATCCGTTTTGCAAACATGTGAAAGGCAGGTGTGATGGTGTGTTCTTCTAACCCCAGCATTGGGGTAGGAGGAGACTGGCGGATGGGGAGGGGGGATGCTTTCTGGTCAGCTAGCCTAGTCTACTTAGCGAACTTTATCCCAAAGACTCTGTCCGTCCACCTCTCTCTCTCTCTCTCTCTCTCTCTCTCTCTCTCTCTCTCTCTCTCTCTCTCTCACTCACACACACACACAATCTGGCCCTTTGGGAAGCATTCATCTTGCTTTCAGGTTCTCTGCCCCTCAGCTCCTTCTCAGTGGCTTCACCATCAACTTGCAAGGTTGTGAGAAGAAAGTGACCATCTGAAAGACAGTGTGTAACCACAGCCCCTAATAGAATTAGATCGGCCCAAGGATCCATGTTCAATGCCACAATACAGCCCCCAAATCACTATGAATGGGGCCAGCTGATCTCTGGTTGAATTATTCCAGGCAAGGAAGTGGGTGGGTGAGAAAAGGAAACTTTAAACACATTTGCAAGAGATGAAATTCTTGTCACTGTCCAGATCGCCCATGGCCAGCAATTTCCATTACTTCCAAGAACAGAAAAATCATGGAAGTAGAAACAAAATGCAGGCATGGGCTACCTAGGTGTGGGACTCTGCTCCCTGTAAACTATCATCTCAGATGCAAAACTGGGAGGATGAACAGGGCACACAGTTTCAGTCCAGGAAAGAGAGCTGCAGAGAAGGGACCCTTTGTTGCTCCTGGGGGAGGGGGGCTTACTTTCAATTTTCCCCTCCTTCTGTGGACCAGAGCCATGAGCATGGAAAATTCCCTTGGCAATCTTTGTGGTTGAAGACAGGGTCCAGATGTCACCACACCCCCTAGGGTGCTGTTGCCCTTTCCTGTGTCTCCACATGGTCCCAGGAAGAGACATGAATACCTGTCATTATAGCACACTTAAGAAGCTGCCTCAAACACCAACTGCCGATAAAGGTACCATTAGGCCAAATTCAGGCACCCAAACTGTTGCTTCGCTTTGCAAGAAAGCTGAGATCTGTTTTGCTTCTCTTAGTCCGAAAATTACAACAAACTTCAGTCTCATGGTCTCATCAAGGCCTAAGATGACTAGGTATTTGGCCTCCTTGCACTAGTTGATAGATGTTTCTAGAGGATATTTAAGCACAGTCAGCCGTAAATCACCTTCCATGTGCATGAATTAAAATAGAACTCTAAGGGTGATTCTTCTCTTGGCCAGTCTATCACGTGGCAAGAGAGGGTCATAGGAGGGACACGCATATCCCACTTCAGAATCCCAAATACACTGTAACAGTTTAGTTCCCGTGTTTTAGGACACATGTTACAGGAACTAGATGCATGGACAACCAAAAGCTAAAGGAAACCAGGAACCAAAGCTGGAGCTGGGGCATTGAGAGGCAAGATGGACAGTTCCTGGCAAGAGCCCCTGTGGCGGTGGGCAGGCCACAACCAGGAGGGGACAGGGCACTTGCCTTGTGCTCCCTTAGTTTTCCCACACTTGAATGTGTACGGGAAACCCTCAGGGGGTCTGTCAAGTGTAGATTTGGGTTTAGTAGACTTCAGAGGGGTTTGCACTTCTGTTGGGCGTACAGGTGGTCACTGCAGGGCTAGTGCATGGTCTACAGATAAGAGTCAGAGAACCCCTGGCCTTAGGGTGCTGATGAAAATAAGTGGAAGAGATCTGCTAGGCAGTGAGAGGTAGAAGTCTATACCAAGGGTGGCTCTCACACATGCCTTGAGTCTTGCCTTCTTTGTCTGCTCCAAGAAGCTCATTTCCCGTCATCAGAGACAAGTAAATCTTCAAAGATAACACACATGGAATGTAAGCTGGTCAGCCAGAAAGACTGTAAAAGTACCACCATGCTTGAGCCAAAACTCATCTCCATGAGTTTCGACTAAGAGTCAGGAAATGTACTACCCTGTTGGGGATATATTTTAGCACCTTTTCAGGTGGGAGTAAGACCCAATGGGAGTGGCCTCTTATGACATGTAGTGCACTTAAAACACAAATCAACCTACAGAAAACACAAGTGATGGCTGTCTAGAAAGAACAGTCAGCAGATGTCTTCCCATTCCTGACAGCCTCCTCAGAGTAGACAGGAGCACCTGGATGGCTTTGATGGTACCTGAGAGTTTTATGGTTCACCCTATCTTCCAAACTATACCTAACTCTTCATGAGCCAGAACAGTTTGCTGACATCCTGAATTCAGGACACGTTGTCTGCCGTGGGTCATTTTCAGATTATACTAGAATCTTTGGAGTGACTTGCCTCTCAACACAGGGGCTCCAATATGAATCTTCCCATGCTACCCCACTAAGACCTAGCTCTGCCAATCTGAAGGAAGGTAGAGGACCTGTATTTCATGGGAAGAGAGATTCCATCTCTCTTCCTGTGTCTGGGCCCACCCATCTGTTTCTAGGACGTGAGTGGCTCAGAAAAGACTTCATGGTGGCCTCGGGCTACCATTTTTACCTCAGATGACTCATGCATTGGCAATTGGACAGGCATTCTACAGTGTTCTATGAATCTGAAATGCTGATTTTGGAACAGAATCAACTCCATCCAAGCCAACAGACATAAATGCTCTACGATGAAAAAGATAAAAGAGAAAGCCTTGCTCCCTGAGAGTTTACAAACAAGTGTGAACAGCACACAGCATGCCATAGTCCTAGGGTTTAGTGACCACAGAAGGACAACAGGGTCTGAACCAGATGTCAGGGCAGAGTTCACGGCCAGCTTCTCATTCTCTCCTCTATCCCTGGTCTCATCTGTCAAGGATCCCCACACCCAGCCCCTGTTGCCAACACACCCTGCTGCACCACACCTCTGCTCTACCATCTCCCCATTGCAATGTTCTCCTCCCAGGTCGCTCAGCTTCTTCTCTTGTCCCTACAAGGCTCGAGGTCTTCAGGTCCTTACCAAATACCTCCCCCTCTAACAGCCCTGTTTCAAATCTCAGATGCTCACTCCTTAGAAGCACTTGCTTACTCGGACCATTTTGATGGTCACCACTCTTCTACCATTTATCTCATTTCTTACTGCACACACACACACAAACACACACACACACACACACACACACACACACACACAGAGTGGGGCTTTTATCTACTCAGTGCACAGCTCTGACTCCAGGGCCATAACCAGTGGCTGGCATTTAATAGGCATGAATTAATTGCTGAAGTGGATGAAGAGTCGCCCCACCCCCTTCCCTTCCCTTATCAATGGGGTCTTCAGTCTGCCTCCATTCCCTTCTTTTTATTTCTGGAGACTGGAAGTAATTTCCAGGATCTTTAAGGCAGACCAAGTGTCTGACAACTCTACCTGATTAATTACATAAGACTTCAATGAAGATTCTGACATAGAAAATATCCTCTTGCACCAGTTAGGAATTCAGGGAAGGCTAATGGGTTCATTCTCACCCTCAACTAAATTAACTCACCTTAGTTAATTTATTCAACTTAGTTAACGTAGTTAATTCCATAGTGGAGGTAATGTAGGACTTGTTCCAGTAGACAGGTGACAAATACCCTTTAAGATGTCAGTCATCACATAAAATACCTTTGTCTTTGTCACTTTGTATAAAAAGTGTGTTTAACCTATTTCCAACATGAACGTTCACATTTAATTAACTGGAGAAGTGAGCATCAAACTTTCATCACGTATATCCTACATTTATCTTGCCTTAAGGCGCTCTTGCAAATGAGCCAGGGCTAGAAATGGTAGCCTGGCATCTGTCCGTGGTACCAATGGGACCCTATCCCAGTCCCCTTCCTATCCTCATATTCAGATCCTTGTGAAAGCCCTGTGTTAAATCTTAGTCTGGTTGAGAGGACGCATTAAAGAAAGAGTGGGGAAAGGAAAGGAGATGCTGTATTGTTAGGGAGAAAGAAAACAGGGAAAGACAAGCAGAGCCCTGCCTCTTCACACCCTTCGCTTCCACCACTTCCCACCCCCCCCACACTCCATCTAGAAGGATCTATGCTGAGCTCCTCCCTTCCTTAGCATTGTCTTCCCCCTATCCTGCTGTTCCAGGGAGTTCTGGTTCTCCTGAAGAGCTGGACCCCAAGGAAGCCTTCCAAGGCATAGATTATAGCTGACTGCTGAAATTCCTGAGGCAATTAACTGAGAAAAACAGGACCAGAGAACAGCCAGGGCTTTCTGCTGCTCCCTGTTCCATCAGAGCTCTTGTCTCCTTTGTGAAAGGAAAAATGCTGAGGAAATTTTAGGTGCATTTCCACCATGAGCTACAGAGTGCGGGTGTGTGCAGGTGGGGGTGCTCTACAAATGCACACAAGAATGCCCTGCACACCCAGCCTGGCCCACAGCCAGCTGAAGGACCGGCTTGAGATTCTGTCTAAAGGAGTATGAACAGTAGCTGGGAACAGGGCAGAAAGACCGAAAGCCCTACCTGGAGACAAATGCAGAAGGAGAAACAGGGACCAACCTTGTTAGGGTGAGGAACCTTAATTTAAGAGCAATTGCTTATTCCTGCTTCTTTATCCATGGTGCTCATTGTCTGTCACCAATGGGGTCCATCTGTCCTCCTGTGCCTGTTTGCCACAAGACAGGAACCAAAAGCCAAATACTCTTCACTGACTACAATTTGTTGAAGTCAGAATATCAGGTCAACAGTTAGCAAGATGACTAAAGCTGTCGGTTTATGTTTTCAGAGTCTGATAAAAACTGTAAACCCCCAGAATAAAGCCAGAAGTTGCAATTCAGGAGCAGCAAGATGGCTGTATTGGTCAAGAAGGTTCCATGCAAACATCGGGACCTGAGTCCAATCCCCAGCACTCACAGAAAAGAGCCAGGTACGGGGACCTGCATTCACAGACTTAAAACCTCATGATGGAGAGACAGAAATACATTGCCGGGGATCATTAGACAACCAACATGGCTGGATCGGTGAGGTGCGGGTTCAGTGAGAGACTATATCAAAGAACAAAGCAGGCACTGCCAGAGAAGGGCACAAAAGGTTGTCGTGTGGTCTCCACCCACATATACACATAGGAATCACACACACACATGAATATTCTCACACAAACATATACACACAAACAACATTTTAATACTGCAAATAAAAGTAAAAGATCCTTTGATGATCTACAATACATTCCCTTAGTGATAACGTCCTTAAAGTCACAGAACAGTGGTTCTCAAGCTTGCTAGTGCTGAAGCCCTTTAATACAGTTTCTCAGTTGTGATGACGCCCCACCATAAAATTATTTTTGTTGGTACTTCATGACTATACTTTTGCTAGTGTTATGAATCATAACGTAAATCTGTGTTTTTCAATGGTCTTACAACTAAGACCCTGTGAAAGGGTCATTATACCTCAAAGGGGTCTCCATCCACAGGTTGAGAAACACAGCAACAGAGTGTTGTAGCTGCAGCCTCCCTGGGCAGAGGAACTAAACCGAGCACCCATTCCTTCTTCCGGGCAGACATTTAAGCTCCTCCCCCTTTTACTTGGGAAACCCTTGACAGACACAAAGCCAGGACATCTCCCTGCATGCGTGTTACGTTTTTCCATTACAGAATTGAATTAATTTTCATCCTAAGTTCTAACACGCCAGTGACCAGCTGCTTAGACACAGCAACTGAGAATCAGTTCTCAGCCCGCAGTCAGCATGGGACAGCCTCAGGGCACCAGAGAGCAGGGCGAAGCAGGCAGAAGGCTATCTGCTGAGCCCCAGAGACAAATTGTCTCCCTCCAGGGCCTTTGTGGTGCCCCGAGTGGAAAGCTGGCCGGAAGCAGGAAGCACGTGTGTTTAAACCCACTTTACAGAATGAACCAGTTTCTCTTTACTGGCTACGAGGTTCTTTATAGTGAAGATGGACAGGATGGTTTCATTGGCTCGCTCTGTCTAGGTCTGGATAACTAGGTTTTAAGAATGGTTAATTTGTTCCTGGCCCAGCCCACTGCAGCTACAACTGGGGAAGAGCTGTGTAGGAAGTGGGCTTGGGAAGAGAAAGCCTCAGCTTAGGGAAAACACCGGACGGACCGACAGACGTTGGAGCTCCAGCGCCAGCCTCCCCGGCAGGAACTCGCACAAGAAGGCACAACAGGAGGCAGCAGCCCATCATTTTATACATATAATAACTTTTTGAAATTAAATACAATTACATCATTCCCCTCTTCTCTTCCTCCCTTCCAATCTCTCTTGTGGAGCTCTCGCTCTTAAACTTGTGGCCTTGTTTTCTTTCATTGTTGTTGTTGTTGTTGTTTTTGTGTGTGTGTGTATGCATGTTTGTGTACATAAATGCACCCAGTCTATAGAGAGTCATCATATACACATGATCTCAGGGATGACCATTTGGTATTGGAGGTGGGGGGGGGTGGCAATCCATTTTATACACTAGCATGTCTGTTCCTGTGATCATAGACATTGCCTCCTGATAGAGAAACCTTCAACAAGTAAAGAACTATAGATAACATGCACACTAAACATAGTACAGTTCCCAGGATTATATATTTGTAAGGCTTCTGACAATTTAATGACAGCATTAGATATAGTTCTGAGTGTGAAAACTTATATCTAGAATCGTGATGGTCAAAGGTAAGGTAGGAGAACTACTCAAATTTGAACCAGCCTGAGGTACACATAAACACGGGTGTGAGGATCATGGATTGATATCCATTAAATATATTCCAAAACTGATATACTCCGCAATGGCTTTTGATGATCACTGTATATTCCCTAGCATGCTATAAATATAAATGCAAGCCTACACGCACCCAAAGTCTCCAAAGCCTGGAAGCTCATGACAACACCAAAATAAACAGCTATAAATTTCAATACTACGGAATCCAGTTGGACAAACTGATCCCTGGACAGAAGGCCAGAGCCGCAGCTCAACCCAGAGACTGAGGTTTATATAGTCGTGTGGTATAAATGGCTAAGCCATTCAATGTCCTCAAACAAAATTGTTGCAGAAAATCTTAATCCCAATTCAGGGTTTCTAACCCTCACCCCTTTACCATTCAGTTCCTGAAAAAAGACACACACAACCTTTATGTTTACAATAAGTCTTAAACAGCACAAGAGCTGAGCAGATATCTACCCTCTACGTGGTTAGAATCTACTTTCCTACCAATAATCCCGAGTTAGTGCTATGTTTCATCTGGGTTTCTCTTAACTCCAGTTGGCCAGCCCTCAGGGCCATGCTCTTTTGAACCCACCTAATCCATAACGGTTTCTCCTTCTTCCAGCTTTCCTCCCTCTCCCACTCATGGTTCACCTCCGACCCTCAAGCCTAGGAGCCCTAAGCCCCACCTTGGTCTCGTCTACCCAGCTATTGGCTGTCAGCACACTTATCCACCAATCAAGAATAATTTGGGGCCAAGGTCACACAGTATCACTTGGGTCTGCATGTAGACTCCAGGTCTTGGGGGCCTGCACTTAGCATTATAATACCAAGAAGACCAAACCTCAACAATTCACCTTTTTTAGTCCAATAAAAGAAGCCACCGTTAGGTAAGCCATACAAATAGGGCCCTGAGGGCTGGCCAATGGGAGTAAAGAACAGCCTAGATAAAACATAGTAATAATTTGGAGTCATTGATTAAAAAAAAAAAAAGTAGATTCTAATAGAATAGAGGGTAAGTATCTGCCAAGCTCTGGTGCTGATTAGGGTTTTTTGGAAATATAAAGGTTGTGTGTATCTTTTATCTGGGAATGAATGATCATTGGTTGAGTAGAAACCACGGGGTCAGATAAGTCAAGGTAGTATTGAGTGTTCTTGAAAGTGGGACTATTTACGCAGCTCATTCTCACTTCTGAAAATATAGCCCATAACACTCACAATATCACACAGTGAAGACTTACAGAATGGCCACTGAATAGAGCACTATAGGAAAAGAGGACCATGGACAAGAGAGGCCACAGGGGTGGGGGAGTCCAAAAGAATTCAGGTGCTGATTACTAAGCCTGAACTTCCCAACTGAAGGTGATAAAAGCGTCTACTCTGGTCTTGTACATGTAGTTCAGCTATATTTAGAATCCCCTCTTTGCTATTCCAACTTTAGAGAGGTGGAACCAGAGAGCTCAAGTGCTCTTCTACAGAGCCACAATCACCGAGAGTCCTCAACGGTTGATAGTGGATGGGGCTCTGGTTGGGAGGATAGGCATCAAGCATGGGAGTCAGGAATAACTGAACAGAACTGACACTGCAGAGAGCCTGACTTCAGGTTCACTGCTGTGCCCGCTCACTCCCACTGTGACACCAGCCCCTAGCATATTTCTAGGGTCATACTACCTGCGGCACCACACTACTCACACTGTGACACCAGTCCCCCAGCTGGTTTCTAGGGTCACACTGCCATGCCCCATACACTCTCACTGTGACACCAGCTCCCAACATGTTTCTAGGGTCACACTGCCACGCCCCATACACTCCCACTGTGACACCAGCCCCCAACATGTTTCTAGGGTCACACTGCCAGGCCCCACCCACTCCCACTGCCACACCAGACCCTAGCATGTTTCTATGTTCACTGTTGTGTCCACCCTCTCACACTGTGACACCAGCCCCCCAGCATGTTTCTAGGGTCACACTGCCTGTGGCACCACACTACTCACACTGTGACACCAGCCCCCAGCATGTTTCTAGGGTCACACTGCCACGCCCCACCCACTCCCACTCCCACACCAGCTCCCAGCATGTTTCTAAGCTGAGTGTGTATTTCAGATCATCATTCTTACTCGGTTTTCTCTGATAACTTCTCCTTTCTTTAAAGGCTCCCTCTCTTTTTCTTAATTTAAGATAAATTATGCCCACTTGGTTCAGTAAGAAGAGGAACAGACTGAGGATTATAAAGTAGATTTGTGAATTCAGTAAAGTTTTGAAAACTAAGGCAAAAATCCCCACTCATATTGAAACCTTTAATTTTTTTAATGTAAACTACAGGAAATTTTATAGTTGGCAAAATGGAGTACAGAGCAGATATTAATGGATCACTCTTCAATAAAACTACAACCTAACCCAAGTCTCTCAAAACATACATGTTAATTGGCCTCAGAAAACTACCTGGATATGTATGGGGTTGTGGGTATCATTCAAAGCATTTAAGCTTTAAACGCTTTAGTTTTAAAACAGGGAGGGAGAACAGGAAGGAAAGAAAGAGGGAGAGAGAAGGGGAGGAGAGGAAGGAAAAGAAGAGGGAGGCAAAGAACCTAGCTAATTTAAGTAGAGAAGCTTTATCAGCCTGTGTACTGTCTGGGACAATCCCTCGGTCTCCACTCAGCACGGAGAACTGAGGTGCTTGGAAAACACTCCCGGGGAGGTGAGGAACAACAGCAGGACTGAGAGACAGGCAGACAAAGGCATCAGCACCAGCTCTAACTCCCTTCCGGAACTGACCACTCCAGCGGAGTGGCCCCTGACCCTACACATGGCTCTCACTAGAGCAAATGTTGGATTCTGCCCCCTGGAGCCTCCGAGGGTCCTTTGTTCCTTCACAATGTGTGTCAGGCCCCGAGAAGTGAGCACAGGACACCAAAGCGTCTCAGAGGTCCTTCTGGCTTCCTTTCACTGATGTCTTCCTGGATGTTCTGAAATGTGTGCTGTCACGTCCTGGGCTGAGACCTGAAACCTGCCACTGAGTGCTACATCTTGGAATAGCACTTCTGGATAAGCACAAAGACATGAGTTCAAATCCCCAGCATCCATGTAAAAACTGGGCATGGCCACCCAGGTTCACACATGTACACACAGGCACGTGCACACACACACACACACACACACCACCTATAATACTGAGTGTATTTGAAGCACTGTGCCAGGCTGTGGAAGGAAATGTAAAGATGTCATGTTGCTATCTCTTATTTGAATTGCAAGCACAGTGCTCTTACCCATCGGCTATCTCTCAAGCCCAGGCTATAACTACTTTATAATTTGCCGCTAACTCTATTTCCTGACTATTCAACTCCATAACCCTATGCCCAGCTTTAAGGAACCACATACAGTGGAAGCTCTCCATCCACCTGTCTGCATCCATCCACACCCCTAGGGACCACCTCATATAGACCCTACACTTCCTTATCCTTCCTCCCCTTTCCCTGGACGACCAGCCTTACCAAACTAAGCCCACCACTTATGACCTGCGCCAAGGTCCAAGCTTAGCCGACACCTCCCACCACAGCAAACCTTTCTCCTCCCCAAAGTCTCACAGCCCATGAACTCATCTCACCTAGTTCACCATAGAAGCCCGACGTGCTCCAACAGTCCTGCTATACACCATTCTTTGTATGTGTATTCCTATGTATGCAGGTACCTGGGCTCTGGGGAATGGACTCAGAAGCACTTTATGCCCCCAGAACCCTCTGTGTGCAATTCTTTCTCAATGTATGGTAGGCGCTTTTAAGATGAAAGCCCCACCACATCCTGCCAGAACATTGCATGGTAAAGGCACTGATCAAGGAGACTTCTGGCTTAGCCCAGCTCCCACCCCCACCCTCACGCTGACCTGACTCCATCCTTTGGATCTTCACACTAAGGAACAGATCTTAGAAGGGGGAAAAAAAAAAGGTCAAGAGATTGTTTGCCTTTGATGTATAATTCAATTTGCTTCCTGATTCCTAATTTTCCCCACGGCGTGCTCTGAAGTGGCTAATTGACATGAAATCACTGCCTTTGATCCTGAGCTGGGTGACTCACACTGGGTGAGAGTGCGCTGGGCCTTAATGAGCGCCATGCATCCTACAGCCCCCTTCCCTGAGACAGGGGGCCTGGAGACAAAGAACTTGGCATGCGCAGGTTGCAGGAATGCGGGAAGAGGTCCATGAGGGGTGGTTGACCCTCGCCTCCCACCTCACCCCGATAAGATGGCCTGCCATCAGCAGATTCAGCTAGGACAGGAGAATCTGGTCTGGTGCAGCACTCCTGGCCTCTGAGGAAGGCCAGCAGGATTATTGTCGACTGGAGCTGGAGATCACATTCTGCCTGCTTGATGGTCTGGTGTCTCCCAGGGGTGTGGAAGGTGATAGCTCACAAGGCCCTTGACAGCCTATGAGGAGGCATTTCACCAACGGCCTCCATGGGGACTGGTTCCAGTAATCCGAAATGTGTCAGGGAGGCCAGGGGAGCCCAGTGTTCTCGGGACCTTTCGTGACCACCAAGTAGCAAGACTACAATAGTCCAAGACTAATGGGTTGATGTTTGGAAGAAATGAATGAGTAAGCAGCCTTCATAAAATGAAGATGACAGTATTAGTGAAATGCTGGTGCGGGGCTCCATTGGAATTGAAATTGCTTGGCGTGCCTGAAGCCCTGGGTTCCATCCTTAGCACCGTATACAGTAGGTATGGTGTCTATGCCTATAAGCTCAGCACTGGGGAGCTGGGGGCAGGAAGATCAGTGTTTGAGGCCATCCTAAGCCAGAGAGCACATTTTCTGCTAGCCTGGGCTACATGAGATGGTCTTAAAGGAAAAAACGTAGCAAAATATTTTTAAAAGTATTTTGTGAATGGCACACTCTAGCTTCCTCCCTCCTCCAGAGCCCAGGGTTTTTAAAATTACTTAGTTTTTTTATTAATCAGAATAACACGTTTCTTTTAAGATAATTCCCTGCAGTGTATATCACTTGCTGCGCTCACACCCCACCCCCACCATCACCCCACACTCCTTAAAGCTTTTACCCAGCACTCCCTAGGATACAGTTATTTTCTTACTGTATACTTATTTAAACTATAACACTAATACTTCCCCCTGAAAAAAAATATGCAGGAGAGGCTGGAGAGATGGCTCAGAGGTTAAGGGCACTGACTGCTCTTCTGAAGGCCCTGAGTTCAACTCCCAGCAACCACATGGTGGCTCACAACCATCCCTAATGAGATCCGACTGAAGACAGATCTGAAGACAGTGTACTCATATAAATAATAAATCTTTAAAAAAATATGCAGGAGGTTACATTTAAAAAAATCACAAAATCCCTGAGTTATATTTCTCACCAAGAATAAGCCCCCTGTGACCCCCACCCTACCGAGTGTGAAGCTGTCTCCACTTGCTCAAATGAGACAATGGTCTCACAAACACTAGGAGTGTGGACCAAGGCTTCTGCACCAAGTGCTGCATAGAACACTCTCCAAAGTTCCCTGACTGTGCTTCCCCTTGATGACAGGACGTTCTCTTGAGATCTCAATCCTGGGTCCCTCGACTCCCCTCTGAGCTCCAGACCACCTGGCCTACCTGAGCACAACATTCTCTTTAGTGACAGATCAGGAGAGGGAACAGTCTCGGGCCTCAGTGTCCTATGGTTGGGGACTATTCAAGGACCTCTGAATGGCTGAGAATGCCAGTCAGCTAAGCAGCCCAGTCCTGGTCCCTGAAGAACACCCTGTCTGGGTGCAGCTCAGCCCTAGACAGACTGAGAAAGGCCGCAGGACACTGGTGTGCCTCCGGGCACCAGCTACAGCAAACTCTGGGCTGAGCCTCTGCTGAAGGGTGGGGAGGGCACTGGAGTGAAACACACCAACTACACCCTACCCCACCTATCCCACCCCTGCCCCCTACCCCACCCCTGCAAACCAAAGCACTTTCTGCACTAAACAAGTAAAGAAACAGCCTATGTAAAAGCCACAAACTTTGGAAGAATTTTTGTTGGTTCTAATGAGGTGTTTTTCACATACCATAACATTTATACTTTAAACTATATAATTGTTTCGTTTTGGTATGTTCAGAAAGTTGGCTAACCTCTGCTTCTAACTGTGAATATTTATATCATCCTAACAAAGAAACCCTACACCCACTTCCAATCTTCCAACCAGGCCCCTCCCCAGGCCCCACTCAACTACTTCTTACCTTACAGATTTGTCTGTTCTAGGCAAATCATCTAAGAATGTGTCTGGTTTCCTTCATTTAATTAATATACTGTTTTCAATGCTAGGTCACGTGTCTTTTCAAGGCTGTTGCTTCTACACGGACACACGACGTCATGTCTATCATCCATTCAGCAGCCAATAGGCATTTGAGGCTGGTTCTACATTTTAGCTCAGGTGAATGATGTGACTTCACATACAAACCTCCATGGGGGATGTGTATCTTCAGTTCTCTTTCAATATTACTGGCATGAAGTTCACATAACCCTAGTTTGTTGGGACTTTCTTTTCTCTTACATGTAATTCCAGCTACCCCTTGCCACACATAATTTTCTTTATCTTTGTCTGAGAACATTAAGACTCCAGCATTTCACAAAATAGAAAGGCCCTGAGATCCTCAGGGTCCCCAGCCCCATGAATAATCTGCTGCCAACTAGACTCTGGGCACCTTCAAAAGATGATAAACACAGATTTGAGTTCCCAATTACCTAGAAATGACCTGAGCCCTGGGCTGTTTAACTTCAGTCTCCAAGGAAAACTACCACATTCTCCTAGTCCAGAGAGGCAACCCTGCTGGTAGACCCATGCCCTCAGGATGGTGATCAAGGCCAAAGCTACAAGTCAAAAAGGCCCCCTACTGCTGAGTCCTGGCAGTAGTAGCCCAGTGTGTGAGGTCCTGAAGTAACAGGGTCAAACCTCACCTGCCTGTGTTTTGCCTGGGGCTGTCCCTCACTCTGCCGAACTCTCCAGACCAACAGTTCTCAACCTGTGGGTCATGACCCCTCTGGTGGTTACATTTCAGATATCCTGCATATCAGATATTACACTATAATTCGTAACGGCAGCAAAATTATAGTTATGACATAACAAAATAATTTTATAGTTGGGGGGTCACTATAATGAACTATATATATTAAAGGGTCACAGCATCAGGAAGGTTAAGAAATGCTGCTCTAAACACTGTTTCTAGACCTTTGCCTGCTGAAAGCTTCCTGTAGCCCCATGCATCAGGCCCTGCATGTCCTGCTGCAGAGAATCTGGTGCCTTTGCCCTCAGTTAGCAACTTGCTTCTTACTCTAAAACCTCAATCTCCAATGGCAAGAACCCAGCTTAGGCCAGCCCGACTGTCATCTTCACCTGGTGTCCCTCTGCTGCACAGTCCACCACAATTAGCATCTTCCTCCCACAGGGACCTGTTCCTGTGGACGTGGTAGAGTTGGCAGCGAAGAGACGGGCAAGGATTTGTGAATACAGTAAGTCCTGTTTCACAAGACTGCCCCAAACCAAGGCGGCTCTTAGGATCTCTTAAGTCTTTTGCAAGGTCTTTACTCTGCTCTGTGATGGCGGATATTAGAAGAAATACTGTTTTCTAGATCCTAACTATAACTACTGAGGGCTCATAATGGAAAAATGGGCAGAAGCCGGAGAACCAAATGTTTGTAAAATGTTTATCTCACAGACCTTGCCACCACATCACAGATGAAGGTGGGGCTTCAGGGGAGCAACACTGGACTCGTGGCTTTCCAAGATGGACTCGAAGTTACTAATCCTCCCAGAAGGCTGCCCCCAAGCTGCTTTACGACGATGATGAGATGGATCAGTGGAGAAATAGCTTCCTATACAAACCACACAACCCGAGTTTAGGATCTGGAACCCATGTAAATAAAGGAAGAAGGAGAGGAGCCATTTTGACAAAGTAGTTCTCCAACCTCCATATTCACACTATTACATGTATGTGCATATATACACACAACAGTAACATTAATGATGATAATGATAATAATAATAATTTAATTATTATTTGTGTCTTCTAGCAGAGAACTCTTTTTTGGTGTGTGAGTTGTGGTGTGTGTGTGTGTGTGTGTGTGTGTGTGTACATATACATGTATAGGGATATGTGTGTGAGTGATATGGTATGTCTGTGTGATGCTTACATGTAGAAATGAGTATGTGTAGCATACACACTAATGGATGCCAGAAGGGAATGTGTGATGACCTGCTGTATCATGGTCCACCTCCTTCCCTAAGACAGCGTCTCCCACTATCTCTCACTAAACTTGTAGTCAGCAAGCTTCCTGTCTCTGATCCCCACAGCAGCGAGGGCACAGGTGTATGTGGCTGTGTCAGGTATTTCCGTGGGTATGGAGGATTTGAACTCGGGTCCCACACCTCAACCATCATCTTTCACACTGAGCTGTGTCTTCAGCTCTAAGAATACTCTTTACTAAGCTCTGAAGGGGAATTGTGTAGAACAAAGGTAAGACACGCGGTCCCTTAGGTCCCAGGGGACAGAGGTCCCAGGGGACAGAGGTCCCAGGGGACAGGCTTCCTAAGTGCCATGGGCTGGTAGCTTTGCTCCACCCTCGGTTATGGCCCCCAACAAACAAAGCTGGTTGGTAATAACCTAGAACTTCTGAAACGGTGAACCTAAATCTTTCCTGCATTAGGTGAGCTGTGTTTGGTATTTTGTCACAGGAACAGAAAGCTGACTAATACACACAGAAAGTAGACCAGTGCTTACTTATGGCTGGAGAGGAGGAGACTAAGTTTGAGCTTTCCTATGAGGTGATGGAATATTCTGGAATTAAAGACTAAGAAATTATCTCCTTAAAAAGGATGGCATGTAAATTTATCTCAATAAAGCTTTAGTAGAGTCTTTAAAGTTCTCACTTAGAGGAGATGGGGAATGGAGAGGTAGATCAGCGGGTAAAGGTGCTTGCTGTGATGTGAGGCCCACAGCACCCACATAAAAAGCACAGTGTGGGTGCGTGCACCTGTAACTACAGCATTGCAAGTGGGGTAAATACAGGAGGATCACTGAGGCTTGCTCGTACCACCCAAACTGAAAACAGCAAGGTTTACATTCAACGAGAGACTGCCTCAGGGGGATAAGACGGAGAGCCACAGGGGAGGACACCCAACACACTCCTCTGCCAGCTACACACAAATACAAACACAAATAGTAAGTAGTAATAATTGGTCATTTGCATGCTGCGTATATAGCCATGTAAAGTTATTTATATTCTTTTCTTACTCCTAAAATGTAAGCAATGTCATAGCAACATGGCAGGGACTGTTCAAGACTGGCTGACAGCAATCCCCAAGACCCCGACCTTCCTCACCAGAGCCTGCAAAATCATCTGTAGAAAACACCAACTTATACATGTTGGGCAAAGTATTTCTCAGGGAAATCCCATGCATTTTGGACAAAGCAGGCCCTAGAGAGAAGCAGAATTTACAGTTAGGCCTCCATGTTGTTTCGAGTCTCTCACCTTGCCAACATCATTATCTAGCCAAAGACTTTTTATCTCTAAGCTACAGTCAGCTGCCTTCCAGGCATCGTGGGTGCTAAGATGGCCAGGAAAGGCCTCTGACTCTCCACGTAGGGCACATTTCACAGGCGTTTTGTTACTGCTCACAAAAGCATGAAAAGCGTGCTTCTATCATCTTGTTTATGTAAAGGGCCCCAGGAGGGAAATAAAATTGTATTCTGGATGCCATGTCCAAATAAAATACAAACTTCCCATGAGATGCAAAGAAAACATTGCTTAAGCTATAGATAGACAGTGTGTGACTGTGAGAGAGACTGGAAGCCACCACCTTTAAACAGGGTCGCGCGCCCACTGGGGAGTGATCTTTGCTGCCTTTGGCCTGATGGATCTAATTGTCTGTCCCAAAACCTTAAGAAGAAAGTCAAAAAGAGCCCTTACGCAGGAAGGGCTGAACAGACTGTTGTGCAAAACCTAACTGCACAGAGGATCTTTGTTCTCAGGCAGCCAGGGCCTCGGGAGAAGCTCGGGGCCAGTGGGGAAGAGCAGTGCATGGTAGGCAACTCCTTGCTGTGGACACAGCGAGGACACAGTACAGAGGGAGGTGTTTTTCACTCACAACCACTTGGAATCCTTGGGGAAGCAGGGTAACCACAGGAAATCTCCAGGAAATACAGTTTCAAAACAAGATGCAAGCCAGCTCCAGCAAGCTAAGTATGAGGGAGAGCTGGGGTCTTGGGAAGAAGGAAGAGGGAACCTGACCATGATCAACTCAGGATACTTAAGATGGCGGCCAAAGAGCATGTGCTTGTGCCTCTGCTCTCACAGGTTCAGGAGAGCCCAGGAGCAGCTTTTCTTCCCAGGTCACCCTCTCGGGAAGTGTTCTCCTCTGCTCCTTTATTTCATGCAGAAGTGCTTAGCATTACAGAACCTGACTCACCACATGCTCCTGGGCATTGTAAGCCAGGACTGAATGCCCTTTAGTATCTGTTCTCGAGAGATAAAACAGGCTACCCACACAGATGTCGTCATCTTCCCTCATCACCAGAGGGTAAAGGAGCCACAGGAAGGTCCCATCTATCAAAGAACCAGACTCAGCACAGGACACACCAAGATAAGTTCTCAGCACAAAAGAGATTTTATTTACTGCAGAGGGGAAAAAAGACAAAGGGGATAAGAGACAAAGACAAGAGATAGAAAGTGAGAGAGAAAGGGAAAACCAACAATGGAGAGGAGAAAGGGATATCTGTCCCAATCGGACAGAGGACTGCCTCTGGATAGGGGAGGCAGACATGGCCTGAGAGCAAATGAGTTTATTGAGGGGACAAAGGGAAACCTGTGTTAGGATGAGTTGGTTTCTTTTGACTGGACAAGTTAGATGAGCCAAAGGGGGTTTGATTGTTGGACTTCAACACTTCCATAGCTGGACCTTGGTGGTCAGCCTTAGATGGAGAAGTGGCCAAATAAGGGTCTAGACCTTGGTAGCTAGCCTCAGGAATGTAATCTAAGAGATCCTAGCAAGGGTGTGAAGAAAGATAAAAGACAAAGCCTGTAGATACCATGTTTGCCATGCTTGGACCTACTTAGCCCTCAATTGATCCAGGGCCCAAGTTGCCAGCTACATGCCATCTACCCACCATCATCTGCAGACTGCCAGGCACCTTACCTGTTACTTCATTTCTGTTGGTGTTTTGTCTAAGCTCCACCCCACACCTACCTGGCAATAGCCAGGTATGCCCCACCCCAGAGATCTGGCCCACTATAAGAGAGGCTACTTGCCCCTCCTCTCCCTCTTTGCTCTCCGCTCTCCCACATACTCTCATCTCTCTGCCCCTTGGGCTCTCCTCCCCCCCCCCATGTGGTCATGGCCGGCCTCTACTCCACTCTCTACTCTATCTCTCTTTCTCTCTCTCTTTCCTTCCTTCGTCCTGCCCGCTACCCCTTTCCCCATCTTAAATAAAGTCCCACATGGAACTGTTTGGCCTGGTGTATCTCATTGCAGCCCACATCTCCACCACATCCCCGTGGCTCGTGCAGCGCACGTGCTGAGGGCAGACAGGTGACCTGTACTGCAGAGTAGACAGACGGACCTTTGCACAGAAAACCCAACAATTTCCAACCCTGTGGCCTTGGTCTCCTCATTGCTTGTGTGGAGGGCATCAGAGTCTGGGGACCATTCAGACCCTGCCTGGCGTACAAGAACACAGCAGGAATCAAGGCTGAGCTTTGAGCGACCAAGTCAGCTTCATATCTTCAGAGATGCAGTGGCTGGCCTTTGACGTAAAAGGAAACATCCAAAGTGGTGTTTCCACTGAGTGGACCCACAATCTAAGCATATCACCAAGAACCATGTTCCTTAAGACTCTGAGAATAACAGTTGCCAATGAGCTATGTAATCCAGATTTGAGTGAACACGGGGCTTGAAGAAGTCCTTGTCACCCAACTCACTCCATGACAAATCTGTGTGCTAGAAACCTCTCCACAAAGCTCTTAGCAGAACGCCAACCATAGTCCTTTTCCATCTGCAGGACTTACTTTTCTTTTCCCTCTGACCAAATGCTTGACAAAAAGCAACAGAGGAGGAAGGGTTTGCTTTGGCCCACAGTCTGAGAGCGCTGGTTAGCAGCAGAAGGCTAAGGATGTTCATTCACATCGAATGGACCAGGAAGTGGAGGAAGGGAAGGCTGGTGCTCAGCTGGCTTCCTTTTTATCCCGTGAGAGGCCCAGCTCTTGCTTCAGTGGGCCATCTCTGGAAACGCCCTCAAAGACACACTCCAGGGTATTATCATTAACAGCCTAATGGCATCTTGATCCAACTGAATTCAAGGTCAAAGGTAATCACCATGTCCCTTTGGGGGAAATCTCATTCCTTCCCAGAGCACCTGAGGAAATGGAGTCCAAAGGGCCCAGGGGATGCTGATTGGGATGGGTAATAGTCAGTAAGCATCATCTATAGCAGCCACCTTGTCAGCCTTGAGAAGACTCAGAAAAAGTGTCGTCCTGCTGGGAAACAGCAGAGGAGCTCAGTCGTGTATGCTCACCTCCCAGAATGACTTTCTGTCATCTGTGGTCATCACCTGACCTCCAACAACCAGCAGAGGACAAGGCAGCAGGCCAGCCCACTCCCCCACCCCTCCACCCCCCACCCCCAGCACTACCCTCCCCCCCCACCCACCCCCACCCCCGGCACTACCCTCCCCCACCATCAGCAATCCCTGCCAGCTCTCCGTGGCAGAATCTCCTCCTCATGAACCAGTTACCTAAGCTTTTCAGCCCCTTGACAAAGAACAGGAATGAGTTTTCCAAGGCTCCTTCCCACACATATGCATTCCATAATTACACAGATCAGGACACAGGGGGAAATATGCATGAAAATGGCTTGATTTGTGGAAATAATCACGCTTATCTTGGCTTGGCCACAGAGCACTGCAGCTTTCCTTACAAGGCCCCTGCCACCCCCCTTAACCCTCTAACAGCTCCCCCCCAGGGCTTGCTGAAGCCCACAGCTCGGGAACAACTTGAATGCCCCCAAATCCTGGTCAGAGCCCCAACTGGTTTTATATAAGATCCAACCAAAGACAATGAGGTCTTGAGACCCCTGCCAAGGCTGACAAGTTCTTTAGGGGCTGGTCTCAGCTGCCTCTTGGCCTCAAGATGCTTGAGAACACAGGGCTGGTTTTGTGAACCATTGTGAAGCAGGGTTGGGCTTGTGTCCTAAGCATGCCGTCTTGGGACTTCCATACTCTCGGGACAAGCTGGAGAATCCCTGACGGAAGCTTGGGCGGCCTGCTCTGTTAAGGAGCAAGCTGAGGACAAGATGGCCTAACCCTGCTCTGCCCCCAGCCCCCAAGCAACACAGCTGCTCATACCTCCCCCTCAGCATGCCGATGGAGGCTGTGAACTAGGTCCAGAGATCTCTAAATGCGGTTTGCACAGGACCTTCTATCTGCATCTATATCTATAAAACCTAGCCCTGGGCTGGGAGCAGAAGTGTCTCCTTAAGTTTCACAAGGAAAGAAAGAAAAGCAGTCATCACGCAGCCCCTAGAGGGTCAGTATATCTTAACTGCACAGTTCTATGCCTGGGGGTAGTTGGCTCTATAATGAGGAGGTCAGGCTGAGGATGGCATGGAAACCATGTGTAACACAGGTAGAAACCCTGACCTTAAGTCTCTGCAAGCTTCAGTGTAGTCACATTACAGAGAATGACCTAGTATAGTAATCCCGGAGTCCTAAGGCACAAACAGGATGGAGCTCAGGCTAGTCAGCGCCTTCCTAGCCCTTGCTGAGATGTCACACCAACCTAAGTGTCTGTGTGACTCCTAGCTGGCCACCTGTTTGCCCCCTTTGACCTCCAGGAAGACATGAACCTCTGGCTGATCCTAGTCTGCAGACCTGCTGCACAGAGAGCTCGCTGTTTATGGTAAATCGGGGATGCTGAATTCCCACCATCCCTCACACTAGAGGTGCTATGCCCTCCCAGAAGTGGAGAGGAGGACAATGGCCCTGTCATTGCAGGGCCTGGGACAGCACTAATAGAAAGCCATGGGAGATGCCAGAAAACCTGTGGTTAAGTTAAACTCTGCCACCCAGCCCCAAGTGGTCTCTCAATATGCCTAAACCTCAGACTCATGTTCTTTATAAAGCACTCAGAATGAGGGACATATATATGTTCGGTTACAACCGATCCTTCAGGTCATCTTTTCCTATCTGCCAGGCAGAGCCCGACTACTCACACCCAGGGCCATTGCCAGCTTTGCATTTCTGGGCCTTGCATTCCTGTGTCACAGTCCTATCTTATCACCCTGTTCCGTCCCTACCACCTCTACCTTCCGTGTCCCCATCTGACATCCCTGACCATCTGGGCCCTTATCGCTGCACGCGGAGCGTTATTCTTAGTACAACATTCTTCCCTAACAGCCACGGCCGCCTCACTCCCTATCTGGCCGCCCTTTCACATAATCCAGGCTAGGAAAAGGTATCCACTATCCACGCAGCCTCAGCAGTATGGCAGTATCACTGAGGCAGCAGAGACTGCAGTGACAGCCTATGAAGAGCCCTGGGAGGAAGAACCCAGCTGCTGGTGAGGCAGTGGTCATTGTCCTGAGTTCTGGGATGCTCCTGGTGCCTCTTCCTCACCTGTATCAGGAAGCTTCTTAGCAGAACCCCAGGCTTCCTGTTACAGCACAGGGCTTAGGGGGATTATTGAGAACCTAGGTGTACACCCACCTATAACACCCCTGCCGTAGACTGCAAACTACCCTGGGTCCCTGGGCATTGCATCTGTTTTAGCAAGACTTCCCTCTTCCCTGGTCTGCTGAATGGGAACTCTGGACAGGAATGCTTCTAGCAGGATGCCTGGAGTCGTTTGCTCCTTTAGACTAAAAAAATTTTATCAGAGTTAGATGTTAACTAAGAGAAGCAAGGCTCTGAGGATGGGCAGGGGGTAGGATTCCTGCATGACACCAAGGCCAAGGCCAGTGAGATGGCTCAGTAAGGAGAGGCCTTTGCTGAGAGCCTGGTAACCGGAGTCCCCTACCAGGAAGTCACATAGAGATGGAAGGAGGAAAGGGACTCTATACACACATACACACACACACATACCCGCACACACATACACACACACCCCTACCTCCAAGCCACAAGCTAACGGGTGGGATTTTCATTCAGGCTCAGCATCTTTACCTCTGACGCCCTCACACAGCTATACACATTCCTGGGCTCCCTTTAGAAGTGATGCTGGGTCAGGGTGAACCAGCCCTGTGTCTCTTGCCCTGAGAAGGGAAGGCAGGAGAGGCATCCCTTGCTAGAGATCTACTAGGCAGTCACAGGTGGCAATGGCAGCTCTTTGACCTGCAGAGGTGTTTTGTGCTGGAAGACAGGGTCCTCGGGAAAGGACAGTTCTTGCTTTGTGTGTTGAAAGCACCCTGCACAGGCTTTCTAACAAGCCCAGAAGCAAAAGCTGCCGCAGCTGCTGCTGTTCTGTGGAATCATTGAGACGTGACAGCAAGAGCAAAAGAGAATGCCCAGGATTCATGGAACACACACACACACACACATACACACACACACACACACACAAAAAAGGTGAGGGGCTCCATTCGCCTTTGCCCAAGGCCAGGCCCCTTGCCATCGCCACTGCCACCACCTGCCCAAAGAATGCAAAGTCACATCGATGCACTTCAGAGATCTAGAGGCTTGCTGCTCAGGAGGAAAGGGAAACCAGCCCAGGCGTCCAGCTCCAGACAAGAACCCATCCAGTATTTGAAGGCACATTTGCCCATTTTCAGTGAGCCACTGTTCAGTAGGCGCCTGAGATATTGATGGCAGAGGGACCTAGCTGGTCATCAAGGGGTCGGGATGCTCTCTGGGGAAGTGTTCATTATCTCAGGTTCTTTTCTTCTGCAGTGTCAAATTACATAGGGTTTGCGTGCTGAGGGTCAGGAAGAGGTAAGAGAGACATGGGCAGCAAAGCTAGGCCCGAGTCAGACTGGCAAAACCCACCTGGAAGACTTACTCTGGTTTGTGATTTAGAACTGAGATTAAATCCAATCACAGAAATAGCCTAAGAGGAAAATGAACATAAGAAGAAAAATCTAGTGTCAATGTGACTTTGGTTAAACCAGAGAAGGAGAGCTACCTCTCTCTTGGCATCCACCAGCAGATGCTTCTAGCTGTGCCCCCTCAAGTCCAGGCAAGACCTCCAGTTTTTCAGTACATGGAAATTCAGAACTCTAGTATTAGTCCAGAGGTGTTGGCTATTAAGAAAAAATATATTTGTGGCTTTTGGTGTGTAGATATATGATGAACCCAGAAATATTAGGAGGCCATCAGCCAAACCTTTTATTACCTATACCCCCTAGGAGATAGAATCAGGGCCAAGGTCATAAGCTAGAAGGTCCTCCACAGTGCTCTGAGGTGGTCCTGTACCTTTTGTGTCAACTCCTGGCTCTCGCCTGACCCTCTACAGAGGCAAGGCTAGGCCAGAGCACGGGTCTTGGGCCACTGCTAGGTCACAGAAATGGAGTCATAGCCTCTTTAGACGCTAACAGCATCCATGGGAGCTAGGGACATGTGTGCATTTGGGAGTCTTATGGAACTAAAGGAATGGGAGAGACATAGGAAGAAAAGCAGAGGCATGGAGACTGGTGCTTTCTCGTGTGTGTGTGTGTGTGTGTGTGTGTGTGTGTGTGTGTGTGTGTGTGTTCTGTATGTTTATCTTTGTGTGAATATTTTCACATGTGCATGCAGGTGCATGGGTGTACGTTTGTATATGGAGGCCAGAGGTTGACAATTATTGGCCTTATTGGCTCTACCTTATTCCTCTTCCTCTTCCTCCTCCTCCTCCTCCTCCTCCTCCTCCTCCTCCTTCTTCCTTCTTCTTCTCTCTCTCTCTCTCTCTCTCTCTCTCTCTCTCTCTCTCTCTCTCTCTCTCTCTCTCTCTCCCTCCCTCCCTCCCTCCAGTCTTTCACTGAATCTGTACCTCTCTGCCCAGGGCTCTATCTCACTCCCAGCATGATAATTACAGCTGTGCATGATCCTAGCCAGATTTTTACATAGATGTTTGAAACCCAAACTTGGGTCCTTGTGCACTGAGGGAGGCGCCCCGCTGACTGAGCCACCTCCTGGACCCCAACCTCCTTGTTCTTGGCTTAAGCCAAGCCCCTGCTTCAACTATTGATGGTGGCCTTACTTGTTCCTTCTCCTTCTCCCTGTGCATCTCTGCCACGCCCAGAGACCATCCCGGCTTCTCCCCCACTCTGTGTCCCTGGCCCTCTCCTGCTTTCTCCACTGAGCGTGGATCCTTTCCACCCTGCAACTTATCACACTGGCAGTCACCAGAGGAAAAGAAGCACAATGTCTCCCGGGTGTTCCTTGATGGAATTTATATCTCCTTGACCCAAATTTCCCCTGCTGGACCTGCCTCAAACTCTGGAAGAGCCAGATGGTCCCTGGCATTCTGAGTGCTGGGGTCTAGGGAACACTGCAGCACCTTCCAGCACAGCACAAGAGAAGCTTCCAGACTACTCAGAGGTCAGAGGGCCTCCTTGCACATTTCAAATAGCAGTTGGTACTCTCTAGGAGACGCTGAAGGGTGAACAGGCCTTAGGAAGCGCCCTGCAGACTGTTATTAACGTTATTAATGGAAGGAATGTTTACTGTTCTCCTGGCTCGGGCCTTTGCTAATCCCTCCCCCAGACACCTTTTATCAGAACGGCTCACAGTTCTTTTCTTCAACACGTCAATATTGACACGATCACCCAAAATCTCAAGTACAGGGGCATGTTTTCCAAGAGAATTATCAACCCAACCACAGGCACAGACCAAGTGATGTGCCAGTTATTGGAGGGCATAAAGCTTTCCAGTTAAAGAAAAATTAAACGCACTTCCACGGGTCTAATCTCTGCACAAACCAGCCAGTGTATCCGAGACGAACATTCCCATCAACATTGTCACTTCTGTTCCAGCTTAAGAACCCATTTGCTGAGTGAATTCCATGTCTCTGAGCATCTTATTAGTAAATAGACACCCCAAGGGAAAAAAATACTATTTTAAGTAAAAAGATTTAGATTGTTAATCTATCCATCTATGAAGCACTTATAAGGAATTGTTGGATTTTACTTTCACCAACTTCAAGGTGAAAGTAAAAGCTCCTAAGCTTTAGGGCATCAACTAACTCTGATAATAGTTCTATTTTCAGCAAACAAACTGGACTTTGGCCCACATGTTCAGCACAGCCTATGAGGCTCTCAGAAAGGAACCTTTGCATGTTCAAATCTCCTCCCACCCCTATACCTCTTCTAGATAAGAAACAATAAACGCCAGTCTATCCTGAAACTCTCTATGTAGCCAAGGGTGACCCTAAACTCTTTTTTTATTTTTTGAAAAGCATGTTCTTTTATTTAAAAAAAGAAGTAAAAACATTTTATAATAAAAGTGAAGATTTACATGGAAAATATTTGTGATAAAATAGAAGAGATATATGGAAAAACATGTTAAAATTGACAATTTTCATGAAAAATTGAAGAGTAAAGTGGTAGACATAAAAACATTGCTAAATTAATTGAAAAAGGAAGTAGAAAAATTGCAGAGAAATGTAGAGAAACATGTTAGGATTGAAGATTATCATGGAAAATTTTATAGAGATATAATAATGGTAGGCATAAAAGTATTCCTAAATTGATTGAAGGTGGAATTTGCTAAGCAAATCTGAAGATCAACGGAGGTCAGAGCTCCAGAGACCCACTTAGATGCTGGGTGTGCATGGCAGGCCCTCAGAGGCAGAGACAGGGCAAGCTAGCTAGACAGACTAGCCATATTGTCCTGCTCTGGTGTGATTGAGTCATCTTTATACAGTGCTGGTTTCCCTTCATCTCTTCCTCTAATGAGACATCCTACATGGGCAAGCTATTCCATCTGCTTGCTACCATATATGTGGATGGAAGTGCCCTTTTGTTGATAGTGATACCTTTTGTCTTATGCCAGATCCCATTTTCAGAGAAAGGAGGTGAATTGAGTATAAACATATTTTTGGCTGGAAAGAGGGTGAATTAGAACTCTGAGAAACAAGCTGGAAGGACGCTGAAGCCTCGGAGCAGCTGGAAGGTTAGGTTCCCAGCTGCCTCAGGGGCTCTGCTGTGGAAGCCATCACTGGACAAAGCTCCGTTCTAAAAGAGAGGACACGTGGTCAGGAAAATTCCCAAGCATTAAAAGACTCAGAGGCAGGACAGCTATGACAACACGGCTCAAAATCAGGTCCAGTGCCATGGAAAGGCTTATTTTTCCATCTAGGTGGAAAGTATCAAAATATATCAGAAAAACATTTAAAAGGCATGGCAGGG
Source organism: Apodemus sylvaticus (assembly GCF_947179515.1). Lineage (NCBI taxonomy): Eukaryota > Metazoa > Chordata > Mammalia > Rodentia > Muridae > Apodemus > Apodemus sylvaticus. The sequence continues at coordinate 81,051,332 of NC_067484.1, forward strand.
AAGATTCATGGACCTTCATTCAGCCAAGTTCCCCAGTGGCTCCACAGAGCCATTTGTGATTTCAGGGGGAATTATAAATTCATTCTCTCTCTCTCTCTCTCTCTCTCTCTCTCTCTCTCTCTCTCTCTCTACACACACACACACACACACACACACACACACACACACACACACACACACACAATATGCTATCCAGAAACCCTTGAGCCTGTCCCAGAGCAAAAGATCAGTGGGGTTGATAGGACAGGCAATGGAGCAGTATTCTGTAGAAGTAAGTGCCATCTTCAATCTGCAGACAACCATACCATCCCAGTTCTGATTTCTCCTCACTTCAACAGCATCCCAGGCTGTGCCACACGCATGTCAAGGCCATGGAGTCGTGCTACCAAAAGCCGTGTGTAATACTGCTCACATCGATTTTATTTTACCTGTGTTGTAAAGTTATGGAAGAGTCACCCCTCAGAAATGTAACCAGAGGAACCTCCAGACGACTCTCTTCAACGCTGCTGCTCAACCTCAGTATGTTCTCACCCCCACTCTTCTTTCTCACTCTACAACTCATTCTTGCTAGTTTGTTTTCTTTGAGCTTCTAGGTACTACTATAGGGAACTTCAGTGAGCCATACCATAACATATAGCTTCAATCCAGTCTCACAATTCTAATCTCGAGGGCAGTGAATTTGAATACACAGAAAGGCATGAGCCAGAAAGCACACGACGGAGCCACCTGGTTCCTCTGTCTCCGAGTGACTCATCGGGTGTTCCTATTGCACCTGAAAATTCTACAACTTGCCATCTGTATAGCTCAAGGGTCCTCTAGATCATCTGAGTGTTAAGATTCACTAATATATTAATTAAGTAGTGCCTGTATTATGAGGTTACAATTTACCCGTGTAGCACAGGGTACATCTCTGCCCACAACACAGAACACAATGAAACAGACACAGAGGTCCTCCCTATATTATTTCTGAGGATGTTGTTCTGAACTAAGTTAGCTTTTCTAAGCTCTGAGATCTCTCTCAGAAAGATGGAGGAAGAGCGGGTGCTGGCTCAGAGAGGAGAAATTCAAGTCCAGACACAGGACTCTCCATCCCCTCTGGCTCTGCAGTGACTTCTCCACTCTCATCCTCTCAAGCAAGACTGTCAACACCTGTAGGATTTTTATTTAATCTGGCAATAATAGAACATTATAAAAGCTGCCTCCGTGCTCTCTGAACACCCTGACTTTTTATTACTGGGTTCAGACACCCTTTCATGTTTGGATTCAAGCCAAAATTCTTACAAAAACTAGATATTCTTTACTGAAGCATGTGTTTACTACACAGCTTTGAACCACATCTGAAGATGTTCTCCCCAGCCAGCAGCCTACCAAAGCTGATATCTGCAACTTCCATTGAGGGACACAGGACAACCCATTCTGAGAGCTCTCCAATCTCCTTGAGTTATCTGCACAGCCTTGTCTCATGTGGTATCAGAGTGCCCCCCCCAAAAAAAAACAAAAACAAAAACCAAGTCCAACATCAAGTCATTCCTCAGTGGCATTCGAAAACCCACTGAAGTACCCTGAGTACACCTGCGAATGGAGAGCCCATCTCTTTCTGAATAATATCTATGCTTTTGGGGACAGTGACAAGAAGAACAGGAAGGTTGAGATACATGAGGGGAGGCTAGAGATAAAGCTGAGCTCCAGCAGGTAGGGGAGTAGGAAGAGAGGACAGGTTAGAGTGCTCTGTGAGTACGGCCCTTGAGGAGGTTACCAGGTGGGAGAGACAGGAGGCTACTCACATTAACACTGAATATCGAGGGTCAAGTCACCTCATGACAGACAGAAGGTGTTAGCCCTGACTGTGATTCTATTCCATGTGGCTGGGGAAGAGCTGGGGGGTAAGCAGGGCTTTCTTTTGATACTCAGTGCAACCCTCAGAACTCAGTGCAGGAAGGCAGTGGGCTGGGACTCTTTGACCCCACCATTAACTGCCACTCATGAAAAACCCATAGGCTAGAGATCCTCTCCTCACCCTTCCAGAAAGAACCTTGATAATCTGTTTGAAATTTACAAGCTGGTTGATTACTATAACCCTTTCCTTTTTATTCTTATCCATGACATAGGAGCTCATGTTATTTCTCACACACACAAAATAACCTTTTCATTTCTAAATGCTTTTCTGTGTACGTGTGAGCACCTGTGCGTGGTATGTATACACATGTATGTAAACATTCAACCAGAGGTTGAGACTGAGTACATTTCCCAATCACCATCCACCTTATTTTCAAGGCAGGGTCTCTCCCTGCACCTGGGGCGCGCTTGAGCCTGGGGGCTTCAGAGTTCTGCCAATTTCCTCTGCATCCACCCAGTTCTGGGGTTACGATGTGTCCACCATGTCTGGCTTTTCACAGTACTTCGATCCAACCTCAGATCTTAGTGTTTACAGGACATGTCTCTACAGACTCAGCCATCTCCTTGTCCCCTCTGTCCTAAATACTTTCTATTGTATTGCATCCAGGGATGCTTTTCCCCTTGATCCCTCAAGGAGAGAAGAGAACCCACCAGCATGCACAGCCTGGAACCCTGGTCTAATGCAGCACGACTCCCTGTTCCCTGAGCGATCTTCTGCATTTGCTACAATCAACTGTCAGAAATTGATTTGTCACAGACCATCCAAGGTAATGCAAAGAGGGAAAATCTTGCATAGCTAAGGGGTTTACTTGAGGCTCAAGGTTAATTATAATTGTACTAGGAGCCAGAGCCAGACTCACCTGCCACTGTTCACTGCTCAGAATAAAAGCAGTTCAACAGGAACCAAGGCTCCACTAACTCCACAGGGGGCCTGGAAACCACTGGAAAAGTACAGGTGGCGGATAGAAATGTGCAGGCATATGCAAAGTGCACTCTGGAGGTGCAGTTGGTCTTCCTTGACTATGTTTACACACAGAGATTCCGCAGGAGGGTGTAGGACCCTGTATAATCCCATCTGCCCAGTGGTTCTTGTGAGTCAGATGGCATCTGATGGGGGAAGGGCAGGAGAACCAAACTCCAAATGGAAAAGGGTTTGCTACTCTCCTGAAGGTCGCAGCCCAGTCTGTTCAACCCCACTGTTCCCGATGGGAACGGTAGCTCGAACCATGGTGTATGCAGTAGTGCGTGCTGTGGTGACTGTTGGTTCATTCTAGAGCCTGAGATGGCAGGGCATGGAATGGGGTTTCTTGTTGTTCTTGTTTTGTTTTGTTTCTTTGTTTTGCTTGGCTTTCTGGAGGCAGGATCTTACTAACCCAGGCTGGAACATGCAATCTTCCTGCTTCAGTTTCTTGAGTGCCGGAATTGCAAGTATGTGCCACCGTGCCTGGTTGGTTAATTATTTCTTTTAAATTCTTTTCTCTTTCTAAAACTAGACATATTTACTAGACTGTGATACTGAAAGAGTTTTTTTTTTTTTTAATGGAAGCTTAGAGACTCAGAAGATGACTCAGTAGATAGGATATTTGCTATGCAGACCCTCAGGACATATGTGAAAAGCTGGGTGTTGTGTAACCTATAATCTCAGCACTGGGAGGCAGGGGCGGGGAGAGCATCAGGGCCTGCTGGCCAGGCAGGCTAGGCAATATTATGAGAGACACCCCCAAAATCATATTTTCTTTTCTTATTGGTTATAACATTATCCCCCTTCCCAGTTTCCCCTCCACAAACCCCGTATCCCCTACACCTTTGTGAGGGTGCTCCCCGACCTGCCCACCCACTCCTGCCTCAGCACTCACAGCTTTCCCCTACACTGGGGCATCAACCTTTCACAGGACCAATGGCCTTTCCTCCCATTAATGCCTGACAAGGCCATCCTCTGCTACATTTGTGGCTGGAGCCATGGGTGCCCCCCAGGTGTACTCTTCGGTTGGTGGTTTAGTCCCTGGGAGCCCTGCAGGTACTGGTGGGTTGATGTTGTTATTCTTCCTATGAGATTGCAAAGCCCTTCAGCTCCTACAGTCTGTGCCCTAACATATTTCCTTAAGAAGTCTGATAGAGAGTGATAGAGAGGGAAGACACTCAACATCAATCTTTGTCTTCTACATATGTGTGCACATGCATCCACACACACGTGTAGGAATGCACATGTACCATGGACACACACAAATAAAATACAATGGAGATTTATCCAATACATTAGAGCCATATGAATAGAAAACAAATGTCTCTTAGTAAAATAGCATGAAGAAGTATTTCCTACCGAAAGAATTGTGAGAGTTATTTTTACCATTCCACAGATATGATCAAAACAGAAGAAAAAAAAATCAATGAAAAACACTGAAAAGTGCTTCCCATTCATGCCTCTCCTTCCATCCCAGAATATTTTCCTAACATTTTTTTTTCTTTCAACACCAAGTACTGTGTGCTGGTACTGCTCCTAAGCCTGGGAAACAGTCATGCTAACAAATACCTCAGGTGGCAGGAAAGCAGAGCACGCAGGGTGAGACCCTTGGCTTTGAGCTGAGTAGGGCAGAATGGCTCCATGCCCCCGGGACTCAGCAATGTTCCCAACACCCTGGTCTGCTGTCATTGCCTACCCTGCTTTGTTTCATGTTGTGAGCTCACGCTTGCTTCTTGTTCGATTTATAAAAAGTGAGCACCGTACCAGCAGGTGGACGAGCCTGTCGAGATAGTCAACCCTGTGTCCTGAGACCTCAACAGTGGCAAACTGGAGTAAGTCAGTCCCCAATGTGCCTGTCTGAGGACAGCAGTGCTGGCTGAGCCTTTCCAGCCGGGGGCTAGGTCGTCCTCTTCCAAACACAAATTTAATTTGAAGTGATGGAATTGCTGGCACACCTAAACAAATCAAGAGGATATTTCTAAGGCACTTTCAAAGTTCAAGTGCAAACAGGTACCCAAAAATATGAGACAAAGGAAAACATTCGCATGCAAAATAAGGCAGTTACGAATTCTAGGAAAGAAGATCCTACAGGAAGGGAGGTGTAGTCACAGTTGGGTGGAACACTGACAGAACCCCAACAGTGAAAACATCCCTGTGCGGTTCAGAACAGGAGCCACTGTAAGGAGAGGACCTGGGGAGGGCAGTGTGTACCTGTGGCCTGGGTGGTGTATGTCTGTGTGTTTGGGTCTGAATGCATCTTGGTGTCTGTCACTTTTGAGTGTTGGCATGAGCATCTGTGTGGCAGAGGTATAGAACTCCAGGCATGGCATGCCTATTCTACTTTATTATTTTTTTATTGAATATATTCTTTATTTGCATCTCAAATGCTCTCCCCTTTCCCAGTTTTTCCCCTCCTGGACAGTCCCTATCCCATTCTCCCTCCCACTACTTCAATGAGGGTGTTCCTCCTCCCTCCCCCTTTCACCTCCCCCAACAATGCCCCTACTTTGAGGCATCTATCAAGCCTTCATAGGACCAAGGACCTCTCCTCCCATTGATGCCTGACAAGGCCATCCTCTGCTACATATGCAGCTGGAGCCATGTGTACTCCTTGGTTGATGGCTTAATCCCTGGGAGCTCTAGGGTGTCTGGTTGGTTGATAATGTTCTTCCTATGAGGTTGCAAACCCCTTCAGCTCCTTTAGTCCTTTCTCTAACTCCTCCATTGGGGACCCCACACTCAGTCCAATGGTTGGCTGTAAGCTTATCTGTAAGACTCTGGCAGGGCCTCTCAGGAGACAGCTATATCAGCCTCCTTTCAGCAAGCATTTCTTGGCATCCACGATACTGTCAGGGTCTGGTGACCGTATATGGGGTGAATCCTCAGGTGGGACAGTCTCTGGATGGTCTTTCCTTAAGTCTCTGCTCTACACTTTATCTACATAATTGCTCCTGTAAGTGTTTTATTTCCCTTCTCAGAAGATCTGAAGCACCCACACTTTGGTCTTCCTTCTTCTTGAGTTTCATGTGGTCTGTGAATTGTGTCTTTGGTACTCTGAGCTTTTGGGCTAATATCCACTTATCAGTGAATGTGTACTTTTAAATTCTCAGTATTTGTGATTATGCACAAGAGATTGAGCCCTCTCACAGGAAAGGACATTCTAAACAGGACACTAACAGCACAAGCACTTAGAAAAAGATCAATAAATGGGATCTCTCCCATTGCAGAGATTTGATTGGGGGGGATACCCAGGGATGGCCCCACCCTCTCAGAGGAAAAGGGGAAGGGGGATGGGGAGAGGGACTCCATGAGGGAGGGACCAGAAGGGGAGGCAGTGATTGGGATGTAAATACATAAATAAATGAATAAATAAATAAATAAATAAATAGGGCCTCATGGAACTAAAAGATTTCTATACATCAAAGGAGGCCACCATTCAGGGAAAAGCACAGCTTATAAAATGGGGAAAGATCTGAGCACAAAGATAACAACACAGCTCTAAAGTAGGGTGCAGAACTAAGCAAAGAGTTCTCAAAATACAAAACACAAATGGCTTTGAAACAAAGAAACATTAAATATCCTTAGCTAACAGTGAAATGCACATTTGTACTACTTGGAAGTTTACATGTACTTTTAGATGTTCTCATTACATCTTACATGTGTGAGAATAACCAAGATCAGTTATGAATGGCAGCACAGGCTGCTGACAATGTGAGAAGAATGACCCCTGATGGTGGGAGCACAGCCACTGTAGAAATCAGCGTGGTGGGTCCTCCGGACGCCAGGAAGCCATCTAGCTCAGGATCTAGCTAGACCAGCCTTGAGTGTACAGCCTACACACTCTGCACCATATATTTGCTCATCCGTGTTCACTGCTCCTCTATTCATAATATTCAGAAATTGGAAATAGCCTATATGTCTATCACCTGACGGACAGATAATGGAAACATGGTTCATTTACACAATGGAATATCAGTCAACTACTTAAAAAATGAGATTATGAAAATTTAAGGGAAATGGGTAGAGCTAGAAACAGTCATCCTAAGTAAGGTAACCTAGACCCCAAGAGATAAATATCATGTTTTTTTTTTATATATGTGGATGCTAGCTTCAAGTTTTGATAGGTATGCTACAATACAAATAACTGCAGAGATTAGGTGCATAGTAAGGAACCAATCTCCCAAGGAAGGAGAAATAGGGTATAGTGTTATAGAGAAATAACAGGTAAATCAGAATAAGAGGATTGAGTAGGAATGGGGACAGGAGAGAAGCATAAAGGATTAAATATGAGGAGAGACAATGAGCACTAAAGAGCATTTGAAAAACTATATGAAACATATTGTTATAGAAGATCCCTAAAATAAATAAATATATTTACATACATATATATATATATATATATATATATATATATATATATATAAAATGAATCTAAATAGAGACACTATATAATATGGAAGACACTGTCTCAATTAGATATTTTATGCCACCAAGTGAAACTTCTGGTGCCCAGGATAGGTTTTATATTATTATTGTTGAGTCACTGACCAAAAGAATCCCATAGACACCCCTCCCCCAAACACACGTGATTGCCAAAACTATTGGTTTTTGTTTACAACCTGATGGTAAGGCCCTATTGCTGAAAACAATACTATGTCATCAAACATGCAGATGCCAAGCTGGTGCCCAAGTAAAAATTTGATAGCTATTAACTAGTGTTTACTGTGTTGGAAAGTACTCTACACCATACCAGAGGAGAAAGGTAATCAACAATACCAGTTAGCTACGAACTCTGACCTTCAATAGCAACCACCTGCCTTTGAGGTGTGTGTGTGTGTGTGTGTGTGTGTGTGTGTGTGTGTGCTTTTTGTTTTATCTTTTTTAGGCATTTTTTTATCTTATTGGCATTTTGATTGTTTTGATCTGGGGGGTTTTGTCTTGTCTTTCTTTCTTTTTTAAAAATGAGAAAGAATATAATACTGGGGAAGGAGGGAGGTTCTGGGAAGAGTTGAAGGGGAGAGGAAAACCTGATCAAAATATATTGAATGAACAAACCTCCTAAATAACAAAAGATTAAGCCCATTAACATTCTATCTGAAGAAGGGGCTGGCTTAGGAGGTATATTAGTTTGGGTTCTCTAGAGTCACAGAATGTATGGGCAGTATCTATATAGTTAGGGAATTTATCCATGACTTACAGTCTATAGTCCAACTCTCCCAGCAGCAGCTGTGGATGGAAGTCCAAGGATCTAGCAGCTGCTCAGTCCCATGAGGCAAGCAGGCAAGGAAAAGTGAGTAAATCTTCCTTTTTCCATTGTGCTTATATAGATCTCCAGCAGAGGGTATAGCCCAGATTAAAGGCTGTAGGTCTCCAGCAGAGGGTGTGGCCCAGATTAAAGGCGTGTGCCTCCCTGCCTTTAATCCCAGGTGATCTTGAACTTGGAGATCTCCTTGTCTTAATCTTCTGGAATTCATAGCCACTATGCTTCAAGATCTCCATGCCAAGATCCAGGTCAGAAACTTGTATCTCTGAGCCTTCAGATTAGGATCATAAGTGAGCCTTCCAATTCTAGATTGTAGTTCATTCCAGATATAGTCAAGCTGACAACCAGGAATAGCCACTACAGGAGGCCACACCCTTCTCTGAGGAGATATAAGCAGTCCACTTCTAGTGAGGAAGGGGCATTTTATACAGTGGTCTAACCACTCACCAAGCACACATGAATGAAATCATTCATTTGCTCTGTCACTGGGGTTCCCTCTTCAGTAAATAGGCATTTGTCTCCCCAGAGAAGTGTCATAAAACAGGTGGAATATGTCATTTAAGGAACAAGATGTTCATCTTTTATTTCAGAAAAATTAAATGAAAACATCTAAAATAAATGCTCAAACACATACTAATATATGAGCTACTTTTCTTGTTACTGGAACCAAATAACCAATAAAAAGCAACTTGACTTCTGTGAAAGGTGATAGACCCAAAGAGGACGGAGACTCAACAGGAAGACCAACTATCCTGGACCCCTGGGGGCTCTCAGAGACTGAATAACCAACCAAAGAGCAAGCCATCAGCTGGACCAAGGCTCCCCACACAAATGTGCAGATGTGCAGCTTTGTCTTCATATAGGTCCCCCCAAAACAGGAGTGGAGCTGTCCCTGAACCTGTTGTCGACCTGTGGATCCATTCCCTTAACTGGCTGCCTTGTCTGGCCTTAGTAGGAAAGGATGCGCCTAGTCCTTCAGGGACTTGATGCGCTGAGGTTGGGTGATACCAAGGGAGGGCCTGCCCCTTCTTAGAAGAGAAAGGAGAAAGGAGAGGGGGAATGAGTGAGGATCTTCCCATTCCTGGGGGGGGGGACGCTTGGAGGGGGCTGATATTGGAATGTAAATTGAATGAATAAATTAATAGACAAAATAGCAACTTGAGGGAGGAGGTGTTTACTTGGGCTCACAGTTTAAAGGAATACAGTCCATCTTGGTGGGGAAGACATAGCAGTGGATGTAGATTTGTTGTGTCAACAGGAAGCAGGGAAAGGGAGGACTTCCTCCTCTTCCTAGTTTTACTCAGTCCAGAGCACAGCCCATAGAGAGTGCTAGTCATACTCAGGGTGGGTCTCCCCTCCTCAGTGAAGATTCTAGAAACGCCCTCATGGTGATCCCAAATCCTCTCAAATTGACAAATAGCATCAAGCCACCACAGGCAGTGTGACAAATCATTTAGAACTATGAAAACAAACCATGAGAATGAGCTTTGAAAGAAGCTAATTTTGGGAGGAAGAATTGGGCGTGGACAGGGGTGCCAAGGTCTGCTGATTTTACATTGACTTAGGCAATGTTTAGCAAAAATAAATCAAATTCAGAAATGAGCCTCCAAATTAAAAAAAAAATAGCTGAATGGCCCCCAAATACTTTCTCAGCAAAACTGAGTTGAAATTATTTCCAAATGTTTAGACTGACAGAAATTTTGCTCTACAACTTAAAACTAGTCCTTTAAACCAAGCTCATTACTAGTTTCAAATACTGCATGTCTTTTGATTAGTAAGACGGGGTCATGTTCCTTCCTTTGACCCAGGACTCACCCCTCTGGATACTAACAGAAGGCAGACGACTGCAGTAGAATTATGCTCCTTCCAAATGGAAGGATGCTCAGACTTCCCTAGCCTTTCACAGAAGCCCCGTTTCCCCTACTTGATAGACAAGAGAATCAAGTCTGTACATTTCCCAGGGGCTGCCTGTTCCAAGGAGTTTTCTGACTTAACAGAACCTGCCCCATCTGTAATTGGGGGAGTTTATTCCTAAAATACATATAAGGTCATAAAAGCATCTGACCCTGCCAACAAGAACATTTTCTGCAAGCTCCTGTTACCTCTGAACGATGAAGAAAAGACTAGGAGGATGGGCAGAACATGTGATCGAGGAAAAGTCATCAGACACATCTTTCACAAGTTGTGATCCTTAAAAGCCCAAGCTTGGGGATACATTTCTGTAACTCAGAACTAAGGAAGCCAAGGCCAGAAGATCGTTAGAAGTCTGAGACCTGTTCGGGCTATGTGATGAGTTTCATAGCCGCCTAGTCAACAGAATAAATCCCTGTTTCAAAAATACCAAAAGAGGGGAAGGAGGGTTATGGGAGGAGGGTTATGGGAGGAGGGTTATGGAAGGGTATGGAAGAGGGGGATGGAGGAGGTCAATGAGGGGGAGGTAAGAAAGAGGAGGGGAGCTCATTCCCATTAGCAGAAATCCAGCCATTGATCACAGACATCAGAACTCAAACCCATTGTGGATTAAAGGTGGAGCTGAGCTGTTAACTCTTACCCTGAAGGAAAATGGTGGGCGCTTGACAGTCATGGGTACAAGGAAGGGCTTGCGTCTTTCATCCAAGTGTTGGGAAAGTCTGTCTACCTGTACTTGTGAAGAGATATCTTCAGGAAATGAAGAAGTTTAGCTGGAACCCATTTCACATACAATCACAGGTCCAGAAGCTAAGAAAATCCCTAACACCAAGCAACGGATGTCCATGTCAGCCAGAAAGATCCAGAGAGTGGAAAGGTTCCAGATCTCCAGCTATCTGGCTGTCCTGCTCCACTAGAAGTAAGTAGTCAGTTCCTTGTTCACATATAAAGTCCATGTGCCTATAAGTTTGAAAATGTTCATTTGGTTTAAAAATAAAACCCGAACAGCTATTCCTCAGTTTATTACACTAAAAGTTATTGTATTGACTACATGCTATTCCATGTATCCTACTTCAATTTATCTTCAATGTATCAGTTTGCCCAAGACTGCACTACAGCCACTGTGCTGTTTTTGCTATCTTTGATGAGATTTCTTCTGGCTTGTGCGTTTGCTTTTCTATATAACTCAGGACCACCAGTGCCCAGGGGTGACACTGCCCACAGTGAGCTGGGTCCTCCATATCAGTCATTAATAAACACAATACCCCTACAGACTTGCTTACAGGTCAATTTTGTGGAATCATTTTCTCAATTAAGATTCCTTCTTCCCAGTTACGTCTAGGTTTTCCTTGGGTTGACAAAGTTTCTTCAATCCATCTGCCCTCTACTTGTGTACCATCACTGATCTACAAATCAGGTTAAAGTGGGTTCAGTCTGGGGCATTCATATTAAAGCAGGGCAAAACCTGTTCTCAGGACTGATCTGTTACCTCTCAGTGGAGCAGCCTCCATGCTGAGTTGGTAGGCGGGACTGTGGGTTGGGAAGCCACAATTGCCTCAACTCCTGAGGAAGAGAATTCAGTCACAGACTCAAAGCTGTTAAAAGGCAGTCTCATAACGGCTGGCTCCTCCCATTGCTGATGACCTCAGACTGGAGCCTGGGAGAGCACAACATATGACTAACTCCAGGGAGCTCCTTGGCTGACAGAGGCCATGGACATCAAGTGGCAACCTCGAGGGACAGCAGAGATGGTGAGATCTGCTCTTCGAGTCCCTTGGTCACTTCACAGGGCTCAGTCTCATACTCATGGCATAATTGATTATGGATGATGCCCAGGCAATCATAACCCTAATTGTCACCTTCTCAGCCACAATTTCCAGCCTTAACCTAGGCCAGGGCCAGGATATCGATCTGTCAAACACAGCTATGGAGGACCTGCTCACTGAGGAACTCCTAAAGACTCTAGAGAAATGTCAAGTCAAGATTTTTTTTGAAACAGAGTTTCAAATAGATAACCCAGATATATATGTGGCTTAGGATGATTTTGAACTTCTGATCCTCCTGCCTTAACCTCCTGAGTGCTGGTATTACAGGAATGACCTACTACCCCTCTTCTAAACTTCATTTCCTGAAGACATCTCTTCACTAGTACAGGTAGACAGGTGGGCAAGGAATCAAACCCAGAAATTTGTGCATGCAAATCAAGCTCTTTACTAATTGAGCTAACCATTCAAAAATGTCTCATTAATTAATTTAGAAGAGTGCTGAACTTCAGTTTCAACCTGATTTACAATAAAGATGAGGAAAGCAGTTGGTGACCAAAGCCCCTGTCACTTCCTAGACATACCAGGATTGCCAGAACTCACAGATAGGCTTTCTCAGTGAGAAGGAGGACTCTAGAGACAGGAAGAAGCCCAATTCTCTACAGCTACACCATTCACCAGATGAAGAAACACTGAGGCAAAGCAAAACATACTTTTACAGAAATTTTAAATACTGCCTTGAGGTCAAGGAATTGGTAGGCCAAGAAGGGAAATACGTTTTGCAATGTTCCAGTGAACTTACACTTGGTGGATTCATTTCTCAGATCAATCACATTGACCCTACCAGACACAGGAAAAGCACTTCCCATATGTTAGTATGATTTATCATCTCATTTCTAGGACAATAAAATTCAAATTTAGAGGCCAGACTGTGATAACACAAGACATACACTAAAGCCAGAAATTCTAATCCTAAATAGCAATTTGCTTTATTCATCTCAATAAACAGCTCAGCAGAGCCCTGAGAGCTCATATTAAGAAGCTGCACCTGATTTTATCCTTTACCTTGGGCTGCTACCCTTAGAAAGCAAGACAGGAAGATAACAAGTGATACAGTCCACCCTCCATCAGAACAACTCACATCAGCTCCAGAACACTCGGTGTTGGCAGACCACTATTCCTGACACATGCAATCTGTGGCTAGTCATTTTCCATTGCTGGGACAGGATACTTATGTGAACATCTTAAAGAAAGAAAGGTTTATTCTGGCTCTACCTGCTGTTTAGTCCTCCACCTGCTGGTAACCTGACAGTGGACCTGTGGTGGGGCAGAACACCAAAGTTGTGAAAGCATGTGACAGAGGAACCTTGTGGTGGCTGGAATAGGTGTGGGCCCCACAGAGTCATGTGTTTCCATGGTTGCCATAGGGAGTGGCACTAGTAGGAGGTGTGGCCTTGTTGGAGGATGTATGACCTTATTGGAAGAAGTGTGCCACAGTAGAGGTGGGCTTTACGGTCCCAAATATAAGCTCAAGTTACACCCAGTGTGGAAGATACTCCGTCTCCTCCTGGCTGTCTGCAGAAGACATTCCCCTTCTGCTGCCTGTGGATCAAGATGCAAAATTCTCGGCTCCTCCAGCGCCATGTCTGCCTGCACACTTCCATGTTTCCCACCGTGATGATAATGGACTAAACCTCTGAAACTATAAGCCAGCACCAATTAAATGTTTTCTTCTATAAGAGTTGCCTTAGTCATGGTGTCTTTTCACAGCAATGAAACCCAATCTGAGACAAACGCTGTTACTTCATGGTAGCTGGAAGCAAAGAGAAATAGGAAAGGCCAGGAACAAAACAGACCTTTGAAAGGCACACTCCAGTGACCCACTTCCTCCACAGGCCCCACCCTCTGGTTCCCACCACCTCCCAAAAATGCCATCAGATTATAAATCCATCTGTGATTTTTAGGAGGTCAGATTAATTCATTGGTGGAGTTCTGGTTTCTTTCATTGTGTTGATTAGTTGATCAGGTCAAATCTCACAATCCAGCCAAAACCCCTCTGAAAAATACATCAGGGATCAAGACTTTTAACACATGAGTCTCTTAGGGGTGCTATTTCATATACAAACAATGATGTGGCCATAGCCTACTATCTATAGACTGCTAACCCTATGTATCTTACTTCAAACTTTCAAAAGGATAACTTTGATAAACTGTGTAATCCTTCATGTGAGGTTTAACTGGGACCTGGGACAGGAAAAAGACATTCATAGAACATGTTCAGCAAATCTAAATATAAAGTCTGTGGAAGAATTCACAGTTTCCAGCTGGATGACGGAGCAACGATTTTCATGTGAACCTTTGAGGAAGCAGAATGAAGGTCATACTAAATTTCTATGTATTATATTTCTGCAACTTTTTAGAAGGTCCACAGTCTCTTAAAATGAAATAAAATACAACAAATTTTCAACATAAAACTGTCCCATCAAATTATTAGGAATTTGCCCTGATTTTGCAATATAATCATACAGAATGAAAAACACCATGAAAAGAATAAATAAATATAGTACAGGAGCTGGAGAGATTGCTCAGCAGTTTAGAGCAGTTGCTGTTGTTGTAGCGGACTGGAGTTCAGGTCCCAGCACCCATGTCAGGCAGCTCACAACTGCTGCCACTATCTCCAGGTCCCAGTATCTCTTCTCCCTCTGTAAGCATGCACACACATGCACATGCACACATATGCAGGCAAACACACAGAAATAAAACAAAATGCTGTTAGAAAAAGAAGCATATCAGTCATAAGAAATCCAAAGAAGAACACAAAGCTGTCACACGTTTTTTTTTTTTAGTCTCAGCAGAGGCTAGGAATGGAAGGCAAGCAGTGGAGTAGCTGCCTATAACACACATGTCACGGGCACTGATCATCACTGTGGAATAAAACTCTTAGCAGGGAAAATTCCCACAAAAAGCTAAGGAAGAACTCTAGTCCTGCACTGATAGACCAATTATCTCATACTTCCTAAAAAAGACGTCAGCTATTGAGCTCCAACGCCTATTTTCAACTCCACGAATAGGTATACTTTAAAGACGTGAGCCACAGTACTGCAAACATACAGCAAGGGATGGTGATGGTGGACAGATATAGCAGAAGGGACATGGCGAGGGACATTCCAAAGCCACAGGCAACGTCCAGTGTCTGAGAGTTCTGAAGATTCTAGCCACTGGCAATGACATCTTAACAGTGGAAAAGAATGACTTTCTTGCTGTGACTCACAAAGGAAATACTCTGTAATCAATAATTTATTATTCTCTTCCATGGCTTGATTCCCTGACTCTCATGGACTAAAGTCAGAATTCTCAACCTTGCTTGGCCTTTCTCATTTTGTTCTTTGGAAGTCCTACTATTTAAACATTCGACGTGTCATTAGACCTTGATGAAGGTCATTCCTAGCTCTACTCATCAAATCAAATGACTTCACAGTCCTGCCAACATCTCTGTCTTGTCCCTTAGGGAAGGCATGGCATCTACAGTGTGATAGGGCCATGTGGCACTTGACAGGGATGCCTGTAATTAGGAGGCATTGAGGTAATTGCACAGTATGGCTGCTCCCGTGATGCCTCCACTGTAACATGTGCTTTCCCAATATATCCTCTCCATAATGAGCTTAAAATGAGGATGTAGGCAGCCTCTGCCAAACCCAGGACTGAGAGGAACCCTGCCAACAAGAGCTCAGCTCACTAGAACAGCTATGGAGGTGCCAGGAGCTTAAATCAGGCAGCTCTGGACCCAGTTCAAGTCTCCCAACTCTACCAGCTGGGGATCCCCAACTTCAGCCTGATCACACAGAACCCTGAGGCTCTACATTTTCTGCTACTTATGAAAATGAAGTAAAATTGGCCGTTTTCTTCCCCATTCTGGATGGGAGACATGAGGCTCCTGAAGGTGAGGCCTGTGCCCACCCCACTGTCTGACACAACGCCTGGACCACACAGGTTCTCACCACAGGCTGACAGGTGGTATAGTGAGAAGTCTCCGTCGGCGTCCACAAAAGTCAGCAACCCTGTCAGCATCCTCCCAGCATGCACAGCAGCCTTCTCAGCATACCCGCCCCTTATTATCCACATAGCATG
The DNA here is from genome assembly GCF_947179515.1 of Apodemus sylvaticus. Lineage (NCBI taxonomy): Eukaryota > Metazoa > Chordata > Mammalia > Rodentia > Muridae > Apodemus > Apodemus sylvaticus. Next base: position 81,067,251 of record NC_067484.1, read on the forward strand.
CACACAGCATCCCTCTCAGCAGCCACACAGCCCAGACTCTCTCTTTATCTAGCCTTCTGCAGGCCAGAATATTGCAAAGACAGAAAGACAGAGGCCACATTCTTGGAAATGAAGGTCTGGGGAAGAGAATGGCTTTCGTTTCCTAACTATGGAAACGATTGTGCACTTACAATTAGGGAATAATGTGGAAAGGAAAGTTAAGTTCAGCAGGTTCTATGACTATCTACATGGGTGACCTGCCAATTTTCAATGGTCCCAGGCATGGGGGATAATTTTAGCAAATAATCATAAGACACCATCTAAAGACCAAGAGGAAAAAAGCTGGAGGTGTGCCCAGCACCCAGGCTCAGAGGAAAGCCCCCCACGTATGGTCATGTTGGCGACATGAGAAAATGTACCTACTGAGCCATTTAACCATGTCAGGAATGTGAACTATGCTGTAAACGGGACGAGGTCAGCAGAACTTGCAACAACACACCGGGTTTCTTCCATCAGGTGCTTAGGTTCCTTAACAATACCCCAAAAGCTCAGCCCCAACCGCTCCACCGTCAGGATAATGTTCAGAGCAGTCAGGCAGCACCACTGAATGGCAGCCCTTGGGGTTTTGGTGGTAAGAGGTGGCACAGATGGTGACTTGTGGGAGGGCCACCATGATCTGGTGGAGTCCCATCACCTGACGGATGCAGACTCAGTGGGTAGGTCGGAGCACACATCTGGACTGCACCTTACCACCTCTCTCAACCCAGTACAGGCGGGGCTTTGTCAGGAAGGATGGCACAGGGGAGCTCAGCCTGGCGGGCCACCTTCTTCAGGAAAGATGAGCCCTGTCATGCCCATGAGTAAAGGCCTCAGACTGCCTGCCCCGCATCGCCTCCTATGAAGCCATGTGACAACTGGGCCCAAGTCAGCAGACATGACTAGCTGCACCAAAGTATCTTTTAAATGTCACTGGGTGTATATATGATTTTGCATGTGTGCATACATGAATAGAGGTCAGGAGATGACACTGGCTGTCACTTTTCAGACATATCATTCACTGTCCTTTGAGATAGGCCTCTCATTGGCTTGGAACTTGCCAATCTGACTAGGCTGGCTAGCCAAGGGGCCCTAGAGAGCTGCCATGCTCTGTGAATGCAGCAAGCACCCCCACTCTGGCCTATGCCTTTATGTGGGCTCTGGGGACAGAAACAAGTCCTTGGGTTTACAAGGTAGGTACCTTGCTAGCTGAGCTAGCTCCACAATCCCCTCTCTACTTTTATTGCTGTTTTCAGAAAGAGTATTGCTATGTAGACCAGGCTGGCCTCGAACTCACAGAGATCTGCCGGCCTCTGCCTGTAAGCTCTTGGATTAAAGGCTTAGGCTACCATGCTGGGCTTCTCAGGATGCTTTGATTAGTGGCTTATTTCTTAGCGATTCAAAACATGAGTGCCAGATGCTGTCTGCTTCCCCCAGGAGCCTTTATCCTCTTGGCCAAGTCAGACCCACTACATCATAACAAGGTCCTTAGGAGAGTCACAGGAATGAGTTCCAAGTGTCAGCTTGACTGTTTGAGGATAAAACTCTGTCTTAGTTAGGGTTTTAGCTGTGAACAGACACCATGACCAAGGCAACTCTTACGAGAACAACATTCAGTTGAGCTGGCTGACAGGTTCAGAGGTTCCGTTCATTATCATCAAGGTGGGAGCATGGCAGCATCCTGGTGCAGGAGGAGCTGAGAGTTCTACATCTTTATCTGAAGGTTGCTAGCAGAATACTGACTTCTAACAGTTAGGATGAGGGTCGTATAGGCCACACTCACAGCGACACACCTACTCCAACAAGGCCACGCCTCCTAATAGTGCCACTCCCTGGGCCAAGCATACAAACCTTCACAAACTCCAACGCAACGGCATCATTCACTCTACCCAGTCTTGCTTCCCTCTCCATCCCAAACACACGTGAAGATTCTACCCGTGCGTCTATTTTATAGTTCTTAGGGAGGGAGCCAGGGAACAAGCTGCCCTTTTCCATTCCGAGGGAAGAAGCCCCCTAACAGGAAGCCTTAGCACCTTTTGAGAAAAGAACCTGAGGACCCAAGGCTGTGATGGACCCAGGAAAGTCTTTGTCAGAGCTTCTCACCCATCACAATGAAGGAGCAGGCCTGACAGTCTACAGGACTGTCCGGAAGGTCTTCTAACCATTGCTGTTGGGCGTCGGTGAGCTTAGCTCAATGGCCCCAGCTGAGCTGTTTGTACTGGCTTCCTGAGAACGGAACATTCTGAAGTTTAGCTTGTTTCCTATTTTCCCGCTCTGCATGGTAGGCACTTTCCAAGTGCCTGACCTATAGTTATGTTGTTCCTTCCTGGGATTTATTTTCATTCGGGCTCAAGTATATATATTGCTGGTCCTTCAGTAAAGCTTTGGCATTCTCCTCAATAGAATGACCCAAGTCTGTGTCTTTTGTTAATCCCCCAGGCTTTCACCCAATACTTGGTACCATGGCCTCCATCAAGTGGAGATTCCACCGAGACTGGGAAAGAGAGGAGCCCCTGACGGGATCGTTCCAAAGGCTGGCCAGTGAAGGGAGAGGAACGCATTGGGGAAAATGCAGTGAGGGGAGTAAAGAGAAAGTAAGTACATGATCGATCGCTCCATGGGGACGAGGAGTTCCACCTTACAATTAGTGGATCAACTGGTAGATTTGCTTAAGCAACAGGGTACTGGGATTAAGGTTAAAAGAGCTAGGGAATTTATTAAAACTTTGGAGAAAACTAGTCCATGGTTTATTCATAGCTGGAGCTTAAATATCCCAGACTAGGACCAGGTTAAAACAGATTTACAAAAACCATTACAGAAAGAGGGGTCAGATAGCATTCCTGTGGCCACCTTCTCCCTATGGAGACTAGTCACGGATGCTCTCAAGTACTAATGCGAAGGTTAAGGAACAGATGTCTGAGGTTGAGAGAACATTTGGAGTCACACAAGATGATGCCTCAAAGGAGTCTTTAAAGGCATCCGAATCAGAGAGTGAGTCAGACTCATCTGAGGATGAGTAGGAGACTCTAGAAAAAGAGATAGAGGGATTGAGACTAAAATTAAAGGAATGCAAAGAACAAAGAGTGTCCTCTTCCAGACCACCAAGTAAGAATCCTTTTCTTAAAGAAAAGGGGCTTCTGCTCCTCCAGCATATGAACCTTATCCGACCCTTGATTGGGGTTATAAAGAACCGACACCAAAAAGGGGGGAAGTTTTTCTAAACCTATTCCTAATACAAAAGCAACATATCCTGTGATTGAGATTCCCAATCCTGCTAATCCAGGACAGGTGATAAGACATCATGTGCCTTTGAGTCTTAAAGAGTTGAAGAGCCTTAAGGAAGCTGTTTCTCCCTATGGACCTTTGGCCCCTTTAACCTCAGCCATTTTTTAATCATATGCTACTTCTATCTTGACTCCTGGAGATTGGCAACAATTATGCCGAGCAGTACTGAGTGAGCAGTACTGAGCAGGGGAGATTATTTGGAGAGGAGAGTTCCCAGAAGAATGTGTTCAGTTAGCCAGAATAAATGGAAATGCAGGATTCACTCAGAGAAATATGGAAATGTTTACAGGGTCTGGACCCTATGCTGGGCTTCATAATCAGATTCAATAGGATGCTGCTGTATATGCTCAAAATTCAGCTGCTGCCAATAGGGCTTGGAAAGCTTTACCCAAAAAGCAGCTGGGGATCAACTGTCTCAGGTAACTCAAGGGCCCTCGAAACTTTTTCAAGAATTTGTGGATAAGTTGTTACAACTTGTTGGAAAATTGTTTGGAGATGCAGATACTGCAATGTCCATAGTAAAACAATTAGCCTTTGAAAATGCTAACAAATATTGTAAAGAGGCTATCAGAACACATAGAGCAAAACATTTGAATGATTATATTAGAATCTGCAAAGAAATTGATAGTAATTATGTCATGGGGCAGGTTATGGCAGCCGCCATGCAGAAAGGTCCCAATGGAAATAAAATTTGTTTTGGATGCAGACTACTGGGACATTTTAAAAGAGAATATCCTAAAAATAGAGGGACTTCAGGTCCTGGATTGTGTCCTTGCTGTCGCAAAGGACACCATTGGAGCAATGAGTGCAGATCCAAACAAGATGCAAAAGGACATCCCCTTTACCCTTTGGGAAACAGGAAGAGGGACCCACTCCAGGCCCTCAAACCAGAGTGTACAGAGCCACGAATACCCCTACCATAACCTCTGTACCAATTGGGAGTGTTCCTCACACCAACACTTTTATGCCCAAGACCTTGTCAGAAGTACCCCAGGAAACACAGTATTGGATCTCTGCTCCTCCGCCAGAGCATTATTGACACCTCAAATGGGTTCTCAAGCCCTAGACAATGGAGTCTACCAATCTCTACCATCAGGAAGTGTGGGCCTTCTTTTAGGATGCAGCAGCACATTAATGAAAGGAATAAGGATTCTTCTCTGGGTAATTGATGCTAATTAAAATTAAAATTATGGTGTCTATAGAAAGAGGGGTTGTGATTATTCCCCAAGGAGATAGTATTGCACAGCTAGTCCTCCTACCAAAATTCCACACTAATAATGCTGTATTTAAGACTTCTAGGGTGAAACAAGGGTTTGGCTCCAGAGGATCAGGTGCCTTTTGAGTATCATCTTTAGATATACACCCTACACTTACTCTATGGATTGATAGAATGCTGATGAATGGATTATTGGATCCTGGAACAGATACTACAGTAATTTCATGTATCTCAATCTACTTTACAGGGTGTAGGAATAGCCACTGCTCCACTTAGGAGTAGCAAGGTATTAAGATGGATGAGGAAGGTCATGAAGGATGGTTACAACTCTTTATGTTAGATCATTTACCTATTAATCTTTGGGGAAGAAATGTCCTCATGGAAATGGGGGCTGTAATTACCACTCAACAGGTATAAAATACATTGGATAAACAAGGTTATGTTCCTGGAAAAGGCCTGGGGAAATATTTACAAGGAAAAACCTTTAAGTGTGAGTGAAGAATCACTAGTACTTGGTTATCCAAAGGACAAAACTGGATTGGGAAATTTACCTTAAGGGTCACTGTTATGCCTCCTATTCTCCAACCTCTACCAATCACAGGGAAGTGAGGTGAGCCCATGTGGGTGGAGCAGTGGCCCCTTTCTACGGAGAAATTGGAGGCAGCTCATCACCAAGTTCAAGAACAGCTTCAGGCAGGACATCTTGTTCCATCTACACCCCCTTGGAATACTCCTATTTTTTGTTATTAAGAAAACAATATGCAAATGGAGGCTCTTATATGATCTCAGGGAAATTAATAAAACCATGATGCCTATGGACCCTACGCAACCAGAGCTGCCTTCTCCTGTTGCTGTTCCTAAGGACTGGCATCTGTTATAGACTTGAAAGATTGGTTTTTTTACCATCCCATTGCATCCCAAGGATTGTGAGCATTTTGCTTTTAGTATTCCCTCTATTAATTTTAGAGAGACTGACAATCGCTACCATTGGGTAGAATTGCCTCAAAGAATGGCTAATAGCCCCACTATGTGTCAAGTGTATGTGGCAACAGCTCTACAACCCTTAAGGAAAAAGTATTCTCATATGTACATAATGCATTACATAGATGATAATGCTTTTGACAGCTAGAGAGGAGAAGGTACTTCTTGCAGCTCATGCTGATCTTCAATATGATTTAAGGCAAGCTGGATTGATTATTGCACCTGAAAAGGTGCAAAAAGAATATCCATATCAATATTTAGGTCATAAGTTCTTACAAAAAGGAATTCGTCCACAAAAAAACTGCAAATTAGAATGGATACCTTAAAAACCTTGAATGATTTCCAGAAGTTATTAGGAGATATAAATTGGTTACGGCCATCATTGAGGCTTAGTACAGGACAATTAAAGCCCCTTTTTGATATACTAAAGGGGGGTGCTTCACCCAACTCTCCTAGGAAATTAACAAAGGAAGCTAGGGAATGCTTAAAATTAGTACAAAGAGCCCTTGAGGGAGCTCATCTAAATTATATAGATTATTCTAAAAAATTATTGGTTTTAGTTTTTGCCTCTAAAATTTCCCCATGGGTGTTTTTTTGACAGGAGGGGCCCATATTGTGGGCATATGTGCAAGCTTCACCTTACAAAATTGTATTGTCTTATCCACAAGTAGTGGTATCCTTGTTGTTTAAGGCATATAAAATAAGTTTGCAAACATTTGGCAAGAAACCTGATGGGTTTTTTGTTTTTGTTTTTACCTGAATTTTTAAAACTTTATATTTATTTACATTATAAACATTATTTATAAACTATGAAGATTAAAGTCTCAAATCAAATCTCTTAGAAAGCCTGCTGCTGTAATTATTTCCTTACAGCTGTTAAGCGTAATTTTAAACCCTGAAGCTTAGCGTGTCTCTTAGGGCTAGAGAGATGGCTCAGCTGGTAGATTCTTGCCATATAAGCACAGGGACCTGGCTCTGATTCCCCAGAAGACATGTAAAAATGACTCTGGTGTGGTAGCATGTCCCTGTCATTGTAGCACTGGGAGGCGTGGAGGCAGCAGGAGCGCCAGGACGCACCGATACTCAGCATAGCCTATCAGTGAGTTTCACGTTCAATAAGAGACCCTAGCTCAAAAAATAGAGTGCATGTGAGGAAGGTGGTAGCGGGTAAGACAGTGAAGGACTCTGATGCTATGATTACACGTTATAATTAAGGAACAGCTTCAAATTTTATACCAAGATTTTGCTGATTGGGCCTTAATTAGATGCATTACCAATTGTTATTTTGATAATCACTATCCAGATAATAAGTTGCGTCAATTTTTGAAAATTCATCCAGTAGTCTTTTTTTAAAATAAATTTTTTTATTGAATATATTCTTCATTTACATTTCAAATGCTAAATCCTTTCCCAGATTCCCCCTCCCTGAAAACCTCCAACACCTCCTCCCACCCCCTGGCTCCAAGTATATGTATGTACCTCCACCCAACCCACTCCCACCTATGCCCCCCTCGATTTCCCCACACTGGGGCATCTATTGTGCCTTCACAGGACCAAGGACCTCTCCTCCCACTAATGCCCAACAAGGCCTTCCTCTGTCACACTTTTGACTGGAACCATGTGTATCCCTTGGTTGATGGCTTAGCCTCTGGGAGTCCTGGGGTGTCTAGATGGCTGATATCATTGTTCTTCCCATGGGGCTGTAAACCCCTTCAGCTCCTCCAGTCTGCCCTCCAACTCCTCTATTGGGGACCCCACACTCAGTGCTAGTTGGCTACTAGCATCTGCCTCTATATCTATAAGGCTCTGGCAGGGCCCCTCTGGAGACAACCATAACAGGCTCCTTTCAGTGTGTACTTCTTGTCATCCATAATAGTGGTCAGGTTTGATGACTGTTTATAGGATGAATGCCTAGGTAGGGCAGTCTCTTGGTGGCCTTTCCTTCCGTCTCTGCTCCACCTGTTGTCTCCATAATTGCTCCTGTGAGTATTTTGTTCCCTTTCCAGAGGAACCAAAGCACCCCCATTTCAGTCTTCCTTCTTCTTGTGCTTTTTAAAAGATCCAGTAATGTTAGGTACATGACCCTGGGTTCAGCAGCTGATCCCAGCTAGCTAGCACTGTGTGAGTTTTCCCAGATCCAGTGGCACCATCTGCTGTGTGCTTGTGGTCTGTGAATTGTAACTTGTTTATTTTGAGCTTTTGGGCTATCAGTGAGCACATACAATGTTTCTGAAACAAGAAGAAATCAGTTTTTCTCACAGAATGAAAACTACAAATTTTGATATTACTAAAAAACAAAATAAAGATCTTAAGTTTGTATTTGATGCTGTTTTTGATGAAACCTCAACTCAAATGCAAGTTTTTGAACACAAGTCAAGCCAATTCTTCATAATTTTCTGAATGGATATAATTGCATAGTGTCTGCATATGATGCCACTGGATCTGGTAAGACTCACACAATGTGAGGATTAGTTGCTGAACCCAGGGCCATGTACCTAACACTACTGGACCTTTTCAAATGCATGGATGAGATTAAAGAAAAGAGTATAGTACTACAGTTTCTTATCTGGAGTTATATAATGAGCAGATTCATCACCTCTTGACAAACTCAGGGCTACTGGCTGTCCAGGAAGATGCCCAAAAAAGGTTGTCCAGGGTCTTATTGTACTCCAGCCTAAATCTTCAGAGGAAACATTGCAGCTTCTAGGCAAGGGAAACAAAAACAGGAACCAGCACCCCACTGATATGAATACTGTGTCTTCTCATTCTCAGGCTGTCTTCCCTATTTATTTGCAACAGGACAAAATTGCATGCATCAATCAAAAAGCCCATATAGCCAAAATGTCACTCATTGACCTCACAGGATCTAAGCGGGCCAATGTTTCTGGAGCTAAAGGGACACAATCTGTAGAAGGCACAAATATTAACAAATCTTTTTTAGTTCTTAGGAATGTTATCAATGCCCTTGCAGATACAAAGAGAAGAAATAAGCATATTCCTTACAGAGATAGTAAGTTTACTCATTTGCTGAAGGATTCTCTTGGAAGAAACTGTCAAACTATAATGACAGCTGCTGTTAGCTCTTCCTCTTTATTCTATGACGACATGTATAGCACTCTTAAGTATGCTAATTGTGCAAAGGACATTAAATCTTCTATTTTAATGTTGAAAAAAAAACTAAAGGTCTATGAAAAACAGAAAGTCTGGCCACAGTACGCCATCTCCAAGTGGTGCAGGAAGACAGATATCCACTCAACAGACAGCATGGAGGAGGCAGCCTGCACAGGTGAGACCGGCCCTGCAGATCGAAGGATCCTGTTCAGAGGCCTCTGGCTGGAGTTTCCAGTTTCCACCTCCAGATCCAGAACATCCCCGGTCACAGAGCGCCATCTCCAAGTGGTGCAGGAAGACAGATATCCACCCAGCTGCGCAGAAGAGACAATCAGCACAGCCTGCACCCTGAGTTGATCGGGGCCACAGAGGTACCTACCCGAATACAACTACAAGAGAGTGGGTCTCGGCCTCCATCTTTGCTCCTGTGGCTGTGTAACAGATTGGTAGGCAGGGATCACCAGAGTAGAGGATCCCTTGGGACACACCGTACCAGAACTCCACCTGCACCCAAGAACTTGGCAGCAACACAGCAATCTGTGCCAGGGGAAAGCAGGTCACCCAGGGTTGCTGAGATAGGCCTGCAGGCACACAGAAGGGGCAAACACTAGCCAGTGATAGCAGGAACAACTAACAACAGAGATAACCAGATGGCAAAAGGCAAATGTAGGAACATTGCTAAAAGAAATCAAGGCAATATGGCACCATCCAAACCCAATTCTCCCACAACAGCAAGTCCTGGATACCCCAACACACCAGGAAAGCAAGATTTGGATTTAAAATCACAGGTCATGATGCTGATGGAGGGCTTCATGGAGGGCTTCAAGGACGACATAAATAACTCCCTTAAAGAAATACAGGAGAACACAAGTAAACAGGGAGAAGCCCTTGAAGAACTAAGGGAAAACACAACAAAACAGGTGAAGGAATTAAACAAAGCCATCCAGGATCTAAAGAAGGAGGTAGAAACAATAATGAAATCACAAAGGGAGACAACTTGGGACATAGAAACCTAGGGAAGAAGTCAGGAGTCATAGATCCAAGCATCAACAACAGAATACAAGAGATAGAAGAGAGAATCTCAGATGCAGAAGATACCATAGAAAGCATTGATACAACAAAGAAAATGCAAAATGCAAAAAGCTCCTGACCCAAAACATTAAGGAAATCCAGGACAAAATGAGAAGATCAAACCTAAGGATAATAGGTATAGAAAACAGTGAAGATTTCCAACTGAAAGGGCCAGTAAATGTCTTCAACAAAATTATAGAAGAAAATTTCCCTAACCTAAAGAAAGAGATGCCCATGAACATAAAAGAAGACTATAGAACTCCAAATAGATTTGACCAGAAAAGAAATTCCTCCCGTCACATAACAATTAAAACACCAAATGTACTAAACAAAGAAAGAATATTAAAAGCAGTAAGGGAAAATGGTCAAGTAACATATAAAGGTAGACCTATCAGAATTACACCTGATTTCTCACCAGAGACTATGAAAGCCAGAAGAGCATGGGCAGATGTCATGCAGACCCTAAGGGAACACAAATGCCAACCCAAATTGCTATATCCAACAAATCTCTCAATTACCATAGATGGAGAAAACAAAGTATTTCATGACAAAAACAAATTTACACAGTATCTTTCCACAAATCCAGCACTTCAAAGGATAATAAATGGGAAACACCAACAAAAGGAAGGAAACTACACACTAGAAAAAGCAAGAAATTAATCTTCTTTGAACAAATCCAAATGAAGATAACCACACAAACATAAAAATTACATCAAAAATATCAGGAAGCAACACTCAATATTTCTTAATATCTCTTAACAACAATGGACTCAATTCCCCAATAAAAAGACATAGACTAACAGGCTGGATTCGTAAACAAGACTCAACATTTTGCTGCATACAGGAAACACATCTCAGTGTCAAAGGCAAACACTACCTCAGAGTAAAAGGATGGAAAACAGTTTTCCAAGCAAATGGTCCCAGGAAACAAGCTGGAGTAGCCATTCTAATATCCAATAAAATAAACTTTCAACCAAAAGTCATCAAAAAAGACACAGAAGCAGGGCGGTGGTATGCCTGTAATCCCAGCATTTGGGAGGCAGAGGCAGGCAGATTTCTGAGTTTGAGGCCAGCCTGGTCTACAGAGTGAATTCCAGGACAGCCAAGGGCTATACAGAGAAACCCTGCCTCGAAGAAAAAAAAAAAAACAAATCCAAAAAAGACACAGAAGGATACTTTATACTCAAAGGAAAAATCTACCAGGAAAAACTCTCAATTTTGAACACCTATGCCCCCAAATACAAGGGTACCTTCATTCATAAAGAAACTTTACTAAAGTTTAAAGCACACATCGCACCCCAAACAATAATTGTGGGTGACTTCAAAACCCCACTATCAATGGACAGATCAGGGAAACACAAACTAAACATAGACATAGTGAAACTAAGAGAAGGTTTGGACAAAATGGATTTAATAGATATCTATAGAACATTTCATCCTAAATCAAAAGAATATACCTTCTTCTCAGCACCTCATGGTACCTTCTCCAAAATTGACCATATAATTGGCCACAAAATAGACCTTAACAGATATAAGAAGATCGAACTAATTCCATGCCTTCTATCAGATCACTATGGAGTAAGGGTGATCTTCAATAGCAACAAAAACAACAGAAAGCCCACATGCTCATGGAAGCTGAGAAATGCTCTACTCAATGATAGAGCATTGATACCTTTGTCAAGGAAGAAATAAGGAAAGAAATCAAAACCTTTTTAGAATTTAATGAAAATGAAGACACAACATATCCAAATTTATGGGACACAATGATAGTAGTGCTAAGAGGAAAACTCATAGCTCTGAGTGCCTACAAAAAGAAGCTGGAGAGAGCATACACTAGCAGCTTAACAGCACACCTGAAAGCTTTAGAACAGAAAGAAGCTAATACACCCAAGAGGAGTAGAAGGCAGGAAATCATCAAACTCAGGGATGAAATCAACCAAGTTGAAACAAAAAACTATACAAAGAATAAACAAAACCAGGAGCTGGTTCTTTGAGAAAATCAACAGATAGATAAATGTTTAGCCAGACTAACCAGAGGGCACAGAGACAGTATCCAAATTAACAAAATTAGAAATGAAAAGAGAGAAATAACAGAAACTGAGGAAATTCAAAAAGTTATCATATCATACTACAAAAGCCTATACTCAACACAACTGGAAAATCTGGATAAAATGGACAATTTCCTAGACAGATACCAACTACCAAAATTTAATCAGGATCAGATAGACCATCTAAATGGTCCCATAACCCCTAAAGAAATAGAATTGGTCATTGACAGTCTCCCAACCAAAAAAAAAAAAAAAAAAAAGCACAGGACCAGATGGTTTTAGTGCAGAATTCTATCAGATCTTCAAAAGAAACCTAATACCAATACTCTTCAAACTATTCCACAAAATAGAAACAGAAGAACCATTACCCAACTCATTCTATGAAACCACAATTTCACTGATACCAAAACCACACAAAGATCCAACAAAAAAAAAGAACCTTAGGCCAATTTCCCTTATGAATATCGATGCAAAAATACTCAATAAAATCAACTCAAGCAAATCAGTGGCCTTCCTATACTCAAAGGATAAGCAGGCTGAGAAAGAAATTAGGGAAATGACCCCCTTCACAATAGCCACAAACAGTATAAAGTATCTTGGGGTGACTCTCACCAAACATGCGAAAGATCTGTATGGCAAGAACTTCAAGACTCTGAAGAAGGAAATGGAAGAAGACCTCAAAAAATGGGAAAACCTCCCATGCTCATGGATCGGTAGAATCAATATAGTTAAAATGGCCATTTTGCCTAAAGCACTATACAGATTCAATGCAATACCCATCAAAATCCCAACTCAATTCTTCACAGAGTTAGAAAGAGCAATTATCAAATTCATCTGGAACAACAAAAAACCCAGGATAGCTAAAACTATTCTCAGCAACAAAAGAAAATCTGGGGGAATCAGTATCCCTGACCTCAAGCAATACTACAGAGCAATAGTGTTAAAAACTGCATGGTATTGGTACAGTGACAGGCAGGAGGATCAATGGAACAGGATTGAAGATCCAGAAATGAACCCACACACCTATGGCCACTTGATCCTCGACAAAGAGGCTGAAAACATCCAATGGAAAAAAGATAGCCTTTTCAACAAATGGTGCTGGTTCAACTGGAGGTCAGCATGCAGAAGAATGCGAATTGATCCATCCTTGTCTCCTTGTACTAAGCTCAAATCCAAATGGATCAAGGACCTCCACATAAAGCCAGACACTCTGAAGCTAATAGAAAAGAAACTGGGGAAGACCCTTGAGGACATCGGTACAGGGAGAAAGTTTCTGAACAGAACACCAATAGCGTATGCTCTAAGAGCAAGAATTGACAAATGGGACCTCATAAGGTTACAGAGTTTCTGTAAGGCAAAGGACACCATCAAGAGGACAGATCGGCAACCAACAAATTGGGAAAAGATCTTCACCAATCCTACATCAGATAGAGGGCTAATATCCAATATATATAAAGAACTCAAGAAGTTAGACTCCAGAAAACCGAACAACCCTATTAAAAAATGGGGTACAGAGTTAAACAAAGAATTCTCACCTGAAGAACTTCGGATGGCGGAGAAGCATCTTAAAAAATGCTCCACTTCATTAGTCATTAGGGAAATGCAAATCAAAACAACCCTAAGATTTCATCTTACACCAGTCAGAATGGCTAAGATTAAAAATTCAGGAGACAGCAGGTGTTGGAGAGGGTGCGGAGAAAGAGGAACACTCCTCCACTGCTGGTGGGGTTGCAAATTGGTACAACCACTCTGGAAAGCAGTCTGGCGGTTCCTCCGAAAACTGGGCACCTCACTTCCAGAAGATCCTGCTATACCACTCCTGGGCATATACCCAGAGGATTCCCCACCATGTAATAAGGATACATGCTCTACTATGTTCATAGCAGCCCTATTTATAATTGCCAGATGCTGGAAAGAACCCAGGTATCCCTCAACAGAAGAGTGGATACAAAAAATGTGGTATATCTACACAATGGAGTACTATTCAGCCATTAGAAACAATGAATTCATGAAATTCTTAGGCAAATGGATGGAGCTAGAGAACATCATACTAAGTGAGGTAACCCAGACTCAAAAGGTGAATCATGGTATGCACTCACTAATAAGTGGTTATTAACCTAGAAAACTGGAATACCCAAAACATAATCCACACATCAAATGAGATACAAGAAGAAAGCAGGAGTGGTCCCTGGTTCTGGAAAAACTCAGTGAAACAGTATTTGGCAAAACCAGAACGGGGAACTGGGAAGGGGTGGGAGGGAGGACAGGGGAAGAGAAGGGGGCTTACGGGACTTTCGGGGAGTGGGGGGGGGCTAGAAAAGGGGAAATCATTTGAAATGTAAATAAATTATATCAAATAAAAAAAAATTCTTGCCAACCAAATCCAAGAACACATCAAAACAATCATTCACCATGATCAAGTAGGCTTCATCCCAGGGATGCAGGGATGGTTCAACATAGAGAAATCCATCAATGTAATCCACTACATAAACAAACTCAAAGAAAAAAACCACATGATCATTTCATTAGATGCTGAAAAAGCATTTGACAAAATTTAGCATCCTTTCATGTTAAAGGTCTTGGAAAGATCAGGAATTCAAGGCCCATACCTAAACATAATAAAAGCAATATACAGCAAACCAGTAGCCAATATCAAACTAAATGGAGAGAAACTTGAAGCAACCCCACTAAAATCAGGGACTAGACAAGGCTGCCCTCTCTCTCCATATTTATTTAATATAGTACTTGAAGTTCTAGCTAGAGCAATTAGACAACATCAGGAGGTCAAAGGGATACAAATTGGAAAGGAAGTAGTCAAGGTATCACTATTTGTAGATGATATGATAGTATACTTAAGCAAGCCAAAAAGCTCAACCAGAGAACTCCTACAGCTGATAAACAGCTTCAGCAAAGTGGCTGGTTATAAAATCAACTCAAGCAAATCCTCAAGCTTCCTATACTCAAAGGATAAACAGGCTGAGAAAGAAATTAGGGAAATGACACCCTTCACAATAGCAACAATATAAAGTATCTTGGTGTGACTCTATCCAAACAAATCAAAGATCTATATGACAGGAACTTCAAGTCTTTGGAAAAAGAAATCCAAGAAGACCCCCAGAAGATGGAAAAATCTTTCATGCTCTTGGATTGTCAGGATTAATATAGTAAAAATGGCCATCCTGCCAAAAGCAATATACAGATTCAATGAAATCCCCATCAAAATCCCAACTCAATTCTTCATAGAGTTAGAAAGAAAAATTCTTAAATTCATCTGGAATAACAAAAAACCCAGGATAGCTAAAACTATCCTTAACAGTAAAAGAACTTATGGGATAATCAGTATCCCTGACCTCAAGCAGTACTACAGAGCAATAGTGTTAGACAAGTAGATCAATGGAATAGAATTGAAGACCCGGAAATGAACCCACACACCTATGGTCACTTGATCTTTGACAAAGGAGCTACAACCATCCAGTGGAAAAAAAGATAGCCTTTTCAACAAATGTTGCTGGTTCAACTGGAGGTCAACATGCAGAAGAATGCAAATTGATCCATTCTTATCTTCTTGTACTAAGCTCAAGTCCAAGTGGATCAAGAACCTCCACATAAAACCAGACACACTGAAACTAATAGAAAAGAAACTGGGGAAGACTCTTGAGGATGTGGGCACAGAGGAAAATTTCCTGAACAAAACACTAATAGCTTATGCTCTAAGATCAGGAATTGACAAATAGGGTCTCATAAAATTACTGAGTTTCTGTAAGGCAAGGGACATTGTCAAAAGAACAAAACGGCAACCAACAAATTGGGAAAAAATCTTTACCAACCCTACATCTGACAGAGGGCTTATATCCAAGATATACAAAGAACTCAAGAAGGTAGACTCCAGAGAGCCAAATAACCCCATTTAAAATAGGGTACAGAGCTAAACAAAGAATTTTCACCTGAGGAATATCTAATGGCAGAGAAGCACCTAAAGAAATGTTCAACATCCTTAGTCATTAGGGAAATGCAAATCAAAACAACACTGAGATTTCACCTCACACCAGTCAGAATGGCTAAGATAAAAAAGTCAGAAGAAAACAGGTGCTGTCGAGGATGTGAAGAAAGAGGAACACTCCTCCACTGCTGATGGGGTTGCAAGCTGGTACAACCACTCTGGAAATCAGTCTGGCGGTTCCTCAGAAAACTGGACATGATACTACCAGAGGACCTCGCTATCCCACTCCTGGGCATATACCCAGAGGATTCCCCAGCATGTAATAAGGATACATGTTCCACTATGTTCATAGTAGCCCTATTTATAATAGCCAGAAGCTGTAAAGAACCCATATGTCCCTCAACGGAGGAATGGATACAAAAAAAAAAAAAAAATGTGGTATATATTACACAATGGAATACTATTCGGCCATTAAAAACAATGAATTCATGAAATTCTTAGACAAATGGATGGAACTGGAGAATATCATTCTAAGTGAGGTAACCCAATCACAAAAGAACACTCATGATATGCACTCAATGATAAGTGGATATTAGCCTAGAAGCTTGGAATACCCAAGACACAATTCACATATCAAATAAAGCCCAAGAAGAAGGAAGGAAAGGCCCCTGGTCCTGGAAAGGCTCACTGCAGCAGTGTAGGGGAATACCAGTACAGGGAAGTTAGAAGGGGTATATTGGGAAACAGGGGGAGGGAAGAGGGCTTATGGGACTTTCGGGGAGGGGGATCCAGGAAAGGCGAAATCATTTGAAATGTACATAAAGAGTGTATCAGAAAAAAAGAACAGAAAGCCCTGGCTGACAGTAATGACTATCAGAAATTAGTACATTCAAACATGGGAGACAGAGAAATTGAAAGATTTCAAGAAATTCTGAACCGCTTGTTCCAGTATCAAGAAGGATTCAGGCAAGAATATCTGAAGTTAGAAATGCTACTTAAAGAAAATGAACTAAAGTCATCCTATCACCAACAGTGACATAAACAGATAGAGGTATGTTCTGAAGACAAATGGGACTCAATAAAGATCTTCATTGCCACCACTTCCACCTCCAGAATAGATTGCTGAAAACACAAATGGAACAGTTGATGCCTCCAGCTTGTCTCCAGGAGCACAGGCAGACTGAGGCAGTACTGAACGCTGTGCTTGCAACCCTAAGAAAGCTCTATTGGAGAAGGAAAGAACCTGGCCTGTCAAATGCTGCTTTTGATTCTCACTTCAAAGATATTGAACACTTAATAGAGAGAAAAGGTGGTGGCCGGGGCTGACCGAACTACCCAACATTCAAACCAAACTGATCTAGGGATTTCTCTTCTCAGGACCTTCCCACAGCTTGCACCAATTCAGTCTATTCCTTGTTGTACATCTGTGACTGAACCTAACTTGATTAAAATTACTCCACAAAGAATAACCAGAAGAAATTATCCTCTCCCTTGAAAGTCAAACATACTCAGAAGTCTACATTGTCTGAAAGTATACAGCTCAATGATTCTTTCAGCAAAGAACTGCCTATTATTTATACCCTAGGGGACCACAAGAAAACTCTTTACGACCTGTCTCCATCCTTAACCAGAGCTTCATCACAGTCTACAAATGTAATACTGTGTAGAATAAAATCTCCTCTCAGCAGAACTGAGTGCAAACAGGGTTTGTACTCTGTATCTACTGTATGTGATGACATCAAAAGCTTGAAGAAAAATTGCCTGAAAAAAGAACCACTAGCAAGCAGCAAAAGCAGTTGACACAGGATTGAGTCCTTTTCATTTTCAACAAAGGATTCTAGGCCTGTGTCAACAAGTGTGCCATCCTACATGGCAATCACAACTGCTGCAAAGAGGAAATGGGAATTAATAAATTCTACATCAAATGCTTCATTAAAATCTGATGAAAGTTGTGGATTTGCCAAACGCCTTCAACAAGATAATTCAAGTGTTAAGCCTGTGCAAGAAAAGAGGCTGAGAGTGGGCTCTAAGAGAAATACCAACAAAACAAATTCAAACATGCTTAGAAAATGTAGAAGAAACACTTCAAAAGCAAAAGTACAGTAAGAAGAATCAATGTCCTTCGTGTGGTACTTGTTCCTTCAGAAATGTATTTCAATTCTGGGAAAGAAGAATTGTGGTCATAAATACTTTGTTATGGTGTAACCTAGTTTCTTTCCCTATTAGTGTACGGAGTTGAAATTTAGTTGGTTATGGTTTTACACCATCTCAGATAAAGTTGATATGTTCAAGTTTTGAAGTGACATAAGTTTTGGTTGCTCTATTGCTTTTCCTAGGTCATAGGGTTGGCAAACTCTGGTGTAGACAGACAAAAGGACATACATCAGAGTGTCTGGATAGCTTAATAAGATTCTTTGTGACTCATTTGTCTTGACTCTGTGTACTAGCTTTTCAAAATAATACCCATGAGAAATTCACTGAAAAGAAGCAAATTGAAATGGTAACAATCTGTTTCTACTGATTTTCAATTCAGTGTGTATTAGCTGTTACAGTCTTTAGGAATTTGGGCACACATAAGGTTAAATATTTTCCTCCAGAATAATTGTGGAATTTCACCTCTAGTGAACTGTTCATCCTTGACTACATCATATTGTCTATAATTTACTATTGGTTTGTTTAATTATAATGACCTTTAGAAGGGAGGACATTTAATTACTTAAAGCAATGTTAAAAATTATTTATACAATTTGACAATCAAACAAACTTTATTGAGAATGGTATCTTTTATGTAATTTGTTGTTTTTACATTGCAGTATACTTACAAACACACCAGGGGAGGGTTTTAATGAGTCACAGATATTCAGATGAAAAGCACAGTGCCTAAGTTTCCTTATGTCGACACAGTTTAATGGTTAACTGTCAAAATTAGCCAAACTTGTTTCCATTTAAAACCCTACGGGTATTGAAATAACCTAAGTTCTGGTTCCAGATAGGATATAAAATGTGTTGAATGTAATGAAGAAGGAAATCTCAAAACCACCTTCAAAACACAATGAAACCCTAGCATATTACTGAACTTTTAAAGAGTCTCAAGGGGAGAGAGAAACATCTGGGGATATGGTCTTAAAATGAACAGATAAGATTCTCAGGCCGCATCCCTGGGGCCAAGTAGACTGTGATTTTGCCTATGGTACCATCTCTACTTTCTGGTTTGCTTAGCTCCAGTACATTTACTAAAATGTAATAATAAATAAAAAATTAAACAAACAAAAAGAAATGGCTACTGTTCCTGTGTTTTGTTGTAGCATGAACAGGAAGTTGCAAGTAAAATAGAGTCCCCATAGAAAATGGACCATGCATGCTCTAAAGAAAGGCAGCGTCCAGCAAGATTTTCTTCTCGGCGGGAGAATCGACCTGTTTCTGCTTGTTAATTCACCTACCTAAGCTTAGACAGTCAAGCTAAGTACAGAGATGAATACACACTTAAACAGTTTCTTTGCTGTAATTTGGTAACACTAAGAACCCGGTCTCACCAAGATGCATTAGTGAAAATGAGTAAGAGATTTTAGTCTAATTCTGCCATAAATTTTTAACTCTCATCTAAAATGAGTGCATATGTATGTTCAAAATTCACTTTCAATCCTTCAGCACCATCAACCCATGGTAGTTAATGGAGTTTAGACTTCCTTTCTATAAACTAAGCAGTTTCTAGCACCATATACCACCTTTCTTTTATATTTTGCATTTTAGAAGAAGCAAGACTATACTTCCCAGGCTGGCCTCAAACCTATGATCTTCCTGCTTCTGACTGCTAAGCACACTAATACATATGGATTAGACTCAAAAGTTTCAGAAGCACAGATATGTATGGTGGAAAATAAATTTCAAAATGCTTAGCCAAATTCATGAGCTGCAAGGATAGCATTCTCTTGCTACACAATGCTGGTACCCGCTCCACGGGCACCTGTAGTTAAATCATTGGCTAGATTGTGTGGCAGCCTCAACTCATTGATTTAGAAAAAGTCTTACGCTGTAGCCCAGGCTGCCCTCAAGCCCTCAAACTGACAGCAATCTCCCTGTGTCCAACCCTTGTGTAGTGGGATTAGAGGTAATTCTTAGCAATCCTACTAGTCTCTACCTTCTGCATGCTGGTTCACAGGTGTGAGACACTGGGCCCAGCTTTCTCTCTTTAGTCTCATATGTCATTTAAGATCATGACTTATATCACATTCTTTCATTATGTGGTCAAATGGTCAAAATCTTCCTGACAATGGACTTGAATCTCAACACACACCTAGCCTACAGTTAGACTTGAATACTCAGTGTGGAATGGTCACAAATGATCCCCTGGGCTTCCTCTCATCCTCACTTTCTGTATGTATCACACAAGCAGATGGTTGGATAGTCCTCAACTCAGCACTAATCTCTACATCACGTTTGGAGCAGTTAATTCAATACATAGCTTCAATCAATAATTCATATATATAATTGAAACGTTGAATAGCTAATCTAATAAAATCCCAATGCATTAAAACATTGGGCATATCTGCTAACCTTTCTGGGAGTACTACTAAGCTTGTCCTGGTCCTACGCTGGAGGAAATTCATACTAAAGGATTAACCTAAGATTTAAAAAAGGCAATTAAGTTCCATAAAAGATGGTGATTTAGTAATCCTGCTTCCTTCTGTGAGGCTTAAATAAATGTTTAGAGGAATGTAATAGGCAGAGTCCTCACGGGCCCCCAAGATTTCTTTCCTGCTGCACACAGCAAAATCCCGTCCCCTGAGCACCAAGGCCTGTGACTCTCATAGGTAAATGTAATCAAGAGAAGTTAACCTAAATGGGACTGTCCTAACAAGACCCTTAGTAGGAGTGAAAAGAAACAGCCGGTAGCAGCACAGAGGTGACCCCAAAGGAGTACCTGGCACATTAAACAGAGGGCCATAGATGGAACAGCAGGTGGCCTGGAAAAGCCAAAAGTTCTGGTCTAATAACTTCAAGGAACTGAATTCTGGCCAATAATCCGGGAATCTGGAGGGGAAATCTGAGTCTCAGAAGACAACACAAACCAACCAAGTCTTTTCTTTCATGCTGGTGATGCTCTGCTACACAGTAAGAATCCCTACCTATGCAGACTGCAGAGAAACAAATGCAAGGATGTGTATCGTAAGTCACTCTCTATGGTCCTTTACTGAACAATAATTGGGAATAAATAAAAGAGACCCTGGAGGCTTCTCCCAGAGAACCTGAGTTCAGTTCTATCATCCATTTCAGGAGGCTCACAACCACCTATAATAATATCTCCATCCTTTGCAGTCACCTGTACTCACACCCATATTCATATGTGCACACAATTAAAATAACAAAAATAACACTTACAGTGACCTAGATACAAGCTACTTTTATTGATAAATAACTTTGAACAAGTTATGCTAAAACTGCAAGTATGCAGAGATGGAGCACAGACAGCAAGCAGGTCTGAGGCGGAGCACAAGGCGTTGGGGTGATGGGTACTGTAGTAACTTTAGGAAAAGTGCAGACCTAATTTCACCCTTACCTGACAGAAATAACCTCATTTTTCTACCTTGCAGTTTCCTTTTCTGGAAAATAGAGAAAAATACAGATGCCATTAAGTTTCTAGGAAGGCTAGCAAGAAAGAACGTGTTGAGGATTTGCTCTAACACGTGTATTATATTAACTGGGTTCCCAATTGCATGAGATTCCACATGTAAGACGCTGAGGATCTCTACCCCTAACCCCCGTTGACTTTGATTGGCAAATATAGCTGCCAGTGTCCAATGGCTGGGCAAGGAGACGGAGGCAGGAATTTAGGATTCACAGCAAGGGACCAGGAAGAGAGAGAGGGAAGAAACCACCATGCCTGAAAGGAGTAGATGCCAGGCCTGAGAGCCACTGAGAGCCACAGAAGAGAGAGCATATTAGCTTCAGAGAGTTTGGCTTTATGTGCAGGTCCTTGATCCATTTGGAGTTGAGCTTAGTACAAGGAGACAAGGATGGATCAATTCGCATTCTTCTGCATGCTGACCTCCAGTTGAACCAGCACCATTTGTTGAAAAGGTTATCTTTTTTCCATTGGATGTTTTCAGCCCCTTTGTCGAGGATCAAGTGGCCATAGGTGTGTGGGTTCATTTCTGGATCTGAAGCTAATAGAAAAGAAACTGGGGAAGACCCTGGAGGACATCGGTAAAGGGGGAAAGTTTCTGAACAGATCACCAATAGCTTATGCTCTAAGATCAAGAATTGACAAATGGAACCTCACAAAATTACAAAGTTTCTGTAAGGCAAAGGACACCATCAAAAGGACAAATTGGCAACCAACAAATTGGGAAAAGATCTTCACCAACCCTACATCAGATAGAGGGCTAATATCCAATATATATAAAGAACTCAAGAAGTTAGACTCCAGAAAACCAAACAATCCCAAAAAATGGGATACAGAGTTAAACAAAGAACTCACCTGAAGAACTTTAGATGGTGGAGAAGCATCTTAAAAAATGCTCAACTTCATTAGTCATTAGGGAAATGCAAATCAAAACAACCCTGAGATTTCACCTTACACCAGTCAGAATGGCTAAGATTAAAAATTCAGGAGACAGCAGGTGTTGGCGAGGATGTGGAGAAAGAGAAACACTCCTCCACTGCTGGTGGGGTTGCAAATTGGTACAACCACTTTGGAAATCAGTCTGGCGGTTCCTCAGAAAACTGGGCACCTCACTTCTAGAAGATCCTGCTATACCACTCCTGGGCATATACCCAGAGGATTCCCCAGCATGTAATAAGGATACATGCTCTACTATGTTCATAGCAGCCCTATTTATAATAGCCAGAAGCTGGAAAGAACCCAGGTATCCCTCAACAGAAGAATGGATGCAAAAAAATGTGGTATATCTACACAATGGAGTACTATTCAGCCATTAGAAACAATGAATTCATGAAATTCTTAGGCAAATGGATGGAGCTGGAGAACATCATCCTAAGTGAGGTAACCCAGTCTCAAATGATCAATCATGGTATGCACTCACTAATAAGTGGATATTAACCTAGAAAACTGGAATACCCAAAACATAATCCGCACATCAAATGCTGTCCAAGAAGAATGGAGGAGTGGCCCCTGGTTATGGAAAGACTCAGTGTAACAGTATAGGGCAAAACCAGAACAGGGAAGTGGGAAGGGGTGGGTGGGAGAACAGGGAGAGGGAAGGGGGCTTATGGGAGTTTCGGGGAGTGGGGGGGCCAGAAAAGGGGAAATCATTTGAAATGTAAATAAAAAATATATCAAAGAAAAAAAAGAAGAGAGAGCATAGAAATTGTGTAAGAGCCAAGGGAGAGCGGCCCCAGCAGCCCCGCTCCTCCAACTGGGTCTAGGGCAATGATGGAATATAGGTTTCAATAAGTAATAACTCAGGAATAACGGAGGGAGGAGTTAGCCACATGGAGGTTTGGGAGTGGCCCAGCCATTGAGCTGTTTAAAGCATATTAAAATATAAGGTTGTGTGTGTGTGTGTGTGTGTGTGTGTGTGTGTGTGTGTGTGTGTGTGTCTTTTATTTAGGAACCCAGAATATTGGGGCAGGTAGCAAGAAACACACACTATTGCATTGATTTGAGTAGAGGTTAATTGGCAACTGCAATGTTAACTGATGGACTGAATCAAGCCACAGGGGAAAATTGTGGAAACCCCACTGTGCCTCACCCATTCACAAGCAGAGCCTCCCCAGGCTTTGGGGATGGCTGTAAGCAGAGCATTCCTTGGGTACTTTGAGACCACCTACTATACCAAGGCTGTCACAGGGTCCTCTGTTGTTGAACTGAATTGGCTTTGTCTTTATCCCCTTGACATCAGAATTCTAAGAATAACTGTTCTAGCAGGACCCAGCACCAGGGAGGTTCAGCACAACCTGATAAACAAGCACACATTACAACTTCCCTAAGATATCACTCCTAGGGAAGGGTGGTCTCTCCAAAAAAGAAGGAGCAGACAGATAAAACCTGCAGGAAGGTACCCTCCCATCATAGATGGGAAAGTTTCAAGACGGACCTTATACAGGACAAAGACAGAAACAGTCACTGCCTCTGTTACCATGCTCATAGCACATCGGAAGGGCATAATCCTTCTGCATATGAAAGGCATGTGTTACTAGAAAACAGGTTTCCTAATAATTGCCAGGGTATCTCTGTTCTTCTAAAACTCCCATGCAATGCTCTGTAAGAGGTACTCAACCCTGAGCCTCCAGCAGCTCCTCCCATCCGTCTTCCAATACAGAATTCTCCCTTCGACTTTGTTGGTCTTGTGTTTAGCCTTTCTTCTGAGTCTACATTAACAGCTCTACTTCAGCTGTTTGATTTTTCCCACATTTGCCTTTCGTTTTCATGGTGTTTTCTTTGTATTCCTGTATCTTAAGTCCCTTCTTTGGGCTGCAGGAGTCCTAATCAAATTTCATTTCTCTTCTCTATCCAACAGTGTCATCTACTGACCCCACTGTTGCCCACCAGCTGTGCTGACCCTCAGGAGGAACCATTACGACAGCCTATTAGTTGATAAAAGTCATTCAAATGGTTGAAGGAAGTGAGAAAGAAAAGGGTAAGTCTGGAAACTTAACAGGTGAAAAATCCCAAAATCCAAAGAACAGCCACCACTCTGCCTGTAAAATAGTGTCCACTTATACAACCAAGAACACTGACTAAGAGACTGTCCTTTGCAATTGACGGTGACCTGTGAACTCAAACACACTCACAGCCTGCCCTCCCGCCTGCCCCCCTTCAACAGCAAGACCCCAGAGTGGTGCAGAACAAGACAGGCTTGCAGGGTTTTTCTAAGATGGCAACCTCCTGGGTTGCCTTTGGAAGATCGTTCTAGAAAAGTACTGGCCCTCTCCCCCCGTCTATGTAAGGTGCAGATGCCTAAAAGTTCCCTGCCTCTTGAAGGTTTAAGGAAAAAAGTCATTAACATAAATTTCATGTTGACGATTTTGTTTTCAACCTACAGTTTCAGAAACAGAGACATGCCAACAGCTTCTAACCAGACACGTGTCAATGTTCTAACTAAGGCAGATAATGCAACTGTAATGTGCCTGCCCTGCAAGGGTGGGACCAGAATCTGATGCCACGTAACTCATAGAACTCATGATTTAAAAACAATCTAGTTGTGGTGGCAGCCACTTGTCATCTCAGTGCACACTGGGGAGGGGGACAGACCCTAGGAGCTCACGAGTGAGCCAACCACGGACACATGATGAGCGTCAAGCTAGGGAGAGACCTTGTCTCACAGAACAAAGTAGAGGATACCTGAGGGAAAACCTTAGGTGTCATCTGGTGCGCGCGCGCATACACACACACACACACACACACACACAGAGAGAGAGAGAGAGAGAGAGAGAGAGAGAGAGAGCGCACAAAATAAAGCCTTAAGCCTAAGCTTCCATTGGGCACTATAGATTCTTTGTCTAATGGATTTTAAATTACAGATTTCAATAAAACATGGGGCAAAATTAAAAAGCAATCAAGGCCTCTTTCAGAAGGTCCTGATGGGTCCTTGGCCTCTGCTGCTCCTGTTCCAGCTGTAATAACTGCTCTGTAAAACACAGGCCCCAGAGAGGCAGAGCTTGTGGCGTCAGACAAAGCTGTGATTACTGGAAAGCGGAAACACTCAAAAAGAATCACCAAAGGGAAGAAAGGAAGTTTTTGTTTTTAATTCTTGTCTCTTCCCTGGACAATGAGGGCTAACATGCAAAAATACTTAATTTGCAGTTAAGCACAAGATACGTTCTTGGGCATAATATCCTAAGCACAGCAAATTTCCTTTACTATCTCTTTTGTTACAGAATATTTCCAGGAATGAGGGTTTGTGTGTGTGTGTGTGTGTGTGTGTGTGTGTTTATGTGTGTGTTTCTTATAACAATTACTTGCAACAGAACTCCCTCTCTGCAAAACCATCGCGGTTTCTCTTGCTTCTCTGTAAGCCTCCCAGAGCTTCCCCACTTAAAGGACCGTTTCCTTTTATAGTATTACATAACCCCAATTATAATGATGAGCCCATCTCCAAACCATATGTTAGTGGCTCTAAAATTACAACAAAGCATGGATTGTCTGCTCCTGCAGAATTTGAGATCGGGAAGAAATTTCAGAGGCCACTAAATTTGGCTGTTCGGCCATTGAAGACGCATCCTACCAAGCCTGCTCAAGCATCAGTCTAAGCTGACTGCCAGCAGCCTTCACTCCCAGAGAGGCCCACGGGTCCCTAGTGCTTCCTCAGGACAGGCATAGCTACTAGGGACAATGTCAGAGACCCCTCGGGGTCCTATGGCCACTCCCTGCTCTCCTGCATCCTATCAGGACATCCTTCTGGTGCTCAGGGACCCTGTGGCCATTCCAGACCCTTCCTGCACCTGATCAACAGCTCCCTGGTGCCCAGGTCCTCTGGAAAGCCTTATGTTCTGTCAGTGTGGTCAGCCACAACAGAGGTCTTTTTACGGAAATGCTGTGTTTCTGGGTCATGTCTTTCTATTCCTCTCGTAATAGTTCCAACAAGAGAGGCAGGATAAGCTTTGCATTGTCTCGCCTTTCTGGTCAATCTCGAGGAGTCTCCTCTTGCTCTGTAGCATAGTAGGCATTCTGTCAGCTTTGTTCATTGTCCTGAGTGCACTCCAGATGAGGACAGTGACAGACAGACAGACAGACAGACAGACAGATGGATAGATAGATCTGTAACTACATTCTCACAGAAAGTTTGGAGCCAAGAATTGAGGCAGAAGCCGTTATGCAATTTGTCAAGACAAAGTATGAATCTGAAGGCCCCATCAGTCTTAATTATGACTAGTAGATAGATGATCTTACTGGATCTTACAGGCTGGAAGATAGTATGAGGAAAAGTTTAGAAAAGTCTGTCCCATTGAGGGAGATCTTGGTTCTTTCCAGCTTCTGGCTATTATAAATAGGGCTGCTATGAACATAGTGGAGCATGTGTCCTTATTGGATGCCGGGGAATCCTCTGGGTATATGCCCAGGAGTGGTATAACAGGGTCCTCCAAAAGTGTCGTGCCCAGTTTTCTGAGGAACTGCCAGACTGATTTCCAGAGTGGTTGTAGCAGCCTGCAATCCCACCAGCAGTGGAGGAGTGTTCCTCTTTCTCCACATTCTCACCAACACTGCTGTCTCCTGAGTTTTTAACCTTAGCCATTCTGACTGGTGTGAGGTGAAATCTCAGAGTTGTTTTGATTTGCATTTCCCTAATAACTAATGATGAACATTTCTTAAGGTGCTTCTCAGCCATCCAAAGTTCTTAAGGTGAAAATTCTTTGTTTAGCTCTGTACCCCATTCCCTCAACGAAGGAATGGATACAAAAAAAATGTGGCATATATACACAATGGAATACTATTCAGCCATTAGAAATAATGAATTCATGAAATTCTTAGACAAATGGATGGAGCTGGGGAACATCATCCTAAGTGAGGTAACCCAGTCTCAAAAGAACACTCATGGTATGCACTCACTGATAAGCGGATATTAGCCTAGAAACTTGGAATACCCAAGACACAATCCACATATCAAATGATGTCCAAGAAGAAGGAAGGAGTGGCCCCTGGTTCTGGAAAGGTTCAGTGCAGCAGTGTAGAGGAATACCAGGACAGGGATGTGGGAAGGGGTTGATTGGGGAACAGAGGGAGGGAAGAGGGCTTATGGGACTTTCGGGGAGGGGCAATTCAGAAAAGGGGAAATCATTTGGAATGTAAATAAAGAATATATGGAATAAAAAATGGAAAAACACAAAAAAGAAATGTAAATAAAGAATAAATTCTATTTAAAAAAAAAAAAAAAAGAAGGAAAAGAAAAGTCTGTCCTGGCCTTCGGAGAATCATCTGTTGGAGAGCAGAGAGTGACCTCAGATTCAACTCACTGGCGCTATGAAGCATGATCGTGTCTGACTCCTCCTTGGTTTTGTTTGTCAACTTGACACAAGCTAGAGTTGTGTGGGAAGAGGAGCCTCCACTGATAAAAGACTTCCATCAAATTGTCTTCAGGCAAGTCTGTAGGGCACTCTTTGGCTTATGTTTCAGTTCCTGCCTCCAGGTTCACGCTTGGATCTCTACCTTGTGATGTGGAAATATAAACCAAATAAACCTTTTTGTTCCCAAGTAGCTTTTGGTCATGACGTTCATCACAGCAACAGAGAACAAACTAGTACAGTGCATACAGAATAACATCCATGGTTAGAGAGGGAGGACACTGGCCAACGTGGAAGAACAGAGCAGATGAGCTGGGAACCCTTCACACAGGTCAAAAGGTCACCTAGCATCGGGCAGGAGAAACAAATACTTAACAATTACACCATTTTCGGTTGTGATCCAGATAGGCAAAACAACAACAACAGTAGCAGCAGCAACAACAACAACAACAAGAACATCATCAACTTGCCTTGTTTGAAATCTATTGCATATTCTAATTCCTAAGAATTATTTTGATAAATGATAAACTGGTGATTGTATTAACTATAGATAAACAATTCATGTAGTGCCTGGCTCCTATTGAGTGACTTTCTAAGCATGCACCACAGTTTTATGAGACCATTTTAAGATGTTGTATCAACCCACTGAATCACTTCACAAACACTGACTACATCTGGCAGAGTTTGAGACAGGTAAAGGAGCAGGGATATAAAACATAAAAACCACCATACTCCAGAAAACTCTTGGGCCACTTACAAAGTCAGCCATATGGGCAGTGGTTACAACTCAGTACAACAGACTTGTCAGCTGAAGACGAGATGCAACAAAGAACTCCCTCAGAGTATGAGATTCAAGTAGCGTTTGCAGAAAAGATAGACTGGTGCTCAGGGTGATGTGGAGGATGCCACTGTAATGACGTAGAGAAGCAGAGCTAAAGGGAGAGACGTCAGCAGTGTCCTCTGAAGGTGACAAACTGACTCCAGCCAGGACAGCTTGTGACTCACACGGCAATGTGTAGACGGACAACAGACACAGATTTTCATCAGCAGAGAAGCAGGAACTAACTGGGGTTTGTACAAAATGCACCCATGAGCAATTGATCGTCCCTGTCTCCTAGTCTTCACAGTTAAAGCACGGGTCCCACATTCTGTGGCTGGCTGCTTTATGACTTGCTGATTGGTTTTTCTCTAAACACAGGTCACTTCTGCTATCTAAATTACACATTTACTTTTGTGAAGACTTGCAGGAACTTATCACTCTCATTTTTCTCTAGAAACACACCTGAACCCAATGCATACATTGTATGGGAAGGCAGACCTGAGCTCAGCTCCTAGCTATGCCATTTCTTCACTGTGGCTCCTCGTACCCACAACTGATTCCTACCTCACTCACTGGTGAGCAGGGACCAATGATTGACACTTATCAACTGTGTGGTTCTGGGCACAATCTTTGAGTTTTATGGAAGATGATGATGATGATGATGACAACAATGACAACGATGGTGATAATAATAATAATAATAAACTGGGAGTGTTATATCAATTAAAAACCAGAATAAAAACACCCTTCGCCAAGCTGAGAATGGAAATCATCAATAGAGTGCACAGTATATACAAATAGCTCCGTGCTTAGAGCAGGGCAGGAATTCAACGATGCAGGTGCCTTCCTTCCCAAGCCCTTACTCTCACCTTCTCTAGAAAAATCTCTGGCTTCCGTTCTGATCAATGAAGAGGAAGCCACACACAGCAGAGCAGTCAGGGACCGCTGCTCTCAAGCCCTCACGCTCTGGTGGCCTTCGTGTGCTTTTCATTCACATCCCCACCTCTTCTTCCTGATGGGCAAAGGACGGTCTTTGTATTGGTATCGGGACCTGGCCTCTTGTGCACACATGGAGATGTTGGCTCTGCATTCAGAGTTTCAGAACTCCTACCCACCAAAGACTTCACTGACTCTGAGGCAGTGAGCCTCTCTCCTTCCCCACCTCCACTTCTTCGCTTGAAAGATGAGGAAAACAGCAGCTCCGA
Organism: Apodemus sylvaticus; assembly: GCF_947179515.1. Lineage (NCBI taxonomy): Eukaryota > Metazoa > Chordata > Mammalia > Rodentia > Muridae > Apodemus > Apodemus sylvaticus. Next base: position 81,096,904 of record NC_067484.1, read on the forward strand.
TGCAGAGAGAGCAGCTGTAAAGATGGGCTGAACCATGAACCGTGTGAGCTTAGCATCTTCCACAGCTGCTGCTACACGCATGTGCTTGTGTGCTCTAGGCAAGCTCCCCAAAATCGTGTATTGGAAAAAACTCAACATGCAACAGAACAGGGGCTTATAAGGTTTTTAGGGGATGAAGGCACTGCCCTCATGAATGGTTTAAAATCCTTTCCTTGGAAGCGAACTCCTTATACAGAGAAAAAGCTTTTCTCTGTAGAAAGTCAGTTTGTCCCCCCTTCTGCCCCTTTGTTTTCCCCTATGGTGTGATTTGGCATGTGGGCCCTTACCAGATACAAACCTCTCAGACTCAGACTTCCCAGACTCTAGAACTATAAGAAATAAACATATTTTTTATAAATTATAAAAAAATAGACTATAAGTAGTCTATAGTAGCTCAGGCTAGCCTCAAACTCTCCATAGAGACAGAAACGACCCTGCACTTCTGAATGTCCTGCCTCTACCTTCTGAGTGCCAAGACTTCCTGTGCGCCCCACCTCAGCCCAGTGCTGAGACTTCCTGTGTGCCCCACCTCAGTCCAGTTTATGGAATGTTGGGGATCTAACCCAAGGCCTTGTGCATGCTAACAAGCACTCTACCGTTCTGGTCTTAAACTACATCAGAACATGACGTTCTACTTACATTCAGATTCCAGAAATCTATGAAAACCCTAACCCCTACCCATTTCCTGCCTTCCTTTCCTTGTGAGCCTTGTGCATGCTAACAAGCACTCTACCGTTCTGGTCTTAAACTACATCAGAACATGACGTTCTACTTACATTCAGATTCCAGAAATCTATGAAAACCCTAACCCCTACCCATTTCCTGCCTTCCTTTCCTTGTGAGCTGTGTTAGCCATGGAGCCAGACACAGCTGGCAAACTCAACCATGGCTCCTAACTGTAGTCATTCATTTGTAAAAGCAGATCCAGTTATTTATAATGGAAGATTGCTAGAGTTCTGTTTGGGGCAAACAACAACAACAACAAAAACAAAAAGCCCCTGCGTCAGATGATTCTAGTTCATCAGATAATGTTTGAGCCTCTGCTAAGGAGCAGACATTGACTTGAGCTCTGGGGACATCACAATGGTGATGATTCAAGGCCTCCTCCTGTCCAAACATGCAGGGTTGGGGGAGACAAGGGACAATGAACATAAGAAGTCAATCACTGTCAACTGATGAGTTCTACTAATGTGTAACACATTCCTAAAAATCACTAGTCTATGCAAAAATCTCCCCATAAAATCAGAGGGCACATGGGGCAAACAGAGCACACTAATAAAACTACAGGGCATGTACACACGGGCTGAATGGTTGGGAAACATAGACATGCTTACAGATGATTCTTAATCAGAAATGCCCTGAAGGATGTCTGTGGGCCTGAGCCCAGGAGAACAGCTGCTTGTGAGTTATCATAGGATGGCATAATATTAGGAATGACAGAGAAAAGACTCATGGCCATCTCTGTGGCCTCTGGGTACCACAGTGCTTCAGAATCAGTCAGCGCGATGTGACACTTTGAAATGGTGGGTGTGGCCCACAAGATGTGCTGTGAGCTGAAGACTAGGAGATGGTCCAGGGACACACACAGGCGTTGTGTGTTGTGCTACAGTCCCATTCTCTGGGGAGCTGTAATCCCCATTCCCCTGATCTTCCACAGGCAAAACAGTGTCACAGATACACAAGCTGTGATGTACTCCAACTGTCCTCAAGTGTATCAATCACTCTCCACACACGAGCTTTTTAAAATCCAGTGTTACCCAGTGAGAATGTATGGTAGAAGGTGCTGATCCCTGTGTAAGGGTACTGTTAATGGAGATGTTGTTGTTCTTTGTTGAACACGTCAATCTGTTATCACCATATTCATTCTACACCACTGTCCTTGGAAACACACCTATCAGGTGACTTATGGATGAGTCTGAAAGCATTTTACTAGTTGGGTTCCTCTACCCTCAGGAGTATTTGATGCTGTCATGTGAACCGGACCCTGTGCCCATAGCAGTCAATGCTGCTACAATTCCTGCCTATTGTATATCTATAGAATGTGGAATATTGAAATGCCTACCTAGGGTTTCTTCCCACACCGCCCCACTATGTGATAAGTAGCTATGAGCACGCCCTTTATACCCACCTTCAGACCATCCCTACAGTGTGTTCAGGAAGCTCTATCAAGCCATCCTGAATGCCGTCTGATGACCTTGCCCTGCTCTCTTTCCCCCTCAGTAGTCAAAACTTTGCTGAAATGTTTCCTGTGTTCATGGGATTCACCCAAACATCAGGGTCGCGGTCTCTCACCTCTTCTCTCCATGCTCAACCCATCTGAGCACCAATGAGATCCAAAAATTACAGCCACAGCTTTAAAACACAAACACAGCCGTGTTTTCTGGTATAAGCTCGGTGGCAATTCTTATCAAGGGACAATGCCATTAATTAAAATATAAATTTCACAGAAGAGTAACAATTTAGTCATAGGGCTTCAGGAGCCAGAGAAACAGGAAGACAGACTGATTAGTGCAGGTTATATGTGACCCAAACAAATCAGTGCCCAAAGCATGGGTGGCCCAGGCAAGGGACAACACAAGGCTTTAAGGACTGTGGGTTTTGTTAGTGGTGGTGGTTTTTGGGTTTTTTTTGGTTTTTGGTTGTTTTTGTTTTTTTTTTTTTTTTTTGGCCTACTGCTTCTGCATTATTGGTTTTGCTTCTCATTAAAACATTGAAAATGTTCTTTTCTGATCAATTTCAAAAATACTAAAACTGATTCCTTGTGTGTCTGGCATAGCCTACAAGCTCAGCTGCTTACATCAATAGGATTTAATTTCATTAGATTTATCAAAGACTCATAGACAATAGCATCTACTTTTCCTTTTTAAAAAAAATGTACTGTGTCTGATATACATGTATGTGTGTACATATGTGCCGTGCATGGGTTAGAGGGCAACTTTTGGGAATTAGAATTGTCCTTCTACCATGGGTTTTGGGGCTTAAACTTAACATCACCAGGTTTACACAGCAAGATCTTTGTCTACTGAGCCATCTTGCCAGCCCCAACTTGTGTCTTGCAATCAGGCAATCTTTCTTTCTCAAGGAGGCTGTTGAGGCATTAGGCAGAAGTCCCCTTTCTAGCCAGCCTTTGGGATGAGACAACTCATCCAGAGGCCTACTTGCTCATCCCTAGACTGCATACAGACTGCTGCACAGGGTGAGCCTCCCTTGTATGCTACCAGGACCCGCAGATCCCTCAGACTACAAGGAAACATTGCTAGCATGGTCTGGATGGTGCCTCTCAAGTGGGCACATCAAATATGCTACCTGTATCACTAATTGGCACACCAAGAGGTTCCCATAGATCTGCCATGAACCTCAGGTATGAATGAGTAGTACTTGGGAGGGGACTTCAGCAGAAGCTATCAAAATTCTGTGTGCAGCCCACTGGGCATAGTAATCCCACCCCCTAGAATCTATTCTGTAGATAAACATGCACAGAGGAAAGATGGTATTGCATGTGTACATTTAGGTTAGCAGGGGATTGGTTTTAGGATTCCCACTCATGGCGAATCTCAGAATGCTTGGATGGACACTAGGGAGATGACTCAGTTAGCAAGCAAGCAGGAGGATCTGGTTTTAGGCCTGGAAACACTGTAAAAAGGCAGACATGATGGTATAGTATATGCTTGTAATCACAGCTTGTAAACACAGGATAAATGCATGTGTTCCTTGTGGTAAACTGATGGTTTTTATGCATAAAACCTACACACCCTCTCATGTACTTTAAATCACCTCCCATTGACTTTTTAAAGGGTTTATTATTATTTCATGTGTATCTTATATGTTTTGTCTACATGTATATCTGTGTACTACATGCATGCTTGGTATCTTCAGAGGCCTGAAAAAAACATTAGATCCCCTGTAACTAGAATTACAGGCACTTGTGAGATAGATACTCTGTAGATGCTAAGAATCAAACCCAGGTCCTCTGGAAGAATAGCCAGTGCTCTTAACTGCTGATCCATCTGTCCTGGCCCCTCTAGATGGCTTTGGATACCTAATGCAATGTAAGTAATTATTATACTGCATTAAGGAATGACAGCAAGAGAAAAGTCTGTATATGCCCAAGAGATACTCATTTTCTTCCTATAGTTGACTGGGTCTAGGGATGAGGAATCAATGGGCTAGGAGGGTCAATATACACAGGATGACATCACTGCAGTCTTGTTTGCCAAGACAAGATAACAAATCAGTATTCTTCAATAAGGCCTGGCATAAAGAAAGATTCCTCTGTAGATACAGTGAAATATTATATAGTGCTAAGGAACAAACAAGGAACTCAGTGTTCACTAGACTCAAGGAACATCAAGAGATGTTGAATGACTGCGCTTGGCAGATTATCTTTCTATCTTTATTTTCATTGCATGTATGAGAAAGATGTGCAACTGTGGTACATAAGTGATTGTGCGGGGGATGCTGGGGTGCATAGGCTCCTGCACACCTGTGAGGTCAGAGGACATCAGGACCCAACTTTCTTAAGTGTCGGAAAACCAGGCTACCTGCCCAAGAGCTTCCAGAGACTCTCCAGTCTCTCCTCTTCCCATCTCCCTGTATGGATGTGCTGGGGTTACCAAAGAATGATCTACTGCATTCAGCTTTTGTGGGGGTTCTGGGGACCCCAGCACAGGTCACCACCAGGCTTGTTTGGTAAGCACTTTAGCTCACTGAGCCAGCACTCTTTCTATTTTGTTTTTTGTTGATTTCTTATCCTACCCCCACCCAAGACTTCCCAAGGAGCTGGCATGTGTGTAGCCCATGCTGCTAACAGCACAGTTTTATCTTTAAAGGGAAACCAATAAAAAGGGACAGTTCAGCCTATAAAGCACTTCCCACATAGGCATGAGGGTGTGCACTCAAATCACAGAGCTTGTAATCCAGCAACAGAAGCGGAGACAGGGGGATGTACCCTCCTCCCAGCCAGGCCGGGCATGATCAGAAAGTTCCAGATCCCTCGGAGTGGATGCCTCTGAAGAACAACTTAGCCTAAATTAACACACGGAGGTGTGGAATGCTCATTAATCCAACAATTAATTATTAATTAATATGAAACTTTTCCTTTTGGACAAATAGCCAGGAGTCTTTGTTAGCTTATTTCCAAGTTAAAGTTGAATAGCTTCAAACATAGTCACTGAAAAATAGCTGAAGGGCCTGAGCAGCTACCAATTTAGCAAGAGTTCTGACACTGTGTGCCTGGTGGCTACTACTCCATGTTGACTGGGCATCTGGCTGAGTCACGGCCATTTTTAACCACACCATTTGTCTCTTGGGCAGAAAAAAAAAAGTGGTGGTGAAAGAGACCATGATAAACACAGAGGGCACAGTCCCACTGATGTGGACAGCTGGAATGGAGGACCAGCGCAGTGTCCTGTTGCTATTTTCACTCCTCAGACCTATGACCTCCACTTAATGCTGTGCGCTGCCCCCACATGGGCGCACCCTGGTACTCAGGAGGAGCAGATGAGGAGGTATGAACCAGCTAAGCCAACTGTAGAGAGTCAGGCAGCTCCTGTCTCACCCTTTTCCATAAACTTGCTGCTGCTTATAGTCAACATGGTTTTATAAAAACCCTATGGCATGGGAATATGGCATATTTAATACCTAATTTGCAGCTGGTGTTGTGTAAGGGCTTATTACAATAGCAGCTGTCCTGAACTGACAAGAGCTAACCAAGAGCTGAGGTGACAGACAGGCTCTCAGTGTACCCTGGAATGCCATACGGCCACCCTCCTGAGGCAGCACAAACACACACACACACACACTTACACACACAAACACACAAGCACAGACTCACACACACATACATACACACATAGACACACTCACACACACACACACCAACACACACTCACACTCATACACTCACACATACACAAATATACACAGACAAGCACACATTCATACACTCATACACACACACTAACATACACGCACTCACACTCACATGCACTCACACACACTCACATATACACTCATACACTCACACACAAGCACACACACTCATACTCACACACTCACACACACATCCACTCACACACTCATATACTCATGCACAAGCACACACACACTAATACATACACACACTCATACACACAGATTCATACACACTCACTAACACATACATGCACACTCACATACACACTCATATATTCACACACTCATATACCCACACACATGCTCACACACACACACACACACATATACTTATACATACACACTCACACACACACTCATACACTCACACACATACTCATACACACACACTCACACTTACACTCACATACATACACTCACACAGACATTCACACACACTCTCACACACACTCATATACTCACACACACACACTCACACACACACTCATATACTCACACACATACACACACACAGAGGCATCCTATTGTGCATGCACAGACATCAACTTCACATAGAAAGTCTTTAACCACACTCGGGGCGTACTGTCAGTGGAAGGCACAAAGTGCCATCATGATTGGCTCTCGTGGTAGGGTTCATTTCTTAACTGCTCGTGGCTCCTTCGTGATTCTGAGGCTGTGCACTTCAGGCTACCTGACACCAGCTATATCTGATGAGAGTCCCAGACCTCCTCCTCCTGTTGTGGCTCATTTACATACAAGTGCACACGGTTGTCTGATTTGACACTGACCTGTGTGGCTGAAACTAGCACTGTCCTGGAGGGCTGAAAGTATGAATACATCACAGAGATTCACTATAACGTAAAAATGCCCTTCAGTGCCTCACCATCAGAAAGAAATTCAACTTCCCCAGACATTTAAGGTGAGAAGAGACGGAGGAGCTCAGCATAAGGAACTCAGCATGGGGGATCCTCTGGGGCCTCCAAAACAGGGCAGACCTTCTGTGGGCTATTTTTAGGTCTTCCACTCTGCAGACTCATTCCCATGGCTCAACAGCTGCTCTTTGATTTTGGTTTTTAAAGATTTACTTGACGTATGAGTGCTTTGCATACATGTATGTATGTACACCCCTTCTGTGGGTACCCACAGAAGCCAGAAGAAAGCAATGGATCCCTTGGAACAAGAGTTAAAGAAAACGGAGAGCAACCACGTGGGAGCGGAACTCGGTCCTCCGGAAGGGCACCAAGTGCTCGTAACTACTGAGCCATCTCCTCAGGCCCTGTCATCTTGATAGGGAAAGAATGACGGAGGCGCACACGCCTTCTCTCCAGCCTCCATGCCGCTCTCTGGCCTTACTGTGTGGCCACGGTAGACAATGCTGGTGCAGGGAAATTCACTCTGCCGACATCAGAGGCACAACGAAAGATGTAGAGATTCCGGGAGCCCACATAGCAGGGATGCAGGCTTGCTCTGCGCATCTGCTCTCACTGAAAACTTAAAAACTGTAAGTTAGCAAGTCTACAGGGCCCTATTATATATCAGCATTCTTTCCTCCCTTGGTTTATGTTGACTCACGGAAACATGTGCATAGCATCTGCCCTTTTATTCAGACAGAACACCAAAGCTTGGGTGACTGAGCTGTGGCATTTTGTACTCAAACCTAACAGCTAAATTGGGAGCTCCTTCTCTGGGCGGGGACACTCTAGAGGCGGGTCACTCAGCTGCCCCCACTGCCAGCTGTCCAGGAGGTCTCCACATGAACCCAAAGGGGGCAGTCAGCCACAGAGCAGGGCCAGGAGTTAAGGCACATTCCTAGTTCCTTAGGGCTGCACAGCTGGAAAGACCGACTCCCAAGTACCCACTGACGACGGGGAAGACAGCAAGTTGCAATTATTTTTTAATTCCTTTACTGCATCCAATATTATTTCACAACTTTTCTCTTGAATCTGATGCTGGGTAAGAATTTAACATGTTTATAGCCAGGCTCGTAAAATAAAGCAGCCTGAGTTTCAGCACAGTAAGTCATTTCTCAGGCACCCATGCTTTTTTGCAGTTCCAAAAATGTGCGTGCACACATATAATGCATGCATGCATTCACGCATGCGTGTCATAGTCCATATATGAAGTTCAGAGGACAACTTGCAGGTGTAGGTTTTTTTTCTTTCTACCGTGAGATTCTTGGGACTCAGGTCATCAAACAAGGTAATAAGTGCCCCACCTACTCAGCACCTTATTGCCACCACAATCTTCACACCCCCACACCTCACCCATGCTCACCCACAGAAAACTCCCTCAACCGCCATTTGAGTCCTGCTCATTACCATGGAATCCCCCCACCTCCCCTGCCAGAGAACCCCAGGCTCTGATAAAGGATCTGTCTGTGTCCTGTGGTTAAAAACAACACAAGCAGCAAAAATAACCCCCCAGCCACATTCCTTCTACACACATGTTGATTGTGAAAAATGTCACCTCCCTGCCACCTCCCTTTCACAGTGCTACTTCTTGGCTTGCAGCAGTCCAGTTCTTGACAGGTGACAAACCGCTGTCACTAATCGACATGTGTGCTTCCTACACAGCTGAGGCACGGGAACCATTTTGTTCAAACTTTCCACTGCCAGAGTATTTTCCTGGGACGAGATGAGCAACCTGACCGCAGTCTCCATGGAACTCCTAGACAACAGGAGGTTGTGAGGCCCACTCACACTCCATGACCATTAGTGCCTGGGCCTAGTCAGGCACAGGTGTGTTGGTCTAGATCAATTAAGTTACATTATCTCCAAATGTCAAACAAGAAAGTCAATCAAGAGCGGCAGAGCTGGCTCAGTAATTAAGACCACTGGCTGCTCTTGCAGAGGACCTGGGTTTGATTTCAATACCACATGGTGGCTCACGAACATCTGTAGTTCTAGCTCCTGGGATCTGACATGCTCTTCTGGCTTCTAAAGGCACCAGGCATGTCACATGAAACATAGACACACATGTGAACAGAACGCCACTACCACCCCCCCACCCCACCCCCGCCATGTGCAGTTTTTAAATGCTGACCAACTCTCAAGGACAAAACATTAAATATCGGGGCTAGGAACATGACTTAGTATAGTGCTTGGCATATAAGTTGAAGACCTGAGTTTAGATCCCCAGAACCCACATTTAAAAAGGTAGGCATGACCGACCACATGTATCTGTAATCGTAGTGCTGGGAAGAGAGACACGGGAAGATCCCTGGAGCTTGCTGACCAGACAGTGTGGCAGAATTGGGGATGAGATGCCTTGTTCCAAAAAGCAAGGCAAAGAGCAACAGCGGAAAATGCTGACCTCTGACCTACATACTCATATGCTTGAGCTCGGGCACGAGCTATGCATTTAAACGGCTGCATGCTACAATCCACACAACTGCACCCCATGCATTCTCATCTCTGCAACGCAGTAATGTTTTTTCAACTTAAGTTTCTTGACCTAGTGATGACTATTTTTCTAAGAAAAAAAAATGGCTTACATAAAAAAAATAATTAGACAGTTAATAGTAGCAAGTGACTTGTCTTCCTAGGAAATAAATGGTTCAAAGGCTGACATTGCAGTGAGTTCTGAGAAGAAATGAAGAAATGAAGGCCAACATTGCCGTGTTCTCTGAGGCAGCGTCTGTGTTCAGTGGCTTTGCTGCTTCCCAGATACCTGGGGAACGTGTCCCAGCTCAAAGTCCTATATCTGGGGGATGGAGAGGCCGCTCAGTGGTTAAGAGTACTTCCTGGTCTTGGAGGCTCAGGTTTGCCTAGCACCCACAGTGGGTAGCCTGTAACTCTAGCTATGCCTGTTCTGGTCATCTCACTCACACACACACACACACACACACACACACACACAGAGAGAGAGAGAGAGAGAGAGAGAGAGAGAGAGAGAGAGAGAGAGAGAGAAAGGTGTTGAACTCTTAAATTTAGAGCCAAAGATGCACAGTGCTCAACCTTTCTTTTAGGATTTAAGAAAACATCTCAGCCATTTTACTCCTGCTGGAAGACAGCTTACAGTATTACTTGGGTCTATACTAAAAATAGATTTATTGCAGCTTGGTAAATTTTAAAACCATCAACCAATGAAATATCAATTGCCGGAATAAAATAGTCCAAATGAAATAAGGCTGCAAAGGGCCTGAGTGTCCTCCACGACAAACCAAAGCAGACCCTTTGGATTTGACGGATGCTCACATCCGTCCTTGCTCGGTGGCAACCTTTCCCAAAGCCGCCATTAACTGCCCTGTGCCTTCTCCTGTGGCACAGTGGAATCTCAGCCTACACCCCTAACTTCTTGCTGTGGCCACTACAGTCCTCACTGGATTTTGCCACTGTCCTGTGACCTAAGAGAGGAGGCAGTAAACCTGACTAGCGGCTGCAGCGGGAAGTGAGCAGGTGTCTGGGAGCCCTTCTGCAGGTGGACGGAGCGATGGACAGGAGCGCAGACTCTGCCAGACTCTATCTTTCTTCTCCTGTTGCCCCAGCCCTCCTCAGTCTCCCTGCAGAGGTCTCACTCCCCCAGCACACTACAGCTTCTCATGATCAGAGCACTCAGAAATGTCCTAACCTTCCCCCAAGAGTCCCTGCTGCCCTCTCCTGCTGGCCAGGTCCTTGGCTAATTGACTGTAAAAATAGCCTAGAAAAAAATGTTTTCCATACCCTTGACGTAAGGATAGTCTAGAAGTTGGGCAGGATCCATGGCTGTCCCCTGATCCTGTACTACTGCCACCAGCCAAGTGTCCTCCTGGTTGTCAGTGTTCCCTCTCGGGACCATTTCTTCACATACACCCCCAACCACCTGGTATGTCACAAAGGTTAGAGATCCAGAAGAGATTGTGTATGTGGGGAGGGACACCTGTGCTTGTCCCAGACACTATCATCAAAAGAGGACAGCAAGAGCCACCTGCTCACCTCCAAGGTCCAGCATAGCTAACAAGTGGCTTCGCGTGTGGCAGCGGCTCCTCTGCACTGTGGGCATAGTCCACTCGGGTACCACTTCGGGTGTGGCAGCGGCTCCTCTGCACTGTGAGTATAGTCCACTCGGGTACCACTGCCATCTTTGGCTCTGGATTCCACTCTGCTAAATACTATGCTGTGCCCCCCCCCACCCTATGCTAGGTAGAAAGAAACAGTGTGCCCCACCCTAGCCCTTGGCTTGTTCTGCATGCACCTTAGGACTACATGGGGAAAAAAATGCACATATTTCAAGTCTGAAAGGTTTGATTTCTCGGACTTTTCAATAAAGGGACTTCTGTGTCAGTGTTCACCATTGTCCTTACACAGGGGTGAGGGTCTGCTCACTTGGGCTGCCCTACAGAATAGTCAAGGTGGCCAGATACCCATGCAGCTTATCCTGTGCTTAGCTCTCAATGAGTCCTCCAGGCAAGCCTTCCCTTCCATCCTCAGTACGGCTCTCCAAACAACTCCCTAATGTGCAAACAGAGGAAGACATTCGCCTGGGCAACTGCAAAACCTCAAGCATTCCTTGAAGCCTCTTTGCTAAGGCTAACTTTAAATAACTTGGAGAATGGCATTGTAAAGCTATGTAGACAAGCAAAGAGAGGGTGGGTTAGTGTCCACGGTGGCTGCAGGATGGGAGCACGGTGGGCTAGAGACCATGACAGCTGCAGGATGGGACACGATGCAATGTCCACATTGTTGCATTGCCACTCAATGGTTGCAGACTACCTGTGAAGCTGTGAAGCGTTTGGAAATAATTTTTATAAGGGCTGCACAGGGTTGTGAGTGTGGCTATGATCAAAATGGCAAATGTCATGTCATTCTGATTTTACCCACAGCAAACAGACATTTTCACTCAGTTCCATCTAAGGCATTATGCACTGTACAGACTCAGGGCAAGCATAAGGATTTTGACAACTGATTTTGACAAGCCTAGCTCTGTGCCCAACATCACACATCTGTGGGGTTGCAAGGCATCATGAGTGCTGGAGGGCTTGATAAACAGAGACTGGTGTGCATCAGACAACCTTGACTACAAAACCAAATTCCAATCACAAAGCAAGCAGCTCTGGTCATGCCAGGCACTCCGATTGCTCCTGATTGTAATGAGAAAGGCTGTCCCCATTGGTGGATCTACCTGCCCTCTGTGCATAGCCACACAACTGATTCAATGTTTTTAGCATCCAAGGGCAGAGAGGTCACCCTATAGATGACCTCACTGAAGGATGCATTAAAGAGACCTCAAAGGGCTTGGGTCCATTCTTTGGACTTGGGGGCTACAGGGTTGGTGTGACATCATTGCCATCTCAATACCAAGGCTATTTTCTTCTGAGTATGACCTAACAATGTTCAACATGAGCTGAAAACCTTCAGGAACATTCTCCCCATTTGACAAGCTTCTAGCACATATTGTAAGAAGGTGAGGTTCTTACCAAATAAAGGTGTGCCATCTTTTGACTGCCGCCAGCACTTCCCCAAACATAGCTCCACAGGTAGCCCTGGTAGGCAGAGTCCTCAGCCAGGCCATGGGGACACTCTCACCAGTACACACCACCAACTCGATGAAGACATTCTTGCCCTCTTATTTTTACATGGTGGCTCTACTTTTTCAATATTAGTCTTATTCAACTGCAAAGTTCTTTTAACCAAGACATAATTCTGGGTCAAGGTAATTCCTTAGTCGGTAAAGTGCTGAAAAGTTTGTTTCAGCTTGCACAAGCTTGTGGGCCCAAGTTCAGATCTCAGGCATGGTGGCACTCGCCTGTAATCCCAGAACTGGGAAAGCACAGATGTGGTGATCCCTGAAGCTTCCCAACAAGCCAGCCTAGCAAACCAGTGAGATCCAGGTCAGTGCAAGACCCTGCCTTAAAAACTAGCATGGAGAACAATCGAAGAAGACGCCCATTGTTGGCCTCTGGCCACTGCACTAATGGATGAGCACACACACAAACTCAAACACACAAACTCATGTGTTTGGTTGGTTTTTTGTTTTGTTTTTGTTTGTTTTATTTTGTTTTTCAAGACATGATTTCTCTGGGAAGCCCAAGCTATACTGGAACTCAATCTATAGACCAGCCTCACCTCATACAAAGATCAGCCTGCCTCTGTCCCCCAAGTGCTGGGATTAAAGGTGTGTGCCACCACCACCTAGCTACAAACTTATTTAATTAAAAAAAAATCTGAAGCATTAGAAAAAGTATTTTGAATTGTTTAAAGTGTCCTAAAGAACAAATTCATCTTGCCCTGAGTCCCCTATATCAACACATCTAGGCAGCTGTTCCCAGAGCCATGCCCAAGCTCGGATGGAAGCAATGTGACCACACAAGCCTGCTTCCCCAGGTACTCAAGTAAGTGTCCCTTCAGTCCTGGTCACTATCAACCATATGACTTACATGTTCATTTGGGTTAAGATCAGTATTCCTTTTCCTCCATGAATGAGTCATATTTCTATAAAGTTTAGCATCTTAGTTAGGTTTCTATTGCTGTGAAGAACAATATGATGAAAAGCGACGTGGAGAGCAAAGGGTTTGTTTCAGTTTGCTCTGCCTGGCTTGCTCGGGCTGCTTTCTAATATAACTCAGGACAACCGGCCCAGAGGTAGCAGCACCCACAATAGGCTGGGCCCTCCCACAGCAGCTAGTGATAATACCACCACCAGACTTGCCTTCAGGTCAGTCTGGATATAGGCATTTCCTCAATTGAAGTAAGTTCCTCTTCCCAAATAATTCAACCTTGTATGAAGTTAACAAAAGTTAACCAGGACATTTAGTTTAGATTAAAGTACCAGAATTGAAATACTTGAAATATTTATTTTCTCAATGAGGCTCTATCTCCAGTTTCTCAAACACACATGTGAACACACCCTCAGGCAGGGTCTGGCTTCTGTATAGGTGTCTCAATGTCCTTCTGAAAGAGCTAAATACAGTGTTAGATTTGAACAGCTCTTCTGGTCCCCAGCTCGTCCCTACAAGTGCAGTCTTGAGTACCGCACACACACACCCTCTGATGCCTACCCAGGCCTGGGGAATCTGGAGAAACACAAGAGTCCAGGTTATAATTAGCAAACACTTTAGACAAGGAGCTTCCATTCTCCTCGACACTTCAGCGATCCATTTGTTACCCTGCAGATGGCCCCCAGGGAAAGGTCTATTTTAGGAGCATCAGGGTAGGACGTGAGAGAAGAGGCCACAGGAGAAACCACTGCCTGGATGGAGCAGGGGTTGAACAAAGGGGAAAAGGGCAGGCGTCCCCATGGCCAAATGGCGATCCTGCTTTAAAGATCAGAGGCAGGAGAGTGCCAAATGGCACTGACATAAGCTAGGATGCTCGCCTTGGAGGAATAGGACTGGAATACAGTGTCCTCAGGCTGTGGAGGTCATGAGCTACAGTGTTCCCATGAGCTACATAGTAAGGAAAGGAATGGGAGCAAGCGCTCTGTGCTCTGCTGCAAATGCCTGAAATGAGAGCGGTCTACCTGACACTAACAGAAGGCAAGGCTGAGTAAGCTGATAAACAATACGATACAGAAAATAAGACAATAGCACTGGAAGCGAGGAACAAGGGCGGCCAGACAGCAGACTTCTGTGGTCTTTGGGGATGAAGACCTTCCTGATTAAACATCCTTAGAGAGTGTGGGTCTCATATACACACAGAGCCACACGGTCATTGATTCCTCCTTCAGGGCCACATGACATCGTTGGGGAATTATACTTATGCCAAAGAAATCTACCAAGCACTTACAAGTTCAAATGTGTAACTTCCAATGTGTTCATTAATTCATGGGACATGTACAAAGACAGCCTTTTCAGCCTGTGGTGCTAAATGGCTATGTAAACATAGGCAAAAACATTAAATTGCACCTCTACCTCATGCCATTGCAAAAGCAGCACACACTGACTCAGAAGCGGGTGGCAGGAAAGCTACCAGGGTAAATCTCCAAAGTCAGACTGGGTGATTTCTTAAATATAAATAAACTTGGTGATAAACTGGGTGATTCCTTAGATATGACACCTGAACTGCAAAGAAAATAAATACAGTAAACATAATCAAATTTTTTTTCTGCTTTGAGGGACATCAAAAACATAAACAGGTAACCCACAGAGTGGCAGGAACTGTTTGTAACGCATGTAAGGAGTGTGACAAGAAGCACCCTTACATCTCAGCAACATATAGCAACAAGATCCCTTTCACTGAGTGTGTTATGGGGACCATCCGTGCTGCAGTATTTATCCGCACTTCCTTCCTTTCTGTGGCTACTATTCCTTGGCATGAATACATCCTATGTATTCATGTGTGTGTGTATTCATCCCATGATTGTTATGCTACATAGTAGCCATTTTATGAACTATGCCATACTGTTCCCCATGATATTGTATGATTCTATTTATAAGGAAGTATCTACAAGACACGAATCTGTGGAGACAAAGTGAGTGAGTGGGTTGGGAGGCCTGGAAAACGCAGTGGATTGGTAATGAGTGAGTTTCTATTAATAGAGAAAGAACAGTCCTAATATTGCGGTGATAATTTCAAATTCTATGGCCATACTAAAAACAATCATGTGAAACACTTTCTAGCAAGTGAGCTGCACAGTGTGTGGTGGCTCACACAGTTTGGGCTATTTGCTGAGGCACAGGGAAAAAGCTTCAGTTCAGCTTAGAGGTTCAAAGGAAAGAGCCAAGGTTAGACATGCTGTGATCTGGCCAAAGCTAGACAGTGTCTGATGTCTATCATGGGGGAAGATGTAGGTTATTCATAGTCCCAGGAGCCAAACTCAGGGGGAATAGTGGATTATTTCCATAAAGTATGGGGCTTCATGGTTCTACCATGAAAGGGCAGAATTGATGAACTGTAAATGAGAAATATGTGGGAGATGGCTATGAAAAAATAGTCACGATGGCGATAGACAAGATGATGGAACAATTATTGTCCCTCAGAGGGACCATGAGTTGTTAAAACTTCCATGATATCAAAGGAAAACAAAGGTAGCTCCAGAAGGCGACAGATGGGAGGAGAACAGGAATAGGAAGGAAAGAGGCTGACAGACATGGCTTTACCATAGATCCGGTGAGTCAGACAGATGCTGTAATCCCACTACATACCAATGCTCTCTGTGAAGCACTGCACTCACACAGAACCTCACCCTGCACAGAAGCATGTGCACCTAGCCCATGTCTGCTGGTGGGTGACAGGTGGGAGAGTGGGTGGCCAGATGAGTGGTGTGACAAGCCAGATAAGAACCCACCTGTGGTCTGATTGTGCCACCCTCATCCCAGTGTGGTCTTTTGCCAACAGCCTTTCTTCTCACCAGCCCCTAAGGTAGCTTACAGACTGTCCTGAAAATGAACTGCCAGCTACAGTATGCAGCCCCATTTTTTCCAAAATTCCCCAGTAGCACTGGAAAACAAAAAGTGGACAGTTCGTGTGTGCAGCTGATCAAGTGAATTCATTCATCGCCCCACCCCCATTCCCAGCTACAATGTGCAGACTTTGTTTCAAAACAAGGAAGGCCTGTAAACCCAATGCACCCCTGTCAGTCTCACCTGTGGGAGGGATGTGAACCCTTTTCACACTTGTTTCAGCTCTATCTGGCCACAGAGGGTCCCCCGTGCAAACCCATCACCTCCTGCACATGCAGGACATAGGCTGTGCTTTAGGGAAACAAAGTATTCTGAAAGGAAAGCTCTTGCAAACACATAAAACACAACTTAAAAAACATGAGAATTAGATGAGGGAAGGTGTGAGGTCCAATCTATGGCAATCCATGCTTCAGCTGATGCATCCATGCACTGAATGGCTACTTAATCCTAGGCACAGGGAGCAGGAGTCAGCACCGTCAAGCAATTACATCTCAAAGAACATCCATTTGCTTTCTTATCACGTAAGGCTACAGCATGAACTCAGGGCAGAGTCAAGCATATCCACTCCTGAAATAAATGTGCCATCTGATCACTATCCAAAACCTACTACTATGTGCATCTCACTGCAGGGGCAAACTGCGGAGCAGTCAACTCAGCCCAAGGGACCCACAGCCAACCTAACACAATCATGTTTCCAATAGAAAAAGAGCCTCGCCTCATTTAACCAACAATGAGTGGAAGAAAGGAAAATAATTATTATGTAATTCCCAGCAGACGTGAGCCTTACAGCCACCAGCGAGACTCGGGGACAAGAGGCACATCTGTTCCACATTTTGACATGTTCACAGCCACATAAAAATGTCCTCACAGCTAGCTCCTCGTAGACCTTAAGAACCACAGACTCTGTGGTTCATCCCAAGTCTCCAAATACTCGTCCTTAACTTAATTTCCCATTTCTGTTTGGATGGCCCTATTTTCTCCCGCTCCACACTTTCCAGACCCCTACACAGGGGCCATCTGTCCCAGACGCACACAGTACAAAGTACACAAACCTTTAGTGTATAATCACACCCTGCACACACTTCACGACCCTCAGTTTGCCCTCCAGTATAGAGCCAAGATGGCAGCCAGGACAGGGAGAAAGAGGTCTCCATAGCTCTCAGACACTTATTCACCAGGTAGGTAGCACACAGACAGACTTCCCACACGCAGGAGGCTACTGCAAAAGATTTCAAATTCAAGGCCAGCCTAAGCTACAGAGTAAATAGTCCGAAGTTATTGGGAAGCAAGGTACACTGGCTCACAGCTCTGATTCTAGAAGGAACTTGAATTCAAGCTTGGCCTGGGCTATGTAGCAGGCTCTAGAGAAGCCTAAGGGAGTGAGATCTTGTCTCAAAAGACAGACAGGCAGGCAGACAGACAATCAGAGGCACCTATCTGTTTATGCCAGCTCTGGTTAAACAAGTGGATCTCTGTGAATTCAAAGCCTGTACTACATAGTTGAGCTAAGGAATAACAGAACTCTGTTTCAAAGGAAAAGTCAAAAACAAGACCATAAAACCATACAAATATTTGTGTATTTATGTGTGTGTGTGTGTGTGTGTGTGTGTGTGTGCATAGATCTTTAAAATGTACTGGCATATATATATAAATTTGTGTAATTATATGTGAATATGCTTTGTAAAAATTATGAAAACTAATCCTTATGAAAATTAAACCCAAAATCTCAGAATGTATCTAAACAAAGCAACATATTCTGTTGGTTTTTTCCCTCTCTGTTCCACAGCCCTGTGCTGAGGTCACTGCTGGGCCCATTTCACAGAGGCACAAATGGAGGAAGACAGTAGTCAAGGAAACAGGCTCTAAGCCCTAGAGCCAGAAATATCTGAGCTTCTAAACCCCTAAATCTCTCTCTCTTTGCTTAATGGGAGCTGATGTTTCATAAATAGGAAGCAAGCGCTGATGATTTCATGTAAAGAACAAAAAAGGAAAAAGAGAAACAGATATGCTATTATTAATCACTACTTTTAAATCAAAGCATAGATCTATAAGTAACGTAACACTTCTACCCATGCTAGCTGGAGGCCTAAAAAGCTTCTGGGTAAGAGGTACAAGCATCTAGAGCCCTGCCATGAGCATGGTAGGAGCAGTGTTAATTACACTAGGACAAGAAGGACAGTCCTGGTGGCACCCAACACTCCCAGCTCATTGGTAGTTTTACCCTTGGCATCCTGCTAGCTATTAAACTGGATGAACATGCACCTTAGTAGTTGAGGGCTCAGGCTGTAGCAGCAACTAGGCGCTTGTAAGAAATGTGGGCTCTCAGGCCCGGCCCTGGGCCTCTAAATCTGTAGCCTTGGGTGGAGAGCTTGAATGGAGACATCTGAAAGGTACCGTGTAGGAATCTAGAACCTCCCATGTCGGCTGTAGGCAACCATCATTAGACCACAGCACGAACCTGCATTCTTCACAGGACACATGTGTCAACTCGTATCATTCCCTGTCTTGTTGAATTCCATACATAGACACTGTAGACAGATGGCAGGGATGGATGAGCTATAGTTACTTAGCTCAGGCAGCTCCACGTCTCCCTCTGTATGAAAGGAACAATGGAGATGCCTGTGTAATACAGTGGGCACACGCTCCTGAAGGGAAACACTGCGCACAGGGGAGCACAGCATGGCCTGCTGGCTGAGGGATGAAGAAGAACAGACTGGAAAGACAACCTGAAGCCACACTGCGACACGAGGCCGGATGAGGTAAGTCTTAGAACTGGAAGCACACCCTGCTGCTTCCATCCCAGAGGCTAGCAACACCCCAAGTGCATAATACCTCAGTGTGTGGCTGACTTGGGGCTGGCTATCCAGAAGCTTCTGTACAATGATGGCCCCCTAAGGGGGACACAGTAGGAGGCAGTGCAGTCAGAGACATGGGTCATGGTCTATCCCTGCCCAACCTTTCGATGGACAAGGATGGGTCCATGTCCATCCTTGTTAAGATACTCAACCTCAAGCCTGGGCTGCTCAGCTGCTGTCTAGGTGAGGAGGGGACAAAAAGATCACCCTTCTAATGGTATAAAGTGTTCACTGAAGAGGGCACAAAGCCCCAAGCAAGCTGAGGGAAGCCAGTGGGCGTGTCCCTCAGGTTTCCCTCCCCGGATGCTGGGCTAAGAACACTCTACTACCCAATTACTATTCCAACTTCAAGCAACACTGGTTCCAGGGCCCCTGTGGGCAGTGGGGAATGCACAAGCTCAGCAGTCCCAGCCATCCCAGGAAAGCCACCTAGACACGCCAGAAGGCACACTAGGACCCAAGCCCAGGCTCTGGGTGGCACTGCACTGCCGAGAGCTGCTGGCAATGCTTTAGAACCATTTGCAAAGTGAGTTATTATAGTAACCCCTGTGATGTTTCTGCTAACCTTTTCTTACAACTTTTCATTTTGTGGACTTTTGTGATTGCTCTATCTCTATGCTGTGACTTATCTTTGACTACAAAGACAAACAGGGAGACCTTTGAATGATCTCCTCCTCCACAAGATCATGAATGGGTCAAACGTCTCTTTTTTTTTTTTTCTTTTTTTCCTTTTTTTTTTTCTTTTTTCTTTTTTTTTTTTCTTTTTTTCCGAGACAGGGTTTCTCTGTGTAGTCCTGGCTGTCCTGGAACTCACTCTGTAGACCAGGCTGGCCTTGAACTCAGAAATCCGCCTGCCTCTGCCTCCCAAGTGCTGGGATTACAGGCGTGCGCCACCACCGCCCGGCTATAAAGGTTTATTTATTTATTATATGTAAGTACACTGTAGCAGTCTTCAGACACTCCAGAAGAGGAGGTCAGATCTTGTTACAGATGGTTGTGAGCTACCATGTGGGTACTGGGATTTGAACTCAGGACCTTTGGAAGAGTAGTCAGTGCACTTAATGGCTGAGCCATCTCTCCAGCCCCAAACGTCTCTTATTTGAAAGAGCGGAGCCTGGTTTTCAGATTTAAGAATATCTGCATTTAGGTAATGAGATATCGTGGAGCTAGGTCCCAAGACTAACAACTAAATCCACTGATGCTCCCTGCAGGCACTCAGGTAGCTTTTGGAGAATCTTAGAGAGTATTTTTCATAATTTTATGTATGAAACAATGTTGCACAGGGTGGCATTTTCCATCTATGGCATATTTCAGCATTCAAAAGTTAGGTATTTGTAGCAGCTGAGAATTCAGATTTGGGGATTAGGACCCCATGCATTAATTATCGTAGGTATGCCATCAGGATTCTAATGTCTCCATCTTGGTAGACAGCGGAACAGACCACTCACCAGCAGTCTAAGAGATGAGTCTAGAGGTGGGAAGGAGCCTCTAGCCTCTCCCTAACACTGAGTACTATGACATGTCACCTTAAAAAGCCCTCCTCTCTGCTGGCATCTAAATGGATCTGGGGGAAGACCACAGGGGACAAAGCATACCTCATGGTAGTAGCATCCAGGGAGAAAAGGGAAGGGGAAACCCAGGAGACACCCCAGAACTCCTCCACTTGCCCTGGGCTATCCTGCCTGCTTTGGAGCTGGCTCGCTCCAGTTCTGGTTTTGGAAGGTGCGCACTGAGTATTTCACAGGAACCTGGCATTCTGTACCCTGTCACCCTGCGGCCCCTTCCCAGGCAATGTCCTGGCAGCTTTTCACTCCATTGTCACGGCTTAGCGAAGCCTCGGCAGGGAGAGCATTGCTATGGCCTCGCCAGCGGGAGTTCCAAGCGTGCGTCACTGCTGGCCACAGCTCAGCGCAGGCAGACCTTGCTTTCTGCAGATGTGAAACACAAGATGCTGCTCTGTGTAAGCATTTGGTTTTCTGTAGCAAATGGAAACTCGCTGTGGCTCTAATGCAGACACTCTGAACCCTGGAACATATTTTTGACTAAGATCTTAAAATCCAGAAAAATACAGCACTCTGTTCCACACTAAGCTATTTTCTACTTAGACACAAAGGAAGAGAACAACTTAAAATGGCATAGGCTGGGGGGGTCAGGAGAAGACGGGAGGTCATAGGAAAGGGGACTCCACTACTCCTACTTTGATATTTGCTAGCTTGTGGCCTTGGACAGATCCCTTTTCTTGCATAGAATGTCTTCTTGTTCATATATATACACACACACACACATGTAAAATGGCTGGTATACTCATGCAAAAACTTTCTATAATCATGCCTCTTGTGTTTTTTAATATGTTAGTAATGATTTTATATAGCTTGTGTTTCTCATATGTTTTCATACATGGAGATAGCCCAGAGAGGTGTGTGTGCATTAACAGTACAGGCCACAGGGAGCACTGATGTGCAGACAGCCAATGGTGCTCCTCATGTGCAATCAGAAGGCCCCATCATTATGGCTGGTTGACTAGCATGAAGAAGCCAGAGCAGGAGATGGATGGCCTCCTCTGTCTGTAGCATCAGCAGACCTTCTGCTGTTAAAAATAAAAACCTGTCACTTCTCCCCCAGCCCACCACTAAGGCCACCAGCCCTATGGGCTTCTCTCCTTCTTCATGGCTACCAAAGAAATCTCAGTTTCAAGAGCACCATCTTCAAAATATATTCCTGTCTGAGGAATGACATTTTTCAAATAAGAACTTACAGAGGGCACATACAGAATGGGTGAGTTGGCCCCATTCGTAAAGCGCTTAATGCTTGATACAAGCATGAGGTCAGAGGTCAGAGCCCTAGCACCCACAAATGCCAGGTGGGCATGGTTGGCCATCTAGACTCCTAGCACTTCGCAGGTGGAGAAAGGGAAGCTCTAGAGAGAACCTGTGCCCCCTTCCTTCCCAGTCTTGGAGAATATCCCCACACCATTACTTCCTCCAGGCAATTAACAGGACTTTATGGTCCGGAAGGAGCAGAGCTGAACCCTGCTTGGACTCTGAAGCATGAGCCTGACCTACACAGGTCTATAGAGCTACCAGCTGCTTCGTGCCTCCAAACACAACGGACCCCCAACGGCATCTGTGTGCCATTTTGCTTTGGACTTGAATAGGGACTGAGCACTGTTCCTGGTTCCTGGCTACAGTAAAAAGTATTTCCATTTCTATGGAGTTCTGAGACCAGACATGCCTCCAAAGACTGAGAAAACACACACACACACACACACACACGTGCGCGGGCATGAAAGGCCAGAGAGATGATTCCATGCATAAAAACACTTGGCACACAAGCCCGACAACAGGGGTTCAGTCCCTGAAACCCACACTAAAAGAGAAAGAGCCCCAAGTCCCCAGGGTCTGCCCGCCTTCCTCTATGTGAGCATCACAGCTAGGGTAATTGGAATATTAAGTTTACCTCCTAGTCTCAGGCATTTGAATATTTGGTCAGCAGTTGGTGGCACTATTATGGTGGTTTCGGAGGTGTGGCCTTGATGCAGGAAGCTTGTCACTAGGGGAAGGGTTTCAGGTTTCAAAGCCACACATTTATCATGGTTCTTTCATTGAATGAGCAGCCTGAGGAAGCTCCTGGGTACTTCAACAGGAGCTGCACACAACAGCATGTGTGTAGACTCATGACATAAATCTGTATCAGAAAACCCAAGTATGTGTCCAGATATACCCAAGGGGGATTCCCACGGTCCCCAAGGAAGGGCAATCTGTGAAGAGCCAAGCTGCAGCCACAACGAAATGGTCGGTGCTTGGTAACCTGCTGGGTTTGCCCACCTCACATAGGGAGTGGGACATTTAAGTTGGGCCAGGCTGGGAACCTGGGACCCCAGGAAGCAGCACACTGACTTGTCCTTTCCAGTGTGTGCCCAGGTTGTCCAGACACTGAAGTTAAGAAAGGGAAGGACTATTTTTATAGTAACAGAGAACTGTTCTGGGAGGAACGGTGCCTCTGCTTGCTTGGTTTCAAACACCTGACATCACTGCACCCCCAGGAGTCAGGCAATGCTGAAGTTCCTAAGTGTGGGACCACAAAATCCCATGCCAACTGTATCAGTGAGCTCAGAGCTCAGCTCAACCACAGCCAGACCAAAAGGGCGAGGCCCAATCTTCCCATGTGCCCACAGAGACTTCCTCCAGGTTTCATCCACCCCTGCCCTGAGCCTGCTCCTTCCCACACAGTCCAATGCATTCAAACAATTCCTTTAAAATGGGGCACAGAGACCACAGGCCCACATCATTCCCTGGATAGTGGAAAACTATCAAGTGAAAGAAAACACACAGCATACACCAACTGAGAAACCCAGGGCCACTAGCCTCAAGTACCCCAAATACCCCAAGTATGCATCACGTTGCATGCTGTGGGTGTCCTTTGGAACTGGGTTGCTTCTGCATGACTGACCATTGTAGCATAAAGCCATCAAGACCACACACTAACTCTATTTCCCATAGGCTTCCATTAAACTGAAATCCAAACTAACACATTACATGGCTGCATTTGTCCACTAAAGAGTAGTTAATAAATGATTATAGTTACTTCTCTGCTGCTGTGATGGAATACCTGGGGAAAAGCACTGTACAGGAGAAATGGCTTGTTTTGGTTACAGTCCATCACAGCAGGGAAGTCACTGCAGGAACACAGCGAAGCTCTTCACATCACATCCACAGTTATGAAACAGAAAGTGATGATTAGTTGTGCTCAGCATTCTCTCTCCATTAGTACAGTCCAGGACCCAAGCCTAGAGAATGATGCCGCTCACGGTGAGCACATCTGCGTACTTCAATTAACCCGATCAAAGATAATGCCCATATGCAAGTCTGTCTCTCAGGGGATGCTAAATCTCATCAAGTCGGCAAGTGAGATTCACCAGCATTCGAATACACAGTTTACAAGACCTGCAGACAGAGAAATGTCTGAAACTGCAAAGGGGTAGAATTAGTTGGCCCCAGAAGGTAGGAAATTCTGCTGCTCCGTCGGGGGACCTTGAGGGCATCAAATCAAGTGAAAAGGTAAATACTATATAACTATATTTAAATACTAAATAACAAGGATTGATGCTGCCCTGGCTCCCAGTAAGCTTCTCTTCTGCATTTCCATGGAACACAGCTCTACCTCAGGAAGGTCAGCTTCAAGGAAAGAGGGGAACCAGGCAGAAGTACAGGGGGAGCTTGGTAAAGCCAGATTTCCACACTCAGACCTTAAACACTGCAACTTTACTGTCCATCCATCCCACAGAGGTATCCCGGATCCCTCTATTTCAGGACAAGGTAAGGATTCAAAAGTGTAATGACAGAAGTTCAAATAAAAATCACATTGACATATTAATTCATACCCCCTTAGAACTGCTACCAAAAACAGCTAAGTGGTGGTGAAGATGTGCAGAATTGAGGTGAAATAAAACAATAACTGTAGAACAATCTTGGTACTTCCATAAACTATAAATAGAATTATTAGTAACTGTCCACAGGAGTTCCGTGTGCAATCCAAAATAATTCAAAACATGGTGTTCAAAGACACACTGGTGCTCATAGCAGTGTTAGTCACAATAACCACAGTATGACTGCTACCCCAACGTCAGTGACAGGTAAATAGTCAAGACACAACTCACATATCAAATCATTCCCAAGAAGAATGAAGGAGAGGGCCTTGGTCCTGGAAAGGCTTGATGCAGCAGTGTAGGGGATTGCCAGGACAGAGAAGTGGGAGGGGGTTGATTGGGGAATGGGCAGAGGGAAGAGTGCTTATGGGACTTATGGGGAGGGGGGAACTGGGAAAGGGGAAATCATTTGGAATGTAGACAAGAATATAGAAAATAATAATAAAAAAAGAAAACATGAGTATCTACTTACAGTGAGTTATTCAGACTTTAAAGCCAAAGAAATTCTGTTATTCACAACATGAATGAAAATGGTGGATGTTATCAAGGGAGCGAGAGCATTAAGCTCTCGGTTGGATCTTCAGCACTGTAATGGGGAAAGAGACAAGCACAGTACAGGATGGTTTCTGCCATCTAAGGCATCCAAACTAGTCAAGTACACGGAGTCAAGTACATTGGGATAGTGGCGTCAGGCCTGCAGGGAGGGGAGGCAGGGAAGATGGGGCTTCAGCTCTGCAAAATGGAAAGGTTCCAAGGACTAGCCCTACACGGTGTGGACACACTCAGTAAACCACCCACTTGCAGTGGGTAACCACTTACAGAGCTTTTAAGATATATTCTATTTACATGTAAATGTATATATGTGCATGGGGGAGGGTAAATATACCTATGCATGCACACAGAGACCAGAAGAGGGCCTGGATCCCTCAGAGATGTAGTTACAGGCATTCATGAGACATCTGGCAGGTTACATAGGTGCTGAGATTTGAACTCTGTTCCTCACGGCTGTATCCCATGCATTCCTACTCACTGAGCCATCGCTGCAGCTCCTGTATATCTACATCTTAACCACAAAAGTTCAACAGGCTGATACCTATCTGCCACATATGTAACAATGTCACAGGAAGCTGTGCTTTCTCCTAGCCCTATCACCAGAGACCATCCATAGATGTTCATACTTCACACCACACCGTGATGGATAGAAATTCTACCTTGGATCCAGGTTCTGCAAATTCTTGAACTCTAGTTAATCAGGGAACTGTAAGGCTTCCCTGAAGACATTCCTGCTCCAGTATGAAGAGGAAAGGGGCCCTGTACTGCCCAGGTCCTTGCCGTTGTATGTATCTAAAGGCTAACAGGTGACTGCTAACTATCTAGACAAGGTCCAGAAGCTAGTGAAACCTTCAAATCCACACTGGGGCTGAGGACCAGTCAAAAAAATGAGTGCTTGTGGTACAAGAATGAGGCACTGAGTGCCAGTCCCAGGACCCAAGTCAAGAATGCAGTAGCACATGCTTGTAATCTCAGCACTCCAGAGGCAGAGACAAGAGGCTCCTTGGGGCTCATAGGCCAGAGAACATAGCTGATCAGTAATCTCCACGCCAGTGGGAGCCTCTACCTAAGATGGATTGCTTAAGATGACACTTAAGACTGTCCTCCCGTGTTCACATACATGTGCATACATATATACATGCATTTATATATATACCTGTACCTGTGTACATATTAAAAGGCACTTGCAGATGTACATACACACACACACACAAATACACAATCCAAACAGGAATACTCTCAGCGATTCAGAGTCATCATCAACCTTGAAAAGACTATCAAGACTACACTGCTAGAAACAAGAGCACTCTGCCCCCTCCTACCACCTCAGCCTTCAGGAGACTGGAGGTTGCAAGCCACCTGCAGAGTTAGGCCCTGCCACTGGGATGTTTTCATTTGTAGAACAGCAAGCATAATCAGAAAAATATGTTAAGATTAAAATCATACTCAAAATAGCCTTGTAACTTCCTGCATGTTTATTCGTTTTCTGTGTATCTAAGCACACCATAGAAGAGCAGTCCTCTCGAGGCCATCGCTGTCTGCTTGTTTTCCCTCCGCTCCAAGGAGAACCAGGGCTGCAGGTTCACGTTGGGTGGACATGCCGTCTTTTCCATGATCTCGAGCTGCAGCCTGTAGCTCCGTGATGAAACTCGATAGTCAGATGGAGGCCAGAGTGCTGTGAGGAAAGTCCCAGAAAATCTCTGACAAAGATAGGACAGACAGGCTTGTCTTCAGCCTTCACTCTGCTGAGCTCAAGCAACCATCCTGAACTCTGAAAGGGTTGGCTAACAAATGAAAGGTACCAAGAGAGAAGGAAGTGCATCCCTGGTGCCCCGGTGCCCTAGCCCTGGAGCAAAGGCACAGATCAGTTTACATCACAGGAAAGGGAACCCCTGCCTCAAATTCTTGGGGGAGGGATGCTATACCTAAAGGGAAATAGAATTCTAAGTAATGACTGCTATATTCATTTGAAGACCACCAAGAAGAGGAGAATGCCACAGAGATAGAAGCAGGAAAAGTGACATAGTTTTGTAATCTCTCCAAAACCCTACCTGGGGCTGAAGAGATGGCACAGTAGGTGCCTGCCATACAGGTGTGCGTCTGAATTCCCAGAAACCCTTAAAAGCTGGGCTCTATAGCACATATCTGTAAATCCAGAGCTCTTGTGACAAGAGGAGAGACAGGAAACGGAGAATATCCAAAAGCTTGCTTATGCCCAGAGAGCCTGGCATAAGTAGTATCAAAATAGATTCCACGCCTCAAGCAAGGTGGAAATGAGTGCCAACACCCACAAAGATTTATTCTGACCTGTACATGTGAACATATACACACACACACACACACACACACACACACACACGCACGCACACACACTGAACAAAGACCCCATTAAAAATAGCATCAGCAAACTGATAGGTAACAGGCAATAGGACCTCTGGGCTGCTTCTTACAACCATCTCATGTGAGTCTAAAATAGTTTTTAAATTGCCAAAATCCACTTTCAACAAAGCAACAAGACAGCAAAACAAACACTCTGTAAAGAACATCTAAAAGAAAAATAACAAACGTGAAAATACAGTGGGTGAGAAGCCATTCCACAAACACTGAAATTTAAGTGGGTGAGGACAAACCACCAATAGCCATAAGATATACACAGAATTATCGTCTGCCAAGAGAAATTGAAGGGAAGCAACTAGACAGCTGGTCAACCTGAGAACAGTAGAACCCAAAATAGGCCAGCTTGGGAACCACAGCCGAAACTGAGAGGGGCACTGACCAACCGCCAACCAGGCATCCCCGGGCTCAGGGATCAGACTGAAGGCTCCGGACAGTCTCAACTCCCTGTGGCTTACATTTGGAACAGAAGAAACTGCTGTGAGCCGAGAAAGGTGAGAAGAATACAAAAGAACTGAGAAGCATAAATCCAAGAAAGCTGTCTGTCAGCAGCACGCGTGCATGCGTGCGTACATGCGTGCATACATGTGTGCATGCATGCATGTGTGCGTGCATGCATTGGGGAGTTGGGGAGAGGACGCCAGCAGTCAACTTCTTCTAGAGCCTGCACCCCCATCATAAGCATCCCCACACTCATCACCCATTCTCTCCTCTCACGAGCCTCCAATTTCATGTTACCCAGCAACATGCCTTATCCATATGCTAAATTCAACATGCCCAAAACTGAACTCAGCAAGCTCCCTGATGTTAGCTGCCTGGCCAGACCCCCAACTTCTCAAAGATTTATTGTTAGTCCTACCATACTGGCAGAAAACCCTGAGGTTCCCTCTGCTTGGCTTTCTGCCCGTGCCAGCACAAATACTCTGCAGCGAACTATGTTGGCTGCCTTCAGGCATCCACTCAAAGATTATGGAGCCTCTGAATCATCAATCCACGACGATTTGATGGATCTGAGAGGAAATGACTTGAGGAATTCACTGTGTCATCACAGGGAACACCCTGTGATTGTCCATGCATGTGCACATAGCTGCCTCTCCTGCACAGACTGACTCCAGAATCTAGTGACAGCAGCAGGCAGCCAGGCCAGGGATAGGTGGCACACTCTTGACTTGGTCCTTTGGGTCTTTTTGTCTTCTGATCATTATATTGAAAAGGATTGTTTCAAAATAATACAGCTGGGCGGTGGTGGTGCACGTCTTTAATCCCAGCACTTGGGAGGCAGAGGCAGGTGGATTTCTGAGTTTGAGGCCAGCCTAGTCTACAGAGTGAGTTCCAGGACAGCCAGGGCTATACAGAGAAACCCTGTCTCAGAAAAAAAAATACAGTTAAAGTATAATTTCAAGTTCAAATCAATGTGAATTCCCCTACATACTCAGAGTGAGTTATTCTAGAAAATATCAAGTTATATAAACAAAAACATTAAAATATAGAACTGGCTTTCATTGTCTCAGGGGTAAAACATATATTGACCCTTTTTTATCAAAACCCAAGTCAGGGGCTGGGAACAAGTCATTTGGAAGAGTGTCTGGTATGTACCAAGTCGTAGGTTGGATCCCTAGCTGCTCCTAAGTTCAGTGTACCTATACTCTCCAGTTTGGAATATGGAAACAGAAGGAGCAGAGATTCAAAGTCATCCATTGCTATAAAATGAATTCCAGGCCATCCTGGGATATGAGATCCTATCCAATATTTCAGAAATACAGCCTTTCCCTTCTTAGCTGGTCACTGTCCAGGACAGGCCGTTAAGTTCTGCTTGTATAGGAATACTATCCCAGATACTGTGGCAGAGAGAGGTGGACTAATAGACATGCATATTTGTTGTTTTACACTCTCAGGAGCCACCCTCAGATTTCTTCTAAGATGAGTTTGGCTGGCTGCAGAACTCAGCATCCGTGCGCTTCCCTGAAGTTCCTCTGTATCTTGACATTGCAGACCACACAGAAGCCTGGGCTCAGAACTGCCATATTTCATAGATCCAGCTGAGCTTCAAGAAGTGGACATCCACAGAAATGACCACTGACACTTTTAAAAGACGCCTCCATCTTTCCGAAGTTTAATATAAGAAAGGCCTGTCTTTACATGTTCTTGAATTTGATTTGCATGTGTTTTACTGAAAAATTTTAGCATAATTGCTCATGAGATAATCTGTCTACAATATTCTTTTGGTTGTTGTGTCTTTAGTGGTTTTGGCATCTGGGTGAGGCTATGTAAAAGGAATTAGGAAGCATCCATTCTGATTTTAAGAAATAATTTATAAAATTCTGCATTGCATCCATCCAGACCTGGGTTCTGTATTTGTTGTTGTTAAGAATATATTTCAAGCCTGGCAGTGGTAGCACACACCTTTAATCCCAGCACTTGGGAGACAGAGGCAGGCAGATTTCTGAGTTCAAGGCCAGCCTTGTCTACAGAGTGAGTTCCAGGATAGCCAGGGCTACACAGAGAAACCCTGTCTCAAAAAACAGATGAGAGAGAGAGAGAGAGAGAGAAAGAGAGAGAGAGAGAGAGAGAGAGAGAGAGAGAGAGAGAGAGAGAGATCTCAGTACATCAGTCTCACTGCTGGTCATAGGTATGTTTAAATTTGTCTTGTCTCCATTTAATCTTGGCTGGTCACATCGATCTAGAAATCGATCCATTTCTTCTATGTTCTTTTTTCAGTTTAGTGAAATAGCCACTTTAATGCACATCTTTATGATTCGCTGACCTTCCTGACATCTTCATAATCTCTCCATGGCATCTCTAACCACACTGTTTTGGGTCTTTTTCTTTTGATTAATTTAGCCAAGGGATTGTGGACTGTGCTTATCTTTCCAAAGGAACAAATCTTCATTTTATAGATTTTTTTTTTTTTGGTGCTTCTTAGGTTCCACTCCATTCATTTATGTCCTAACCAAATGACAATGCAAATCCTAAACATCTAAAAGTAAGAAAATATAGTCCACAAACTCAAAGGAAAGACAGGCATATTTAAGCAAGATTGGATATTTTAAAACTCTATACTTAAGGGGGTGTGCATGCCTTAAACCCCAGCACTCAGGAGGCGGAGGCAAGCAGATCTCTGAGTACAAGGCCAGCCTGCTCTACCAAGTTCCAGGATAGCTAAGGCTACACAGAGAGTCCCTGTCTCAATTAAAAAAAAAAAAACATATATGTCAAGACATGTTCTGCATTTAAATAATGACTCAAAAATTCAGACCCCCCCCCCAACAACAATCTAATTTCCTCCCTTATGCATTCTCACAAGATTCCCTCTCAAACACAGAAACATTTGGGATATAAGCCAGTGGTTTCCCTGAGCGACTCAACTACCAGAAAGCTTGGAATTAATGATCAGTGTCCTACAACTGATGACTTACACAAACATCTGGTCACATCTATGTCTTTATTCTTAGTAATGTCTGTGGTTGGTCTCCATATGTTTAATACACTGTCTGGGTTCATTTTAACACTGTGCAGTGCTTGCTATCATACTGAGGAACAAGGAGTCTGGCTGTGGTCATCTCATCCATCATGAAAACAAAGCCAACTTCAGCTTCTTCCCATCAACCCCACCACCACCAGGACCCCCTCCAGTGTTCTGCCAGTAAGGCTGGAAAACCAGGCCTCATCCCTGACCCTGACCACCTCCTTCTTTCTCTTAGATCATTTTCAGCCAGTTCATCCCAAAACATTCTTCCTTAAGTCATATTCTTATTATACACTCCCCTCCTCAGACTCTGTCTGATTTCAGCAATCCTTCATTTCCCTCTTGGCACTGTGAAAATGTCATTATCCAATTATAAATACTCCACACAAAGACTTCATTTAGGTGTCCCAATATTTGAGCTATCTATTTACTTTTCTGACGGTCTCACTCACTGTGTAGGGTAGGCTTTGAAACCACAATCCTCCTATCTCAATGTTCCAGATGCTGGGGTCACAAATGTGTACCTCCATGTGTGTCTTACATTGATATCGTATTTGTACTTCACAATGAGTCTATGGAGCAGAAAGCATCCTCCTCATTTGGATGCCTAGGAAATCCCAGGTCTTCTGCATGCTCCTGGATTCCTCTGTCAGGAGCCCCCACCCACCCCTCCAGTGCTGATCCAGACTCATGTGGTTGGCTAATCAAGTTCACACCTTCTCTCTTCTCTAGTTGGCCCTTTCATCCCTCCTTGGTAGGCTCATGCATTCAGTTTCCTCAGAGCCACTCACCATCCAAGTCCCTTCCCAGCACATGTGTTTCTACAGACCCGGGCTCTGGGTACAGGTGCCGTCATTCCTGCCCTCATGTAAGTGAACCAAATGCAGATTTCTCTGAAGTTTGGGGCTTAATATCAACTCTGGTAAAGGCTCCTTTGATACCATTCTGGCTCCAAACAACATGTTCATGTTCTTAAGTGAGTTAGAGCCAGGCTCACTTTCTTCCCTGTTTGATTTCTGAGGCAGGGATGGTACCCATCTCACAGCTGGAGCTGCAGGAGTGAAGGTCTCCCTGTAGTGTCCCTGACTAAGATGGTCCATTGCGACACACAGTGCCACTGCAAAGAGCACAGGCAGCTTCTTAGTTCGCCCCTGGGCTTTCTTGGGGACAGCTAGAGACGTGGCTGGCTATCAGGGACATATTTCACCTCAAAGGGAATTCAGCAGTATCTGGAGGTATTCACAACTGGGGCATTGTTCCTGGCATCCCGTGGGTGGAGGTCAGATGCTGAAAGCATCCTGCAGAGCACACCACGGGCTTTCCAGCAGAGGCCGGCCCTGTTGTGAAGTGGCCCACGGTGCTGAGCTGGAAAAACACTCACATACAGAGAGTCAAAACCAGAAACAGGCGTGCCAAAATGATACCCTTTAAGCAAGTGATGGAGAGGCTGTGAGATGCTCGGTGCAAATAAACTACATGTCAGGCAAGCACCAGCATCTGAATTTGTATCCCTATACCCCACATAAAGCTGGACACACTAGCACACATAATCCCAGCCTTCGTGTGGCAAGATCCTGGTAGCTCAGAGGTTGTCCAATTTAGCATATACATCAGTACACAGGGAAAACCCTTGAAAGGCAACATATAATGTTCTCTGGCCACCACACTCACATCCTGGTATTCATGCACCCACGCTTACACATGACCATGGATGTGTGTGTATAACACAAGGAACAAGACAAGGAGAAGGAGGGATTAGAAAAGTGACAAACATTCAACACCCATCCCAAATAGTTTCAATATTCCAGTCAATTCTTTAACTCTAAAATTAAGCCGCCCAGCCTTCCGCCCCACAGCCGCCCTGAAGCATGTGGCAGGCACGGCAGACACTGTGGAATGACACACACACATCACAAGCTTGGCTGCAGCAGCTCTGCCTACTAATTTTAATCTCTTCCTCAAAGGTCATGAATATTTTCAGACCTCTCAGCCCAAGCACATTGTGGGCAGACTTGGGACATGTTGCTTCCAGTTGGCCAAACTACTTCATCCACCAGCGATCTACACGGACTTACAGGCTTAGCGTTGCCCATGTCTCTTTCCAGGAGGCTTTTTGAATCCATTATCCTAATTGGCAAATGATATGTAAGCACCAGAAGGCTGTGTGTCAGCAATTATATTTATAAAGAAAGCTTAATCTCCAAAGGAAAACAGTAATTCATTAAAGTCGCCCTCCTCATCCGCCATCACGGTAGCCAGAGGAAAAGGAATGCGCTGGACAGTGAGGCACGAATCAGCTGTGAGCAGAAACCCAGACTGGTCCAGAAAAAGCAGTAAGAGCAGATGCAGGCGCCTTGCCTGCTCCAGGGCGGTTCTGCCCTCACGCCACCCTGCTGGGTCCCTGTGGGACAAATGGTTAAAGAGAACAGTAATGTAAGGATGAGAGTCGTGAGGGCAGAGCCTGCCTTTCCTCTGTCTGCTTGGGTTGCCTGCCCAGGGAGGCTGTTTTTAGTAGACAATGTGTACCTTCAGCCATTACATCTTATCAGCACTTTGGAGAAACCTGAGAGGATTTGGGGAAGAAAGGGAAGATGACTCTGTGCTCTCAGGTTTCAGCTTGGCTCTCCATCTAATCCCAAACTCTGCTGCTTGTATTATTCATATAGATATATTAAGACCTGCCATGTGCCATGGTTACGCCAAGGATCCAAGAATAGCGACTCCATACCCAGTGGTTATTGAACGCTGGGCACCATTCTGGGATTCGTTCCTTTTAAGAGTATCAACCTGACAAGGTCTAGAACCGCCTAGAAGACAAACCCCTGGACGTGTCTGTCAGTCAAGGAGTTTCTTGATTTGAGTTAACCTGAGTGGGGTGACTTACCCTGAATGAGTGGCATCTTTCCATGAGCGTGGGTATGAGACAGAATAAAGGCGTCTGAATGTCAACATTCATCCTTTTCCTCCCCTTGAATGTGGATGCAATGTGACCCACAATGCCTCATGCAAACAAACCAAAAAAAAATTGTTCTTATGGTCAAAGAAGGACACACAAACAAGGAAATAATCATCTACAAACTGGGAACTCCTAACTTTCCATCACAGATCTCCTGATGAGCGTTCATGCTCTATTTCTGGGTTATAGCCATAGACATCAAGGTAGTGTCATTTTCTGGCCAGATCAGGAAACTCCTTCTATTCCCAAGACAGCTTCACTTGTAAGTTACCCGTTACTGATTCACAATTCTAATATTGTCCCCAAAAGTTTCTCATCCATTTCTTTCCACAATCCTCACTTTATGCTTCAGGTCACAGAGTTTTAGGGTAAAATAACTCCTACTTCCCTCTCAAAATATTGTGGACAATCCAACGCAATCCAACGCCATACCATCCTGTTCTGTGAGTAGACTGTCCCTCTATAGGCTCGTGTGTTTGAACCCTTTGATCCCAGCTGGTGGCACTGTTTTAGGAGGTTGTGAAACTGTGTAAGGGTTGGGTCTGTCTGAAAAGAGAAATGAGACACCAGGGGTAAGCCTCATGGGTTGTAGACCAGAGGGGCAGAGAGGACTTTGCTCCAACTTCATCCAGAGGACTTCCAAGAAGCACACCCCACCACAGCCCATGGCAAAAGCAGGCTTTGATAGCCCTCGGAGTAGGGATGTCACTAAAGAAATCATACTGCCTTCTCTCATGCCCACCCTCTTTTGTTAGGTGGGAATGAAGAAGAGGGGGTAGGTGCGCAGAGGCACCCCAGATCCTCCTGAACAGCTGGGGGAAATCCAGCTCTTATCTTCAAACAAGGCCAGAGCTTATGATTCCAATGTGATGCTCCCATAGTCTAGGAAAAGGAAAGGCCGTGCCATATCATCTATACGAGAGAAGATGTCCAAAGCTCAGGATTCCAGGAAAGAATGGCAATTGTGTGGTCGGAACTCAGCAGGCATTTCATAACCATGGTGTTATTCTGTCGGAAATCTAGAAGCATCTCATGGTACAGGAGCAAAACTGATAGTGACAGCTTCAGGCCCACGTGATCTTGACAGGAATGGAAGCCAGGCCACCACTAACAAACCTGCAGGACTCGAAGAAGCCAGGCTATTCCCCTGTCCCCTCTGGACTCTTCAACCCCACCCTCACGCTTCCCGCTTCTGCAGAACCCATTAAACCCCACATCTAACCACCAGATGATGCTGGTTTGACCATCGGAATCCTGTTGTTCTTTCAGCCTCCGCCTCCATCCCTGCAGGGCAGCTAACAGCCCTCACTACTGTCTGCCCCCAGGAAACAAGCAGCCCTGCTGTTGTCCTCATTGGGTGGTTCTGGACCCTATGCCATTTCTCTTAAGAAATAAAAATGTGTCATGGTGACAGTGCAATCAATAAGTGTGTGCCAGTGGAGGACGGGAACCTCAGTTAACACCATAAGTCACATAAAGTGGGGTGCACAGCGTGTCTGTACTCCCAGCTCTCTCACAGCAGAGCCGGAGGAGAGATGGAGAAGCCTGCCAGGCAGCACAGCCACGCACAGGGGCGGAATGACAAAGATGATGCTCTCTCCAACCGGGTGGAAAGTGAGGCCCAACCCAAGGCTGTTCACCAACATCTACACGGGAGCCACAGCGACCTTACCCACATTCATACACAAATGACACACATCTGCCACACACACACACACAGAGCCACCACACAGAGAGAGAGAGAGAGAACCACACACACATACACACACACACACACACACACACAGAGCACCACACACATATACACACAGAGAGCCACCACACACACACACACATACACACAGAGCCACCACACACATACACACACACAGACCCACCACACACACACATAGAACCAACACACACACAGAGCCACCACACACACACACACACACACAGAGCCACCACACACATACACACACATACACACACATACACAGAGCCACCACATACATACACACATACATAGAGCGAACACACACACGCACACATAGAACCACCACACACACATACACACACAGAGCCACTATACACATACACACATACATAGAGCCACCACACACATACACACACAGAGCCACCACACACATACACACACATATACACACAGAGTCACCACACACATACACACACAGAGCCACCACACACATACACACACATATACACACAGAGTCACCACACACATACACACACAGAGCCACCACACACATACACACACATATACACACAGAGTCACCACACACATACACACAGAGCCATTACACACATAGAACCAACACACACAGTCACCACACACACATAGAGCCACCACACACACATACACAGAGCCACCACAAACATACATACACAGAGTCACCACACACATATATAGTCACCACACACACAAATATATATACATATCCACCATATACACATCTGACATACACACATCTACCATATACACAGACACATACACCATACACATATATACACATCCACTATACACACCAACACACACATATACACACATATACAGATCTACTATATGCAAGTCAGTATAGCTACATATACACCATACACACACAGATGCACATACACACAGATCCATCATATACACAAATAGACACATACATATATCCACTATGCACACGCATACACACACACACACATGTATGCATACGTGAACACATTTATGTACACATCCACACATGCACATATTTTAAAAGGTGAAAAATGCTGTTGCACATGTCTGTCATCTCAGTTATTCATGACACTAAGGTGGGAGAATTCTAAGTTCAAGGCCAGCCTGGACAAGTTAGTGAGGCCGGTCTCAATAAAGGAGACGGAGGATGGAGCTCAGAGGTTGAGGACTTGCCTATCATGTGTGAGACTCTGGGTTCCATCCTTAGCACAACAAAAAAAGAAGTGAAAGAAAGGCTAGAGGGAGGGAGGGAGAGTGGAGGAAGAAGAAAAGAAAAGAAAACTCATGCCAAGGAGGATTACAATAAAACAAGCATGTTTTATTTGTGTCCATTGTACTAGCTTTTAGTTACCATATAAGCAATGGGTTTCTCAGGGACATTTCACACAAAACAGTACACATTTTTAAAATGTATCTTTATTATTGATTTTAGCTGTGTATATGTGTGTGGGTTTGTGCACAAGAGGTACCTTGGAGGCTAGGGGTATCAGATCTAGAAGTTACAGGTGCTGTGAGCTACCTCAAGTAGGTGCTAGGGTCCTCTGCCAGACAGCACTCTCTTAACCCCTAAGCCGTCTCTTTGGCCTCTGTGTCATTAATTCTGTTCGCATTGGTCCACCACTGCCCCCAATTCACCTCTCTTTCTGCAGATGTCCTCTCTCTAAACCACCACCACCCCGGCTTCTATGTCCAATTACCCTCTCTGTCCCCCTCCTATTTCCCTCTAGACCTCCTCAAGACTGTTTTAAATATTTAATCTTGAATTCTGGCACACTTCACCTGGAGGTGACATCAAACGCACCCACAAGGCCTGGATCAGTGTCTCTTGCCTGGCTCCCTGACGTGCTGATCTGGGAACCCTCTGTTCCCAGCCCATCCTTATGCCAGACTCCACAGCCTAGAGTCCCTACGAGTCCTGACAAGGGCCAGGCCGCAAGTCAGACCCTTGAAAAGACTGACTTCCAAATCTTGGAAAGGAGCCAAGGAGAGGAAGGGACACACCTACCACCCCAGGCCTGGCTGTACTCAGTACCAGTCCCAGGCTGGTACATCTTGGCTTGCAGAAACCTGGTTGTGAACATCCGGACATGCTCAGGCCGTCTCACCTGGCATGCCTACCTGGATTACCTGTCTTCAAAATTCCTCTGATAAACACAATCACATGCATGCATGCATACATACATGCATATATGCATACATACATACACACGCACACACAATGGGGGAGACATACAAGGAATTCCTGACCACGACACTTCCTTCAATGGAGCTTCTTTTCCAAGTCCTTAATAGGCTGGCAACTGGCTTCACGACTTCCTAATGAAGTGCAAAGCTCTCCACGGCCCTCTGCACTGCTCCCAGGCAGCCCAGGCAAGAGAAGTGCCTGCTCAGCTCACCCCCCACAACCCACAGCATGCCCAGGGTATCTAGCAACTCCATTTTGTGCACACATAAATCTTCAGTGGCCCTTTATCACCTATAATAAAAACAAGCCGATCAGGAGAAGGGAGCCCGAAGCAGTGCCTTTAACACAGGAATGGAGCTCTGCTAGGATTTCCTATGTGGGCGGCACATTGGCATGCCCCAGCTCCACACTTAACACAATTCTACATCGGGAGGATGGGACCCTTCAGGCTTCAGAGGCAGGCTTAGCATCTCATGGAAGTCAGTTCTGCCTCGAGGAAGAGTCCAGATCCTCTGATATGACAACTGCTGCACCCGTGCAATTCAGCATTGCCCTAACAATTGGGTTGTGGTGTTTTAAGATGGTATAGCTCAAGCTGCCCTTTGACTTGCTATGCACACTAGACTATATCATGTCCTCAAACTCAAACTCACAGCAATCCTCCTGTTGCTCTCTCCCAAGTGCTGGGATTACAGGCACGGACCACTAGGTTTTTCCTAACAGTTGGTAAAGCCAAAGAAAACAAAATTGCTTCGGGATGTTGACGACACCTGGCACATGTGCCCAGTGCTTGGTGTATGGCAGACAACAGTGCTTAGAGTGTATACCTTAACCCACAAATGCACAAGTGTGTGTGTGTGTGTGTGTGTGTGTGTGTGTGTACACACACAGCTTTAAAGTGTTTCCCAGCAGTATCAGGAAGCACCAGGTTGCTTTATATTTACTGCTGCAGTTAAATGGACAAATCAGGCAGGGATGGGGGCATCGTGCTCCTGGACACACAGAGGCCTAGGACCTAACCGCTGGTCTCTTCTCAGCCTATTTTTTGAGCCCACAAATCCATACTGAAGACGAGTGCTTCACGGTTCTGGTTTCAATGAAATATTTATCTAATCCTCACAATTCTGAAATGAAATACCATTCCTTTTGATAAGTAAGGTCACCTGTCCAAGGTCACATAGTTTCTCAGGGGCAAGTCTCATGTCACAGCCTGTACACACCCATCCGCCCAGGGCTGGGCTAGTCAAGGGCTCAGCCCAAGGCCGGAAGCACAGGTAGTTCTTGGTCAAGGATGTGAGGAAGCACAGATGCTGACACAGCCCAGCAAAGTCGAAGTCGGGGAGAACTGGGTCCAAATCCCAGCTCTGCCCAAGAGACCTTGGCTGAGGACCAGGGCCACTGAGTGGCTAACTTCCTAAATAGGAGTTGTAATTCCTGTTCACAGGTCATGCTCTGTGTGAAAGGAGGTGACCCTGCCAAAGGCCTTTTGCTCTGTGCCCATCAGGAAGTAGAAGCAGTACTTAGCTATCTCTCTCTCTACTTCTGTAAAAAAAAAAAAAAAGAAAGAAAGAAAGAAAGAAAGAAAGAAAGAAAGAAAGAAAGAAAGAAAGAAAGAAAGAAAGAAAGAAAGAAAGAAAAAAGACAATTCCTTAAAAAGCAAATTGCCTATATCAAAGCCAGGCTTTTCCAGTCATCAGCTAGACAGATGTGGATTTGAACAGCTTCTTTGGTCTACTCCTGGTCCCTAAGAGAGCAACCAAAGCTCTTTGAATCTCTCTCCTCTGTAAGTAAGGCAAGGATATCATGTTAGGAGGATGAATAGAATAACATGTGTTAATCGTCTGCACAGAAGTTGCCCAAAGATAGCAGCCATGCCTGATTCGGATACTGAGAAATACCCTGGCCGTGACCTCCATAGCAGAGATACTTTCTGGATTCACCATGATGCTAACTCTGCTTCTAGACAAGAACCTCAGACCTACATCTCCAAGATTACTTCAGTTACCTTCCCGTGTGACATCACGGGACATACTTGTCCCCTCTGGAGGACATTTGCACGTTGTGCTTTCATCCACTCCTCCCTAGGTGACATCTCAGGCTATGTAGCATATGAAGGCAGGTGGGAGCTTGTCCAGGAACCCACAGGGACAGGAGAGTACGGTCACCAAAGACATCCATTCCAGCACACCCGGCACCGGCACAGTTTGCCTGCAAGGCCCGGGACTAGCATTCCTATTGCAATATCTCTACCACACAGCTAGGGAGAATTGAGAAATCCACACACCCACCTTAAGGAAGCATTGCCCTGCCTCTTCATATATAAACACAAATGACAATTCTTTATAGGCCTTTCCTCAATTATGCTAATCTGGCAATTGATAAACCCTTCGCAGCTTCCTCCTCTGCCCTCCTGTCTCTTACTTGGGGACTTGAAGCTGAAAGGATGAATAGCAAATGCTCCAGTATTGGTTTTCTTTTTTCACCTCTAGATTAAATCCTGAATCAGTCCCCCAGTGTACCTAGTTTTATCTGGGTTGGTTTTTTTTGTTTTGTTTTTTTTGTTTGTTTGTTTTTTGGCTTGGGAGGGAACAAGTTTAAATACTTCCCATTAGGTATTTCCAATACAATAAAAATGGACAAAATGCTCCCACGATCTTCTAAGAGTAGCCCCTTCTCCCACGTCTGACACCATGACATGAAGAGCACTCGCATGTACACCTAATCCTGAGAAGGCCACGTTTGAAATATAAGGCCTGGAGGAGCACCCACCCTCTTTCTGAACTCCTGAGTCCTCTGGGTACCAAAATACCCAGGCAAGAGACAAAGCACTCTGAATTTCCCAACACCAACTCTGACTGTCCCATGACAGAAATGGATCTGTCCCTCTGTGAAAACAGCCATGGCCACCAAAGCTGGCCACCAGAGCTTGTACTCTACTACATGGTAGCCAGACATGTGACGGGAAGACATATAAGGCGATAGAAATCATCTCAGAGCACAGTGATCATCTTACCAGGGTTTGCTTTCTGGACCTCACTGAAGGTTTTGCTGGCTGACAGCATTCTGCAGTCTAACTGCCAGTCTGTAGTATGCACTACCAGCACGTCCCTTGTAATTCTAGCCGCAGGTATCCCTACCAAATTACTCAAATCTGTGTCCCTTTTTAAGGGGCCAGGTTAGACATAGTCTCTGAGCCAGTTCAGAGTGAGTGAACCAGGAATAGTTCCAAGGTGAAGCTCAAATTCTAATATCCAAAATCTTAATATCTCTACTGATAAAAAGGAACTCCTGTCCTTACTGTGCCCGGTCTTCAGCAGAGGTAAGAGAAAAGCTCCAGGAGGATTCTCAGCTGCTCTTGCTGCAAACTCACGACTGAGGAATCACAAGATCTCATCTGTGGAAAGATGGGTAACAACCCCCATGGTTTCCAGCCGCTCAGGATCAGAAACTCATACAGGGTCTGAGCCGATCGGCAGGTGTGTGTTACAGTCTGTCAGGGCCTTTTCACGATTCCGCTTGGTAGAGGATGGACTTATGGGTAACTGGGCATACATAGCAATCCCGTCTGACAGTAAGGCACCTTAGAGAGGTAGCAATGCTATAGAGTGGAGAGCTTGTCCCACCTAAGAAACTCCTCCCCCAGCCCAGGGAGCCACTAGACACATGAACATTTTGTGGGGTCTGCCACCTAGGACCTGTGACAGATTGATGGGAAACAGATGGTGTGAGGTACTTATCTGATTAACCCACAGAGCTTGCTTTTAATATAGAAAACAGAACTGCAGGCAAAACTGGGTCACAGGCTTGGTGGGGTATAAGAGGAGGTTTAAAATAAAAGTCCCAGAGTCCCAGAAGTCTCCTTCTGCTGTGGAGACTCTGGATTCTGAACCCAGCCGGTCTCCATGCTGAAGCTGGGGGCTAGCGGACAGGAAACACCTCTTAGGAAATCAAAGATCAAGGATCCACGTTTCCGGGGAAGCTTGAGAGCCTGGCAACC
Source organism: Apodemus sylvaticus (assembly GCF_947179515.1). NCBI lineage: Eukaryota > Metazoa > Chordata > Mammalia > Rodentia > Muridae > Apodemus > Apodemus sylvaticus. The sequence goes on from NC_067484.1 coordinate 81,138,724, forward strand.
AGACAGAGACAGGAAGTGCAGCCCTCTGTGCTTTACCCCATGGTTGCTCGTAGTGGAGTCAAGGAATGGAGCATAGAGGTACCCAGGAATTCAATTCGGAAGTCGCTGTCCCCACCCCACCCCACCCCACCCCCGGGCGTGTATGCAGAAGAACCTCTGTGCGGAGGTACCTGTGGTCAGCTAGACAGCAAAGGCTGGAGACAGAGGAAGCAATGGTGGTCAGAGAGCCAAATGACCAAATGGTTCAGGGAATGGGGGTCTTCCTGGACTGGGGACCGCCAGCTTGACTTGGTTTCTCCATCACATGGTGTTCATGTCAGGGGGCAGCAATGCTTGCACAGTTCCGCTAGCACCCAAGAGGCCAGATGGCCAAGCCAGACCTAATATCTTAGCACTCACAGCATTGCCTCACCCTCTTTAACACGGAATTATCACCAAGTTCTGTCAGACCCAAGAGGGGCTTTTGGCTTTATTTGTTTAATTATTGTTTCCTGAAGAAAACTCCTAAGTTGAAGGGAAATTTCAAACTACATGCCCAGAAAGGGAATACAGGTCAATTGTTTCAACTGACGCTGCAAAGCCTAGCCCCGGCCCACCCCTCTCCCACCACAGGCAATGCTGGGAAAGGAAGCTGGGAAGGAGGATTCTCAAAGAGGGCTTAGTTGAAAAACCACTGAGAGCCGGGTGGTGGTGGCGCACGCCTGTAATCCCAGCACTCTAGGAGGCAGAGGCAGGCAGATATCTGAGTTCGAGGCCAGCCTGGTCTTCAGAGTGAGTTCCAGGACAGCCAGGGCTATACAGAGAAACCCTGTCTCAAGAAAAACCAAATCCAAAAAACCAAAAGAAAGAAAGAAAGGAAGGAAGGAAGGAAGGAAGGAAGGAAGGAAGGAAGGAAGGAAAGAAAGGAAGGAAGGAAGGAAAGAAAGGAAGAAAGAAGGAAAGAAAGGAAGAAAGAAGGAAAGAAAGAAGGAAAGAAAGAAAGAAAGAAGGAAAGAAAGAAAGAAAGAAAGAAGGAAAGAAAGAAAGAAAGAAGGAAAGAAAGAAAGAAGGAAAGAAAGAAAGAAAGAAAGGAAGAAAGGAAGGAAGGAAGGAAGGAAGGAAGGAAGGAAGGAAGGAAGGAAGAAAGGAAGGAAGGAAGGAAGGAAGAAAGAAAGGAAGAAAGGAAGAAAGGAAGAAAGGAAGAAAGGAAGAAAGGAAGAAAGGAAGAAAGGAAGAAAGGAAGAAAGGAAGAAAGGAAGAAAGGAAGAAAGGAAGAAAGGAAGAAAGGAAGAAAGAAAGAAAGAAAGAAAGAAAGAAAGAAAGAAAGAAAGAAAGAAAGAAAGAAAGAAAGAAAGAAAGACCACTGAAGACTGCAGAGGGAAAGATGGGAGATGCGGGAATCCTGTCAACTTAGTTAAAAGAACAGGGTGGAGAAGCTTAAGGAAGATAGACAGGATTCTGAGGGAGACAGGAGCTGGACTGACAGCCACGTATTACAGCTCTGTCCCAGCCTTTGAACCCAGAAACCCATGGCCCTGGACACTGCAGCTGCTACAGAGGGATTGGATGCTGGACAAGACCTATGCCTCGCCCAGTCCCAGCCACGGCTCTGTGAAGCACCCTCGGACCTCGAACCTCCTCAGCAATGACAGTTGGTGCAGCCCGGGCTCCTTTCTCCTTACATTAAGACTGCATGCAGGGGCTGGGGACTACGCCCTGCAAGCAGGAGGCCATGCATTAAAGCATCAAAACCCATTTTTTTAATATTTACCTATCGTATGTGTACAAGTGTTTCAACTGCATGCATGCATGTGTAATGTGGGCTCGTCTAATACCCACAGAGACCAGAAGAGAGGAACAAATCCCCTTGAACTGGAATTATAGATGCTTGGTAACGGCCAGGTGGGCACTGGGGATCAAACCCTGGTTGTCTGTGAGAGTGAGTACTCTTAGCCACTAGGCCATCATTCCAACAACCCCCAGAACTCGGTTCTCAAACGTGTTAGGCCTGGGCACGGGCACACACACACACACACACACACACACACACACACACACACGCACGCAGGCATGCAGAGATACCCATCAGCTCGCTACTGTTACAGCTCTAATACTTGATGCGAATAGCTATACAGCTTAGCCTAAAGAAGCAAATTCTCTGCGCTCTGTACATGGCCACCTCGTTATGCTGGTGCCTCCCAGGCAGGCAACCAATGGCTCTCTGTGTGTGGATAAAGCACCCTTCTCTCTCGGTTTTCTCTTTAAATGTTTTCTTTGTGCCTATGATTTGATGTTCTGAGCGGTTGACAGACCTCATACAGTCACTGGTTCTTTCACGCAGCGAGCCAGCCAGACTCTTCCCACTTGCCATCTCCACACCCCAGCCTTGCTGTCACAAAGACTAGAGGGAAACGGCACTAACAACCTGGTACCCAGCTGTTCTTTTGCAGCTACAAGCCTAAATGGCCTTTCTGTTTCTTCAGCAAAATGTTACTCTTTAAATTCAGAGCAGCACTTTTGTGAGCACAGGCCTTCTGGACCAGGAAGGACTTTTCTTAAGGAAAGATAAGGTCAACAGCAGAAGAGAAACAAAGTTTCAAAGTGTGCAGGGAATAGAAAACCCAACTGTGTCAACTAAGTATCAGTAGTTAAAAGTCAGCACTATGACCAAATAAGAAGCAACTTAAAAGAGGCTCAAGGTCTGATGGGATACAGTCCATCACGGCAGGGAAAGGCATGGCTGCAGGGGGCTCCGAAGATGGCGGGCGGGATGTGTTCATCTCTCATTGGGACCGGAAGCAGGGACAGAAATTCTGGCAGTCATCTGATCACTCTCTCCACTTTTATTCTGACCCTCCAAACATCCTTGGGATGGGAGCACCCATGTTTGGGACAATCTTTCTTTTTTAGTTAACACTTTCTAGGAACATCCTCGTAGACGCTCAGGTTACATCTTCCAGGTGATGTTTCTGCCAAGTCGGTGATTAAGATCAACCATCATGAGCTCTCACAAGTTCAGCATTTTTTTCTTATTTTTGTTGTTTGTTTTTGAGACAGGGTCTTACTATGTAGCCCTGACTATGGGCCTCACTATGTTGACCAGGCTGCCCTCGAACTCACAGAGACCTACCCACATATACCTCGCAAGTGCTGGGATTAAAACTGTGTGTACCACTATGGCCAGTCACATCCCAGACTCCATCCTGACCCTTTAGCCCCTCTGTTGCTCGTGCAACTCTGTCATCCAAGACAGTTCCTTAGAATGCTTCTCTGGGTTGAAAAAAGATCCCTGGCAGGATTCAAAGGATCTTTCTTTCCTATTAACCTTATAAAGTGCAAACTTCTCCTGTTGATCAGAGATCTCTTTTTAAAACTTTCATCTGTAAGTTCACACCTAAGATGGAAGCATCAATGATTTTATCTCTTTAGGGATGGACACTGAGTTAAGAAGGTAAGCTATGCTTGTTTAATATAATACATCACATCAGGCATTCATACTGAAAATACACGGAAGAAAAATCACATCAAGGAGGAGCATAAAGGCGCAAAAGCCTCAGGCTTCTCTTCACCAAATTCTCAATCCAGCCTCTTACCACACACACCAGAACTGCTACACTATCACACAGACCTGTCTCAGAGGTCATCTGGGACCGTCAACACAGAGGACCCATGGCCTTTGGGGTTTTGTGAGTGCTGCTTTGTCGCTAACTTTAAAGGCCGTGCTCCACATGTATCCTCTTGGGGACAGGCTTCCAAGGTCAGCGACGGACAGTTCCAAACACACGTCACCTCCAATTCATCAGCACTTGTCCTGGACTGTAAACATTCTTACATGCTATAAAAGCGGGAGTGAAGGGGAAGAGGGGTGAGGCGAAGAAAGCGGGGACTTGCCGGTGTGACAGACCCTCGGGACAAAAGCTGGTTGCCGGTCCTTTCAGCACCACCGCGGGTACAAAGCAAGTTTTTCCAGGTGCTGCATATCATGCTGCACCTCTGGCAGCTGCTGCATCCAACACCTTCCCAGGATGAGTCTGTTCCTCACGTGACCAGAAATAGAAATGATCTTGCAGGGAGGGAGGACACACGGACGCCCTTCATTTCTACTGGAGGCTGCTCCAGCCCTCCTTTGTTGTTTGGTGTGGTGCTGTTTGTTATTACAGCAAAGGAGGGCCACTTAGTGCCACCCTTAGTAAGGGAAAGGATGTGTCACAATGTGGGAACAGACGTTTCAAAAGCACAAGACACACATCCCACTTTTCATACATAAACAACATCACCCAAGTGGTTTCTGAAGGAAGCTACTGTATATCTCGCCAAAAGTAGAAAATGGACCCAGCAGGATGGTTTTCAATGCAAAGGAAACCTACTGTCTCAAGACAGTCGTTTATCCATGCACACCCTCTGAGGCCTGTGGCAGCTGATGATATAGACTGAGGAAAGCAGAAAACCCATTCACACACTCACGTAGATGCACACGTGAGACCCTGTTTTCATGTACACTCTGGGGACTTAGTGATTTTAAGTATTAAACAGCTTTTAATACTGTTTCTTACCCACGCAGAGACGCAGACATTGGAGAGACGGTTCACAACTAGAACTTCCCATGGGTCTTCTGGCATGAAATACTCTAACAGCATGGTCTTACAGCTTCCCAGCTCAGTTCCCTTGAAGTCAAGCAAGAGCTGAGGCCATTTGTGAGCACTGGAACCCACCTACGTGTTTCCAACATCCTTCACCTTTCATAGTTGTCAGAGCACACGTGACTTAAATGTTTTTGTAAGGACTAATTTTGATTCTTTTCCAAAACAGTGAATTTTCAAAACCATGACTTTTTAATATCTACAATCAGTTGATCAAATATTTAGGTATTATTTAATCAAATTACATGCTTCCAGTAACCAGGGCAAATTGGCATAAGGAAGGTTGAGAACACACATACACACACACACACACACACACACACACACACACAACTGGTTAAACCCTCCAGACATTAGAGTGGAGATGTACTAGTCCCACCACATGGGTTAAGCTGGCTACTGGGGATCACAACACTGTAGAACAAAGCAAGTATTCTGCATCACTTGTAGAAGAGTGAACAATGAGAAGACAATAACGTGAAAGCGATTTAGAAAAGTTTTGTGTTTAAAATATTATATTAAATAATATAATATAAAATTATATTATATTATTTTATAATTATATTATAAAATAATAATATTATATATATAGATATATATATATATAGATAGATAGATAGATAGATAGATAGATATATATATAAAAAATGTAATTGTTTATAAGCAAGATCTCATGCTTACCTCATACTGGCCTTAGACTGTCTAAGTACACAAAAGTGACAATGACTTTCTGATCCCTTGCCTCCACCTCCCAAGTGTTGCATAGCCCTACTCAGTTTTTGTGATGGTGGATATCTATCCCAGGGTCTTTTTGGGTGCTAGACAGGCAAATTATCATTTGAGCTGTATCCTTGCCCACGCATTTTCTAAAAAGGATTTAGTACTTTCAGATTTGAAGCCAGATCACTGTAATAAAAGTCAACTTTCCATTGCTTCCCTGTCCCCAGGAAAAGCCAGTTCACACTTCTGCCCAGGCCTCCTGTGGGGTGGGTCAGCTGCGTTCCAGGGTGGGAGGCAGTGGAATTTAGCACCTGCCCTCTGCCTGAGCTTGTTCTAGGTTTGAGATGGGAGCTGGAAAAAGTTTACACAAAGTGATTTGTCACAGGATTTCTCTTTAGGTGAGCACACTTCATACATGTGGAACAAATATTTTGATGTAACATAGTATCCATGTATGCACACACTCAGTGACTACAGCTGCAGATTAGACAATCAACGTTACCTACAGGTTCCAGAGACCTTTGCAGGTTTCCAAAGCTATTATAGCCCACCCTACAACATCCTTAAGTCCCTGAGGGTTTTGAGTCATCTACACAATCATTTCTGCTTTAGAGCAATACTTGCCAAACATTTCACACCAAAGTAAAATGACATAGATTCCCCTCAGTAACCAGCTGCCCACCCACATCCATCAGGGATGTGAAGGGAACCGAAAGCTGTCCTTCCATTCCATCCGTGAACCCTTTGATCCTGGACAAACTAGCATCAGTAGCATGACTGACCTTCCCCTGATTGGAGGGAGGCCTGAAGACCACAGCAAGCAATAAATTAAAAAAAAAAATTAAGTACATGTTTATGCATAGAGCGAACTTTGTAGATTTTTTTTTTATGTTTTTAAATTCTTGCTTCCCCTGGGCTCAGTACTAGAAAGAACCTACCATTCATGTGGGGCTATCCACTTAGCATATATAACCTATTTCTTCCCAGGAAACCCTTGACTGCAGCAATGGCCCAGTGCTCCTCACCCCCTCCCCCAATGACTATGGAAAATCCATTTGAAAACCACAAGTTCCTTTGCTTACTTAGCCTGTGACAGCCAATCTTCACTCTCATACTGACTTGAACCTCCTGTGAAATGTAAACCTGTTTGTGTGTGTGTGTGTGTGTGTGTGTGTGTGCGCGCGTGCGTGAAGCTGTTTCCAGGGAGAGGTAACCAAAAGGGAAGACCTACCCTGAGTGTTTGTGACATAATCCCACAGCCTGGGGTCCAGGGATCAGTAAAAAGGAGAAAGCCAGCTGCGCACCAGCACATGACCCTCTGCTTCCTGACTGCAAGTGCAGTGTGACAGCTGCCTCACACTTATGCTGGAATGTCTTCCTTCCCAATAAGAACTGTGGCCCCTCAAACCGTAAGTCAAAATAACCCTTGCGCCCCAACGTTGCTTGTCAGGTGTTTTATTATGGCGGTATGAAAGGTAACTGACAGGCCAGTTCAGTCGGAGCGATGCATCTCCACTCTCCAATGACCCATGAGGCCCTTCCAATCACCTGACCACACCTGGGGTCTGGGGATCTACTTCCCCTAAAAGCAAGCTTCCAAGAGCATAGGAAGAGTTGCTTCTGTTGAGTAGAGGCCCTTGCTGGTGACAATCCAGGTAGAGCCTCATGAGTAGAAAGATCTCCCTCAGTGACCTCAAGCTGTCTTATCTCAAGCTCTAGTGGCAATCAAAGAGAGCCAGAGAGAAACGGTACTGCAAAACTGATCACTAGAAGAGGCTCTTCCCAAATTCCAGAAAGCCGTGAGGGCTAGCCCAAGCACATAGCCTATAAAGACAATTTCCGTTTCTAACTGCATCACTTCCTGTCACGCCTGCTCACTGAGGGCAGAGAGCAGGCAGGCCTGCTTCCGACGCCACTCACCAATACAGGCATGGACTCGCACAGACAGCTGCGTCCTTAGAATGATGCTGTTCTTCTTGCCCCGCCTGAGAGAGACAGGAAACAAAACAGAGGTGTTAGCAGGCACCCAACCTGTCTGTCCACACACGCACCTAAGATGAGGAGGGAGTGGGGGCCTAATCTAAACAAACATATATCCTGAAATAACAGTCACAGGCTTCAAGGAGACAACACTGAAGCCTTTGCCTTTTCTGGATTGGCATGTGTTTTATCACCCAACCCTCCAACTCTGAGCTTTCCCAGAATCTATGCATCTTGCTTGACCATTCGGGAAGATTTTCAAATCTGAGACTGTGAAGTGAGATCTGCTTGCTCATTCCCATGGCTGTTTTAAATCCTTTTTTACATATATAGGAAAGAGGAATGTGTGTTACCATCTGGAAGAACTGCACTGTTGGTATCAAATCAAGGCTGTCATGGCCTCTGCCTTGAAATCTTACAGAAAGATGAAATCAATCCACCAAGGATACTTGGGGGCTATTTATTATCAGCCCTGGTAGCATGCGCGCTCCCCACCTCACCTCAAATCTCCCCTGCCTCAGTTTCCAGGAGGAAGGACCTGGGCATCCCCGGCTCTACTCTTACTAGGCCTGTCCTAGGTGGGACCTAGGATGCAAAGATAGACGTGGCAGACAGCATGGATCCTGGCTCAGGGTGGGTAACAAGGGCCTTGAGACCAGGGGAAGCCCGGAAGCCTGCAGCTGGAGACAAATGGAGAGAGCAAACGACCCAGCAACAGGAACAAACATGGCCGGTCTTTCTGTGGCTAAATCCCTTTCCCATCCCCATCAATTCCGCCAGGGCCTCAATTGAAGCAGAATCTGGCAGTGACTCCCAGCATCAGGTCTTAGGGTTGTGTGGGATGGAGACACGGGACCCAAGCAGTCCATATATCCCACAGCACTTCCAGAAATGTGCCCTGAAGAATCCAAGTCAGCGTATCAAAGAGAGACCTGAACACCTAGGCTCATAGCTACACTGTTCAAGACACCAAATCAGTCTAGCTACTGGGGCAGCTGGGGTAGAAAGGTGGGTGTTAAAGGACTGCGGGATGGGCGTAAAAGAGGGAAACAGAAGGAGTGGCTATATCAACAGGCAAGGAAGTCTATCAATCACTATCAGCCCAGCTAATAACGCTAGCATATAGCAGCAGATGGTTGACAGAGGAGAAATAGACTGAGCATAGATGAGATCCAATAGGTGCTTCTCTGGAGCGTCCTAGCACAGACTTCAGCATGTAACTTTGCAGGGCTTCCATATTCCAACACTGAAATTGATAGAAGGCTGTCACGGCCCCCCAGGAGCCTGTAAGGGGTCCTTGCTCTCCACCACCTGCATGTTGAAACACTGCCCAGATGCCACACCTGTGAGCAGCTTCCCAGCTGCTGAGTCAGATGGGCAAAGGCAGTGTGTGGAGCCCAAGGCTCCAGGGACAACGGTCTTCCTTTCTTATCAGTGCAGCTGATGCCAAGGAACCATCGCCAGCTTCTGAATCCCACAGCATTTCCATCCGCATGACACACCCAAGGCCATCCCTCCCCTAGTGAAAACAGGGAACCATCCAGAACAGACACAAGGATCAAGAAGAAATATCCAATTAATACCCAAGTGCCAGGGATGTGAGGGTCAGGGCCCTAAGCTCCCAGCACATAGCTGCCTCTCAGAAAGCGGAAGTTTCCCTGGAAATGCTTGTGGCCTTGGGGAGAGAGCTCTTCATCTGGGTCAGAGGGGCTCTCAAAAACCTGTGTTTACATTCCCGGCTCTTAAGAGAACATCGTCACAAGAACACAGGAAGGCCTTGTCATGGTAAGAGCAGGGACTTTCTTTGTCAAACTGTGAGAGGCACAGAGCCAGAGTCTTTGTCACATTTTTGTGGCCAGCAGTGGAAATGACACCCCCACACTGCCCTCCAGACACATAAGTAAATGTAAATTACTATTTCAGTCAAGGGTAGGAGGAGGTATTTAAACATGCTGCAGAGGCAGGAACAGGCACTTCAGCAGGTCTCCAAGGAGAACAGTCCCTTGCAAGCTTCCAGTTCTGTGAGACTCACTGGGCACCCTGACTCAAGCAGGAGGGAGACTCGAACGAGTCTGAAGGTCGAAGCTGGCTAAGTCTAAGATACTCAAAAGCTCAGCGTGTAAGCCACTGCATTCATCGACAGGTGCACAGGGGTCTCTGCTACTAGTGTGTGAAGCTAAAGGCAGATGCTAATACCTGCTGGCTGATCCCCACAAATTCCCTGACCTCCCGGGCCCAGTTCCCTCCTATGTAAAGTGGGATACTAATGATGCCTTCTACTGAGGGTAGGAATTCTGGTCATGTGTAGGTGGGGCTGTAAGATGGTACAACCACTATGGAAATCAGTCTGGCGGTTCCTCAGAAAACTGGACATGACACTTCCGGAGGACCCTGCTATACCTCTCCTGGGCATACCCAGAGGATTCCCCAGCATGCAATAAGGACACATGCTCCATTATGTTCATAGCAGCCTTATTTATAATAGCCAGAAGCTGAAAAGAACCCAGATGTCCCTCAATGAAGGAATGGATACAGAACATGTGGTATATTTACACAATGGAATACTACTCAGCAATTAAAAACAATGAATTCATAAAATTTTTAGGCAAATGGTTGGAACTGGAAAATATCATCCTAAGTGAGGTGACCCAATCCCAAAAGAATACACATGGAATGCAATCTCTGATAAGTGGATATTAATTAGCCCAGAAGCTCTGAATACCCAAGGCACAATTAACATAACAAATGACTCCCATGAAGAAGTAAGGAGAGGGTCCTGATCCTGGAAAGGATTGATCTAGCATTGGAGGGGAATATAAGGACAGAGAAAAAGGAGGGAGGTGATTGGAGAATGGGTAGAGAGAAGAAGGCTTATGGGGAAGGGGAAATCATTTGGATGTAAACAAAGAATGTAGAAAATAAAAAACAAAACAAAACAAAAAAGTAAGCAGGTTGGGCAAGCCACAGAGAGTGAGCCAGTAAGCAGCTCTCTTCCATGGCCTCTGCAGTCACCGTGTTTCATCACAGCAATAAAGAGCTCTGTATAGACTTGCGTTTCTGAGACTTCTAGTAGACAGAACTATGCATTGTCACCTGTGTGTCTAACTTTTTTAACTTAGTCCCACGTTCTTGAGGCTCATCGAGAATGGGATATGTATCCGTATGTGTTCTGTTACCCAACGCCTGACAAGTTTAGAACAAGGACCATCCCTGGCAACTCACAGCAGAAGATTTTATCTGAGCAGATGGGTAGAGGAGGCACAGTGGTGGGGCAGCTGGCTGCAGGGGCAGCAGAAGCACGAGGCTGCCTGCTCACAGCTTTGCTGACCAGGAAACAGACTGGGCTGGAAGTTAAGTATAACGCCCTCCCAACAACCCAGTTCCCCAGCTAGCCACCCCTCACTTCCCAAAGGGTCCCATGGCTGCCAAAAACAAAGCCACCAACTGGGGACCTAGTGTTCACACACAAGGGCCCATGGCAGACAGTGCACACCCACACTATGACATCGCGCTGATTAGGCTATTGCTGTCCCATGGCACGCACACCCCACTTGCTTTGAGCATTCCTCAGCTAATGGGCATCTGGGATTCTTCTGCTTTGGGGCCTATTATAAATAATAGCTCAGGGAGCTCTGTGTACAGATTTTTTACACAGACAAATGCTTCCTCTCCAGCAGACATATCTAGAAGTAGAATTGCTGGGCTGTGCGGTTTAATTTTAAAGTTTCACATTTTAAGAAACCATCAGGCTGTTTTTCAAAAAGGCCGGACCACTTTACATTCCCGCCAGAAGTACATCGGGTGTCCGGTTTCACGCCTTCCCCCTCAACACATGCCACCATCTGTCACTATGATTCTAGCCTCTACAGTAGGTATACAGTAGGACCTCCTTGTGGTTTTGACTTAAATTTCCACAGAGATTTACAATGCTGAACAGATTTTCACATGCTTCTTGGTCATTATCCATCATCTATGTATCTTGTTGGGATGCACACCTATTCAAATCTTTTCCCCCTTTTGAAATTATTTTTGTTATTGAGTTTCAAGAGCTCTTTATATATTCTGGATATATTTATCATATTCTTCAAGAGCTCTTTACATATTCTGGATATGTTCTGGAGATCTGTTCTCTGATATATGATTTATGAATTTTTCCCATTCCACAATGCCTACCAAGTATATTTACCTCACTGGGAGTCACAGAGACTTGATCCTGTTTTCTCCTTCATAGTTTGAGCTGTATTACTCCAGACCATAATCCATTTCAGCTGGGTTTCTATGTGTGGCAAAAGGCCTCTCACATTTCACAGCCCCTGCCATCCACACTCTGGTCTCCTCAATGGACAGAAGTCTACTTGACCCATCTCTCAGGAAATTCTGCTGCCACCCTGGTCAGCCACTCCTCCTTCTGCTTACTCTGTCCCAGGATCCCCCCCCCTTGCTGGCCCCCTCTCCTCATGTTGTCATGCCTAGTGTCCTTACCCATATAGTCTTTAGACTCTTAGCCCACTGAGACAGACACTGCTGTCTACAGACCTGATGTCCACACTTCCTTTCTGCCTTACACAAAGATCTTGACCTTAGGTGAAGGGCGGGCAACCTCCCTAGCACAGCTCTCATCCCCAAGCAAGGAGTGCTAGTTGCTCGTGGAGTTCCTGGAAAGATCTTTAAACAGAAAAAAAAAATTAGCCAGCACCAAGATTTCTCTACACCTAACTCATCTGCAACAAGGACCTCAGGGTATCACCAGTGTTCACAGAGATAAAGGGAGATCAGGCAAGCAAGCCCACGAGGTGTGGTATGACCTGACCCTGAGTCCTAGCCACTGTGAGCTCTTATCCCCAGAAGAAGATTGCACACCCCTGTCCCTTTCACTCTCTCTGGTGTCTCGGATGCTGATAAGATAATGATCTAGAGCAGCCGCTCTGGACCCAGCAACAGGACCCCAATCTGAAGGATGCTACTGATGTTTTACCACTCACTCCCCAAGGGCATCAGACTCTTTTCTTTTTTTTAAGAATTATTTATGTCTATGAGTACAATCTTGCTGTCTCCAGACATACCAGAAAAAGCATCGGATCCCATTACAGATGGTTGTGAGCCACCATGTAGTTGCTGGGAATTGAACTCGGGACCTCTGGAAGAGCAAGCAGTGCTCTTAACTATTGAGCCATCTCTCCAGCCCAAGCATCAGACTCTTATACAAGAAGGAAGGAAAGAAGGAAGGAAGGAAGGAAGGAGAGAGGAAGGGAAGGAGGGAGGGAAGGAGGGGGAAGGGAAAAAGGAGGGACAGAGGGAGGGGAAGGGTTGGAGGGAGGGGGAGGGACGGAGGGAGGACAGAAGGGAGGAAGGGAGGAAAGAAAGAAGAAAGGAAGGAGGGAGGGAGGGAGGAAGGGAAGGAGAGAGGGAAGGAGGGGGAAGGGAAGGGTAAAAGGAGGAACAGAGGGAGGGGAGGGGTGGAGGGAGGGGGAGGGACAGAGGGAGGACAGAAGGGAGGAAGGGAGGAAAGAAAGAAGAAAGGAAGGAGGGAGGGAGGAAGGGAGGGAGGAAGGGAGGAAGGTAAGGGAAAAAGGAGGGACGGAGGGAGGGGGAGGAACGGAGGGAGGAAGGAAGGAAGGAAGGAAGGAAGGAAGGAAAGAAGGAAGGAAGGAAGGTAGGTAGGTTGGTTGGTTGTTGATTCAACTGACAGATTTGGAGATGACCTGGCTTACAAACAAGGAACCTGTCCTCCAACCAGCACATGCCTGAGAGAGCGGATGTGCTCCTAGGCAGAGCAGGCAGACTGTCAGCGATGAAGCATGAGGATGGGAAGCCAGCCCCTAAGGGGAAAGAAAGGGAAAAGCCGCCTATGTTCCTAGGGGCATGGCGACTCCCTCTGTGACCCTGCCACCTTGCCACAGTTCTCCTAGAGTTCTTGGAGGTTTACCAAGAAATCTTCTTTGAAAGTTCTAGAAGGGCAGTGAGGACATGGCTTAGGAACAGTTCTCCATTGGGGACATCATTGTCTTCAACTAAAGTGCAGCTTTGGGAGGAGCCCATGTGGGAGAGTCATGGAGGAAGGGGACATTCGCACAGTCAGCCAGATCAGCCTGGTCAGTGATGGGTGCCACGTCACAGATGATTGCCACACTGAAAATCAAGATGCAGTGAATGTGGAGCCAATTCCCTTTTCCTTAACTCACTACACACAGAGAGCGCCATCACCACCTTTCGCAGGTGTGGGTGTGATTACATTTGTTACAACAGCTGAGCTGATGAGGTCAGTTTGTCTTATGCCGTTATGTCTATATTCAAGCTTTCCACAACAGAGCAGCTGACCCTAAAACACCCCTCGTGTTTAACCCTTCATCTCTTCCTACACACCTTCCCCCAAACCCTGACATTCGGTAATTTTTCAATTTTCAAGACAGAGTCTCATATAGCCCAGACTGGTCTCAAACTCAGTGATCCTCCTGCCTCAACTTCCAAAGAGCTGGGATTACCTCAGCTACCACCCGCCTCCTCTGCTGTTTCTCCTAGCTTCATGCCTTCGCTTTCTCAGAGTGGCATGCAGCACACGGCACATGGCTTTTTCAGACTTGACAAGATGGATTTGTCCCGCCCTAATATCTCTAAGTATCCATCATATGGTTTCCCTCTATTCTACTTACCTATAAAGACATCCTGGCTGCTACAGAGTACTGGAGATTCTGAGGGAAGCTGCTATGAGCATCTTCACACAGATTTTGTGTGGAAGTAAGCTTGGATCTCACTTGAGCATCTAGGAGACCATTGCTAAACAAGGAACACATTTAACTTGTGAGGAGCCCTGATGTCTTGTTTGGCACTCCCTAGTAATGCACAAATGCCACACAGCTCCACATCCTTGTCTGCACCGGGCTTGGCCAGCACATGCGGATGCTCTAAATGAACACCATGGTATCTCATGGCAACACGTGCTTACCCGACGCGCCTTCCCTATCTGAGTACTCCTGCCCTTGGCCTATTGTGTACCTGGCTTGTTTTCTTACTCCTGAGTTTGAAAGTTCTTCCTGTATTTTAAACACACATCCCTTATCTAATTGGTGTTTTAAAATATCTTTCCTTCCAATCTGTGGCTTTGCTTTCCAGTCTCTTTAATATGTTCTTCTGCATGATAAATATACAACGTTCAAGCCAGTGTTATCTGGGATGCCACAGGCAGCAGGACCCAGTTCTTGGCTAAGGTCTTAAGGGGCCCAGATGCTGCCACCTGAGTCACAGCTAGCGCCAGAACCTGGCCCTCTTCCCTGCTCTGTGCCGGCTCCAGTGAAAGGGCTCCAGGCCATCCATCTCCCAGCCTCTCTGTGGTTGGGTGCTCCTCATCTGGCTCTGGGCCCATCTCTCTCAGCCTTGCCTGTCTTGCCACACCTCAGACTAACATGAGTAAGCACCTCTCGCTCCCTCTTGCCACCCTTACTCCACAAGTTCCCTCCTCCTCAGCATGGTCCCCTCTCTGTGCTCTGCCCCACACAGTTGTGGGCCAATTGCCTATGTCTGTCCACCCCTATGCACACTGGCACCATGCAGAGTCACAGTTACCACATTTCAGTCACTCCTCTCTCACCTCCGCAGTGAGCCACGTGGGACTGTCATCTACTCCAAGTTCCTCCCACTGCTGGCCTTGCCTCCTCTACCCACCCCTAACCCCATGACTTCATAACGAGGCTTCTAGGAAGGTTCCTCCCACACAAGTCATTTGTTATATCTCAACCAATCACAGTCATAGTCTACAGCCGGCAGTTCTCGACCTGTGGGGCGTGCATGACCCCTTTCACGGGGATTTCCTAAGACCATCTGAAAACACAGATATTTACATTGTAATCCATAACAGTAGCAAAATTACAGTTATAAAGTAACCACAAAAGCGTTTTGTGGCTGGGGTCACCACAACAAGAGGAACTGGTCAGGGCTTGAGGAAGATTGAGAACCACTGGTCTACACCACAGTTTGCTCAACTAGGGCAACAGATTGAACTCAGGTGAAGATACTTTTGAAATATCACTTTGCCTGGGCCCACCCCCAGACTCTGATTCTGTGGGCTGAGATGGGGTGTGCAGAGCACTCCAGGGGTGGCATTTGTCTCTGAACCTAAGAGCCTACACCAGAGGTTCCCTAACTAAACATCCAAACACTGGGACAGCTCATTTAGAAAAACAGAATTCCAGACCTTCCTGCAAACCTCTGAAGCCAAGACACAGAGACCAGCACATGTGAGACGCTTTCACCCAGTATATTCTGAGGCGTGCTGCCTAGAATAGCTGGAGCTTTGGAGTCGCCCCTCTTAGCCCTTACCGAAGTCACCCAACTGTCCACTTGCTTGAAGGCTGATTTGACACACATCTAGGCAGATAGTGATGGTCTCCACAATTCTGGAGTATTCATATAACTCCACAGTTATTGAAGATGAACTGAGGCTGCAGTGAACTCACAATGCAGCACAGGTGCGCGCTGCCAGCAACAGCTTGCACTGGTGACGCGTTTCGATTTCTAACTAATTCTCACTACATTTAGAAACCTTTTTACTGCTACCAGAATGCTCATGACCTCCATGTGTCATATACAGCCATATGGGAGTCACAAGAAAGTGCTCTGAGCAGCTCTAGGTGGCCAGAACTTCTGAACTGCCCATTTCAATGAACCATGACCCCAAATTCTGGCTATAATTGCCAACAACTATGAGTTCAGTGCATGAGTATGGAACGCTGGGACCCAGGAACACCCAAGGTCGTGATTGTATTATCAATCTTTATGAGAAACTGGAGGTTTAGAGATGTAAAGTTACACACCATGGTTACATGGTGATGACATTAACCATGAAACCTACATCCCTAACCATGATACACAACCTCAGAGATGTCTCTCACTGCACAACCCTAGTTCCATACCCGGGATCCACATGGTGAAAGAAAAGAACCAACTTCCTAACCACTTGCCTTAAGAGTGTTCCTCTGTTGCTGGTATAAAACACTAACTTAGGAAAGAAAGAGCTTATTTCAGCTTACACTTCCAGGTAACAGTCCATCCATCATCAGGGAAGTCAGGGCAGGAGCTGCAGCACACTCTACGGAAGAGCACTGGGTGCTGGGCTGCTCTGTTGGGCTGCTCAGCTGCTTTGTTTATAGTCCAGGCTCACCTGCCTGGGGAATGACACCGCCCACAGTGGGCTGGGCTCTCCTATACCAGTTGACAAGAAAATGCCCTCACAGTCACACCCACAGGCCAACCCGATGGAGCCAATTCCTCACTCTTTCCAGCTGACTGCAATTTGTGTCAAACTGACAAAAACCAAGCAACACAACCCCCCCTGCTGCCTTTCTGGAGTTGCAGAAAGCCTGGCAGATCACCTGTTATACAGGAAGGAAAGTAGAATAGTAACAATATCTTTAGACCATAAATACATTTTATAAATATCTCCAGTTTGTGAATGTCTATCAGAAGAATGCTTGCAGAAGGTCACACAATAGCAGTGTCAGGAACAATCTCGACGCTCCAGGCCTGTTTCCAATGCACTGTGCTACGCTTGCTGATTTCCCTGGCCTTGGGAGGCGACAGACCCTGCTAGGTTTTGTTTGTATAATAATTGCTTTGTCCTTCCTCTGTTGAAGGTCTCTCTCCTATTCTCTGGTTAGCCAGGGCCCAAGTGGTAATTCCAAACAAGTGAGTTAATTTTTAGTCTTGGCATAAAGGAGCAAAGCAATGGACAGGAACAAAGAAACAACTCCTCCAGCAAGGGAACCCACTCCAAACACACCACGGAAAAATGCCAGTTTCACAGCATTAATTTTTAGACCATCTTCCTATAATTTATGCAAAAATAATACTTCTTTAGCTGTGTTTATACCTTAAAAGTAGTAATACTACTTTAGATATCTTAACTAGGAAACATTATATTTTAACCCTTGATTGTGGGAGACATGAATGTCAGTCCCATAAACGTTGTCAAATGCTACACACCTGAGAGAGAACCCAGGAGAGACTCCTGTGCGAGTAACCTGACAGATGGGCATAGATCCCTGCCACCTACATGGGGACAGTTGTGGAGAGCTGTGCAGTACAGCACCTTAAAGATGGCGCCCGTTTCCGCCTTCTCCTATGCCACAGAGTGTTCTCAGTGGTAAACAACTCCTTATTTGGTTGTGGCTGTTGATCTATGGTTGTTTCCGTATATGTGGACCTATCTGCTTGCGGCACGTGGCTCACATGGGTTGGCTGCCTAGGGGGTTCTTAAGCTTTGCATGGGTGTTTGGGGTGGGGGGGGGGAGGTGAGAAGTCAGAAGTCAGAAGATTTTTCAAGGTTCCTGAATAAACTGCTTAAAGAAGAGTTCGTGTGTTGACTCTTTCCTCACTGGTCGAGATAGGCGCGACAGACAGTCTCTGCCTGAAGCTACTTGTTGGTCAGCAACCAGGGATTTGCGTGCACCTCAAGGCAGTGATTGTAATTCTCCTGTCAAGGGAACAATGTGACCCAGCTGTTCCGGGCCACTTTTCTCATGGGCCTTCTGCTCCCCAGACCTAGGACAGACAAGAAGATGTGCCTGTTTTCATACCCTATCTTAGGTATGTTACAAAATTCAAGGGATAGTCACTATGAAGAAAGACCATTTCAAAGACATACAAGCCTCTGAGGGGACTTTGGAACACATCTCTGTCAATGGGCTTCTACCCATCATGTTGTGGGATATGAGCTCCAGACTGAAGTTTCCATGCCTTGAGCTCCTTTCTTGTATTATCACATATTCTGCATCCATTGCTGGAGGTGTGGGAGGGCACAGAAATGGGAACCCGGCTGAGGTTGGTCAGACTTCATCACTATGACAAATACCCAAGAAAATTCACTTAGGGAAGGAAAGATTTGTTCTGGCCCATGGTTCCAGGGATTCCATCCCGTCATGGTCTGGAGTGCAGAGTCCAGCAAAGCAGCTCCTGTCATGGAGGACAAGAAGCAGACAGACAGAAGGCCTGTGCTAGCAATGTTTTTCTTCCTTCCCCTTTTATTTCATCCAGACTCCCAGTCTGCACTCATGAAGGTCTTCCCCATGTAGTTGATTCTCTCTGTAAATGCACTCACAGACACAGCAAGAGGTGTGCTTAATAGTCTCATAGGCAGTCCTCAGCCCAGATAGCTTGACTACCGCAAGTCTCTGCTTATAGCATGGACTTGTGGTCAAGTAAATAGTCAGACAGGAACAAAGAAGAAGCCATGCACTGGGACCTACCCCGGGGAGCATGGCTTACACTCCCCAGCCATGTAGTACCATCTGTGGAAACACCTGTAGCATCCGAATGCTGGTGGCACCCATGAGATGTTGCATCGTGATGATTGATGTTAGCAACGGCATTGTCTCTTCTCTGGTCCCCAGATGCAGTCTGGCTTGGCTGTTCCCATTGAAGGAAACGGTGTAGACCAAGACTAATGTCATTGCATGAACCAACCTCATGTCACCACAGGAGCAGAGAGCATGCTGTGTAGGACCTGAAGTGCCTTTGCCAGGAGCTCCTGGGATAGCAAAAGGGTGCTGACTCTGGAATCGGTCCTACTGTGTACACACCTGGCTCACCATCTATCTGCTCCTGGCTCTTCTACCTGGGATGTGAAATCGGACCTTCACTTGTCTTTGATGATAGTGAAGCCAACAAAATACAATTACTACTAAATCCTCCAACTAACTATTCGAAACATTCTGTAAATGAGAAGCCTCGGCGTGGTCTCTTCCCTTCACTTTATCCTAATATTGCTGACTTTTTTACCTTTTTTTTCTTGCACTTCCATCTCTAAATCATTCAAGTTTTTGAAAAAAAAAAATAAGATCAGGCGGGACTTGCTCTATAAGTATTGCATCACTAGAAACAATTCTCAAGTTGACAATGATCTACTCATAAAACTCATGGGGTCTGTTTGATCAGTGAGCCAGGAAGGGATCCAATGAGACTGTCATTCTAGCCAATATTCTGACATCTACAAAGGGATGCCATTGTCGGGCACAGGCTAAAGCTACTGCAGTGGAATTTCCCCTTGAATACACTGGTCCTATAATCCTTTAATGTCTAGTTTTAAGATGCTGAAGAGGACTGGTGATGTAGTTCAGTGGGTAGAGCGCTTGTCTAACATGCGCAAAGCCCTCTGTTCAGTCTCCAGTGCCTCGGAGGTGAAGGCAGGAGGATAGAAGGTCAAGGTCATCCTCTGTTATATTGCAGGTTTGGGACCCAGCCTGGACTCCTTGGGAGCCTATCTGAAACTCAGGTGACAATCATGCTGATATGTGGTTCTGTTGCTGGAGAGATTCCTCTTACATGTGCACCCTATGAAGCACCCAGAGAGTTTACCCTTGCTCCACTGGATATCTTCTAAGAACTTTCCTTGATCCTACAAGGCACCTTGACCTTTTGATGATCATGACCAGGAAAAGTCATTCTATGTCTGTAAAGTGCCATTCTTTGAACTCTGCATGAAAAATCAATGTTCCCTGCTAGTATCCATTTGGCTACATTATTAGTTTGGCCAAGAGAGTGTCATATAATTTTGGGGGTTTCTGAATACCACATTACAACCATATAAGAATAATCTGGAAGCCTCAGGAACACTGTGAAGGTCTAGAAGGAAGCAGGTGATACAATCAGAGCTATGCCTGGTTCAAGGTAGATAAGGGACCGGAAGAGAGGCAGCCCCACCAGATGGCTCTGTCAGCATCCCAGCTGACACAGGAAGGCTGGTTATCTGTGTGTATAGTCCAACGGAGGTTTCACTTTCTGTACACATTCTGATTTATCATGAGTGTTGCCCTATCCCTCAGTACAGTAATTCTAAGTGTCATGCAATCTAGATGGAGGCTAAAAAAATAACATATTAATTGACCTAATTAATAACTATTTACCCTCTATAATAAGTTAAAAAGATATATACCATAAAACTACCAGGATCTGCCAAGAAACTAAAATACCAACTAAATTATTGAAAACAATAATTAAAATAGCTATCAATCTACACAAGTCTAGAGAATGTTGATTTGTTTTGCTCAGGTTGAAAAGTCCCTTAAAAGAGAATACTATGTGTTCAATTAACCCATCTCAGAAACTTCTCTTAAGCCAGGCTGCCCACAAAGAGCAAAGTCTCTCGAGATAGAAAAAGATCTACAGTCACCAAGTTCTCGCCTGATTCTAAGTGAATGTCAAGGCCAAGGTAGTTTCTCCAAAGCATTCTAAAACCAGCACAGCAGCATCGGAGGTAAGTCATTCCAGTGGGCAGGGACAACGGTGGCTTACCCTGTGTCATCCTGGAAGCCTTCCAGCTCATCCCGCTGTTCCGCCAGCGTGGCTTCCAGATCCAGGTAGGCACCATTGTGGGACAGCTGCAGGGTACAGTCATCGAGCTGGGAGAGAAAGAAGGAGTTAGTTCTAGCCATCTCTTCTGATGGGGACCAGGTACCATCAGGTCACTTAAATTGCCCTCCAGGATTTTTAAAAACCACATTTTACTCTGAACTGTGTGTGGTACCTAGCTGGAGGAAGGACTATACTAGTAAAAGCATCCTGGAGCCCACTTGGTACAAGTGGACAGAGGCATCTCTCAGAAGACTGGCATTGGCCCAAGTTGTAAAGATTCTGAAGTTGTGGTCAGCATCATTTTGTTATATTTAGAATGATTACTCACACTTTAAAATACATGTAAATTATTTTGCCAAAGACTATGATTAATATTATGAGAAAACCAAGTATATAATGTTATGTTTGACTTCTGAGTTGTCAAGATGGCTCTTAGTGATCTAGGTGGTGAGTCAAGACTCTAGTTCCAAAGTGCAGACAACTATGGTAGCTCATGATTGAAATCCCAGTACATTAGAGGAAGAGGCAAGAGGAAAGACAGAAGTGCAGTGGTGATCACAGCTGGAGTCCTGGCCTAACAGCAGTTAACTCTTTTTTGAATTTCCAGCTTAATTTCCTGCAGCCTCAACATTGACTCTTCCTTCGTGGTCCCCAAGGCCTGCCAAAGATCTGCCTCAACATGTTCTGTGACAAAGCCCCAAGTAACAACAGAAAACCCCACAATCTTCCTGGCCTATGACAACAAGAGCCTCAGGCCTCAGACTGCCTTATCCCCCCCTCATCCCGTACTTCCATCTCCATCCCCACCCCCACATTCCAGGCATCACTAACTACCACCATTTCCCAATCACCATCTTAACAAAATTATATATCTGACCCAGGCAGGGCACCAAAGAACACAGAAGGGCTTCCTTCCCTCAGAGATACGGTTTCACTGAATGAACGGGCCAGACAAATAGACTGTAGATTAGAGTAAGAGCAACTGTCAGTCAGTGGCCATTCTTCCTCCATTTATGCTTCAGCGACTGTCTTCAGAAGAGATGCCAAACCCTCCATAATATTGTTCAAGTCCCCCCCCCCAGGAGAAGGGTATCACTGCTCTCCAGCCAAATGTCACCACCTTAATCCCCTAATTAAAGGGTGAGAAGGGCCCTGTTCAATGGTGCTAGTAAGTCTCTCAACTGAAAAAGAAAAGGTGGACATGGGCCTCTTAGTCCCTTAAGAGGAATATGTGGGGTGGGCCCTGATCAACCAGGGGATGAGGATCAAATTGGGATATTGACTGCCCTGGGACAGACTGCCTTGGTGGCTGGGGCACAGAGGCTAAGATCCCAATGGAATCATCACCCTGTACTCAGCCTCACCAGAGCCTTGCCATGACGCATACTCTGCCTCACCACTACACCCGAAACTCAAGATTAATATTTAAACTACCACCATGCAAGCCAAGGCGCATGGATAAAATGTGTTGGGGCTGCAATGACAGTGACATAGTGAACTCACCTAGATAGTTCAAAGTTGGGGGGGGGGGGTCAGCTTTCCGTCTCACTTTTACAAATTGGTAGAAGCCTATATTGTTACTTTGGTCACTGGTGTTACAAAAACCCTTAGCCTACGGAAGGAAGGGTTTGTTTTGTCTTGTGGTTTAAGAGGGGATACAGTCTGTTATACCTAGGAAGTTGTTGAATTAGGATTGAGAAGCAGCCTGTCACTGTTCACAGTTCAGAAGCAGAGAGGTTTGAATGCTGGTGCAAATTTCAATGACGTTTGAATGAAGCCAAGCCTAGGGGATGGCACCGCCCACATTCGAGATGGTTCTCCCTTCCTCAGTTAAACCTTCCTGGAAACATCCTTGTAAACAATCTCAGAGCTACGTCTCCATGGTGATTCTAAATCATCAAGCTGACAAAAAAAGATTAACCATTTCAACCTCAGCAATAGTTACTAAGTAACTTCCAAAACAAATGTCCAAAGCCAAGGTGTAAAGGCAACAAGGAAAGACTAATTTCAAACTGGTTGTTACAAAAATTCAGGCAGAAAGATCAAAGCTTTCCCTACTAAAGGACTCAGATACCTCCCTGCCAGACTGAGTCCCTGGCCTCTATTCCTGCTTAGGGGCAGGCAACCTGATCCCCTGCCCTGGCCTCTATGTCAAAAGTCCTCCCAGATGACTTAAGGGTCCTGGAATTTCCTGACTCAGACAATTTTCATGTCAACCCTGATCCCCTGGCAGCATGTCCCCCGCACTCCTTTCTTGGCTGGAACTTTGGTGGCCAGAACACTGTCGGGCACTTCGGGACATAAGACAAAGCAGAGAGCCATGCGGGAAGATAGCATTACAGGGTTATTATAGAAGGGTGGCGATTAGGAAATTTAGGGGCAGTGACAGTGGCATGGCTGAGAGACTTCAGATCAGGTTGCAGCCTGTCAACCTGTGGCCAGGGTTCTGGCAGGGATCAAGCTGCTCCGGAGGGAGTCAATCCCAGACCCACAATAAAGGTCCTTCTACGTCTCCTAACTGTGCCACTCCCGCTCCCGCCCCAGTCAAAACATGCCATTTTAAACAAGCAGCCCGAAGACAGAGAAAACGCCTCTGCTCCTTAGATGCCGCACAAAGTGATTCTGGGGTTCTTTTGACTGCTCCTACAGAGAGAATGCACTCAAAAAGGGCAGGCTCACCATTCCGGAAAAAAAACCTCAAACATCTGAAGTAAGGCTGATGTCACGTCTCGATTTATATATTCTTTCCTTTCCCCAAGCCAGTGAAGTGGTGTGTTGCTGGGGTGGTTTAATGATTATCTGGGTTCTGGCAGCAAGTCTAGAGAAAGCCTAGTCTAGGCAATAAAGTTTCTATGCAACCCTGAAATAGATTTCAACAGAACCCTTCTATAAATACACATGAGACTACCCTTTAAACTAATTTCGTTAGTTGTGTAGAAGTAAGAAAATACAAGACTTAACAATAGCCTTCAAAGTTTAAAGAAAATCTCAGAGGAGCATCACTCACTTGAGCCATTTGATGGGACCCTCCCAAGCTCACACCCACAGCCTCCCCATGGGATTCTGGACAATGGCCTGGAACCCACGCTGGCCTGTGTCTTGCTCCTCATGGGTGATACCTGATGCAGCCTAGCTGATCTTCAGGCACTGGTTCCCAGGAGCTGTCCTCCCTTCCAGCCACTGGAATTCTGCCACTGAGTGAGGCCAACCCAGACTGCCAAGCTGCGGATGATCCAGCGGCTGATGACTGACACACAGGGCAGCCCAAGAGACATCAGGGAAACAAACCCAAGCCCGCGCTTCCCAGTAGACCCTCAAGCTTCTCAGTAATCTCATGGCTGTTAGTTTAAGTCAATCTCCTCTCTCCATGATGTGTCCCCACAGACCACCCACAGCTGACAGGTGAGGCAAATCTGACCACCTGAGCTCCCAGAGGCTGTATGAGTGAAGGCTGAGAGGCTATCCCAAGTTGCCCGCTAATGACAGGTCCAAGCACTCATCCAGGCCTGAGATGGGACCCAACACACACATCCAACCTTGACCCTCCCTGCGCTAAAACTCCTGCTGAGGACGAAGGACAATACCAGGTGCTGAGTACAAGGAGTCTGAAACACCAAGGAATTAGGGAATGGTGACTTCAAAGCCCCTCCCAGAGAAGTCAGAAAAGCCAGGCGTGTAAATCCCCTGGTCCCCAGAGTTCTATTGCACCACCTAAGGTCTATTGCTCCTCTTGCAAACTCCAGAGTAAAAGAAGACAGTACCATGGTCAGAATGTGAAACTTCAGCAAGCTCTCGTGCCTTAACCCTGGGTCCCCAACTGGCGGCTCTGTTTTGGAGAGGCTGTGGATCCCTTAAGAGGTGGGTTATACAGTACCAGGTATGAGAAGCCCTTGTTTGAGTTATTGATCATGGCTTTCCATGATCTTAAAACATTCAGGCTGTTACTATTGCCCTTGGTTTCTACCCATTCCCAGAGGTAAAAGTTAAGTCCTTATTGCTAAGGATACCACGTACTTCAGACACAAGGCCCAGAGATACCTGAGCTAGAACTGACCTTAATACCTCCTCCCCTGAGCAACAGCTTTTATGGTATCAGAAGTTACCAAAGGAGAGGAATAAATAATAGTCCTATCTAACCATAAAGTCTGTGAACCACAATAATGATCAATACAGCCTAACAACTCAGAAGATGCAATAGTGGTATGCAATACCTTGGTGGTAACCAATGGCTCTCTAATTGGACTCAGTGGAAATCAGCCTAATACAG
The DNA here is from genome assembly GCF_947179515.1 of Apodemus sylvaticus. Classification (NCBI taxonomy): domain Eukaryota; kingdom Metazoa; phylum Chordata; class Mammalia; order Rodentia; family Muridae; genus Apodemus; species Apodemus sylvaticus. Next base: position 81,163,651 of record NC_067484.1, read on the forward strand.
GGAATCTAGCCAACTACTAGGTCTGGTGAAGTCATGGGTCTTGAACCTACAACCACCACTTCACTAAACCAGCGTAATGCCTAAATACATTCTAAATACTTGTCCTTACACCCACAGATAAGTGTAGTTCTCACCCCACATCAAGGAAACATCTCTTTGCAACACAGAAAGACCATTACAGAAAAATACAACCAGTCAGAACAGGGGTTGTGGTGCCCAGTGCTAATGGATATGCGTACAAAACCATCTGGCACCTGAGGGATCTTTGCAGAAGAGGGGATGGGAAGATTATAAAAGCCAGAGAATCCGGGGATTTTCTGTGAGATTGTGTCAACTAGTAATCTCAGAACCTATATTCATAAATTCCCACCAACGTGGTTGGCGAACACATGAGTTAAACAGGGAAAACAACAGTGGACATGACAAAGTGGATGAGGGAAAAATCATGACCCTACACAAAGAACTCCTCAACCTTACACAAAGAACTAAAAGCAGAAGGGATGCTAAGCATGGAGGAAATAGTCTTCCTCAGAGAAGAGTGCATCAATTGTATCTGATGCCAAATACTCTGCTCTGAAAACATACATACGAGTAAAATTATACACACAATTAATGAAAAAAGAGGTCATGAGTTTGAAGAGGAACAAGGAGTAGCTGGGAGGGCTTGGAGAGAAGAAAGGAAAGGGAGAAAGGGGGCGGGTATAGCTAGAGGAATCGAGTCAGTACTTACAGGATCCTGTCTCCAACCTCTCTGCCTTCTGATCTGCAGGGATGTGTGGACGAGCCTGCTGCTGCAGCCAGGATCTGTCCCCACTGCCCTGTTCCCTCCATCATGATACACTATACCCATAAAATGAATCTTTGCTCCCTCATCTTGCTTTAGCTAAACATTTTAGCACAGTGGTAAGAAAGTAACCAGTATAAAGCAAACTATGATAGATTCTAGCCATCGCAAGCCCAGGCCTTCTGAGCTCTGTGGTCCCAGGCCGCTCCTGGCTCAGCACCACGGGAGCCCTGGTGCTCGCTCTCCAAGGCTGAGTTCACCGGGAGCCTCTTTTGTGTACACCTCAAGCCAACCACCGCCCTCAGAGGGGCACGCAGCAGTCAGCGCATTACAGGTGGTCACTTACTGAATGGCTGCACCCAAAGGCAGAAGAGACAAGAAGCTGGACTTCGATGATGAGCAAATGAAATTAGAAAAGGCAGCTTCCCAATGAGCCGCCGTGTGTTCCTTTCACGCTTCCTAAAAAAACAACTCAAAATACTGGCTCTGTCCCTCGGGGGTCTAGGGGTTGTGCTCCTCCATGAGAACCATTGCAGTGGAATGAAGCAGGGGCAGGGTGGGGGCTCCAGCTATGGGCTTGCCACTGCTTACCATTTCCTAAGGGGCATAGCCAAGCTAGGCTGTTCATTTCATTACCCTGAAAACTACACATCTTCCTAATGTGTTCTCTGTAAGCATCTCTATATGCATGGTTGGCCTTCTGTACCTGATGTATGTATGTATGTATGTATGTATGTATGTATGTATGTATATGTATACATATATACATATATATGTATATATATACATGTATATATACACACACACCTACATATATATACATACATGTACATGTAAATGTACATATACATATATATATATATATATATATATGAGAGGCTATCACAAGTTGCCTGCTAATGATAAATTTGTTATAAATTAGGGTACCTAATTTGTGAAAATTCTGTCATATATATATATATATATATATATATATATATATATATATATATATATATATATATATGGAGTTGCCATATATGAGCCAATCAGGAAGTAGTACTCTACATAGGACAATCAGTCTTTCATTTTTGTTGCCTAAACAATACAGTATAGTAACTGTTGACATCATATTGTATATCTTTAGTAATTTAGAGATGACATATATTACACACATGGATGGGCATAGGTGTTATAAGCAGATTATGCATTTTACCTAAAGTATTTGAATAGCCACAACTTTGAGTATTTACATAGAAACCATTACTGGTGCCCCTTGTCCCCTAACTAATGACAATGCCATACATTTCATAACAAAAAAAAATCATATCTCTAAGGATAAAAGTAAAAAATCGTAAATATAGGAAACAGCTGGTCAGTTTTCTTAAGAAACCAAGAAACTGGATTACACAATAGCAACAGGAAATTAGTGCCACTGACCAGCCCTTACCAAGTGCAATCCTAGGGACCATGAGACTCCTCAGCATAACTGTAACACAGCCAGTTTAATGAATGACCTAGGGAAAAACCGAAGATCCAGCCCCTGGGATTAGGAAATATTATGAGTGTCCTTGTTTCAAAAGTGGCTTGATTTTGCTTCCTCTGATGCATAGGTGAGCTGTTGGTGGTCAGCAACCAAGCACCAATAGCCTTGTTCTGAGCTGATTCAGAGAGTTTCCACATCAAGTTCTAGATTTCCATTTCAAATAAGAAGTGCACACAGCCCACCCACCCCCACCCCCAGCAGTGGGAACCTCTGCTAGAATCCACAAGAAAACAAAGGCAAAAGCTTTAGGAATTGTAAAGGGTATTCCAGCAAACAAATCACTCTTCATCATTACACCTGTAATCCCAGCACTCTGGGAGGCAGAGGCAGGTGGATTTCTGAATTCGAAGCCAGCCTGGTTGAAAATGTTTCCATTGCTGTTTCAGGAAACATGGAAGGAAGAGAAGGATATGAACGTTAAAGTGGGGATCGTGGGAAAGCCTGGGGGCTGATACAATATGGAGTGTCTAAAGCAAGCAAATTAGTAAATAGAAGTGCTACTCACCAACATGGGAAACACCAGGTAAAAAGTGTGGGGGACAGGGATAAAGCTGGGATTTCTCTTTCTCACCTGCTTTGTTTATTGTGTCTCAACAAATGGAAGCATTTGGGTTATTTAAGAAAAAAAATCATACACAAATTTTATTATTTTCAAAGAACTAAATTAATTTTAATTATTTTCTTTTTCTCTGTTTTTCACTCACTTTGTGAATGTGTTTGGGCTTTTTGCGTGGGGTGTGTGTGTGTATATGTGGTATAGTGTGGTGTGTGTGGTATGTGTGTGTGGTATATGTGCATGATATAGTGTGGTGTATGGTGTGGTGCATGTGTGGTGGTATGTATGTTGTGATGTGTGGTATGGCTTGTGTATGTGTGTGTGGTGTAGTGTGGTGAGTGTTTGTAGTATGTGTGTGGACTTCTGTGTGTGTGTGTGTGTGTATGTGTGTGTGTGTGTGTTTGTGTGTGTGTGTGTGTATGTGTGCATGTGGTATCTGGGGGAGCTGCTTTATTTGAGTCTCTTTAAGATATATATTTTTTATTTTATGTGTATGGGTGTTTGCCTACATGTGTTCATGTGTGCCACACGTCTGCAGTGGCCATGCAGTCCAGATGAGGACATTAGAATCCCTGGAGTTCCCAATGGCTCTGAGCCCCCATGGCAATGATTGGGTCAGCATGCACATCTTTCCTTTTCTGTTTACATCTCCACAGCAAGCATCTTTGCAGAGACCTGATGACCACCCTGTTCACAGGACCCCGATTCACAGTGACACCTTTTCCAGTAGACATCATGAAGTACAGGACTAGGAAGGGTTGTCCCTAAGAACTGTCCCCTGCACTCTCTGCCTGAGCTATACAATAAAGTTGCTGTTGAGAAAGTGAAACAAAGGGGAAGAAGACTATGAGAGACGCGTGTACGCCTGTAAAGACCTTGTACTAGAGAGTGTAGGAAACTTACAACTGAACAGCAACGGGCAAATAACCCCATTTAAAAGTGGGCAAAGGATTTGAACCATCATGGACCAGCCAGCACTTACAACACAGCCTGTGGCTGTGAGCCAGGGATAGACGGTCAATGGGGAGCTACTTCCATCCCTCATGATACGGCCTGTAGAATATGACTGAGAACGCCAAGACCCTTCAACCCGGGGTCTCCACCATCTATCTTCAGTGGTTCTCAGACTCCAGTGCATTCAATAGCCTCCTGGAACGTTGGGTCACACTCTGTGTGGGTCTAGGCATCTGGATCCCAAGGATCTGTATAATTCCTACCATTACCCAGTGAATAGATACACTGTATGAGAACCTTAGGCTTCACTCTGAGACAGAAGACAGAGATGATACTGTTAAACTCCTTAGTGAAGTTAAGCCGAGAGCAAACTCTGAAGCTCTAATTGCCTCAGAACTTGTTCTTCTCCCAGTCCTTGGCTCTTCTTTCAATCACATTGTAGCCTAATAGATTCTTCCTAATGACCAAGTCTATCCCTGGGGCTAACTGTGGGTATCGGGATAACACCCCAGCAAAGATGCACCGAGATCTTTGGAAACAGCACAAACGGACCAGCACTCTGGCTTCACAGTAGCCATATCTTGGCCTAGGAACAGAAGCCACACCTTACAGAAGGTCCAGCTGGCTGCCACTGTGAACTTCGAAGAAATGCTTTCAATAATTCTAGAGGGTGAGCTGCCTGCTAGCCAGGAAGTCTGAACACACGGGCCAATCAGAGCATCCCCAGAAGAAAAGAAAACCAGTCTCATTGTTCATTATCACAGCTGTAAAACTCAGAGACTGGCAGATGTCACAATACCAGTGAACAGCTCCCTGCCTTGCCTGGTGTGACCAGCTTGATCATTTACAATAGCTTTGGTTAGTTGCCAATAGTTTAGAATAAAGACAATATACATTAAACTCCAGGTTCACTGTTCCCAGGAAGAACAGAGCAATGTAGAGCCCCTGCAGTCCCCCTCTCCAGGCTAAGCTCCACCACACTTCCTTCAGTGCATATACTAGCCAAGGCTCCAAGCCACCTGCCCACCTGGCCCCTGTATGCTGTAAGTTGAGACCATCATGGCTCAGGAGATGCAATTGCTCTCTATGCAGACACTATGACTGGCTGCAGTCTCTTCGTTTCTTTTCCGCCGTCTGTAACACTATATGCTGTGTACAGTCAGCCCTTCTCAATAACCAAGCAAGTTCCACATCAGCAGCATGAAGTCAACCATGTCTTTACTCTATTCCCTTAGTAACTCATTAACCACATGACCAGACAGCCCTGGCTCGGTGATGAGTGAAAATCCCCCCTTGAAACACCTCTGCAGAGTTCTGCCCAGGTTCCTGTAAGGTGTGCTGTCATGAGACCCCGAGTGCTTACGTCAGCAAGCCCCCCTGCTTCTCTCATGTACACCTCCACAGCAAGGAGCTCTGTGGTAACTCTCTGACCACTCTGTTTATAGGACGCTGCTTCACACTATGCCTTCCCCAGCCCAGATCACGAAGTAAAGGACTGGGAAGGGTTTTCGTCGCTTTCCCCTGTATTCTCTACCATAGCTTTTCCAATACAATTAAACACTTACAGGCATCACGTACCTATAAATGGCAAATTGTACATGTTTAACTGGGAGACAATGAAGGGAAGGGGAGGGGAGGGAAGAGATGAACAGGGGAGGGGAGGGAAGGGGAGGAAAGCTGAGAGAAGGGGAAGAGGGCGGTGGGAGGATGGGACAGAGCAAGAACTGCCTGCTCAAGAGCAGAATGTCCCTCTCTGAGAAAGAACTCTCCGACAGCTTCAGGGGACTCACACAGCCCATCCAAAATGGCGCCACTAAAGTGAGCCCCCTCACCTCACAATGCCATAATGTCCCCAAGTTAATGTTACCTTAAAAAAAAAAAAAAAAGAAAGAAAAGCCCAAACGCATTGTCATCTCTAATTTGTGTCTCAGACATGTCTGGGGAGAAAATGTGGGCTCTTCTTGTGGGGGTGATTCGTGCTGTGTGGCAGCTATGAGCACGATCATGGCCACGGCCAAGTCTGAGGTATTTAGGGGCCGCACTCACTAACCACTGTGCAAACCTCTGTAGCTGAGGGGAAAACTATTGGTCTGTAACTCTAGAAATGTCTAGAGTTAGAACAAGGAGTGTCTGAGGAGTCTGTCCACTGACAGATAAGATAATTGGATTTCAGATTACTGAGTATTAAGTTTTAAGAATTAATTAGATTTTGGGCTAGAGAGATGGCTCAGTAGTTAAAAGCACTGACTACCCTTCCTAAAGGTCCTGAATTCAAATCCCAGCAACCACACGGTAGCTCACAACCATCTGTAACAGATTCTGGGGTATCTGAAGACAGCTACAGTGTGCTCACTTAAATAAATAAAATCTTTTAAAAAAGAATTAATTAGATTTTGTAACTTGAGTTTTTGTTTACATTATTGCATATATATATACACATATACATATGTACATATACACATATATATGAATGAGTGATCAGGAAGCCTGTGGAGGTTAGAGGATACCTATATGGAGTCTTTTCTCTCTTTCCACCTTGCTTGGGTTCCAGAAATCAAACCCAGGTGGACAGGCTTATATGGCATTTCCTTTACCCACTGAGCCATCTCACCCACCCAAAATCCAAGTTTTAAGTACAATATGCTTTACTGTGGAATTTGAGTTTGAAGATTATCCTCTGTAAGATTTAGGCTTACCTTCAGTCAGCGTATTGCTCTCCAGAAACACTTGACAGTCAAAATACAGGCCACCTTGTTGGCTAGCTGGTTGGCTGGTTGGGTTGGTTTTGTTTTAGATTTGACTTAGCTTTGATTTGAAACAGGGTTTCTCTATGTAATCCTAGAGCTAACTATGTAACCAGCCCTTGCCTAGCACAAGCAGGGCTCATGGCTGGATCCCAAGCAGTGTTTAAGCATTTTCTTTTGTGATAATAGTAAAAGGAACAAGAGAAAAGCTTTCAATATGTGTCTTAGGGTTTTCCTGCTGTGGACAGACATCATGATAAGGCAAATCTTGTAAAGGACAAAATTTAATTGGGGCTGGCGTACAGGTTCAGAGAAGTTCAGTCCATCATCATCAAGGTGGGAGCATGGCAGCATCCAGGCAGGCACAGTACAGGCAGAGCTGAGAGTTCTACATCTTCATCTGAAGGCTGCTAGTGGAAGATTGGCTTCCAGGCAGCTAGGATAGGGGTCTTAAAGCCCACACCCACAGTGACCTCCTCCAACAGGGCCACACCTTTCTAATAGTGTCACTCCCTGGGCTGAGTATATACAAACAGTATGGAAACCCTTTTGTCTTTGCAAGAGTAGTGGCTTGTCCCTGTGCCCTCAGCATTCTGGAGCCTGAGGCAGGAGGATTGGGAGTTTGAGGGCAGCTTGGGCTATACAGTGGGGCTTTATATTAATTAGGTGTCTTGTTGCTGCAACACAATACCTACAAAAACGACTTGAGTAGGAAGGGTTCATTTTGGCTCACAAGTTAAAAGTACACATTATCACAGTGGGGAGGGCACTGGCAGGAACTCAGGCAGCTTGTCACAGTGCACCCGCACAGGAGAAGCAGAGGGAAATGCACGCTGGGGGTCAGCTCTCCGCCCCTTCTCACTCAGTGGGAAAGCCCAACCCATTGACTGACCACATTCACCTCAATCCAGTGGAGATGCTTCCTCACAGACACAGCGGTTTGTTTCCTAACTGATCCTAGCCCTTGTCAGGTAGACCATATTGACCATCACAAACCTCATCTACATAAATTTTTCAAAGCCTAAATCAGAATGTTCCTCAGGTCCTTGCCAGAAGCAGTTCAAATAGCTTTAGTTACAGTCAGTGGAATAGTTGTGACAAGACAGGACTTTCTGATTCAGAAGGATGAAGGAAGTTAGTTCTAGAAAGCACTTCAGAGCAGCCATCTCCGGGGAGGACCATGCACCATCCAGCTGCCTGTTTGTTTCCGTCCTTCACCCAAGTGAGTTTCTAGCAGCTGCCCTGCCACCTGGGTTTTAGGCGGAGGATAATCATTCCCAGATGTTGAAGAAAAATGCTCTGACCAAGCAGGCACTGCAGCTCCAGATGTATGTGGTCAGTTGACTGTTCCCTGTGTCCCATAACGTTGCCACAACACTCAAGCTGTTCACCCAGAGAGACGCCTGACCCTTCACAGATTGGCTTTCATGTCATTTCTTACATGCGCAGACAAGGCAATGCTCCACTGGGTAAGACCTGTGCAGTCATTGGATCCTCCATTCCAACCGCCTAGAGCCACCACAATCCAGTAACCAGTCTACCGGAAACACAGATGCATCCAAGTGCCTGTACCCCTAAAACTGGGTAGACTGGGCATGTCTCCTCCAACAAATCTCTGGGTTCTTACCAACAATGAACCCCCCGCCCCCAACTCAGACATGCTTGGCAGGTCTGAAGCCTCACCGTGATGACCCCCAGGCACAGAGCTGTATCCACCAGGCAACTGCCATGAGAATCAGAAGCCAGGTTTGAATCTCTCAGCACCAGGATCCATGAGAACAGGCCTCACCTTAGAAAGCCAGATGTGTGGAGAGAGGGCTCCGGGCTGAAAGTGGCCAGTGGTGTATACACCTCTCACTTATGGATCAGACACTGCCTCTGCTCAACTTCTCTTTCCAGACCTTTTTACACACACAGTCTAGTGAATAAATATTACTTTAAAACATGGTCCAGAACCATAAAGATGGAGCAGTGAGAAAAGGCAATTGTCATCCAAATTCTGGCAACCTGGGTCCAATCCACAGAACCTGTGTGAAGTTAACCAACTTCACAAAGTTGTTTTGACTTCCAAGAGTTGTGGGGAGGGGCTGGGGTATACATATACACACATGTACATAAGTAAATAAATATTTTAAACCATCAATTTAATAAAATCAGAGAGGTGTGCTTTTTGCGGGCGGCAGGAATTTCAGTCAGACCCTTAGCAATGCTCACTGAACTGCTGGCAGGACGGAACCAACACATTGGGGGATTTTGTTAGTTTTTTGTTTGTTTGTTTGTTTGTTTGGGTTTTTGTTTGTTTTGTTGTTGATTTTGTTTTGTTATTGTACTTTCGGGGTAGAGTTTTGCCATCAAGCCCAGCTTTGTCTAGACCTTACGAAGCAGCTCAGGGTTTGCTGGAACTCGCTTTGTAGCCCAGCCTAGCCTCTGTGGGGCAAGTGGACAGTGCCACCAGACAAAAGATCTGGTAAGGCTGAGTGTGCCTAAACTTTAGGAAACTTAGAATTGAGAGTGCTAGGAGTGGGGCCAGCTCCCTAGCAAGCTCTGCCTGCTCTAGAACACGTAGTAACCATGACACCCTGCTGAGAGGACCATGACAACTGGTCATGTAACATAAAAACCTGAAGTTCTCCATGCTAATGAGGACTCTACATAGGCCCTGGGTGTTCAGTCAACAAGCTTCCCTTCCTGGGCATTTCTTCCCACAATAGGTATTTAGTCCCTGGTTCACCCTGAGTAAGGTCTCTTCATCAAGGATTGCTGAATGGGAAGGCCTTTGTTATAAAGAACTATGCATAAATCTCCCAGACTTCTCTGTCCCCACCACTCCATATTCTCCCCACTCACTTGGAACCAAATTGCGTTCCACTCTCCCCACCCCCACCCCCACCCAGGGTTCTGCCTCCTCCTTCCTGCCTGATCTGTGAATGCCCTGAAGGGAAGCACAGACCAGAGACCTCCTTCCTAACTCCCAACAATTCTCCAGCAGTGCCTGGGTACACAGGAGACGGGAAACCACAGCAACTGTCCCAGACCCCACTGATTGCCACTCTGGAAAAACAAGGACTGTGGACCCCCATTACAGACAATGTTCTGCCTCCTTGAGCGGTGTGCTAGCCACACTCCAGGCACCCAGACAGTGAGACAGGGTGCAGATCCACAAGCCTCTAGCTCTGGGCTGGAGGCATCCTGCCCAGCTCGAATTTTGTATGTCCAATAATCCCAGAGTGATGTCCAAGGTGAGAGGTGAGAGACGGGGATAAGAATTCACATGCACTATGGCATCGGGAAGGACAATATAGGACAGCCCAACCACAGAAGGAAGTGATACTTGAAGTGGCTGGGAAGAAGGCTCGTGGTTAAAAAGCTGGATGAAACCTTGGAGGTTAAAGAAACCAAGAACAAAGTTAAGTTTGAGTTGGGCTGTGATGATTACGGTGCCATCTCCACAAAGAAGCTCTTCTTAGACTGAAGCCTGCGGACCCTGCTGAAGGGTTCCTTCAACCCAAGTTTCTAGACTAACAAACACTGGGACAAAGGTGTCACAGTAGATAAAGGCACATCCATCCTCCAGTGCTCCATAGGGACACCTTACATGAACTCTGGAGTTTGCTTCTGATTTTTCCAATGGCCACAAATAAACTAATCTGGCAATGTTTTCTGCCATGTGGAGTACAGATGTACATCACCTCCAAAACCAGGCCTGGGCTCTTTCTTATACTAGGAACCTTGAGTTCCCTCAACCCTGAGGGACCATAAAGCCATTTTCTTCAATCCAACCATGACTCTACTACCAACATACAGTCTCTCCATAGACATCAATGTGACCACGGATGGCAGAGCCTGGTATAAAGAAGGGAGACTCAGTGATGGTGTAGTTTGTGACAGTTGGCCTAGAAACCAAGAATAGAGTCCCAAATCCTCCTCTGGAAAATGCTGGGCTGGTTTTACACTTCACATTTTTTTTATTTGTATTTGTGAGATAGGGCCTTACTCTATAGTCCATGCTGGCCTAGGAATTAATATGTAGTCCAGGCCGATCTCAAACTTACCATCCTCCAGCCTAAGCCTGCTGAGTGCCAGTAGAACAGGTGTATACCACTATGTTCCCTTTGAAGATTCTTAAATCGCTTCCTTTAACAGTCGCTAACAATGAGTACTTTATGACCGGTTTTTATAAATACCAAGAGAAAAAATTATACATTGTTTTTATAATGCCTTACCTATTTTTCAAATAAAGGAAATTTGGATACCCATCTCTTCTAGGCAATTAGAAGCAGAAGAGATTAGCACACAGAGCAATTAGTATCTGATAAAATGGGAGAACCTAGAAGGGGAACAGGGATGCATGCTCTTAAACACAGAGGCTAGCTAGCTCCAGAGTACATACTCAGTTCCCAACCTGCAGATGCCTTGGTAGCTTGCATCCTGCAACTCCCTCCCTCCCTCCCCCTTCCTCCCCACCTGCTGGTCCTGAGCATCCAGGAGATGGACAGACAATCACTAAAAGAGATGCTTGCTCTAATACTTTCCTGATCTTGATACGGTCCCAGGGGCCTCCCTAATGGGAGGAATATGTGTCCATAAACAGCAAGTGCCCAACAGGCAACCATTTTCCCTCACTGTGAGTCTGGCCTCCCCACAGAAAGTGAATTACCACATGCTAAGTCAGTACAGGAGGCAGCATCCCACCTGTCGGAGGCTGGATTCCTACCGAACAAATCATAAATGTTCCACACTGCAGGCCACATCTCCTGCCTTCAGCCAGCCCTTCCTATAAGGACTCATCTGGTTCAAGCAAAGTCATATCAGAGTTTCCCATCATGCTCCAGCTTAAATGCCAGGAAAATCAGAAGGCCAGTGCGTTCTGTGATCGCAACCCTATGGCCGGGCTGGTTTCCTCAAGAAAAGCACAATAATAAGTCCTTACATCTAAACAGCATTCAAAATACCTTTACAAAAAACCATTCCCTTTTGCTAGAGGAAAGCTCTGACTATTTGGTATCTTTTTCTCTACTGTGTTTTATTCTGAGTTCTCTGAAAACTTCCCATATACATGAAGTAAAACTTAAAAATAACATTATCAGATATTACCTCCCAAGCATAAGAAGAAAACTGTGGGTTTCATCTTTTCCCATTTTTCAAAAACTAATACATTATAGTTAGTATGCAATTAAGGTGATTGATTTTAAGCCAATTCTAGCTTGGTAGGTGTGTGATCCACGTGGCATAATTCCCTGCAGGGACATGAGGAATACCGAGTTCTCCTGATTGTAGCAGAGACAGCCCTCAGACAGTTGGAAACACTCTGCTAGACAACATGAAGCCAGCCCCAAATACTCTTTAGTCAATGGGACTAGTCAATCACTTTTTTCCCTCTCAGAAAGGTAGGCATTATCAGTTGATCTGACTTGGCACAGGCTAGAGAAAGTCATCATTCCTTCCTACCTCCCAAGCCGAGGGAAGCATTAGAAAAGGCATCTGTTTCCAGGTGTGCATTAATATGGAATTTTTCAGATCTTCCCTGGGACTCTCTCTGCTGTAGGGTCCTCAGGGGTACACAGCATCTCCCAAGAGATCTACAGCCCTACTGGGAACCTGCTCTCCACTAGGCAGGGCCACCATGCCAGCTGGCTTCATCTCTTCCTCAATCCAGCTAAAACGCTACACATTTGTTCCCTTTTTTTTCTTTTTCTTTTTTTTTTATTTCGATATAATTTATTTACATTTCAAATGACTTCCCCTTTTCTAGCCCCCCCACTCCCCGAAAGTCCCGTAAGCCCCCTTCTCTTCCCCTGTCCTCCCACCCACCCCTTCCCACTTCCCCGTTCTGGTTTTGCTGAGTACTGTTTCACTGAGTCTTTTTCTATCTCTTCACACCATCTTGTATTATCTGACCACCTGATATGGTTTGAATCTGAAATATCCCCCGTAGGATAATGTTCCAAATGCTTGTTCCCCAACTAGTAAACTATTTTGGGGAGGCTGCAGAAAATTTAGGAGGTGTGGTTTACTGGAAGAAGTAGGTTTCTAGGAGTAAGCTTCTAAGAGTGATAGCCCAGCCCCTGGTTCAGGTCCACTCTCTGCTTCCTGACCATCACCACTGAGACCTTCCCTGTTGTGAAGGATTGAGATCCCCTGAAACTGTGAGCCAAACTAAACATTTCGTTATCATCTCCTTTCTGTCACAATGATAAAACACTATGAAAAAGGCAACAAAAACTTAGGGAAGGAAAGGGTTTATTTGGTTTCCACTTCCATGTCATAGTCCCTCACTGAGAGAATGCAGGGTGGAAACTCCAAGAACATAAAGCAGATACCACAGAAGAATGCTGTTTTGCTGGCTTCCTTGCTTACGAGGCTTATGCTAACCCGAGCATGCGTATGCACACATGCATGCATGCACACAAGCGCACTGACTAATATACCACCTATCATACCATTCCTGCTACAATGGAGCTTTCACATCACAATAGCAGAGGGAGCCATTGCCACAGAGACCATATGGCCTACAAAAGCTACAAAGTTTTCATCTGCCATTTACGGGGATGTTAATCAACTTCCAATGAATGATAAATTTTTCCTCAATTGTAAACTCACAAGCCAAACCCTCCTTCCTGCCACCACGATGTCCACAGACTTTCCAGGAATCATGGACCCCAGTTTGAGAAAGCATTGTAGAAATGAAAATGAGGAGGAAGAAGAGGGAAAGGAGGAGGAAGGGGAGGAGGAGGTGGTGTTGCCTAGTTTCCGTCCATAGCTCTGCTACTCAGTAGCAATGAGACTTTACACAAATCAGTCAACTTCAATGGCATTTTCCTTATCAAGGAAATGAGAAATGGCCCGCCACATGACACAGCTACCATGAGGAGTGGAAATCTTGCAGGTGAAGCATTTGTAGTAACTAGCTCACACTATGCCCACAGGACAGGCCTCTTTTGTGTTTTTAGGAATTTGTGGGCCTTCAAAGAATATTTGAAATTATCAAGTGTGTCCAGCCAATGGCCCACAGGCCTCATGCAATTGGGGACAGCTGTGAATAATCACATTGTTGCTTCTCTCTTGCTGTGATAAGATACCATGATCAAAGGCAACTGAGAGGAGAAGGGGGCTCACTTTAGCTCACAGTTCCAGGGCAGAGTCCACTACAGTGAGGAAGGAATGCCAGCAAGGACATGGGGCCAGCCTGGCACTCAGGAAGCAAGGAGACCACAGTGACCCACACACAGGAAGCAGACAGAGGGACAAAAGGAGGTAAAGTCAGGCTATACAATCTCAACCCAATGATACACTTCTTCCTGAGAGGTGACTTTTTATAAAAGTTCCATAATCTTCCCAAAAGTGCCACCAACTGGTACCAAGCATTCAAATACATGAGACTGTGGGGCACATTTCTCATTCAGATCACCACAGCAACCCAACACAAAATACATAAACTTTCCAAATGCATTATAAAATTAATTTTAATAACTCTGCCATGCAGTTCTCCATCACAAACTTTGTAGATGGCAATGACATGTTACAAAATCAAAAAACTGGACACATGTGGTTGCTACTAACTCATCCAACCTTCACAAAAAAACCTAATGTCTGAGGACCATGCCAGCACTTTAGTGCCTTTGCCAAATATAATTTAAAAAACAAAAACAAAATATACAGGATGAAGTTGATATACTCAGTACTACGAGGGAAATTGATTTCTGAGAAGACAGGGAAGTGTTTGGAGCTGTCTTGGGGTCTCCTGAACTGTTCTTCCACTTGGCAGAAAGCATTCCCAAGTCAGAGAAACCTCATGACACACTTTGCCGTGATAACATGTGAAGAACTGACTTGGTACCTATTTTTGGCTGGGCAGAAGACAAAGGACTCCTCCAAGGGCAAAGCCCTTGGATCTCCTAACAATGCAGGCATTGCCATCCAATGTCCCCCTTAGGGCTCTCGTCTCTGAGCTATGCGAGTTCTAATGATCTCCATGAGCCAACCAATCAATCAATGAAAACAATTAGCATTAGAAATACTGTATTAATGAGAAAAGCATGGGGAACTCAGCACGCTGTCTGTTACATCGATGACTAGGACACTCCCCTCATCTTTATGCTTGAGTAGCAGTAGTAGCTGGGAGCTGAACACAAGCTCTTCAACTGTCAATGATGCCTTTTAGGAATAAATGCATTTTTTTACACTAGGCACTTACACTAGATCATGCCTATAATCCCAACACTTGGGAAGCTAAGGCCCAAGGGCTGTATGAGTTAAATACCAGTTCAAGGTTACATAACAAATCCTTGTCTCAAAATATAAAAAATGGAGAAAATAAATATTTAAATTTATCTTATCAGAACAATAAGTTAATCGTGTCATTGGCGGGCATATTTGAACTTTTCTCTCCCTGTACAATCAAATGCTTTTTTGAAATTTTCTTTCCTGACTTTCCTGTTACTAAGATGGAGACAGGTTGAATATCCTCCCACTTGCAAAAGACATTCCTTGGGTTTGTTTGCTTGCTTGCTTGCTGTTTGCTTGCTTACTTGCTTGCTTGCTTGCTGTTTGCCTGCTTGCTTGCTTGTTTCATTGCTTGCTCCCTTTATTATGTTTTATTCTGTTGAGGTAAGGGTCTGATGATGTGGCTGGCCTTAGACTTACTGTATTACTAAGGTTGGTCTTGAATTCCTGACCCTCCTGCCTCCATCTGCCAAGTGCTGGGATTACAAGTGTGTGCCACCACACTTGAGCCAAAAGATATTTGTTATTCTGACCTAACAACTATATTCACAAAAGATGAGCACACCTTGGCTGCTAAGCAGTCTGAATCAACACTGCTATAGAGATGAACCCTTCCAGGAGGGACATCTATGGCTTACCATGCAGTATGTAGAGGTTTGAATGTGCTTGGCCCATGGGAAATGACACTATGAGGAGGTATGGCCTTGTTGGAGGAAGTGTGTCACTGTGGGGATGGGCTTTGGAGGTCTCCTATGCTCAGGTCCCACCCAGGGCAGAAGAGGATCTCCTTCTGGCTGCCTTCAAATCAAGATGTAGAACTCTGCTCTTGTGGCACCATCAATGCCTGGATGCTGCCATGCTTCCCATCATGATGGTAACAGACTGAACCTGTAAGCCAGCCACAATTAAATGTTTTCTTTTAAAAGAGTTACCTTGGTCATGGCATCTCTTTGCAACAATAAACCCCTAAGACACAGCAAAAGCTTTATTCCCACATCAACTTGCTATTTTTAATTTTCATTGCACATATGTGTGTAGGTGTGTGTGTGTGTGTGTGTGTGTATACTGAGGCCTGAGGTTAGCATCTTCAACTGCTCTTTCTACCTTATTCATTGACACAGAGTCTCTCAATCAAATCCAGAGCTAATCGAGCTAACTGGCTTGCTCTAGGGATCCCTTCTCTGCCTTCTCAGCGTTGAATTATATAGGCAGGCTGTCACACCCATTTGGCATTTACATGGATTCTGGGGGATCCAAAGCCATTCTTCGTGTTTGCATGGCAAACACATAACCACTGAGACATCTGTTTAACCCCCGAATCAAGTTATTGAAACATCTTTCATTCAGCTTCTGAACAAGTGGCCTTCTTGCCTGCCAATGCCTTCTATACTGCCCACTGTGTCTGGGTTCTCCAACTCAGCCACAGTCTCTGTCCATAAAATGCTAATTTGCATCCTCTGCCCTTTCAAAAGTGGCATTTTTCTTTTTTGCTCTGTGGGCGTAGGTTTCCTAAGCAAGAATTTTGACCCTGTTGCAGCAGAATAAGAAAAGAAGATATGAGTGGAGAGAAAGAGAAAGAGGAAAACCAGCATCCTTGCTTTTGTTCCTTAGACTTGGCCACTCTGCATATCGCTGGCATCTTCTCTTGGGCATCAGGTATCTCCCACAGACACAACAGAAATGGCTCTTTTGTGCCTTTTCTGAGGATACATCCATCATTACATAATTTTGACATATCTGAAAAACTCTTGGATTTCATCACCGTCTCCTGTCTCACATTTCTGATCTCCATTTGGCAGAATACAAGAGATTCCATACTCCAGCACCCAGCTCCTGTATCCTTACATAATGTTTAAGCAGAACACATTTAGAAAAGTGACGGTCAATGAATTTCCAGTGAGCACATCCATGTCACCAGCTCAGATAGAAGAATAAAGGTCACTTGTGGTCCAGAAGTCTCCACTCGTCCCTGCTCACTACCACCCTGCTCACCACAGATAGATCTCCAGGACTGTAAGCCAGTGCTCCTATCTTTCTTCACTCAATCATATATCTATGAAATACATCTATTTTGTTGCATGAATGTACTCACTTTTTGTTTACTATTTTGTTGCATGAATGTATTCACTTTTAGCATTATATTCTTTTGATTGAATATACATAATTAATCATGGTCAATAAAAACTGCTCTTAGCTATTTTATGCTACATAGCCAACTCCATGAACACTTGTGATGTTTCAGGGGCATATATGCTGCATACATGTCTCTTAAGTCTACATTTAGTCATAAAATCACTAAGTCCTAAACTTAGTAATAATGCATCTGTGCCTGCTTCATAACTGTTAAGAATTTTAAAAATTCAGCATATGAGTCTCCCTTTTGTCCCACATGTTTGCCAAACCTTGTTGTTAGCACACTCTTAAAATCTATTTATGTTTGTGCATCAGTGTGTTGCCTACATGTATGCCTATGAAAGTGCCAGATGCCCTGGAACTGGAGCTACAGTCAGATTTGAGCTGCCATGTGGGTGCCGGGAATTGAACCCAGGTCCTCTGAAAGAACAGCCAATACTCTTAACTGCTGAGCCATCTCTCTGGCCCCAGCACGCTTTTCAACTTTAATTATTCAGGTGGCATGAGATAGTAACTCGATGGTTTTCCCATGGCACATTGACTGAAGCTGTGCAGAAAACATTGGCAATCTGGCCACATGTGAAAAAGTTGTGTAACCTCTACTCAAGAATAAACAAGGTCACACAGAGCCGTGAGCCCAAGGGTTCCTATAGAGAAGAGGTGGACCAGACTGAAACCATGTGATCCCATCATCTGCAACCTCCCTTCACTGAGGACACAGCTTTAAAGAACAGACATGGCATCCTTACTTCATGGAGACACATGGACTTAAAGAAAAGACACTGGAGAGGGGTTTGCTGAGGCTATCTCAGCCTTTGAGGAAGAGACAGTGGAGAAGTCTGAAAGAGGCAGAACTACATGAAGACGGATACTTGAGGTGGACCTGACTTTCCTAGAATTAATATGGGGGAGAGTTTCTAAGCAAATACCAGAACTGAGAACCAAGATGAAGAACCCTGGACCGGGATGAAATAGCCTAGTGGTACAACAGTTGCCTGGCGTGGGTTCAATCCTCAGTATAAAGCAACAGAAAAAAAATGAGGAACTCAAAAGAAGATGATAATTCGGGGACTGGAGACATAGTTCAGTTGGCACAGTACTGCACTAGCATACACAAAGTCCTGAGTCCACTCCCTTGCATGGTATAAACAGGTTAATAATGTACACCTGTAATCCCAACAATAGGAACATGGAGGCAGGGAACAGGAAGACATCCAGGCAATCCTGGACTACATGAGAACCTCTCATGTAATAAGAGGGAGAGAGGGAGTGGAAGACAGAAAGGAGAGAATGTTTAGACAATGAGTATGAAGCAAAGGAATTTTTAATAAGAAAGGAAGAGGCTGAGAGAGTAGACTAAAGCACTTCTGAACACAGAGATGGCCGACAACAGGAGCCTATCCAATACGTGCTCTCCTCAAGGACAACAGTTTACATACATTACCACAATTGTAAGGGAAGGGACATCTGGGAATGACAGGATTCAAGACATAAAAGAGCAAGGATTACTCTAGACCAGACTTAGTGGAGCAACCTCTGGGGTTGGGATAGGATTGGGGGGATAGCACTGGGCACACGGGAACTAGCCTCTGCAGGTAGGGAGTGCAGGGATGGATGAGCACTGGTGTGGGGAGCAGAGCCTGGTTTGATCAGGGAATGGAGGAAAAGAACACCAGCTGAATCCACATCATAGAGGGCCATCAACAACAAAGTAAGACCACCATGTTGCTTAGGTCACATGATTCAGTTTGAGTACAAGTACTTCAAAGTAAATAAAGACCCCCACATGGTGATACAGGAAAGAAACCTTTAAATATTGACTAGACCACCAAGGGTTCCATGAATGAATGCTATTCCTGCAGAGTAGATGGCTTGTGAAAAGATGGCGGCCTTCCCAGACCTTGCTTTCCACCATGGGGTAACAGGAGGATCCCCATTAGACTGGCACCAATCTTTGACTTCTTGACCTTCAGAAAAGTAGGCCAATAAATTTCTGCTTACAGTCAATAACCCAGTATCATGTCTTTTGTTACAGTAGCGCCAGACAGACCAGGAGCCAAAGCAAAGATCTTCCTACCAGCCGACCTTTCTGCTCCAACTCAACCCAACACAGACCTCACGTGTGCACAACCTACCCCAGCTACAAATGGAGTTGGTAAGAGAAAGCAAAGCAGATGCCAAGGGGGACCTGGAGCACCAAGGCCAGCAGTAGGGATACCAGAGAGCTCCTCTAATAACCTCATGGCCATGTTTCTATTCCTTAAAAGACTCCACTGGGTGGGTTCATGTGAGTCAAGACTACAGATTTATAGGAGGCTTCCATTGCATGCTTTCATCACAAAATGTGGTCATGTTTGTGGGATGCTGAAGCCCTACCTGTCTTGGGGGGCACAGTCCAGAGCACATCAGGATGCCCCTATGCACCTTCTTATACTATAGAATCTCCTGTGCATGCAAATGAAGTGTGATTTCAGCACCAAACGACTAGCCACTCCCCCTCTGCCTCATGGTCCCACCCCCAAGCCTGTCCCAACGTGGTTGCTCTTTTGCTGTCAAGGTCCAAGCTACCAAGCTCTATTGTCCTTCTTCAAGCCTGGCCTTAGGACCTTGACATCTGCTCACAATTCCCCTCCACGAAATTCCCATTACCATCCCAGAAGAGCCCATCCTCTACTGCAAGAGCCTAGCACCCAGGTTGTCAGCAAGTAAGGGAGTAAGAGAAACCCACACACACTGGGTTCCATCCACAAAACATAGGAACTCACATACAGAAAACTGACAAACGCACTCTCAAATGCCATCAAGAGACAGTGTCCCAGAAGTTAGAGGCTCTGTCACTGGCTTTGCTGTCAATCTCCTGGGTGCTCCAGTAGCAAGATGTGTCGAGAGCTCACACACACCCTGTGTAGCACATCTGGACAGTGGCAGAGTCCACACAGGTGACACTGGACACCAGCCCCTCTCTCCATGCTTAGCTACTGCTCACCACACACTCATGCCCTGGTTCTCTGGCCACTGCATCTCTCATCCTAGACCAGAAACCCCCTGAAGGTTCTACCTGTTCTACTCACTGTTGTTTCTCCAGAGCTCTGAGGACTTAGGAACATGGCCTGTGATCAGTGGGAGATAAATGAACCACATTGCTAATTCGCTAATTACCCAGATTCAGGAGCAAGGTACACTGTGCTGCTTCTCAGAATAGAGGCCACTGTCAAGCTCCAAAGAGACTAGGACCCTAGCCTTAAAAAAAAATAAAAGCACAGACTCTAATAGGAACAGTCCCAGGAGTGACAAGTTCCCCAGGGTGGACCTGTGACTTACTCTTATCAGTCTCAGTTCCAAGTCACTAATTACTCTGAGCCCTAATCAGAGAATTCAAACCCTAAAGACACTTGAGTGTGACCACCACATGCCTTGGGATATAAACACACAACTTCATGACCCCTTTCTCATCAGAGGGACTTTTGGTCTCATTGACTCAGCTACAAAGGAGCCCCTTCTACCCTAGACCCATTCTAGAGTTCAGCTGCTGCTCTGGGTTCACTGGGAGTCTAGTCAGAAGCCCTGGACCCTCACAAGGTCCCCCAGCTTTGACAAACTCTGGTCCCCAGATAAACACTATGCTGAATAATTACATTTAAACTGTTCAGACATTGCAGAGCTGTATCTGCTCACTTAATAGAGCCCAGCATGCTCTTCCACTAGGACTGTAGGCTGAGAAGTTGGTTTGTTGGTTTGTTTTGTTTATTTAATGACAGAAATGTCTCTCTGAGAATGTGATGGAACCAAATAGGCTTAAAGGCACCAGAGCCCTGAGACACAAAGAAACCTCAGGCCTGGGGGCCAGCCCCTCCCTCCCCTTTGTAAGACTCTACCAGGATTAGCTGAGTGAGGCATTACTCTGGCTGGGTAGGCCTAGCAAAATGCTTGCAGAAGCCACAATGGTAGAAAGACAGCAGCCACTTCAAGATCATCCTGTCAGTTCTGTGAGGAGAATGGAACAAGGGGGTTCCCAAGGCAAGGCGTGGATACTCAACTAGGACACCCAGTCATGATTCCAAAGTCTGGGCTATCATGATCACTAGTTAGCCAAAATGAGAGCTGAACACATTCCTGGGACCTGCTGGGACACAAATGTGGGAAGAGCAGGGGATCTGCACATATTAATGTGGCCCTTAACCAAATGGCTGTTCACAAACTAATGTTAGAAGCAAAGCTAAAATTTCTCAGGCCAACCAGGCTCTCCAAATTCACCTTAACCCCATCTTCTGCAAAAGCTCCTCACTTCCACCCATAAAGAAAACAGGTGCAAATATCTACACACTGTGTAAACAAGACAGCTAGAAGGCTTAGGCTAAGGGTGATCTGTTTGGAGTAAAGTCTGGTCATACGTGGCATATCCAGAATTCTTGGGTGGCCAAGGAAGGAGGCCAACAACCACATCCAGCAGGCCACATATCTTTGTTGCTTCTCGTTTCATCTTGATACACAATCGAAAAATCTCCACTGTTCTGGATTCTTTGTTTAACGCTAGCTCAACCTTTCAGTGTCTGTGGCTTCAGGGCATTCCCACCCCAATGATGTCTCTTACAGCATAGTGTTTGCATACAAACCTTGTAAGCACTCTCCTACACTACAAGTCATCTCTCTATAACACATATACTACCTAATACGCCATAAGTGTTCTGTAAATAGTCACTGTGCTGTTGGCGGAATACACACCGATAAGCAACTGCTCAGTAAAGTACAGAGGTGGAACATTCCGGTTCCACACTTGCTTGAATCATTGCATACAACACCTGTAATACAAAGAACTGACTGTATTTTGATGACTAATGAACTTCTGGAGATCTGTGTACTCTGGGACTTGAGGAATGGTCTCCTCGACGCTCAGTCATGGGCACTGTCCCTCTGTAAAGCTGTAAAATGAGTGTACACAGCATGTGCTAGGTAATGCCATAGCTCAAGTTGACAAAACCACCAGAGAACACCAGAACTTTATCTCGTGATTCATCCACTGAAGAGCCTCTGGAGATTTAATGAAAAGTGTAGTCAAGTAGCCATGAACAGTGATTTCTAGGCACATCTTCAAAAGGTTCTTAGACTATGAAGTCCAAAGACTCAGTTAACAATTTCTCCTGAGGATACCTGTCTACAAAGAGAGCCAGGCAAAGCTTCTTTGGTCCAAATGAGAGAGGGAAGAGAGAGAGAGAGAGAGAGAGAGAGAGAGAGAGAGAGAGAGAGAGAGAGAGAACGTGAGTTTACACAAAATCTCTACACAATACCTTCAATGAGCAAACTGATGCACAGATTATAACAGAACCATAGTTGGACTCATTGGTTTAGAATAAATGGATTGTTATTGCACCCAATAACTCAGATTGCTCTTAAGTACATTATACAGAGAAGAAGCCAGTTTCAAAAAAATCATATGACTCTACTCATGTGGAGTTCTGGAAAACCTCTCAGAAGAGATCAGTGACCACTAGGGAATATGGAAATAAAAGAAGTATATGACCACAGCAAATGCACCTCTGGAATTGCCCCATATCTTAGTAGTTACAAACACCTCTGATATGTTAAAACTCACAGAGCTATACATCAAAATACAACTGACTTCCACACTGTTTAAAAGTTCATGAAGTTTTCAGCATCCCTCCTAGGAAACAATAGTGTTTGATTCTCTGCCCTTGAACAATGCCAGGCTTCGTGATGGGCATCTAATGAATGACACTAACTGGCATTCATTCCTCTGGTTCTGGTAATCATAGGAACCGCAAACCAATACGCAAGATCTCCAGCTCCTGGAAGGCATTATGCTAGGGAGACCCCGTAGACACAGCACAGAGCCAGGGAGACCGGCTATTCATGTTTCCCCAGCCTCAACAACAGGACAATGGATAAAACACCTTCTAAGAGAAACCCCGACCAGGCACCACCTGGATACAAACCCCTGAGAGACCCTGAGGTCAGAACACCAGTGAGCACCTCCCAAATTCCTGACCCAAGAACATGATCAGAGATAATAAAACCAATCACCCAGAGGAATTACATTTCTACTATATATATCCAGCAGAAGAAACATGTATACCCATATTCTTTGAGCAGTCCTTCTATGATTTAATCTCTTCTCAAATAATATATCTTGGTTGTTTGGTTTAGGGTATTTTTTTAAGATTTATTTATTTTATGTATGTATACACTGTCAATGTCTTCAGACACACCAGAAGAGAGCATCAGATCTTATTACAGATGGTTGTGAGCTACCGTGTGGTTGCTGGGAATTGAACTCAGGACCTCTGGAAGAGCAGTCAGTGCTCTTAACTGCTGAGCCATCTCTCCAGCCCCATGTATCTTGGTTGTTCATCACTTAATGAACACTGAGTTTTTTCTACATGAGTACAACTCCACGTGAAACAGAGAGAAGAAGGATTCCAAGACACAGTGGAAGCAGTCCTTACAGAATGTACGGGCTGATAGGGAGAGAACCAGGGAGAGACTCTCGGTCTGGACAACTTGCTGATACTGCTATTCACCAAGGCAGCTCATGTTACGGGAAAGGAAGGTCAGATTTAGACACACTCTGTATTCTAATATCTGCAGGATGACTAAGAGGAATTCCCAAGGAACACCTGGATACTGGTTTCCAGACTCAGAAAGAGAGATGGGGTCTGGTCATCAGAAAGCTCTTGAAGCCTCCCAGAAATGAGTGGACTATACAAAAACTGGGTATCCTGGCAGGACCCTGGAGAAGGTCAACATCCAAAGAGCAGAAGGAGCAGAAGGATTAAAAAAGAGATAAAGGGCACTGGCCAAAATTGGCAAGTGCTATTAAAACACTAAGGCCATTTGCACCAGGGAGCCGGGAGACTCCACAGCCTTCTGTGCATAGCCCTCCAGGAGAGAGATCTCCCAGCAGAGCTTTCACTCCTGAGCTCAAAGGAGTAAGGACACAGGCTTACAGGCCCACAGGAGGAACAAACCCCAGCCAGAGACAACAATACCAACTAGCACCAGACATAACCAGATGGTGAAAGGCAAGCACAAGAACCCTACCAACAGAAACTAAGGCCAGATGACAGCATCAGAGCCCAGTTCTCCCACTACAGCAAGTTCTGGATACCCCCAACATACCAGAAAAGCAAGAGTTGGATTTAAAATCGTATCTCATGATGCTGATAGAGGGCTTCAAGAAAGACTTAAATAACTCCCTTAAAGAAATACAGGAGAACATCAGTCAACAAGTAAAAGCCCTTAAAGAGGAAATACAAAAAACCCTTAAAGAAATACAGGAGATTATGTGTCAACAGGCAGAAGCCCTTAAAGAAGAAACACAAAAATCCCTTAAAGAATTACAGGAAAACACAAACAATCAAGTGAAGGAACTGAATAAAACCATCCAGGATCTAAAAGTGGAAGTAGAAACAATAAAGAAATCACAAAGTGAGTCATCTCTGGAGATAGAAAACCTTGGAAAGAATTCAGGAGTCATAGATGCAAGCATCAACAACAGAATATAAGAGATAGAAGAAAGAACCTCAGGTGTTGAAGATACCATAGAAAACATTGACTCAACAGTCAAAGAAAATGCAAAATGCATAAAGCTGTTAACCCAAAACACTCAAGAACTCCAGAACACAATGAGAAGACCAAACCTAAGGATTATAGGAATAGACAAGAGCGAAGATTTCCAACTTAAAGGGCCAGTAAATATCTTCAGAAAATTATAGAAGAAAACTACCCTAACCTAGAGAAAGAGATGCCCGTGAACATACAAGAAGCCTTCAGAACTCTAAACAGACTGAACCAGACCAGAAAGTCCTCCTGGCACATAATAATCAAAACACTACATTTACTAAACAAAGAAAGAATATTAAAAGCAGTAAGGGAAAATGGACAAGTAACATATAAAGGAAGACCTATCAGAATTACACCAGACTTCTCACCAGAGACGTTGAAAGCTAGAAGATCCTGGGCAGACCTCATACAGACCCTAAGAGAACACAAATGCCAGCCCAGGCTACTATACCCAGCAAAACTCTCAATCATCATAGATGGAGAAACCAAGATATTCCGTGATAAAAACAAATTTACACAATATCTGCCCACAAATCCAGCCCTACAAAGATAATAGATGGAAAAGGCCAACACATGGAGGGAAACTGCACCCTAGAAAAAACAAGAAAGTAATCTTCCAACAAACCCAAAAGATACTCACACAAACATAAAAATAACATCAAAAATAACAGGAAGCAACAATCACTATTTCTTAATATCTCTTAACAACAATGGACTCAACTCCCCAATAAAAAGACATAGACTAACAGAAATATTTCTCATGTAAATCTTCAATTTTATCAGAAAATTCTTGTAATTCCCCTTTTAATTAATTTAGTAATGTTTTTATATTTACCCTCTTATCTGCATTATTTTGATATTTATATTGATTATAAATTATTTATAATTGATAATCTTCAATTTTAATATGTCTTTCTATATATTTCCTCTATTTTATCAGAAATGTTTTCCATGTAAATCTTCAATTCTGTCATAAAATGTTTCTAGTTCATATTTCAAATTAATTATTTATTGAAATAATTAATAAATATTTCAACATATTTCAATGTTTCTTATGTACACCACTTTACTCTTTAATTTTCCATGAAAATTGTCAATTTTAACGTGTTTTTCTATGTATCTCTTCTATTTTATCTGAAATGTTTTCCATGTAAATCTTTAATTTTATCATAAAGTATTTTTACTTCCCTTTTCAATAAAAAAAGGAAAAAAACCACTAAGGTCAAGACGGTAAAGTGTCTATTGGGCTGAAAGACAAATGCATAGCAAGAGGAAACACACCACAATAATGAATACAGACACCGCCAGATGGAACAAGAAGGGTCTTGAGAGAACAAGAAGGGTCTTGAGAGAAGACAGTAGAGTGTAAATAAGG
This sequence comes from Apodemus sylvaticus, assembly GCF_947179515.1. Taxonomy (NCBI): domain Eukaryota; kingdom Metazoa; phylum Chordata; class Mammalia; order Rodentia; family Muridae; genus Apodemus; species Apodemus sylvaticus. The sequence continues at coordinate 81,189,523 of NC_067484.1, forward strand.
AAGGCCTAAGATGCTGTGGGAGAAAGGTGGAAGGCTGGACCCAGGGCTTGTCTGTATGATAGAGGCTGTAGGCCATATAAATGCTAGAGAAAGCATCCAAGAGGGAGGTGGAGGGCAGTGACAAAGGGGAGGAGCTTTTCAGTGACAGAAGGGGAGGAGCTTCTCCATGAGGAAAGAAGGGGAGGAGCTTCTCCCTGACAGAAGGGGAGGAGCTTCTCCATGAGACAGGAAGGGGAGGAACTTCTCCGTGAGACCAGAAGCAGAGCAGAGTATAGGAGGACACAAGTGGGGCACATGGGGCGGGGCAGCACCTGAAGGGTCTGCTCTATCACCCACCACATCCATTGTCAGGACCTGTGCTGGCAGTAGAAACATGATGGAGGGGACAGGGAGGCCACAGAGACTATACATGCTGCGATATTTGTGGACAAAGCCTGCATAGCTCACACATCTGGGACTAGAAGCCGCATAGGTATGTCAGACACATCGAAGGTGAAATCCTGTTCTGATTGTCCTGTTCGACAGCCTTATGAGGGAGATAATGCTGTTCAAAACCTTAGGAGGCTAAGCAGAGGGGAGTGGGGCTGTTGCTCTGTGGTAGAGCACTTGCCTAATGTGTGTGAGGCCTTGAGCTCAATCCCCAGAGCCCATAAAGGTGGCTGCAGTAGGAACGGGCACAGGGCACACAAGCCTGTCACATGGAGGAGCCACCGTCCTTTTCATCCTCGTCCATGCACTAATAAGTGGATATTAACCTAGAAAACTGGAATACCCAAAACATAATCCACACATCAAATGAGGTACAAGAAGAAAGGAGGAGTGGCCCCTGGTTCTGGAAAGACTCAGTGAAGCAGTATTCGGCAAAACCAGAACGGGGAAGTGGGAAGGGGTGGGTGGGAGGACAGGGGAAGAGAAGGGGGCTTACAGGACTTTCGGGGAGTGGGAGGGCTAGAAAAGGGAAATCATTTGAAATATAAATAAAAAATTATATCGAATAAAAAAAAAGAATAGACACACAGAAAGAGACAGAAACACAACTAAGAATTAATAGCCAGCATATGACATGAATCCTAAAAAAAAAAAAAAAAAAAGATGGAGAAAGAAAGAAACCCCCAGAAAGGGGTCCTCACTGGCTAATATCTGAACAATCAATTTCCTGGGAAATAGGAGAGGCCCTGCCCATGACCCGTGAGAGTCCTTGCCTTCCCTGTGCATGGTGGAGGCACGGGCCTGTCTCTCTCTTCTCACGTTGCTTTGCCCTGTGGCCTTTTAGTGACTGGTTATCCATCCATCTCCCTCTCTTCTCTTTCCTTCACTTGCTCCTTGTAATAATTTTCTTCCCATCTTGCTGTTTTCTGCCTCCCTTCCCTTCCGTTTTCCACTGTGTGTCTATTGGATGGGATGAAAGGAGCACTTGAGATTGTTTTGTACACACAATCCGCAAAGCTCTCCACTCAAGCCCTGTGCCGTGAGTCACCTCCCTCCATCCAGGGTGTTCTTATTTCTCTGGAGTCACCAGGCCTGATCCTGACTCCCAGTATTTCTCCGCATCCATTTCACCTACAAGGACACCATCCAGTCTCTGTCTCCATGCTTGAACCTCACCCTCATTCCCAGAGTCTTTCAGGACCGTTTTGTCCGCATGGGTTTCCCTCAAGTCTGACATTGCTGTAGCCCTGGAGGCTGGCCTTCTCCAGCAGTCAGGACTCCACTTTTTATTATGCTGGTGACTTGTCTCCCTGACCAAAACTCATAATAAATGGAAGAATGTGACACCCCTAAGATCAGGAGAGTTGACAAAAGAAAGCCTCCAACTTCACCACATCCTATAGCCCACAGAAAACCATCTCCACCTCAGAGCATATAACATCCAGTGTGAGGGAGGTTTTTCATCAGAAAGACATAAAGGACAGAACAGGCCAACTTCAAGTTTCATTGCCTTGTAAGGACTCATGTCCTTTGAGAAACTGTTTCCTATGACAGGCGATTTCCGTGAGGGGCTGTTTCCTGTGAGAGGCTGTTTTTGAGTAGCTGTTTTCTGTAAGGGTCCATTTCTATGAGAGATGTTTCCTGTGAGAAGCTGTTTCCTGTAAGGGGCCATTTTCTGTAAGATGCTGTTTTGTGTGACTGGGTGTTTCCTTTGAGAAACTGTATCCTATGAGGGACCATTTTCTGTGAGAAGACGCTTTTTTCTAAGAGGCTATTTCCTTTGAGAGGCTGTTTCCTATGAGGGACCGTTTGCATGCAACAGCCACAAATGTTGCTGGACATTTCTCTTCTCTCTGGATTGGAGGCCGAAGCATCCCATGCTGCCTGATTTCAAGAGTTGCCTAGGGACTAGCCAGGCTAACCCATGCCCCAGTGCCTTAATAAACTGTGCAGACATGCCATGGTTCTATTACTGGCATTCTCAGTGATGAATCATTGTCCACAAAAATGCACCCAGTTCTGGGAACAAAAAGAAAAAAGAAAGAGAGGAAGAAGAAGAAGAAAAACCACTCACTCCTCTATTGTTCTAGAGAGGGCGGCCCAACAGCTCTCTTCTCCCACTCCTTGACAATATGTGAATGCGCTTAGAGGACACACAGCAGGACCGGCCAAGCTCTCCCAGCTGCAGGCCTCAGCTGCCCACTGAGCTCCCCACTGGGTATTACTGAGTTCTGAAAGGTTTACAGAGGCTACTGTAGAAGTCATGGTGAGGCTGCCTGCAGGTTGCTATAGGATCTAACAAAGAAGGAAGTCCCCAAAGATCAATGCCCTCAGAATGACTGCTATCACTGGTAACAAAATCCTACCCACAGCTCTGTGGTTGACAAAGGTCAAAATATCCAAATGTGAGAACTGGGCATGGTGGCACATGCCTATGATCCCAGTGGTTTATAAGGTGGTGTCAGGGGGACCAAGAGTTTAATGCCATCTTTAGTTACATAGTGAGTTCAAGGTCAGTCTTAGCCACATGAGCCTCTGTCTCAATAAACAAACTAAATAAATAAATAATATACTGAAGTAAATAAACATGTATAGAAAGAACAGTTAGGCTCCATGGCTACAACCCCTGCATCTCCAAATCCACTAGTCATAGTTGCTACAGCCACAATGGCCTGGGTGGGGGCCCTCCCTTATCACTTACACAAACACCCAGTGGTTCTCTCTGTCCCTAACACTCAGCACAGGCAGCAATGTGACCCAGTGTTCAGGACCAAACCAATGAGGGTAACCTGGCTTAAAGAAGTGTTGTTTCCAAGCCAAGGAAGGAATCAACTAAGTAGGTCTCATAGGGGCTCACAGAGACTGAAGCAGTCATCACAGAGCCAATAGGTCCTCTGCAGATGTTCTGGTTGTTGGCTTGGTATTTTGGGAGGACTCCTGACAGTGGGATGTCTGACTCTTCTACCTGCTTTTGGGATCCTTTTCCTCACTTGACACCAGCCTTGATGTAAGGGTTTATGCCTGGTCTTATTGTATCTTGCTGTAAATTCTGTTGATGCTCCTATGAACCCTACTCTCCTAGCGAAAGACAGGGGCTGAACCTGTAGGAGAGGAAAAGAGAGATCTGGGATGGGTAGGGGGAAGGGAAGCTGAGATCTGGATGTGGTATCTGAGAGAAGAATAAATTTTTAAAAAACATAAAATAAGTGAAGCATATCCATTTTGGGCAGTAGATTTCAAGTCTATCCTGATGTCCTCCTCCATCATAGAGTTCCTACCTGGGCCCAGAGCAGTCACCAGGTCGTCTCCCAAGTGTCCTCCATAGAAACTCCTCTACATATGAGTCTTGGAGGGAAAGAGGAAAGCCATTGGACAACTCCAATGTCATGATGTATGTATGGATTATCATGCCAAAACTGAAAATGACACACCCTATAACTGTGACTCAGGAAGGTAGCTGGATGTGTAATTTTATATTCACAGATAGTAGAGTTCCGATAAGACACACAGTGTTGAATATGGTGGTGAGAATACCAACCCAAATGCAGCAGAAAACAACACCTGCAGGGTCTCGTAGCCTCGCCTCTGACCTGACCCTTCTGTATAAGTGGGACTTTATTGTCTGGCATAGATCCAGTGGGGAGAACTTGCTTCTGCCATACTCACCTTCAGTTTGAGAAGTTATAACATATAGTAACCGTGTTGGTAGATTAGAACTCTGAAAATGGTCTCAGAATATAAGTTCATGAAGGTATCTTCACAGACCTACCATGGGTACAAGCATTTTACATATATAATTGTTCCCATTAATTATAACTCTTTTAAATATTAACAATATTTACTAAAGGCAATGACGTATCAGGACCTCAGAACTCTGGGGAAAGGAGTGCAGCTATGTGTCTTTCTGCCGGGCTTTGAACCTTGGTGGGAGACATTGATGCTAAACACAGTAAGCACCGGAGAGTCCTTGGCAGAGAGTGTTCAGTGCACAGCTGAGAAGCCCACCTGGAGTGATGGGGCCCTTGGAATGGGGGAGCAGTGGGGTACACGCACATCATTTGTTCAGGCTTCTGTCAGTCATCCTGTGTCATTCTCAGAGGTGACACAACAGCTGGGAGCAAAGGACAGCAATCTGTCCCTGAGCTTCACAGCTTGCCCTGTCACTCTGCCCTGACTCACAGACCCCCTCCATTGTCTGTTCTGCAGAAATTTCCTCCATCGAAAATGAGATCTTGCTCCTTCAAATCAGCAGTTAAACATCTAGGGATTTAATTAAGGAAATAAACAGATTCAAGCACATATAGTTTTTTCAGGTAAATGTATTATAGAATTACTCGTTGCTTCTTTATTGCCAACTACCTAAATCTTCAATGGTTCATTCGTGCATGCATGCACAAGCATGGGGCAGGTTAATCATTACAGGAAGTGGAGTGTTTTCCCTCATGGCCTGGGAGCAATCATTCCGTGGATCATGGTCCAGGAACAGACGAGGTTACCATGCTGACATTAAGGAGTATGTGCCTAAAAAATATCTGATGACTTAGCACATGCTCGGATCTATTTTTATACTTTATGTTCCTGGATATTCAAGTTATAGTGAGATGTTAAAGTGTTAGGAACAGTCCCCTGGGGTGACAAGAGCAGTGATTGGAATCTCTTTCAGTACAGTTTTCTGCTGACTCCAAACCTAGCCACACATCCACTCTATATCTTACCTGTTGTATAGGGCTGAATCCTGCCCCCTTGATTCTTCTCTCAAGACCTCTAACTTGGCCAGTAGAATCCCTCTCCAAACACATCACCCTGAATTCATAAACACAGTTTAAATTCACAGATATTGGGGTTGGGGATTTAGCTCAGCAGTAGAGTGCTTGCCTAGCAAGCGCAAAGCCCTGGATTTGGTCCTCAGCTCTGGAATAAAAAAAATTCACAACTATATAGAGATGTATCGCTATGTAAAGATGCTACACACACACACACACACACACACACACACACACACACACACACACACACGAGAAAAATGATACTCAGCCCCTTGAAACAGTGGTCTGGCCACTCAAGGGCTTTGGAATCTACCTTGAATAACCAAGGACTTCTGGGGGGGGGGGGGAAGGAAGGAAGTTCCCTGACCCTCAGTTCTAAATACCTCTCTCCTCAGGAGATGATCATAGAAGCCCCTGTGTTGGCTGCTGGTTCATGTTAAATTGAACATATCTGAATCTCTCTAGCCTTTTCTTCTTTGCCTCTTCATGACTGCTCCAAGGCCAAGAGGAAGCCTCCACCTTGCCAGACATCAAGACTTAACACACAAGACCACACAGAGCACAGAGTTGTCACCAGAGAGTATAGAAAGACAAGACAGTGGGAGCCAGAAACAAGTCCCAAGTCTGCAGATGTGACCGGTCCTGAGGCTGGGCTGACTGTGTGCTCCATTCTCAGTGACATGGGTACGCCACACCCTCTCAACCCTCCATATTAACTGCCTTTTCCTATGTTGCGGACAAACACCTGGCAATAAGCAATGGGAAGGGAAATGGCTGTCTTGTGCTCACACTACGTCATCCATCACAGTAGGGACAGCATGGCAGCAGGGTCTGCTCTTTGGTGGCAGCAGTAGGAGGATGACATTGCTGGCTCTCATCTTCACAGACCAGGAGCAGAAACATGCTGGGTCTCATCTGGATTTCTCTGTCTATTTGGTCCAGCCCAAGACCCCATCACAGGACGCTGCTCTCCATATCCTCCCTCAGTTAATTCTCTCTGGAAATGTCCTTACTGATAGCATCCTCTAATCCCTCAGGTGTTCCATAATCCAGTCAAATTGGAAATGTATTGAGCCATTGCACCTCCACATTGTTCCCCTACAACATCCATCCCCTGCCCCTCAAACTGCCAGGCAGCAATGACTCCCCCCAGAGAAGTCTGTCACTGGTCACAAGGGATAAGAGCTAGATAGTTCAGGGTGCGGTACTATTAATTATATTTTGCCTTCACTTAAGAACAGTGAAGAAAAAAGAATGGAGAAGAAAGGGGAGAGAGGGGGAAAAATGTGTTAGCTGTCTCAAAGCCAATGCTACCAAATGCTCATGTGTATGAGTCATGGGTTGTTCCCACCGACACAGGACTCATCCGGGTAACAAACTCAGGACTGGAAAAGATTTAACTTATAGCTAAACCAAGTTCACAGGTGACTACAGTACAGCTGGGGAAAGCTCCCTTACTCGCAGCCAGGACTAGCGAGTAGCTACTATGTTATGCATGACCCTGGTTTGGTCAGAAGGTTCCACCTCCTCATTCTGGCTCCCAGGAACACACCTCTCAGGGCACCCCACTGCTTTAAACTTGTCAGTTCCACCCATTCAATCCAGGAACCTCTGGCCACCATCGTGTAAAGTGAGAAGGCTAACTAACTGGATTGGATTAAGAAATGTGTAGAGCACCAGTAGAAAGAGCATCTCTGGGAGTGGGGGTTCTGGGCATCCCCTAGAAGGCTAAATAAAAGAGACCCACGCTGGGTGTGGGCAATGGCTTTCGATGGGTAGAAGAATCTGGACTACTCAAAAAGGAGAAGAAAAGAGAGAGAGCCAGCTGGGCACTTATGGTCCCCTCTCTGCTTCCTGATCCACCAAGATATAAGTAATCAGCCTCCGCCACAGGCAGGAGCGGCCTCCTCCATCCCACCGTCTTTACCATGATAGACCGTCAAACCTGGACCATAACCCAGAGTAACCTCTTACACCCCTAAGTTGCCATTTTTGGTTTGGTTTGGCTTTTGTGGGGGGGGTTGGGTTTTGTTGCTGTTGTTGTTGATGATGTTGTTGCTGTTGTTGTTTTGGTTGGTTGGTTGGTTGGGGGTTTTTTTTATTTGTTTGTTTAGTTTTGGTTTGGGGGGATTAGGGAGAGGGGTTGCTGGGGGTTTTGCTGTTGGTTTTGGTTTGGGGTTTTGGTTTTATTTTGGTATTTAGTCACAACAACAATAAAAGTACCTAATACATCTATCAATCATTTCCTATAAAACCTAGACTGCCCTTTGCAGCTGCTCAACCCCTGGAAGGAGCCTTGGTGAGGCAGAGGGATGTCTCAATGGACAAGAGTGCTTGCTAGTCCTGAGTTCAGCTCCCAACACCCACATGGAGTGGTTTACAACCACTTATAACTCCAGCCCCAAGAGATCTGATGCCATCTTCTGGCCTCCACTGATAATCTGTACACACACACACACACACACACACACACACACAATTTCTTAAGTAAGCGTGTCTTTTGAAAACACCCCGGGGCTTATCCTGTAACATCTTGCTGTAGACTCCATTCCAGCCTTTCATTCCCATCTTCAGAAAATATCAGATGCGGTGAAGCAGAGGAACCCTTGGAGCTCTAGGAAGCGCCCTTCTTGCTTATTTCTGGCTTGAGAATGCAAAACAGTGTTTAACGAGGAGCTTGAGAAACGAATTTGCTTCCTTTCTGTCAAACCTAAGGGAACTAACTGCTCCTTACTGATCCCTCAATGTTTTCTTACTTTTAATTTGTTCAAACAGTTTAAGATGGTTTTCCTAATATTAGTCCTTAAACATTTCCCCTTGGAGTCTAGCATTTTAATTTCTAAATTACAAAACTAACTGCAAAAAAAAAAAAAAGTGTTGTGGAATGGTGGGGCACATGTATAACCCCCAGCCCTGAAACAGGAGTGATGTGTGTAAAGCCCACATAGACCAACTCAGAGGAAGTAAGGAGCCCTAGGTTATAGTAGATACAATGTAGACCCCATTTGTTACTGTCCTAAAGTTCTGAAACTTCTGAAAATGTATTCTTTCTGGTTGGTAATTGATTTTGCACCCTTTCAAATGGTCCATCTTATCCCCTCTCTGATTGTTAGCCACAAATTAGACTATGTTTTCATCTGCCCATAAAAAAGAACTTGAAGGTAATAGTAGAAATACACACACTTCCATTTTCTCTCGTTAAAATGTCCCTGCCATTTGTTACACCCCAAGGTGCTCTTTGGAGCCAAAATGAAGTGGCAGGGTGGGCTTACTTGAAAGCCAGCTCTGCTGTGGCCAGGAGGCAGGCCACAGGCTTCAACAGCAGTGGGAAGCCGGTGTGCCTTCATAGAAGGTGCCCTGTATGTCAGCTGTAACCACAGCTTATTTAGTGGTTAAAATGCAGGTGCCTATCAAAGAGGCCTAGATGTATCCTCCCTGAGCATTTCCTTTACCAAAGTAGTAGGTGATGGGACAGGTACTTGCTGCATCATGGTGATCAACTGAGGCTGGAAAGACAATCCAAACACAAACAAAAATGATGCCCTCATAAAATCCTAAGGTGACTATGACCGAGTGGGAAGAGATATTATCAGAGGCTAGGCATAGGGGCACATGCCTAGAATCTCAGCATCAGCATCAGTATAGGCAGGTGAAGGTCACATGTTAAAATCCAGCTAGGACTATACAGTAAGACATAACTTCAAAAGACAAACACTTCACTTGCCCATACTGCAACTGCTCGGGGAAGAGTGTGGCTTAATGACAGTGCTCTGATCCCAGAGGGATCATCTCTTTATAAAAAAATAAATAAATAAAAATACCAATATGCAAAAGCTTAAGAAATACTGTCAGACCCTTCTCCACATCCCCACAGTCCAGTTTAACCATGGCCCCATCTGGACACTGACCCACCACCGACCTGCCTCTCAGTCTTAGATCATCCTGGAGCAAATTCCAGTCCTCTGGCAACCCAGACTGTAAGGATTTCAGAACACATCTCTGAACAACACAAATTCTTATTTCAAAATAGCAGCATACTTTTCTCTCACCTTGAAATTAGTCACGTGGGGCCAGAAAAGATGCCGACATGCTAAACCTGACAACCTGGGTTCAGTTTAGGGAGCCACGTAGCTGAAGGAGATAGCCAGCTCTTGAAAGTTGACCTCTGCCCTCCACATGTCATGGTATTTGTACGAACATAGGTATACACCCACACAAAATAAGTAAGAAAATATGTAATTTTCAAATTCAATCATATACACTACCAACTAGCCAGTCATATTGGATTTTCCCCACTAATGTTAAATATTTATTCACAATGCATTTGCTTGACTTGGCCTACAGTTAGAGCCTTATATTAGTTAGTGTAGATTTCAACTTCTTTATATTTTGTTGCTTTCCTGTCTTCCCGTCTTCTTCGCAATTTATTTGACGGAGAAATCGTGCTGTCCTCCAATTTGCTGATAGCATCCCTGTCACAACTGAAGCTTAACATTTTGCTGTGACTTAAGATTTGCTTCCCTTTCTTCTTTACTTCATTCTCCAACTGCTCTGTCTTCCCAACCCAAAAAGTATGAATGTCAAACCCAACACTGCAAATGGACCAAAAAATAGAGGTTGCTTTCAAACGGGTATAACCAGCGATGGGAGGAACAGCAGATGAGGTGTGGAGGCCACCAGGAACTGTAGCTGCCTCTGGCTGAAGAAAGCCAAGTCCCATGAGGTTGGAAAGTTTCATCACTAAAGAGAACCCAAGGGAAAGAAAAGAAGGTGGGGGAAGGGCGTTCCCGAGTTGACCTGGCACGTTAATCAGTTTAAAGCTGCCACCAGTAAGAACTAACATTTCACAGTGCCGTGGGGGAGGGGAAGGCAGGCCTGTGTTCTGCCGAGGGACCCAGCCTGGACTTCAAGGACAAAAGGCACAGGCCCCACAGAGTATCAACAGTAGAACTCACCAGAGCAGGGCGATGCAGTCACAGCCCAGTGGCAGCAGTCCTGCCCCGCCCCCACGGGCAGCAGCAGCACGTGCCCCGCCCCTGTGGGGGAGCAGCCGCCTTGCCCCGCCCTTGGGGGGGTGGGGGGGGAGAAACAGCAGCACGTGCTCTGATGGTTTTCTAATAATGGACACAGTTGGCTACAGGCTTCAGAGCAAAAAAAAAAAAAAGGGGGGCTCGACCTTAAATCCGCGTTTCTTCACTTTAAACCTGCTTATCTATCTATGCCTCAGTTTCCTCATGTGTTCACTAGAGGTTCCTTATGTGTCCACCTGCCACAGTTGCTGGGGACACAGGTAAATGACACGTTTGACTACTGGACAGTCTCCAACACAAGCTCATTCCAGAGGAGCCTTGCCCCAGCCCCTCCCCCCACCGAGTCGCCTGTCATTCTGTTCCAAGTCAGATACTTGCAAGGAGCCATGACAGCACCTGCTGGATGTCGGGCTGGGTTACCAACGTGGTCTGTGGCCATGCATGAAGCAAAGCCAGCTGACCCATAAAGGGTTCAATCCCATGATCCCGATCTCAATAGCAAGGTTCCAACCAAGTGAGCTAATTACAGTGGTTAGATTCAGCCCCGCTTAGACTCACAGCCATTCATAGAACGCTCTTCAACAGCGTTGTCCTAAGATGCCAAGGCACAACCCACTTGCCAAGTTTGCTAATGATCTCATCTTTGAAAAATCTCAATGTAATGTAGCAAACAGATGTGTCCCTTAAGAGGATTAAGGTGGAAATTCATTAGGGCAATAATGCCGGTGGATTTGTGTTCTAAAAGTAACACCTGTCAATCAGCGTGGTGCACGCCCTATCTTAGCACTACTTAGCTTCTAGGTGCAACACAGAGAAAGGGGACACCAGGGTGTCACCTGCAGGAAGTTATCTAAAGATACAGAAGACAGAAAGAACCCCATGTACTGTCAACCTGCTGAACCTCACCAGTAGCCCATGCACTCGGGGGTAATTTGTACTGAAATGACCAAGCACGGTAGATTCTGAGTCAGCAGCTCAGGAGAGACCTGGATGTCCAGGCCTTGTGCCTGCAGCAGAACCCTGGGTGCAACCGACTGTTTTACAGAGAGGATACCCAAAGCTCTGGGATTGCCACAGAGACAGAGTTCATAAGAAAGGATTAAAGAGAGGAGCCTCGGGTGAGTCCAGTAAGATGTGTATCTGTGTGGACAGACTTCCACACAGATAATGTGGAACATTTAGACACTAATAGGAGGCACTGAGCTCCACTGAGACAGAAGCTACTTTGGGGATTTCAAACTCATATGGCCAGTGACTCCCACGTTTAGTCTCTCTTGCTAGGACACGTAATAGCATCGGTCCCTGGCCTCAGTAGCCACGAGCTTGGTGGGGCGACATGGGTCGAGGATGTTCTTGGATTAGACAAATACCAAGAACACAGTAGCTGTCACACTCCAGTCACTCTGCCCCTGAGTACACAATGAAAATGGCCCCAAACCAAACTACTAAGTCATTAAAACATCACAATCGTGGGAGCTGGAACCTTATGCTCGGTGGTTAAGAGCACTTGTTGCTCCTGCCGAGGACCTGGGTTCAATTTCCAGCACCCATATAGCAGCTCGCAACTGTCCAGAACTCTAGATCTAGAATGCACATGATACCCAGACATACATGTGAGCAAAACACTCATACAGATAAAGTTAATATTTTCACATTTTTAATTGCAGAGTCACAACTGCTATTTTGACAGGCACATTAGTCATTAATGTTTTCATACAAAAACTCTGCAGTTCCTGTTTTGTCTCTCAAATAAGGGAAAATGCCCTTAGATTCTTTCTGCTGTAAGGGGTGTGTGTGTGCATATGTATGTGCATGTGTGTGCAAGTGTGTGTGCATGTGTATGCATATGTATGTGCGTGTATGTATGCATGTGTGTGTGCATGTGTGTATGCATTGTGTGTTTGCGCATGTAGAGGCCAGAGATTAACATTAGGTATCTTCTTCAATCACTCCCACTTTATTTTTTGAGACAAAGTCTCTCATTGAACCTGGAACTTACTGATTCAGCTAGACTGGCTGGCCAGCAAGTCCCAAGGATCCTTTAGTCTCCACCATCCCACACACCTCCCCTTACCACACACACCCTCACACCACACACACACACACACACACACACACACACAGTGCTGGGCTTACACCCATGCACCACTGCACTGACTTTTTTTTTTTTTTTTTTTTTGAAGTTCTGGGCTTCTGAGCTCAAGTGTCCGTGCTTCCTTCCATGGCACGCACTTTCACTGAGCCATTTCCCCAGCCTCTCCTTAGAGTCTCAGACGCCTCGTTTGTCTGCTTCTGCTTGTTTTTATGGAGGGGCCCCGAAGCCCAGGTTTACACCCTATATGCTTTTCTCTGCTTGTGACCTGCAGGGCAAGGCTGAGAACACGGGAGTGTGTGTGAGAGTCTCCACCCTCCTGCTCTCCCCTTGAACCTCCCAGAGTTCTCATCCTCTTGCAAAGGCCTATCTCAGAACACTGCCCCAGAAGAAGTGTTCCCTAAACCCTGGGAAGACTCGCTGCTGGCCAGGTCCTGGAATGGCAATGAGCCCAGTCCCCTGCAGCTGCTAACTCACCCACCGCACAGTCAGTGACTAGGATATCCACACATCTAAGAACTGTACCAGGCCAGGAATTCTTCAAGCCCTTGTACATGTGACATCATCTGCCCCCAGGCCAAAGAGTGCCCAGCACACAAAGCTGGCTGTTAGATGAACTTCCCAAGGTAACGGAGCAGACAGCCCAGGAAGTATATAGCTTTTGCCCTCGCCCACACAGCTGCTCATACACAGGCCCAGTTAGGCTCTCGGCTTCCTACTGCTGGCAGAGAAATCAGGTTACTTAATTACTCTCTACCTGTTTCTTTGTCTCTAAAACTGAGATAATAAAAGTTCTACTTGATGGAAGTCTGTGGTGTTAAGTGAGATCATGCACTAGTGCCCCAGTGGAGCACAGACGACACACGGAGTGCTCCTGACTGAAAAGCTCCTGACTGAAATGCTTTCTACCACAGGTGGATCAGATTCAGGTCAGGTGCTGAAGCACACACAAGCCCTGTCAGTCTCCAGCACTGCATGAGGTGGCTGTGGTCATGCACAGCTGCAATCCCAACACTTGTGATGCACAGACAGGAGGAGGAAAACTTCAAGGGTATCTTTGGATACATAGCTAGTTTGTTCAAGCTTAGCCTGGGATATGCAACACTGTCCTAAATCTTGTTTTTAAAGATGCTGGAAACGAACTAGCATCCTAAAGACATGCATGTGCACTTAACCACACAGATGCCCTGGGTTCTGTTTCAGGGATCTCTGTCAGCTGTCTGCTCTATGCCTAAGGGCAAAGATTTCAGTGTATAAAAGCAAAGGAAACTACTGTCGTGTCTCTGGCCAGAAGACTTCTAAGACTGAGCCTGAGCAGCTAATGGTTTTCTCTAAAACCTCTTCTTGCCTCTGCTTCACAGAGGGTACCTTAGAAAGTTGGGGGAGGCTGCCCTACTAACGGCTCCTGGAAGGGGTTCCAAGGGGGAAGTGAGGAACATCAGTGTTTCCTGCCCCGCCAGGAACACTAGATCAAGACTATGGAAACATAAAAACACGCTTGAGTTCGGAGCCTGAAAGGTCAACCCATGTCTATAGGGTTTGAGATCCAAGGAGACCACTTCAAGGTCACAGGGCCACAATTATGAGGCTTCTGTGGTTTCAACAAACGATCACTGTAATCTGAGACCATGATGAATGGAATAATCATGAAGTGGAAGACTCTGTAAAAACTTTTAACTGAATCCACTGCCAGAGATGGGGCAAGAACTTAACTAAATCCATTCTTAAGCCTCTGTCTCTCTGGGTATGGTGTTTTATGGTCAGAAAGAATCTAAGAACCTCAACGATAATCACTCAGCCCCAGTACGGAAGGAATGAGAGGGATCTGTCCCAGCCCTCATTCAAAACAAAATGGGTTACTAGTTCGGTGGGATGAACTGTGCACTGACAACTCAGAGCAAGAGGACATCACAGCCAAACCTTTCCACAGCCTCCTCCTTTACTTTCAAAACAAGTGGGCATCCTAACAGAAAACCGAAGGAGTCTTCAAAATGCACGTTTGATCTTGGAATTAAGAGTTCTCGGTCCCAAATGTTTGTCCATGTTGATTCTCAAGGAATTATTTAACTCTAAACTTTGATGTGGACCTCAGCAGAAAATACATCAGGGAGGGAAACCCTTCAAGGTGCAGTCAGTCTATGGAAGCGGGAAGGGCTTTCCCAGAGAGCTAAATGATTAGCTTCCAATGCCTGCCTCTTTACAACCACTTTGCAAGACGCCTGGCCTCCTTCAAAGGGTTAAAAAAGAAAGAAAAGACATGAAAAGAAAACTCTAACGGGTGGACTGAGACGCCATTCTTCCCAGGGGACACTCTTGGGGCTCCTGGGCCGAGGCTTTGTGCGCCCCTTGCCCGCGCCCCCGCCCTTCCTCCCACAAGGGCTGCTTCTCCAAGGTTCCTGAGGCCACCTGCTCCTCGGAAGAAAAAAATAGAAAACGGGATAGTGTGAACGCTATCTCAGTGTGCGCCCCTTCCCAGAGGGAGGAGGGGGAGGTGTTCCCGGAAAGCGTGCTTTGTCGCGAGGGTCGCCCAGCCGCCCACAGTGCCAGGGAGGCCCAACAGAGCTTCTGACCCCGGCATCTTCCAGGACTCGCTTCAGGAAAACCAGGTCCCGCAGTCCCCAGGGTTCTTTCTGCACCCGGCTCAGGTCCAGGCGGGATACCCAGGCCGATCGCCCGGGCGTCCGAGCTGCACCCCGCCCACTCCGTTAGGCCGAGCTAACGGAGAGACCACTGAGATCCCAATGCAACCCGCCTCCTGCCTGCATGGCACCTGCTGGGCCCCGCTCGCCCAAAGATCTGCATTGGGGCATAGGGCTGCCCTTCCCGCCAGTCAGAGAGTCGAGCGCCAGCTTCTGGGTGCTCCGGGCCCCTCGCCTAAGCCTCTGTGGCATCTGCCCTTGGACGCGTGTCCCCCGGGCCTCGGCCAGTTCAGCCCGTCTGCAGCGCCCCCACCCCGACAGGCACAGATGCAGGGGGTGCGTCTCCAGCCCCCTACCTATCCCACTGGCTCTTACCTTGTGCGGCGCCCGCAGCAGCCGATGGACCCCGGCCAACTGGGTGCCCAGAGCCAGGTCCTCGCGGAATGTGAACAGCGGTGGCCGGCTGGGCTCTGGGAAGTTGGTGCTGTTGAAAGGATCGGTGTCGTCCAAGAACTGCACGCGACAAGCCAGCGTGGCCATGATGCATCCCTGCCCCGTGGGGCGCGGGCCCCGGGGTCAGTGGGCCGCGCAGGCCGGGGCTCCCGGGTCTGTGCGGAGGAGAAGCTGCCGCCACTGCCGCTGCTAGCAGGCTCGCGGGCTCGCAGGCTACAGCGCGCCCGGCTGCAGCCCGGACTCCGGCCACAGGGGGCGGGACGGGGGCGGGGCTGCGCCCCCTCCTCCTCCCGCTCCCTCTCGGGCTCCTCCCCTGCTCGGTTTACTAGGCACTGGACCGGGCTTCCCCGACCTTCGCGACCGCCGCAGGGACTGGGAATGTGAGAGCCACTTGCGCAGCCTCGGCAGCCCTGAGCCTAGCAGCAAGCAGCGCGCAGCAACACCCCTGCGCAGAGCTCTCAGCACGTGTGCCTGCCGCCCAGGATCCAGATGCACCAGCCTTGAAGGGCTGGCCCTAGACTGGGGACAAGGCAGCCCTTTGACTACGCCCCCCCCCCAGGGAACAGCACGACCCCTCCCAGATGAAGGGACAGAGGTGGTCTCCCTGCTGCTGGGCACCCAGACCAGGAAGCAAAGCTCTCTGCAGGCCTGTGGCTGGAAGATAGCTATTCTAATCCCGGGTAAGGACTCCAGGGAGGTTTGCGGCAGAGAGAAAAGAAGCTAAGTAGGAGAATAGGGACTATTCTCCAGGGGCGCCTGCAGTGAGCATTGGTAGACTGCAGGGAGAGGCTCCACGACCCCAAGACCGGATCCGGACATCTGCCTTAGAGTTATAGTTGAACCTGTCCATCATCACCATCCCTCTCCTCAGTAAGGTCTCCGGAAGTTCTAACTTGACCTTCTGCGACAGAGGAAGAAGGGTGCTTCTGGTCAGATCCCGGAATGGTGAAGATACTGAGAGAAGAACCGGGGTCAGGGGTGGGGTCTCCCTCACAACAGGGACTTGGCATGTAGCTTGACAGCCTGCCTTCCTCCAAGCTGGATAGCAACACCACGCGGCATATCCCGGTTCTCCTTGCTGCTCACGGGCGACCCCTTACGTTTCCAAAGAGAACTCACCACCTTTTCCATTCCCAGGCCGCATTACTGATGATACCTAATCCATCTCTAATAATCAATATCCAGTCGTTCTTCACACCCAAGATGGCTCCATATTGCGTCCCTCCCCCTTTTCTCTGGTTTCAAGAGAAAATATGCCCTCGCCCTTCACTTAGCAGCCTCACTCGCATCTTTCGCAAGCCTTATGTGTGGGTTCCCCACAAGTGTGCGCGCGCACCCTCCTGTTTCAACGTAGGGCCTGAAGACCTCCTCTGTGGCTCGTTTACACAGCCTCTGGTTCCTTCATCTCTTATCCTAGTCTGCTTGGATTGAATGGGAGACTAGTTTTTGAGACAGAATTTTAGCTGGGAGTGGTGCACACCTTTTAATATTTTTACTACTCAGGAGGCAGAGGAAGGCAACTCTCTCTGAGTTCAAGACCAGCTTGATCTATATAGGGAGTTCCAGGACATCCAGAGCTACATACTAGAGACACACACCCCCATCTCAAAAACAAGGGTACAGACATTGATGAAGCCACTCCCGGCCTCGAATTCATGATCCTCCTGCCTCAGCCTCTCTAACAAGGTGATGCACCACACTTGAAGCATGCAGTTTTGGGATTTGTGATGGTTAATATTTAATGTTAACTTCACGAATTTAGAATCACCATGGTAACATGCCTCTGAAGAATTATACAATGGTGTTTGCAGAAAAGTTTGAATGAGGAAAAGAAGACCCACCCTGAACTGTGGATGAGACTATCCCAGTACACAGCACTGACAGGGAAAGCAAGCTGGGCACCGACATCCGTTATGTGTGTTCTCACTGTGGCTACAACGTAGCCTCCTCACACTCCACCTGCCTGCCGGCCTTCCCCACATGAGAGTCTAGATCCTTTACTGTGAGCACAAAGAAATCGTTCCTTCCGTAAGCTGTTCTGCCAGATGTTTTATCATAGCAACAAGGAAAGGAACTAAAGTGGCTTCTTTCTCTTGTTTTTGTTCTGTTTTGCATTTTCCTTTTGTGCATGGTCTAAGCATGTGCGCTCCCTAGAAGGGTTTTGAGAACGTATACGAATCTGAGTATCTCTCGTCAAAGTCGTTGCAGATAATGTGGTGTGGGAGTTGTGCGAAGACAGCAATGGTAAACGTTTCCTCTTGCCTCTCGTGCTCCTGCTCCCTCCTCACCATTCACATCCCCCTCATCCCACCAAGCCCTCACACTCCTCTCATTTGCTCCTCGATGCCCACATTCCCCCATTTCCCCCACCCTCTCAGATCACCCGATTTTCCTCACGTGCCCCATATCCCTCCATTTCACTCATATTTCCTCTGTTTGCCCCACATCCCTCAAATGCCCTTCATTTCTATCTCTTTCATAACTTGGCCACTTCTATGAAAAGATAAACCCTATTTCTCTATTCCTTGACTGATTGATTGGTTGGTGGGTTGTAATGGATTGGATTGGGTTGATTTGGGGAGACAGAGTGTTCCTATGCAGCCCCAGCTGTCCCCCATAGTACTCCACCTTAACTCGGTGTTCTGTCTATTGCACGCTGGAATCAACGGCCCACCCCACCGTACCAGCCCCCCACTCTTTGAATAGCTTTGGTACTTGCTCTTATACGCAGAGTATGTAGAAATGATAGTGTGTGGCTTCTGAGAACAGACCTGAAGAGACCCCCCACCACCACTACACCTCCTCTTGCCCTGAGAGAGTTCTGGCCTGAGACCACGTGCCAGGAAACCGAGTCTAATCTAGGAGAAATGCTTTTGAGGACTCCTGGGGATTAGGAAAAATGGGTTCTATGTTATAGGACAATAAAACAATTGCAAGCTGATCCCTATGGGCATCAGAAAGGGAGAAGTTATATGGGCTGAAGCTAAAGAGTTATCTAAGGAGAACAATAAACCCTTCAAAGTATCTGTTGGATGCTTCCAGCCGCATATAGTAATGAATTTTATTTGCAAGGAGAGAAGGAATATGGACTCTCTAAATTTGGGATTATAAAAATAAAGCAATTTCTGGCCCCCATATTTTCAGACAGAAAAAAAAGACCTTTTTAAATATATTTTTTTTTAAATTTTGCATGTGTACAGGTATTTTGCATGCCTGTATGTCTGTATGAAGTGTGTGTGCAATGTCTGTGGAGGCCAGAGAGGGCATCCAATCCCCAAAGTCTTTGAGCTTAAGACGTGAACTTAGAAAATTTTTAAAATGCGATGGTTGGGAGATGGAGAGAGAAATCAGCAGTTCAGAGCACGAGTCGCTCTTACAGGAGAGCAGGGTTTGACACATAAAATAAACCTTAGTAAACCTCACAGACAATCCATGGACCTTTCAAAAAACGAAAGCACTACCAGTTTAGATTAAAGAAATAGAAATGGTTCAAAAGCCCGAGACTTCCAACCTCCTTCTTGAATAAGGAAGGACCAGCCACAAGTACTTTGTATATGCAAGTAGTTTGGAAAAAACGGGAGTTTCACCAGAGCTTGGGGCTGAGACATAGAAAAAGGTGGATGTAACCATCCCTGGGGCAAACCTGGGAATGTCGAAAGCAGCAGTGAGAGCAGACTGGAGTGCCGGCAGCCAGGTGTGTCTCCTATTTGCTCTCTAAGTGGAAGTGTCTGCTGATGGGATTCTGCCCGGGCTCAGCACTGACTGCTGAGTGAGTAGTGGGCGTGTACGCTGCCCTTTGAAGAGGAAGATTCAGCGTGTGCACGCCCTAAAAGGTCCCCTCACCTGCACACACTCTTACACAGCCGCTGCTCGGCCGCTTTCCCAGCCGCAGGTGCTGCCTGCCTCTGCAATCACTGCAATCACTCGGTGTATAGTTATTTTGTTGTTGCTGCCTGGAAACACCGTGACCAGAAGTGACTTGCGGAGATGACGGTTTATTTGGGCCTATGGCTCCAGAGTGAGAGTCCATACTGGTAAGACAGTGGTGGCAACAGAACGCAGGGGCAGGAAGTCAGCTGGCCACCTTTCATTTTATAAGAACTGTGGTTTTCCTTTCCGTGGAAAAATCCTCTTATGAATTTCCATCCGCAGGGGGAAAAAAATAAGAGTAAAATGGAAGTGGAGTGGGCCTATAAACTGCCAAAGCCCACCCTCGGTACCGCACTTCCTCCAGCAAGGCTCCACCTGCTAAGGGTTGCATAGCCCCGTGGAACAGCGCCACCAACCGGGAGGGAGAGGCAAGCATTCAAACAATGAACCTTGGGGGAATGGTTCTTATTCTAACCACCAAGCTTAGCTTGAATTTTGATTGCGGTAGCTCTGTACTTCCAGATACAAATATGTTTCAAGTTAATGGCTGTCGTGTAATAAACCATTCCGTTTGCCCTCGATTCTGTGGGTCACGAATTTCAGCTGGGCTCAGCAATGTCATCCCTGCTGTGGTTGCCGTCTGAGAACATCACTGGAGCCAGGCGATTAAAAATCATCTTGCGCCATCTGTGCCAGTGTCTGCTGCCTGTCAGCTGCCTGGTGTGGAGGAAGGACTTCTGTGAGATAGCTCATCTCTATTCCGTGTGTTTTCTCGGGCAAGGCTAGATCAGTATTCCTCACATAGCTTCTGCAGACTGAGGCAGCCTTCTAAGAATCAAGAAGATACTCTACAGTCCCTTGAGCCCTGGGCTCATGATTTGACTGCAGCTAACGACAGAGCTCAGCAGGTAGACTTATCTGCCAGGCCTTACCACCTGAGTTGTCGCCCTACAAACCACGTGGTGGAAGAAAATCAACTCCCACAACTTATCCCCAGACTTCCACATACTCAGGCACACATAAAAATAAAATAAAAGTAATAACAAAATAAATCACACTGTGTCCATTTGACAGCTTTTGAGGGGATGGATACAAAATCAGCCAAGACCACCCCAAACTCAGAACGTGAGTGCCAGATTCTGCTCCTGCAGAGATAAAAGCTTTGTGCATAGACCTGAAGACCCCAAAATGCAGGGCTGCTGTAGCCATTGTTCTGGATACTCAAGTGTATTATACACAACCCAATATGCATGCAGCTCTACACAGACACACATTTGAGTACATGTATATAACCACACATATATACAGAAAAAAGTAGATAGGGTTGTACATGTATGTAGCCACACATATGCACAGAAAAAGGTAGGTAGGGTCACACATGTGTATAGTCACACATATACACAGAAAAAGGTAGGTAGGGTCAGGCTGGACAAAACAGCCAATTCAAAGCTACATCCTTGGAGAAAAAACAACAATAACAAAAGCGGAGACCTAAGAAAAGCAGAGCCCAAAAGAATGCTTTGCTAAGTAGATCCAAATAACCTGCTGGAGAAATAACTCAGGCAGTAACCTTTGAAGGACTCCATCACCAGCAATGCAATTTTCCTAAGAGTCCAAAAACCCTGCACCATCACTCAGCTGTTGAGAGTTGCTGACCCAGTTTGAACTAGTTCTCAGAATCCAGTAAGAAAAACTTCTGAGCTTACCTAATGCTGCCACCGGGTGGTGGACACGGCTTGACTGCCTCAGGCATTGTAAGATATTGCACCACACGCATAACTTTAATAAGTTAAAGTTATGTGACCATAACTTTAATAAGAACTGTGGTTCTCACCACATTTCAGGTGAGACTTAAAGGTGTCCTGTCACTTATTTGTAGAGAGAGTATGACCATTGTTATGCACAATGTAGGATCCCCAAGACCTGTATGCAGACCTGCGACCCTGCCCCCAAGTTATTTCTGATTGATGAATAAAGATGCCAATAGCCAGTAGCTCTGCAGAGAGACATAGATGGCGTAGGTTTCCTGGGCTTGGCGTCTGAGGAGAACCACAAGGAGAGGAAGGTGCAGGAGGAGGAAGGAGACGCTGCCCTGAGGGCGGCCAATTGGAGTTAAGAGCAGCCCAGATGAAGCCCAGTGAGTAATAACTTGAGTTATCGATAGGAAAGTAGATTCTAGCAGCATGGAGCATAGGTATGTGTCCAGCTCTTGTGCTGTGCAAGGCTTATTGTAAGTACAAAGGTGATGTGTGTCTCTTATATGGGAACTTAATAATGGTCAAAGGCAGGATTAAATAATTTCTACAACAATTTTAATTGGGGGATTTGTAAGGTGAAATGTGTAGAAGTTAATTCTGCTAGCACAAAAGAGGGAATTAGAAAGAGGCTGCCTGGGGGGGGAGGGTACTGCGGGGGGAGGGGAGGGGAGGAAGGAGGGTGCTGGCTTCCCTTCTGTTTCCTCGAGCTCCCTGTGAGAGAGGCCAAGCTTTTCTCAGAGATGCAAGGGTTTGAGACAATATGAACCAATGAAGGTTTTGGCTGCTGCAGGGTCCCTGAAGATCCTCAAGTCCCAACCAAGATCCAATGGTGGGTCCCTAAGTCCTCTAGATCCCAGAAGCCCTTTCTCCCTTTGGTGGCACAGCACCTCTGCATTTGCTACTTGTCTTGTTGTCATGGCAACATATAGGACCAAAGCAACTTAAGGAAAAGTGCATTTATCTGGGTTTATAGTTCCAGGGCATAAAATCTACCATGGCGCAGGGGAAAAAAAATGGTGCCAGGAGACAGCTGGTCACACTGCACAGGGACAGGAAGCAGAGAGCTGGTCACACTGCACAGGGACAGGAAGCAGAGAGCTGGTCACACTGCATGGGGACAGGAAGCAGGGAGCTGGTCACACTGCACAGGGACAGGAAGCAGGGAGCTGGTCACACTGCATGAGGACAGGAAGCAGAGCTGGTCACACTGCACAGGGACAGGAAGCAGAGAGCTGGTCACACTGCACAGGAACAGGAAGCAGGGAGCTGGTCACACTGCACAGGGACAGGAAGCAGGGAGCTGGTCACACTGCATGGGGACAAGAAGCAGAGAGCTGGTCACACTGTACGGGGACAGGAAGCAGGGAGCTGGTGACACTGCACGGGGACAGGAAGCAGGGAGCTGGTCACACTGCACGGGGACAGGAAGCAGGGAGCTGGTCACACTACACGGGGACAGGAAGCAGGGAGCTGGTGACACTGCACGGGGACAGGAAGCAGAGAGCTGGTGACACTGCACGGGGACAGGAAGCAGGGAGCTGGTCACACTGCACAGGGACAGGAAGCAGATAGCTGGTCACACTGCACGGGGACAGGGAGCAGGGAGCTGGTCACACTGCATGGGGACAAGAAGCAGAGAGCTGGTCACACTGTACGGGGACAGGAAGCAGAGAGCTGGTCACACTGCACGGGGACAGGAAGCAGAGAGCTGGTCACACTGCACGGGGACAGGAAGCAGAGAGCTGGTCACACTGCACAGGGACAGGAAGCAGGGAGCTGGTCACACTGCACAGGGACAGGAAGCAGGGAACTGGTCACACTGCACGGGGACAGGAAGCAGGGAGCTGGTCACACTGCACAGGGACAGGAAGCAGGGAGCTGGTCACACTGCACGGGGACAGGAAGCAGAGAGCTGGTCACACAGCACGGGGACAGGAAGCAGAGAGCTGGTCACACTGCGTCCGGTCAGCAGGCAGAGAGATGAATGTGGGTGCTCAGCTCCCTTTGTCCTTCTCGCTCAGTCCAGGCCCCCAGCCCAGGGGATGGTTGTGCCCACATTTGGGGCAGATGCCCCACCCTCCACCCCCAGCCTAATCTAGAAGCTTCCTCACACATCTACTCAGGGGCTGTCCCCAAGGTGATCTGGTCCAGTCAAGTTGGCCATTTAAATCACCACAACTTCACTGTGGATGAAGGAAAGGCAGGAAATAGACCACGATTGGCCCTGATCGCATCATCTAACCCAGGCAAGGTCACTCCAAACAGCAAATACCGTCTGGGGACATGCTTGATGGCCAGTTGTGACAAAGGGGACAGGGAAGCTGAAGCTCAGACAGGTGACAGCACTGCCCCACCCATCTCAGTGGGACTTCTTTTCTCCCCCAGGGTAATCTCACCTCTCTTAGACTGCTCTGTCCCTGGACTGCCACTCAGAGCACCATCCTGTTGTGATTGGCTGGCATGAACCATCACTCACCTGGTCCCGGTGGGAAGTGCCGCTGGGAGGAAATCACTCCCGGGAGCCTGAGCTTACCTCATGTGCACCGCTCAACAGTGGCTTTCCCTGAGTGGCATGGTCAGAGCACAAACTCTAGCTCTCAGCCTCTGCGGAGCCCAGCCCCCTCAGAATCCATACCCCCTTCATATCTTGTCCCTTTAGCTACCAGCCCCCCACAGTCTCAGCCCCCTTAGATTCCAGCCTCCTCAGATCTCAGGCTCCCTCAGAATTCAACCTCACTCCATCATAACGCCCCTTAGATCTCCGACCCCTCAGATTCTAGCCCCATCAGAGCTCAGGCCCCACAGATCTCAGCCCCTTCAGATCTCTTCCCCACTTAGACACCAGCACCCTCAGATCTCAGTTCTAGAACCTAAATTGATCTGTCCACTTATCCTGGCCTCAGTTTTCTCATCTATAAACACAGATCACATGAGTTTCAAGAAGATCACATGATTTAAACCACCTGAGGTGTTTAGTCCACAATCATGACTCAGCAGTTTACCACACCAGTGAAGAGAGAGGACAGACAGACTGGCTCTGGAATGAGCTCTGCTCGGTACTGCTCCTCCCAACTTCATGGAGTCTTTTCACCTCCCTAGTATCAGTGCCTGCTCCACAGCGAGTCTGAGAGAATTCAAGTTGGGTGTGTAAGGCCTGTGGCAGAGCGCTTGTAATTCACTCACAAACATGACCAAGTGTGACAATGTGGAGAAGAAAGTGCACACCCGGGAATGCAGAGGCACGCTCTCTAGCTGGGCAGCTCTGTGTAATGTATAAACACGTCATCTTACACAAGTAAACACCTCTGTGTACCTAAAATAAAGCCAACACAGCCACCATACATAACCTTTTTAGAAATTGCTAGACTAAATTTAATACTTTTTCAAGAGTTTCAGAATTTATATTTATTTATGAGAGGAGGCTCATGATTCTCAAAAGTGGCTACATAATATGACGTATCAGACAGCTGGAAAAATACTGGTTACAAAAAGATATTTTAGATCAAAAACGACCCAGTCCATCAAAAAGACATATAAGCCAGGTGTGGAGCATACCTATAATCCTAGCACTTGGGAGGCAGAGGCAGGCAGACCCCCATGAGTTCGAGACTAGCCTGATCTACCTGGTGAGTTCTAGGCCAGCCTGGGATACTCAGTGAAGCCCTGTCTAAAAACAAAAGTCGAAAAACTAAGACCTAGAAATCTTAAGTGTGAACCCACACATACACAAACTTACACCTTTAAAATTCACAGGTCAAGCTGGATCTGGTGGCACACTGCAGCACCAGGGGGAAGCAGGACCGTGGAGCCAGCCTGACGGCATGAGCTTATGCCTCAGCCTTTGCCACTACAAATACATAGATTGAAAACTAGGAAGACAGGGAGCTGCCATTTCCTGCCAGCCAGCTGATCTTCTGCAATGTCGCAATGTACTCAATAAACTAAAAACAAAAAAAATTATCTCCAGAGTCTCGTGAAACATTTAATTTGGCTACAACTGATCATTCTTTGGATATGTGAGGGAGCCTTTTTGGTGGGCACAGCAGCCCTCTGCTGAGCTGTGTCAGGGAGAGTGAGCAGAGGGGTCAGATCAGAGGTCACGTGGTAAGAGTGGGCTCCACTCCAATGGCAAAGAGCAGCATTCATTCTAAGACAAAGTTCTACCGAATCAAGTTGCGGGTCTCAGTAACGGTAGACAGCATTGTAAAGAGAAACTTTAATGCTCTTGGGAGAAGAAATGTTAGGAGACAGCACTTGGGTGTTTCTGGGAAGAGGGTGAATCAGGACACTCCACAATCTTTCAACACGGGGAGCACCTCAGATCCCACTGACAGGAAGCACGGAGATGATAAATCCAAGGACGAATGCATCAGGTACACGCCAAAGTTCACCTGTGATGGAGGCAACAGTCAGAAGACAAGGCATGTAATTTTAAAAGTTAAAACCATTTGTAACATGCCTTTGATCCCAGCATTCAGAAGGCAAAGGCATGTGTTTGTGTGTGCACATACATGCAGACAGACCCTGACCGCAGTTCCTCAGATGCCGCCCACCTCGTTTATTGAGACAGGGTCTCTCATGGTCGACTGTTCACCAGGTAGGGCAGCCTGGCCAGAGAACCCCAGGGTTCTCTGCCTTCTCTGCCTTCCCAGCTCTGAGATTGCAAGGGTGTGTCTGTGTGTGTGTGTGTGTGTGTGAGAGAGAGAGAGAGAGAGAGAGAGAGAGAGAAGACAGAGACAGAGACAGAGGGACAGAGAGACAGAGGGGGGACATTCTGAGGATCAAACTAAGGCTCTTGAGTTTGTAAGGCATGCACTTTGCAGACTGTGCCATCTCCCCAGCCTGTTTATTTATTATTTATTTGAGACAGGACTTCATTGTAATCCAGGGTGACCTCGAAGTCTCTATGTACCCATGGATGTCCTTGAGTTCTTTGGAGGATCGAGGTGTTACCAGCAAACCCTGCTTCAAGTATACTTCAATGCAGCCTGACTGGAATGCTTCACAAAGTCCTAACAGAAAATGCAGAGCTAAAAATAAATGCTTCTAATGAATCATTTATGTGTAATATATTATGAATATATAGTAAATGCTCCGCTCTTATAATCGAGAATCTACGACAACACAGAGTCATTTAACTCCCTGAGGAGATGAACCACTGGGCTCAGTATCCTGAGCTTTGCTGAGCCCTCTCAGCAGGTCATATCCACACAGAGCTAACTCACTTTGTTATAAAATATCTACAGAGAAGAAAATAGAGATCTGGCTAGTGGAATATTTTTTTTTCTTGAGGCGGCAGGAGATGGAAACCAGACTTTGGTACATGCTAGGTGAATAAAGCAGTCTACCACGGAGTCACACCCCCAGCCCTGTTATCTTTATATTCCTTCTATCTTCAATAAGATTGGAGAACATTAAAATGCTCATAATAAACAACAACGAACACTGGATAAAACATTGGAGGGCAAGAAAAATATAATAGGGAACCACAGGGAAGCTCAGGACTTCCTGAGATGGGAGCATTGGCTTTGGGAAGTGTGACCTCCTCTCCACTGCTGAAAACTACTGGACACTCATAGCAACATGGCCATGTGCCGACAGCATGCTAAGGTGAACATGAGGCGCCATGTTGGGCACGCATACCTACAATACCCACCTTTCTCCCCCGACTCTCAGAAAGCTTCTGGAAAACATCCTGGTTCCGCTGCCCAGTTTGCTGGTCTATACAAATCATCTGGCACCTGTGGCAAGGCCCCAACACCTGGCAGGGAGAGGGGACATGCAATGAGGCCGCCATGCTTTGTATGGTTGAACCGTAGCCATGTGGCCAACCCCGACTTTGGTACATGCTAGGCGAAGTGGCCCAGAAGTGCCCCTTTTGCAGCACTTTCTGAGAATGGCCCGTGTGGGGTTGCTGGCTGAAAGGCTACTGAGGGCTGTGGAGAAACAGAAAGGTGTGAAAGACAATCTTTATGGTTCCTAAAGCCGGGAACAGGCCTTAGGCAGTCACTAAGCTCCCAGGGCTCCTCCTATGTGCTCTATAGCACTGGAAGCTCCAGCATCAATAAGGAGGATGTGCTCCCATACAGAGGAGCATGTGCTCCCATACATAGGAGGAAGTGCTCCCATACAGAGGAGGATGTGCTCCCATACATAGGAGGATGTGCTCCTGTACACACAGCATGCGCAGGAAACAGACTTAAGTCCAAACATGGTCCATGGAAGATGGCAAGTAGAAAGGGCACCAGCCACCATCTAGTTCTGGAGTTGAGAACAACAGTCACTGGCAGCCGCTGGGGAAAGCTCACCACCTCCTAAAACTTACCTGGAAATGCAAGGAGCCGACTGAAATCTCATCCCATTTTTCTTCCTCAAAAGCCCCGGCTCCCTCGGTGATGATATTGGCACGGAAGCGGGAGATGAGATCTTTCAAAGAGAATGACTCCCCCTTTCCACGTTCATCGCTGTTTAGATGGATTGAGAAGGGTGAGTGGAGGGAGGTGGCCCACGCCCACGCCGCTGTGACAATTCTACACACTTGGCCCTCCATGCTGGACCATACCAGTTCCCCTGTGGCCCGAGG
This sequence comes from Apodemus sylvaticus, assembly GCF_947179515.1. NCBI lineage: Eukaryota > Metazoa > Chordata > Mammalia > Rodentia > Muridae > Apodemus > Apodemus sylvaticus. Next base: position 81,217,142 of record NC_067484.1, read on the forward strand.
CCTGGATGCTCAGAACAAACTTCTCTTAGGAGTGTAATAGCAAGACACACCTACCCATTAGATACGGGCATGGCCCCTCCCTAGGATACGGCCCCACCTCCAAGGAGAAGCAAGCAGGAGGCAAAGGGTGGGCAAGTGACGAAGAGGTCAGATGAGCAGAGTAAAGAGACCAAGGATACGGAAAACACCAGTTCTGGAACATGGAGCACGGCACAGACAGGACAAGAGCTGTCAGCAGGCTGGACTATAAAGACCTGCTTTGCACAGAGATAACCACTCTCTCATGCAGGCCACAACATACAACATAAGTAAATAAAATAAAAACCATAGAGGATAAGATTCTTTGGTTGTTTGATGAGACAGGATCTCCTTATGTTACCCAGGTTGGCCTCAAATACATAATTCCCCTGCCTCAGCATCCCAAGTGCTATTATTACAGCCATGCATCACCAGGCCCAGCTTATACAATTCCTGTTTGAAAGTTTGTTTACTTCTACAAAATGACCTTCTGTGTTTCCATACACCCTAGTCCAATCAGAGGACTATACTGCAAACAGTTCTTACAACTACCCCAAACACAGGAGCACACACTCTGTTCAGTCAAAGAATTAGTAAAACTATTCAGAGTGAAAGAAATCTAACTAAGAGTGACTTGAGCCAGGTCGGCTCGGATGAGGTGTAAGTGGGGTGTTATCCCTACTTGATCTGGGGTCACTTGGATGTACATACCTCTAAAACTTCACTGTGTCATGGCTTGGGGCTTTTTGCATTTTACATAGTTTGACCAAATTCTAGAATTTCTAAGATGGTATATGATGGGAAGGAGCAGGAGACATTTCCTCACCATGGTAGAATAAGTTCTGGGGACAGAGCTGAAATTCTGTGGGTTGGTTGGGGTTAAGGGTTGTGAGGTCCCTTCTAAATGGCAGTGATCACGTAGGAGCAGCGACAGGGAGAGCCAAGCCTGACTTCACTGCAAGCCAGATGCACCTTTGGCAAACTGAGGGGACTGCAGGATTTAGTCCTTTGATTCTGGATTTACTCTAGAAGTTGTTACCAGCTCCCTTGTGTTTTGTAAAAAGGAAGGCTTCTTGTCTGACAACTACTGTGCTACCATGCAAATGGGAGAGCCCAACTATCTGCACCCAGAGCACTGAGAAAAAGAACACCAAGCTCTGGCTCCTAGAGCCTCTTGCCTATGACATCACTGGGCCTGGCAGGCCTTGCTCTAAACCAGCTGGTGGGGAACATATCCCCTGCTGGTAGGAACCGGGGTTACAGCAAGCCTGTCTTCTCTAACCTTCCACATTACAGACCCAGAAAATGTCAGATTCATTATCCCTTGTTCTGCATGTTGGAGAGAAGGTCCCTTGATGCTGAGAAATTGAGAACACCAGAAACCTCAAAGCTGTGTCACAATTCTGCCCCTGAAGAAGACAAACAGGTCTGTGACCAGGGAACCCTAGGCTGTGTTCTCTCAGAAGACTAGAAACTCCGAGAGCCAATCTTGAGGGAAAGTCAAGGGGAGTCCCATGGTCTCCTTTCAGCTGTGTGTGTGGCTGCTCGAGGTGTGAACACGCATGCAGAAGGCTACAAGGCACATGAAGAAAAAAAAAAGTGTTCCAGGTGCGTGCACTTACCTTCCTGGCCTGAGAACCAGGAAAGAGGAGCCTGTGCCCGCCATGGCCTGAGGGAACAGCTGGATGATGTTCCCTCAGTAATTCCCTGGTTAACAGATTTGAGTTTCCTCTGAGGAAAAATGAGGTGTGGTCAGAACGTCCCAGAGTTGAGATGGTGTCCTGACAGCATCTGTACCCTCAGGAGAGCGGTAGCAGGGAGTGACCACCCAGAGGCACTGGCTATGTCTGAAGGTGTAGCTGACAAACAAAACTTGCCTGTAATCACACTCAAACGTGTTTATAAGCATGCCTGTGTGAAGTAGGGCAGGAAGCCTAAGAGGCAGGAGACAGTAGGGGGGTGAGCGGTGAAATCAGGTCAAGCTGGAGACAAATTAAAACAAGTTATAGAAATAGAATAATTACAGCCAGAGCTGGGGTTCTCCGTGTTTCATGAGCGTGTCAAGAAAGACCATGGAGCACACTATAGTCTTGACCTTCACAGGCCCATGGTGGAGGCTGAATCCCCATCATTTACCACTAGAAATGGTAAACATTTTAAGAGGTGGCACCCCTGGGAGGTATTGGGTCACTGGAGACATGTCTTCAAAGGGAACTGTGGGTGTCCCCATCTCTTCTCCATTCTCCCACCATGTACTCCTGCTGGGATGTGCCACATGGGCCTGAAGCAATAGGGCCACCAATCATCACTGATGCCTCAGAAGATGTGCATTTTCTTTACAAGTCGATTGCCCCAAACATTTGCTATAGCAACGGTAGGCTGACTGACCCCGGAAGTAAATGAGAGCCCTGGGAATGATTGACAGGAACTGAGGAAGGGGCTCACATGGTAAAATGCTGCACACATGAGGAACAGCATCAGTCCCCAGCGCTCACATACAAAGCCCTGCTTGGTGGCACCTACTTGTGATCCCAGTGCTGAAGAGGTGGAGTCAGGAAGATTCCCTGGGGATTGATGTAAGCAGGTCTAGCCTGATCTGAGAGCCCTAGGTTCAGTGAGATACTCTGTCTCACAAAACAAGGTGGAAAGTGGTCGAGAGAGAAGTCTAAGACTTATCTGTAGCCTCCAAGGTCACTTGTATACATATATACCTTTATATCTATATGCATGAATGTGCACACACACACACACACCCAAGGAAGGAAGGAAGGAAGGAAGGAAGGAAGGAAGGAAGGAAGGAAGGAAGGAAGGAAGGAAGGAAGGCAGACAAGAATTGACCCAAAGGGTTCACTGACATTACTGGGCCTCATTTCCCACTGTAACTGCAGAGTCTGGACTCACCACCTTCCAGATCTTTCCTTCCAAGGTGGGTACCACAACCTCCATGGGCAAATAGTTCTATTTGTCTCCTAGCCTCAGGGAAAGGGTCTAACCTGGTGTTTAGCTGCTGCTGAAGCTGCAGAACACTTGATGTGTTCACGAGCAGATACTGAGCCTCATTCACCAGGGACAGGGCGACAGCCGCACCAGGAGGCTGACCTGAAAAGGAAACACAGACAGAAGGGTTGCTTTCCAGGAAATGCTGGTGCGTCTCGGCCTCAAGCCCTGAGGTTTCTAAAGGCAGATGTCTTCCACAAGGGGAAAATGTCAATGCTGAGGAAAACATGAATGTTCTAAGCATGGCTCAAACCTCTCCAAAGACAGAAAACAAGGTTCTAGCATATTCCGCGTCAAGTAATTCAGGGAAGAGAATAATAAAACAACGGTGTGAATTTGTTCTGACAAATTTTGTTTCTGTAGCAAGGCCTGTACATGGTCAGGCTGGCCCCAGGTTCCTGATCCTCCTGCCTCTACTTCCCCAGGTTATGACCATGTGCCACCATACCCAGCCTCAGAGACAACACTTGGAAGCCAAAATACAGGGCTAGAGCAAGCCCTGCCTGTTCTGGACAAGACTGAGAGGCTTGTGATGTGTGCAGGCCTACATATACATACATACGTGTGTGTGTGTGTGTGTGTGTGTGTGTGCATGTGTGCGTGTATGTGTGTGTATATGTGTGTGTGTGTGTGTGTGCACGTGCACGCACCTGCATGCATGTGTATTTGAATGAATTCATTTGGGTGTTTCCCTACATGTCAGTAGAGGCCAGAAGAATTGGATCAGTTGAGACTAGAATGACTGACAGTTGAGGGCCACGATGCGTGTGCTAGAAACTGAACTTGGGCCCTCTGGAAGAGCAGCCAGTGCCTCTCACGACGAAGTCATCTCTACAATCCCACAGAGACCTTCTATATCTAACCAGAGAGAATGAAACAGGCAGACAGACAGGCAGGCAGGCAGGCAGGCAAGCAGACTTTGGCAATAAACAGAAGAGGACACTCCAGCAGCCAGTGGGTCTACAAATGGTACTTATACAGAAGTCAACAGAAGATTCAAAGCTATTGAAAAGGAAAAAAAAACTGCTAAAAGAATCTGTGGAGTTCTCTTATTTTTCTCTAAGCTGGTGATAAAGGGTTGGCTGGGTCAGAACCTGTGGAGCATCTTTAAGCAGAGACAGTGGTCTCCAGAGTATGTGATCCCACTCTATCTATCCTCTCTGGTCAGCCTAAGAAGGGAGTTACTATTTCATCCTCTACAAAGGGCCTTCTTCCCTGTCACAGAGGAAAGGCCACAGGGCTCCCAGTGCTCACTGCCCTGGGGACTGACCACCTCCAGCACAGCAAACAAAAGTCCCATTCAAGCCCTGGAGCCAGGAATGGGGAAATAAAAGTCTGCAGAGCCAGGGCAAAAGACCCTCCCACAGGTCAGGTGACAGCCAGTTCCTCACTGGCTGGGGAACTGCAGGACCCAATTAAGCTGTCAAGTGACAGACATGAAAGGCAATTCATGTTGTATCCCTGTGATCTGGTCACAGACCTCAGAGGACGTCTGAGTGACAGTGCGCTAACCAAGACCCCTTTCCCCTGACCTTCATTCATTCATGAGACTTTCCAGAAGTGAGGATGCTGTGCAGACCAGGTGTGCAAATGACAGACTCAAATGTGGGAAAGCCCAGCAAGAGTCCAAGACTTGCCCTGTATGTTCAATAGTTATTTTTCAAGCTATATTATAGATTTGTGTGGTCTTGATTCACTAGACATTGTTAACATCATAAAAACTTAATCCAAGGCAAATTTCCTAACCCAGATGGTCTAAGCAAACTTCATAGCCTACTGTTTCAATTTATAATGTTTTTAGTTTTATAGAGAAGTAAGAGGGTAACCAGAAAGAGGGTTCTATGCATAAAACATGTCTGACAAGATTCTACTGAAGGAGAAATGAAATGCACGTTTAAAAGGAAGAGAAAAGACTTCAAATGCCAGGCATGGTGGCACACTGTCATCTCAGCACTTAGGGGACAGAAGGACAGAGGCACCAGATCTCTGAGTTCAAGGCTAGCCTAATCTATAGAGCTAGTTCTAGGACAGCCAGGGCTACACAGAGAAACCCTTTCCTGAAGAAAAAAAGAAAGAAACAAAAACAAACAAAAGACATACATATGGCTAGGGAGATAGCTCAACAGATAAAGCAGTTCCCATGAGAGCAAGAGAGCAGAAGCTCAGATTGTCAGGATCTATGCAATAGTAGATGCGGTCCTGCGTGTTTGTAATTCCTGCACACCTAAGGGAGATGGGAGACAGAACCGAGGATGTAGGAGAATCTCTGTGTACTTTATGGAAGCATCGCCTGTCAATAAAAATCTGATGGCCAATAGGATGATGCAGGATTAGAAGATGGGACATCTGGCAGTGAGAGAGGAACTCTGGGAAACAGTGAGGTGGAAAGTTTCCCCACCTCACTCGGAGGGCCTCTGAGTCGTTACTCAAGAACAGGGGCTTGGGTGAAAGGGCCCATGTATACACTAAGAGCTTAGAGTCCATGTAGTTTAGAATATGCAGCGGTGAGCCAGAAACGCAGCCTCAAGCAAGGCACACATGCACACATGCACACACACATGCACCATACACACACATATCATATATATACACTTACACCATACACAAACCATACACACCATACCATGCACACAAACACACACACACACATCATAAACACTTTAAAAGACACACATATATATATATATACACATATGTGCTACATATATACACAGAGAGATATAAGCTCACATGCTCACATGTATTTTAATAAAAACTCATGAAATTTACATTGCTATGGCATTAAGATGATTATCACAGCACTGAACTAGCTATAGACAAGTTGGAAGGAATCCTGTACACGTTTTAACTCAAAATAACGTTAGATAGAATGTGCTGAGGGACTACAGAGATGTCTCAGCAGTTAAGAGCACTGGCTGTTCTTCCAGATGACCCAGGTTCAGTTCCCAACACTCACACAGGGATTAGCAACTGTCTATAAGTCCAGCTCTAGAGAATCTGATTCCCATATCTGGACTCTAAGGGCACTGCATTCACATGGTGCACAGAGATATATGCAAGCAAAACACTCGTGCACACAAAATAAAAATGAAGTGCTCTGCTCTAGGGCATCATGAAACAATTTTCCCCTAAAATCTTCACCACAGAACGGGTGTAAGGCCACCTAGTCCCAGGGAGCTTTGCCCTGAGAAAGGCATCCCGGAAGCAATCGTAAGCCCACTGCTATCCTGCCCCAATCCCATTTGTGCACCCACAGGCCTGGTCTCTCCCCTGTGCCCACCACCACTGCTGCGTCCAGGAGTGCCAGCTGTGGTTCTACGTCCCCTGTTTCCTACTATGATGCAGCTGTACCCCAACCCTCAAGGCAGGTCACAAAGCTCCCAGCTTAGAACCTTGCAGTGTGTCCTGCAGTCACGAGATGAAGTCAGGAGCCAGTTGCCCTGGGAATCCACTTTCTGGGCTGGGTGTGACATGCAGATAAACCTAACACTCGATGTCCGTGAGGTACCTTTTCTAGGCGTCTTCCTTGCATTTCGCTGGAAGTGTGGACTTTGCTTGATTAAATGGCATGGACGGCCAAAAAACCTTGACAGCCATCTTGAAACATTTTCTCCGCAATCATAAGTATTTACCCTGGCCAAAAATAATGAATAAATAAATAAATAAATAAATAAATAAATAAATAAATAAAATGTGTATGTAGTAGCTCTTTGAACAATTATTCAAATATCAAATAGGCAAATTAAAAAATAAGATAACACGAAATAAAATGTTACCAAGTCTCCACTACCAGGCAGCCTGAAGCAGACAGCCTGAAGAGCTCCAGAGATCTCTCCCAAGTCCAAGAAAATCTGAGATACGGGCGGGGCCCATGGGAGGCTTTCAGAGCTTTACACACCCTCCCGAAAGGCCTTCTTTGTCTTAATTACTGACACTGGGAACACAGAACTCAGACTTTGAGACTTCTAGCATAATATTTTGCTTTAATAAGACCTTGAGCCCAGAATCATGTCCTGGTTTGTTGTTGTTGTTGTTGTTGTTGTTGTTGTTGTTTCATTTTGTCTTTTTAAAGATTTATTTATTTCATGTGTGAGTGTTCTATCTGTATATACACATGCTTGCCAGAAGAGGGCATCAGATTCCAGGATAGACAGTTGTGAGCTACCACGTGGTTGCTGGGAACTGAACTCAAGACCTCTAGAAGAGCAGTCAGTAGAGCAGGCTGGGCCAGCTCTCCAGCCCTCGTGTCCTGGTTTTCACAATGGGTCTGATGGAATGTTTTCTCTCACAGTCAGATCACATGGGCCGATGTGTTTCATTCACAAAAATTAATGCTGAGACTATGAGGTAACGATGCATAAGTACATCTGTTGATCTGGTGTTTTAAAATTGTAGAATCCATAGCTGGAGAAATAGCTCAGTTGTTCTTCTAGAGGACCTGAGTTCAGTTTTTAGAGCTCACACATGGTAGCTCACCACTGTCTGTAGCTCCAGCTCAGGGCAGGGGGATGGGGGGCAGGGAAATAGGGGCAGGGAGGATGCCTCTTCTGACTTCTGAGTGCACCAGGAACACACAATGTGCACATACACACACAGAAGCTAAACACTCAGATGCATGAAATAAAATAAAACTCGAAGATACTCCAGAATCTTCTTAAATGTATAAGGTAAAAAGATTCAAGGTCACATCTTAGAGGATCACAATATCTTAGGTTACAAAGTAGATATTGCTGAAACAGTTGATTTTCCTGGGGAAAATAGCTGGCTCCTTTCTGGAAGGACCTGCAACAGAGAAGCACTCGCCCCTGTACTCTCAGCGACCACACTAAGGTCACAGCCATCACCACAGACCCATGGTTCTGAGCAGAAGTGCCTCTGACCTCCAGATATCTGGAAAGCATTACTGACACTGGGTCCAACACAGATGAAGCCAGTGAAATTTATGTACAACCAAGTAAATAACTGCACATATTCTAGTCAGGTAAGACCTCTCAGTGGGTTAGACCTTCACTGCCACACACGATCACCTGAGCCAACCCCCAGAACCCACACAGTAGAGGAAGAAAACCAGGCCCTACAAGTTTCCCAGTGACCTTCATACACATGCTATGATGCATCCACATACACACACACAAATAAATAAATAGGGAAAATAATTATATATATATATATAAAATATATATATTAATTGTATATATATATAAAATATGTGTGTATGTATATACACACATATATATATGAATATATTTCTTTCTGTCAGAAGGTTTGCTTATAGCCATGTGGGAAAATGTTTACCCTAAATTCATTGTCCTGGTAAAAAAAATGTACTGGAATGAATATTTAAACTGTTAAAACTGTAAAAATCGGAACAGATACTACTAGCAAGAAGATGTAGCACTGATGAACACCTTAGCCTCCAAGAAGGCAAACATTCAATTGGGCATCACATTAGCACCCTTTCCTTCTTTCCTAGAGGGAAATGTCCCAGAGGGATCCTAGCCTGTCTCTTGGGAGCACTGTGGTTGATTCTGATTGACACATTGATTGGATGAAAAACACTAGGAAATTAATTAGAGGCATCCCTTGGGGCATGCCTGTGAGAGTTCCCATGAAGATGCTTCCAGATAGGGCGAACTGAGGTAAGGAAGACACTACGAGACATGGGGTAGCATCAACCCCATGGGCTGTATCCCAGGCTGTCTAAAGGAAGACAAGAGAAGGCTACCCCAACAGCTACATTCCCCTTTCTCTGCCTCTATCTGTCAAGATATGATCAAGCATCCTTGAACTTGGTTGTCATAGCCAGCAGCCATTTCTGACACCATTCCTTCCCAATCATGGGGGAAGGGACTGAACCCTCAAACCATGAGCCAAAATTAACCCTCCCCCACTGAGTAGCTCTTCTTAAGTATTAGGTCACAGCACTGAAGAGAGTAACTTACACAGACACTTGGGCTCAGTTTGAGTATAACTTTAGCAAATTGCATCATGACTTGGGTGACTTAATTCACAGCAGTTGCCAAGGGAAACACATCTATTTATGCAGTCCTACTATCTACTGAACATACCTGCATTTCTTTCCATCCAAAGGTTTGCATTAATTAATAGATAATTCATAGTCTAGAAGTTATGTGGTGGGGGATGGGTGGGTGTATATTCATGTTTACGTGTGGGGGTGCGCATCTATGTCCAGATACAGGAGCATGTGTGTATTTGTGAAGGCCAGAGGTCAAATTTGGGTATCATTCCTCAGAGGCTGTTTGCCTTTATGTCTTTCAAAACTTCAATTTATTAACTATATGTCTCCTTTTAAGATTTATTTTATCAATATGAGCATTTTACCTGAATGCATGTATGTGCAACACCTGGGTGTCTGCCAAGCTTAGAAGAGGGTGTCAGAACCCCTGGAACTGGAGTTATAGATGGTTGTAAACCATCATGTGGGTGCTGGGAACCAAAGCCAGGTCCCCTGGAAGAGCAGCAAGTTTCTTAACCTCTGAGTCGTCCTTCAATCCCATACTTTCTCTATCGGAGTCTCTCCTGGAGCCTGGGCTTATCCATGTGGCTCGCTGGCTGGCCAGGAAATGCCCGGGGATCACCTGTCTGCTCCTCCTCCCGCATGCTGGTATTACAAGGGTATAACATTACACACAGATTTTTTTTCCTCCTGCTTGAAATGTCGACTTTATTGACCTGGCTGTCTCCCCAGCTCCTGCTTATTCTACATAATTTCTAGTGAACTGTCTATGGTCACATATTTTATTGAGGGAAAAGGTTGGTTGGTGTTTGCTTGCACAGGGTTTTCATTATTGAAAAATGTACTATTCCATGTTTTTAGGAATAGGTCGTATTTAGGTCACAAGAGATACAGATGCTAAAGCGTTGCTGAGAATGAGACAGGCGAGGGCAGCAAGTAAGCCCTTGGGAGTCAGTCATAAGGAAGAGCATGGCAGGCAGAGGGAACAGCAAATGCAGACTTGAAAATGAGCCGTGCTGGTTAGGCATGAGGCCTGCGTGGTCGGGGTAGAGTGTGCGGCAGATAGAGCAGAAGGAATAAGGAGATGGCTGCAGAGGGCAAAGCTCGCTCCTCCCTCTGGGTCACTGTGTCCACAGAGCCTCACCTGTCTGCACACACTCTGCTTTGGCAAATCTGGGCATGTTCACCGTCTTCCTCAAGAGGCACCTGGATAGGCTCCATCCCTAATGAACAGAAGGCAGAAGCAAACTGAACATCACACAAGGCAGATGACTGTGCAAATGTTCACTGTTAGGAAACTCATGGATTTTAATGGCATTGGAACTTGGTTAGATGAGGACAGTGGCTGGCTCTAGATGCTGACAGCAAAGAGACTTCCTTCCTCACTCTCGGCACCACACTGTGTGCTTCAAAGAGCTTCCCGGTGTAGCATTTATACTGGGCCATCGCAACCACAGTCCCCAGGACCCTTTACAGATTTCTTTAATAGATTCCTCTGTTCTAGGAGTTCACTTTTTGAAGTCATTGTTCTCAAAGCTACCTAAAGCCATTAGAAACAGACAAGTAGGCAGTCACACTGCCCCAATTGCATCTGATTTCATCTGGGCCAGGAAGCTCAGCAGGGTCAGGCCTGGTTGGCACTTGGATGGGAGAAATAGACAGGAAGGATGGTACTGTGAAGAACCTAACAGAGAGCATGTATTTCCAGAATCTGATTAGTCATGTATCAATAATCATTATTGCTTTTAAAAACTCGCACTTATGGGATTGGAAAGGAATTCCAACATTCTTCAATTGTTATATTTACCATATACATACAGGACTAATATACACATGTAGAAGATTAAATAATAACATATTAGTATCCTGGGTACATGAACTTGAACAAAATATATACAAAAAAGAAAGCTATACTCCAACATCACTAATTAAAAAAAAGATTCAAAAATACTCAACATGATACTATCTAGTCAAACCGAGCAAAGCATTAAGACATCACCACATACTATTTTTTTTCTCAAGGCAGAAGGATAATTCTAGACAGGATAATCCACTAATATATCACACACTTAACAGAGGACAGGACCCAAGCATGTTTGTGCCAAGGGTCCTCCATGGCCACTTGTCTAGAGAAGAACTGGACCCCGAGACAGAGAGGAGAGGACAAAGAACAGCACAAGAGCCCAAGCACTGTGCCCCTAAGAAAGGGCAGAAGGCCGCAAGCCATGTCTAACAGGGCTTCCTATTGTTCGCCCCATGCTGCGAAAGTGCCTTGGTGGGGAGGGAAGCTGCAGCTACAGGAAGCTCTCCCATGGCAGAGCAGAGAGGACTCAGAGGCCAGCCAGAGCACTCAGGGCTTTTCAGTCCATTGGTAGCTGCAGATCTGTCAGACTGCTGGTGCGTTACGTCTTATAGAAGCCAAGGTGTATCTGGAGTGATATTCAAGACACTGGAAAACATGAGGCCTGAGCAAGAGAGACTTGCTTTTTAAATGTGTTGTTCTTCTATCTGAAAATACTAAGTGAATAAACAAAAATAAGAATCAGCAGCAACTGAGATGCCCTTTGGTGATGCAATAGACAAATGCACCTTATGACGTTCACACTCAGACACACTTCTCAGTGACATGAAGCTACTTGTCATGTTACATGCAGGACTTGGGTAGGTCCCACAACAATCATGCTGAGTGAAGGCAGTGGCCGCTGCAGTTCATACGCCATGGGAGCCCTCGATGCCACAGACTCTGCTCATCACACATTAAGGTTGCGGAAAGAGAAACTACAAGAGGGGGGCCCATGAGCCTCTTGAAGAGGTTTTGCACTTGAGCTGTAGGGATGGTTACAGAAATATGCACATGTATTAAAATTCTTACAGTAGAACAAAGGGTCAATATCAGGATTCACTTTGAAACTTCAGAAATATCACCTATTGGTTTAAAGAAAACTCAACCATGAGACCAGAAAAAACACAGGCAAAAGACAAAGTCATGAAGACATTGTTGAAGGACATCATAAAAGTTCAACCACAGTTGGATAAAAACTAAGATATTCTGCAATGGGGAGGGGAAAGGTACAGGAGAGCTGTAGAGAAGTTCATATATAGATATATAATAGTATATATAATGTATACATAAGCATATATATAGCTTATATAATATATGTTAAATATTACAGTCTTTATTTATATGTAATATATAAATATACTTATATATAAATACATAATATATAATATACATAATATGTTATAAATATAAGTATATCAATTTATATATTATACTTACTTTATATAATATAAATTATATTATTCATTATTATGTATTCTATATTCTACATTCACATTACACATTACATATTGTATATTACATATTACATATTGTATATTATATGTAATGGTTATCGCCATTACCATTGGTTCAATGGATAAAAGTGCCTAAAACACAAGTCTGATGACTTGAGTTCAATCCGGAGAACACAGATAGAAAGCTAGATATGGCGGGATGCCTCTGTAATCTCAGCACACTTGCCATGAGGTGGGAGCCAGAGGCAGAAGAACAGAAAGCTCAAGGCCCAGCTAGCCTTGTACACAACACAGCAGCAGAAGCAAGAGAGACCTTGCCTCAAAAACAACGTGCAAAGAGAGAACTGACTCCTAAAAGTGGTTCTGTGATGTCCACTCACATGTGCACCTACACTCACACACATACAATGATCTGTATAAGGAAAAAACACAGGAAAAAGAGGGGGAAGCTTAAGAAACTAAGCAAGATGTTAGATATTGTCTAAACTGATGGCATAGCTATGTATTATGTTAATTTCTGCCATACAATGTAGCCATTTAGATGTGTGTATAGCTATTTAGATGAATTAAAATGTAATACATTTTGAAATTCAATTCTGGTATCTGCTGGGCACATTTTGAAGATTCAATGGCCAGCGGCTGCCAACTGTACAGTGTAGATGCTGAACACCCCATCCTCTGAGAAAGTCATTGGACAGAGCTCTCCTATGTGTGTTCAAGAGGAAAGAACAACGCGTAAAACCCAGAGCATGGTGGGTAAGGAGAAAGAATGCAAGTGCAGAGAGTCCTAAGATCCCAGGCTTTTTCCCTGTTTGTTCTGACAAATTCTCCCAAATAAAAAGAAAACAACTGCCGGGCGGTGGTGATACACGCCTGTAATCCCAGCAGTCTGGGAGGCAGAGGTAGGTGGATTTCTGTGTTCGAGGCCAGCCTGGTCTACAGAGTGAGTTCCAGGACAGCCAGGGCTACACAGAGAAACCCTGTCTCAAAAAAAAAAAAGAAAGAAAGAAAAGAAAACAACCTTTCTCTTGTCTGTTCTGGACATGGTTTCATTTACTTGAAGATAATGCTAACTAACATTTGGTAGAAGAGAGGCCATCAGGTTTTTGTTTTGTTTTCCAGTCTGAGAATGGAAACCCCCCCCCCCAGTGGTCTCTCTGTGGAAATGAACCATTTCACACCTTCTGCCTTGATGACCATGATCCCCTGCTGCAGGTCGATGAAGGGTTGGATCAGGCAGAGCCGTGGCTCCTGCTTCTGACTCAGGCAGATGCCATTGTGATTCGCAACCATCCAGCTCCGGTCATACAGCAACCCCTGACTCCCCACAGGCCACTGGGTCACCTAAAGGAAAGCAGAGGAGTTAGTCACATCATTCCATCAAAGACTTTCATATCATTATACAAATGCGATGGCCTTCATAAACCCAGTGCATCTTCTCAAAGGATGTGTGGAGGAAGACACACAACAGAGAGAGCTTTGCAAGGAAAAGTGGAAATTCAAGACCTTCCCTCAGTCTCCAGATCCAGTGTCCACCCTGCTCCACTGATAAGGAGAGGTATGTGCATGTAAAACATTCAGAATGCAGGAGTCTACAGTAACTATATTCTATCTTACCCCAAGGCTAGCATCCCCCCCTAGGGACCCAAGACCCTGCTTTCTGTGTAGCCTTTCCACAGCAGTGCATGCTGGTCCAGGTGTATCCTTACTACACTACACACATGTGACTGTACTGAAAGGTCACTGAATTGGCCCTCTTCAACAAGTTTTCTTGTTGTCCTAGTTTCAATTGGTATGACAAATACTCTGACCAAGAGCAGTTTTGTGGACAAAAGGGCTTATTCTAGGTTGGAGAGAAAGAAGACTAAAGAGGAAAGGGGGGTAGACCCCTTTAGACTACTTGACTAGGGACGTCAGGTTTCTTGGAGCAAATCCAATCTGTCATCAGGATATCTCCAACTACCAAAACAGAAATCATCCAACAATCCAGCAATCCAGCAAAACAGTAAAACAGCAACCCAGCAATTCAGCAGTCCAGCAATCCAGCAATCCAGCAATCCAGCGATCCAGCGATCCAGCAAAACAGTAAAACAGTAAAACAGCAACCCAGCACTTCAGCAATAGCAAAAGCAGCAGGGCCAGCAGGAGCAACAGCCACTGCCCTTTCAGGGCTCTCCCGCTTATCCCTTTTCAGAGTCCCCAGGATTAAACTATCTGCAGCTGGCAAAAATCACATCCCTGCTAGTGCACCAGGCAAATCATAATCACCTGCTGTGAAGCAGCCTCTTATCCCACACCTGAGATTAAAACAAAAACATATCACATAACATGACTGGGTTTTTAAAACCAAAGTGATGCTTCCTCTCTCTGGGTGATTCTAGCTCATAGCAAGCTGGTAATAAAAATTAGCCAGCAAACCTGCATTATTCATATTTGTGCAGAATTTAAATACAAAGCATATCTACGTGTCCAGATCCTGTATGCCAATACTAATCACAACTAAAAGGATTGGATTGAAGTCAGGATATCCAAGAGGAGTCCCAGTGAGGACCCAGTATTGATAGTGTGACAGAAGCCAGAGGCCTTGAACCAGACCCCAGACTCACTGCAATGAATTTGCAAGAAAGGCTGTTTGGGCAAAGGGTAGAGACACACTGCAGCTTCCACTGTGAGATGTTTGTTCTCTTTTGAAGGGAAGTTACACAGGCAGAGGGTGGATATGGAGGGATGGGGAGATGAGTGGGACTGGGGTACATGGTGTGAAATTCACAAAGAATCAATTAAAAGTTTAAAAAAGCAAGAATGGATTGAAGGAAAACACAACCCCATTGAACCTCAGAGTCCTGGTGTGTTCCTCCTGTGCTTGCAACCTGTCTGTGAAAACCTGCAAGGCAGAGTCCTGTCTGCTCAGGACATGTGAGCTTACCTGTTCTCTGTGTCTTGTGACCGAAACCTGGCATTATGGAAGCAATGTCAGTAAGGAAGCTATGGGAAGGAGGATGGTTTGCTTTGGCTTCTGGTCTGAGGTTACATCCCATCATGGTGATGGGAATGGCTTGAGCCTGCGGTGGCGGAAGTGTGGGCTGCTCACTCGGTGAGCTGTGAATATCAAAATCCACTTTCTTCAGCTTGAATCCACCCCAAAGATCCTACAGTGTCTTAAAACAGCACCACCCACTGGGGATGAAGAGTTACATGACCTGTGAGACATTTTACATCCAGGCTCCCACAGACCCACCCTGGAAAGCAGGCCAGTAAACACAACCACAGTCTTATGAGGAGCCAGAGATTGGGCCATCCCAGAGACTCAGGAGTCTGGAGTCTTCACAACCTCAGGTTGGCCACAAGAAGGAAGACTATCTTTTAGATAACTAAGGCTGTCTGCCAGTCCAGACAAGCCACCTGTCCCCCAACTGAAGGATCTCCAGGACAGCATGTTTTCAGATGTATGACATAACTCAGTACCCACAAAAGGTTACTTCCAGGATCCCCTAAAAACACCCAGGTCTGGTGGGTGTTGAAATCCTTCTTATTAACCCATAGTGTTTGCATATATTCTATGCACATCCCCCTATAAAATCTTCCAAGTTACCGACATTACCTAATACAATGTAAGTGTTCGGTGAACGGTTGCTGCATCGTGTTGCTTAGGAAGTATCATTACAGCTGCAGGTTTTCCTAATATTTGAAGGCCATCACTGATTGGCTCCATTGATACTAAACTCATGGATCAAAGTGACCCACTGTAGTTTATCTCCACAGGGAAGCCGAAGGAGAGAAATCACATGAGAGCAGGACCCTGGATCCACAGAACCACATTACAAATGTTTGCCAATAGTCTAGACAAGGTTATAACCCCAGTCCACTGGTCTGTATGATGATAAACTAGGGATAATATTACTATCCCTCTCGTGCAGTAATTTTAGGGGTCAGATGAAACAAGGTGTGTCAAATGATTCAGCAAAGAGCCAATACATCCAGGTGCAGTCACAGTCAACTGATACAGCCACTGGGTACTTTTTTGCATCTCACACAGACCTAGGCCAGAAAAGGGAGCTTAGTGGGTGAAGTGTGTGTTATGTAAACAAACTTCCTTAACTCCCCAGGACCTGTGTTACTTAGGTGTGCTGGCTTGTACTTGTAATCCCAGCACTGCGGAGGTGAAGACGGGAAAATAACTGAGTCCACCTGGCCAGCCATTAAGCCTTCTGAGAGAGATCCAGGTCAGTGAGAGCCTCAGTCTCAACAAACAAGATGGAGGCACCGAAGGAACGATGCCTAGCATCCTCCTCTGAGCGCCACATGCATGCGTACACATGTGCAACACCTTTCCATACACATGTGCACCTGTATACACACAGAACTGTGCACCCTGTAAGCAGAGTCATATGTAAAACCTCATTCCTACCAAGAAGGAAAACCACTCTCCCAAGGACAACATTCTGATATTTGGTTTGAGTTTTGCCTGCTTTTCTTTACTGGCTATATTGTTCTTTTGCTTTTGTAAAAAATAAATAAATAAATAAATAAAAACAAAATTAAAGCTATACACTGCATCAAAAGATAGGAGAGGGGGAGAAACAGTGCTCAGAGAAAGAAAGAAAGCAGCCATTTCTGTAAAGCCCTTACCTCAAATGCAGCACAGGATTTGATGGGGTAGAGGTAAATGTTGGTGACAATGTGGGACCCCAGGTCCCCATTCAGGACACGCACAGCTTTGTCTTGAGGGGTCTGCTGAATGCTGCCAGCTTTGCTCAGACACGGATGCAAGTCCACAGTGTTTGTGTCAGGATAGGAGCCATTGCAAACTGCAGGGTCTGTGCAGGAACCTTCCTGAGGTGAGTGACAGTCACTCTTTGAGGATAAGACTCCCGCGTCACTGCTGCTGGCTTGAGGAACAGGCTGGCCACTGGGCGAGCGAAGGTAGCTAGTGCTGATGAACCTGAGAAAGGCCTGGGCGTCTTCTAGTGTGGACATGTATCCGAAGGAAATCCTCACAGAGCCGGTGGGGCGTCCGTCTATAATGTCAACATCATCCCCACAAACGTGACCAGCCTAGAATCAGTCAGATACATCAGCCAGGCTCATGCTTCATGGATAAATTGGGAAAAAAATGTTTTAAAAAATAAATTGCATTTATTTTAGAATGAACTCAGGAAGACAGAGGCGCTGGATATCTGGGAAACCATTCCTACTCTGCAGACACAATGACACACTGCCTGGGCCTTGCTTTAGTCAGCTGTGAGTTGGAGCTGATATCAGGCTCAAGGGCCTTTAAAGAGATTAGCAACTTCATGAAGAACATTTTCCCAGAGGGCTCGTCAGAAAGACCAAAGTTTCAGAAGCACCAAGGGCTCTACTTCACAATGTTCCCAGGCTGAGACAGAACACCAACTGGCCTCCCTCAGACAACCTCTCTAAGTATCAAAGGGAAGTGGTATCCTGACAGCAGCCCCTTGGAGAGGAGAAAGGCCCACAATACCAGCCCACAACCCTTGAAGACCCAGGTCAGCTCAGAACCCTGCCAGGATGGGGAAGGCGGGGTCACTCCATCTCCAAGCCCAGCTGCCTGGTGTTGGCGACAGGCAGTGCATCAGATGCTCAGGACACCTCCCTACTCCAGGCCAACACTCAGAGATGTGACACAGCCTTCCATCCAAAACCAAGGCCGGGCTGCAGGCTCTGAGCTCTGTATATCTCGCTGCCTTCTCTCTCTCTCTCCTTTTCTCCATCTCCCCTTTCTTCCTCTCCGTCTCTGTCTCCTGTCTCTTCCTTTCTCAGACAGAGAAGACATTTTTTCTCATTTTGATTAGTTCTTGAGAATTTTGTACAATATATTTTGAACATAATCATAACCTTACCCCTCCCCCACCCAACCAACTTTGTGTCTCCCTTTTTTCAAAAATATTTATTTATTTATTTACTTATTTATGTTCTATGTGCATCGATGTTTTGCTTGCATGCATGTCTGTGTGAAGGTGTCAGATCTTCCAGTTACAGACAGTTGGGAGCTGGTAGGTGGATGCTAGGATTTGAACCTAGGTCCTCTGGAAGAGCAGTCAGTGCTTTTAACCACAGGACCATTTCTCCTTCCCCTGTAATCCCTTTTTTATGAGTCTTTAACAAGTACAGTTTGTGCTGCCCATATACTCATAGATATTTGACTATCTTGACGGGGGCATGTTCGACCTACCAGCAGTAGGCCCACTCTCCTTTTAAGAATAAAACCTAGCTCAGAGGCTGGAGAAATGGCACTTGCCACACGATCCTAGTGACCTGAGTTTGAACCCTGGAACCTATACAAAGGTGGAAGGGAAGAACCGACTCTAAAGTGTTGTTTGCTAACCTCCCACATGTGCAACGTGCCCCAAGTGTCCACATATCATGCATACACATACAATCATTATTGTTGTTGTTGCTTGTTGTTGTTGTTGTTGTTGTTAGCTGGGACTTAGCACATGCATATCCAAAAGATAGAAAAAGAAAAAGAAACTCAAATTAGCAACTCTTGCAAAATACATAGGGCTCTTTGCCACTTGCTAAGGTTTGAAACCAGAATGCCCCTGCCTCCGGAATAAGCTCTTGTTTGACAGTTGGCCACCCATCTCTGGGCACTGTTTTGGGAGGTTGTGGAAACACTGACAGGTGAGACCCAGATGCAGGAGGCAGGTCCCTGCTGTAGGGTGTCCTGTCTTGTTATCCACATCCTACTGCCCTGTTAGTGAGCATCTCTCTTCTGCCCGCCACCATGATGTCCTGCCCAAGCACTGGGGCCAAGTGACCGTGACTGAGCCCCCTGAAACCAGGAGCAAAGCAAGTCGCTCCGCCCAGGCGAGTCATTTGCATTGGATGTTCTGTCAAAAAATGAGAAACCTTTCTATGAAAGGGTTCAAAACTGCGCATGTGTTCCCAGGGTTAAAAACCTCCACTGCAGGAGAAGCAGGGGGAGGGGAGGGGGATAGGAGGAGAGGATCCTGGAGCCATGGAAGGGTTCCACACACTCCCAGCCTGGAAGTTACGTGTGGTTGGGAGGCTGTTCCCAAGGAGGAGTGAACAAGGGTGTGTGGCTGAACGGCTCCCACTAACAACCCTCTTCAGTTACATTTTTAACCCCAGGCCATTGAGACAATTCCCTGGGTTAAAGGCACTTGGCACCAAGCCTGAAAACCTAGATTCGATCTCCAGAAGGCTGGAGCCAACTGCAGCCAGTTGGCCTCTGACCTCTACACACGCATAAACGTGACGTGACTTTAAACATCACTCTCAAAATAATGGATCAGAACATACTGCCACAGAGCTAATAACGGCGTCAAGTTCTTTCTATTTTCTCCGCCCCTTTCTTTTCAGTCCATCCACAGAGAGAACCTGAAGAGACAGTGCCGCTCAGCTCAGTGATCAGCTACCACACAGCCTGGCTGACTGCAGTCCGCGTGGCCTACGGGGTCTTGTACTGACCTGAAAATGTTTCTTAACCATCTCTTCACTTAGCCCCAGGTGCCTCTGGCAGGCCCCCAAGTTACAGAAGCAGCCGGTCCTCAGGTGGATGTTGTACAGGCCAGCCATCTTGTCTACCTAGAGAGAAAGATGACACGAAGTCCACGTCAGAAACTGTAGTTTTGCTATGACTGCCTGGATCAAAATTGGACGTCTCTTTCCTAACAAAAGCATGGTGTGTGATGTGAGTCTGGATGCTTGCTATAAAATCCATGGCTGCTATATTGCAAATATAAAACACTCCTTCACACTGGCCACTACAGGCTGTGACCACACTGCAGAGTCCAGTGAGGTGCTGTTCTGGGCAGCACCAGCCTGTGTCAAGCATGATGTGGGTGTTATATGACATCTAAGTCCAGTTTCAAGTTTCTCCAACTTTAAGTTCAAATAGGATTATTGTTCACGTGCTTGAATACTTGGTCCCCGGCCGTTAGGGCTGTTCTGGGAAGTGGTGGAACCCTTGGTAGCTGCGGCCTCACTGGAGGAAGCGGACCACTAGCACGTGAGCCTTTGAAGTTATAATCCAGCCAGCCCTTCCTCCTTCCGCCGAATGGTGCAGACATGAGGTGCCGCCTTACAGACCCCAGCCACAGTGGATCTGTCATCCACCACCCCTCACCCCAGTGAAGCACCATATCTCTTTACCTGTGAGAAGAACCTCCTTCCCTGAAAAAGCTTTAGCCAGGTATTTTATCATTATGACAAGGAAAATAACTGAGATAAGGATCTACAGGTTGATTCAACATTTTTAAAGTGTCCTATAAACCAGAGTTTATCCGGCTGAAGTGCACTTGAGAAAATATCAAATTCAGACCGAAGTCCAAACTAAGAGCCGGTGTATTTCCAGTGAGCCTCAGAACAGTGAGCAGGCTGGGGCCACTGCCAGCTCCTTCACATCGGCCACCGTGGGCTGTGACCACACAGCAGAGCCCAGTGAGGGCAGCAGCAGCTTGCCTCCCAGCCTGTCTCAAGCATCACAGGGGTGTTACATGACAGATCTAAGTCCATTTTCAAATTTCTCCAACTCAGTTAGGACTGCTGCCCACTCAGTCCAGGCGTTGTGGTTCTCTGCTGCCCCCTGGAGGCTGTAGGATGTACAGCCTGCTTGGACTGTAGGATGTACCCTGACTGGTCCAACACTTCCCGGCTCACAGGAATCCTCTGGCCTCAGCCTCTAGAATAGCCACATGCTGCAGTGCTTAGCTAAGAAATAGACTTTATTTGAGGTGTAACGAAGATGCAGATGTTCTGGGACATTCAGGGGAAAATAAGCAATATCTTCCAGCTTTAGCTGAGTCGGTGCCAGCTCTAACCCTTCCCAAGCTGCAAACCGTGGTTTCACTCTTTCCCGATTGGGGGTGGGGGTGGGGGGATTCACGCAGAGGGCACAGGAACTACTTTTAACCAGTTCACGGATCCTTTAAAGTCATTTCATGCATAAGCTAAGGCAGAAACGAGGGCTTCTTCGAAGCTGGGTGAATACCTAGCGATGCTTATTTTAAAACAACAAAACAGACACACAAAAGAAGGAGGCTCTGGGCTCTACCTCAGGCCAGCGATGCTATGATGTGGTCTGACGTCTCTCTGTGCCACGTGAAGTGACCTCAGTTGCGGTGTTCTGCTTTTCTGCCTGATTTAGGTGCCTTCCTTTTCTGGCAAGTTGTCCTCTGCTCCCTGACCCTTTCTCTCTACCTAAGTAAAGAAGGTTAAAGACATACAGAGCCCAGCTTGAGCAGAATTGTGCCCGTGAGAGCTGTAAAGCCCTGGAGCTGAGGATGGGGGACATGTCTAATGTCCGCCCTCAAGAAGAGGAGGCAGGAGGATTAAGAGTTCAAGGTCATCCACCCATGGCTGAATAGTGAGGTCTACGCCAACCTTGGCTATATGTGACTGTATAAAAATAAACAAGCAAATTCCTCTGAGTGAGGCTGTCCCAAAGAGCCTGGGCTTTCTCACAGCTATTTCTGGGGACTTTTAAGAAAATTTCAAGAGTCAGAAAGACTTCCAAGTTTATACAAGAACCTTGCTGGTATAAAAGGGACAGTAAGCAGAATGTAGGAAAAGCTGGATCTCGTGAGTTGAGCCAGGTATAGCGGCTAACACCTGCAATCCCAGCACTCAGGAGGTAGAAATAGGAGGATTGTTTCATATGTGTGCAAGGCCAGCCTGGGCTACAGTGAGACTCTCTCTTAAAAATAAAAACGATGAGTTAAATCCCACCTGAGAGTAGCCAATGATCTTCCCACCATCATCCAGCACGTTAAAATTGATGATTGGACCCTGGACCTCAGGGCTGCTGAACTCAGAATCACTATAAATGCGCACCACAGGGGCCCCGTTGGGGTAGCGGAAGGAAGACAGAGCAGAGTAGGTGTACTGCACCAGAGCGAAGGTGTGCTCTTGTATGTTCACCATACCACCTAGGGACAAGAGCATAGGAGATAGGCATGGCCTTAGACACGGACCTCACACACAAGTCACCTGCTCCATATAACGCATGCTTATTACAACCGGTCAACCCAGACCTCCAGCTGATGACTTTAAATATAGCTTTCCTTATGACAAAGTTGAAGTATTTTTTCTATTTAATTTTACATTTTATCTGCAAACCGTGTGTATGGTACCTGCAGAGTCCAGAACAGGGAGTCTGATTCCCCAGGACTTGTGAACTGTCATGCGGATGCTTGGTATTGAAGCTAAGTCGTCTGGAAAAGCAGCCAATGCTCTTAACCCCTGAGGCATCTCTTCAGCCCCAAAGTTGGCACTGAATGAGTTTGTCTTTGTTGTTTCTTTTTTTTAAAGTCTTTCTTTTTAAATATTTATTTATTTATTATATGAAGGTTCACTGTAGCTGTCTTCAGACACACCAGAAGAATACACCAGATCACATTACAGATGGTTGTGAGCCACCATGTGGTCGCTGGGAATTGAACTCAGGACCTCTGGAAGAACAGCCAGTGCTCTTAACCACTGAGCCATCTCTCCAACTGTTTCCTGTTGTTTCTATGGACTATTTCCAGAGGCATTCTTGTTATATTCTCTTACACTTATAATTATACACATCTTATATATATGTACATAGAAATATTCATATACATATATATTACTTAAACATTCAACTATATAAACTCTTTGATAGCCAGTGGCAAAAATAATGTATTTAATCATCTTTTGCCCTTAATGGTTAATGTTTTTGTTCTTAATGGTTAAATGTTTTAACATAATGCACAGCAGCTAAGTTTACCTACTGTCAGATGTATAAAAGCAGGCTAAGCTGAGTTAGTAAAGGTGTTATGTCTCTTAGATCTTAAACAAGCGCCCGAAGCAGGCGAATTCATACAGACAGGAAGTAGATCCGAGTCACTGGGAACGGGGAGAAGAGGCTGAGCAGACCACATTTAATGAACAGAGCTTCAGTTTGAGATGATCAACTGTTTGGCTGTGACCAGTGTGGTCACTACACAGGTGACCAGTGGTGATCACTATACAGGTGACCAGTGGTGATCACTATACACATGACCAGTGGTGATCACTACACAGGTGACCAGTGGTAATCACTACACAGGTGACCAGTGGTGATCACTATACACACGACCAGTGGTGATCACTACACAGGTGACCAGTGGTGATCACTACACAGGTGACCAGTGGTAGTCACTACACAGGTGACCAGTGGTGATCACTACACGGGTGACCAGTGGTGATCACTACATGGGTTACCAGTGGTGGTCACTACACGGGTGACCAGTGGTGATCACTATGCAGGTGACCAGTGGTGATCACTATACAGGTGACCAGTGGTGATCACTATACAGGTGACCAGTGGTGATCACTACACGGGTGACCAGTGGTGGTCACTACACAGGTGACCAGTGGTGATCACTATACAGGTGACCAGTGGTGATCACTATACAGGTGACCAGTGGTGATCACTACACAGGTGACCAGTGGTAATCACTACACAGGTGACCAGTGGTGATCACTATACACACGACCAGTGGTGATCACTACACAGGTGACCAGTGGTGATCACTACACAGGTGACCAGTGGTAGTCACTACACAGGTGACCAGTGGTGATCACTACACGGGTGACCAGTGGTGATCACTACATGGGTTACCAGTGGTGGTCACTACACGGGTGACCAGTGGTGATCACTATGCAGGTGACCAGTGGTGATCACTATACAGGTGACCAGTGGTGATCACTATACAGGTGACCAGTGGTGATCACTACACGGGTGACCAGTGGTGATCACTACACAGGTGACCAGTGGTGATCACTACACAGGTGACCAGTGGTAGTCACTACACAGGTGACCAGTGGTGATCACTACACGGGTGACCAGTGGTAGTCACTACACAGGTGACCAGTGGTGATCACTACACGGGTTACCAGTGGTGATCACTACACGGGTGACCAGTGGTGATCACTATACAGGTGACCAGTGGTGATCACTATACAGGTGACCAGTGGTGATCACTACACGGGTGACCAGTGGTGGTCACTACATGGGTGACCAGTGTGGTCACTATACGGGTGACCAGTGGTGGTCACTATACAGCTGAGAGAGGTGCGTCAGGATGGCTGAATGAGCAGAAGCACCCGCTGAGCACACACAAGCTCGCTGATCTGGATTTGATGCCTGGAACCCATGTAAGAGCCAGATGCAGTGGCATGAATCTGTACAGTGTGGGGGGAGGGGTGCCTGTAATCCGCATGAGAGCCACCCCGGTGTACACCGCACAGCAGCAGAAAGAGCACAACAGACCCTGACTCCAACCAGGGAGAAAGAGAGAACATAAAACCTGCCCTCTTACACACACACACACACATACACACACACATACACACACACACACACATACACACACACATATACACATACATACACACATATACACACATACACACACACACATACTGTACTGGCTGGTTTTGTGTGTCAACTTGACACAGGCTGGAGTTATCACAGAGAAAGGAGCTTCAGTTGGGGAAGTGCCTCCATGAGATCCAGCTGTGGGGCATTGTCTCAATCAGTGATCAAGTGGGGAGGGCCCCTTGTGGGAGGTACCATCCCTGGGCTGGTAGTCTTGGGTTCTATAAGAGAGCAGGCTGAGCAAGCCAGGGGAAGCAAGCCAGTAAGAAACTTCCCTCCATGGCCTCTGCATCAGCTCCTGCTTCCTGACCTGCTTGAGTTCCAGTCCTGACTTCCTTTAGTGATGAACAGCAGTGTGGAAGTGTAAGCTCAATAAACCCTTTCCTCCCCAACTTGCTTCTTGGTCATGAAGTTTGTGCAGGATTAGAAACCCTGACTAAGACACATACACACACATACACACATACATACATACACACACACATACACACACACACACACACACACACACACACACACACTATGAATGGTACCTGCCATGTCACAGAGTTCTGGAAGCTCTGGAAAGAATCTCTAATAGCATAACACCCCAGGCAATGCCTGGCTCACCAGACACACTCTCTCTCCAGTCATGGGCCTCATGTTGATCCCCATAGGAGGAGGTGTGGCTTCTGCCTGTGACAAGGCACCTAGAGCTCTTGTCAGGAAAAAGAGCACGCATCATACAAAGGTTCTGGAAGGCAGAGTGTCTGGGACCTTGAGGTGAGGCATTAACAAGACCTGGATTTACATTCGAGCCCTCCCAGGTACCAGCTTGCCAGTCTGGGAAGGCAGCTGGCTTTCCGGGCATCCACTCCACTGTGGGGTAATGTGGTCTGACAGCAGCTCCCTTGTGGGGCTATAGAGAGAGCCCAGATAGGCACGAGCTGGTAAGACCTCAGGGTTGGTAACACGCCCCACCCAGGTCGCAGGACTGTGCCTCCACCATGCAGCTACTAATCTTTGTCTCTTGAATGACCCCTGTCAGGGTTGTGCCTGGAGAGGTGGAAGCCAACCATCCCAGCCCTCCTGAGTCTACTCAGAGCAGTTCTGAAGACATTTAGAATCAGACTTCAGAGAACATGCCACAAATTTCCCCGAACCCTGTCTTCTTCCCCTTCAGCAGCACCACACCTATCCCTGGGACCTCGAAAGGACACAGGCAGCAAAGCCTTGGTCCACTGGGGTGAATATGTCTACTGACTGACCTGTGAGGCGCTCCAGCGCATCAAATCCGTGCTTCAGCGCTATGACGTCAAGGAATGAGATGGTGCCGTCTTCGAACCTGTAGAGAACAAGGTATCAGCCTCTGGCCAACACGCTCCACATGCATTCTGTGCTAGATGAGGACAGCTAGGCGTAGGCTGAGCCAGGTTGATAGCTTCCTTCTCAGGCCTTTCAAAACTGGCTCTCCCCTCCATGGGACTCCTCCCAGGCCAAGACCCACCTGGCTGTCTCTGGCCCTGACCAACTCTGCAGCCTTCCAAACTACTTCAGACTTCCTAGGGTGGGCGGCAGCAGTGACAGGGGTCACCAAAAGACATGAATGAGACTTAAAACATGAATGAGACACACTTTGCAAATCTCAAGAGGAAGTCAGACAACACTGACCACAAACTCCTGAAGTACTGACCTCTGACCACAAGAGGGCACCACTGACCACCAAGTGGAGCATCCCACTGACCTGAGAGCGACTTTGACAAAAGGAGTCTCTAATTCCAAAATGTATGGAAGCACGGGTTTGTGTTAAATGTGAAAATCTCATTAATATCAAAGATCTGAACCTTCCTCATTGCCAAAATGCTTATGATGAATTGTAAATGTTTACAATTCATCAGCTTTTTCTTTGACTCATCACCGATGGTTCACGGTGCCTGGGGCACTGTCCCGGGTGCTAAGGATACAGCGGTGACCGAATAGGCAGGCTCCTTTCCCACAGCATCACCTTCTATGAAACAGGAATAAGGCTGAGCAAGCACGGGCAGGGAAAACAAGCAGCCATCACCCCAAGGCGGGACAGCACAAGCGCAGAGACGGTGGGGCCGGGCCGGCTCCTGTCTAACGAAGGTTTGCATGGAGGCTGAGTACACGTCAGAGGACAGGAGGTGGCATGATGAGTTCCAGGGGAAACAACATTTTACAAAGGGAATCTGAAAAGTCTTTCGCAGAAGCCCAGCACGCTACGAGGAGTGGGGGATAGTGGGACAGCGGCGGGAAATTGTCAGAGAAGCGGATGTGACGTGAGACAGAAATGCTGGATGGCTCTAACATGACTAACAAAGCCCACATGACTGGGGTGGGGTCGGGAAGACCAAAA
The DNA here is from genome assembly GCF_947179515.1 of Apodemus sylvaticus. Taxonomy (NCBI): domain Eukaryota; kingdom Metazoa; phylum Chordata; class Mammalia; order Rodentia; family Muridae; genus Apodemus; species Apodemus sylvaticus. The sequence continues at coordinate 81,244,160 of NC_067484.1, forward strand.
GTTCAAGGTCCCCTCAGATGCAGAGCCGTGTGGAGGCTAATCTGGGTTTTGTGACCCAGTCTCAAAAAAAAAAAAAAAAAAAAAAAAAAAGTGTGACCCCTGGGGAAGGACCTCCAAGGTGCACTGGGGACTTTCGCAAACATCCAGATGAAGGGAGGCCGGGAACAGCAGCAGCCGTGTCCCGACTAAGGCTGAAGATGTGGGTCATTCACCCCATATGCGTTGAGGTTTGGTCTTTTGCTCCCTGTCGCTGCTAAGAGCTGACCCCCAAGGCCTGGTTGTCCCGGAGATGAGAGAGTCCACACATACAGCTTGGCTTGAGGTTGTTTCTGATTGGTCAATAAAGATGCCAACAGCTAATAGTTGAGCAGAAGAGATGGAGGTGGGATTGAAGTTGCCTGGGTTTGGGGTCAGCGAGGGACCACACGGAAGAGCAAAGTGCAGGAGAAGGAAGAGGCAGCCACGAGTTAGGAGTCAAGAGAACATGGCCTGAGGGCTGGCTGATTGGAGTTAAGAGCACCCAGATGAAATATATAGTAGGTAGTAAATAATAACTCGGGGTTATCAATAGGAAAGTTCTAATAGTATAGAGGGTAGATATCTGTCCAGCTCTAGTGCTCTTTAAGGCTGTGTGTGTGTGTGTGTGTGTGTGTGGTGTGTGTGTGTGTGTGTACATGTGCATGTGTATGTGTATTGTGTGTGGGGGTTTTTCTTGTTGTGTTTTTTGGATTTGGTTTTTTCAAGGCAGGGTTTCTCTGTGTAGTCCTGGCTATCCTGGAACTCACTCTGTAGACCAGGCTGGCCTCGAACTCAGAAATCCGCCTGCCTCTGCCTCCCAGAGTGCTGGGATCACAGGCGTGCACCACCACCGCCCGGCTTGTGCGTGTGTTTTATCTGGGAACTAAATGCTCTAAGGTGGGGTAAATAATTTCTACAAGATTTATGCCCGTGTATTGAGCTTTTCATTCCAAGTTCAAACCTGGAGCTTGTAGAGAAGATGGGCTTTCAAAGGCAAGGAATACGCTCTTCTCTCTGGGCATCTAGTACACTCTAGCCAAAAAGATTCCATCCGAACCAACGGAATGTGGTCTGACCCAGCCAGGCCCTGGGATCCAGTCTCTAGAGCTGTGCCATTTCTCCAGACCTTCAGGTTCCCTAGTGGGCCAGATTTAACCACACTGTGTCTTTGTCCTGTTTGGTGTTTGTTTGATTTTTATTTATGTTGTGTGGTGCTTTGGATGAGAATGGTCCCCCATGGTCAATATGTTGGAATGCTTGGTCCCAGGTGGTAGAAATTTTTAGAAAGGTTTAGGAGGTGTGGCCTCATGGACAGGGTGTGTCACTAGGGGTGGGCTTTGAGGTTTAAAAGTCAGGACCGGTCTCATTTTCTTTCTGCTGGGTGTTCATGGATAAACCCTCAGCTACTGCTTTGGTGCTCTGCCTGCTTGCCTGCTGCCCGGCTTCCTGCCGCGATGATCACGCACTACCCCTCTGAAACTGTAAGCAAGCCCCCAGCTAGATGCCTTCTTCTATAAACTAAACTGCCTTGGTCATGGCGTTCATCTGCAACAATAGAAGAGTAACTAAGGCACATTATATCACAAATGCTATTTTTTTCTCACTTACTTATTCTAAATAATGAAGTACTACATTTGAGTTTGAAGGATTTCACATCAGCATTCCTAGTTGACAGGTAGGGGGCGCTCCTTAGCCTGCTTTCTTGGTTTTGGAGGGTGGTTTTATTTTGGTTTTGGTTTTGATTTTGGTTTTTTTGAGACAGGGTCTCCTATAGCTGGCCTCAATTTCTTGTGTAGCTAAGGATGGCCTTTAACTTAAATCCTCCTGCCTCCACTTCCCAAAGGCTAGGGTGAGACGAAGAGTGATACCACACAGCTCACAACCCCACATTAGAACATTCACTATGGAGAAATCCTAAGTGGAAGATCCTCCCAACAGCCCCCTAACATGTTCTGATGTGCATTGTTTATATAAAAGCATATATATAAAAGTTCAGAGGTCAGGTCATATGTACCCACAGCTGCTGTGTGGGCAACTACTCCATCCCCCTGTGGTCTGGTAAGAGGCTATATAACTAACACTGACTTTCAGCGGGACCCTGAGTGTGCCCCTGAATGCTGTGTGTGGAGTGGGGATCTGAGCCGCCTTCCCCTCAGGCCTTCTCAAGCACCAGGTAGGTACCCAGGTCCCTACCCCAGCACCACACCATCCTCCCAAGTCAGGGGCCATTTTGACCTGCCACATGTTGGACATGGGTCCCACCGTCCCCATCAGGAAGGCCCACGGCAAGAGCCACACAGCCCACCACGCAGCCTGAGGAAAAGGCCCTGGATGTGGGAGGCTAGCGGCAGCCTGCCCTGTAGTTTTGGTAAGCACTGTCAGCCTGACTCAGGGAGGTTGCCACCCACTCTGCTCCTCAGCTTTGGCTTTGGGCGTGGTTACCTCTTGCTGAGGAGCTAAGCAGGGTTCCCCCTGGGTATTGGGAAACTGAGTTTGCTGTGAGCCGTGGGCTCGTGTGTTCAGAGAAGCGTCTTTTCGGATCACTGCAGATCGCTGTCATTTCTCGCCAGTGCTCTGAGGCCAAAGCCTGACACTGTTCTTTCCCGCGGGCTCCTTCCTCTTGCCTCGCTTACCTGCCCGTCCATTTCTCCATCTCCGTGAAGAAGCTACGCACAGGGCAGAGAGTCACAGAGCCACCATAGCACCCATGGCTGATCGCTGCCTCCCAGATCTGAGCCCCACCCCAAACTGTCCTACTGATGTCATCAAACTCTCTTAACCTGTGTTCTAGCGCTGGGTCCCACTTACACCATCTTATAGGTCATACACGCCAGCCTGCCCTAGTGAAGGACGCAGGACACCCCACGCAGGACACCCCACGCACGGTTACCTTTCTGCCACCGATGACCTTGGGATGTAAAAGTCCTCGCCTGCCAGGTAGGCGGCTGCAGTCCCTCCTCCGAAGTAGCCCTTCCTCAACAGAGGAGCCACGCGCTTACTGACTAGCAGAGCCCCCAGGCCTGTGGGAAGCCCGAAGATCTTATAGAAGGAGATGGGTGTGAAGTCGGCCTGGTGAGCCGACAGATCCAAGGGAGCCGTGCTGACGTAGGAGGCTGCATCGAGCAGCACAAACCACGTCCCCGGAGCACTCACGGGCATCCTCCGGCCGGACTTGACCTCGTCTATCCATGACAGTGGGTATCTGGTGCCTGAAAAGTTACTCTGAGCTGGGTAACAAAAGAGGTGCGGGAGCTGGCAGTCGGGGTCCCAGGCTCCAGCTCCCTTTCCCTCCGCTGACCACATGTCCTCGGGCTTCACTGGGGTAGATGTGACGTTCCTGGCTGCAGCCACCTTCCTCATTCCCACCACAGAGGTGTGGTTGTCGGTGAGGTAACAGAAGTGACTCCCGCTGCTCTCTGGGCCTCGGGACACCCACGGAAAGGCCTCCGCTACTAGCCTGAGGGCAGCCGTGCTCCCAGCTGTGAAGATGACGCTGTAGTCCTCTGGGGTGGTGTGAAAGTGAGTTAGGATCCTAGAAAGAAGCACGGGGTGGGTCACAGCGGGCTCTCTGCCTCGAGCAGAAGGTGTCCAAGCTGTTTTAGGTCTACTGGGGAAGCCATCTCTGCCTTCCTGGACTGCTCTGCCACTGTCATGTAAAGAGCAGGGCAGAGGAAGCCATGCATGCAGACTGGCCTGGAACATTCTATTTAACTAAGGATAACCTTAAATTCTGTAAAAGATCAAATTTAAACTCCTTGCCTCTGGAGTGCCGTCCCTGCTTGGACACAGCAGAACTCGACGACATAGGGATGAGGCTGAATCGTGCCTAGAGCACAAGAGCCCTGGACTCAGTCCCCAGTGTTACATAATGGTACCCAGAATGCAGCAGGAGATAACAAATTCAGGAATATTTGAACCTAGGTTCAAATCCCAGCACCATTTGCAACTCCAGTTCCAAGAGTCCTGACCTTCTTCTGACCTCTGTGTACGTGAGGCATGAACGTGATGCACATATATACATGTGGGCAACACACTCACACACATCAAATAAAATAAATAAACCTGAAAAGGGTTTTAAACCTGTAACAACCTGATTATTATTTGAAAATGCATTCATCTTTTTACCTCCCCTATACAATTTTAATGAATGAATTTTTAAAAGATATTTATTCATTTGTTTATTGCTTTCCTAAGTGTGTACCTGAATATATATACATATATATATGTATATATATGTGCACCGTGTGTGTAGGTGCCCATGGAAGACAGAAGAAGACATCAGATTCCCCAGAACTCATCATAGACAGTTGTAAGCCACCCCGTGGGGTGGGTGCTGGGAAGCAAACCTCAGTCCTCTGCAAGCGTAGTTAGCACTCTTAACCCCTGAGCCATTTCTCCGGCATTGCCTTTGCTGCTGGTGCCCTGATAGCACTTTCAAGTTTGAAATCATTTGAATTTTGTTGACTTAAGTAACCTACACCATGTGAAGCTTATTTATCACAAACCAGTTATAATACATGGAGAACAATTAGAGAGCTCTCCACCGTGCAAGAACTAGTCAAAACAATGGGGTAGTTGAGTGTGGTGGTGCACGCCTGCAGTCTCAGGACTTGGAAGGTGGAGGCAGGAGGATCGGGAGTCCATGGTCAGCCTTGCTACAGATAGAGTTAGAGGCAAGCTATGGGACGCCCTGTCTCAGAGCGATGAGAGGATTACAAATACATTAAAAGCCCTGGTAAGACAGTCCACCAATAGGGAGACCAGAGCATGTGCTTCGTCCTGACCTGACCTGGACCGTGGGCCATGCCCGTTACCCCACCCAGACCCATGATCATGTGGTTACCAGTGCATATCGCCCTTGCTCTTGCCCTCTGTCTTCTGACCTGAGGTTGTTTTCAGACATGTGCTGCTTCTTAGCTGAATTCTTTCTGAAACCATCTCAGAATCTCTGGGGGTATAGACCTCTACTAGACAGTCTGTCCATCTAGGAAGCAGGCTCAGGCAGGCACCCCTGTGGCTCACCTGTAGCGGACCTGCTCCACAGTGTCGTGGGTGAGTTTGCTGGTGATGTTCTGGCTGTGAGGGTTACCTGGCGGGTTGCAGAAACAAAGCCTTAGAGTCATAACGTGGTTTCTCCCTATGTCCCTTCAAAGCCTCCTCCCTCCAATTCTCATGAACTTAAAACGTAACATTCCCATATAATCCAGCAATTCCACTCCTGGGACCGACTGAGAAGGAATAAGTGTTTATATTCACACAGATTGAACAAGTGGTCATACCAGCCCTAATCATAAAGCCAAATTCTAGAAAGAGCAGAAATGGCCAGCGACTGTGGACAGATAGAGGAATACAGCAGGCCCCATCCAGGGAACAATAAAAAAGAACAAACTATTGGCTATCACATGAATGAATGTCAAAAACATGCCAAGCATGTAAAAAACAGTACAGGATGTGCTATGCAGGCTGTGGGGAGGACATTGTTGCCCACAGCTGCAATAGAGGCATGATGACAACCAACTGCTTCCCGATTGAGACCATGGCAGGAAGTTCATACCTGGGTCTGTAACCATGGTCAAAGGCCTGTAGCTAGCAATGTTAATAGAGCCCAGTAAAAAACAAAACAACAAAACAAAACAAAAAAATCAAAAAGCTTCTGTTGTTATTCTAATAAATAGACACAGTGTGCCTGTCAAACTGCTTTCTAAATATTAATACTCATGCCCATAGATTAGCAATACTTTCTCTCAGCCTTGGTCAGAAAGACTTCTTTTGCAGTGGGCACGGATAACTACAGACACGTGACTTGTCAACGTGCTGAGGACAAGTTACTACTCAGTGCTCAGCCACCAATGGGACATCAATATCACCCTTCCGGGTCCCAGGACACATGTTAATGAGAACAGAAGGAATGTGGGAGCCAGAGGAAGAGTGTGGCAGGCTCCTGTCTACTAGACATGCTGTGGCCGTTGCTCCCTTGACCTCACAGCATGTGTGATGACCAGCGTAAGAGCTGAACAAGATTGGATCTATAAACACTCCATCATGGAGTAGGATAGGGGCTCGTAAGGCCCTGGCCATCCCTGAAGACCTATATACAGTCGATGGTTGATGGGGGAAGGAGAGACGTTTTCTTCAGTGAAGTAGCCACTGGTAAGTTGCTCAGGGTCCTATAAATAAGCCCTCAACCATTCTCCAATAAGCTGCCCTAGTGAAACTCCTTGGCTCACCTCCTACCCCCAAAAGACACTAAAGTTGAAGGAGCTAGTTAAGAAGAAGGAAGGAATCTGGAGAAGTGGGGTGGGGACCGGAGGAGATCCTGGAGGTGAATGTGATCAGTATACATTATACATAACTTGATGGAAAGGTCATAATGAAACCCATTACTATGTATAATTAATATATACTGATAAAAAACTTTTTAAAAAACACACACTAAGCCAAAGCTCCAGTCTCAAGAAGCTGCATGATGTATTTCATTCATATGAAATGTAGTTTCATATAATAAAATTTATATTTCACTGAGCCCATTAGAGAGTTTGAAAAAAACTGGTGAGCTAACAGGCTTTAACTGTGAATAGTTAGGGAATCTCGTGGAGAAAAAAAGAGTGTGTAACTGACTTACAGTGATGGTTCACATACATGCAAGCAAAACACCCACACACTTAATAAAACAATTAAAATCATTTTTTAAATGGTTGAATTGCACAAATGAATGAGATGAATGTCATAATGTATCAATTAAAACTGTTAAATATGAAAACCACTCTGCTAATTTATAAGACAACATGCGACCTGGGAAGGGGATTGTGGGCAGGAAATCAGGGACAGCCAGGAAAACACCAACACTCTCTGCAAACTCCCCTTAGGTGGTCAGGGACTCTGTCATTAGCTCCTCCAGCCACCAGATGGAGCCACACCTCCACTGAATTAGTCCTCTGTGGGCTAGCCTTGTCATTCCCACCACCTCTGAAGCTCTGGCTCTGCAGAAACACACTGCCATCCCCCTGCGAGCATCCAAAGGGGGCCGGTGTGAACAGCCCTGCCTCCCGCCTGCAACTCTGAAGGCTCACCCCATCTCACCTCTCCTTTCACTGGCTTTGAGAAAATGTTTCCTCTTCTTTGTGTTCCCCAAGTATCACGATCTCCCTCAAAACTGTTTAGACATGAGCCCCGTGGGAATTTGACTATTAAATGACCTTGTTAGCCTCCTATGTTTGAAACTTGGTTTCTAAGCTGGCGGTGCTGTTTGGGGGAGTTGCAGAACCAATAGGAGGTAGGTTTTTGCTGGAGGAAGTGAGTCCATGGAGCCTTGAGGTTTCACAGCTCCGTCCCTTCCTTTTCTCTCCACTTCCTGACTGTACCAGGGATGGGAGCTGATGCCTTCTGTTCCTACAACCAAAGCCCTCCCTTCCATGAAAAACTGTAACCCTCCGAACCATCAGCAAAAACAAACCTCTCCTCTTTTAAGTTGTTTCTGGTCCAGTATTTGATCAAACCATTTTTTGTTTTTAAGTCACTAATCCAAACATTGATATCTGGAAAGGCCTGGACTACAGGACCAGGCACCGTCATTCCCAGAAGGCAAGTCATGCTCACTGAAGCAGATTCGCCCTGCTTGCTTCCTAGTCTCCTTCCCTAACATCAAACGGTCACGCTGGCTCTCCGGCCACTGCAGCCACCACGTGTTCCTTTTCCCATCAGTTAGCAACCTGTGGCACTTGGTGCATACTCTCCATGCCTTTTCTCTGATCGTTTTAAAAGCCCGTGTCTTTAGAAGCACCTAGAACTTGAAGCTGCCCGCCATCTCTCAGGATAACTGCTTTCCCATGGTTAGGGCTTTTTTCAAGGTTACAGAAGGAGAATTTCAGGTCTCCTTGCAAATCATAAATGAAAATCAAGATAAAATCCCTCACTTCTCTGAGGACTTCCTCAGAATTAAAGCTCCCCTGACAGCCCAGAGTGCAGACTTAAACCCCTGTGCATAACTGTAACATGACAGGATTGTCATGGGCAGGAGCATCTTGGGGTGGGAGGACTTGGCCTTAGGCTCTACTCCCCTAGATCCAGAACTTTCTAAGTGTGTAGCATTAGGTTAGTTACTTGCCCTTTCTAGACCTCCATTGGCTCACCTGTAAATCAAGATGCCGTGAGACTTTTCCTGGGAAGACATAGAACCATTGAAGATGGCCCAAGGCCAAAGAAAAGACTTCATCCAAGGACAGCTTGGTGAACTAGTGAATGTCTTTAGATAACGTGACTGTGGATCACTTAAAGGTAGCTACACTGTACAAAGTTCCCTGGGCAACTTTACTAACTACTTGAATAGTCCCAAACCAGTCAATTGCTTTCCTCTTGTATAAACCTGGGGGGGTGGGGTAACTTTTGGGGAACTTGAGAACACTACCAAGTCTCACAAGCCCCTCCATCAACCTCCCACAAGGGACCATCAATGGGTCCCATCCTGTGAGGGACACATGCAGGTGACCACAGGTGCTCTGACATAAGATGGAGGTCATGTCCAACCTGGAGGAAACAGCTTCACTACATAAGTTAATAGCGCAGTCTATGGCTCTTAGAGTGTCATACATGCCACACCTACAAGCATCACCTAATATATGACAAGTGCCTGGTGAGTGGTGTATTGATCAACTGGTCATTATTAGCATTATACATCGCATCACATCTCTGGCTAGTAAGGTTTCTGACTCCCTCCTCTGAATTATCTTCTGAGAGCACTATGATGCTGCTGAATGCCCTGGATGGATGGATGGCTGTCCTAGAATAATGGCCACTGCTACATCATTTACAGGGCCTCAATGGACCTGCCCCATCACCCTATCTGGGTGATGGCCTTCTGCCCTTCTCCGCCCCTCAGTGGTCCTAGATGCTGGCTTTTGCTGTTATGACTTTCTGCATGGTAGCTGGCCTCTATCTCCTGCTGTCCCGGTGAATTCTGGCTCATTATCCAACATCTGCTCCCCTCCCCACTCCCTGATGTACATACTGCCAACCCTCCTGTTTTCCTGCAGATGCCCATGATGTCCGCCACCTTCGCACACAGCCTTTTATACAGTCACCAAGCACATTTAGTTAGATCATTTGATTAAGGTCTTGTCTTCTGGACCGAAGTCTCCCGCAGGAAAGAAGCTATATCTTCTTCTAGTGTTATGACACTACAACCCACACACCACAGTGACTCAGCGGAATGTATAGAGTGAATGAATGAATGTTACTCGTGATCCCCTACTGTCTGCACTGTACGGTGTCCTAGCAGCACCAAACACAACACTTTCAAACTTATTTGACTTATCTGCTCCAGGTGTCCCCCATGTTCTCCATGAGTCCATCAGGATAAACCTAAATTAACAGATTAATCAGAAATCAGTGTACATAATGTTCCTTACCATAGACGTTTTCCATGAGATCCTTAGTGAAGTTTGTGAGCTGGCTCTGGGGGAACAAGGTGGCTCCTGCGTGGTCAAGGTAGACAGTTCCTAAGCAAAACAAACAAACAAACACAAAACCCCAGATAAAAAAGCTGCAGGTCATTCTCCACCAGTCTTCATCACGTTATGTAAGTCTGACTAGTGTGAACACACTGGGGCCCATTCTTGTGTGTGTGTGTGTGTGTGTGTCTGTATCTGTGTCTGTGTCTGTGTGTGTGTGTGTGTGTGTGTCTGTGTCTGTGTCTGAGGCAGGATTCCACATAATCCCACGCTGGCCTTGAATTCTCTCTGTAGTCAAGGATGACTTTGAATGTTTGATCCTTCTGCCTCTGCCTACCCAGAGCGGGGACTCCAGGTGTACTGCACTCACCTGTCTCAACACCTTTCAACACAGCAGGTATCCCTGGAACCTCTTCACATCTGTTTCTTAATATAAGCCCAGAGCCCTGGGGAGCCTACTCGACAAGTAACCCTCTTACCAGCTTGGACCAGCCCACACAGGAAGCGCCCAGCAGAGCTTTGTGAGGGATAATGAAACAGCAGCCTCAAGCTCACTCACACCCTGGTCTGGAAGTGATTCCCAGAAAGGTGGGTCCTGATCCCTCTTCCCCACACTGTTCCACCGTCCTCAAGTCTAGACTCACCAGTAGAATTTCAGAGAAGATAAAAGCTAAAAGCCTTCCTTGCAGCCTTGCTTCTGAAGGTAAAAGACAAACTCAGACAAACTGGAGATGCTGTGATTTGCCTATCAGATTGGCAGAGATCAAAAGAGTAGTGCCTCCCTGTGGGGCAAGAGTGTGGGCAGCAAACCAACTGGCACAAGGCTGACAGGAGGGCGAATTAAGGCGACTTCGTGGAGTAACATCTGGGCAACATCAGTCACACCTTAAATAAAGTCACTTTGCCCCAACAATTCCTTCTGCAGGTGTAGCCCATAAACCTAGGGTTTTGCAAAATGACTTGTGTTTGAAGATATTCAGTGCAACGTTATAAAATCACAAGACTGGAAAGGAATGTCTGTTAGCATTTATTTCAGGTAAGCTCAGCTTACACCAAGCTCTTCAAAGCCCTGTCTCTTGTCAGTACTACTTCAAGAATACTGACATGAGATAGGAACACACAAGAGATGGAGCCAGCACTCCGTTGGTGAAGTACTTGCTGTGTAAGTGTGGAACTCTGACTTTGATGTCCAGATCCATGCTTACGATCCCACCATTAGACCCAGGGGGGTCCTTAGGGCTCTCTGGTCTGGCGTCATGCTCTAAGCCACCAGAGCCAGCGTGATGAGAGACCCCATCTCAAGTAAACAAGCAAAGGTGCCTAAAGAACCACAGGTTGACTTATCACAGGTTGACTTATGCTTTTAACAAGTGCTCACTAATACATGTGAACTTGCATGAAAACACACACACACACACACAATGAGCTTACATGAAGCAAATTCTGGGATACTATTTCAAATTCATAGAATATTAATAGAGCTATTTATTTTGTAATTCATTTAACAATTTTTGTGTCATTCTGGGTATATTTTTGTTTATTTTACAATAATTTCATTGGGATATAACCCATGTACCATAAAAGTCCATCCTCTGTAAGTGTATAACTTTGAGGCTGCTGCATGCTTATGTTACCTAATTCTGGAACATTTTTATTCACCTCCCCTGAAAATCACCATTATGAGTCATGCTCTCAAGTAAGTACAGGGTCTGAAAGTGTGGAAAGTCACAGTTCGGAGGAAAAGAGGGTCTCACATATGTAAGCACGGTTAGCCGCTGGAAACACACTGGCGGCAACCACTGTCCACGGGTGGCAGTTAACTGTAGTTGGAACACAGGGGAGGTTCCTTGGCCATTTTTCTATCTCATTTGTCATCTTTTGAATCTGATACCATTAAAATATATCACCTAACCTCCCCCAATGTTTGTAAAGTGATTTCTTAGAGAATAATGTTTCAGATGGCCACATACCCACAAGTATGTGGTCAGTAAAAATTAAACTCAGAGATGTGTGTGTGTGTGTGTGTGTGTGTGTGTGTGTGTGTGTAAGAGAGAGAGAGAGAGAGTTTGGAGAGTGTGGGAAGGGTGAGGTTGAGTTTGGGAGAATCTGGGGTGAAATGGAGAATGAATATAACTAAAATACATTATATAAAATTCTCAAAGAATTAAAATATAATTTTTTGAAATGAATTCTTTTACTGTAGATTGTGAAATAAATGTTCAGCAAACTCAAAAGAAAGGCGTTGGTCGTCCAATAGTCAAAGCGCTAAGGTGTTTGTCTGAGAGTCAGACTGGCAGTGCATTAGTTAAGAGCATTGGCTCCTCTTCAGTTCCCAGCACCCACACAGTGGCTTAAAACTCCAGGCCCAGAGAATCTAATGCCATCTCTGGACTCCACAGGCACCAGGCGCACATGTGACACAAGGGCACATACACCAGTCTAAATACCCATATACATAAAATACATTTAAAATTTTTAATCACATTTTTTAAGTGATGTCTGGGTGAGCCAAAGCATGGTGAGACCCAGGCTCTGAGGAGCATCGTGCTTGTTACCCAGAACCTTCCAGGGGCTAAAAGGCCAACCAGGAAGAGCTTGCTTCCCTTGGCTTTATGTCAACAGTGACTCTTGCAAAAGAAGGCAACTGAGTTAGGTGACATAGAGGTCTGGTCTTAAGAGGCCAGCAGTTCAGATCCAAGCCAACGGGCCACACTGAATCTTGCTACACACACACACACACACACACACCCGACTCCGACAGCCATTCTGGTCCCCTGTTCTGACATCTGCAAGTGGGGTGACAATTAGCAAGTATTCGACAGTACCCAGAGGGATGCCTGGGACACAGGAAACACACCAGGCTTTTCAGAGTGAAGGAAAGCACGCGTCCGATCCAGAAAGCCAGCTGTACCAGGTCCTCAAAAAGGAGACTTCACACAACTTTTATTTTCTTTGACATATTTAGCTGTCTCATTAGCTGTCTGGTTCTAATTAATATTCGGAGACAGAGATGAAGGAGAAATAGAGAAGAGGGGGAAAGAGGGAGAGGGAGAGGGAAGGAGGGAGGAGAAGCCGGCACAAGAGGTGGAGAGAGATGAGGAAAGAGCAGGATCTCCTCTGGGCCCTGCGCCTCAGTCAGCACCTGATGCTGGACTGCTCCGGCCACAGCCCACAGCGGGTGGTCAGTGCGTCCCCTTCACTAAGGCCAGGAAACCCCTCTCCAACGAGGCAAGCGAGCATTCGGCGCCTATGGCTGACACGTTTAATTGGTTTAATTGCTCGGAGCCACTTTTAAGCAGGCACATTTTCGACCTGCAGAAAATCTCCAGGGAGGGAGGGAGGGTGGGGGTTGGGCCACTTTGGCTTGCCCTGTTGGACAGCTCTCCAGTTTGTTTGTTCCAATGGGGGCGGGGGGGGGGGGGGATGAATGTTTCCCAATACTCCAGAGGTAGGAAAAGGCATCTGTTTAATCCACAGGAGTCTACTTCGGGGGCGGGGAGATTGCTCCATGGATGCTCACTACCTAAGCTGGAGTCCGAGTCGCGTCCAAAAGCTAGGCATGGCGGGGCGGGGCGGTGCACACCTGCAAAGCCACAGCTGTGGAGGTGGAGACAGCCGAGACAATCAGCAAGCGCGCTAGGCCAGGGGGAGGCCCGGCCCTAAGAAATAAGGGAGAGAGTGACAGAGGAAGACCCTGTTGTCATCCCCTCGTCTCCACACACAGGTACCTACAGAAGTGCACACACTCAAAGTGTGTTTCAAGCCAGGCATGGTGGAGAAAGAGGGGGATGATATCTGTGAGTTCAAGGCAAGCCTGGTCTACATAGAAAGTTCCAGGCCAGCCAGGACTACGCAGTGAAAATCAACTTCTCTCTCTCTCTCTCTCTCTTTCTCTCTATCTCTCCCTCCCTCCCTCCCTCCCTCCTCAACCCCTCTGGGGGGGGGTATCTATTTCAACTATCCAATACAATGCATCCAAGGAATTCACTAAATAAATAACGGGCCCATCTGGGTATAGGCTCCCACCTTTAACCCTACCACCTGACAGGCTTGAGACGGGAAGATCCTCACAAGACTGAGGCTATCCTGGGCTACATAATGAGTTCTAGGACTGGGTGTAAAGTGAGATTTTCTCAAAAAAAAAAAAAAAGAAAGAAAGAAAGAAAGAAAGAAAGAAAGAAAGAAAGAAAGAAAGAAAGAAAGAAAAAGAAAGAACTTATATTCCTTCACTGTAGGTGTAGGTTTTAAAGGAAGACTGGTGCTACAATCTAATGCCAAGTTTGGGTGCTGTTCTCTGAGAGAAAGGAGCGGAGGCAGGATGGCCCTGAACAGACCTTTGCTTTACAGGGAGTGTTGAGGGTGTGAGAGATCAAGATTGGAGAGGATCTGAGATTAGGGAAGGGTGGCTCTAAATTATTATTAGCTAGGCTTTGGAATTTGCTTCAGAAAGAGAGGAGCCCGCTGCTCTCTGCACCTGTGGATACTCCTATCCGACTACTTCTGTCTGGCAGGGAATTTCCCCAGCAAGGGCAGGGGATACAGGGGGAAGGGAGGCAGGGAAGAAGCCTCAGGGCTGTTTCCAGTCATGGGAGAATGGGCAGAAGTTGGTAGGAAAGCTCTCTCTGCAGGGACACGGAGAGGAGGCTACAGCGCCCTAGGCCCACAAAGGAAAAATAGTTGCTATTCCAACGGAGGAAAGGGCTACAGCGCTGCTGTTCTGCAGTACACAACGGGGCAGAAACCCCCGAGGGACCAAAGACATCCATGTTCCCTGGGCCGTAATCCTCCTGCTCCGCCGCGGGTTCTGGAATCTGATGAAGCCCCCTTCCCGGTCAGATCCTTGACCTGCGGCAGGGCGCTGGGCTGCTACACCTGCAGTTAATCTGAGCTTAATTTCCAACTCAATCAACAAGTTCTACCTTATGATTCAAGGGATGTGATCCGGTCCAGCTCACAGGCTCAACCTGTTCTTAAGGCTCAAATTGCATGCTTCTGTAATTCTTCCAGTTTTCCCAGCAAGCTAGAGCTCAGACAGAGCATTGTTCTAGCTGCAGAAAAGAGAAAAATGAGGCTTGGTTCCAGGCCGGCGAGCTTGGGGCACGCCTGTAAACTCAGAGTTACAGAAGTCCGAGTGAAGAAGATCAAAAGTTCAAGGTAAGCCTCAACTAAAAGGCGAGTTCAAGGCCAACCCGGACTACAGAACCACAGGGAACCCTGTTTAAAATGCCAATCGTAATAATAGTAATAAAAATAATGTTTTGAAAACCCTGTGGACAGAAAGGACATCCCTACGGAGAAAGGGGCGTGGCCACGTGTGACCTGTCAGCTGATTGATCGCAATCTCCGCTTCTCTGTTTCAGGGTAGCTTTTTCAAACTGCGTGCAGTAGCTCCCTGTGCACCCCCTGGCCCCATGTGAGGCGTCAGAGGAATACATTGTGTGACCTTGGCTACGGTGGCGTCTTTAGGGTCGAGTATTCCCCCAGCAATAGAGGGGGACAAAGAGAACCTAAGCTCTATTTGCAGTGTGTGGCGAGGCCTAAAGAGAGGCTAGGCTGGTCTCACACCACGGAGCAGTCTATGTAACAACTATAGCAAGAAGTCTTGCTACTGCGGATGGGACAGCGGGAAGCCTGCGCGGGAGCCGGGACACTGAGCAGGCGCTCACAATCCCTCCCAAACTTTCGATTCCCGAGGAGTCCATCTCTGCTTGACCTTTTAGCTAAGATCTAGTGCAAAGTGCGTCCCAGATGAGACCGCGCGCCCAACACCTAGGTTCCAGCCCTGAGGGTCCCCGCAGCAATCCCTCACCTGCCAAGCGGCCAAACTCCTGGTCCCGCAGCTCGCTCATGCTGCGCAAGCGGTAGCCGTGGGCCAGGCGCGGTGCGCTGGCTTCTGGATGGCGCTGGAAGGCCCGGGGTTCAGGGCCCCGCTCTGCCGCCCCGCAGGCCATGGGTCGCGCCTGAAGTCTGCGGGGATCCAGACCGTCCAGCCCGGGAAGTGAGCAAGGCAGGCGATTTCGCCAGGGCTCAACCCCGGGTGACTCGGGTCCCCACCCAGGGGCGGCGCCTCGCGGGCCGGCCTCCTCGCAGCTCGCTGACTCACCCAGAGCTTTCACTTCGGTGCGGCCTTTGCCCACCTGGGACAGGACCCGGTCGCGTACTCTGCCGTCATCGCCACAGACCAGCGCTGATCAAGCGACACCCAAGACACCTGGGCGTGAGTCCTGGGATATCTAAGTAGCAGTAAGGCAGGTGGTAGGAACGACGGAGTACGTTTCTTTTTCACTGGGCGTGTGTGACTGTGTCTTACTGGCCCAGAACCTGGGATCTTTGTCCCCTGCGCTCCACACCAGCAAGTCCACTTGGATGGCTGTGATCGCCTGCACTCCCCGCATTTCAAAGGAAACCACCGGGCTGCTTGATACACTCCCAGCGATTGTGCAAGTTCGGAGCCTGGACGCTCTGGTGTGACCTCCTGCACCCCTCAGGGGTGTTGGGAGAGCCAGACAAACCCAACAGCGCAGAGTTGGGGCCAAGGGCCGGGAGGTGACAGTTGTGTCACACGTGCTCCCTAAATCTGAGACAACAGAAGTGGGGAGGTGGGTTGGTTGTGCAATCCCTGGTGGCAAGGGAAGACATGATAAAGTAAACTCAGGCAAGGCGCGGGTGAGAAACCAAATTTGGAGGGCACCACTGCAAAACACTGTCTTCAGGAATTGCATGTACTTGGAAAGAGGTTCACATCCCTACACAAAGGAGGACCCAGACTGAGGCCCAAAAGACTGGGTGACCAGATGGGAAGCCACCACACCCAAGTATGAAATCTGGGTCAAGGCCAGCCACCCCCCTTTCTGACCCCCTGGACAAAGATACAGTGGGATAGGTGGTGATGGTAGGGAAGCCTAGTGGTAAGACTGACTCCTGGTCCAGTGCTACTTCAAAGGTTGGGCAGGAGCGTCCAGAACAGTGAGGTTACGAGGTAGGTAGTGCAAAAGAAGTGGGGTTCGGGGACAAATGGGATCCTGAAGACCAGCTCAGGGTGGCTCAGCTCCGTGGGATTGGGAGACAGAATAGAAGGGGTGGGGAATGCGGGGTAGGGTTGCTGGACTCAGGCAACAGGTGGGCTTCTATTCAGACCGTTTTTTTCTCTTTTTGGGTTTTTTCTTTTGGGGGTTTTTTTTTTTTGTTTGTTTGTTTGTTTGTTTGTTTTTGGATTTTGTTTTTTTCGAGACAGGGTTTCTCTGTGTAGCCCTGGCTGTCCTGGAACTCACTCTGTAGACCAGGCTGGCCTCGAACTCAGAAATCCGCCTGCCTCTGCCTCCCAGAGTGCTGGGATTACAGGCGTGCACCACCCCCACCCGGCTCTATTCAGACCATTTAAGTGGAGATTCCCAGTCAGTACTCAAAAAGATAGGCTGGAGACCCAGGACACATGGGGGGCTTGCGGAGGGCACCTCGGGAGCTTGGGAAAGAGATGGGTGACAGGGGCAGGGAGGGAGTTGGTAAAGGCCCCCAGGGGGCCTTTGCCAACTGGTCTTGGAGGAAGCAGGGCACAGGCTCATCCTCAGGAAGCAAATCTCCAGACAGGTTATCACGAGGTCTGGGTGGGTGTTCCCTCCAAGAGCAGATTCACCCGAGATCACGCAAGTATGTCCACCTAAGTAGCAGGTACCCCCCCTAAAAATAAAAATAAAAATGAAAAAAAAAAAAAGACCAGAGCAAAGATGACAAGGGAGGACAGTAGGAGAGGGCAAAATGGATATAGATTCTACATCCTTGTGTGTGTGTGTGTGTGTGTGTGTGTGTGTGTGTAGGTATGTATGCTTCACATGTGTGTAAAAGATCTATAATACAATCTATTATTTCATATGCTAACAATTATTTGTACAGAAACTATAATACTGTATTAAACAGTGAATACTCACATACTCAGAGAAAGTGTTATTGACTCTAAGAAGTGCTCCCTATGTTTATTGCCTCAATTGGGGCAACAGTTTCTCAGCTGTACGAACAGGATAAAGCTCACCAAAATATGTACATTGAATATTTTCAGTGTTTAATGCATCAATTGTACTACAATAAAGATATTAAATAGAAAAAAAAAGAGAGAGAGAAGCTGCCAGTCTAGGTACTGGGGTGGTTAGGAAACCAAAAGAGGCCGCTTGAGCAATGGCGGCTTTCGTCAAAGCCCAGCAGTTTGCTATAGTAGAACCAACTAGACAGCAATCAGAGGAAAAACAAAACAAAGCAAAACAAAAACAGGAAGCTCCCTCCCCAGAGGGACTGGAGAGGCCTTTTCTGTGGGAGAAGCTGAAAGGGCAGCTTGGAACCACGAAGAGATTGGGAACAAGGGTCCGTTATATTTATATTTATACTGCAGTGTTCAAAACAAAACCTAAGTGTGCTGGCAGACCACAGCCAGCATGGGCGCACCCGGATTAGCTCCTCCAGGCGCTGTTTTATCCTGGGAGTTGGATTCCCCTGTATTGTGTGTACAGGATTCCCCTGTGTGGATCTGCCCCTCCTCTCTTCCATGCTAGGATATCTCACCTCTCCTTGCCTTTGACTCTTTGACTCTTAGCTCTGCCACCAAGAAGAGGAAAGGACCTTAGTCATTCTTCGGAGCAGCCATCAGGTACCATCTGAGGATGCTTCCTCCTGGGTTATCTGCCTAAGCAAATCAATGCATCCCCTAATTCTGTAAGCGGGTGACAATGCACCCAGCTAGGTTCTGGGGAGGGCATTCTTGGGCTGAGACTCAGCAGTGAAGCCCCCATTGGAGTAGGGAAGCCCTGGGTTAGAACCCCAGCACAGCAGGGGAGGGAGTAGGGGAAGGGAAGGGAAGAGAAAGAAAGTGGAAACTCTGACTCAAAAGCCAAAGTGTCTGGGGGGTGGGGATTAATTTTCCAGTCTCTCTTTGTACTGAATATAGCCACGATCCTAAATTCTGGCCAAGGATATTGGACAGAACTAAGAAACGCCCTTCGTCAGGAAAAAGTCTCTCTCTCTTCTGACTGGAATGCAGAGATCATGGCATGGTGTGAGGCCACACAGCTGGCAGATAGAAGACACGGGGCAGATTAAAAGCCCGGGTATCTAGAGTTGAGAAATTCCCTGCCCATTCTGGGCTGCCTAAAGTGACTTCTTTTGTTTGAGAAATACTCTTCTTCTATAAAGGAAGACAATTTTGCATTTTCTTTCAGACACAGTTGAATTGAAAGTCAGATTAATATGATAATATACTTCCCACTCACGGAGACGAAGGGACAGCTTACCCATGGTGGGTGGGAGCCAGGGTGAGCCCGGTGTCTCCACTGACTGCTCAATCATGGGTTCTGAGGACCTGAGTGGTTGTCAAGAACTCAGAACTCTGGCCGGGCGGTGGTGGCGCATACCTTTAATCCCAGCACTTGGGAGGCAGAGGCAGGTGGATTTCTGAGTTAGAGGCCAGCCTGGTCTACAGAGTGAGGTCCAGGGCTACACAGAGAAACTCTGTCTCAAAAACAAAAATAAAAACAAAACAAAACAACAACAACAACAACAAAAAGAACTCAGAACTCAGCCCAAAGAATTAGCTGGACAGTCAATGGCCACTCGACTCAGGGAGCCCTTGAGAGAGCCCACAAAGCTAGGTATCTCAGGAGGATGC
Organism: Apodemus sylvaticus; assembly: GCF_947179515.1. Taxonomy (NCBI): domain Eukaryota; kingdom Metazoa; phylum Chordata; class Mammalia; order Rodentia; family Muridae; genus Apodemus; species Apodemus sylvaticus. The sequence continues at coordinate 81,263,273 of NC_067484.1, forward strand.
CTTTTGACATGGTTCCAAAACTCTGGAGAGTTCAGCATAGTGGGTGGGGTATGACAGTCATTCATAACATGTAGGGAGTGAGGGATGCTGGGAGAACCTGGAGGTCAGGTCCTCTTCAGTATGTAAACTTGTCTTAGTCAGGGTTTCTATTTCTGCATAAACATCATGACCAAGAAACAAGTTGGGGAGGAAAGGGTTTATTGAGCTTACACTTCCATGTTGCTGTTCATCACTAAAGGAAGTCAGGACTGGAACTCAAGCAGGTCAGGAAGCAGGAGCTGATGCAGAGGCCATGGAGGGATGTTTCTTACTGGCTTGCTTCCCCTGGCTTGCTCAGCCTGCTTTCTTATAGAACCCAAGAATACCAGCCTAGGGATGGTACCACCCACAAGGGGCCCTCCCCACTTGGTCACTAATTGAGAAAATGCCCCACAGCTGGATCTCATGGAGGCACTTCCCCAACTGAAGCTCCTTCCTCTGTGATAACTCCAGCCTGTGTCAAGTTGACACACAAAACCAGTACACAACTCAAGCATATTTTGTCCCAAACTGAATCCCAACATACATCAATTGTATTTTTATGTATTTAAAGCTAAGTTTCTCACCTCAGTAAAGTGCCCCTAAATTTAGGGCTAGTCAAGATGGCTCATCTGGAAAGATACTTGGCACCATCCTGGATCACCAAGTCTGAGCCTCAGAATCCAAATGGTGGAGGGAGAGAATTGTCTGTAGAAGATTGTTCCCTAAACTCCACTCACATGCTTTCACACATGCACACAAAATTAATAAAGAATAATGAAATGTTTTAATAGCAGTCTATATACCAATGCCTAAGGTTTAAGTATTTGATTTTTCAAGGTCATTCTGAAAAAGTGAAAAGAGTGGGTGGCCCCCAAAGCACAAATACAGAGATCAAGAGGATGCAAGTAATACAGGAAAATGTCCAAGTGTCTCTGTTTGCAGATGACATGATTTCATGCATAAGAATCCCTAAAAACTCTAACAGGAAACTTCTACAGCTGATAAACACATTTAGCAAAGTACCAGGATACAAAAGTAACACACCAAAAGCAGTAGCCTTCCTATATACAAATGACAGACTGAGGAAGAAATCAGAGAAATAAGACCTTTCATAATTACCTCAAAAAAAAAATCTTGAGATTCCTTTAACCAATCAAATGAAAGACTTGCATAATAGAAACTTTAAAGAAATTGAAATTGAAATGAAGATATCAGAGGTTGGAAAGATCTCCCATGTTCATGAGTCACTAGGATTAATACAGTAGAAATAGCCACCATACCAAAAGCAATGTAAGTAAGAAAAGAACTGCAGGAGGTATCACCATCCCTGGTTTCCAGGTGCACTATAGAGCTACAGTAATAAAAACAGCATGGTATTAGCATAAACAGACACACTGATCAATGGAATTGAATAAGACCCAGACATAAGTCCACACACCTATGAACACCCGAGGCCAGAAATACACACTAGAAAAAACAAGCACCAAGATGTAGGCATAAGGGCATCGTGCACTGTGTAAAGATCACCCTTGTATTATTCAAACGCTGATTTCTGTGTTCCCATATCTGGTTTTGATCCTTATTCTGAGAATCTCCTTTCTCAGATCAGGATACCACCAGCAACAGACCAACTCCCTGCTCCAACCACTCTATGTATATGTATGTCCATGAGGTCTTTTGCCATGGGCTCTCTGAGGTCACAGTTACTGAACATAGGTATAAAGGTTCCCCAAGCGCTGGGATTACTGGTGTGAATCACCATACCCACTCTCTGGGAGCTGTTAAAGCCATACTACCCATTCCATGGGCTTTACAGAGTGGCCTTGAAAACTCAAATACTGACCTCTCATTGTTGTGTAGACCAGGCTGGCCCACAGAGACACTCTAAAAGAATTTAAAGACCCCAGGAAGCCATCAGAACGTGGCACTGGTAGTTTTTTTGATTGTGTGATCAAGCAAATGCCCAGCTGTGCCACAGGGCTTCTGAAGCTTCTGGCTGTTTCACAGTCACCTGGAGATTTGAAGCGGATTCCATTTCTGCATCCCTGGGACTGATGCCAGCGTGTGTGGATGTATGGTGCAGGCGTGGGTGTGGGGGGTTGAGGGCTGAGGCTACAGGATGACAGGAGTGCCATCAACACTGAAACTTGTCACAGACAGTCTCAGGCTCCCAGATTCATTCAAATGCAAATGTCTGAGACCATGTTTGTGGGGCAGGTGAAACTGTGTCACCACCAAAAACTTGGAAGGTTGAACAGATTCAGAAACCTTGGTATTCTCATGTCTGAGACCAGCAGCCTTTTCATCTGTCCCCAACCAGGTTCCTGTCCTGGAGCATGTGACCACGACACCCCTTGGACAGAGCCCCACAAACCCTAGGAAAAGAACCTGTCACTCTTGTCACCCCCTTCTCCCTCTCTGAAGGCCCAATGGTTGGTCAAAACTTGCTCCCACTTTGCTATCAGCTTAATAGGGTTCCCAGGATAAACTGACAACCATTATCCTACAAAAAATGGGCTCTACCCTCCGTTGCAATGACTGCCCCCCAAACTATTTTCATAAAAGCCCATAGTTGGAGCCCCTTCAATATTTACCAATAAGGAAAAAGAGGGGGGCTGCAGCAGTAATCTGCTATTCCTCTGAGGATGAACCCCCATTCTCTGATTCAGAGAGCTGCCCCATCACGCTCCCTAATATAAAGAATTATATGCTACCTATCTAGCTCTAAAATAGTAAAGGGCCCCCGCAACCTCTTTTCAGACTGTGTATATGCTATTAATTTGCTCCCCCAACTGTCAAGATCCTTTGTCAAACTAGATGCCAACCCACTTTCCCCTCTACTCATACAGGCCTCCACTCTCCTACAGGAAAGAGCCTCCCCCATCCAGCCAGCACATCCGATCTCACAGTCCCCTGCCAGGTCCTATATCTAAGGGAAATGCATTCACTGATCAAACCGCCTCAACAGGGACATTCCTGGCCTGTACAGAGCAAACAGACCAATTTCATTCACGCACACATACAAATATAAAGGGGCTTCATGCCCGCTTCCCCCACCCTCCTCTTGCTTGACTCCAAGGGATAACAAAAACACGCTCCTCTTGTGCGTCCCTCATTACCATCCCAGCTTTACAAATGATCGGTACCGATCCCCAAGGCCTCAAGTCCAATGCCTTATGGCAAATTGATGTCACCCATATTCTTGGATTCAGTAGACAGAAGTATGCTTTTGTCACCGTAGATACACACTTGCATTTTATATGGGCCACAGTCCAAATAGGTGAAAATTCAAGAAGGTTGATTCACCGTGTGCTCTCCACCTTTGCCATCATGGGCATTCCTCAGCAGACAAAAACTGACAATGGCCCCGCCTTCACTAGCTCTCACTTCTCCACACATTGGGAAATTGCCCACTATACAGAGATTCCCCCCACAACCCTCAGGGCCAAGGAATAATAGAAAAAAAAAATACATCAAACCCTAAAAGCCCAAGTTCTAAAACAAAAGACAACCACCTACCTCCCTAATGTACAATTAATGATGACTCTGACTACACTAAACATATTTAACATATACAAAAACTCCAAACACCCTCCTAGCTGCCTCCATTGGCACACACCGAAGTTAACACCACCACCTCCCATCCCCACGGCATGATCCTTTGGATGGAATTTGGAAGGGACCAGACCCTCTCCTTACAACCAGGAGGGGCTTCATTCGTGTTTTCCCACAGGAGCAGTCTAAGACTATCTGGGTTCCTGCCAGAAACCACTTGACACCCTCCCCCGAACGAGAAGATGGCGGCCCCCACCGCTTGCTGGCAGATCAAGGACGGAGGAGGAAGCACCGAGCCAAAGGAACAAGATCTCCTGGGAGGACATCCAGGACCTGGTGACTGCCGCCCAGGCCGTGTGCCCCCCACCTGCTCCCTCTCCTCTATTCTCATGGCTGCTTTTGCCATTCTCCATACTAAGTCTGCTACTGCCCAGCCTCTCCCAACACTCTCCACTGGAGATTCTTCTCTAGGGAAACCTACAATGTACACAAGGTCACAGGAACCCAGGATTGCCCACTGGAAGGATGTCAGACCAGGACTGGATTCCATCTCCACTACCCCCAGCCCTTTCCTCTGCTTTCCTTGCTGAAGCACAGGTGAGTGTCTCCAGGTCTCCACATAGAGGTTGCAGATATTGGAGCTGCAGAACTGAATCCATCAACTGCAGCTCGCCAACCTTAAAGCTCATTTTCAGCTTTCCTGTCAGTGAACAGGAGTCATAGGTAAACTCTGGCCTCCGTGTCTCCCGTGAGCTTGTGCCCACCTCCACATCAGTCTACCCATGTTAATATTCTTCAACAGGAAAATCAGTCTCAGAAGGAGTTCCAAGCCACCCTCTCCTGGCTACAGTACACCCAATACTCAGCTGACCTCCGCCCCTTAACCCACCCCACTCCTCCCAGTGCTTTTGCTGTGCTTCTCTCCTGACAGCTATTAACAGCTGTTCCCATTCCCATTTCTCTTCATAAACTCCATGGACCCTAACCCACAAGACATTCCTCTCTTCGACCCACCCGCCACCCTCTTTGTCTTGTAGAACCCTCCTCGAAACTCCATCTTACATGTGCCTGTGACATCATCATGACTAAATCAATGTGTTAAACCTCCTGCTCTCCTCTGGTGCAAAGGCACTACAGGGGCCTGTGTTAACCCTTCTCAAGGACCCTGCACTTCCCCACGTTTATATCTATGAACCTGAAGAACTCACCTTGCAGATGAGAGGAAGCTGGAAGAAGAGAGACATCTTCATCCCTCTGCTCAGAGGACTGTGTCTTGTTCACTGTGACAGGAACTGCTGGAGCAGTCCTTGTCCAAAAACATCTGGCCAGTGGCTTCCAGGACAAGTTTGACCAGGCAATGGCCTCCACTGCAGACAGCCTTTAGTTTTTTCAATGCTAGATAACCTCCTGGGCAGGGGTTGTTCCCCGGAACTGGAGGGCCCTGGGTTTACTGACTGTTGCATGGGGAGGGTCTTGTGTTTTGCTGGGGGAGGAATGTTGTTTCTGTGTCAATGAATCTGGGCTGGTAGAACAAGATATACAAATGCTCAAAGAGCTTGGGGTGGGGGGATCTCCGCACACCCTATGCTCCTAACCCCCTGCCCCTTGGCACTCTGACCCCGTGGTAGTCTGGCTTTGTCCCCTCCTTGGCCCCATACTCACCATTGGAGCCTTGCTTCTCTTGGCCCCCTGCCTCATCCAATTTCTAAAGCAGCCGGTGAGTAGCATTGAAGATCACTACTGATCAGGTCTTGCTGCAATAACAAACTGTTCCCAACATAGGGATAGGAGGTGTCTGATGATGACTCCTCTCCTTTACAAAACAGGAGATGCGGGGCAAGTGGGGCCATGCCACCAGACACTGGCAAGGTTGAGCAAATCCATAAACCCCGGTGACTGGGAGATGTTTCATCTGCCCCTGACAGGGAGCACGTAACCACGGCACCCCACATTAGGATCATGACCCCTAGTTATGTAGCACAGAGTTCTCCATGCTAGTGAAGGATTTAGATGGGCCAGCCCCAAGGGTTCAGCCAATGAGCTTTCCTTCCTGGAAATTCCTTCCTGGTCCACCCTGAGTGATTTCTATGCATTTTCCACAATGAACAAACAACATGGACAAGCAAGGACTGTCTTTCTCATTAAGAACTACTGTGGGGGGAGTCTTCATCATAGAGCCGTAACGCTTAAGCCTCTCATAGGAGGCCCCTCCCTGCTTCCGGACACCCCCTAAGCTAAGCCGAGCTCCCCTCCCCCTGGACCCGAGAGGCCTCTTGTTCCTGACTCCACAAAGTTTCCAGCAGCAACTGGATGCCCCCCGGGGGTTTGGTAACCCATGCCCTCGCCTCAGCCTGCCTCGTCGCTCACCTGGGCCGGGAACCCCATCTTAGGCTACGTTCACAGCCTACGCCCGTTTTGCCCAGAAGAGTTCACACACCCCAGTAGTGAGATGGAACGCAGAACCACACATGGCCAGAGATGCATCAGTGTATATACCCAGCTGGCAGGTGATACTGACACACACACACCTGAAAGAGCTGCTGAGAGCAGCCCAGTCAGGCCTTCCCAACACTGCCAAGGAGACAGTGCTGGTGCAGAGTCTTCACTTCCCATGCTCTCCCTCTGCAAAGAGTAACAGAGCCATTCCCTATGATGCGACTAAAGAGAGACACCAGGGACGTGCCGGGCTCCAGGGACGTGCCGGGCTCCTGGTGTTCAAGGCAAGTATGTAACTGGAAAGACTATCACCTCCCTTCTGCCTAGGACAGCTGTCAGGACAAACCAACCGTGTCATTTGCTGGTGCTGGACACTGACCAGGGCTGTGAACTGAGCAAGTACGTAAGGTAGGGGGAGGGTAAACCAGGGCGGAAATACTCCTCAGCTCGACAATGGCATCTGCTCCCACCACAGAAACCCTCGTGTCCTTCCCTTCTACACATTCAATTTGCCAGGCGACCATGTCCGGAGGCTGTGGAGTCCCCGGCCTGCAGCAGGCTGCAGCCTCACGTGGCTCCCGACGCCCACTGTTACTGGCCTTCCTCATCGCGTCTCCAGCCCTGCCTTTCCTTCTGAAGTCGCCCCGATGATGCATTTCCTTCACTCTCATGACATCGCTTCCACCTAAACTCAGATAGCTCTTATTGTCCACCCCACAATTTATGACTTTTTATCCGGAAATAACACTTGAAGCCTTTCAGAAGGAGAATCGCAATGCTTTTAGGTAAGGAAGGCTCTGGCTGCAGCTCAAGCCTGTGACCGCCTGCCAGGCTCTGGGATACAAGGCAGCTAGCAGAGAGGTCAGGGCAGCACACGGGTGTGCTGTGCTTATTTACAGGGAGGATAAAAATGAAAGTCGAACACTCTGGGCTTCTCCGGTATTTCTTCTCTCTCCAGCCCCTGAAGAAAGGCAATAATAAGCATCCCAAGGGTGCGGTGGACACAGCCCAAGTGGTGACATTGACAGTTAGGGGAACCTTTAAGAGGCAGAGTCTAGCCGTAGGGTGGCACACGCCTTTAATCCCAGCACTTGGGAGGCAGAGGTAAGCGGATTTCTGAGTTCGAGGCCAGCCTGGTCTTGGAGTGAGTTCCAGGCAGCCAGGGCTACACAGAGAAAGCCTGTGGGGGAGGGGGAAGGAAGGGAAGGGAAGAGGCGGAGTCTAATGAGGCTAACTGGGCCTTTAAAGGGGAGTGCAGCCTCCAGAGAGGGTTGTATGCAAATGTGGCCACTCCCTCAATCTGTGTTGCCTCAGGTGGTGGCATCACTTTGTGCTCACAGTGCTCTCCCCATTCCACAGGCACTCCCCACCAACAAGGCCCTCACCAGAGCCAGGCAGATTCCAGGAGCACGCTCTTCAACTCCGACAACTCTGAACTCAACAGCTTTACTGAGTACCCATCCTCTGACAATTGATCATAACACAAGGCAGGCAAAGAGAGAGCTAAAGACTCTACATAATACAAAGTCAGATAAAGCTGGGCACAGATTAGAAGATGTTCTTAACTGGAACACACAGAGGTAAACCCAAGCACCTCTGACAGCATGGGTAAGTTCTGGGTGGATATAGCATATAATAAGGGAACATGCCAACACACAGTAGATGGGGAAACTCTTTCAATCAGGGAGGAAAAGAAAGGGGACCTATTTACATAACAAACACTTAAGACAATCAAGACAGCCAGGATGTGGTCAAGTCTTCACAGTGCACATCGGTTAACCCTGTAAATCTTCACAGTATGGTCCTCGCCACAGCTGGCAAAGTACAACCACTCCGTGCCCTCCTCGCTCTGCTCAGCACTGTCGCTGCAGCTCTTCCAGGATAACCTTCTGATACCCAGGGTGTGACTCTGGCTGCAACCAAGACAGAAATCATACGGTCAACAAAGTCATGATTATACAACACTCCACTGGTGTTCTCCTCCAGTGATGTAGGCAGGGTGCCCACGCAGCAGATAGAACATGGATGGAAGGCTAATACTCCAGTAATTTTATCCTATATCAAAAACATCTTGCTCTATTTACTTTCAAAACAGACTAATACTTTACTCACTGGCCAATGACAATGCCCAAAGGAACAAGAAATTGTAAATTTCCATCTAATATTTTAATCATCAGTACAATAGTGTAAACCTTACAGAGGCCAGCAAGACAGCTAAGTATATAAAGGTATTTCTATAAGGCCAGTCCACCTTAGTTCAGTGCCTGTGACAACCTAACTTCTGTAGGTTGACCTCTGACCTCCACTCACATTACTGCATGCGTATGCTCATATACAAACACAGTCTTACACAAGGCAAAATTCCCTAAAAGCTAGTCTTTTAAGATAACATTTTATCTCAAGATTTAATCTATTTAATTCACTAATTCCAAGATGACTGAATCTTTTAATTTTGCAATATATTTCAGATTATTTTCTTCTGCTGACATTGCTAAGAGATGAATGGAACTACAGGGTAAAGAAAGATGATTTGAACCCCTTGGTGAACCACACAGTCAGAGCCATGGTCTCAGGGGGGCCTAACTGCAGGGTGTAAGGTAAGGTAAGAAACTGTACTAGGGGCTCCTGTTTCCTAGAATCTCCCAAAAGGCCAGCCCCAAACACTACAAAACAGATTAGCCATAGCTCTTGGAAAAGGGACCATACTTCCTGTAAATGAAGTCAAGAGCAAGACTCCTAGGTTGGTCTTAAGGCAGAAAGAGTGAAAGTGAGCGCAGGACATGGACCTCACCTTCAGCCACGCCAGGGGCCAGCAGGCATGGATGAGGTGCAAGTCTGAGGAACTGGGCTTGAAAACACAGCCCTGAGCGCAGATGAGCCCTTCCTGTGAGAAGTCGCAGGACAGGACTCCGCCCAGCCAAGCGTGGTGAACCGTAGTTATTCAAAGTAGCCCGGGAGATGGATAAGTAACTACCCACCTACCAGCTATTCACCTCTCATAATCCCAGAGCCCCAGGGCCTACTAAGGGTCCTTTGAGTGTCTGGTGCCCCCATACAGGAGCACGCTAATAGGCCTGATCTGCTTCAGAGCAGGGAGTCATGTCCAACCCAGAGGAGACTCGAGGTGTTATAACTTACAAAACCAGCCACGGACTCATGCTGCCATGTGCAATGTTTTCTGAGAGTTTCTAGAGAAAATGCTTCCATGCTACGCAGACCAGACTGAGTGCCTAGTGAGAGCTCCTCCTTCTGTGAGGAGGAACCAGATTGTTAAAGCAGCCATGAGTCACTTGGACACCAGTGAATCTGCTATGAATATCGAGCTCTATAAATATGGGTGCTGAGTTTTAAAAAGGCAAATTATAAATGAGCAACACTAGAAAGGCCATAATTATTTTTTTCTTGTATCTCAAGTTATCAAGGTTTGGGACAGTTCTGAAAGACGAACAGAGAGGAAAGCAATGAGGAGGACAGCATCCTGAGCGGAGGCCCCGCCCAGCCTCCCTACACGCCCTGTCCGACTCACTGCATCTTGTCCTACTAAACAAAAAGTTGGAAGTGGTCATCAGTCTAATCCTGCAATTCTCTCATGGATTGATCTGAAGGATGTAACTTACTTAGTTACATAAAATGATGGGAGTTTTGTTTTGTGAGGGGAGTTGTCTTATTTCTTCCTTTAAAACTAGCATGTTGACATATCACATTTAAAAGATATGGAGGAACCTGGAAAAATAGTTTGGCATACAAACAGGATCACCTGAGTTGACACCCCCAAAAGCCGTGTAAAAACCAGCTTAAGCTACATATACCCATAACCATACCCAGTGCTACGTGGACCGGAGACAGGAAGACTGCCAGGGCGTGCTGGCCCCCAGCCCAGCTCGCGATCCCATGGAGACCCTATCTCAAGTGAAGATGGCAGAGAGGCATAGAACAGGACACTTGCTGTTCCCTTCAGACCTTTGTACATGTACAAGGAAATGGGAACATGTTTGAACATATAAGCATGCGTGCACGGATGGGGGGGTGGCGTGGGGGAACACACACACACACACACACACACACACATATAAGCATGCGTGCATGGATGGGGGGGTGGCGTGGGGGAACACACACACACACACACACGAAGAGCAGGGGGGAAAAGGGAAGTAAGGAAGGAGAAGGGAAGATAAAGAGATTTGGGTGCTGGGGATGTAACTCAGTGGTAGAGCACTTTCCCAACTGTAACTCAGTGGTAGAGTACTTTCCCAGCATGCCTAAGACTCTGGGTGGCAACTCCAGTACCACAAGATTCATCAGTTAATTACAGGACATGGCCCCTAAGAAGCCAATCTGAAAGTCCTGCTTTTATTTAGTTCAGTGAACACACTACTAACAAAAGCTAAAATTTAGTAATTAGAATACCAGCTATTCAAATACCACAGCATATTAAATCTAGAATTACTTTCATGTTACAAACCATGCCTATCATTACAACCACAAGGAAATAATCACCAAATGAAAGCCCTGAACTCTTACATCGTCCCATGCTGACTTCCCACACGGGGGCCACAGGAGAAGTCTGAATGCCAGCCCAGGGGCTGAGCACTGTGTACAACAAGGCAGAAGGAAGTAAGGAGAAAGGGAGCAGGAGCAGGGTGTCCGAGGGATGCCCCCAGCTGCTTCCTTTTGTAGCAAGCCAAGCATGAGCCACTTCAACTGCAGTAGCAAGGCAAACACAGGTTTTAACAAGCAGTTACAGTGAGCACTAAGGCTGTGGAAGGCCTGTTCTCTAATCTCTCACCAGCACCAGATACTGTCAACTAGGACAGCATTTGAAACTCTGTTTAAACAGGGCAGACCTCAAAGACTGAAAAGCCCAAGAAAAGCAGGGCGGAGGTGGCGCACGCCTATAATCCCAGCACTCTGGGAGGCAGAGGCAGGCAGATTTCTGAGTTCGAGGCCAGCCTGGTCCTCAGAGTGAGTTCCAGGACAGCCAGGGCTATACAGAGAAACCCTGTCTTGGGGGAGGGGTTAGGGGGGAAGCTCAAGAAACTGAGACACATAAAGGTATCGATGACTTACTGGAAGCTCAGGCGTTAAGAACAGTAACGTGCGGATGAGAACAGCCTCTGCTAGGCCAGGGGGTTAGCTCAGCTGGTGGAGTGGATGCTTGCTTAGTTAGCGTGAAGCCCTAGGTTCTACCCAAGCACCTTATTAAAAAATGGGTGTGATGGTGCAGGCCTGTGATCCCAGAACTCAGGGCATAGAAGAGTTCCCCAGACCCCATCGTGGAAAGGAAAGAAGAGGAGAGAGGAAAGGCGAAGGACAATGTCTGTAATTGCAGTGCGACAAAACCCAGCGATCTAATGGAGGACACCAAAGGCTGAGTCCCACACACTAGCAGCTGTCATTTTAGGAGGTACAACTTGGTTTTAAGACCAGGGACAGAGATTTCTGTCCTTGTATGTAAAAATGTTCACAAAATTTGCCGCCAAAGACCACCCCTGTTTCTATCTAATCAGATGGAAACAAAGTAGAGAGAAAATACCTTTGACTCGTTTCTATGCAGCTGGTCCAGTCATTGATTTCTTGATTGGTCTTGCTCCAGGAGTATATACAAATCTTCCCACTCTCTAATCCAATTGCAACAATGTATCTGTTTTCATGGCAGGGAGATGATAGAGGTTGGTTCAGCATGAATTTCTCTTCTCTCTGCCTGCTTTGCGTACTTCTCCACAGTCTCAATCGCCCAGCCTGCATTGCGCTGCTGTATCTCCAGCCTCTTCTCTGCAGAAGATGCATGCAGGTCCACCTGCCCTGAGCTGCCAAAGCCCACAGCTACTGTTTTCCCACCATGTGCCCTGACTCCTGTTCTCCTAGGCTGCTTGTGACAGAAAGCAAGGCAGTGCAGTCTAGAATAAGAATCTTCATTCCTATTCCCATTTGACCACCAATCACAGAATTCCAAGACTTAAAACTTCTTAGAAGAAGCATAAGCACCTTCAAAGCAGCAGCAGCAGTAGCAGCTCTGAAGCTAAGTCCACCCACCAAAACAGACAGAGAATGAGCCGCTACTGAACAGCCAGCCCACAGAGACTCACCTTTGGGCCGGGTTCAGCACAGGGCAGACACTGACAGCTGTCACAGAACTGCCCACATCCAGGATCGAGGAGCAGGGACGAACAGGGTGCTCCATGGGGTTATGGCTGGAGTTACACTCGCCCCAGACAACCACCTAGAGCACAAACACACTGTGAGGCACTCTCTGCAAGGTTTCTAGTGACGTATTCCGGTGTCAGGAGACTGATTGCTCTGGGGTTTTGTACAGCAGAGTCACAGTGTGACAGACACAGGTTGAGATCTCAGATATAGAAGTGTACCAGAGAACATGGAGTGTTGTCTATTATGTTCTGTAACACACACCATGATTGCAATGCAGTGAAATCCCACCCATATGTCCTGCCTACAGTTGCTTCCCTCAGAACTTGCTACATAGTTAGAGAGGAAGCCAGTCTCCTCTTCTGCACTACCTAATTCTTAGGCAGTCAACTTGGCTATCAGGAGGACAGAACGTTGACCATATATCCTGCATTAAGACACACGGCTTCCCTGTGAGTCCAGGGCGCAAGGGTATGTGACTGGCACACAGAAACGGAGAAGGAAGCAAACCGGACAGAGCTACCCAGGCAGGACCGACGCCTGGTCTGAACAGGCTCTGAGAGGCACGCAGTTCTCAAACTGCAGCAGGCATTTGGTCTGCTTTAGCTGACACATCCCCGAGAGCTAGGTAGATAAAGCCTGCTTCCTCAGCGCCCAGCCAGCGATCTGTGCTCCCCAGGAGGGGACAAACAGCTGGACTAGGAGAGTGACACTGGCAGGCCCACGCCAGCTCTGCTCCAGTTCTCTCGCTTGTTTTCACAGAGGGAAAAGCGATAAAAAGAACCACTACACCCTGGACTCGGGGACTCAGAAAGGCAGGGTATGCTTTTCAAGAGAGCATGAAAGCAGAGGAAGACCAGGAGCCGTGGCAGTGCTCAGGCGACAGGGGAAGGGTGCGTTCGTGCAGAGGGCTGCCTCAGCCCCAGGGGTTTCTCAGGCTTTAGTCGTGATTGGCTCTTCCTTCACTGAATTAAAAGCTCATGACCTTCACTACCAAAAATGGGAGCTGGGAGATGGCTGAGTCCTTAAAGGCTTGTCACAGTAACACGAGGACCTGTGTTTGATTCCCAGTACTCGTGTTAAAAATAAAACCCAATACAAAATAAACAAATCCCAAGCAAGGTGTTGTACCCAAACCCAGCACTGATGAGGTCCTGGCTCAACAGCCACAAATAAAGCTCCTTCCCACGGGTGTATCACTCAGAAAGCTAGAGGTGCTGTCTCCAGCCCCGCCTGCTCTCCTGGGTCCCTCTTAACCAAACTGCTGCTTCATCTTGCACTGGGACTACCTGATAACAGACACTGACCAAGAGTTCTTCTCTTCACATTTCAGAGAATATATTTATAAAGCTTAAAAAGAAAAACCCTTTTAATATACATATATAGTGAAGTAGTCATGAACTAATTTGTAAACATCACATAGTAATGCAGAATAATGTACTTTTAAATATAAATGCAAAAACATTATCTCACATTTGCAAAAATATTAAGTTTTATGTTTGGTTGGAAAAAAAAAATTACCTTTTTGTCTCGACTTCCAGTGAAGAAGTACTTGCTATCAGGACTCCAGTCACAAGACCAAATGATTCTACTATGCACAGAAGTGATTTTGTTGGTGAATGCAAAGAGACTAAAGAATGGATCTGAAATTAAAAAGACACAAACCACTTACACAGTGCTCAGGGAGGAGGCCAGGCTGCCCCTCTCCGCAGCCGCAGCGAGGCCTGCCCGGCACAGACACACTCAGCGAGGCCTGCCCGGCACAGACACACTCAGCGAGGCCTGCCTGGCACAGACACACTCAGGGGCCGCTTGGCCTCTCTGCACTCCCTCTGCAGCAGAGCCAGGAAGCCCCCCTCAACACAGCCAATGTGATTGACAACAAGAGTCTCTATGCATTCCACTAAAGGCTAGTTTATGGTTCTAAAACAAGTCTGCGATGATTGAACTGTATTCCAGAAATAACCAGTTGCATATTACAGGAAAAAATACTACAAAGACAGGAGGGAAGACATATTTTTCTTATAATATATAAGCAGAAGGCTTAAAGGTAACATCTAACCTATATATGGACTATGTAACTGCTATAAAAAGGAGAATAAATTTATTAATCTGTAATCCAAAAAGATACAAGAAATTAACTCTAACCTATATATGGACTATGCAACTGCTATGAAAAAGAGAATAAACTTATTAATCCATAATCCAAAAAGATACTAGAAATTAACACCTACATCATTTATAGTACTTCAACCTTTTCTTTTTGTGTTTATTTTTAGCACTGGCTTATTTATTTACTTAGTGGGTGTGTGTGCACCCACATGCATACATGAGTGCTTGTCAGAGAACAAACAGCTTGTAGGACTTGGCTCTTTCCTTCCTGGAATGTGTGTATCCAGTTACTGAGCCCGGCCCTCAGGCTTGGTGAGTACTTTGACCTGTGGAGACGGACCTCTTGGTAGTCCCAGCACTTCAACTTTTAGAATGAAGTGCTGCAAATTAGGAAGTCACTAGTGATGCCAAAGGAGAGCGATTGCTCCAAACCTACAGTGGCATTACATCCTGACAAATGGATTTAACAGTATTTATACTCCGTCTATTGAATGTCCCAGCTTACACAGTCTGCTGTGAAGCAGTGGCTTCACCGTGATGGCTGTGGGTCCACCACGCACATTACACACCACATGGCTAAGTTCAGGAGAAGATCAAGATTCAAAACCTGAAATATGGTCTGTTCCGTGAGCCTATCACCTTCACATCACTATGAAGAATGATCTGTGTCTGACCATGCCCACCCCTCTACAAATAATAAGCAATTGAATCTTAAAAAAGAAAAAGGCTTAAAAAAGCCAAGTGCTCTCCAGTTTCCCGAGAACACTGAACCCTCACAGCCTGTCACAGGCTGTCTCCACCCTGTTTTCTTTCTCTTCATTTCACAAAATGGATGTGAGAGTCTTACTGATAACCTTCACTATACAGGCTATTTTACCGAACTCCGCTGAGGTCGCATCCTGTTTCTTCCACAAAGACCAAGTTCGATCTCTGGAAACAGCCAGTAAGAACTTGTCATCAGGTGAGAAGGTCATCTGTGTGACCGTCAGAGTGTGGAAAGCAAGACTCTGTACTTGTTTCCAAGACTCCGTGCTCCAAAGAATTATGGCTGCGTGCTCCTTCTGAGCTGCCTGCAGGGTAGGGAGGAGAATGGACACAAACCAAGAACACATTTAAAATAGTGTGGTGTCTCTAACAAAAGCCTCCAGAAAACTCCTGGGAGGTCACGCACAACCACAGAGATGAATTTCTAGGAAAAGGTAGAGAAAAGTGGGACTAGAAAAGATGACTCCTCAGGGACCCAGGCACAATGAGGATGTTTGAACGCTTTATAACAAGAATAACAAGAATCGCGCGCGCGCGTGTGTGTGTGTGTGTGTGTGTGTGTGTCAATTTTGTGATGACCAGTTTAAAGTCTCTACTCTGATAAACAAAGGAGTGAGTATCACTGGACAGAGAGTTGCTCCACAACAACAAATAGACTAACGAAGAGGATTTCACCCTATTTATAAACCTACCAATAGAGCTTCAAAACACAGAAAGAATAAATTGAGATGGAAAGATAAAAGCTAAGTATAGGAAGAGACCTCAAACTCTACTCAGGACAGCAAAAGAGCATGAACACTTAACGCCATCCTTAACTAGCACCATGACTGACAGTCACTAGCAATTCTATCCAAAAGAAACAGACCAGGGCTGGAGAGATGGCTCAGTGGTTCAGAGTACTGGCTGCTCTTCCAGAAGTCCTGAGTTCAATTCCCAGCAACCACATGGTGGCTCCCAGCCATCTGTAATGGAATCCAATGCCCTCTTCTGGTGTGTCTGAAGATAGCTACAGTGTACTCATATACATAAAATAAATAAATAAATCTTAAAAAAAAACAAAAACAGACCAAATGTTCTTTTCAACTGATCATGAGATTTTTTACCACCACCAGATTTCAAAGGATTCCAGTCATAATATGGTCTCAAACTTAGTGAAACAAAAATAAAAATCAGCAATAGAAAAATATCTAGAAAATGTTTTGTTTATGGACACTAAATAATACATTTAAAAATAGCCAGGAGGCCAAAGGTGATCAAAAGGTTGCAAAGTATTTTTAACTGAATAAAAACACAACATACTAAAATTTGCGGAATGAAGCCTTACTCTGGAATGGCTAGTTCCAAGGCTATGAGAACTGGCCACAGTGTTGTGAGACAGAAGAAAAATGCAGACAAAACCAGATGTGCTTTGCTGTAAATGACAGAAGGCGGAGGCGTACATGAACGCGTGAACACACACACACACACACACACACACACACCATGGAAAGACTCTGGGCATTTGACTCCTTGGTCCTCAGCCCGTGAGTGTTTGGGGAGACCTGGGAGTATATGTGGCCTTGCTGGAGGAAGCGTGCTACTGGTGGAGGGCTCTGAGGTCAAAAGACTCTCCCTCTTTCTCTGTTTTCCATGTGTGGTTCGACAGGTAAACCCTCAGCTCTTTGCTTTTCTGTCGCCATGGATGCCTGCTGACACATTTCCCCACTATGTGGTGACTATCATTCCTCTGGAACGTAAGCCCACAGAAATGCTTCCTTCAATAGTTGCCTTAGTCATGGTTTTTACCACAACAATAGAAATCCAGCACCACTGATTCTGTAGCTTCTGAAGGGTCCTAAGGGATAACTATGTAATACACAGGTTTATTTAGTACCCACTAAAGGATTCACATACAGTGTGGTGTTTTCAATGACAATGGCCCCCATAGGCCGTAGATTTGAATACTTGGTCACTGAAAGGTTTAAGAGGCGTGGCCTTGTTGGAGGACCTGCGTCACTGGGGGTGAGCTTTGCAGTGTCAAGGGCCCAAGCCAGTCCCACTGGTTTTCCTTTCTTGCTGCCTGTGAATCCAGATGCAGAATTCTAAGCTTCTTCTCCAGCACCATGTTGCCTGACTGGATGCTGTCATGCTTCCCGCCATGATGAAAATGGACTGCCCCTCTGAAACTGTAAGCTAGCCCCAATTAAAGGCTTTCTTTTTATAAGAGCTGTCTTGGTCTCTTCACAGCAATTGAATATTAAGTTAAAAACCTTAGTTTTTACTTAAAAATAAGTTAAACTCAGGTTTAAAACTAAGTTAAAACCTTTCCCACAAAAACTACTTCCATCAGTTGTCTTACCTAGAAAAATCTATGAAAGTTTTACAAAACTATTGGAGGGGCATGGAGAGATGGGTCAGTGGTCAGAGAAGAACACTGGCTGCACTTCTGATCCAGTTCCCAGAATTCGCAGGATGGCTCACACTGCTTCTAACTCCAGAACCAGGAGAGCCACCGCCCTCTTCCGGACCTCCACAGGCATGCGTGAATACGACACATGGACATACATTCGGGCAAATGCTCACATACTTAAAACTTAAAAAAGAGCAAATCCGGTTTTATAAACTAATCAGGAAAATTGTAGAGAAGGAAATATTTCCATGAGGCTCAAATGGCTCATGCCTTAAAACCAAAGGAAACGACATTGGTTTGCTGCTGCTGCTGTTCTCAGCTTTCCGAAACAGGCTCTGGGATAGCCCTAACTGGGTCACACCTAACGCTATGGCCAAGCTGACCTTAGGGTCCTGCTCTTCCCGCCTCTGCCCCCCAAGTACAGACACTGCACGTGTGTGTGCTCACTTTTTTTTTGTTTGTTTTTTTTGTTTGTTTTTTGTTTTTGTTTTTTTTTTGAGATAGGGTTTCTCTGTGTAGCCCTGGCTGTCCTGGAACTCACTCTGCAGACCGGGCTGGCCTCGAACTCAAATCCGCCTGCCTCTGACTCCCAAAGTGCTGGGATCACAGGCGTGCGCCACCACCGCCCGGCTATGTACGATCACTTTAAAGGCCTTTACCTTCATCTATTTCTCATGAGTCTGTGGGCACTGGTATGGGGAGAGGGTCACTTGTGGAGGTCAGGGGGCAACTTGCAGGAGTTGGTTCTCCTTCCACTGTGGACATTAGTGATCAGGCTCAGTCTTAATAGTATTCCTTTAGCTACTGAGCACAGCACCAGTCCTTGATAAGTTCTTAACAAACTTGTATTGAACTGAGTTGAATAATATGTAGAGAAATGGGGTTTGGTTATACGAATGAAAAAAAAAAAGATTAAAAATCATACCATGTGTCAGGTGTGGTAGCTCATGCCTTTAGTCCCAGTAATCAGGAAGTAAAGGCAGGCAGAGTTCTGTAAGTTCAAAGCCAGACTGGTGTACAAAGTAAATTTTCTTGTCTCAGAAAAACATACAAAATATAGGAAAAGGGTAAATCTCATAAGTGTGTTTTGAGAGCAGACACCACAGCCCATAAGCTTTCCCGAGGCTATGATGGGAGTAGTAGCGTCTCTGCAGAAGGGGGACAGGCAGCTGACAATGACAGCTATTTTCCTTTGAATCTAACTTTACTCTAAAAGGTCTACTCTAGGGGAAATTACTAAATTTACTCTAAATTTACTCTAGGGGAAATTAAAGACTTGTATAAAGAAGGGGTGTTATTCATTTACTGTTAGAATTCTCCTCATACTGCTCTATAGATTCTCTGCCGTCCTCAGAGACTGTAGAAGCTGTCGATCTAATTCTAAAATCACACAAAATAAAATAGACAGAAGATACAGTTGTACAATTACTTTCCTAACTTAAAGATATTTTATAAAAATAACACTTGGCAGGAGGAGCTCCTAAGGCCTCACCCACTTAGGAGCTGGAGGCCTGGAAAGGCTGCTGAGGGATCTTTCTTTCTAGTGGTGGGCTGTGGCATTTACTACTGAACACGCCTGGGGGAGGGGCAGACTCAGCCCACACCAGCTTTCAGCAAGGCCCTCAGGGAGGGGCCACGCCTAGGCTACATCTGCAGGTTCACCTGCATCTGGGGAAGCCAGTGGACCAGGAAGGTGACCTTGGCCCTGCACAGGGCCTCAGTCACAGGTTCTTTACTCAGCAGCTTGGTGAAGACAAACAAAATGACCCAGCCACTGTGCTCTGAAGCATCTCAAAGGCACCCCATACATGCCTGGAGCCTACCCCGGGGACCAAGTGAGACCTCAAACATGCATCTAGACCAGCCAGCTCTGTCTCCAAGGCCCCAAGGACAACACAGACTCTCCCAGGGAGGTGCTGCTGGGCCACTGCACACCCTGTAAGGACAAGACCTGGGCGGCCTACCTGCCTGTCATGGGCTTTCTCTTCAGTGATGTGAGCACTGGAAATGTCATATGCATCTTATTTGTGTGTATGCATAGGGTCAGCACCCCCAAACCCAAAAAGTTAAGGATAAACTCTAAGAATGAAGGAGTTCTAAAATGGATTTAAATTGTAACCATATGTTTTTTTAAAGAAAGATGAGGAAAAGAAAATATAAGAAAGGCCGTTTCCTTCGGACTCTGCCCATATCGGCTGAATTTACAAAAGTCCAATGATTGCAATTACCTATGACCAAGTAAAATTAAATATTCACACCCCACAAACACCCTACCTTGCAAGCAGAGGCAATCAGAGTCTTCGAAGGGTTACAAGCAACACAGAATATCTCGTAGCCATGTCCATACCTAAAGATTAAAGAGGAAGCACACGCCCTTTACTTTTATACTGCAAAAAATGTCAAGTGAAAAGGGTCACCCCCAACCTAATGCACAACTCTTTAAAGGAGTATTACACTTGGCCTAGGTAACTATGTAGGAAAAACTGGGGAACCAGAGAAAAGCAACAGCTTCTAAAGGTAACATCACTCCACTCTGGTTTTCATGTCTAAAGCCCACCAGCCCAAGAAACCACCATGGAAACAGGCGGCTGGGAACCAACTACAGTCAAAGCGTCCATCTGAGGAACGGGCAGAAATGGAGACTGTGCTACACCTCTCTACCAGGGAACTAACACCAGCCAGCCAAGAAGCCTAATAAACAAGAGAAAACAAACAAACAAAATCAAAAACCCCATGAGGTGCCCCCACCCCTACGAAGCGCTATTGGGCAGGAAGGCAGTGTAGGAAGGAGGACGGGGAAGGCCACAGTCAGGTTGAGGGGACCCTCAGGCCACAGCTAACTCCAAAAAGACAGCTCAACTTACAGTTTCTGAATCTCGGGCCACAAAGTGTTCTGCAGAAGATGATCCTCAGTGGGAGGTTCTACAAGACATTTTTATTCTATAATAAATCTTGAATACTACATTTTTTTCCCTCTCTTCAGCCAAACAGTAAAAGCCATAGCTCTACATTAGGTCCACAGCCACAGAGTAGACTGTGTGCTAAGGAGTTCATTAAATCCTTGTCTTTTTGTCATGTCTTACCATGAAGGACAGCAGGCTGAAAGGTCACCTGGGGATACCGGAACGCAGGGCTTAAGAGCTCCTCCTCCTCAAAAGGCAGAGAGGCCAAGTCTTCTAGTGTAGAAAAACACAGATACCACGAATAGAGGTGCCATGGCACTGCCTCAAAGCTGCACACCAGAGCGCAGCAGCCTTCCAAAGAATTATTTCAGAGCTGTGTCTAGGTGCTGCAAATGTGTTTCTACTCTAGTATTTTCCACACTAGCTCACGAAGTAGGAATGAATTCCATAAAGATTCTGTCCATTTTTTTTCACGTAGCTATCTGCATGGATTTTTTTTTTTTTTTTTTTTTTTTTGGCATATACATCGTTCAAGTAGCTCACAATCTCACTGGTGATTGAACGGCTCTGTGAATAGAGCAGTTATCACAAAATAAGAGATTTTTAAAATAGTCATAGAGGAACACCAGACGTACATTACACAAGTCTATAACTAAGTTTTAAGACCTAGAGCCATTCAATAATTTTAGAAACTAAATCCTTACCTGGAAAGACAGCTTTATTTGATAGCCCTAATGCAGGGACAGTGGCTCCTTCTGGAAGATCATCGTCTTCCTATAATGAAAAGCACAATATGTACAGTTTAAACAATAAAAGTTACTGATATGTCAAGAACCACAAAAAAAGTAATGCTCATAAATGGTAAGAACAATTCCAGCCTGCTGTGTGGCTGCTGTCTTTCTAACTCCTAAACTGGCAGATGCCACTCTAATCCCTCTCCAACAGACAGGTCCTACCCACCATCCCACCTCCCCCACAGTGCAGTGGGCTGCAGGTTGTAACTGGTGCAGTAGGCGAAAATGTAAGGCCAAGGACTCTATCCCCCACAAAAAGCCTGAAGGGATGCCCCCAAGACAGAAAGGTATAGTCGTGACATTTTTATTATATATATATGCAAATAACTTTAAGCTACTCTTACAACTCAGTGACATACGATCGGAAGAGGCCGCTCTGCCTAGACCCTGTACCCACATGCGAGCCATATGCTAACCATCAGAAACGGCACACAACCATATGCTGACTGCATTATACTTGGTAAGTCAGCTTTACACACACACTGGAAGCAGACATGAGTGACACGAACTTAAAACACCCAAGGACTGAGACCGGCAGCCTGGACGGGAGTGGGGGTGGTGGGGGTGGGGGGGTGTTGTTGCAGGCTATCCCATACACTGTGGAAAGGGCAGCGAGAGGCCACCGGCTCTCATCATGAGGATGAAGTCTGTGTTCTAGCACACAGAACATGCATAGGTCTGCAGCTAAGCCTTTCCTGAATCCCACAAACCCCACTTTATTTCCTAGAACTGGACAGGCCCTGAACCTGCTCTCTCTCCACCCACAGAGCTCCCCTGGATCCCTCAGCAATGGCAGCACAAGGAGAACAGAACTATGCTATGTAGTGAGACCTGTCTCCAAAAAAATCAAAGAAAGAAAGGAAAGAGGAGAGGGGAGGGGAGGGGAGGGGAGGGGAGGGGAGGAAGGAAAAGGAAGGAAGGAAGGAAGGAAGGAAGGAAGGAAGGAAGGAAGGAAGGAAGGAAGGAAGGAAGGAAGATGCGACTGCCTTCAGCAACTGAAAAGCTGAAACAGGAAACGCTGCCAAATGAGGCTGAATGCAACCCCTGCCCGCCCTGCCTGGCTCCTGCCTTTCCCATGTTGCTGTTGCTGCTGGTTCCCCACACACTCTGGGCTCCCACATAATCCTCTTCTTCCTCAATGCTTTTCATCCCATTCTTCCAACAGCACCAATATGAGAGATAATTACCTGCCACATAAAGTCCTCCAGCACTTTTTGTCAACTCTCCAACTCCCTCTTCAACCCCAACAGCTCTGGCTTCCCTGCCCCAGCCCCCTACCTGTTACCTGTGACCCAACTCTTAGTAATATAGTATAAACAGGCACTAATGTGCAATAGAACCATTCCTATAGTGATTTCTATTATTTTATTATTTTGTTTTCTTTCCTTCCCTTCCCTTCTTTGCTTTTTTTGGAGACAGGTCTCACTACATAGCCTTGACTGACCTAACACTATGAAGACCAGGATAACCTTGAACTCATACATATCTACCAGCCTTTGCTTTCCAATTGTTGGCATTAAAAGCATACACCACCTATTCCATAATCTTATAATCCATGTTATTTATTTTTTTCAGCTCTAGAACCATGGACCATGTACATGCTAAGTAACCCAAGCTGTATTTTAAATCCAAATTCAAATATTTTTTAAGTACCCTAAATCTTATGTAAAAGCAGACATAAATAAATAAAAACAAAAAATGTCTCAGTAAAGCATTTTCACTGGGGCTAGACCAATTGCTCAGTGGTTGGGAGCACTAGCTGCTCTCCACAGACCCGGGGTCCCATCCCCAGCATCCATGGTGGCTCACAGCTGTCTGACTGCTAGTCCCCGGAGACCCTCCTCTTCCAGCCTCTTAGGGCATGGCATTCACATGATACACATACATACAAATCCTAGTCATTTTAATTTTTAAAAAAATTGCTCATTATTCTAAGTGGTGATCTCTTTCTTCCACAGCTTATTTTCCTGTCATATGATACAGTTAGGGGATCTCTACAAGTTTGAGGCTAGTCTGGTCTACGCAGCAAATTAGAGCCCAGTCAAGGCTACATAATGAAACACTGTCTCAAAAAAAAAAAAGAGCAGTAATTAACTCTTCCTATCCCATTAGGCCAGTGCCCCACTTCTGCCCTAGAGAAAGACTGGAATCTTTATCAAGACAAGATTCGTCCTCACTCATCTAGTCCCCTACTGTAGAGACAACATATGACAGCCACGTTACCATCACATCAATGTCCGTGGTACTGCTGCTTCAGAGTCTTGAACTCATTTGTTCCACAAAACTCTGCATTTATTTATTTCAGAGTTATTTTCTGTATGCATGAGTGTCTACCCTCATGTATATATGTGCGCCACATGTGTGCCTGGTGCCCGTGGAGGCAGCTGGAGTTAAGGAAGGCTGTGAGTCACCACATGGGTCTGTCTGGACACGAACCTCGGGTCTTCTGCAAGGGCAGCATATGCTCTTCACTGTGAGCCTCCTCTCCATCCGCGCTTAACATTACAACTAGGACAGCCATGGCTCCCATAAAAGTCTATAAACCTGAAACATGATTTAACTTCTTCTCTACCTGTATGCTATATCTAAACTAGAGAATACTCACATCACAGAGTATGTGATCCAGTGACTGTCGGGAAATGACACTAAAATTTTCCGCAAAATTCCGAGGAGCAGAAAAAACACGAAGAACTTTTTCGTCTGCTCCCGACACAAACTGAAAGCGACCAATCATCGCCAGACACTTGAGGCTGTATCCATGTATCTGAGGCCTCGCGATCTCATGCCAAGTCACCTGAGGTTAAAACACAGCACATGCAACGAAAATGAGCACACACTTCAAAACTCGGCCCTCTTCAACAAGCAAAACACAGGATGCAAAACTTGCTACTGCCAAGTAGTTTCCATTGCCAGTGATCCAGGGTGTGCAGCAGCCCGCGTGGCAGCCTCAGCCTGGACATCCTAATGCTAACGCAGGCTCCTCACTCGGGAAACGCCCAGTGGAGGGAAGGCCCCGAGTTAAGGAGGAAGGGGTCTTACCTGTGACCTGCCTTTCTTCTTCCATGGAGCAAACAGGCGAGTTGTCTGATCAGTACTGGTGGTGATGATGAACTCTCCCTCTGGGTCCCACATCAGGTCTTGGACGCCATCGAAGTGTCCGGAAATGACAATATCTGGAGCCCACTGCCTCTGCAATGAAAATGAGCATATACATAGCCACATAAGCAGGGGCCGCCAAGAGGAAACTGCTAAATATTCAAGACCAGACCACAAAATAAAAGGAGCTGCTTCCCAACCAACCACATCAAACCGTAACATCCAAATGTGTATTATATCTGTTGAAACAGTAATTGTGGGAAATTTCTCAGCAGCCAAAGAGCTTGCTTGTTACCTGTCTAACAACTCTCCTGGAAAACAGGTATTAAATAATGACCACCATGCAAATGAACTAGGAGGACTCAATAAGTTTCTACTCGTGAAGTGTGCGGGCAGTGACAACACATGCCATGTGCTCGCTGGACACTCATTAAACTCCAAATGAAGAAAGAATATTAAGTAAAATCAGATGAATTTTTGAGTATGAACCTAGAGGGTTTCTACATTAAGTTAGGGGGCTTAGCCAGATATGCTAGTGCATACCTGTAAACCCAGCTCCGGGGAGGCAGAAGCTGAGGGATCTCTTGAGTTTGAGGCTAGCCTAATCTACAGAGAGCTCAAGGACAGCCAGAGATCTGCAGAGATACCCTGTCTCAAAAACAAAAGTTAGAGGCCCTGTGGGTACAAAGGACAGAAGGATGAACCACATCAAGACAGTCTACCTATTCAGCTCACAGCAGCAGCCATGCACACAGAGGAAGCCACATCCCTGCCCTCACAGCCCGTTTCAATAAATTCAAATGAGAGGAAAATAAAATTAACTATGCAACCAACAGATTGTTTAAAGCCAAGTCTAGGGCTGGAGACATGGCTCAGTGGTTAAGAGCACTGCTCTTCCAGATGTCCTGAGTTCAATTCCCAGCAACTACATGGTGGCTTACAAACATCTGTAATGGGATCCAATGTCCCCTTCTGGCGTGTCTGAAGACAGCTACAGTGTACTCATGTACATGAAATAAATAAATCAATCAATCTTAAAAAAAAAAAAAAGAAGCCAAGTCCAACGAAGACAGTCAATATTTTCCTCTGTTTTACTGAAATAGGGCCTCATGTAACCAAAGCTGGCCCCAAACATACTTTACCCCAGAGGCTGGCACTAAACTCTTGATATTCCTATCTCTGTTTCCAAGCATTAGAATTACAGTCATGAACTAACATGCTAGCTCAATATCTAAACTAAGATATATCTTATAAGAACATACGGCAACAAAATTATATTAATTCCCCTACTATACAAGTACAGGTTGTAAAGTTACATGCCAATGGGTGTTTATAACAGGCCCTGAGTGTTACAGACAGAACTTTGGGGTTATCAGTACAGTCTTCCAATAGTAACTCTCTACTTGTTCATAAAAATCAGCCCTGGCTGGAGAGCTGGCTCGGCGGTGAGTGCTTGCTGAGCAGCCCGAAGGCTGGGGTGCAGATCTCAGCAGCACGGACAAGCCAGGAGCACCGAGAATGTCACCGAGAAAGTCCAGCTTTCAAGGGCTCTCCTGGGCCCTGGGCAGGCAGGTGTGAACACCTACCTACACATCTGAGCACACACTCACATAGACACACATGCATACAAAGCCAATCCTTGAAAAATAAAGAATATCAATCTTGAGGGGTTAGAAAGCTGGCTCAATGGTTAAGAGTCTGTTTTTGCAGATCGCCCAAGTTCAGTACCCAGCACCATGTCAGCCAGCTGACAAATCCAACGCCCTCTCTGGGCTTCCACTGGCACCTGTATTTCCATGCACACACCCACACAGACACATAAAAACAAATCTTACAAAGCTTCATCTTGATTACAAGTGAGCAGCTCTTGCGGGCCGTGTGCTCAGCTCTGCTGACAGCCCAACACTGCTCACAGTCCACGGAAAACCCCTCACCCCAAGTGTGCATGTCCTGCGTGCAGGCACAGTGACACTGTCTTCAGATTTGAGTGCCTCCTTCCTTATCTTGTGCTTTTCTTCTGCAAAGGTCCTCAAAGACCAGCTGAGTTAAGGAAATAAATAATTAAAAAAAAAAAAAAAGTTCCTAAGGCTGGAGAGATGGCTCAGCAGTTAAGAGCACTGACTGCTCTTCCAGAGGTCCTGAGTTCAATTCCCAGCAACCACACGGTGGCTCACAACCACCTGTAATGAGATCCAACACCTTCTTCTGGTGTGTCTGAAGATAGCTACAATGCACTCATATAAATAAAATAAATAAATCTTTAGAAAAAATAGTCCCTAAAGGAACAAGGTCATAGACTTAGTTGTTGGTTTAACTATGGTAATAATTCTAAAGGCTAGGTCAAAATGGAGGCTGGGAGATAAATTCTCCAATAAAACAACAAGTTAAAACCTCAGAGGGGATTAGTACAAAGGTCACAAACTAAAACTGATGCAAACCCATGAATTTACTTTATAAAGGGAGCTATTACTGGGCTAGTGAGATGATGGCTCAGCAAATAAAGACATTAGCCCCCAAGCCTGCTGACAGCTGACCTAAGTGCCACCCACAGAATAGAAAGAAGGGCGCGGGCCCTGCAGGTCACCTTCTAACCTTTGCACCTGTGCACCAACATACTTGCACATGCACACCAACAAACGCACAAAAATTTGCAAAATATATTAAAATAGGAAGGTTTGAGATATGCGTTCAAAATGCAAGTCACATTTCACCAAATATTCTTATTTCTTTAGTTTGTTAAATTTAAAAATCACTTATACAGCATCCAGACCCTGACGTTCATCTGTACATGACTGGCGGGAGGGGAGAGGACAACGCAGGGCCTCACGTAAGCTGGGCCAAGGCCTCTGAGAAACACTGCAAACTCACATAAACAGCATCATTCAATACTGCCACACTGCTATACAACTCTGCATTCTTCTTCCTAGAAAAGCCCAAATTTCTAACCTAGTATAAACGCCGCAGACTATCTTTAGAAATGGATGTAATTTCTGCCTAAAAGTGCCTACTAGGAAGACTCAAGCCAGCAAGCAGCCCATATGCTCGTACCGGGTTTACTGTACTCTGTTTCCAAAGGTGCATTGCTCCGTGGAATGCATGAGCGATGATCATGGAACCATTTTCACCGAATTGGCAATCAAGAAACCCCAGGGTATTTCCACCTACTTCACCTACTCGGACCTACACAAGAACAGAAAAACAGTTACCAATCAATCAATCAATCAAAACTACAATTCTCACACTGGAAAATGTGTCTAGATAGTAAGTTACGGTTCATTTAATGTGTAATGTATACAAAGAGTGAAAATTTACAGGTCTAGGAATATAGATTTGGGGTATATATACTGACTCTAAAAAGATCCATCTGCTATTTCTTAAATATCCATATCTTACCTGTTCTAACCAAACCCCTGACTCTTCATCTGGAGACCAGAGAATCATGGTCCTGTCCATGGAGGCAGAGAGCAGTTTCACTGGCTGCTGCAGAACGCCATCTGAAGAGAAAAGCTGCCTTTAGATGATCAAGAAACAGAGTTCAGACCACCAGAACAAAAGAGAAGGGCAGGGAGCTCACTGATTACAGCAGCAAAGCCCACAGAGCCGGCTGTGACAGCTCACACCAGGAGTGACAGCTCACACCAGGAGTGACAGCTCACACCTAGAACCCAGCTGTGACAGCTCACAGAACCCGGACTTAGGAAGCCGAGGCAGGACAAGAGGCACCATCATGTGCAATAGATTATTTTTTAGTTTTAAGTTAAACCTGGCTTGCTAGAACAGAAAATGTAAGTCACACAGCTAGTCAGCTCTGAGCTATGGAGACAGCAAACCGTGGGGCCTGGACCAGAGCAGGTGTGACACCTGTGTTAATGACAGTAGCACACGTAGGTCAGGAAAAGTGGAGGGGCTGCGGGTTGAAAAGAAAGTGACTTCTAAGCAAGGCTGCGTGGCATTCAGAGGAGCACGACACGGTGAAGACGACACAGCGGCAGACATGTATGTACGAGCTGAGTGCTGACCACTGGGCATTAATGATGCTTTTCCTGAGTCAAAGCCCAGCCCGTGCCTTCCTCAGCTTTGCAGCAACACCGGCCTCAACATGGTACCCTGTCCCTCACACAGAGGGAAGGGCAAAAGACTGAAGAAAAAGCATTGTTTTCCCAAGTTCCCTCTCAGTGTCACCCCCTCCACACTATAAGAGCGTGAAGGGTCCAGTGACGTTGGCTTGAGTCAATGTTCCTTAAACTCCCAAATCCACAGACACTTGAAAGGCCCACAGCTAGCAGGATGGCAGTGTCCACTGCCTGCAGCAGCTGGCCAGCCGTCAGCACACTGATCACACAGGTCAAAGGGCCCGACATTTGAGAACTTCAGTTACACTCAAAGCAATCCCCAGTTCCATGTAGTGCAGCCAGAGCTGTGGGTGTCCTCCTACCTTTGTAAAATGATGGCTGCCAGTGCACTGCGTTCACCCAGTTTTCATGTCCGGCCAGTACTGTCTCCAGGGTAAGAGCAGCTGTCAGGCAAACACCTACAACAGAAGCAACTCAGGGACCCTTCCTCATAGCTCTTCAAAGAGAACATTTGTAAAGTCAAGTCTGCTGTGTAATTATGTCAAGAAATTAGAACAAAACTTAACCCAAAGTCAACAAAAAGAACAAACAAACAAACAAACAAACAAACAAACAAAACCCCTAAACTTTATTAACCTCCCCCACTAGAGAAAAAGAGCTAAAAATAATTTTTCTCCTACGTTTTTCTCTATCTGGCAACAATATTAAAGAGTATATTTTACTATTTGAGCTGTTCTTAAAAAGGCTATTACATAGCAATTAAGGAGCAAAGTCACACACGATTACATTCTGAAACACCACATGTACAATTCTTATGTGTCAGCTCAAAACTCGGGCTGGACTGGACATCAGCTGTGCCCTGCCCAGCATGTGCAAGCCCAGGGCTTAATCTCCAGCACAACTAAAATAAAAAATAAACAAATGAAGTAGCATTAAAGTAAAACCAAGGCTGGGATATAACTCGGGTTAGAGAGCGCAAGTCTGGCACGCCCCAGCCCTGGCTTCTACCCCTGTGACATTAACAGGGCAGTGTGCACAGTCTCCAACAGCAGAGTTAGCGAGGGCCAGCCTGGGGTTTATGAGCCCTGTCATTCATTCAGATAGACAGAAAGATAGATAGATAAATAGATAGATAGATACATACATACATACATACATACATACATAGTAGACAGACAGACAGACAGACAGTAAAAACAGGTAAGCCAGCCTCCTCATTTCCCTACTTAATAATTATCAGTTTTTTTTAAAACAACCTAAATGAAAAAATAAGAAAAACTAAATTCCTATTATAGACTTTAAAAACAAATACATGAAAATTTTCATATTTTACTGTAGCTATTTATGTTGGCTATATCATTTCTTGGTTTTTCCCTATGTAACGCTCACAAAGTCACAACTCTAACAGGCTTTGTAACTAAGACTAACAAAGAACAGTACCCCTAGAGAGTGAGATCTAGTGAGGACCGGCAAACTCAAATAGTCTCCATCATACAACATTCCCATAGGATCTGTGGGTGGGGAACCCCGTCTATTACCGTAATTGTGTAACAGTCTATTACATCTAATACCGTAAGAAAATCTGAATTGCACATGCCACTTGTATATAAGTAACTTAGCTTGTCCTTTTTGAGTGTACTCCAGGAGGACCTCAATTCACACTATTCCTTTAGGTCTCATGTTATGTTTGCAACATTTCACAAACTAATTCGTTGATAAACATTAAGCATACCCTTCAGTAATTAAAAAGACTGCACTAATACAGTTTATAAAAATGTTTTAAACATGAAAACTAACAGATCTCATATAAAAATAAAAAGCTGCCCTTCACCCAGACGTGTGGAGACCCAGACAAATGAAAGAGTTAGCAGAGCCTGGCGCTGCCGCATCTAGCCCTCATTGTCACTCACCGCCATTATCTATAGTGAACGTGTTTTCCCTCAGCCTTATCCTGTCATCCTTGGTTCCTAGAGGTGCTGGTTTCACATACAGTCTCCATATTCTGATTAGGCAGTCCTGTGAACAGCTTGCTAGGAAAAGGTCTCTACCTAATTAGAGAATACAGACTACATTACTTTTTAAAACACAGTAAATTTAGGTGTAAGACTTTTCCATCTATGGTGTATACATTTCCAGATTCAAAAACATTAGACTTTGTTTCCTTATCCTTCATTTATCTGACTGGCATTCATTTTAATGCCACTGGCAAATACACACAGTGTTAATAAACAT
Organism: Apodemus sylvaticus; assembly: GCF_947179515.1. Lineage (NCBI taxonomy): Eukaryota > Metazoa > Chordata > Mammalia > Rodentia > Muridae > Apodemus > Apodemus sylvaticus. The sequence continues at coordinate 81,293,793 of NC_067484.1, forward strand.
GCACACAGCAAGTGGCTCTCCGTAGTTAGGCCACGAAGCTCTAGAAAGAACTCTTCAAGAACATCTACATATAAATAAGACATCTATTACCATTCTGCAAATGTCAATTTATCTCAATTGATAAATTCAATCAGGAGTTAACAATAGGCTAAGGAAGCCCTTTCTGGGCCAGTACGATGGCGCAGTGAGCAAAGGAACTTTCAGCCCTGTGACTTTGATCTTGGGAATCTCTTGGTGAAAGGAAAACCTGCCTCCAACCCCCAGTGCTGTTTTTCAGTCTCCAAATGCATGTCATAGCATGTGTGTTCCTTTTAAAAAACGTTTTAAGTCCCCTTTCTATGTGGGACAGCAGGCAATATAGCAGACAAAGAAAACTTAGAAACTAAAGCAGGAAAGGCTGCTTTCCTAGAATAACATAAACATGTCCCCATCATGTTCACTTCTAGTAAAATTTCAGACTGACCAAAGGTTGCCCACTCCACGCCTCTTATCCAGTCCTCGTGTCCACAGAGAGAAAGCATTTTCTGAAACTGGAAGATAACAGTCAGTAAAGGTGCACCTTGGACACAGCACTGCCATGCTGGATACCTGGACTTTCATGACTATTCCAACATTTCTTACAGAATGACAGGAAACAGGGCCTAGGAGTAACGATTCCTATTCCTGGGACTCTGTCCTTTAGCTCAGAAAGAGCATACAGTCTGCGTAGAGGACAAGCAGGACCAGGGAGTACTTCAGCAGGTATGCTGTACGGCACTCGAAACTTTAGGGGAGACACCAGCATGCCATCTTCTCTCTCTCTCTCTCTCTTCCATATAGCAGTTTTACGAGTTTTAGTTATCAGTTTTCCTCTAATAACACTGGGCCTGATGACCAAGGAAGTAGTTATGTGGTGTTCGTAACATGAAAGAGCATCTAACAGAACTGTCGAGAACATTACCCCGTGGATTATTCTGGTCTGAACTGTAGCATTCCTAAAATGTGACCATCTAGAAATAGCCTACATTAAGACATGTCACTAAGTAAAATGTAATTCTAGTTTCTTAACTGCACTTGACGTGCCATGTTTGGTTGATATCCCTGGGAGCATTCCCTTTTCTGAAGGGAAAAGGGGGAAGAGGATGGAGAGGAGGATGGAGGAGTGGGGGATAGAGGAGGGAGGGGCAGGAGGGAGGCTGTAACGTATGAGAGAAAACATTAATAAGATCAAGTACAAACACTAGTTACCTGGGTATTCTGTTGTACAAATAAGTGAATTCTGCAGTCATCGTCACCACATGCTAATATTGGCACTGGGAAGGAAAAACGGGCATGTCTGAGAGTCCTGCAGCTAGTCACAGGCAAACAAACTGCCTTCTGCTCCCCACACCATCACAGTTAATATAAGGTCTCCAGGAATCATTGGACATGCTACATGGTTCAAGCCAGTGCTTGTTGACAAACTCTAAGACAGTGAGTGCCTCCACTCTGTATATTACAATGAAGGGGAGAGACAGGGAGGGGACGAACAAGGAGGAGACTGGGAGAAAACACGGGCTAAGGGCTTGCCACATAAGCCTGACTTTAATCCTTGGATTCAATGCCTGGGACCCATATAAAAAAGCCAGATGTGGTGATATGCACCTATAATCCCAGCTCTCCTTGGCAAGATGAGAGGCAGAAAAATTGGCATGTGTGAAGAAAGACCCTGCTTTAGAAACTGAGTGAACAGACAGAAGGGCTCCCAAAAGTTGTCATCTAACCAAAATAAATTTTAAGTAACAAGTAAGATGCATTCCTACAGCACCACCAGAGGACCAACAGGAACAACTGTTACCCCAGCTGATTCTGAGGAGCCTGAGCCCAGCATCAGTCATCAACTAAAAATCTTTACATCTATGTGTTGGATGGCTTCAAGGACTTCACACTTTGCTTGAGAATGAATTGTGTCAAAATACAAGAGCACGCAATCAAACAAATGGTTAAGAAGCTGGAAGTGGGCTGGAGAGATGGCTTAGTGGTTAAGAGCACACTGACTGCTCTTCCAGAGGTCCTGAGTTCAATTCCCAGCAACCACGTGGTGGCTCACAACCGTCTGTAATGAGATCTGATGCCCTCTTCTGGTGTGTCTGAAGACAGCTACAGTGTACTTAAATATAATAAATAAATAAATCTTACAAAAGAAAAAAAAAAAAAAAAAGAAGCCCCAGGTCACTGAAAGATGTGTTACAAAACTAACCTCCCTTCCCAGCCACCTTTGCATAACGGAAGCATAACCTGGAGCCAGAGTCTCAGCCCTGCTGTCCAGGCGGAGAGCAGAAGAGGCCAGAGTTCCCAGCCGTGCCTCTGGCAGGCGGGCCTGTCCTCCAAGTAAAGGAGTGGGTAAAGAGAACCACAGTCTCACATCAACTGCCATTTCTGTCACTAAAGAGGCAGGTAAAGTCAAGCCCCTCACACAGGACATGAAGAGCCGCCATCTTAAGGAGCGCCACAGGAGAGCCCTTTTCCACTTAGTCCAACCTTCAAAGAAATACTTTCCCCAAATTATATTTAGATACATCCATAATAAATCCCATAAGCAGCAATATCAATTTGGAGTACATATTAAATCAAAAAAAAATTCTCAGCTAAATTCCTAATAGCTGACCTTAACTTTATGTCTAGACTTGGGTGTTGTATCCTGTAATAAATGTCACTTTATAGACATCTCAGCTATTTGTTGTTCTGTTTCTGAGACAGAGTCTCATGTGGCCCAGGCTGGCCTTGAATTGCTGATCCTCCTGCCTCCATCTCCCTAATGCTGAGGTTACAGACATTTATTCCAATGCCCAGTTTATTTCTAAGTGCATTTAGATACGGGGCTGGGAGCTCAGTGGGAGAGCTGGTTAGCTTGTGTGAGGCTACCAGCTGGCTCACCAACACAAGAGAAATAAGTGTAACAGATACAAAGTCAAGGCTCCAAACATTTCTTTATGCGTTCCTTCATAAACAGTGGGACACTCACCATTAGTTCCGGGCAAAATAGAAAGGCAGATAGCCAGGACGAATGCATCCCCGAAGTGCAAGGTCTGAAGGTATTTTACTGAAAAACAAAACTCACCATGAACAACTGCCTCTCAGCTTCTCTACCTAAAGAAGCTGTGTGGTGTCACTAGTCAGGGTGTCAGTAGACAGATGGAGACAAGTCAACCCAAGCCTCAGTGATCTTGGGAAATTAAGTTCTTAAATTTCAACAAAATTAGAGAGAACAAAATAGCTCGTTTAAAAATTAGGAGGAATTTACTTAGTCAGTTTGGTTATGGGATATTTTGAAAAAGCCAAGAAGAAACACATCCATGTTAGAATTATAACGGTCTAAAGCTGCTTTAACGGTGGCACTCTGGGAGTGCTGGCAGCTGCTGCTCATTTCACAGCCCCTCTGTCTTCTCCCCAGATTACAAACGCACCTTCAGACCCCTTTTTAGACCAGAGCCGCACTGTGGAATCTGAAGCTGCAGAAGCTACCAGGGTGTGCTGCTCGCCGTCCGATGGCCTGTTGTGGTAAATAGCGTGCACGGCATAAACGGGGCCTTCATGGCCTTGGAGACGGACTGCTTTTAAAACCTGAATCGGGAATGACACACGTGTTAAGAGAACAAAGGAATTATAAAACTCGGCTAGCTCAAGCCTCTAATCCAGAACTCTAGAGGCTGATAAAGTCTGAGGCTAGCCTGGGCTACCAAATGACTGTCTCAAAAAATCAAGATCAGAAGGCTGCAGATTGAACGTGACAGCTGTACATTCGGTCTCCTGGCACTTGGGAGGTAGAGACAGGAGGATCATTAGTTCAAAGTCATCCTCAGCTACACAAGCTGAGAGGTGCACTGAGCACACAGAACTGCATGAGTGGGTATCCAATCCCAGATGCTTGGCCTTCCCTAAACCCCAATTCCTCTCATACGCCGACCCCACGTAGCCTGGCCTCACTCTCCCCTCAGCTGACTGTCCCGCTACTAGGCGCTTAGGGAAGCACTGAGGAAAAGTCTAGCAAGTCTGTCTCTTCAGGTCTCAAAACTAAGAGCTCATTTCTCCTCCCTGGATTCTTCTGTTAAGACTGGGCCCAGTGGGGGTGGCATTCTGCTCTCACTCAAATGCAGGTGGCTCCAAAACCCATCTCCACTTGGCCCTCTATTTCCTGTATCTCATGCTGGGGGCATGGAGCAGAAGTCTGGTCACAGAGCCAGCACCTCCCACATGACTGCACCTGGCTCTGTATCCTCCTGCCTGCCTATTCTCTGCAGAAGTGCCTTTCTCCAGGGCCCTAAGAAAGAACCGAAGCTTTACTTACTCATCTCCCTGTCCATCATAGTCCCAATTTATGTTGTAACTAACCTGTCAGTGCCGAGAGCTTCTTTTAGACCCCTTCTTTCTTCCTGTTTCTCCTATGCTGTCACAGTAACTTGACATTCTCCCTTCCTTAGAACATCCTGGGCCTCAGACATACTAGGCAGCTGTATGCCACTCATCTGTACCCCAGCCCAACCAAAACAAAAAACTTTGAAACAGTGTTCTATTGTATAGCCAATACTGACCTTGAACTCATAATTCTCCTGCCTCAGCCTTGTTAAGTGCTAATACAGGCTTTTACCACATGACCAGCCTAAACACAAACTCCTAAAGCTAATACTCAAATATGATCTTTCCCTCTTCTCCTGCACACATGTATTATCTAGTAAAATTTCTAAAACTGTCTCCTCCAAACTCAATGGGACCTTAAGAGAGTTTAAATGGGGATGGTGGGTTCATTCCTATAAGGTTTTTCTTATTTGGAATCCTCACCCCCTAAATTTTTCCCAAGACAGTAACCCTCCACTTTGCAATCCAACTCAAAAGCCACCCATGGTTTGGGGAGATGGGGGGTACAGCAAGCTCACACTCCTGGGCTTGGACCTCTTTGGACTTTCGTTATTCTAGTCCACTCTACGACTTTCCCTTTCCCAGCAGGTATCAACTGCAAACAGCTTCCTGGTTAGGGTGGAGCTTTCCAGCCACGTCCCCTTCTTTCTTTCTTTCTTTCTTTCTTTCTTTCTTTCTTTCTTTCTTTCTTTCTTTCTTTCTCTCTCTCTCTCTCTCTCTCTCTCTCTCTCTCTCTCTCTCTCTTTCCTTTCTTTCTTTCTTTCTTTCTTTTTATTTTGTTTTGTTTTGTTTTGTTTTGTTTTGTTGTTGTTGTTGTTTTTGGTTTTCCGAGACAGGGTTTCTCTGTCCTGGAACTCACTCTGTAGACCAGGCTGGCCTCAAACTCAGAAATCCACCTGCCTCTGCCTCCCAAGTGCTGGGACTAAAGGCATGAGCCAACACTGCCCAGCTCCACTTCCCCTTCTAAGTGTCGGGATTTTATCATTTTATCTTCAGATTTAAAAGAACAATAAAGTATATGGGTTATGGATAAGCAAATAAAGGAAGGTCACAGATAAGGAAGAAATTAGGGCACTTCATAAACAAAGAAAAGAACAAACCAGAAAGGAGAGCTCAAGCGTGAAAAGTAACTATCACTTCTTAGAATTGGACACAGCCACTGACCTGATTATTCTCCAGCTCCCAGTGCATCACCCGATTGTCGGATCCTCCAGACACCAGCTCACTGGAAGGCGCTGGAAAAGTTGGAGCTCAGTAAATGTTTGCATTCATAGCATTTCTTTACCTAGTTATTTTCTTTCTTGTTTGTTTGTTTGTTTTGTTTGTTTTTCTAGACAGAGTTTCCCTGTGTAGCTCCTGGCTGTCTACTCCCTCTGTAGACCAGGCTAGCCTCGAACTCACCAAGATTCACCTGGCTCTACCTCCTGAGTGCTAGGACTAAAGGTATGAGCTACCACCTTTTCTTAAATCAAGTTACTTTCATAATCAAGGTTTTAGGAAATCTAAATTATCTGGTGACAGAGCTTTATTGGAGGATCACAGGCTACAGTTTAACACATATAATTCATTTGATGTAACACCACTTTTAAATGGAAGGTTAAATTAATATGTCACAGCAACATCCTATGAGGTAATTCTGGTAGTCTCTGATGTCAAGTGGTGGCAATGAATACAGTTACAGCTGTGTCTCCGCACATTCAGTAAGAGCTGTCCTTTGTATTATATAGTGGCTTTTACCGACCTGATGCAAAGCTTACTCTGATTTACCAATCGAGGTAGGCAGAGGATGTATTAAGCTTTTCTCTTTTAATATCACAGATAAAAACCATGGAAGTCTCAGCAATTCAAGCAAATTCTGCATTTGTGCCTAGATCATAATCAGAACGGGAAGAACTTAGCAGGACAGTAGATACAGGAGGACAACTGGGAGAAGTCCACGGGATTGAGAGTTTACCAGCAACCAGTAGGGTAATAGAAAACCCTGGCATCAGAGAATCTTAAATAAGGGGATAATCCAATGCTGTCAAGCATTCTGAATTTGTGTTCTACTTCACACTCTTAAAACCCTGAAAAGCTTTGACTGTGGGCTATGTATGTCACTAGTAGAAGTTAAAACTAAAAATTACTCCTTAATAGTTCACTTAAAAACTACAAGTGATGTTGGGCCTGGGAATTCACACCTTTAGCCCCTCACTCAGGAGAAAGAGGCAGGGGGAGTGCTGTGGATTTGAGGCCAGTATGGTCTACATAGTGAGTTCTAGGCCAGCCAAGGCTACACAGTGAAACCGAATCTTTAAAAAACAACAATAATAATTACACAGTCAAGACGGCTCATTAGGTGAAGAAAGGCACCTGCTATACAAACCTGAGTATATAAAACTACCTGAGTTTGATCCCCACACCCTCAAAGGTGGACAGACTTTCTCCACATGCACTGTGTGTAGCATGTACCCTAACCCACTGGCAATAGTAATTTAATTACTGATATACAAAATATGCTGTATTGGCTGGGTTTGTGTCAACTTGGCACAAACTAGGCGTTGGAGAGGAAATGCCTCTGTGAGATCCAACTATGCAGCATTTTCTCAACTAGTGATCGATGGAGGAGGGCCCAGCCATGCTGGGCGGTGCCATCCCTGGCTGGTGGACCGGGGTTCTATTAGAAAGCAGGCTGATCGAGCCAGGGGAAACAAGCCAGTAAGCTGCACCCTTCCATGGCCTCGGCCTCAGCTCCTGCTTCTGGGATTCTACCCTGTTTGAATTCCTGTCCTGAATTCCTACAATAGTGAACAGTACTCTGGAAGTTGAATAAACCCTTTCTTCCTAAACTTTCTTGTGGTTTGTGGTCATGGTATTTCATTGCAGCAATAGAAGCCCTAACTCAGACAAAGGTTAATAGAAATTTTCATTTTGCTAAAGAATTCTAATGTTAGAACCATAAAAAATTAATAAGAACAAAAGCACAATGTTGTATGTCTACAAGGCTCTTTAATGACTATGTTAAAGAACATCTTCAGCTTCATATCTGCTTCTTTGTTTAGTCTGTTAAGTATCACAGGTCATGTGGCTGATAGAAAACCACACAGCACACTCATGACAGCCTGCGAATGAATACTTTTTAGTATTATGAAAACAACATGGGCCTCCCACACCTCAGAACCACCTAGACTCCTCTGGTTCAGTATCAACCCTTACGTTTCAGACAATGCAACAAAACACAAGGTCTTAACCAAATAACCCAACAGTCTTATTGAGACAGCAGATAGACTTGCATTAACTCGGCCTACGCCCCGCTCACAGGGTTTTTGATCAAAAGCCATGGCACGGGGCATATCCATGCTTTACCTGAGGTCAAGTAAAAACACTAGTCAGCCATTTCACAGGGTAGACCTTTTAAATTTTTTCCAAATATAAAACGTCAGTGAAGGAAATGCTAAAATACAAAAAAACATGAAAGAAAACCCACTAGCCATACTTTATCAGAAAGCATTTGAGAGCAACCCTCTCCGCTCACTACTCACAGCCGTCCTCTGTGCGGATCCACTGCAGGCAGTTGACCCTAGCGGTGTGCCCATTCAGATTGTTGACAACTACCTTTTTCTTTAGAGAAAAAACAAAACAATTAGTGTATTAGAATGGAAGCTACAAAGGAATCGGGAAGTAAGTAAGATCAGTTATCAATATTTTGTCGAAATAAAAAGAGCAGAATTCCATCAACAAAGTTGCATTTCAAGCCATACACGTCTAACTGTGGCATAAGGCCCCGTTCACATCACTCGATCCCTGGATCTTCATCTACACAGCTCTGCTCTCCCAACCCACCTTGTCAGCAAACCTGTCTCAATGCTCCAAGACAAGCAAGTAGTCCCTTCTCTGAGAAGGACTGCCATAGTCCTTAGCAAAATACTATGAGTTGAAGGCTTAATTCATTTATTTTTATTTCATGTGCACTGGTGTTTCACCTGCATGCATGTCTGTATCGGGGTGTTGGATCCCCTGGAATTGGAACTATAGACATTGTGAGCTGCCGTGTGGGTGTTAGAAATTGAACCCAGATCCTCTGAAAGGGCAGCCAGTGCTCATAATTGCCAAGCCATCTCTCTGCCACGTTAGTGGTTTAAAGAAAGAAAAAGAAAAATCTGCAGTTAATGTATACAAATTCATGGTTCATTTTGAGGAATCCGTCATGTATACAAAGTTGTGGCTAGTCAAGTGGTAGGTCCTTTAGGCTTAGTGGCCAGTGACACAAGGTCAGGAGGCCACAATTAACAATCAAAATCTGCTCCCTGCAAGTTCTACAAACAGATTCCCAGCAGATCCTCAGCTGCCCTGGGCAGCCGTACCTCACGCACAGCTAAGATCTGCTCACTTGCAGATCTTTATAGCCCTTCCCATGTTTGTTATCAACAGTACTGACTTGTTGTCAGCTTGTGCACCAAACAAAATTTCTCATGGCCAGGAAAAAGAAACAGACAAATTAATATATTTAACAAATGAAACCTCAGAGGCTGGAATGGAATGATGGATTTTGTTGTCTCTCCCACTAGACTGAGAATTATTCATCATCTTTGTAGCTTCACAACGCCTACAGAAAGCTTAGAGGAGGGCTCTCAAAAATGCTAAATAGGAGCCGGGCGGTGGTGATGCACGCCTTTAATCCCAGCACTTGGGAGGCAGAGGCAGGCAGATTTCTGAGTTGGAGGCCAGCCTGGTCTACAGAGTGAGTTCCAGGACAGCCAGGGCTACACAGAGAAACCCTGTCTCAAAAAAAAAAAAAAAAAAAAAAAAAAAAAAGCTAAATAGGGATAGAGAGATGGCTCAGTGGTTAAGAGCACTGACTGCTCTTCCAAGGTCCTGAGTTCAATTCCCAGCAACCACATGGTGGCTCACAACCACCTGTAATGGGATCTGATGCCTTCTTCTGGTGTGTCTGAAGACAACTACAGTGTACTCATATAAACAGAACTAAAAATTAAAAATGCTGACTAAACACCATCCTAAAATCTGTATTGCAGCATTTTGTGTGCACACCTGAGTGTGCATGGGCGTGTGTGCTCCTACACACCACAGGCTGGCTCAGAATGTCTTCCTCAATCAAATTCTCCACCTTATTTTCTGAACCTGAGATGTTTTGGCTAGATGGGTAGCCAGTGAGCTCTGGAGTTAGAGACACACAGACATGCCTGGCTTTCACCTGGGTGCCAGGGAACCTGAATATAAGTCATGTTTGCTCAGCAAGCACTTTACCCTTAGAAGCCATCTCTCCAGCCCCACATCTCAAGTATTCCCACTCCTTTAATTAAACATCCAACAATAAAAATACTTAACAAAGTATTTTGGGGTTCTCTGTTAAAATATATGCTTAAAATCCTCTAACATGGGCTGGAGAGATGGCTCAGCGGGTAAGAGCACTGACTGCTCTTCCAAAGGTCATGAGTTCGAATCCCAGCATCCACATGGTGGCTCACAACCATCCATAAAGAGATCTGACACCTACAGTGTACTTACTTACATATAATAAATAAATAAATATTTAAAAAAACATTAAAAAATCCTCTAACATGGCTATCAGGTTATCATTACAAAATATGACAGAGGTGGGCGTGGCAGCTCGGGTCTGTGGTCTCAGCACCTGGGAGGCTACAGCAAGAGGATGGAGAGTTTGAGGGTAACCTCAACTACACAGTGGATTCACAGGCAGGGCAGCCTGGGCTATAAAGTAAAACACTAAAAAAATAAAAGCATTTTAAAAAATTATGGGCTGGGTGGTGGTGGTACACACCTTTAATCCCAGCACTTGGGAGGCAGAGGCAGGCGGATTTCTGAGTTCAAGGCCAGCCTGGTCTACAGAGTGAGTTCCAGGACAGCCAGGGCTACACAGAGAAACCCTGTCTCAACCCACCCCCCCCCAAAAAAAATTATGGAAGCTATCGGGGACAAAATCACCGAATCCACTGACTTCTGCCCAACGATGGGCTTCTACCAGTTTAGTTAACCACTGGCTGAACGCCAATGTAATAAAGTTTACCTTTGGTTTGATGTGCTTCTTGATAACACTACCTATAGCAAATTGATAAGAAATAAGACCAGCATGCTACACGTTAGAGGAAATAATATTTTTTCATATAGAACTTTGTATCTGCAAAGTTTAGGAAAATGGGATTTAAAATCAAATTTTAACAACGCAACACCGTGAGAAACAGACAGGCATCTACACCACATTTTAGTTTACAGCGTTTCAACAGACAAAAGGACCCATGCAACACTAACCGCACCATCCATCCTAAAGTAACCAGGGGTGGGGGTGGGGGAGACGGTTCTAACTCCGGTAGCGTGCATTAATTACTCACTTGAGAAGTTGAATAGGAAAACTGCCAAATAGCTGGCTGGCGTTCAAAAAAAATGGGTTAAGTCCTGCCTTATTAACAGGCTTAAGCCTCCATCCTCTATTTTCTCCGCAGTTCCTTAAAAGCTGCATTCACGTACCTAAAATATCCTTAACATTTCTCTGCAAATTCAATGTAAGTTTGTTAAGTATACTGCGGGGGAAATAAAGAAGTCAGATGCTTTAACCCACGTCTAAATTTCAATTCTTATAAGGGTATTGAGAAAGATGTCATCCGTGGGATTTCAGCTCAAGGATCACAAGCCACGGTCGGCTACCCTAGGCTGACGCTGCAGAAGCAGGAGAGAGCAGAGCCCAGGTCGCACGGGAGACTCTCCTCCTAGACCCCTGGAGTGTGCTAGACCCCGCACTCGGCCTGCAGGCTGGGCCCACAGCGCACGCACCCTAGAGGCTGGGAGTCCACCTAATTCCTCGTACCTGAGGGTCATAGAGAACAACGGAGCAGGATGTGCCGAAGGCCAGGAGTCCTCCGGGCCCGGCATTCCAACTCAAAGCTCCTCGAACCCGGTTCGGGCAGCAAAACACATGAGAAACCTCCAGCACAGAAGACAACATGATGCTAGGTGGTCAATGGCCGAGACACTCCCGCGCACTTCCGCCCCAGAGCGGAACTACTCTAGCTAACCGCGGATACTCCGGCATTCGCCAGCCGTCCGTATTTCGAAGGGGCCGGGGCGGGGCTAAGACGCCCAGCTCCGCAGGCCACGCCTCCCGGCCACGCCCCCGCCTGCTGGCGTGGTTCTCTCCCGTAGCCTTTGCTTGCCTCGCGCATCACTTTGACCGCTGCTCCGCGCGTTAGGCAGGCCTGACCGCTGTGTGCAGGGCACTCTCGAAGGAGCTCGTGGTCCCGGACGGTTCCATCGGGCCCGGCTGCCCACAGCGGACTGGAGTGGGCTGCGGTCCTGGCGTGGAGCGGAAGGGCGCGAGGAAAGGACCCGCACCCGCCCCTCCATCGCGGCGAGCTCGTGGCGTCTGAGAACACGCGGAAAAGCGGATCGGTCTTGGCAGACCGGGCTCCGGAGCTGCACTGCGCGTGCGCCACGGTGCTAGCCGCGGGAGGCGACGGTAATTACCAATTGTCCTGCCTGGAGGAGGCGCGGCAACCCGGGGCCGAGGGGCGGCCGGGCTCATGATTCTGCCGCTGCTCGTAAAGGCTTCTCGGAGACCGGAGCTGCGCGGGTTCCCAGCCCCCTCCGACCGACCGCGGGGAACCGAACCTGCACGCGGGGCTGGGCGGCGGGACACCAGGAGAGGTGAGTTCCTCAAGACCGCAGCGGGGCGGGAGGACGGAGCCCCGCAGGCCCGGATCCACGGAGACCGGGGTCTGGGACCGTGCCGGGCGACGGAGAAGGGACGCTTCGAGGGGCCCCGCCTCACGCTCCACTAGCCCTGGATAGCTGCCCATCCCAACTTGGGGCCCCATATAGGTTTGGGAGCCCCAAACTAGGAACTTTCTGCGATGGTTTAACTTTTCACCCTCAAGGAAGCTTACTAACATGTTTCATTACAGAGGCCCTCATAAAACAAGCTTTGTGCCCTTTTCCGTTTTCTCCACCACCTCCTTTTTCAAGGCCTCTTCTTGTGGCTTGCTTGTTTCTTCCACACACACTCAGACTTGGCCTGTGAGGAGATCCAGGGCTGGCTCGCAGCATCTTACCCTGGCTCAATGCCAGATCTGCCCCACCCATCTGGCGACTCGCCTCTTCTCCCCCCTGGGAATGATTTTTTTTTTTCCATGAATCTTTTTGCCTATCACATGAATTCTCAAAATGTGAGGCCCCAAAGATTGTTGGCAGAATTCTGGCCCGATATGGTTTTGTGTGCTTCCATTTACCTGTGCGCCTAGTATGATAATCAGCACTTGGGCAACATAGGAGTTTAACAAGCACTTCCACTTTGAAATCATCCTTGCAAATAGATATTACTGGCTTTTCAGATGAGGTCATGAATGTGAGAATCTGCCAAGGAACAGCTTGGAATATGGTAGTCTTTCCCAGTGCCCCTGTATAGTTCAAAATCCCTCAGTATCTTTTACTAGAGATGTCTTGAAAATCCATCCAAAAATACGACTAGACTAGACTAGACTAGACTGTTACTCCTGAACTGAATTATGCTTTTCAAGTTCCACTTGAAAAGGAGTGAGGTCAGACCTTGAGTTCTAAACATTATCTGAAAAAACATTCTTTAGCTAATATGTAGCAACTGAAGAACAATGCTGTGCATTTTCAAGAAGTGTAATTTACTTGTTAAAAAGAACTGTTATGCAGTTATTCAGAAGAATTGGGAAATCTGGATGTACTGCTAGGAAATCAGGTCTGATTAAGTGATGAATGGGGGTTCGGAGATCTTGTGTTTGTGTGTGTGTGTGTGTGTGTGTGTGTGTGTGTGTGTGTTCCGGTCTGTTTGAAGATGGACAGGAAATGACCTGATTCACACAATAACAAACTTGGTAAAATTATGTATGGAATAAGGAACATGTGTGTGTGTGTGTCCAAAGAAAATGAAACCATGTTTTAAAAAAAATTCAGATTGTCAGCGGAGACTGTTGTTTCTACTTTTTCTATCTGTAAAACGGTGGTGATGGCGGAAGTGGTTTTGAGTCGTGGTTTTCAGGAAGACGCTGATGGTGTGGCTGTGAGCACGTGGTTCTTTCTCTTCTTCCTCCTGGAGCGTTTGCAGGGTGAATGAATTTATCTTTGCACATGACTGTCCTGCACCTGCTTCAGGAGACCCCAAACCTGTAGCTCTCTCCACAGCACCCCGTGCTACCCTAACCAGAACTAACTGTGTGGATGATGGTGGTGTAATTAGGCATCAGTTTTCTGCATGAAGTTTCTTAAATTGTTCTAGAAGTATGGTAAAGAATCCCCCCCCCCCCATCTTTTCTAGGAAGGTGCAATGGCCACAAATTTATCTGTAATCATGATCTTGACCTTTGCCCTTTGGGTTACAAACCCCCTTCATGAACTACAATCAACAGCTGCTTTCTCTCAGACCACTGAGAAAATTAATTCAAATTGGGAACCTGGCATTAATGTTGACTTGGCAGTTACTATGCAGCGACATCATCTGCAGCAGCTATTCTACCGCTATGGAGAGAACGATTCCTTGTCAGTTGAAGGCTTCAGAAAATTGCTTCAGAATATCGGCATAGATAAGATTAAAAGAGTCCACATACACCATGACCATGAGCACCACTCCGACCACGAGCACCACAATGACCACGAGCACCACTCCGACCATGAGCACCACAATGACCACGAGCACCACTCCGACCATGAGCACCACAATGACCACGAGCACCACGCCGACCACGAGCACCACAATGACCATGAGCACCACTCCGAACACGAGCACCATTCCCACCGCAGTCACGCTGCTACTGGTAAAAACAATCGGAAAGCTTTTTGCCCAGACCTTGACTCTGATAATTCAGGTAAAAATCCTAGAACCAGCCTAGGGAAAGGATCTCGCCCTGCAGAGCATGTGAATGGTAGGAGGAACATCAAGGAGAGTGCAAGCTCTAGTGAAGTCACCTCAGCAGTGTACAACGCCGTCTCTGAAGGAACTCACTTTCTAGAGACCATGGAGACTCCGAAACCTGGGAGACGCAGCAAAGATGTAAACCCTTCCACCCCAGCCAGCATCACAGAGAAGAGCCGAGGGGGCCGGCTGAGCCGGCTGGCTAGGAAGAAAAGCAACGAGTCTGTGAGTGAGCCCAGCAAGAGCTTTATGTATTCCAGAAACGCAAATGACAATGTCCAGGAGGTAAGAGGAATGCTGTGCAGTATCTAATGCGCCTGTTTGTCCCCTCCCAGGGGTGAGTGTGAAATAAAAATAAAACAGTTGTTATAAAAAGAGGAGCTTTTCTTCCTTCTCAGCAAGGCATTGGCTCAGTGTGCAGCCTGTGTTGTAAACATCCTTGAAGACTAGCTTGAAGAATAGTACTGGTTGTAAACATCCTTGAGGACTAGCTCTGCAGGAGAATAGTGCTGCCTGCTGAGTTCTCCTAATACAGGGTTTATTACCACCATGGACAGATGCCAAGGTTAATTGTGGAGAAAGTGTTTAGGGATGGATATTAATGAATAGACAGTGGGGGATCTGAAGAAGTTTTAGGGACAAGCACAGTTCAGGTGCTGAAAACAACAGGAGCTCTGTCTCTCCTTGGCACACACGGCCAACAGGGACTTGTGAAGTGACTGAACTTGGAGTAAGTCAGACCAAGAATGTCAGGTAGTGAGAGTCTCAGATCATGTGACTTTTCTAGACTAGACTTTCCAGCACTACATAAATCACTTCGGCTGGCCAATATCAGGCAACAACAACAGCAAAAGTATTAGTTGCTAGTCTTTAGTGATCAAAATGTAGCTATGCCAGTATATGACCCTGAAGTTTGGAGTAATTGTAGGAGTGGCCATAGCCCCACCAACACTGGCCATGAAGTTGTTCTGAGTAGTGTTAGTGAGCAGTTGTGAGAGTTCAAAATGTGTTTGTAGATGAGAAATAGATACTTGAACCAGGTGAGCTTTTTGTTTTTTTGGAGAGGGGCTAAATTGCATAGAGGAGTTTCTCTTCAAACTAAGCTTGCCATCCAATTAAACTGTTGTACGCATCTGCCTGCTGGGGCAGGTTTGTTTCATTAAACCAGCATTGCACTCTGCAAGAGTCATCCGTATAATAATCTCTCTTTGCAAAGAATCACTCTGCCAGGCACGTAGACAGAACAGAGCTGAGTTTTTGCAAGTAGTGTCATAGCAGGAGGAGCCACATGCCTTGGGCTTGTTTAGGCCAACTCAGAGAGCGTTAGTCCTAAAGCCTATTTCTCAATTTCTAATGAACCCCATTTCGAAATTAAAGCTCATTTCCTTAATAACTTTATACAATGAGTTAACAGGCTTGTGAATCTCCACTTATCCCAAGCTTGTTCCACAGGAGGTTTTCTCCCTTGGAGAATGACATACCATCGTTGTGACATCGTATCTTCATCAGGCTACTAGAAGCCAATTCCCAAGTGCTGAAAGCAGAGCTGATTTTAACTGGCATCAATTTTATCAACAAAGTAGCTTTAGTAGAGTAAAGCTGATGAGTCAGACATTTTCGAGTCTTCCAGTGGGAATTTGTCTGTGATTTTTTTCCCTCCTGTTTCCTTCAGTGTTTCAATGCAACAAAGCTGCTGGTGTCCCATGGCATGAGCATCCAGGCTCTGTTGAATGCCTCGGACTTCAGCTATCTCTGCCCAGCCATGATCAATCAAATTGATGCTCGGTCCTGTCTGATTCATACAGCAAGTGAGAAGAAGGCGGAAATCCCTCCAAAGACCTATTCTTTACAAATAGGTACAGTTGCCTCTATTACATAAGAACAGTTTCTAGCAGATACACTTAGGTTGTACTTCTCTTTATATTTGAGACTATTTTTCATTATGGTTCTAGATACAGTGTTTTAGCTGTTCTGTGACCTGAATGTTCTGAATATAAATTTCAAAAGTTGTTTGCCTCTTTTAAAAACGCATGGCAGTGGGGGGCGGGGTTTGTTGGCACTGGAGAAATGTCTCAGGGCTCAAGAGCACTGACTGTTCTTGCAAAGTCCCTGGTTCAGTTCCTAGCACCCACCTGGTGCCTCACAACCATCTATATATAACTCCAGCTCCTGGGAATCCAATGCTCTCTTGTGACCTCTGAGGGCTTCTGCATGCATGTGGTGCACAGACATACACTCAAGCATGCACACATATGCATAAGACAGAATAAATACATTTTTAGGTAAATAAAGCCCAGTATATTAGCAGCTGTAATCCCAGCCTTGGAGAAGCTAAGGAAAGTGGGTTGTGAGTTCAAAACTAGCCTAGTTATGTATGTATGCACTCTGGGTGTCTTTAAGAATAGGCTGCCTAGAATGTGTAATATTTGTGGGGGGCATTCAGTACCTTTGAGAGAGAGAGAGAGAGAGAGAGAGAGAGAGAGAGTCAAAGTAAAGAGGACAACAGAGTGGGGAGGAAAAACACTATAATGAGAATGAAAGAAATACTTTTTAAAAATTGTTTACAAGGAAATGAGTGAGTTCCTAGTTTTTTCCCTCTCCTGTTGGGTGGCTTAGCTGTTCTAAGAATGAAAGCAATCATTGGGTCCCAAGTAAGAGACAGCTCATCCTTGTAAATTTTTCTCTTCCATTAATCCCCATTTGAAGATTTTTCCACTGTAGCCAGGCATAGAAACAACACACCTTTAATTCTAGCACTCTGGAAGCGGAGGCAGGTGGATATGTGAGTTCCAGGCCAGCCTGATCTACATAGTGAGACCCTACATAGACTGGATTTACCCCCTGACCTCTAAGTCTCTGTATTTGTATGTGAGGTTCTTCATCTGGACCTCCAACAGGATCACGTGAGGGTGCCATGGTCCTGGCCACCCCGAATTTAGCTGCTCTGCTTACCCGATGTTTGAAGCCCTCGTGGGAAGCCTCTAGGTTTATAAGTCACATGACTTTCCTCTGCTCTGATTGGTTTGCCAGCCTGGCTTGGTGGCTTCATAGCCATTTCCATCATCAGCTTCCTGTCCCTGCTGGGAGTCATCTTGGTGCCGCTCATGAACCGGGTGTTTTTCAAGTTCCTGCTGAGCTTCCTCGTGGCGCTGGCGGTCGGGACTCTGAGCGGTGATGCTCTGTTACATCTTCTCCCGCATGTAAGTTCCCAGGCTGGTCCTTCCCTGCTGTGATTTATTGAAAATACAAGCGTTGACTTTGCACTCAGACTCCTGCTCTTGGTATTTATCAGAGGTTAGGAATTCTGAAAAGTTGATTTTAGAGTATATTTGATAACATGCAAGATTGTAGTACATATTGTGGGGACTTTCGTTTTTGTTGTTTTGCTTTATTGCTTGTGTCTGTTACTGACTCTACCAAGCTGGACTCAGCCTTCTGAACTCTATCGCTAAAGGAGAGCGATGCAGCTTGGATCTGAAGCTCGGTGACAGCTACCACAGTGGGAAGGCACTGCCTGCTTACCTGTTGTCGGCACAGATTGAGAGTGTGTGTGCCTCTTCAAGTATCCATGAAATTTAGAAGTTTTCTTCAAAGTTGAATCTGTGTGTTTCATTCCTCATGACCTGGATGACCATTTCAATAAACAGGCGTGATGAGTCCCAGACAGGAAGGATTTGGGAGTCCCTGTGTTTGGTTTCTCTCAGAGGGCTGAGGATGTGTCTTACTGGTAGAGCACTTGCTGGGATTGAATAAAAACCCTGGCTTCAATACACAACACTAAAAAGGGAAATTAGCTGAGAGATTTATCAGTTTGGTAGAACAGGGAAGCTATTCCTTTCTACAACACTGGCAATCTCATGTTGGGTTCAAAATAAAAACTATTCTGAGTGGCAGTCTCCCTGACTACCAAATGGCGAGTGTTTAGGCATACCATCTGCAGGAAGTGGCCCGTGCATAGTGTTGCACACCGTACTAGTTTCCTGTCAAGTAGCATCGGCCAGTTACTGTTACACTCTGCTGCAGGCTTCAGATGCAGTGCACAGGTTACCTGCAGGGCCCATCCCTGTGCACTGTCTGGGCTTCTCACAAGGCTGATGTGATGAAGCTGATAACCTTTCTAGTGGGACCTGTAAGTCATAGATACGGTGCATGTTACGTCTCTGTTCACTGTGGCCATGGCAACTTGGCTGACATTGAGAGTATTCTGTTTCTAAGTTATGGTGTTCAATTTGGGGTGTATCTGCCTCATGCCAACAGACCCACCCTGTTAAGTGCATAGCAGATAGCATTCACTAAGCTCTGGGTAGCTAGCTGCCCAGGGTCCTCCTTCGTTTTTCAATGCCTCCTTAATTCTAAAGTCTCCCACTAATAGCTTAATTCTGATTTATGTCATATGCTGACATAAGGAACCAACGAATTAAAAGCTGTGTATCATTTCCCTTTTAGTCTCATGCAAGTCATCACCACAGTCATAGCCACGAAGAGCCAGCAATGGAAATGAAAAGAGGCCCCCTGTTCAGCCACCTGTCGGCCCAGAACATAGAAGAAAGCTCCTATTTCGATTCCACCTGGAAAGGTCTGACGGCTCTAGGGGGCTTATATTTCATGTTTCTTGTGGAACACGTACTCACGCTGATCAAGCAATTTAAAGATAAGAAAAAGAAGGTAAGGCTACAGTTACTGAGGACCTGCTATGCATCAGGCACGTACTTAGAGTGGCGCTCTGAATGCCATTAGGATAGCCTTCCCAGAATGTGAGAGGCATTCTGTACTTTGAAGGTGCTTTGGACCCCAGAGGTATTCATGTCGAACTTCTGCATCTTGATAACCCTGAAGGAGAAGCCTGCCTCCCTGCCTCTCTCCCAGCTTCCCTCCTTCCCCGCCTCCCTCCCTGCCTGTCTCTTGTGCACACGGGTTTGACTAGAGAAAAGAGGTTACCATCAATGTCTTCCTCAGTCATGCTCTACTTATTATCTGAGACAAGTGTGGGCTGAACCTGGAGCTTGCCGGCTGGGCCAGGAAACCCTGGAGAACCTTGTATCTCCATCTCCCCAGCACTGGGTCGCAGGCGCACACTGCCACCCTCAGTTACGGAGGTCACTGCCACCCTCAGTTTTGGAGGTCTGGATATCTAAACTGAGGTAGGTCCTCAGAGTTGCACAGCTTTTACTTTGCCAACTCAGCCTCACGCAAGCCTGGACCATTAAGTTCCCTTGTAACTGCTTTATCCCTTGTAACTCTTGTGTACACAGGCACACACACCCAAAGCAAACGCCTCGCTCGCATTAGCACAAGCGCTATGCTGTGGTTCTGTTGGGTTTCAAAGGGCACATGGCTTTGCAAACTGCAAATACTACCTTCTAGGCGTGAGGTGGCGTCCCTCTAACCTGATGTGAGCGGACAGCTCAGTCAGAACACTGGCAGAAGAGCTCTCAAAAATAAGGAGTGCAGGCAACACGGGGCACCTGACTGTAATCCCAGCGCTGCAAGGCCAGCCTCGGCTGCCACAGTCAGCTGGAGACCAGATGGGCCGACAAAATGTAGATTAAAGCCAGATAAATGCTCATCGCCTGGTTCAGAATCTTGGCAGGTGGGGTGGGACGATGATTTCAGTATCTAGTTTCTTCATGCCTATGCTGTAGGTCATCTACATTTCCAATTTTGATTCTTTTGGTTTCTCTAAAATTGAACAAGAGGTTACATACTTGTAGAGCTGTCATGAACATAGATACATAGATGCTAGAGTTTGAAGATACTGCATGGACACCTTACATAAATTAGCTTTTTTTTTTTTTTTTTTTTTTTTGTCAGAACTTGCCTTTGCATTCTTTAAAGGCATTCAGCTTCTTGCTCCCAGAAGTAACTATTCTCACCGTCATTTTGAGTTTGAGCAACCTGTAATTAAGTTGTGCAATTATCCAACCGGCATAGCTGGCACCAAAGGTCTGAAAATGAAGCATAGCTGGCTCGGCCGAGCTTCAGGCTCTCGGTGAGAACGGAGCACGTGGGCATGGAAGTGCCGCCTGGGCCCTGCGAATGGTCACCCTTAGGGATTCACACTCAGAGAGATGTCGTGGGCTGAACTGGGCAGGTGAAACACTGTGAACCCCTTGCTTAGGACTTGGAGGAAGGAGTATCATGAGTTTAAGGCCAGCTTGAGCTACATAGTGAATTTCATGGCAGTCTGGACAATATAGGGAGACTTGTTTCAGGAAAAAAAATCAGATTAAAAAAATTTCATACTACAACTGTGAACCCTCCGTTTCACGCCCCTGCCGTGAGAGGGAAGTTATAAAAATGACTTGCTCCCGAGCTGGGCATGATGTCACATGCCTGTGATCTTAGCACCTGGAGGATGCTGGCAGAAAGATTAAGATCTTAGGGTCATCATCTGCATAGCAAGTTTGAAGCTGGTCTGGGCTATGTGGGTCTCAAGGGGCAACACAAAGAAAAGCTTCTTGCTTTTTTTTTAATTTCTAAAATATTTATTATTTTATATGTATGAATGCTTTGCCTGCATGTACATATATATACCATATATGTTCTTGGTGCCAGTGGAAATCAGAAGATGGCATCAGATTCCCAAGGTCTAGAGGTACAGGTAGCTATGAGCTACCATATAGATGCTGGGAACGGAACCCTGGTTCTCCGCAAGGCTAAAATGCTTTTAACCACTGAACCAACTCTCCAGCTCAGCTGTTTCCATTTCCATACCAAGACTGGTTTGAAGATATATTCCTTTATATATACAGAAATATATTTGGAATTACTCTTAGTTTTAAAAATAAGATCATGGGACTAGAGAGCACATAGCAAGTGTATCCTGTCTTAAAGAAGACCCACGTTTGTTTCCAGAATCCGTGTGGAGCAGCTTCCAGCCACCTGTGACTACAGCTCCAGCAATCTTACGCCCTCTTCTGGTGTCTACGTGCACCTGCACTCATGTGCACATACCTACACATATACACATAATTAGAAAAAGTAAAAATAAGAATACTTTAACATTTGTTCATTTTTTACTTAGGGGATACTTGGAATTTGGTTTGTGAGGTTTTGGTTAATTTTTACTGTGCCTATTTATATGTTTATTTACTCATTTATTTTTTTTTTGAGACAGAATTTCTTTGTGTAGCCTCTGGCTGTCTACTCTCTGTAGACCAGGCTGGCCTTGAACGCAGAGATTTGCCTGCTTCTGCCTCCTGAGTGCTAGGAATAAAGGCGTGCACCGCCACTGCCCAGCTGTGGTTTTTTTTTTTTTGTTTTTTTTTTTGTTGTTGTTGTTGTTGCTTTTTTTCCAAATGTCCAAAACGGTAATTTGTTAATGTCTTTATTTCAATCAGTTTCAGTTTTTTAAATTATGTTTATAAGGGGGAGACACGTGAATGCCAAGACACAGAGAGGAAGGAGGACAGCTTGCATGCCAAACACCACATGGGTCCCAGGGACAGAACTCGGGTCACCGAGCTTGGCAGAAAGTGTCTTCCATCCACTGCCATCCACGTCCTAACCATGCTTTAATCCGGCACTCTACACCTTAAGATTCTAAAAGACAGGCTGTTATGTAAAATATAGCAGTTTATTTTCCAACTATGGGTCTCTGGTAAGCTATGAACCATGTGTGGTACCAGTGTCTTTAAGCGCAGCAGTAACATGATCTTCACACTGCTGTGGTTTGCCGCAGGGAAGCTGAGTACCTCTATTTTAAGACATCCAGTAGAATGTAACACAAGCATTGAAGATCCAGGGCCTCGGTCCTGTGCAGGTCCCTCTGTCCATGTTGTGTCTGGCACATAGCAGACGATGCTGAGAAATGCTCCTGGAGCAGAGGAAACGTGAGGCACAGGAAACACAGAAACCGCTCCACGTAGCCTCACCAAGCTTGGAAGCATTAGCTATTCTGTCCCCATGTTAGGTTTCAATGTTGGGTTTATTTTTTAAGAACGTTCAGGTCTTAGTGTTATGTCTTAATTTTTTTTCTCCCTCACAAAGATAAGTAAAGGGGGAAAAAAAAGTTCAGCATATTTCATGGCTGCTAGAAGCTCCAGATGCAGCCAGGACATATTAACTATGTCCACAATCTTCCTGTCCTCCCCCCCCCCTCCACCCAACCATTTATCATAAGAGGGCATTTCCCTCAGTCAGTGTAGTTGTCAGGGTGGAGTCTGCATTCCAGCTAGGGCTCCTGCTCCTGCTCAGTCTATGTCTTTAGACCCTTACAGCAGTTCAACGTCACGTATGCGTCCAGCCAGTGAAAGCTCACCTCTCACTGGGAACCAGAGCGTCACTGTGATGCCCTCATCCCTCTCCAGATGCAGCCAGGACATAGTCACTGTGTCCACAACCTTCCTGTCCCCCTCCACCCAACCACTGCTGCTGCTGTAGTCCAGGCTTACGAATCTCCCTCTCTGAGTAGAAAAGTCACCTCCAACCCAGCCTGTTCACATGATTCCCATCCTTACACATAGCAGGCAGCGCTCTACAGCTCTGCTGGAGTCCTCCAGTGACTTCCCATTGCTTTCTAGACAGAGGCCACTCCCAGTGTGCCCTGTGTTACCTGGCTTCCTTCAGCTACAGCTTCCACTCTTCCAACTCAAGCACCTTGAAGAGCGGCCTCTCAGGCCATTAGGAGTTTCTTTTAGCTCCAGAAGAGAGCTGGATTTTTGCTGTTTGAGGACCATCTCTCACACTTAAAAAACTATGTAGATTACTGCCTCCCCATCCTTCTCCAGAGTCCGGCTCACTCTTATGTTTTGATTTTACTGCTGCATTTTAAGGAGCCCATTCTGAAAGTCCTTTGGGGCCTGTTGTTATATACTCTTAACAGCACCCTGTGGTTTTCCTTCATATAATGTATCAATGACGACAAGCAAAAAATTACATAATCCTCAGCCATGGTAAGGCTTCAGTCCTTTGGGTAACTGCTCAGTAGCGGCAGTAGTGACTAGGTGTGTCTTGCTCATGTAAATGAATGTAATGAAAATAGTACAACTTGTGATAATTCCTATAATTAAAGTATTATCTTCCAGGTAAGTAGATAGCACTCAGGCTCACTTGTTCTGAGGGACCTCTGCAACGTAAACATTGTGCACAAGGAGCCTAACCCTGGGCGTGGTCACAGAGCTCAGTAATAGTCCCTAAGTTACAAAAGATTAAGATTTTTTTAAACTGGTAATTTCAAGGCTAAATAATAAATATTTCAAAGTAAAGCACAGGAGAAGAGAGGTGGCCCAGTGACGAAGTCTCAGAACCCATGTCAGGCAGCTCCAGTGCCCTTCCCTGGCCTCTCTGGGCACACAGACAGACACACAAATGAAAACTAAATCTTTTTTTAAAAATGTTATTGGTATTTTACTAGGGATAAGTACTTTAGTCTGCATAACAAAAATGTATGGAAAATGTGGGTTTCAGTGTCCAAGAAGCGGCCTGAGGTAAGCCTGAAGGGACAGTGTAGCTGGCCCTCAGCATAACGGGTCCATTAGGGGTTTTAGCGCAAGGACGAATCACCCCAGGGTCTAGTTATAGTCCACATTCTGCACCATTGCCAGGACTCGTGTGCCCCAAGATGTGTGTCTCTAACCCTGACCACATGAGTCTACACTACAGTAAGTGGAGCGACTACACAGGAAGAGTAACTGGTTAATCGGACTTGGGAGTTCTTTGCCTTTTCGACAGCTGTTACAGCCAAACATCCACACTGTGCTAAGCAAGCAAGGCCCTGTCCTCGGATGGCTTTTAGTTCAGTACAGGTTGCCTTTTCTGTCTTTTGCTTACCTGGGTTTTGACTGGTTGTGGTGCTCAGGATTGGGACCCAAGGTCCCACCTGTGTCAGGCAGGCGCGCTAGCTCTGAGCCACAGGGCCAGCCTACTGAAAGGCGTCCACAGAAGCAAATCAGCTATTTCAAAATGTCGTTTTTGGTGGCTGTTTCAGAATCAAAAGAAACCTGAAAATGATGAGGATGTGGAGAGCAAGAAGCAGCTGTCCAAATACGAATCTCAGCTTTCCACAAATGAAGAGAAGGTGGATCCCGGGGAACGTAAGTCTTTCAAGGCTCAGACTGAATGGCGCTGGGACACAGGGCACCAGGGACCATTTGGGAGAGATGGGGCTGTGACCTTTACGTTCGTTTATTTCCTAAAGTATCTCATGGTTTTAAAAAATTATCTCTGGAGTGCTCAGATGAGGATCTGCAGCGTGTGCTGGGAGCCACCTGAGAGGCAGGATTTGAGCATCTAAGGAGTGGCTTACTCCAGCAGGCAGTGCTCTGCAGGCTTGGGATCCACGGGGTGGCTGGTACCCAGGAAACAAGCATGGAGTCTTCTCTAGAAGACACAGTAAACTTTGGAAGGGAGGAGGGAGAGGAAGGAACATGTAGCAGAGATCCCAGGTGCAGGGTGTGGGTGCTGCTGCACAGGGCTGCATGCAGGAGGTGTGCAGGTTGTGGGTGCTGCTGCACATGGCTGCATGCAGGAGGTGCATAGGGTGTGGGTGCTGCTGCACAGGGCTGCATGCAGGAGGTGCATAGGGCGTGGGTGCTGCTGCACAGGGCTGCATGCAGGAGGTGTGCAGGTGTGGGTGCTGCTGCACAGAGCTGCATGCAGGAGGTGCGCAGGGTGTGGGTGCTGCTGCATAGGGCTGCATGCAGGAGGTGCGCAGGGTGTGGGTGCTGCTGCATAGGGCTGCATGCAGGAGGTGTGCAGGGTGTGAGTGCTGCTGCACAGGGCTGCATGCAGGAGGTGTGCAGGGTGTGGGTGCTGCTGCACAGGGCTGCATGCAGGAAGTACTCAGGGTATGGGTGCTGCTGCACAGGGCTGCATGCAGGAAGTACTCAGGGTGTGGGTACTGCTGCACAGGGCTGCATGCAGGACAGTCTCCTAAGGACACTTGGTGCATGTGAGACTGTTTATTTCCTACAAAATACAGAACTGAATTCATGTGAGCCAGTGTTGGCTATAGTCAGAGAATATGGGTCAGCGTGTCGCAGACCTTCCTCCACACCTGAGTGAGTCATGAGGAACTGCCTCAAGAAACCACTGCTGGAGGGTTCCTGTGTGATCATCTGTGTTACGATTCTTTCCCTGGAGAAGTAGAAACAGATGCCTGCTCTCCCCACCCACCATGGCCAGGCAGCAGTGACAAACCTAAATATCAATTTCACCAGAGCCTTACTTGGAGAATCAGTGAGCTTCTAATAACACAGGCACCCTAAAGCAGCCATAGCACCCCCAAGTCTCAGCCAGTGCAGCCGATGAATGCCCCAGAGCTGCATAGGTAGAGTCTCCCTTCTGTTCACCTCCACCCTCCATGTACTCCACCCGCTCCAGATCGTGCAGTTAGGGCAGAGTAAGACACTGCTGGCTGGCATCTCAGGTGAGAGGTCGCCACACTCCGTGCCTCCTGCTGTGAGGGACTGTCAGTTATCAACAGGCTCAATCCTGAGGGTCCAAGCTTAAAGCCACAGTGTTTGTTCCCGGAGCTATGCCTCCAGGAACTTGGCGTGAACCTAGTGACACTTCCTTCTGAAATGAGGTCATGTGAGACCATGGTGAGTTGAGTGCCGCTATGCAGCGCATTGAGTTCTGGGGAAATCTTGATGGATCGTGAGTCTTCGGGAAGGAAGTACTCTTGTTACACACAGACTTCCTCTTAGCTGATGAGAGAGACTTGTGTTTCTTTGCTTTCTACTCACTGAGGGTCACAGTTTTAAGAATAGTTTTAGAGATTTTCACAAATTCGTGCTCTATCACTAGAGTCAACTTAAACTTGATGAAGGCAGCTGTTTTCTAATGTGTCCCTGTATCCCCAGGGCCTGTGAGAACAGATGGTTCAGCCAGGCCTGGGGTCACAGGCCTGTAATCCCAGCATTAGGATCTCCAGACAGGAAGATTGGGAGTGTTAGGCCTGTGCTACATAGCAAAACTATAAAAACAAATAAATAACCCAGAATACTTAGCACAGGATAGGAGCTCAACAGATAGCTACTGACTAAGGACTAGAACCTGCTACTTGTTGGTAAGTTCCCACTGCATCTTCTAACATGTTATATACTGGCTGGTTTTGTATGTCAACCTGACACAAGCTGGAGTTATCACAGAGAAAGGAGCCTCCCTTGAGGAAATGCCTCCATGAGATCCAGCTGTAAGACATTTTCTCAATTAGTGATCAAGGTGGAAGGGCCATCGTGGGTGGTGCCATCCCTAGGCTGGTAGTCTTGGGTTCTATAAGAAAGCAATCTGAGCGAGCCTGGGGAAGCAAACCAGTAAGAAACATCCCGCTGTGGCCTCTGCATCAGCTTCCTGACCTGCTTGAGTTCCAGTCCTGACTTCCTTTGGTGATGAACAGCAATGTGGAAGTGAAGGCTGAATAAACCCTTTCCTTCCCAACTTGGGAAGGAAAGATAGAGCATTCTTGGCCATGTTTTGCGCAGGAATACAAACCCTGACTAAGGCATGCTGCTTTTCTCTAAATAGCAAATAAAACATGTCTCCTCTTTCTGTAACTGGACCTTCTTCAGCATTCTGAATGGTCTTCAGAGACATTTGTAAGGATGGACCAGCAGTCAGGGATGCTCCCCAGAAAACTGGTGACAGTGTACAGGGCACTGTCTTACAGAAAGCAAAGGGCAGCCTTAACTGTCCCAGGCTCCTGTCCTTTGTCCAAGCAGATAGTCCTTGTGGACTATGGCAGGAGCCACAGCCTAGCCAGTAACTGTTTCTTAGTGATGATGAGAAAGTAGTTATGGTTATTTTGCTGTTACTGTTTTCCTTCAATTTCATCATCTAATGGACACGAAGTCAGCTGATAGGGCTACACCTTTTTGTTGTCTCTTGTTTTCTGTGACAGGGTTTTTCTGTATAGCCTTAGCTGTCTTGGAATTGAGCTGTAGACCAGGCTGGTCTCCAACCCACAGAGATCCACCTGCCTCTTCCTCCCAAGTGCTGAGATTAAAGGTGTGCACCACCACAACACTGCATGATTTTTTTTTTAATGTGAAGAAAAACTCATCTTTTTAAATACGAGGAGGTAGAAGATCTTAAGGGATAATCATAAGGGTAATTATAGAAGACTAATATCCCAAATTCTTTCATTCAAAGGATGCAGTTCAGTTGATAGCTCTTGCCTAACATACATAAATGCCTGGGTTCCTTGCTCTTCACCACATAAAAACAGGCTTTATGCAAGGCTGTAATCACCACATTTGAGAAGTGGTGCCATCAGGAGTTCAAAGACATCCTCTGCTACATAACAATCCAAAGGCTAGCCTGGGCTATGTGGACCCTGTCTCACAAACCAAAGTAAAAATAAGCTCTGACCCTGGCTGTAGGTGGCACTGGCTGTAGGTGGCACTGACTGTAGGTGGCACTGGCTGTAGGTGGCACTGGCTGTAGGTGGACCCGTGTCTTCCCAAGCCTGGGCCACTCCCCCACTGATCTGTCTGCTCTGGGGAGCTGGGAAGGGGATCTTCTCTTCCACCAATAGTGGTGCAGCAAGGGGAGTGCGTAACTGTTAACCATACTCATCCGTTTCTGGCGACCCAGAAGAACCATGTGGGAGACACTGTCACAGCTCACAGGAAAGCCACTGGGCACCGCAGATAGTTCTGCAACATGGAATTCTGTGTTTTACATACTGACTGCAGAATTTGATCCCCTCATCTCGCTTTTTACATTATGACGAGTCTGACTGGCTGACAAGAAGGAAGAACGGAGAATAGCTTGTCTGACATGGACTGAGTTTCAAATGGGCTGTGGATAATTATGATAGAATTTAGTCTTTTCAGTTCCAATTTGTGAAAGTCCTATACATCCACTGTTACCTATACATCTACTATTACTAGTGATCACAACAGTTTTAGAGATGTATAATTGGACAGAAACATCAGAGAAAGTGAATAAACAAACAAAACCCACTAGCTTTTTAGCACTTTGAGAACAGTCATATTCTAATGATTTTTAAACCAGAATGCATTACAATTCTGAAAAATTTTCCCGTAATTAAAAAACTGAGTCATTAATTGGCTGGAGAGATAGCTCAGTGGTTAAGAGCACTGGCTGTTCTTCTAGAAGATCCGGGTTCAATTCCCAGCGCCCACATGGCAGCTCATAACTGTCTACAACTCCAGATCCAGAGGATCTGACACCCTCACACAGACAAACATGCAGGCTAAACAACAATGTACATAAAATAAATAAATAAATAAATAAATCATTTTATTAAATGAGTCATTAAGAGAGCCGGTTTGCAGGCCACAGTGGAGACCGGGCTTCCACTACAGCGTGATGATATATCACGTCTATCATGTCCTGTGATGGAGGGGCTGTCGTAGCCATGAAGGGAAAGAACTGTGCAGCCATCGCTGCAGACAGGTATTTCGGGATTCAGGCCCAGATGGTGACCACGGACTTCCAGAAGATCTTTCCCATGGGTGACAGACTCTACATAGGCCTGGCCGGCCTGGCCACTGAGTTTCAGACAGTTGCCCAGCGTCTCAAGTTCTGAACCTGTATGAGCTGAAGGAATGTCGGTAGAGCAATCCTTACACCCTCATGAGCATGGCCAACCTCGTGTATGAGAAACGGTCTGGGCCCTACTACACAGAGCTCGTCACTGCTGGCCTGAACTGGAAGACCTATAAGCCCTTCATTTGCTCTCTGGACCTCATAGGCTGTCCCATGGTGACTGATGACTTCGTAGTCAGTGGTACCTGCTCCGAACAAATGTGTGGGATGTGTGAGTCTCTTTCGGAGCCCACCATGGATCCAGAACACCTCTTTGAAACCATTTCTCAGGCCATGATCAGGCATGGGCGTCTTTGTTCACGTCATTGAAAAAGACAAGATTACCACCAGGACCCTGAAGGCCTGGATGGACTAACCTGTGCTCTGGTCCTGTCTCCCTTTTGTTGTTTTTCTTTTTAATAAAACCACCTTTCCCCCCCCCCCCCGCCCAAAAAAAGAGTCATTAATAAACTAACTGGGAAAAAAAAAGAGGGACTAAGAGGATAGGGCCAGTGAGATGGACGGCTCGGTGCACGAGGTGCCCGGTGTCAAGCCTGGTTACCTGAGTTCAGTCGGTGGACGGGAAGACAGCCCAGGCAGTTGTCTTCTGACCTCCACGCACATGCTATGGCCATGCGAAAAGCCTGCGCACACCAAATAAATAAGTGTAATTAAAATTTAAACTTAAAAATAAAGTCTTAGCCAGGCAGTGGTGGTGCACGCCTATAATCCCAGCACTCTAGGAGGCAGAGGCAGGCGTATTTCTGAGTTCGAGGCCAGCCTGGTCTACAGAGTGAGTTCCAGGACAGCCAGGGCTACACAGAGAAAAAGTTAAATAAATAAATAAATAAATAAATAAATAAATAAATAAATAAATAAATAAACTTTTATTTTATGAGGTAGAATGTCGCTGTGTTCCCAGGACTAATCTTGGAGCTTCGAGCTCACGTGACCCTCCCTCGGCCTCTACAGAGCTACGATTACGCACTTGAAACCCATCCTTAAAGCATGATGCATTTCACATTTAGAGAATTCTCTAGTTGGCATTCTCTGAACAGTACTCTGCTGCTTAACCCTGCAGGTCTGAGAGTTCCTGGGCCCTGAGATGATTGGTCATCAGTGGGGACATCTGAACTGTGCTCAGGAACACCAACAAATGTTCATTTGGTCTCAGTGTTCTCTGTATTTATCCCCAGGACCTGAAAGCTATCTGCGAGCGGACTCCCAAGAGCCCTCCCCCTTTGATTCCCAGCAGCCGACCATGCTGGAAGAGGAAGAGGTCATGATAGCGCATGCACACCCACAGGAAGTCTACAATGAATACGTGCCCAGGGGCTGCAAGAACAAGTGCCATTCACACTTCCATGACACGCTGGGCCAGTCCGATGACCTCATCCACCACCACCACGACTACCATCACATTCTGCACCACCACCACCACCAGAACCACCACCCCCACAGCCACAGCCAGCGCTACTCTCGAGAGGAGCTGAAGGATGCTGGCATTGCCACGTTGGCCTGGATGGTGATCATGGGCGATGGGCTGCACAACTTCAGTGACGGCCTTGCTATTGGTAAGCCGCTGCGCAGCTGGTCCATGCTGGTTAGCCAGAAATAGGGCATTAAATGATCTGCCAAATTTAACAACAACAACAACAAAAATAGCTTGATTTACGTGAGGATGTTGACTTCCAAAATTATCAAAATACTTTTTTTGTCTACTTTGTGACAGTGAAGTACTTAAAGTGTGGGCTACAAATCAGTCTCAGATCTGCACCCCATCTGTTGCCTGAGTTGTACTCATCAATAGCTGTGCTTAGCCTGGGGCTCGAGCGCAGTGGCAGAGCACTTACATAGCGTTCGTAAGCCCTGGGTGTGAGCCCTTGCATCAAACACACAGAGTCGTTCTTCACCCATGAGTTCTTGAGATCGTGGTTTAAACATGAATGGTAGTTCTTGCCTCACGTGCATGAGTGCCTGGGTTCCAGACCCAAATGTGAAAGGATTCGGAAGTAGGCAGCAGAGGCTGCCGGGGCAGAGAGGAAGTGCTGGTAGATGGTTGGTCAGCAGACTTAGCTTTTTGAATGGGAGGGGCTCTGTCTTGAGTCTCCTTGTGCAGAGGTAAAAGGATTCATGGCCACAAGTCCGATGGATCGTGAATTCCTCTGAGGCTGGTGAAATGCTTATGCACTTCCAACTGCAGAGGGCTTTCTGCTAATGTGGTTTACATTCTCAGCTCAGGCTTTTGTGTGGTAGCAGTCTCTTCTCAGGTTTGTAGATGTCGGCTCATTGTTAAACACCTGACATCACGCATGCCTGTGCTTCCCAGGGCCGTGTGGGCCCGAAGAAATGTGCTCTGAGATTCCTTATACAGCACATAGGGTTGAGGCCAGTGAGACCGCTCAGGGGGAAAAAGCCCTTGCCTTGCTACCAAACCTGCTTGTCTGAGTTCAGTTGCAAAAATCCACTCGGGGAAAGGAGAGCACCAGCTCCCACAAGCCGTCCCGACCTCACAAGTACCGTGGGCACACACAAGTAAAATAATTTATTATTTTTATTTATTTATGTTTTGGTACAGGATCTGTATGTGTAGCTCTGGCTCACTTGGAGGACCCTATGTAGACCAGGCTGGCCTAGAACTCTCGGAGATCCTCCTGCCTCTTCCTCCTGGGTACTATAATTAAATGTGTGGGCAGCTATGCCCAGCTTGTTTTTTTTACATAAGAAGGTGGGGGCTGAGCTAGGAAGCTGGTGTTTGTGGTTTGTGCACAATGTTTCCCATTGTCTCTGTACCCAGGCTCTCAGGACCTCAGACTAACCTTGGTGACTTCATTTCCACAGGTGCCGCCTTCACCGAGGGTTTATCCAGCGGGCTGAGCACCTCTGTTGCTGTGTTCTGTCATGAACTGCCTCACGAACTAGGTAAGAGAAGCGTGTGAGCAGCTCTGCTGTGAGGCTGAACCACGCTGCAGTCGCTGGTGGCTAAGGAGCACTCTAGCAGGCTGCTTCATAGCCGAGGCCTGCCTTCCCGGCATCTGCTCACCAAACTGCCCTTCTTTCTCTCTGGACACAAATTTGTTTCCAGCCATAATTCTGACCCTATGAGTGCATAATGCCTGCGTGGGTCTAGCGCTACCTGGGTCGCTTCAGTATTCTTCCTTTCTGTGTTGACACATTGGGGACGTGGGTGGCTGGGGTCCTACAAGTGGATGTGTATGACTGTCATCCCACCACCTGGGAGGTAAAGGCAGGAGGATCAGGAATTGAAAGTCATCCTCATCCACATAGTTAGAAGCCAGCTTGGGCTAAGGGAGGCCCTGCTTCCCAAGACCCAAATAAACCAGAACTACAGCATATATAGGAATACCTCTTCAATTACATCAGGAAGTCAGGAGAGAGGAGAGAGGCTCTAGCTTGTGTAGTGGCAGCTCCATGGTAGGGCACATGACAACCTAGATTTAGTCCCCAGTACCACCCAAACGACAGGTGTGGGCCGACACTCAGTGGGTAAGAGCACTGAGGACCTGAGTTCAAATCCCAGTGCTCTCTGTTCCCAGAACCCCTGAGCTCTGGAGGATGGAGGCAGGAGGGTCACAGGGCTTACTGACTGCCAGGCTAGCTGAGGGTTGAGTAAGAGACTGCCTCAGGATAAAGTGGAAAGTGACAGCAGGAAGGCCTGGAGCTGCAGGGAAGGCGTTGGTGACCGGTACTTCTCGCTTTACCACAATTTGAACCTTCCTCAGTTCATGATTCTTCTCATGGTTACACATTCATTCACAGACACTTGGACAGTTTTCACTTCTGTTCTTTGGCATGCATCCTGCCATTCAGAAGGTCTCCCGTCTGCCTGGCACGCGCTGTGTAAGCCCTCGCTTTGTTCCCGATTCTCAGTCCTCCCTGCCCTGTGGGGCTCTTACCATTTCCTTCTCTGTGACTCAGTGGCTCTCAGGTGTTGCCTTTGTCAGTTGCTGACTATTGTACTTGAGTCCATACCACCCCTCCCTCTATCACCAGATGTTTTATGTTTCTGTTTTAGTTTCTGAGATTGGGTCTCATGTCATCCGGGCAGGCCTTAACCACCCTGGGTAGCTAGGACAACTGCACTGCTGCCGCTCCCGCCTGCAACTGCAGTGCCAGCCCCTTACAGACAGCGCGAGAACACAGCAGGGCCTGTGCATCACCCTCTGTCACTGACAAAGAAGCAGCCGCAGACACTGCTGCATGAAATCATTAAGTTTGTGAACTGGTGGGGCAGCTAATGCTGACCTAGCCCTGAATATTTTCTTTCTTTTTATTCCCCTGTAAAAAGATGGAACTTTTTTATATCTGAGAAATCTTTCAGATGTGTATCAAAATCATCTTCAGTGACTTTGCCCTCATCGGTTTGTTTGTTTTCTGTTACAGGCGACTTTGCTGTTTTGCTAAAGGCTGGCATGACGGTCAAGCAGGCGGTGCTCTACAATGCCCTGTCAGCCATGCTGGCCTATCTTGGAATGGCGACAGGGATATTCATCGGGCATTATGCAGAAAATGTTTCCATGTGGATCTTTGCGCTCACTGCTGGCTTGTTCATGTATGTTGCTCTGGTTGACATGGTAAGTTTCTAAGAAGTCAGAGGACACAGACCAAAGAAAACAGAAGTGCATGGTAAAAAGTCATTGCAGGGTCCGGGGAAAGGGCTTGGCTGTTCAGAGCACATGCTACTCTCCCAGAGAACCAGGGTTTGGTCCCCAGCACCCACCTCCTGTGACTCAACCCCCCACAGTGTCATCATCAGGGATCTGAACCCCCTGTAGACAATGCACAAACACAAACCTACATACACAGAAATAAAAGTAATCTTTTAATTAAAAAAAAAAATCATTCCAAAGATGGTGTTAATTCCAGCGGTGAGACGGGATTGTGGCTCCAGAAGGGTGGTGGTTAGGACTGTGAGTGCCCCCTGAGCTCGTGGTCTTTGTTGGTTTCCATTTACACACCTTTCTCCGACCCATGGGTTACCAGGAATCACATGAAAACGCCTCACTTTGTAGAATCAGGCCCTGGATTGTCTATAAACTCACAGTAACCCCAGCCCAGGCCACGTGTTATCAACAGGCATTACTTAAAATGCCTCCCCCCTTTTTTTTTATAAAGATTTACTTATTTTATGTGTATCAATAGACCATTGTTCTCTTCAGACACACCAGAAGAGGGCATCAGATCTCATTACAGATATTGTGAGCCACCATGTAGTTGCTGAAAATTGAACTCGGAACCTCTGGAAGAGCAGTCAGTGCTCTTAACCACTGAGCC
Organism: Apodemus sylvaticus; assembly: GCF_947179515.1. Taxonomy (NCBI): domain Eukaryota; kingdom Metazoa; phylum Chordata; class Mammalia; order Rodentia; family Muridae; genus Apodemus; species Apodemus sylvaticus. Next base: position 81,327,847 of record NC_067484.1, read on the forward strand.
ATCTCTCCAGCCCATAAAATACCCTTATTGACAAACTAAAATTCACTTGTCACCAAGTCCACCTAACGCTCCTAAAGCAGTCTTCTTGCTACACTTGCATTCCGTGTACCGTGAGAGCTGCCTCTGCATCAGAGGTGAACCTTAGGCCTGCCCGCAGAACCTGAAGCAGGGAAGCCAGCATTACCTTTCACAGAACAGTGGGTGAATGTTTACATGCTTGGGACCTAGTCAGCTGCTAAGACGTGCTCAGTGCCCTCCCAGAGCCGTGTGCACGTAGTCAGTCGAGTTCTAGGACACTGACCAATACTTTATCCAGCCCCACCCTGACCTTCAGATCCTCTGCTTTGACCATTCTGAACTCTAATTTGTTGCTTCTGCCTCTGTCAGGTGCCTGAGATGCTACACAACGATGCTAGCGATCACGGCTGCAGCCGCTGGGGATACTTCTTCCTGCAGAATGCCGGGATACTTCTGGGTTTTGGAATTATGTTGCTCATTTCCATATTTGAGCATAAAATTGTGTTTCGTATAAATTTCTAATTAGGTCCTAAACCCTAGAGCCGATTAAAGAAGTGTTGCTGTTTGTAGTGTGAGTGGAAGGTAGGAGCATGTTCATATGCTGTGACACACAGCACTTAAAACCAGCGGGTTGCAGTTTTTCTATCAAATTGTGCCATCTGTTATGCTTATAAAGTCAGTTCCATTGGGTGGCATAAAGGTACGTTTTAGTATTTAAGTTATTCTGTTTTGGAAATGTAAATTATATGTGCGATCCACCAATATTACCCAGCTTACTGGATGTTTTGGCATGCCATGTTCTGTATATTTTAGAGAAAGTGTCTTCAATGCTCTTCTGTGCAGCTTTAGCATTAGTTCCCTGCTGGAGTTGGGCGCCTGCTCGTGGTGAGAAAGAATGGCACAAAACCCGAGACAACAACAGTTCACACTGGGCGTGGCCAAGAAATAGGAGGAAAGGAGAACGGGGGGATTGGGAAGGGGTATATTGCTTCGAAAAATCACAAGATTGGTTATAGCATAGAGCAGGGAAATTCTAGATGTGTGTTTAAAGGGGCATGTTTAGTTCAGAGTACGTTTGAGAACATCTGTCAGATTGTGAATGTTCCTATAAACTAAGTGAGCACTTTGGTACACTTGGTCTGGTTGTACATGTGTGTAATAGAGAAGTCTAAACATGTAAATCCAAGCCACGTGTCGCTTGGCTGAGAAATGAGGGTTTACATCTGCGTGTGGAGATGGGACAAAATGAGGAACGAGTGTGTGTCCCAGAAGACTTGGTTTCCACCAGTGAGTTACACTTGCAGTCACTTGGATGTTCCGGTCGCCTGGGTTCCCAGGTGGCAAGTGTTAAAACCTTGATCCAGGGGAGGACGTCAAAAACCTGTTCTGAAAATATTTTGGCTTCTTGGATTCAAAAAGCACTTAGCTCGCTCGAGCGCTCCCTCTCTCTCTCAGTGCTTTAAAATGTCATTGTGAACAGCAGTCCTTGTATGTATGACACTGTAGATACATTAGGGCTGTCTATAGCACTGTCTGGATGTTTCTTTCTTAAAAAATTAAAGTGTCAACCCAGTGTCAGGCATTGTTCTCTTCCTTGTTACCATCTTCCCCACTGTTAAGTAGCACCAAGCCTACTCACACTGTCTTCAGAACTTGTTCATCCTGCGAGATGAAAGCTAGACCCAATAAAAACTTCCAGCCTGACGTCATGGCACATGCCATTAATCTCAGCACTTAGGAGGCAGAGGCAGGGGGATTCCTGCACATACAAGGCTGGCCAGGACTTCAGAGTAAGACCCTGTCTCAACACGAAACTCCTCCCCATCTCCCCTACCCACCCAGAGGACTGTTGTGCTTCATTTCTATAAAGAGGAGATGTCTGAGACTGGAGAGAGGATCTGTGGGTAGGAGCCCTTACTGTAAGCACAGTAGGAGGAGGTCACAGCCCCAGCACCCATATGAAAAGGCAGGCCGTGTACTCTTGTGCACCCCAGCAGTGCCAGGGCCAGAGACAGCAAGATTACTGGGGTCTGCTGGCCACCAGCCTACCCCAAACTGAAGTCCAGTAAGAGACTATACAGGCCTCCACATGCACAAGAGTGTGCATATTTACATACATGTGTGCAGACACGTCAGAATTACACTGTCTAGTAGTTGTGGTTTGAATGGGAAATGTCCCCTTTACACTCATGTTTGAATACATGGCAATGTGTTTGAATGGCTGGTGATGTCTTTTAGGATGATCATGAAGTGGGGTGCTCGAGGTGAACCTTGAGTTTCTCTGCTGGTTTACTCTCTGCTTCCTGAGTGCAGGCGCAGTGCAGCTGACTCAGTGTGACACCCAGCCTCTGCCCAGCTTCTATCACCAAACCTTCCTTGCCCCTCAGCATGTCCCCAGGCCCCCAAGATAGACTCACCCCAAATCTACTCTTCCTCCATTAAGTCAATTGGGTATTTTATCATAACAAAAATAAGATTTCATTCTTTTATCTAATAATCTAGATTAAAATAGACCAGGCAGTTCACTTATCTATTGCTTAATTTTGTATAGCCTTACTCAGTTTCTGAATTCTTGATTTCGAAGGATACTTTAAAGAGCCATGCTCCACAGTTTGAGCCCAGCTTTCTCTAACTTTGGAAGAGAGGGAATAAGGGAGAATATATGGTTATACATCCAGGTATGTGCATATGCATGTGGGGCCAGGAGGTCACCTTGGGTGGCTTCCAAAGTCATTCACCAGAGTTTTGGGGAGGTTCTCTAACTGAACCTGGAACCCTTGGATTCTGCAGGGCTAGCTGGCCGCATAGCTCCAGGGGTCTGCTCCTCCGCCCTGCTAGCACTGAGATGACAGGTGAGCATCACCCCTCTGGCTTCTTATGTGGTTGCCGGGGATGCCGGGGATGCCGACTCAGGTCCTCATGCTTGGATGGTCTACACTCTACCTACTGAGCCATCCCCCAGCCCCAGCTGTCCCTAACTTTGAAACAAACAACAAAAAAAAAAAGAAACAGTGCCTAAAGATGGAGGAGTGTTCAAAGTATTATTAGCTACATTCTAAATAGAATCAGAACAAGTGAGCAATTCCCCACCTCCTACCTAGGGCCTATTGACAGACTGGGAAACCGTCATTTCTTTTCCCTAATGCAAAGGGTTATGGGTAACGGAATTACATGGTAGAGAGCCTGCTGGAAAGAGAAAAGCTTCCTCTTGGCTAACTGACCTCTGCTCTAGAGAGCTGCAGACCTGCTATGCTGCTCCTCCTAAGGGGTTCTTGTCCTAACTGGAACTGCCCCTCGTCTATTCTGAGACTCTGAAGGTGAGAGCGTGTGAGCCGACTCATGGAAACAACAGGCCCCCTCTGCAGTTCCCAGTCCAGTTTGAACATGTTCAGCGCGTGTGGTACATTGAAGCAATTGGTTCTTGTGTTTCTGTGTAAAGCAGAAAGGAAAACCGGGAACTGTTGAACAGACCAAAGTCGATGACCAGGCGACTGAGTGAGACCACCGAAGGACCGGGCTCTCCCTTTTCTCCCTTTAACAGTATGGTTAAGCAAGTATCCTCGGTACTTGCTTAACTGATTTTAATATTAAATATGTTATATTTTCATTTTTGTTCACTTTAAAGCTAAAAGGATAGGGGAATACTGTACTTACATAAATCCAGCAAGTTAGATGAGATGGAGCAAGTTCGTAAAAAAACAAACAATTACAAAGAATTAATTACAATTAATTAAAAATAATTAAAAACAATTACAAATAAAGCTTCCCCAATAACCAATGAGCAATGCGAGCAGGGCTGGCTGTAAACTATGACCTCTCGGCCTTTGGACTAACATCAAGTATACTGTCTGATCAGAAAAATAGGATTCATAGTTAATACTTGTGAAAAAAAGTGAATACCAGACTGAGATGATTTCACTGGTAAACTTGAACTACCAAACCTAATTACCTGGCTTCAGTCCCCAAGACCATATAACGGAAAGAGAGAACCGACACCCATAGGCTGTCCTCTCGCCTCTGCACTCATGCCAGGGCATGGGCATATACATGGGGAAAGAAAGAAATGTAATTCAAAAGTTCTGCAATCTGACACCCTCTTCTGGCCTCTGCAGGTACTGCCCTCATGTGATCATATCCATACATGTACACACAATTAAAAAGTAATATAAATCTTTTTAAGATTATTTATTTATATGAGTATACTGTCGCTGTCTTCAGACACGCCTGACCTCATTACAGATGGTTGTAAGCCACCATGTGGTTTTGAATTGAACTCGGGACCTCTGGAAGAGCAGTCAGTACTCTTAATGGCTGAGCTATCTCTCCAGCCCTATAAGTAAATCATATGGGGATGGGGGGGGACCTCTAATAAGAACAGTATGAAGAAACTCAACTAAAAATCAAAAAGGGCAGTAACATGATTGTTAGATGGAAACCAACAGAGAGGAAGAAACCTCAATAAACTACAAGCTAATGTGGAGTCAAAGAGAGTGCTAGGCCCAGGAGAATAAGTAGGGTGTCTAATGTCACTGCTTACTTTCTCCATACTCAGGAACTCCTAGATCTCAAAGTCAGGAAAGTAAGTTGCATGCAGGTTTGAAAGGGCGAGGTTGTTGCTATTCACAGATAACATGACCATCCACATAGACAATCCCAAGGATGGTAGCTGGATATCATGCACGAAGCCCTGAGTTCAATTCTCAGTGTCACAAGAGTCTCAAGGTTTCAACAAAAGGTACAAAAAACAAGCAAGCCTAAAACCCTCCTCCAACACTGGGATGTGGAGTTTTTATCAGTTACTTTGTTACATTGTGCGAAATGTATCAGTTACATTTGGGAACAGCGATGACCAAAATACCTGAAAGAAACAAGGTATTCTTTCTTGTGAGAGGGCATCACAACTGAGCAGCAATCAGAGGCAGGAGGATGCCAGCTTTACTCTGTTGCGCCTCTTATTCTGTCTATGCCCCCATCCATGTGGAAGGCAGAGCCCCCCCCCCGTCCCCCGTCCCCCCCGCTATTCCATTATTCCATCTGGAAATACAGACACATCAGTAGTCTTCGTAACCTCTTGTGTGATTCTAAAGCAACCTATTACCCAGGCTCCAATGCTAGCACACACACAAACACATCAGATTTGTACTTACTGACAATGGGGCAATTGGATGCTGCAATTTAAAATTAAGTTTGACTTAACAACAGGTCTTACCAATATGTCATTCCCCAGTATAATCCCAGCAAATGATGTATAAGATAATCACACTGAAAACGAGCTTCTCAGTTGGCTGCTGGCAGTGTAGCATAGCTCAGCTGGGATGAAACGCACTTTGGTGTGTTCTAACAAGCATAAACAGCTATCTTCATGATAACCTAGCAATTCCTCTCCTGAAGCCATTAAAACTTACATTTACACGAAAACTTATTTTGTTCATAACCAAAGAAAATAAAGCCCATATATTTATCCATCACCAGCTTTGCATAAACAGTACTGTGGTGTTCCTGTAGTGCAATACTACTCTCTGAAATGCAAGTGTTGGTGCATAAAACAGCCTGTAGGGGCCGCAGTGGGTGGGGGGAGCTGGCCCCGCCCCTGGCCAACCAGGCCACAGCTTTCCTCAGTGGATGGCTTGTGATGTGGATGCAAGCAGAGAAAGACTCATTCTCCATTGGGGATTGGGTGGTGCTGGCCACTAGGAAACTGACCATGCTTCAGTAAGTAGATGAACAACACAAAATGGACTTGCTTTTTCCTTTTTTGGGGCGAGGGGGCAGAGGGAGACACAAAAGAGGAGGGCAGACAAGGAAAGACTAGAAGGTGACTGCTATCAGGGTGCATGATGTAAGTAAGACTCCCAAATAATAATAAATAAATAAAAGCAGCCTGTGGGGCTGTCACTGGGTGGGGGGAGCTTGTTTTGCAGGTTTCCAGGCCCGTAAGAGTCTAGAAAAGATATCGGGAAGGGAAAGTGAAAGCTTTCCATAGTTCCTGTGAAAACTGTGAGGCGAGGAAATAGCAACACAGGGCTTGGGAGCAATGGAGCCATCCACAGCTACGTGGTGATAACTACACAGATCTGTATGTGTATTAAATTTTATAGTAATCAACCGCATAAAACAATTCCTGTAAAAATATTTTCCTATAAAAAGGGAGGGGACAGAGAGGGGAGTGGAGTGGGGGGGGGGCTAAGGGGGAAAGAGAAAGGCTGAGAGTCTGGAGAGATAGTGCTGAAGTTACTAATGCTTGGTGCTACTGCAGAAGGCTGGAGTTCAGATCCCCTTACCTTTGTCAACGAGTTCAGGACTGCCTGTAACTGCAGTTCCAGGGAATCTGGCCTCTGTGGGCACCTGAACCCAAGTGCGTACGCATACAGACGTATAAATAAAAAAATGAACAATTTAAGTAAATGGTGATGGGGCTAGAAAGGTGACTTAGTGATTATGAACACTTTTTATTCTCACAAAGGACCCAGGTTTAGTTCCCAGAACCTACATGGTGAATCATAACCATCTTTCACATCAATTCTCTGAAGCCACTTATCAGGCAATGTTCTTAGGAAGTTAATTTTAAGTGGTTTTGTCTTGTTTCTAATTTTTTTGTTACATTTTAATACTGTCTTTGTTAGGGTTTTACAATTGTGAACAGACACCATGACCAAGGCAACTCTAAGACAACATTTAATTGGGGCTAGCTTACAGGTTAGGGGGTTTGGTTGATTATCATCAAGGTGGGAGTATGGCATTGTCCAGGAAGGCATGGTGCAGGAGGAGCTGAGAGTTCTACATCTTCATCTGAAGGCTGCTAGGAGAAGACTAGCCTCCAAGCAGCTGGTCTGAAGGTCTTAAAACCCACACACACAGTGACACACCCACTCCAACAAGGCCACACCCACTCCAACAGGACCACACCTTCTAATGGTGTCACTCACTGGGCCCAGCATATACAAACCATTGACATGACACCCAACACCCTTTTCTGACATTCACAATTTCTGCACGCAGGTGGTGCACATAAACTCACATAGACAAATATATACATAAAAAACTACTAAAAAAAATAAACAACTTTAAAAATGGATGTGGTTAGAGTGGTAGCAGACACCTTTAATCCCAGCTTTCAGGAGACAGACAGGTGGATCTCTGAGTGTGAGTCCAGTCTTGTCTACAGAGTAAGTTCCAAGACAGGATCACATAGTGAAACCCTGTCTCAAACAACAACAACAACAACAAACCTAACTAGTGTTTAAAAGGATGTGGTACCTGGGCATGGTGGTGCACACCTTAATGCTGGTATAGCATTAAGGAAGGAGGAGAGTAGATCTCTGTGAGTTTGAGGCTGACCTGGCCCATAGTGAAACCCAGTCATAGAAAGCAAAACAAAATGATATATTTTGATTTAATTTGTCTCTTTTGATTTAATTATATGATTTGTAACAGTAGTTTAAGCATGGGTCCCAGTGTGTCCTTGAGGAGTGTTTGTACAAACATTTTAATTAAACTTTGCATGTTATAAATTGACAAGATGACTAAGAAATGATATATACAGCCTAACTATTAGCCATTCCTCCCTTGTTGATAAGTCATTTTGACTTTGTCACCCCTCTCCCACCCATGGTAGAGTTTGACTGTCTTGATCTCGCATGAGCCTCGTGGACGCAGTCACAGACTCTTTGCTCTCACATGTGCAGAAAGCAGCGCTTCGGCTCCGCCATCCACTGCCTCTGCCTCTCCGGTGCTGCTCACTCCCACTGGCAGCACTAGGTGGACTCTGGCTATTGGAGGGGAGAAAAAGGTCACGTGAAGTTGGGAGAGAATAGCGGTGTGGGGGGGGCAGGAATTATGGGGGAAGGGAGGAATAAAAAGTGAATCTGAAAACTTACTTTTCAAAATATTAAGGGCTGGAGAGATGGCTCAGTGGTTAAGAGCACTGACTGCTCTTCCAGAGGTCCTGAGTTCAATTCCCAGCAACAACATGGTGGCTCACAACCACCTGTAATGGAATCTGATGCCCTCTTCTGGTGTGTTTGAGGACAGTGACAGTGTAGTCACATAAATGAAATAAATATTTTTTAAAAAATTAAATAAAAAGTTTAAAAATGAGGACTAACATGTAAATAAATTTAACTAGGAAAAAGAAGAATCAGCTTGGAGCTAAGGATCCAGCTCTGTGGCAGAGTGCCTGCGTAGGCTGCCCTGGCCGAGGCTTCAGCTCCCCATAGCCCCCTCCCACATATGCAGAACTAGTTTCATTCAAGAGCTATATGAAGAGAACTTCAAACCCTGCTGTGCTCATAAATGTTTGCATGAATGCAAAGGTAATACCCATATAGATAGAAGGAAGGGACTACAGACATGATCTGAGAGCTCATGGGAAAACGATAGATAACTTCGCCTCACAGGATTTCAACCTTTCTCATAAGAGGAAATGTGATTTTTTTTTTTTTTTTTTTTTTTTTTTGGTTTTTCAAGCTGGGATTAAAGGCATGTGCCACCACTGCCTGGCAGGAAATGCGATTTTTAAAGGGGGAAAAAAGGACATGCACTTTAAACATTGGTTTAATGTTCAGCCCCAAATGAAACATCTCTACCATCTCTGCAAGGCTCCGGCATGCCATGGAAGAAGGGTGGATGGTTGAGTCAAAGGATACAGAGGATGCTATGAAATGCATCTTCTGGACATGGCCTGGCTGTTGTGCGTGTGAACTCCGTTGTTTTTCTATTGTGGTGATGAAACACCATAAGCAAGGCAACTACAGTAGTTTGAGAATTCACAGGCTCATATATTTGAATGCTTAGTTACCAGGGAGCTGAGCTGCTTGAGAAGGATTAGGAGGTGCAGCCTTGTTGGAGTAGGTGTCGACTGTTTATATATTGACTAAATATTAGTAAAGTTCAGTCTTGATCGGCTAATGTCGTCCTGACTCATTTCTCTTTCGTCACCTCCCCATTTATCCCCAGAATTCTCTTCCAGATCTCCAGTTCACCTGTGGCTGTGGGCAACTACAGTGGGTGAGCTTGGAAGCTTCAAAAGCCCCCATAGCATGCCCCTCCCCCAACTGATCCTCTAAGACTGTAAGCAAGGTCTAATTAAATGTTTTCCTTTATAAGAATTGCTTTCGTCATGGTGTCTCTTCACAGCCATGAAACTCTAAGACAAGTGGGAATAAAGACATGTATTAGTATTATCAATTTTAAAAATAATAAGCTGGGCAGTGGTGGCACACTCCTTTAATCCCAGCACTTGGGAGGCAGAGGCAGGTGGATTTCTGAGTTCAAGGCCAGCCTGATCTACAGAGTGAGTTCCAGGACAGTCAGGGCTATACAGAGAAACCTTGTCTTGAAAAAAACCTAATAATAATAATAATAATATCGTTATTTTTAGTGGCAGGAGTAGCAGAAGATAACTTACAATAGTCTGCTCTCTCCTTACACAAGATATTCAGTTGTCGAGTTTGGCAATAATTTCCTGCTGAGCCACCTCCCTGGCTGTACTGGCTGATTTTGTGTATCAATTTGACACAAGCTAGAGTCCTCAGAGAGAACGGAGCCTCTGTGGAAATGGAAATACCCCATGAGACCCAGCTGTAAGGCATTTTCTCGATTAGTGATAAATCAGGGAGGGCCCGTGGTGGGTGGTGCCATCCCTGGGCTGGTAGTCCTGGGTCTCTAAGAAAACAGGCTGAGCCAGCCGTAAGGATTGAACTAGCAAGCAAGCAGCATCCCTCCATGGCCTCTGCATAAGCTCCTGCTTCTAGGTTCCTGCCCTGCTTGAGTTCCTATTCTGACTTCCTCTGGGGATAAACAGTGCTGTGGAGGTGTAAGATGAAAACCCTTTCCTCCCCAGCTTGCCTTTTGGTCATGGTTTTTTGTCGGAGCAGTAGAAACCCTGACTAAGACGGTGGCCTTCAGTTTTTCTTTACAAAAACAAACAACAAAAGAGGCAAATTGAATATTGGGTAGGATCATGAAATAAAAAAGAACACATTGCACATATATGAGTTATATACATGTACTTGCATATGTATACATGTACATGTAATTTATTAATGTCTACCAGAGTCCTCTACGTAATTCCCCCAGCTCTCCAAAGAGCCCAATAATATTCACCTATCAGTTCTACATTGCCCACGAATGAAGTTCTATGAGTTTAATTGCGTTCATGAAATTTCCAAAAAGTATTCAAGAGCCTGCCTACTGATTCCCGCCACCACCACCCCAAGGTGAAAACTTTGGGAATTTACATTAGGCATCCTTGTTCTGAGAGACTTCCAGCTCTAAAGCCTCATTTTCTTCTATTCTATTTCATTTGAGGCGTGGGACCCCTCCACTGGCGATGAGCACACATCCTGAGATGTGAGGGCTCCGTTGGTCATGGATCTTGTTTTCCCACACCAGGAAAGTGTGTGGTTCTGAGTAGTGAGGCATGATGTAGTTAGGAGGTACATCTGTCAAACAGGCTGGACTTGTTTGGCTGCACCATAAAACACCAGGCTTTGCATGGAGAGGAGTCAGCCTAGTGTTCCAGGACTTAGCTAAGCATAGCCTGATCATTTGATCATTAGGAACACAGTCCAAAGAATGAACTACTGTCGAGATGGATTTGTAAATCTGTTCTGAGCTCCTACTGTGACCAGAGACCTTCTACGTTGGTGGTGTTCTGTTGTGTTTTCTAGAAACATTTTATTAACAGTTCAGAAAAGCATGCCAATAACCTGGCATCCCGCAGGCTTTTAACCGTGAGGAATGTTGTTTGTGCCAAATCAGAATCTAACTACAGTTAAATGGTGACGGTGACACCAATAAACAAGGACACCGGTCTCCCACGGCTGGGAAGTTGTCCCAGTGTTCTACCCAGGCTAGCCTTGAACTATGGAGGCCAAGCTAGCTTCTGGCTTGCTGCAAACTTCCCACTCCAGCCTTTCAAGTGCTAGGACAGTGGACATGAGCCATCTGACACATTGAAACACGCTGTTCTGCTAACTGGACTTGCACCTCCCCCAGGAAGCACAGCAGAGCTGACCCTGTTGGTGGTACGCCAAGAGCATGTGAATGGGCTGGCCCTGTCACTTGTCTGCCATGGTGGCGTGGGCAAGGGAGATGCCTTCTTCCACCCTCACCCTTCACTACCTGTGGCAGGTGGGAGAGCTGGTCCTGCCCCTCATTGGCTGCAGCAGTTAGGAGAGCAGACCCTGCACCTCACCTGGGTAGAACAATAGCGCTAGCCCTGCTGCCATGGGTAAGAGTAAGCTGGCCCTGAGGGCGTGACAGTGAAAGAGCTCCTTACCGGTTGGGACATTGGGTGAGCTATCTGGGACAATGCTGGAGGGCTAGCCTTGGTGGTGTGGGTGTGGGAAAGCTGGTGATCTAACCAGCTTAACTACCACCCAGGCCCTTGAGTTAGCCCTCTGCAACATCCAACACATGAGCAGCTAGCTGGTCCTGTAGATCCAAAGCTGCAGGATCTCCACAATAAGCATCAATGGGATATGCAAGAGGGGTCTCCACAAGGACCCAGTATTGGTAGTGTAGCAGAAGCCAGAGGCCTCGTTGTAATGAACATTTACATTTGTAAGTAAAGAAGTAGGAACAAAAGTGTGTGTGTGTGTGTGTGTTGGGGGGTGGGGACACACTGTGACACACTGCAGCTTCCACAATGAGACTTTTTTTTTCTTTTGCGGGGATGATTGTAGGAGCAGAGGGTGAGTGGGAAGGGATAGGGAGAGGAAAGGTTTGGGGTGCATGATGTGATGTTCACAGGGAATCAATAGGAAGTTACATTTAGAAAAAGAATTATGGGGTAGAATATATCCAATGTACATTATATAGTTGTATGAAAATATCTATATAATTCACAGAATAAAATAATGTTAAGAAATCAGGTGTTAGAGCTGGAAAGATGGCTCAGTGGTTAAGAGCACGGACTGATCTTCCAGAGGTCCTGAGTTCAGTTCCCAGCAACCACATGGTGGCTCACAACCATCTGTAATGGGATCTGATGCCCCCTTCTGCAGTGTCTGAAGACAGCTACAGTGTACTCACATATATTAAATAAATAAATAAATAAATATGAAAAGAAAAGAAAGAAATCAGGTGTTTCTCCTGAAAAAGCCCAAATAAGGTAATTGATTTGTGATTCAACTACGCTTTTGATGTGGAGTCTCAGATCCTATCTTACTGATCTGCCAAAAGAATTCAACAGCTGACTTCCTGCCTTTGAATCCATTCTTCCAGGTGCCAAGATTCCACACCGCGGTCCCCTGATGCTGGTGGTTATTACACTGAATATTTGTCATTCGTCTCTTCTCACTTCCCAACCTCTGGGCATTTGGGGCCCTGAACTCAGCCCATGACCCCCATCTGTCTACAAGCTGCCTTTGCTTGTCTCAATTGTAGATCCAACTGTCTGTACTCACGATCCCCAAATTATAGCTGCAGCCCAGACTGCCCTGAATCCACCTACCTAACACTGCCCACTTAAATTGCAAATTTAATATGAATTCCTGATGTTTTGCTCCTCAAAACTTTGCCCTCCCATCGTCTTCTCTGTCTCAGCTAATGATAGCGTCAGCCTTCCGGTTTCAGCTCAGCTGAAAAGCTTAACATCTTTGACCTCATTGTCTCTCATCTGCGTTCCCACTCGTCAGCCCGGTCTGAACTCCCCCGGAGCCTGCCTGTTCCTCTCTTCCTGTGCTAGCAGTAATTGGTCTCTGTAGATCTATGCTGTCCACCTGGGGTTCCTTTGGTCAGAACAGATAGAGTGCTTTTGTTTTTAATTGAAATGCCAGACCATCCTGTTCTCCTGTTCAAGTGCTTTCCAAGAATGTGCTATCTGTCGGAGTAAAAGCCAAAGCCCTTACAGGTGCCATATAAACCGTCTTCTTCCCCACGTTTCCTCTCTGATCACCGTTCAAGGTCCCCAGCCTACCTTGGGCTTGACATCCTGAACAGGTATGCGGTTCATGCTTCCCTCCTTTATATCTTGGAATGTCACCTCAGGAAAGCTTTTCCTGGCAAACTAGTTGGAAAATTCTAGAACCCATACCTCCCTTTGCCTCAAACCAGTAGGCATGAACTGATGCCGCATATTATACCAGAAACTACACATCTCATTCTTCATTTCCACGTAAGAAAAATTTTCTGAGAATTTTTTGTCTGTTTTAGCTGCTGTTGCATACCCAGTGCCTGGCCCATATTAACTGTTGGGCAGGTCCAGGCTCTCTCTGACAAGGACCACCAAGAACATTTAAACCTATCGGGTTTTGTCCTTCTGCAATGAGGAAGCCTGTGCAGCAGAGGGCGCCATAGAGAAGTAAGTCTGAAGGGCAGATTTACTAGTATTCTGAATCCTCTGTATAGGTGTACCCGAATAGAGGGCACCAACCCCCTCGAGTTAAGATTGACTCAGTCTCAGTCCCGAGTTTGCTCTCCCTGCTAACTGTATGTACTGTGTGTATTGCAGACCCCCTTTTATGAAGGCATTGGGTTAATAGCTAAGTGTAATGTTTCTGAAAGGGACTCTGCATGTAGCCGGTCGCAGGAAAGCCCAGCTTAACCCTCCAGATGATATCTGGGCAAGGTATCTGTCTAGGGAAAGTCCCCTTGTCACATCAACACCTCTGCAATCGAACCATTCCTACAGTTCGTTCCAAAGGGATTATTTCCCCAGAACAGGCATGGTGGGCCTGTTCGACAGGACTGACTCCCTGCATGAATGGGACGATTCTTAATTCTTCTACCCCAGATGGGTTCTATATTTTGGTTCAGTTAGTGCCCTGCATAATCTGTTATTCAGAGGAAACGGTATTGAGGGCCTTAGTAGGACAAATTGAGGGAGACCTTATGAGACAAAGGAGGAAACCTAACTCTTTGCATTTAGCATTAATTCCAGGGGCAGGACTAACCGGGGCTGGCACTGGGATAGCTATGCTAGCATTACAAGAAAAAAAATAACACTTTAAAGGCAGACATAAATGAAGATACCCAGTGCCTAGAAAGACCCATTTCCCACCTGGAGCGAAACGTAGATTCTCTGGCTGAAGCGGTGTCACCCTGGCTGTGAAACGGCATTTGTATGAACAGGAGATTCAACCAAAGCATCTCATCTCCATTTTCTTTGTTTCCTAGAAGTTATTTAGTAATACTGAAAATTTTGCAGACATCCATGGGGATGGAAGTACAACAGATTGCCTTTTTTGATATGACACGTTTTCCATCTTTTTTTGTTAAAGAAGGTTTATTTCTACTAGTTTTCCGTATGTTGTAAGAATGTGTGATAATACTTACATGCACAGGCAGGTGCCTGAGAAGTTCTGAAGGGGCTAACAGATGCCCTGGAGATAGAAATAAAAGTTGGTTGTGAGCTGTTGCTGTGGGTGCTGGGAATTGAACCCCAGTCTTCTGCAAGAGCAGCAAGCACTTTTAACTGACGGGTCATCTCCCCCTCACACACAGGCTCCACCCTAGACACCAGTACTTTATCAACACTCCGGAGTCTTCTGCCATTTAATTGGTTGAAGTCCTTCCCATTTGGCTCTTCTCCGATCTGCTCTAGAACTAGAAGCGGTTGGTCCAAGGGCCTGATGAGCCTGCTTACGTGACCGGTGAGGGCTGGGATGGTTCCTATCCACTGACACTCAGGCTCAATTGCTTTCTCCAATTTACTGTGTCAGGGCATTATCAAAGCAAAGGAGAACTAGGGACTTGATTAAAGATCAGTTTATTCTAAGAATATTGTTATATTGTAGATAGCAAGATTATCTTTTACAATAACAAGTCTTTTAATTCATAAAACATACAATGTGCCAGGCGTTGGTGGCACATGCCTGTAATCCCAGCACTCTGGGAGGCAGAGGCAGGCGGATTTCTGAGTTCGAGGCCAGCCTGGTCTACTGAATAAGTTCCAGGACAGCCAGGGCTACACAGAGAAACCCTGTCTTGGAAAAAACAGGAATAAATAAATAAATAAATAAATAAATAAATAGAAATAAAATAAAACATATAATGTGATATCAGTTGACAAGGGTGTTTAAACCTGGGAACCTGGGACTAAAATCTTCTGTGGGCTTTTACTTGTGCTTGTAGATAAACATTTGTGTGATTCTTTAGCTCTGGGAAGTTCAGAATTATTTTTTTCTTAAAATAAAGACATTGTGTGTGTGTGTGTGTGTGTGTGTGTGTGATAGAGGGGAGGAGGGAGGGAGACACATGCAAAGATAGAAGATAACTTTGTGAAATTCTTGACCTTTCCTTGGTTTCAGAGGTTGAATTTGGGTCTACTGGCTTGTATTGTCCATTAGCAAGCACGTTACCTGCTAAAGCCATCTCTCTAGTCCCAGGGGCTGAATTCCAGCTCAGTTCAGTAACAAAGATCTTTATTAGCTGAGCTGTTTCATTGCCCTCACAGGTCCAGGTTTATGTTGGCACTCCTCCTTCTCCTCCCCTTCCTCTTCCTTCTCTTTCTCTTTTCTCCTCCTCTTTCTTTCTCCTCCTCTTCTTCTAAGCTTTATTTACTTAATGCATGTGAGCACACTGTCACTGTCCTCAGACACACCAGAAGAGGGCATCGGACCCCATTACAGAAGGTTGGGAGCCACCATGTGGTTGCTGGGATTTGAACTCAGGACCTCTGGTAGAGCAGTCAGTGCTCTTAGCCACTGAGCCTTCTCTCCAGCCCCGTTCACACATTACTTCATTTGAAAAGATTGGATTTACTTTAGACTGCTAGCTTTTTCTTCTTCTCCTCCCCCCTTCTTTTTGGTATTTATGTGGATAACTTCTCATGTCTCCCAGGTTAGGCTCCAGTTCTCTATGTAGCTAAAGATGACATTGAAAGATCTTCCTGTCTCCATCTCCCTGGCGCTGGGATAACAAGCGTGTGACACCGTGCTCCGGATGAGGGGCAGGAGCTTGGACCCAGGGCTTCCCGCAGGCTGGGCCGACTAACCTCGTGGTGCTTCGAATGAAAATGATTCCCATAGGCTCATAGGGAGTGGCTTTATGGAAGGCGTGGCCTTGGAGTGGGTGTGGCCTTATTGACGGAAGTGAGTAACCTGGGGAGGGTCTTGGGGGCTTCTGGAGCACAAGGCAGGCCCAGTGGCCCTGCTGCCTGCCTACCTAGATGTAGAACTCTCCCCTCCGGCACCGTGAAGGTCTGTCTGCCTGCCACCATGCATCTCACCAAGACGATAATGGATTTAATCTCTGAATTATAAGCCAGCCCCAATTAAATGTTTTTCTTTATAAAAGTTGCCACGGTCATGGTGTCTTTTCACAGTAACAGAGCCCTTACTAAGACATACCTCTTTTCTCTTTCCTCTAAATTTGGTAAACACAGATCCCTCATTAGTAATTTGGTGTCAGGCTTGCTGAAAGGAACTTTATATGGCTGTCTCCCGAGAGGCCCTGCTAGAGCTGGACAAACAAGAGTCGGGATGCTTGCAGCCAACCATTGCACTGAGTGCCATTGCACTGAGTGCGGGGTCCCCAGTGGAGGAGTTAGAGAAAGAAGTGAAGGAGCTGAAGGGGTCTGCAACCTCACAGGAAGAACAACAATATCAACCAACCAGACCTCCCCTCCCCCACCCCACCCCCACCCCCGAGCTTCCAGGGACTAAGCCATCAACCAAGGGGTACATGGCTCTGGCTGCATATGTAGCACTGGACAGCCTTGTCAGACATTAATGGAAGGAGAGGTCCTTGGTCCTTTGAAGGTTTGAGAGATGCCCCAGAGTAGGGGAATTGAGGGTACAGAGGTGGGAGTGGGGTGGGTGAGGAACACACACCCTCATAGAAGTAGGAGGAGGGAGGATGGGATAGAGTCTATCCAGGAGGGGGAAACTGGGAAAGGGGATAAACACTTGAAATGTAAATAAATTTAAAGAAAGAAAGAAAGAAAGAAAGAAAGAAAGAAAGAAAGAAAGAAAGAACTTTTTGCATATATATTCATCAGAAAAAAAAAAGAAATAGGAAGAATGATTACATCTATTAAGGGAATAGGAGGTCCCCTTAAGACAATTCAACTAAGGTGGACCCTTGGGGATCTCAGAGACTGAACCACCAACCAAAGAACATCCACAGGCAGTACCTGGGTCTCCCTACACATGTGTAGCAGATGTGCTGCTTGGTCTTCATGTGGGTCCTGAACAAATGGAGTGAGGGCTGTCCCAAAAGCTGGTGCCTGTACGTGGAAGATGTTCAGAGGAAAAAAAAATAATTTGGTATTAATTAAAATTTGAGGAATGTGGCTGGAGGTGTTGCTCAGTGGTATTTTAT
Organism: Apodemus sylvaticus; assembly: GCF_947179515.1. Taxonomy (NCBI): domain Eukaryota; kingdom Metazoa; phylum Chordata; class Mammalia; order Rodentia; family Muridae; genus Apodemus; species Apodemus sylvaticus. The sequence goes on from NC_067484.1 coordinate 81,345,133, forward strand.
CTTTAGCATGCATGAAACCCTGGGTTCAATACTCACCACCCAATACAAAAGTACGTGTAATTGATAGATGGAAAATTGATAGTAAACAGGCATTCCCACTGGCCTGCTCTCAGGGACCCAGCAGCAGCTTATGTCATCAGCTGCTGCTGCCAGGTGTGCCAGGTGCGCCAGGTGTGCCAGGTGTGCCAGGTGTGCCAGGTGCGCCAGGTGCGCCAGGTGTGCCAGGTGTGCACATAAAAGGGCCCCCAGCCACCCGGACACCCCAGAGCGCGCTCTCTCTCTCTCTCTATCTCCCCCTCACTCTCTCTCTCTCACTCTCTCTCTCCCCCTCACTCTCTCTCTCCCCCTCACTCTCTCTCTCTCTCACTCTCTCTCTCCCCCTCACTCTCTTTCTCCCTCTCTCTCCCTCCCTCTCTCTCTCCCTCCCTTGCTCGCTCTCTCTCTCTCTCTCTCTCTCTCTCTCTCTCCCTCCCTCTGTGTTCTCTTGCCTTCTCTCTTGTTTCTCTCCTTGTCTTCTCTTGGTCTTCGCTCTCATCTCTCCTGTTCCCTCCGTTTCTGTCTCCCTGTCTCCCCGTCTGTAGGTCTGCCTCTATCTTTCCTCGCTCTCCCCCCTCCCAAAAAAACCTCTTACAGTAGATCTGTTGCATGATGTAATTTCTCTTGGCACAGGTCTATGAAAGGTACCCATGACTCTCCCTCGTTCGCATTATATCCTATAAGAAATACATTTATTTTTCCTGTTGTTTATTTCTTCTCTTTTGTACTGAGGCAAAATTTATACAAATGGAGAAATAACCATTTACTTTCATTTTTAATTCTTTTTTTGTTTTTGTTTGTTTGTTTTGAGACAGGGTTTCTCTGTGTAGCCCTGGCTGTCCTGGAACTCACTCTGTAGACCAGGCTGGCCTTGAACTCAGAAATCCGCCTGCCTCTGCCTCCCAAGTGCTGGGACTAAAGGTGTGTGCCACCACCGCCCGGCTGATTTTTAATTCTTTATTTAACTGTCTTTAAGCATATTAGTCATTGGTGTTTAGTACATCAAGACTCCAATGTTGTTATCAGTTCTATCAGTTCCAGGACACTTTTGTCATTCCAAAAGGAAATTTCCATTGACAAGTCACCCATTTCCCCAGTCCTAGGGCAACTGCTTTTTATTTCTGGGCTAACCTATTCTGGATATTTCATATAAATGGAATCACAAAATATCCAGTCTTTTGTGTCTGTCTTCTTTTTGCTAGAAGTATGGTGTTTTGCTTTGAAACAGAATCTCACTGTGCATCCCTGCTTGGCTGGGAGCTCACCAAGATTACTTACAGCTGCAGCCCAAGCACTAGGATTAAAGGCGTGCGCCACTAGTCCTGGCTTATGCATTTTGTTTTGGTTTTTGACAGGGTCTTATTTCATAGGCTAGCTTGGCCTGTAATTTATACATACATTCATGATCCTCTTACCTCAGGCCTTAGCACAACTAACTCCATGATGGAAGTGCCGTTCAGGCCATAAAACTCAGCACATAGGCATTGTCACCTGCCAACATGAAAACAAAGGCGTAGTCCATAAAGCTCATAATTCTTGGAAAGTCCCTAAATGTACTAACCTTATTTTTTTGTCTTCTGTTGCTCTGCTTCTGGTTAAGTGTTCTTGTTAACTGAAATATGTCAACACAGGAGATGGTTTTTGTGTTTAAAACCTCACCCTGAAAAAGGCTCTTATTATACTGGGATCCTAAAGACCCTAGTCGCTGTCTAATAAAAACTTTCAATTGACCTAATCCAAGTAGTGTTCTCTGGTGGACACACTCCACCACCACCACACTCAACAAGCTTCTTATGGATATAAATCATTTTACCTCTTCCTTTCTTTTTTTTTTTTGTTTTTTTTTGTTTTTTTGTTTGTTTGTTTGTTTGTTTTTTGGATTTGGTTTTTTCGAGACAGGGTTTCTCTGTATAGTTCCAGGCTGTCCTGGAACTCACTCTGTAGACCAGGCTGGCCTCAAACTCAGAAATCCATCTGCCTCTGCCTCCCAGAGTGCTGGGATTACAGGCGTGCACCACCACCGCCCAGCCCTACCTCTTCCTTTCTAAATTGTGGTTAACAGATGAAAACAATGCTCACTCCTTTAATCTTAGCACTCAGTAGACAGAGGCAGGCAGATTTCTGTGAGTTCAAAGTCAGCCTTGTCTACATAGTGAGAGTTACAGGACAACACACTTAAGTACTTCTCAGTTCATACAAAATACATATTTAAAAAACACCCCGGGTGTGGTGGTGCTCACCTTTCGTCCAGCACTCAGAAGGCAGAAGCAGACAAATCTTTGAGTTCAAAGCTAATATGAGCTAGGTGGCATGACACAGGACAGTCAGGAATACAGGACAAGATCCTATCTAAAAAAAAAAAAAATTTAAACAGGCGTTAAGTGGTAATTTTCTTGTTTCAACTTAAAATAAACAAACAGATCCACTAACTCCATCTTTCAAATCTCTATGTGCATGTTGTGATGTGTATCATGGAACAGAACAGCTGGAACACTACTCCTGGAGTGGATTACTATTGCTTGGCTGCTCTGCTGTGGGCAGTAGTCACAAAAACCACAAAGGATGTATTTTTTCCTGTATTCCTTAAGTTTCAATGATCTGTGTTTCTTTTTGTTTTCTGTAATCCTCAATCTTTTTTTTGTTTTTGTTTTTGTTTTTGAGACAGGGTTTATCTGTGTAGCCCTGGCTGTCCTGGAACTCACTCTGTAGACCAGGCTGGCCTTGAACTCAGAAATTCGCTTGCCTCTGCCTCCCAAGTGCTGGGATTACAGGCGTGCGCCACCACTGCCTGGCACACACACATACACACACACACACACACACACACACACACAGCGTGGTGACTGTCACTCGTATAGTCAAAGTCTCCAGGGTTTGTGTGCTCTTACATGTGGGTAGAGTCAGGAAGGTCGTGATCCCATACTTCCAATGGCACACTGGGGACTAATTTTTGCATACTCTTCCCTGGGAACAGGAATAACTTGTAAGAGATTGGCAGTTAGCAGTGAGGACACAAAGCACCTTCTAGGTCTGGGCTTCTGAAATTCAAGACACCTGGAGCATCAGGAAAAGCAAGTACTGAGGGTAGGGCTTGGCCCAGGCAGGCCACAGAGCAACGACGACTGGTGGACATAGTTGTGAAAGTTGGCAATATCTGAGTCTGGAAAGGAAAAAAAAACAGCTAAACCTTGTGGATCCCCTGGGTGAGTTATACTGGTTCCTGGATTTTTTGTTTGTTTTTTAAAGACAGGGTTTCTCTGTGTAGATCCCTGGCTGTCCTGGAACTCACTTTGTAGAACAGACTGTCCTTGAACTCACAGAGTTCCATCAGCCTCTGCCTCCTGAGTGCTGGGATTAAAGGCATGTGTCACTATGTCCATCTGGTTCTTGTTTTGATTTTTTTTTTTAAATTCTTTTATTTTATGTGTTGTGCATGTATGCATGCCTACAGTTTTCTAGACAGCCAGAAGAGGGTGTTAGATTCCCTGGGGCTGGGGTTACAAGATGTGAGTCACATAGATGCTGGGAATTGAAATCAGGTCTTCTGCAAAATCAATTAACACTCTTAATAGCAGGGCCATTTTCCCAGTCCCCTACCTCCTTTTTGAGACAGGGGTCTCATTATCCTAAGCTGATCTAAAACTTGCTATGTAGTCAGGACTGAGCTTGAATTTCTGATTCTTCTGCCCTCAAATCCCAAGTGCTGGGATTGCAGGCATGGGGTTGCAGATGGCTAGGTTGTTTTTGCTGTGCTGGGGAAGGAAGACAGTGCTTCCTGCATGCTAGGCTGCTGGGCAAAAACTCAACCCACTGAGCTAGGGTCCCACATTTGTATATTTGCTCATTTAACTACCATACTAAGGTTTGAACCCAGGGCCTCATGTGTGCTAGGCAAAGGTACCAATAAGCTACAGGTGCAGCTTGTTTTTTGACGGGGTTTTATTATCTAAATTGGCCCCCAACACTTGTCAGTAGTCATTGGCAGGATTATGAGATATTTTATGTAATCGATTATCCAAATTGTCCTCCAAAGTGGCTACATCACTTATATTAATGGACAAACCTGCTCAGAGCTCTGTCATTACCGTTAATGTGGCAGAGCAGTTTTCCCTAGAAACAAGGCAGACTCAGAAAGCCCAGTACAGCTCATAGGTGGCGTGGCCCCGCCCTCCAGGCCCCGCCCCCTTCTCCTTCCTTGGATAGTTTCTTCCTTTTCCGCTTGGTTTCCCCCTCCCACTCCTGCCTCCAGGCACCGGCTCCTTTCCCAGGGAGAGCAGCGCGAGGGGCAGGGCCCGGTGTGTGACGTCACTGCCGGCCGGGCGCCATCTTGCTAGATTGCGACCGGCCTCGGACTCGGGGGTGGTGGTGGTGAGGGCGTGGGGAAGGGTGGGGTGTGGGGGCGAGGCGGCGACGAGGGCGGCGACACTCTCCTCCCCTCGGCTCCACAGCGTGGGACGGCGCGAACGAGGTTTCGGAGGGATGTCCGCCTTCTCCGAGGCGGCGCTGGAGAAGAAGCTGTCCGAGTTGAGCAACTCGCAGCAGAGCGTGCAGACCCTGTCCCTGTGGCTCATCCACCATCGCAAACACTCGCGGCCCATCGTCACGGTGTGGGAGCGGGAGCTACGCAAAGGTGAGCGGCCGCGCGCGTCCTGCCCCGGGCTCCTGGGTTCTTGGATCCAGGAGCCTACTTGAGGCTCCCCAGTCTTTCCTCGGGTTTCTAGCTTCCCACCTCCAGCCCCCCTCGAGCAGGCTTCCCGAGTTCTGCTCGGGCTCCTCAGTGTTTCCCAGGTTCCTAGTGATTCTGTCCGGACTCCCGGGCTTCCCGATCCGTCACCCTGCGACCTCCCCTGGGTTCTGGGTAATGTTCCCCGGTGTCCCCTGATCCTGCGCCCTGCCCTAGGCTCCCCGCTCTCCACTCCTGGCATCTCGCGCCTCACCCCGGCTCCCTGGATCCCGCGTCCTTTCCCGGGTTCCCGGCATCTTGCCCTTGGCACTCAGTAAACCGCTCGACTGTCAGGGGTCGTGCTCCCGGTGCTCGGCTTTTAGCCCTAGTCCTGCGCATCCCATCCGCGCTCCCCTACGACGGGGGTCGCGGCTCGCTAGTACTGTCTGGTGTCTGTGGGACGGGGGAGTATTGTGTTCAGCTCTTCGTTCACCTGATGCGTCCCACAGGGCCGGTTCTTGGGCCGCAGTGACAGACAAAAAGTATAAATAACCAAAAAGTCCCATAATCTAGCATTGGATCATTATCGAGGTTTAGGCCCAGCATCTGGCAAGAGTCTGATACTCAGTCGGCGTTTTTCTCATCCTGTAGTTTTTCATGGAGAGCATAGGAGAAGGAAAAAAAAGTACGTGGGGTCGGGAGTTGTGCCATTTCTATGATAGATCAACTTGCTCACGTATTACTAATACAGGTGTGCCAGTGTTTGAACTGTGAGTCTAAAGGATGCGGAGGAAGGAGCCCTTTCTTGTCAGGAAAGAGGATCTTGGCTGGCACATTTCTTTTAGCTTTTGGATTGTAAATGCCTTACCTGAAACGGGCTCAGAGCTCTAGGTCTTTCTGATCTACAAAGTGAGTTCCGGGTCAGTAAGACTGCATAGTGAGAGCCTGTCTTTTTTCAGTGGTTTAATCTGTATTTTAATTGTTAAATCATTGAATAGTGGCACTGTTCTTTATTGTTACAGACATATGCATGGCTTTTGTATACTATGTCCGGACTTTAACTTATTATTTTTGTTACATTTAAAAATTAGTTTTATCTGTGCGATTGTTTGCTGTAATGTATGTATGTGCTCTCTCTGTGTGCCTGGTGCCCACTGATGCCAGAAGAGGGCGTTGAGTTTCCTAGGAAACTGGAGTTACAAGTGATTGTGGGCCTTCTGATGCAAGTATTGGGGACTGAACCCCGGTCCTCTGCAAGAGCAGCAAGTGCTATTCTTAGCCATCTCTCCAGCCCCCTTTCTTATTATACTCAGTGTTGTATGTGTGTTGTGTGTCCTTACTTGGACATGGGTACTTATGGAGGACAGAAGTGTTTGCTGTGGTTAAAAAGATAATAACGTTTAGGAAAAAATTGAGCCACTGTTCACCTTTTTATTATCAACCTTGTTATTACATCGGTTGGCTTCCAGAGAGGGTTCCAGCTGGGAATCCAAAGCTTAGAGAAACTCCGTGGGGCTTGGAAAGTACCTGTGAGTTTTGAGAAGTCAGAAATTTCAAAGTCAGCAAAGGGTTTATGGTCGGGAGGGAAGCATTCATAAACACGTGCAACCCACACAGAGCTGAGACAGTAGGAAATCAGGAGAAAAGGGACAGGATTGTTTATACACTTTCTGCATGAAGAAACCTGAAAAGATTAGTAAGTGACTGTAATTAGAAAACAATAGACTAATGATATCAATGGTTGATTAGTTTGGCAATTAAGTATGATAAGCTAGGTATGGTGAGAAACATTAACAATACTGCTTGATTAGTGGATGAGTTAGAGGTACACTTGCTTTAGGAGTGAACGTGAACTCTAATGAAGTTGAAAGTATGTGTGTATGTATGTATATATATATGTGTGTGTGTGTATATATATACACACACACACATTATATGCCTGTTGATTGATTCCATTGTTCTCTTACCAGGCATATATTCTGAAATAGAGCTATGGGCACAAAATTGTGTGTTAAGCCTTATCACAAAAATAGAAATAACTTTTACTTTTGGGGGTGTGGAGTACTGGGGACTGACCCCAAGGCCTTGCACACCATATTGCTTTATTTATTCCCAACCTGAGCCTTGGTCTTCCGTGTACAGTGATAGTCTCCTAGTGTACAGTAGTTAAACGATTGCCATTAGCATTGTGCTGTGAGAGATGAGCATGCCGACGTTGGTAGATGAAACTGTCGGCAGTGAAGAGACACGTGGTCGAGTCCTGTGTGGTAAGGAAAGAAGACCATTGAGGATGTTTCCAGCCCTTAAAAAGTGGAAAGGGGCATTCTGGTAGTTAGAAGATGGCCTTTAAATTGTGATATTCATGGAAATTAGTAATGCCCAGCAAGGTTTTTTGTTTTGTTGTTAATCAGTGACCTAGATACAGGTGCGTGCATTCTGCAGCCGAGGGCTGCATCCAGTCAAGGCTGAGTATAAATGCTGCCCAACACAGTCGTGAATATGACAGTATGTGATCTTTGTGTTTGTTGGTTTGTTTGTTTTAAATGTATGGTTTTTTATTCTTGGTCATTCTGTTGCACCACTATTCCCCCCCCTCGCCTCCCCCCTCCCCGAGACAGGGTTTCTCTGTGTAGCCCAGGCAGTCCTGGAACTCACTCTGTAGACCAGGCTGGCCTTGAACTCAGAAATCCGCCTGCCTCTGCCTCCCAGAGTGCTGGGATTACAGGTGTGCGCCACCACCTTCCGGCTCTTTTTTTTTTTTTTTTTTAAGATTTATTATTATAAATAAATATACTGTAGCTGTCTTCAGACACACCAGAAGAGGGCATCAGATCTCATTACAGATGGTTGTGAGCCACCATATGGTTACTGGGATTTGAACTCAGGACCTTTGGAAGAGCAATCAGTGCTCTTAACTGCTGAGCCATCTCTCCAGCCCCGTGCACCATTCTTTAGAAAAAAAATTAAAAATTTTATTTGTGTGTTTGGGTGCACATGTATGTTGTTCACCGTTTGTGTGCCTGCGGAGGCCTGAGGAGAGTGTGGAAGCTGGAGTTAGATGGTTGGCTGCCACCGTATGAGTGTGGGAAATGGAACCTGCTCCTCTGCAAGGGCAGGAAGTGCCTGTGACCTCTCCAGCGCTACTCTATAGTTTTTTTAAAATACTAAATTTATGAGTGTTTCACTTGCATTTATATATGGGCACCATGTGCATGCAGTGCCCAAGGGTGCCATGAGAGGCCGTCTTTCCTGAAACCGAAGCTACAGATAGTTGTGAGCCACCATGTGGCGTGCTAGGAGCTGCACTCTGGTCCTCTGCAACAGCAGTTGTTCTTAACTAATAAACCATGTTTGCAGCCCCCCAAATGCATGGTTCTTGAGTGTGAGTTTTGTAGATGACAGCGTTTTACAGTGTCAAAATCTTGAGCTCTCTTGATTGAACTTTGTGATACAGCATAACTGAATTAAGAAATAACCAAATCTTGAGTTAAGCAGTCAGGAACAGACCAATTTGTCATCTAGAAAAGTTAGAAAAACGAGCAAAATCTAGTGTTTACATATACCTACAGTTAGAGTGAATACATTTTTCTCTGGTCTGGTCATGCTTACATATAATTCCAACTTGGGAGGCTGTGGTAGGCAAATTAAAAGTTCAAGTCCAGTCTGGGTTACATAAATAGGCCTTGTCTCAAAGCAAACAACCTAAACTGAAAACCAGTGAGTGAGCACTGTATTCCAAGTCAGTTGCACTTAACTTGTAATGGTGACTAGCTCCCTCACAGTGGGCTGGCTTGGCCTGCCCCACAGGCGCCCAGTGCCCTGCCGCTTCCTTTGGTTAGGATCCTGCCCTGCCGCACCAGCGACCACGCACTAGGAGACGTTCCTGTTGTTCTGTGTGGGGAGTGGTGGGACGGAGTAGATAACGGGCACCGCTGGGTTTTTCTGTTTCACTTTTTAGCTGTTTTAGCTCAACTTACTGTCTTTTGATGGAAGTCCTTAAGTATTTGTTGAATTTGTATTCACTGATAATGCTTTAGATTAGCAAGAAATGGCATTACTAAAATAAGTATTATGTATTACTTGCTCTGATTTGTTTGGTTTTAGAAACAGCATTTGCTTCAAAATGTGTGTGTGTGTGTCCCTGAAGAGATTCTGTTATAAATTGATAATTTTCTGTGCTGTGTGATACTGTTCGTTGTTTCTATTTTGGAGTTAAAATTGAACAAGTTTCCACTGAAGTTTTCATAGTTGAAAATAGTTGATATTTTCATATGAACTTCTATCTTTGAAGACGATTGTTGAATTGTAGCTACATAACTTTTTCCTCATTTTTATAGATTTTTCATATCTTTCCAGGAATCTGAACTGTAATGTAAAGTGACTCTGTAACAGTTTTTGGATGGGAAGTTGAAATTATCAATCTGTAGGCTGATCTAGAAAAACAAATCATGAAACATGTCAAATAACTATAAACACCATGTAGACATCACCATCTTCAACAGATAATCTTTACTAACACTTAAAACGTGTTAGCCTATTTCTTTTCCTTCTTCATCCTTGTGTGTTTGGGCATGCCACGGCACCCTTGTGGAGTCTGAAGTCAGCTTCTACAGCCATCAGGTGTGGTGGCGACCATCAGGTGTGGTGGCTAGCGTCCCTACCCGCTGAGCCATTTCAGCAGCCCACGTGTAAAATCTTCAAAGTATCAAACATGTAGCCAGTATTTGTTGTTCATCTTCTTTCCTCCCAGTTGTCTTTGGCTCCAGATCAGAAGGCTCTTGTAGGATATTGCTGTGTTCCATAAATCTCTCTCTCTCTCTCTGATTGGTGGTCTAGTCTTCATAAGCTACATCAGTTGCTCCCCATTTGCACCGCCTAGGGTCGGGACTTTACAGGCTCCCTGGGCTGAGGATCCCTTTATTACACAAGTTACTTTAAGATTTTGTTTTTTACCACAATCTCACGTAGTTTAGGCTGGCCTTAAATGCCTTACCCCCCTGCCTCTAACCCCCAGGGCTGAGATTACAATCTTATAATTCCATGCTAGGTTTGTTTTGTTTTTTGAGATAGGGTTTTTCCGTATAGCCATGGCTGTCCTGGAACTCACTCTGTAGACCCGGCTGGCCTTGAACTCAGAAATCTGCCTGCCTCTGCCTCCCAAGTGCTGGTATTAAAGGCATGCTCCACCACCGCCAGCACTAGGTTTGTTTTTAAAGTGGGATGTATATTTGTGTTTACTACATTTAATAAGTATTTACAAATTACTAAATTGATTTCATGTAACAAAAAGTGTGTTTTCTAAAAGAATATTAGGAAGAGGAGTGACTAATTTCTGCAGTGTTGTCTGTGGGCTGCAGGTACAGTTCAAGGCTTCCTGGTGCGATTGTGGTTCTGAATCCTGGTTCTGGGATTGAAAGCAATTGTGAGCAACCCACTGTTAGTTCAGTAACTGAGAATAAACATAGATTATTCTTTAAAACAAATTTAATTTACTTGAGTAGTCAAGGATTGTATTTCAAACTACCAGATCTTCCAGTTTTCTTAGTAATATATTATAAAGTATTGGTTTTTGTTTGTATTAGTCTTGCTGTAATGTGGGTCTATCATCTTGAGATATAGATATCTAGAGAGCTCACTTTTGGCAGTGCCTGACTTTTGGCAGTCTTCTTGCTTCAGTCTTCAGAGTTTCTGGCACTCCAGAGATATAAGGTAGTATCTTTGATTGTTTTTTGAGAGAAGGTTCCCTACATTTTTTTAAAGATAATGAGTTTTTTGCCTGCACGTATCTGTGTATCGTGTGTGCTTGCTGCCCATGAAAGTCAAGAGTGTGTTTGATTCCTGGAACTGGAGTTAAGGAATCGTTGTGAAGCCACGATGTGAGTGCTGGGAATGGATCCCCAGTCTTGCAAGAGTTTATCCACTGAGACATTCTTGAAGCCTTGAGCAGACACATGTGCCCACAGCCTTCAGAACACTGAGCACTCCTATTCTCAGGCTCAACTAGATCTACAAGATTGGCTTTTGCTGCGTTTCTAGTTTGTCAGCTACAGATAAGGGGGCCTTAACACCCTTCCTAATCCCATGAGCTCATTGATTCCTCACAATAAATGGCTTTGTCATTCTCTGACACACGCTGTTGGATCTGTATATCCTTAGTGTTACTCTGTTTCAGAGTTGTCTGAGCATTTTATATTTATGAATATTAGTCAGCTGGTATGTTTACAGCTGATGGTTTAGATGACATTGGTTCTGCTTTATACCTTAACACACTCATAGCTAAATGAATTTTTAGAATTTTTTTTTTAAAGTTAAAAGTTGTAGTCTTCCACACCTTTAATCCCAGCTGTTGGGAGGCAGGCAGGAGGATCTCTGACTTCAAGGCTAGTTTGGTTTACAAACAACTTCCAAGACAGCCAGGGCTACACAGAGAAATCATGTCTTGAAAAACAAACAAAAAACAAACAACAAGCAAGACAACGCCTCCTGATGATGATGAAGGAGGAGGAGGAATGGATGTTCCTGTGCATGCAGATCCTTTTGGAGCCCTGAAGAGGGCATTAGAATCCTGGTTCTGGGATTGAAAGCAATTGTGAGCAACCCACTGTTAGTTCAGTAACTGAGCCTGGATCCTCAGTAAGGACAGCAAGGGCTCTTACTTTCTGAGCCTCTAGCCCCAAACCCAGTGATTTTCTTAATCATGGACTGGAATTTCTACCACCAGATAGTAGATGAACAAATGTGGTATATCCGTTTACTGAAGTAATACTCAGCCTACAAAGGAGGAAAGTGCTGATACACAGCAGAGTGGACAGGCCGGGCACACATCCTGGAAATAAGAAGAAGCCTCACGTGCTATATATTTCTGTTTATATGAAATACAAGATTGGAGAGGATCATAGACTAGAAAGCCGTAGTTCAGATGTGAGGGGAGGAAGGAAATGGGGAATGACTGCCTAATGGGTATGTTTGTTGGGTGTTTGGAGGAACTGAAAATGTATTGGAACTACCTAGAAGTAATGGTTACATAATTAATTGTCTTAGAGTTTGATTGCTTTGAATAGACATCATGAATATAGGAACTCTGATAAAAGAACATTTAATTGGGCCTGGTTACAGGTTCAGAGGTTTAGTTATATTGTGAGAAGCATGGAGGCATGTAGGCAGACTGGGTGTTGGAGAGGGAGAGGAGAAATCTACATTCGGATCCTAGGTTTGGCTGGAACTTCAGAGACCTCAGAACCTATCCCCAGTATCACAGTTCCTCCCACAAGGCCACGCCTACTCCAGGAAGGCCACACCTCCAATAATGCTGCTCCTTATGAGCAGTGGGGGCCATTTCCATTCTGACCACCACAATAATCTTACATATGTGCTAAACTCTACTGAATATGCTTTTTTTTTATTCTATCTTAATATGTTTTTTTAAGTGAGTTTCATCTTAAAAAGAATACTACCACTTCACACTTGAATGTGTGTATACTTAGGTGTTCTTTCTCTTTCCTGTTTCCCAGCCACCATACTCTGTTGACAGTTCCCCTCTGCAGTGGAACAGACAACTTTGTTACCAGTTTCCTTCCAGTAGCATCCAAATCAAATGTGTCGTACAGCTCTGTCCCCTACTTTCATGTAGTTGTCATCACAGTTTATATCTTTCTGGGTTGGGCATGAGTCAGTAAACACACATTTTTTTCAGGTGTAATGTTGCACATCTGTAAATAACGATGTACTGTGGAAGCCGAGACACAGTTAGCCTGCTATACATAGTGAGACTCACTCAAAGTTACCAACCAAATTAAAAAAAGAAAAGAAAGTCAAAGCTATAGTTTGTTTACTTTCTATCCCTGTGGTAAAGTCCTCTTGGCAGCATGTTACAAGAGTCACGGTTTCATAGGTCTCAGTCTGTGCTTGGTCTATTACTTTTGGGCCCAATGTCAGGCAGATATCAGGGCAAGAAGCATGTATGTAGTAGAGCAAAGCTTGGTTTATGGTGGCCCATAGGAGAAGAAGAAAGAGAATGTGGTGGGACCACCTGAATGCTTCAAGCAGCCAGGAAGGCAGAAAGGCCAGGAGGGGAGGGTTCCACAGTAGTCATCAGGTATTTCAGTCCTGTAGGCTTAGGAGGTTCTGCTATGCAAGCCTTCATTAGTGAATGTCTCTGTTCCATAGAGGGTAGTGTCTGCCCATTCTTTGTCTTTAAGACAAAGGGACCACCCAGATATCTTGTTAGGTAAAGACACTTGTCAAACCTGACAGGCTGAGTTTGAGCCTCTGAACCCACATGATGGAAGGAGAAAATTGAATCCTACAAGTTGTCCAAACCTGGGCTCTTTGTCCCACCCCCCGATCCAAGTAAGTATAAATAAATAAATAAATAAATAAATAAACAAACAAACAAACAAACAAATGTTCAGATCTTTTATTCCTGGGAGCCAAGGTACCTAGAGAGGAGAAACAGCTGGGGATTAATTATAGGAAAGGGCTTAGATGGATTTACAAAAGAAATCCTGCAGGGTGGTGGTGGTGGTGGTGGTGGTGGTGGTGGTGGTGGTGGTGGTGGTGGTGGTGGTGGTGGTGGTGGTGGTGGTAATGGTAATGCACATCTCATGGTAATCCCGCCGAAGCCTGTGCGGGACCTCAGGCAGCAGCAACTTTGTTGGTTGATAGGATCACCACACCTCCCATCTTTCAGGGCGTTAGGTGTCTCAGTCTTGTGTTCATTGTTTCCCATGAGAAGCTGACTTTAGTCTCCTGTGGAGGAGGCAGTGACTGCTCACTGCTTTGTGCACCTTGCCGCGGTGGTTCCCTACTAGTGGTCTCTGGGTGAGCACCGCACTATTGCCGTCTTGTACTTGGTTGTCTCTGGCTGAGTTCTTTTGAGTTCACTAGATGGGGTTTGTAGATTGCCATGTCTGCTCAAGTTTTAGAGTTGTCACCTATTACAGTAGTCCCACTACCACAGGGCACCTGATGCACCTACACCATGGCTCCCCAGAGCCCCTGGTAGCATTGAATCCTGCGCTCATGGCTTCCCCCTTAAACATAGACACACAGAGATGAATGGATTTGCCATCTTAGCAAAGCACATGTCAGGCTCTGTGGTCGAAACATACACTTTAAGCTGTTGCAGCAAAGCCGGCCTAAGTCCTTAAAGCCTCAGGAGTAGAAGGCATGTCCTTACTGTAAACTGCAGGAACTTAAGTATATGGCTTTATTCTTATTGGGTGGATATTACTAAGTGGAGGGTATCACTTTCCTAGTTCTTTCTTATATTGTTATTATAGTATTTCTTATATATGTGTCTATGTCTTACAAGTCTGAGTTGAATTTCTTCGTATTGGAAGGCTGAACCTTTTGTCTTTTTTTTTTTTTTTTACATAATAGCTTACTAGATATTTTTAGGTATGTATTAAATGAATTAGTGATTGTATCTCAGAAAATAAAGTCTGAGAGTTGTGCAATATTTTGATTTTTTTTTTTTTCATTTTAAAAGTACAGGCCTCAGCCTGGCAGTGGTGGCGCACACCTGTAATCCCAGCACTTGGGAGGCAGAGGCAGGCGGATTTCTGAGTTCGAGACCAGCCTGGTCTACAAAGTGAGTTCCAGGACAGCCAGGGCTACACAGAGAAACCCTGTCTTGAAAAAACAAAAACAAAAAACAAAACAAACAAAAAAAAAAGTACAGGTCTCATTAGGAGCTTGTGACCCTCTTCAGATAATGAGTCCTTGTATAGTTTCTCGGATACCCATGACTGGTGTTCCTCTTTTTTTTCCTTGACTGTTCATGCTAAAGAGTTTTCAATTGACTGGTGTGGTGGTGTATAACTTTAATTCCAGATGGCTCTGTTGTAATTCAAAGCCACTTTGGTTTATGTTGTGATAGGTTCTGAGTCGTCCAGCGCTGGGAGTTTCCAGTTGGATTGATTTTTCTCCAAGATGAGACTGTTTTCACCAGTCCTTGTTATGTGTTATCCTCACTCCTGCTTCCTTACCTATTTTTGTGACACCCCGGACCTCCCTAGATTTTGAGCTCTGAGTTTGTTGGTGATCTGAGACATCCGTTCTACAGTGTGCACTCACAGTTTCAGGTTCCTTTCTTGGGACCACTACACCTGTGTCCTGTGGATGGGAAATATATTTTTAGACATATTTTCATGCTGATTTGCCTTTTTATAGTGACTGTTTTAAAGCTTTTGTCAGATATTTCTCACATCTCCTTGGTGTTGACGTCTATTGATAATTGTGGTTTTCATTCTGTTTGAGAGCTTTTTGTCTTTAGTTGGGGTGAATAAAAATGAATTCACTGACAGGTGTAACCAGCACTTGAGAAACAACCACCACCCTAGATTCAAAGAATAGTGAGAACCTGTCTCAGAAAACGATAACAAATCCCCTAAAAGTTGATTCAAATTTGTTTTGTTTTTGAGACCTAGTTTTACTGTGTAGCCCTGGCTGTCTCTCAACTTACAGAGATCTTGCTTGCTGACTCTCTCTCTCTCTCTCTGTCTCTCTGTCTCTCTCTCTCTCTGTCTCTCTCTCTCTCTCTCTCTCTCTCTCTCTCTCTCTCTCTCTCTCTCTCACACACACACACACACACACACACAAAGGGATTGAAAGTAAACTTCACAGCGGGCAGAGGTGGCGCATGCCTGTAATCCCAGCACTCTTGGGAGGCAGAGGCAGAGGCAGGTAGATTTCTGAGTTCAAGGACAGCCAGGGCTACACAGAGAAACTCTGTCTCAAAAAACAAAAAAAAACAAAAAAACAAAAAAAACAAATTAAAAACAAACAAACAAACAAAAAAAAACAAAGAAAAAAGAAGGTAAGCCTCACTACATCTGGCTTTGATTCATAGATTCACTGGGTGATATTATAAAACTCTTACTTTTGTTCAGTCTTTTTATTTTTTGTTTTTTTTGTTATTTGGATTTGGTTTTTTTGAGACAGGGTTTCTCTGTGTAGCCCTGGCTGTCCTGGAACTCATTCTGTAGACCAGGCTGGCCTCAAACTCAGAGATCCGCCTGCCTCTGCCTCCCGAGTGCTGGGATTACAGGCGTGCGCTGCCACCACCTCCCGGCCCCAGCATCTCTTTAAAAACAAGTTTAGAACTAATTCTAAATACTATTGGGAAAAGAAGACTTGGAAGAAGAGCCTAGGTCAGTAGTGGAAGTAGTACCCATTAAAAGTTTCTAGGCAGACTGTAAACTTGTTTTACTCAAAACAGCCATGTTGCACAGGGGTTAGAAGTCCACAGAATGGAGGGGAAGAGTGACTGAGGAGGATGCAGTTGTGTGGATGCTGTGGTCGCTCAGAGCCCTCAGAACCAAAGGACTATCAACAAGCAGGCTTTATCCTACCCAGTGCTGTAGAGAAAGCTGATCCCATGTGAATAAACAAAAGGCAGTTATGCTATGCAGACATGAAACAATGTACATTTATCACTACTTGTTGGCGTGTCAAATGATTATTCTAAATAGGTTATTAGCCAAGATTCATGTAGAAAATAGATTTAGCTACATAAATCTCTTAAAGCTTGTGAATATAGAAATGCCAAATTTCAATTTTAAGCAATAGCTCCAGAGAACATATCTAAAGCACAAAAAGGATAATTTATTCATAAATATAAATTAATAAGAAAAAGGAGTTATCTCAGCTGAAACCAGGCAGCATGATGTGAATGAAAAATTCCCCAAAGAGGGAATATAAAAGTGTTAGGAACTCAGCCTCACCCTGAGAGGGGATGCACACCTTTAATGCCAGCATTCAGGAGATATGCAGGCAGATCTTTGAGTCTAGGACAGCTGAAGCTACACAGAAAAACCTTGTCTACAAACTCAAACAAACACAGAAACAAAAAAACTGTCAGTTTTGAAACCCTTACTAGTTTGGAATTGCAGATGAAAGTGCTGTTGGTTGCACAAGATTGGCAAACATAGGATCGGAGAGTCGGCTGCAGGCAGGAAAACTCCCACATTTAAGGCCTACCTTGTCTCATCAACACCCACAAACCAAAACCAGAAATGGAGGAAGGCTTTTCTTTTACTTATGGTTCAGTCCATGTTGGTTGGCTCCTTTGGTTTTGGAACTGTGGAGAAGCAGCTTGTGGTGACTTTGAGGTGGCAGAGCTGTTGTCAGGAAGCCGGAGCAGGGAGGGGCAGCCAGATTCAAGGGAATGTCTCCAGTGAGCTTCTTCCATCAAGACCCCTGTCTTCTGAAGTTTCTCACCACCTCCCGGCTAGGACCACTGTTTCCACTCGAGATACAGACCTTTCCTGATTGCACTTTCCACAAGGTGTATTTGTGTGCCCACCATCCACTTGCAGAAATGCTATAAGTAATTTTTTAAACAGTGAAGCTTAATAATTACCTGAGTTAATGATGGAAGAAACACATGATCTCTTCGTCATTTATAATTAATCCCTTGGCAAAATTCATTCAGAAAAATGTAATTAAATTGTATTGTTGTGTTTTTTTTTTTTTTGAGACAGGCCTCTCTAGCTCAGGTTGGTCTCACACTTGCTGTTTACTGGACAAGTCTTGAGTTCTAGATCATCCTGCCTTCTACCTCCCAACAACTAGGCTTATAGATCAGCACCACCACACTTGACTTAGGCTTAATAAGCTTTTAAAAAACATCTACATATATTTACTGGGCATATCCACTCTCTGGAGGTCCATGGACAACATGGGTCCTAGGACTCAAACTCAGATAGTCAGGTTTGTCAGTCTCTACCTGTTGATCTGTCCTGCAACCCAGTATAGTTTGTTTGTTTGTTTGTTTGTTTGTTTGCTTGTTTGTTTGTTTTAGAGTAGGTCTCATAACATATTACACACTGACCTTAAACTTGTGGTCCTCCTGCCTCAGCCTTCTGAGTGTGGAATTATCAGCACGGCTATGGCAAACCTTTCTTTGTAATAGATTTTTCACCCCACTCCACTCCTGGCTGACCGCACGCACATGTGTGTGTGTGTGTGTGTGTGTGTGTGTGTACTGGCTCTAGGGAAAGGGTTTATACTTGTCCACCCAGAGCAGCATATGATTTTCTTAGAGAAGTAGGATGTACAATGATAGTACTATATGATTCGGATAATGAGTGACACTTACTTACTTGGCTTATACTTTATTGATGAAAATATAGCAAGACACAAGGAAGGCACAGTGGGTGTTGTGTTCATCATTGCTTTCATGTTGGTGTGACTATTTATGAAGAGGAAATGAAGGACGGAAGAACATGCATTTTAGTGTTGGGTTTATAGTCTGCTAGTGTGTGAGTAGCTTTCAAACATTTTTAACCCATGAACAGGGTAGGAACAGGTAGGATGAGTTGGTGTGTATGTGTGTGTGTGTGTGTATATGCCAGTTATGCTCCCTTGTACGCAGTAAACATCACATAAAAACTGTTGAAGCTATGGAAACTAGGTATCTTTAGGGAATCTGAACAGCAGAAGTGTAAGACCAGGCCAGATTTATGGCCGAGGCTGATGGTCTGCCACCCCAGTTTCTTCAGGGAGTTAGGAATTTGAGATGGAAAACCAAGTTTTAATACATACTAGGCAAGTACTCTACTACTGAGACACAACCCTAGCTCTTTTGTTTAAGGTTTTAGGTTTTTAGACAGTGTCTTACTCTGAATCTTAGTCTGGTTTTGACCTTTCAGTCTTTGCAGCTGTTTCCCAGGTGCCACTGTTACAGGCCTGTGTGAAAGCATTAATGCCATTATGTTAAAAACTGTCTAATTTTATTTGTAAATAATTTTTTGTGATTTTTTTTTCCTCCTAGCATTCTCATGATTCCCTCCCTCTCTTTATTTCTCTGTCCCTCTCTTTCTCTTTCCCTCTCTTCCCATCTCTCTTTCTCCCTCCCTCCCTTTTTTGCCCTGAGACAGGATCCTCTGTGTAACAGCCCTAGCTGTCCCAAAACAAACTCAATTTGTAGACCAGGCTGACCTTGAACTCACAAAGATTTGCCTGCCCCTGCCTGCAGTTAGAAGTGCTGGGATTACGTGTGTGCACCATCACACCTGGCTTTAAAGGGAGTACTCAGAATTTCTCATATTTTAAACTTGGTTCCACAAGAGGAAGAATTGGAAATAAACTGCGAGGACTATGCAGCTGAGCTGGTCCTCCAGCCCCAGAGGTCTGCTTGTGCCTGCTCCTCAGCAGCACACTTGCCTGTTCCTTGAGATAGGATCTCACTGTATAGACAAGGATGGCCTGGAGCTCCCAGAGATCCTCTTATTCTGCCTCCTGACTGGGGAGAGTAAAGGCATGTGCCTCCATGCCTAGTTCATAAATTTTTATAATAACAGAACAAGGAAAGCTAGAAAATCACAGTAATTTTCAATACTGTGGTGAGTACCTCAGGAAAACAGATTATAGCAAAACAGGGTGGACCCTGCTATAGGCTTTTAGTGTTACCTGACAGCATTCTTTTTTTGTTTGTTTGTTTTTGTTTTGTTTTGTTTTATTTTTTGCATCCCCCCCAACCCCCAGACAGGGTTTCTCTGTATAGCCCTGGCTGTGCTGGAACTTACTCTGTAGACCAGGCTGGCCTCGAACTCAGAAATCCACCTGCCTCTGCCTCCCAGTGTGCTGGGATTATAGGCGTGTGCCACCACCGCCCGGCTGACAGCATTCTTTCTTAGCTCTTTTTGGGGGGAAGGGTTGGTTTTTCAAGACAGGGTTTCTCTGTGTAGCCCTGGTTTTACTGTAACTAGCTTTGTAAATCAGGCTGGCTGGCCTTGAACTCAAGTAGATCCTCCTGCCTCTGCCTCCTGAGTGCTGAGTGTGTCATCACACCTGACTTCTTTCTTAGTTCTTTAATTGTTGGAAACTAGGGGATCTGTTCATGCATTCCAAGGGATCCTTCTCTGTTAGTCACAAGATATTAGGTCTGCACAGAGGTGGGCAAGGATGAGCAAGGGAATTAAAGATAAACTGTCCTTAGACTCTTGGGTCTACAGCATTACAACCTATGAAGATAACACTCCTTTGCAGGCAGTTTCTTTCTGAGAATTCTTGTTCATAGTTATCCAACCAATTCTGTCCATCCCCCAACCCCATCTCCTTCCAAGGTCTCATGCATACCAAGCAAGTTTCTATAGAGCTGTATTCCAGTCTGTAGAACTCGTCAACGTGCAAACCTTGTCTTGATGAAAGTTAAACAATATCCTCTGCTTGTGAATCTTATTGTCAATACTAACTGGTAAAAACATACTGTGACCACAGCTATTGGAATCTTGTGGCTTCCCTAGAAAGATGAGCATACCACAGATTATAGCAAGTAGAAGAATGCTTTGTCAAAATGGACTCAATGATATAAGGTCATGTAATCTAAAGGAAAAAAAAATCTAACCTTTGATCATTCTGTCTCACTGAACAAAAGGCAGCTATTTATTGCATAAGGCAAACATATATAATTGAGTGGTGTGTCTTGCAACCTGGTCTATATTTTGTACTCTGCTTTTTCACAATAGTTTAATGGTTTTGAGTCTAGTAATACCTTTGACTCCATGTTTAGAATGCTGTCTTAGTAATGTGACTCATCGCCATCTTATTAAATAGCTATATTCCTTTTTTTGTAAAGCTTAATACATAAAGACTTACTGAGATGTAGTTTTGTGCATGTATGAGCATTTCTGTATATAAAATATATTTCACTTGGGAATGATGCTGAGATCAGAAAGGAAGGATGTGGCCCAGGTGCCATGATAAACCTGCAAGGGGACAGAGCCATCCATCACTGATCCCTTTAAGACTTCTTTTCCCCATGTATGACTGACCTTGAGAAGTGGTTGAGTAGCTACCTGGAGATGTTAGCAGCAGTGACTTGATGAATTTTTTAGGAGAAGTTGGAACTGTTCGTGTCCTAAGAAAGTTTGTCTAAATGAAATGAGGATGTTTTAGTATTGTAATTGTTTTCTTTTTCTATGTTTTTAGCCAAACCCAACAGGAAACTTACTTTTCTCTACTTGGCCAATGATGTCATTCAGAACAGCAAAAGGAAGGGGCCAGAGTTTACAAAAGATTTTGCACCAGTAATAGTGGAGGCATTCAAGCATGTTTCAAGGTAGGAGCCTGTCTGTACAGAGGTAAGGTTTGGAAACAGCACATAGACAGATTGTGTTAGTCTAAAGCTTTCATACAGTTTGTGGGGGTTTGCTTTCTGTGAGGGGTTAGCATTTGTGCTGCAGCTGAGGGGCATTTGGAATGCTTGAGTCTCAGCTTTCCTGTAAGAGGCCAGAAGTCTGCTGTACCCTGCTGTATGAACGTCACAGAGAGTAGAGGAAGGAACTGAACTGGAGTTGTATGCCTGAGGATCTCCATCTTATGTCTGATATACTGGACTTAATACCACAGTGCTTCTTCAGTTTTCTACTGTACCTGTGTATTTCCTAACATTTTTAAGTGCTTTAGAAATAAGACAAGTTAAAATAATCATAAACTTTTTTGAAAAGATTTTCTTCAGGTAATTTTGTGCATGGAAATCTTTTAATTTATGTACTCTAAAATGTTTCTATTTTATTTATTTGTGTGTGCACATATATCATTGTACACAAAGGTAGATTAGAGTTGATTTATTCTTTCTATAACGTGAGTCCCAGGGATTGGACTCCGGTCCCTCAGCTTGTGAGACAAATGCAAAACCCAGGTTATGTAGTGCTGAAGGAAATAAAGTCACCTAAGTCCCATGCAGAGCCTGTCTTCAGATTTACTCTTAATTCTTAGGTCCTCCTCTTGATCTCTAACTGGGCTAGATGATCAGGAGACTGTGCACCCTATTCTCATTAATAGTTGTGTGTGGACAAGCGGTGCTGTAATGCTCCATTTGATTCCTGTGCCAAATATATGATGGGTTCAGTAAATTTAAAAGTGACCTGGAGCTGTTCTTAGCTCCTTCACTTGGGAACATCATCTTTGTAAACCCCTAGTGTCTACTCCTAAAGCCTTTGACAGTTAAAGCCATTTTGATGTACGGTTTTATTACTGAGTTCTTAAGGGAGGCAAAGGCAGTGTGTCAGTCACGCCTCTCCTGAGCTGCTGCTGTGTTGGGCAGCGTGTTTGGGAGCGCTCGCTGGGAGCCAGTGTGGTCTCATTTTAAATCATTACTTTGTGCTAGCACTCACTGCGTTTTTACTTTTAGTATTTTAATGCCTTCCTTCCTTCCTTCCTTCCTTCCTTCCTTCCTTCCTTCCTTCCTTCCTTCCTTCCTTCCGTCCTTCCTTCCTTCCTTCCTTCTTTTCCTCCCTCCCTTCCCTTCCCTTTCCTCCTCTTCCCTCCCCTCCCCCTTTTCTTTCTCTTTCTTTTTCTTTTTCTTTTTTTTTCTTTTTTAGTGAAACTGATGAAAGTTGTAAGAAGCACCTTGGGAGAGTGTTATCTATTTGGGAAGAACGATCTGTTTATGAAAATGATGTATTAGAGCAACTTAAGCACGCTCTGTGTAAGTACAAGATCTTGATCTCTTTGTGTGATCCTCTCAGGAAAACACCTCATTAAAATTTGATGTCTTTTAAATCAGATGGAGATAAGAAGACGAGGAAGAGGACTTATGAGCAAATAAAGGTGGATGAGAATGAAAATTGTTCCTCTCTAGGGTCCCCAAGTGAGCCACCACAGGTAAACCCCAAAGCAGCTCTGGGATTTCAACTCTATTACCTTTGGGCTTTGATGACTTCAGTGTTCTGGGTATAAGAAAGGCACTAAGTTAATCTCTCTCTCCTGGTTAACAAATTGCTTTTGCTTTTGTTTGAAGTAGTGTGTGTCTGTGTGTGTCTGTGTGTGTGTGTGTAAGATTTTATTGTTACTTTTCATTTTTTGAGACAGGGTTTCTCTGTGTATTCCTGGCTGTCCTGGAACTCACTATATAGACCAGGCTGGCCTCGGAACTCACAAAAAACTACCCACCTCTCTCTCCCAACTCCTGGGATTAAAGGTGTGCACTAGCACTGCCTGGCCAGTTTCTTAACATGTAGAAAAAGGATTGGGGCAGGAGAGATGGCTGTCAGTTAAGAGCTGTTCTTAACCTCAGTTACTCTCTTACCCTGAGAACTAAGAGTGTTGGTCCCAGCACCCATTAGGCAGCTCACAACATGTGTAACTCCAGTTCCAGGGCATTGGCACCCTTCTCTGGCCTCTGGTGGCACCAGGCATGATCATCATGTTGCACAGACACATAACAGAGGCAAAGCACATGAAAAAAATTGTCTAAAGATGTATTTTTAAAAGGGTTGTCTTAAGAAGTGTATTTCAGACTTTTTACTGGTGAATGCTTCATAAAGATTAGAAATATGAAAGAGGTGTCACGTCCTCTGTGTTTGTTAGAGCTTGCTTTCTTCTGGTTCTGAAGTTGTATAATCTTTTAGACTCTCGACCTTGTTAGAGCATTACAAGATTTAGAAAATGCAGCCTCAGGTGATGCAGCAGTCCATCAAAGGATAGCTTCTTTGCCTGTTGAAGTTCAGGAAGTATCTCTGCTTGAGAAAATAACAGGTAAGAAGAGAAGGTGAGGCCCACGGAGTTGTTGGGAGGCAGGGTATGAGCCGCCCAGCGTCATTTCTGTGTAATGATTGCTTTACCCTCTGCTTTTCTTAGATAAAGAGTCTGGAGAAAGGCTTTCTAAGATGGTAGAAGATGCTTGTATGCTGCTGGCCGATTATAATGGCAGACTGGCGGCAGAAATAGACGATAGAAAGCAACTCACTCGAATGTTAGCAGATTTTCTTCGTTGTCAAAAGGAAGCCCTTGCAGAGAAAGAACATAAATTGGAAGTGCGTAACCTTTTTCTTCTTTAGTGCATATTATTTTAATTTTAATATACTTTAATGTATCTGTGCATCTTAGAGTTCTTGCATCATGGACTGTTCTAGCCAGTGGCTCAGGTAAGCTTTTTGTTGCTATCAAGGATTTTTTTTCCCTGCCCTTTAACCACAGCAGCCTGATTAAGTAAACCTGAAATTTTGGTCTTAGCAGATTTTGTTACATTTGAAAATCATTTCTATGAAATTGCATGTAACAGAAATTTAAATCCTTCAAGCACAAAAATAATAAGAACATAACAACTATAATGAAGTCTTGTGTTAGTAGCAATAAATTGTTTGGTTTATCAAATTCTTATTCTAGCACATACCACCATCTTTTAAGTATTCTAATTATTCTCTCCACCTCTTGATTCTCACACTTTACATATTCCTGCACATGCAAACTCTCTGGGCTTACACATGCTGTTCCAGAGAAGGTTGTTGATAGATGGGGTATGGTTGTCACTGTTGGTCTGGGAGCCCAGGAGCTAATAAAGAAACAGCCTCATAATGTATTTTGAGCTGAGTAGTCATTGCCAGTATAGGAGAGCTGGGGTTGGTTTTATTTAAAAGACCATTGGATTTACTAGTTCTTACTTGAATTGTTCTAATTCCAGTACTATGTAAGACTGTTCTGTTTGAGTCCCTTTATTTACAGACAGCTTGTTCTAAATTCGCAGGCATATCATGGTACTGCCTCTTAGGTTTATTTTTTATTATTTAGCCCTTGGCTCATTAGTTTTTCAATAAGCCACAGGTGGTGTTTGTGTTGGCTTGCCTCACAGTTCTGAGAGAGCTGTTTAATTAGTCCTCCCCAAATGCTCAGCTCTTCATTTCGCACTGTCCTTTTTCAGTTTGCTCCCTGTCTGCTCACATAAACTTGCTCAATTATTATGAGCTATGCTCTGTCCTTGAAGAGATTGTCCACTTGAAATGGAAAAGACACAGTGGAGTTTCTTAGAACATGAATTTGGTAGTTGACTTACTTGTTTGAGATGTTGTAGTGGCCTTCAGTCTTAACATAACATTACCTTTTTTCACTATTTGCAGCACTAAGGGTGAGTATGTCAACAGTGTTGTCTTCAGTCTTTTGGTACAGTTTCTTTAACCTCTGTCAAGCTTCTATTGCAGATATTGGACACGGCGTATCTTCTATTGATGCCATCACCGTTAGCATATTCTTCCGGTTAAAAATAAAATCAAACTCCAAAGCCTCATTGTCTCATGTTTTTGAAAATTGAAGAGCGAAGCTTTATTGTTCTACTTTAATACCTGCTTTCTCACTTTGGATGTTGACTGTCATTGGATTCAAAAATAGAATTTATATTTGACGTGTAAATGTAAAAAATAGATCACCCCCACCCCCAGCCCTTTAGCTGGTGCATTATAGCCAAGTTTCCTGGATAATAGTCATGCGCAGAGCCGAAGATGGCAATGCTAGCATTTACCACGTCTCCGGAGTACTGTCGTAGGCACTTCATATAATCACCTTGCTCAGTCTGCGCTGTAGGGTGCGTTATTAGCCATACTTTATAGTCATGGAAGTCAGGCATAGGGAGATAAAGTAGTTCCCACATTTTCACACGGTGCGAGTGGATTGTTTAGAGCCCAGACACAGTCTTCAGTATCAGTGCGTTCTACTTGAAAAGCCATCCTGGCTTCCTGTTTTTACAGAAAGAAGTATACCCCCTTTGCAAAACAAGTGTTTCTCCAGCTTTCTTGTCTTTCCTGTTCCATCTAATCACTTGGCTTGACATAAAGTCTTGGAGAGAGTTTAGTGTTCAGTACATTTGAGTTTATATTGAGAAAACCACCTCAGTTGTGACGAGATTTTTTTTTCTTTACTTTTTTTGGTTTTTCAAGACAGGGTTTCTCTGTGTCATAGAACTCACTCTGTAGGCCATGCTGGCCTCAAACTCAGAAATCCCCCTGCCTCTACCCCACCAAGTGCTGGGATTAAAGATGTGTACTACCACTGCCC
Organism: Apodemus sylvaticus; assembly: GCF_947179515.1. Taxonomy (NCBI): domain Eukaryota; kingdom Metazoa; phylum Chordata; class Mammalia; order Rodentia; family Muridae; genus Apodemus; species Apodemus sylvaticus. The sequence continues at coordinate 81,370,607 of NC_067484.1, forward strand.
AGCTGTGACAAGATTTTTTTGTTGTTGTTTTAAATCTTTCTGGTTTTTCAAGTCAGGGTTTCTCTGTGTAACCCTGGTTGACTTGGAACTCACTTTGTAGTCCAGGCTGGCCCCAAACTCAGTTCTGTCTGCCTCTGCCTCCGAGTGCTTAGTGTGTGCCACCATGCCCGGCTCATAATCTTATGTTTAAGAATTCTATTTACATAAACCAGGAAGTTTAAAATAGCAAGAATTCCTTATAGATTGTCATTGGGTAGTTGTCACTCTCCTTGTAAGAAGTGACAACAAGTTGGTATTTGCACATGCTTTGTATTAGAAGTCATTATCACCTGACCGACTAAGGACTGGAAGGTGAAAGTGTCTGGTTTGGGATCAGCTGTGATGTCTCAGGGCACAGCCGGAAGGAGTCTCAGTTAAACTGATTATGTATTAGTGTCACCAATTACTCTTTGTTTGAGAATGGAACAAAAGTATCAGTTTAAGAAGTGACCGTTTAATGTCTCGAGGAAGCCACTATTAAAGCATTTGAAATCACTGAAAATTTTTTATACTAGGTAATTTGTGACACACTAGTTTGTTATGCACACCTAGTAGATTGGTAGGCAGATTGATTGATTTGATCTGAAATGGGTTGGATAGATTGATTTGATCAGATAGATAGACAGATATTGGTAGATTGATAGATTTGGCCAGGCACCTCAAGCTTCCTGTCTCAGCCTCAGGAGTCCTGGGATTGTATGTGTTATCACAGTAGAATGATTTAAAGTGACATTTTCATTTGATGTTTTTGGAGAGGAAGCAGTGTACAGATGAGAAACTTTTCTATATTAGCAAGATTCTTGATTGCTCAGCTTCCATAGTACAGCTTGTGGACAAAACCATACTTTATAAAGTGCTTGATCTGATCCCAGCACTCAGGAGGCAGAGGTGGATGGATCTCGAGTTCGGGGCCAGCCTTGAACAAAGCAAGTCCGTATGTAAGTGATGTGAACCTGTGAACCAGTGCCAGGAGGCAGAGATACAACCCCTGTTGTATTGGAATTTGCTTCGCATATGAGATAGATGTGACAAATTGAAGGCGATAATTATCTCTATTGATTAATAATTACTAGGCTTATGTCTCTTTATCTTAGTACACTGGAGACTGAAGCAGGAAAGCCTGAGTTCAGCTTGACCTTTGTAGGAAGTAACAGGCTGGCCTTCTCTGCATGGTGGGATGCTGCCCCAGCCCTCTTTCCTAAAACTCTGAATTAATGAAGCTTTCTTTACTAGTGTTTTGAAATGCCAGTCTACCAAGCTTACCTCCTGTATGTGTATACTGACCTATAGGTTATATTTAGTTGTGCAAATTGTGACTTTGGTTGCTTTCTAATAATTGTTCATGTTTGTCATTACAAGAATCATGCTTATTGTGTGTGTAAAGCTTTATTTCTTGTCATTATTTTCATACTTTGCATTTTAATTAAGAGTGCTTATCCCTTTATCATGTTGTGGGTCATTTTTTCCTGTCATTTATACCCAAGGAGAAGAAGTTTGATGTACAAGGTAGATATAATAAGGAGTTCATAGCAGTAATTAAAAGACTGTATTGAAATAAGCATGTGAAGTGTAGCTTCTTTACCTCCCCTCTCTTGGTTTGCTGTAGTAAACTTTGTGCACCATGTGGATGAGAGTGACAGGCACTGGGAAGAGAGGCTGGGAGGAGGACTGCTTCCTGGGTCCAGGGCGTACAGGGCTACAAGCCTGGCTCAGTGGTTTGAACAAAGGTGAAAATGGCCACTCTTTACTGTTGAGCCATCTCTCCAGCCCCTCCACTTCACTTTCTACTTCCCTTTTACTTAGCTACCAGTTCCTTTGTCAGTAACCTTGACTACTAGAATAATGAAGTGTTTGTCTAATTTGCATGACAACTTCTAGGTCCATCCATTCTATAGCTTCTGTCAAAAATAATTTAGTTCCTCTTACTGGTGCTTTATTAGTTTTCAAAATTTTGTTGATTGGCTTGAAAAGTTATCCAGGCCAGGCATAGAGGCACACACCTTTAATCCCACCATTTGGGAGGCAGAGGCTGGCAGATCTCTTAAGTTTGAGGCTGGTCTGGTCTTCATGGTGAGTTCTAGGATAGCCTGTAGTGAGATCCTGTCTCAATAAGAAAGAAAAGAAAGGTTATTCTAGTTGACTATGTCAGCATTGTCTTGAGTAAACAGCGGTGTTGCTAAGCAACCTTGCCTCTGCATTAGAGGGTCGTGGTTTTGGCGTGCGCATACCAGGATGTTGGTGTCTCATTGGTTTCGGAGACCTGTTCTTTTTGCAGAAAGACCTTTGTTGAATTTTGGATTTGCTTCTGACTTACTTAGAGCTTCTCATTATATTCTTATTACATACATTAAACGTTCTGGAGTGCTCCTCCATATTGCTCACCTTTTCTCCCGTCCTAGCCATTTCTAAAATGTTTCTCCTCTGTATTCTGTCGTATACATGCTGGGTTTTGTTTGCTTTATTCTTTTAGGAAGCTTTACTCTTCTTTGCTTGTCTAGTGGTTTTCTCCTTATTGTCCTCTCTTTGCTCATTAATAAGATCTCCCTCTGCATACAAACTGGCCTGGAACCTGCCACAGTCTTCCAAGTGCTGGAGTGGGCATATCCCACTATGCCCACATTAATTATGAGTGGAGTTGGTTTTGTCAGTTTGTTTTAGGTCCTTGTTGAAGAAAGGGATGTACTATCACAGGTGCTTAACTAGTTTGCAAACTGTCGCTTAGGGTGAGTGAAGAGGGAGTCAGAAGTCAAGACTTTGGTTTTCTGGGCTCATCTAGAGCTGACAGGAAGTGGATTTTCCCAGTGTTGGTGACTACTGTCCAAACAGTGTGCATGCTGTTGTCATTTCATCCCGCTTAGGGGAGCTGCAGGAAACACAGGCTTCCTTTAAAGATGAGGTGAGTTAGCAGGGAGTATGAATGTCTTCAAGGACTCTTCAAACATGCATGCCTGCAGGGCTTAGCAGAGACTACAGCAGACCTGTTTAGCCTAAATGTAATGTTTAATTAGCTCTTGTGCATTTTCTACAAATGTGAATCTGTGCTTCTTGCTTAGTTTGCTAATTCCTTAGGCTTTATTGATTGCTAACAGTGCACCTACTTACAGCATTTTCCTCTCCCCTCCTCCATGGACCACTTTACCTACTCTGTGGGTTGAAGTTTTAGGGAAATCAACATTTTAAAGTATATGGTTGATAGACAAGTTATGGCCTCTGAGGAAAAAGAAAATCTTAAGGATAATTTAAGTAAGCAAAGTAAGTTTGTAAAATTGTAAAATATATAATGAATCTTTCTAGTTTTTAGAGAATACTCAAACATTTCAGTGAATAAATCCTTTTTATTTATTTATTTATTTATTTATTTATTTATTTATTTATTTATTTATTTATTTATTTTTTCTGAGACAGGGTTTCTCTGTGTAGCCCTGGCAGTCCTGGAACTCACTCTGTAGACCAGGCTGGCCTCAAACTCAGAAATCTGCCTGCCTCTGCCTCCCAGAGTGCTGGGATTACAAGCGTGCACCACCACCGCCCGGCAAATAAATCCTTTCTATGGCATAAATAATTTATGGAAATCTTTTCTTCTAGGCACTGACCTTTAAAAATTTTTTTTAGTGTTTATTAAAAAAATTTCATACTTGTATACAATGATTTTGATCACATTCATCCCTATCACTCTCTTATTCCTTCTCACACTGAAGAATGTTTGCCTCCCCTGGCAGCAGTTATCTGGGCACTGAGCTGTTTGTAGCCTGCATGCACGAGGCCCTGGGTCAGCCCACTGCTATCTCAGCACTACAGGAGCTGGTGGAGCAGCGCTGTGTGTAGTAGGAGAGTGGGCAGAGCAGAGAAGCTATTGGAACAGCCCTAAGCAGTTAGTGTCCAGCTAGGCACATGCTGTGGGCACTGGGTATGAGAAAATTGCTCTCTGGTTTGTTTGTCTTTTGTTTTTGTTTTGGAATCATCAAAGGAGTAGTCAGGAATTCTAAGCAAGGCAAGAAAGAAACAATGTAAGAACCACAGCAAAGACATCATGGCTGTGACCTAAAAATGGGGCATGGTACAGCAAAGTGAGATGTTCATGTATTATGGTGTGGACAGGATACAGTTATAAATATGTTTAAAAGGAACTGGCAAGATGGCTTAGTGGGTAAAGGTGCTTGCTCCTGAGCCTGATGACCCGAGTTCAGTCCCTGGGACCTACACACCGAAAAGAGAGAACTGATTCCTGCAAACTGTCCTCTAATCTCCACAAGTGTATGGACACACTATATTAAATATTTTAGAACGTGTATAAACCAAAGTATTGGCAGACTAGCAAGATGGCTTAGCAGGGAAAGGCGCTTTGCTGCCAAGCCTGACCCTAGTTTGATCCCCAGAACCCATGTGGAGGAAGACAAGAGCTGACTCCTTCGACTTGTTCCATGGCCTCTGTATTTGTGCCCTGATACATGCTTGCCCCCTTTGATGGATGGATGGATGGATGGGTGGGTGAGTGGATGGATGGGTGGGTGAGTGGATGGATGGGTGGGTGGGTGGGTGGATGGATGGATGGATGGATGGATGGATGATTAGGTTGGAGATGCATTAGATAGTAGCTTACTTGCCTAGCATGCCCGAAACCTTGGGTTTGATTCCCAACACCACAGTGGTCCATATCAGTAATCCCAGCACTGGGAAGGTGGAACCAGGAAGATCAGAAGTTCTAGGTCATGCTTAGCTGCATAGTGACTTGGAGGCCAGCCTGAGCTGTATGAGACCCCTTCTGAATACAGTGTACTAACATTTATGTATGATGCACAGGATTGGATTTTTTTTCCCCTCAGGTTTTTTTTTTTTTAAGGTTTTAATTACAAAATTGTTTACATTTTGGCTTATAAGTCCTTTAGTATTCAACATATAAAACTTGTATACTCATTATAAGAAAATTATAAAATAAAGAGAATGTAGTTTAAATGGAAACCCTTAGACCTAAAGAAGAGTAAAAGGCAACAATTTTTAGTAGATTAAATGTTTCTGTGTGCTGATTTTGATGGGCATGTACATCTCATGAACTTATCTGTCAAACAAGAGATGTATAGAAATCTTTTGTCTTTTTATTCCTTTTTGAATCTACAAACTGTGTCACTGAGGTTTCTTGATGTTGAGTCCCAGCAAGCTCAGGTGTGCTGTGTCTCTTGTGTGGCATGGCACACGGTCTCAGCAGCTGACAGTCCAGCTGACAGTCGGTGTGAGTGAACCAACATTTGCTACTTAGGGTGTCTGTTCGCTGTCTTTCACAAGTGCCAGCACTTCTATTACTCCATAGATCCTGCAGTTCAGAACTTAAGTGTGGACTGTAGAATCCAGATTTGACAGGAACACGAACCTGTTTGATAACTAGTGTATACTGTAGCAAAGTGACCTTTTGTGTGGAAGTTCAGCATGGGTAGATGATTTTGAAGTTTGATATTGGATTGAGACAATGGAACAAAACAGTAACAGCAATTAACAAGACAGTGCAGTTTCTTCTGTCTTACAGTCTGGTTCTAGTGTGCAACCAAGAGTGATAGCAATAGCTTGTGCTGTTTGAGGGGACTCACAGGACTGGCAGTGAGATAAAACATGAGCCTCTTAAACAGTAATGATTAGACATTTAAGGGTAGCCCAGTGATGTTTAGAGTACTATAATCTCAGGAGAATTTGGCCAGACTTAACTGGCCTTTGTAGAATAGTAACTGCTGTGGAAGAATGTCTGTTTCATTCTTGAAGCCTCTGAGTTTTGTTCCAGCATAAAGTAATACACTTGGGAGTTTTTAGGAAAAATCAGTACACTTCAAATTGAGATAATAAACATGGCACGGTGCAGAATTAAGAAGCTGAATGTGATAAGACTTCAGTAAGTTTATTGTGCTGTAGTGTTAGTTATTTTAGTTCCAAAGAGTATTCTAGTTAATGGACTGTTAGGACTATAACCATGTTTAGTTTTTCTGGATTAAAAAAAAGATAAACAACATCAGAAGCATATGAATATGAGATATCTTTTGTTGCCAACAGCTTTGAAAATGCATATATTTTAAATGTATATGCATATTTGCGTATACAGTAAGTTACTTAGAGCTGCCTCTGAAAACTTACCTAAGATTAGCTAACTTCACCTATGGTTAAGATTTGCTATTTACTAGATAATATCAAATATAGGAAAGTAGTAGTATAGCTATTAGCCAGGTGATATAGATAGGATGGCATTGAGCTGAACTAGTAAACATGAGATTCCATTTTAACAAGTGAATGAGCTGTCCACGGTTTATCCACAGGCAGAAGCCAGGGCCAGGGTGGTGGCAGACAAAAATACAGAATGCCTCAAAGTAGGAGGAGGGTGGGAGCTGGGGCTGAGTGCAGCATGTGGGTGCTTGCCTGCAGGTGTGCAGCATGCCACCCTAAGACGTAACTTTATACAACCTAATTAAAGCTTCACCACCTAGCATGGTTGCTTCACTGTTGCCTGCTACATTGATTAAAGTCCAGTTAAAACAACAGAGACAAAGCAAGCATCAGAACCAGACTTAACCTGTTTTGGGTATGTTTTTTGTTTTTTTAAAATAACCAGGCCAGGAGTTTATGACCACATAAATGATTGATATGCTAAGGGTTTAAGTGGGTAAAGCAGACACATTCCTCATTGGACAGGTAATACAGGTAGAGGTAAAAATATCCCAAAATGAAAACAGAAGAAATTTCACCTAGTTCTTCAGACAAGCACCTCACTCAGTTTAGGGCAGCCATGGAAATAAGTGGTGAGGGTGTGAGAGGCCAATGAGAACTTCCCTAAACAAATGCAGACTGGAAACGGAGCAGGAAGACAAACCCACAAATAGTACATCCAAGGATTGAGACGGTTTTGTTACATGCCTGGAATACTGGAAGAGAGAAGCAGGAAAGTTGTGAAGCCCCCGTGACTAAGGATTTCCAGAATGAATGGCAGAAACCAAATTCCTGATCTAGGCAAACTATAACGTCATGAAAGATTGAGAAAACAAAATACAGTCTAAACCTAGTCAAATCCTTCACCTCATAGAACACCAGAGAGAAAGCCTTAAAGAAGCCACATGGGGAATTCTAGTGCAACAGAACTGTAACGGACTTGGCAAAGCTGTGCTGGCAAGAGGTTGGAAGAGGAGCCTGGATGGTATAGTTGCCCTACATACCAGGAAACTGGCAGGAAGTGTTGAAAACCCACCAACCTGGGGTTTTATGTTCAAAGACACTTGAAAGCAAAGAAAGTAGTTGGCTGTTGGAGGTGGCAAGGAAGAGGAGAAAGTTGGGTTAGTGTCGACCTAAGTGAAATCTGTGAATGAAGGAACTTCATGCAGAACTTTCTTGGTGTACACCTCATGGTATCAACTCACTGAGGATAGAACAGATGGAGCACAGACCACTATGTATAATTTTTAGTCCAAACGCTAGCCCAGACTTACCTTCCTGGCATACTTCTTTTGAAACTGTAGAACAACAGAACATCCTATTTAGATGTCACATGACATTTACCAATCCTAAGGTTCTGTGACATAATAGTAATCGGAAAATAAGACTTCAAGCTAGCAAGTTATGTCATCTCCACTTAGTCATCAGTATGTGTAGAAGCAGATCATTTTTTTTTTCTTTCAAGTTGCATTACCTTGCTTTCGAGGTTGCCTGGGTAGTGGAGAGCTCAGCGGTGTTGTGTGCTAACTATCAGCTCCCATTGTCCCACCAATACCTCTGTTCTCTTACTCTTGAGGTTAAAACTGAGGCTTGCTTGTGGGGTCAGCTTTCCTGGAGTAGGCACCATTTCTAAATGAACTTGCCTGTGGCCACCTTTTAACTCTTTTGTTGTTAGTGAATATAAAAACCACCACTTTGACCTTTTCACGTAGGTGAAAGTGGTGCGTCTACTACTGAAGAAGGCAGAGATGGTTGGTTCATCACAGCTTTCTCCTCGGATCGGGAGTTAGGAAGTCATGACTGCTCACTCTTCCTGCCTGTGATCCTGTGGCGATTCGGGAGCTTTCAGTTAGCTAACATTCAGAACACCCATTGCTCAATTAGCTTAGGATTCAAGAAACAGCTGGGCATAATGGGAAGCATATGGACTGAGCCAATCTAAGTTTGAACCTTTGTTTTTCATTTTTCTATTGACTTTGAAGGTTCTTAATGGCAATGACTTAAGTTTTGTGATGGTTTGTATGTGCTAGGTCCAGGGAGTGGCACTATTAGAAGGTGTGGCCCTGTTGGAGTAGGTGTGTCACTGTGGGTATGGGCTTTAAATTAAGATCCTCATCCTAGCTGTCTGGAAGTCAGTATTCTGTAAGCAGCCAACAGATGAAGATGTAGAGCTCTCAACTCTGCCTGCATCATGCCAGCCTGGATGCTGCCTTGATTCCTGCTTGTAAGCCAGCCCTGATTAAATATTGTCCTTTATGAGACTTGCCTTGGTCATGGTGTCTGTTCACAGCAGTAAAACCCTAACTAAGACAAGTTTCATCTTGTATAGCATGTAGTCTCTACATGCGGAAATGAAATGGAGTATTTAGAATAATGACTGGTATTTTTCATTTGGGTTAGAGTGTGCTAGATGAAATATCTTGAATTCACAGCTCAATTTAAGTGATCAGATACCATATAATGATACACAGATTTACAGAGATAAACATCTTGGATATTTATATAGATGCAGCTTCTAAAATTATATGGAAATAGTGCTCTATTTTCTTTAAGAATTTTTGTGGAGAGAAAAATCTTTGATGATTGTGCTATGATGTCACTATTATGAAAGTATAGGTGTTGTCATTGGGTATTGTCAATCTGGGTGTTTTACACTTAGAGAACCCTAGAGATAGCTGTTGCAAAGAGGAAGGAGTGACTTGCCTAAGCCTGTTGTTATAGTGTTCTGAAATCTGCTCAACAGGTCACAAAAACCCAGCTCAAAAGGATTAATCCTGGTGTTTCCAGTTTGTTGTGGTATCTTTACATTACAGCAGAGGGCTCCCAAGAAGTGGGTGGGGCTTTATAGGCAGGTTCTTCTCTTTTTGCTCAGTCTTTCTGGCATCTGGGACTTGTAGTGGAAATTCATCTTTGTTTTGATAGGGCTTGTTTGTTTTTAAATACCTACTTTATTTGGGTAGGTTTTTGAGACCAGGTCTCATTAGCTCAGGCTGCTCAACCTCCTTCCCGCCTCAGTCTTAGCACTGGGAGCACAGGCATGTGCCACTACACCTGGTTCTGTGGAGTTTTGGCTTTGCTTTGGGTTGGGTTTTGTCACAATTGTATAGAAAAGAGTGAGCAGAAATAGGATCATTTTCAAGGAAAGGTGAATAAATGTACAAGGTTTAAAGCCTTTAAATTAGAGTTTTAGAGCAATTGTATGATGCCTAAAATAACTCTTGATTTACTTTGTTTTATTTTTCCTCTTAGAGAAGGGCCTCCAGAACTCTGTAGCTCCTGCTGGTCTGGCACTCACTGTATAAACCAGGCTACTTTCAAACTTTAGGCTACTCTACCTGTGTCTTCCAAGTGCTATGGTTTTTAGTGAGCATGTCCCCGTCTAACCTGGGAAGTTTACTCTTCTAGCTCATGGTTCTCAAACCTAGGGATTGAATGACCCTTTCCAAGGGGTTGCCTAAGACCATGGGAAACACATTTGCAGTATGATTCATAACAGTAACAAAATTACAGTTATGAAGTAGCAACAAAAATAATGTTACGGTTGAGAGTCACCACAATATGAGGTATTAAAGGACCACAGCATTAGAACGGTTGAGAATCACTGCTCTTGCAGCTTGTTTTGAGCTAATTCAGATGCTATTGCAGAGTGATGATCACAGCTGAAGCATTATGGATCTGTAAAACTGCATTTACTTTCTAAAGCACGGAGACTAGGATAATCAAAGGTTAGGCTTGCTCAGGGTCAATAGAAGATGAGGGAGTTTATCTCCTGTCCTGACTTGATGTTAGTAGTCAGTACTCTGCTTGTTACCAAACAAAAAGTTGACTCAGGAAAATTTCTTACCTCCCCAGGACAAATAATGAAGTTTGGAAACAACCCTGTAGTACTTACGGTTAGAAAGAAGGAGCTTTGAAAAGTGAGCATAGGACAGAGGTCTGCTGAGGCAGGAGGAGGCAATTCTGGTGGCCATATTTGGTCAAGAGAGTTTAAGCAGTCATTCTATACATAAGGATTTTATGCAATCCTTCTATACATAAGGATTGGCTACAGAGGAAAACTAGGTAGTTTGAAATCAACTTGCCAGTGCTTATGAGGCTGATCGCATCTCCCAAGGGTCTAGTTTCCCATCACTACTACCTCAGGCCAGGCTCGGGCCCAGGGCTTCCACACGGTAAAAGCATCTCCTCGGATTTAAGCCTGAGCCCTAACTCTTTGTTGAAGCATGACAAGTTGAAGGCTCCTTCTGTAAAGACGACGACGCATCTTAGTGCACAGGTGAAGAAGAGTGGTCAGAGAAATGCTCCAGACAGAGAAACAGCTCAGCAACAGTGTCAGGGTTTATGTGTTTGGTTTGTTTGTTTCTTTTTAGACCTAGCCTTTAAGAGCTGAGCCATTTTCCAGCCCCCTCCACCTCCATTGAGAAATGGGGTCTCTGTATCTCTGCCTAACCTGGAACTCTCTCTACATAGACCAAGCTGGTGGCCTCAAGCTCTTAGCTTCAGCCGCCTCCACCTCTGTGCTGGAATTAAAGGTGGGCACCACCCCACCTGGCTTAGAGCTAAAAATTGTAAGAATGGAGGGAGTGGGTTAAACCAGTGCAATTGATTTGGATGAAACTTGAACTTGGAAGACTGTAGGACTGCCTCTGTGGGGATGAGACTGGCAGGTGAGTGGGTGGGGTCAGACAAGGTTAGGAGTGGTTCCCACACTGCTGGCTGCCCCAGAAGGTGTTGGTTCTATTCTTACTGTATGAGTTGAAACCTGAATTAACACAGGATTTCCTAAGTCCTACATTTCTTACAGTGGAGCGTTTTTAGTGAGTTAGCCTAGATGTATGAGAGTGGTTTTGATAAAGACATAAAGGATGACAGGGCCAAAGCTCGATAGATAGTGCTTTAGATCAGGGAACTGTCAGGAGAAAGTTGTCTAGGCTTCTGAAAAAAGCTCATATCATTTCAAAACTAAATGCATTTTGTGTATGTATGTATTTGTGTGCCAGGTTGCACATGTGGCAGTCAGAGAACAGTTTGTGGGACTAAGGTTGTAGAGTAATTTAATAAAACACACAGAAAAGAAACAAGTTGGTTATATTAGGGGATAGAGTTATTTTCAGTTTTGAATAAAATTAAAAAAAAAAAAAACACTCAGGGCTATAAAACCCCAGAATGTCAAATACAAAAGCTTCTGTCCAGTTCTTACCTTTGCTTTCACACACAGATCCTATTTCAAGCATATAGTCTATAGCGTTATGTTACACCTTATGTATTACTGACCAGGATTGGTCTTGACTTCATAGAGATCCACCTGCTCCCACTTCCTGAGTGCTAGGACTAAAGGTACCACTACGCTTGGCTATACTTCAGCATTTAAAACCAGCCACCCGTGAAACACAACAGGATAAGATGGGAAAGAGTAGAGTTTGTAAAGAAAAGATCGACATTGGTTTTCTTTTCTGTTGACTCTGTCACTCTGGGTTGGCTACATGGTGGGATGCTGTCAGGAGCAGTGGGATGCTCTGATTGACTGTAGAACGGCTCCCCTCCCTCAGATGCACAGTGTGGCTGCAGGTTGAACCCAGGCTTTGCACGTGCTAGGCAAGCACTCTGTCGCTGAGGTTCATCCTTCCTCTTCACAGTTGATACTTAGAAGTGTGTAAACTGAAGAAACCTACTCCTGCTTTTTTAAATGTTTGTGCTACCTTGGTGGGCTGCACGTTGGTATTCTAAGACTAGGTCCCTGGCAAGTGAAAGAAGACAGGGTCCACCCGTGAGGCTGTAGTCGTGAAGCATCTGTTAGCGACCTTGTTGTCAGAAGTGGTTGGAAAGGCAAGGCTATTGAAACCTCTGCTGGTTGTGGCTGCCTGTGTGCTTTGCAGCTAATGTGCCCGGTTCTTTGTTCGAGATTCTTTCCTCTCATTCCCTTTGAGCTGTGGGTTATACTAATCTGACAAATCCTCTGCCCTGTTAGGGCAATTGTATTGTTAAAGAGGAGGCTTAGAAATAAATACTAAGAATAAATTCTCCCTGGTTGGTTGTATTTTAGGCATCAAAAACACAGGGAAGTGGCTCACTGCTCTGGTTGTATAGTAGCATCATTTGGGAGGCTTTTATAAGATTCATACGGTCTGGACCCTTTTGTGGATGTTCTCAGATACTGATACATAGTGGGCCCAGTATTTCTCTTAAGAACAAAGACAAACAAGCAAACAAACAAACCAAAGGGATATGCTCCTTAGAAATCACTGAAGGGCCCAGTGGTGGTGGTGGCGCACGCCTTTAATCCCAGCACTCGGGAGGTAGAGGCAGGCGGATTTCTGAGTCCAGCTTGGTCTACAGAGTGAGTTCCAGGACAGCCAGGGTTACACAGAGAAACCCTGAACAAAAAACAAAAAAAGAAAAAGAAAATCGCTGAGGAAATTCAGGCACGCAGCCAACACCGAGGTACACTGAAGAAGGGTCCAGGCCTCATCTCTTAGCTAAGAGTGTAAGAACATCCACATCCTCTTCTAGTGAGGGTTTAACTGAGGATTCACAGGATTCACTTAGGGTGAGAAATACCTACTGCACACAGTGGGCTCTTGCTGCTAAACTGTCCTACTAGATCATCTTCACTGATTGATTCCCTGAGTTGCCAGCCTTTTAAAATCCTTTTCCTGCTTTTGGTGCACAGTGTGGTGATCTGTGGTCCCCATTTAAAGGTAATACATAGAGTGCATATCATTTACAAATGTTGCAAGTTGCATTTAAGTGAGGTTATCAGAATTTCCAAATATGTATAGTACTATAGCCTTTATTGATAATAGTGGAGTACAGTCATGATCTTAACTTTAAGTAAGGCAGTTGTATAGATAGTGGTAAAAGACTTGAGCTGGGATTGTAGCCTTGTTGGTAGAGTGCTTGTCTGGTGCACACAGAAGAACCCCACATCGTGTCTCCAGCACCTCATAAACTGGGTGCGGTGATTCATTGCTGTCATGTTAGTACTCAGGAGGTGTAGGCAACAGGATCAGAATCATCCTCAGATCAGGTCATCCTCAGCGGCATACTGAATCCAAGGCCAGCCTCGGTTACATACAACTATTTTAAACCTACCACCAATGAAATTATAATGTATTCTGAAGCAGCTGGTTTGTATTGGAGACAAAACCCCAGTTATTAATACACTGCAATGGTTACTAGTAATCACAGAGAACACTTTGAAACTTCAGCTTAAGTTTAAGAAAATGCATACTAAGTGGACTTCGTTGTGGGTTTTTGGTTTGGTTTGGGTTTTTTGTTTTTTGGATTTTGTTTTTTTAACACAGGGTTTCTCTGTATAGCCTTGGCTGTCCTGGAACTCACTGTGTAGACCAGGCTGGCCTCGAACTCAGAAATCCGCCTGCCTCTGCCTTCCAGAGTGCTGGGATTCCAGGCGTGCGCCACCACCGCCCGGCTCATCGTGGTTTTGTATTGCATGGATATTACGCATTTTTATTCACCCCCTCTACTACCTCTGTAGCCCATTTGACTAAATCTCACGGTGGAACGATCATTTATTTGCCATTAGTCGAATAATACAAATTTTCTGCAGAGAATCAGCAGAAAGCTATATTGCCTTTTCAACATGAAAGCTAACAAGAGTGGTTTGTTGTTGCAGGAATACAAGCGCAAGTTAGCCCGAGTTTCCATGGTACGCAAAGAACTCAGAGCCCGGATCCAGAGCCTGCCAGATTTATCTCGTTTGCCCAATGTCACTGGCAGTCACATGCACCTGCCCTTTGCCGGGGACATCTACAGTGAAGACTGATGGCCAGTCTCCTCCAGGGCCAGGACTGTGGCAGACATGGAGACAGGTTAGGTGAATAGTCCTGTAGAGTTATTTTTGTACATTGTTGAGAATGGTACTAACACAAGAAATGACAAGGAAGTACAAAATGTTAAAAGTTGGTTTGTTTTACTATTTTATTAGTGAGTTAACATGACTTAGTTAAAACCAAGTGACGATTTCTGTGTATTAATGAGCTTAGCGATTATTTTCAAAAAATCTTTTTTAAGTTTTTTTTGATCCAAGGCCTTGTGAGAAATTCCGTTTCTATTTCTTCATGTATTTTCAATCATTTTTCTTTATTTTTTTCAGTATCTAATCACTGTACACTATCTAATTCCTAATGAGAAGAACTGATCAGGAGCTGATGTGAGACTGTTTATGGGATCGTTAGGACTTGATTATAGAAGAGACTAAATGTTTCAACGTCACCTTCCTCTTGCCACCCAAATACTGGCTCTGTGTCCTCATGCCTTTTGAGTTTTACCCCTAGACGTGGTGCGATGTGCAGGGTCAGATCAGAGCCTAGAGAACGTTTCCTGGCAGCACTGTAGTTGTGCCATCCCAGAACTAGAGACGCCCTTGATCACACTATTTAGAACTAAGTGCATTTAATGCTTTAAGAATGTTGTAAGTTCTGATGTCCTACCAGGAGGACAACTCCAGCTCCGGTGACTGCTTCTGTCAGGTCAGTCTTCTTACATCAGATCCCTTTACAAAACACCAGCTGTGGGGAGTAAAGGAAGGTCAGACAGTGACATGCTGAATCCCTGTCCTTGTAATGTAAACAATAGCTCTTAGCTTGATTAGCTCAACAACTCAGTATTCATAATGTTCAATTAAGTAGCCCGAAACATTTTATTTCCGTAAAGTTTTTGAATGATTATATTTTGGAATTAAGCACTGCTGTAATACAGGGTAGATGTGGTGAATTTTATATTTGTATGTTTACAGATGTAAATACACAGCCAGTGTGCTTTATCTTCACTTGAACCTGGTGTGCTAGAGCAGGTGCATGCTCTCCAGCTTTTTTAAAGTTACTTTGTGAACCTGCAGGTTTGTGTTTCATAACAACAGAAGGGAGATACTTTTCTCCTTTATTGCTTTGCATTTCTCATGTAATCAGAGTCAAAGTAAATAGTTAATAGAACACCTTTTAAAATTCACAGGCCAATTATACTCACTACTCTGAATGGCTTCACTATTCCTTTCTCAGTATTAGAGGTTATAGTTGAAATGAATTTACATGTGAAGAAATGATAGTTAATTTATCTTTAATAGCCAGTAGATTTGGGAACAGTGCTTTAAACACTGACCTCTCCAAACCAGTTACATGTACGGCATCACCCCATCCCCTGCATGTCCTGTCTTCCAGTGATGTAGACAGCTTTTGGGAGTTAGGACACATTTCCTCCCAGAACCTATAGCTGTTCTCTGTGCGCACCGCTGAAGCTCACCTGGGGGCCAAGGCCACTTGACAAGTGGCTCATGCGCATCCTGTGCACCATTTGTCTGTGACAGCGAGGGGTGTGTGTGCTGCAGCCAGACCCTCACACTGGGGGCTCCGCCAGTGCTGCTGTCTTTTCCTTAGGGGTAGGGATGGAAGAAAGGAGTCAGCAAAGGAGATGCACATTACACACCCTGATTATGCCTGTTGTGAAAGTATGCCAAGTAAGTTAGTTTTTGTTGTTGATGTTTTTGAAAGCAAAAGCTTTGTGTGTTAACTTATTTTCAGTATCTTGAACTTATTTATGATTTGCTGACACAGTGATTTATCCATCTAAAATAGATACTTTTCCATTTAAAACTAATTTATAAATGGTATACTCTTGGGAAGATATAAACTGTTTTAGAAGTTTCCTGAAATATTTTCACCATGAAGACAGACTTAGATACTCTTTTGATGCCACTATCTGATCTAAATATTTATGATAAAATGTATTATTTTTTTAAAGAGTGTGATGAGATCTGTGATAAGTGCTAGTACTCAAAACCCGAAACCCCAAACCTCAAGTTGTTAGTTAGCTCACTAATTGAACACAGACTTTACAGTTTGTTCTAGAAGCAAATTTTTCAGCCTTACAGTAGTTAACATTCCTTTTTGAAAGGAAGACTAAACTTAATAGGCTTAAACTGGGCGTGGTGGTGCATGCCTTTAATTTTAGTACTTGGGAGGCAGAGGTAGGAAGCTCTCTGAGGCCAGCCTGGTCTGTAGAGTGAGATCCATGCCAGTAGTTACATGAGTGAGACCCTGCATTAAGAAAAAGAAAAGAAGAACTGGGCTTGGGTGCGAGGTGTAAAATACCAAACTGTAAATCATGCGCATTTTCTCCACCATGCACCTGAGGCACATAAAAGTGAGAGCAGTCTGGTCTGGTCCTGAAGGGAAGTGTGTCACACTGTAGCCAGGTCCTGGGCCGTGAATGGACACCATTCCTCTTTTCTCCACACACAGTGAGTGAGTGCAGAAAGCTGTCGGAGTGGCAATTTGAGCAGATTCCCGGTGCTCCCTCTGCTCCTACAACACTACAGTAAGTAATGACCACAGGGGGAGCTGGGAGCCTGGAGAAGAGCTGTGCTCTGTAGCCAGCCTTCCCTGAGGAAAGCATCCCTCCTGTCGCCTTGGAACAGCTGAGCACAGCATTCGGAATCGGGATTTTTCTATAAGAAATCCTTCAGCACTAACAAAGCTAGGATGATCTAGCCATCATGATTTTCAGAGTTGAGAGAATGTTGTCTGCTGTGCTGTCAGGAGTAGCTTCATGGTGTGTGGTTCAAGGACTGGTCTGAAGTCTGGTGAGGACAATGGCGGGGAGGGAGGACGGCCTTCCTCAGTTCCCACTCTGACAAGGACAGGATGTGAAGTAATGCAAAGCCCCTTCATTGCTTTACTAGCTGTTAAGAGTTACTCCTAAAGATGAGCCCTGCTTCTCAGTTGTGCTAGAAAAAGCTTTTGACAGTGCGAATTCAGTTCTTCTCTGTACAGAAAGGGAACACTGGGTTACTTAATGGATTTGTGTATACACAGCATCTGTTGCCATCTAGTCCGAGGTGTCAGGAGCACATGGGAAAAGGATGCTCCGTCTTTTATAAACCCTTTTCTTTGGCTGTATCTGATGACAATGTAAGATCTTAATAAAGTTTTATGTTCTTTTTGAAGAACTTTTGTGTGTTATTTTCTGAATCCAATTCATTGGTAAAGGACAGGTTGGGGGGGGGGGAGTTGGCAAAGTCCTAGAAGTAGTCAGTGAAGCAGAAACAACAGAAAGGGGTTTCTGTACAGGGTCGGTGGTCCAGACTTGTAGGACTATCAGTATCAGCAGAGGTTATTTATGAAACTGCAGATGGCTGAGCACCAACTTGATTCTTTTCTCAAATATTTAAATAGGGCCTGGGAAATAGGTCAGTGGGTAAGAGCACGTGCTGGGTAAACATGAGGACCTGAGGGGTTCCCTAGCACCTGCACAGAGAGCTGGGCATGGCTACAGTGCCAGGACTGCGGGTGGAGACAGCCACACCAGGAACGCCCTCGCCAGCTGAAGACAATGCCACAGAGAACAAGAGGAAGAAAGCCAACATTTTTTCTAGCCTCTGCTTGGGCAGGTGTACCATGCATACACACAAACACTAAAATATTTAAGCAATTATGGATAATAATGAAGTATAGGTTTTACAGTTCATTACATAGTTGATTCCTTTCTCACAGATTCAACTGATACTTGAAGCTTCCTTGTGGCAACCCAAGTTAATTTTTTTTAGTGCTAGGGATTAAAATCAGGGTCCCTGTATGATAAGTATATAAGTATGATAAGTTGTGGTGCTAGCTAAACCAACACTCTAGTTCTCGTGCTTTGGATTTAAAGTAAAACTGAGAAATATTAGAAATTTGTGGGAATTTGTAGGGCAGTATTGGCTAGAGCTTGTTTGATAACTCAGTTGCACCTGGGAATGTAGCTTAGTTGTAGAATGCTTGTAAATAAGCAGAAGTCCCTAGTTAGATCTCTGATGTAACACACACACACACACACACACACACACACACACACACACACACACACACACACACACGCACGCATAGAGGACTTAGTTAAAGCTTACTAAAAAGTGACTATCAAATGCATCAGAATGCTCTGGTTCTTGGCGTCTGGAGTGTGGGAGGTAACCGTCCTCTGGATAGGGCCTCGCCCCTCCCATCCCGAGATGGCGTTTGTCCACCTCATCTAGATGATCCATGCTTTCTGTTCACATTACTCTAGATAGTGGGATTTATAAGCTGGCCCGTAGCTGGAGACTGTGAAGAGGTGAGCCCAGTGGACACGTGAGGGCGCCCAAGGGTTTGCATGCCAGCTCTGCACTCCCCAGGTCGCTCCTTCATTCACACGCCCCTGATTAATACTGAATTTCTGCTCAGGGAGCCAGTTTTGCCTGCCTCGTTATTTTATTTTACCCATTAGGGTGTTTGCTTTCTCAAAGCACACAGGCTGGCCTGGGGTTGAGTCTCTCCCTGCCTGAGCCAGCTCAGTGCCAGTCTTGATTCAGACTGGTCACATTTCTTACTCTTCTTCAGTCCCACCTCTAGCGCTGCCTTGTTCGCCTCTGTCTTTATTGATTCCCTCTTTTATTCGCTGTTCCTTCTTCCCCTTCTCTGCTTTGATGTTAATGGCTGGACTCCTCTGCTCATTTCCTCTAAATCTACTCTCCACAATTCTTTACTCCCTCCCAGGTTAGCGAAGTTGAAAAGGTGCCTTTACATCTGTCCTGTGTGTGTGTGTGTGTGTGTGTGTGAGAGAGAGAGAGAGAGAGAGAGAGAGAGAGAGAGAGGGAGGAGGGAGGGAGGCTGTACCAGCACAGCAGGTAGAATGAACTGCTGATGGGGCATTTTCAGGTGACGTCTGACGGAGCATCTTCTGGGGGCACGGAGATCACTACTCCGTTGTATGTGTGTCTTCAATGTATAAAAGCTAGTGGGAATGGAGCAGTACAAATTTCAGAGTTGCATTTTCCTAACTATTACATAACAACCATTAGCCTCAGCCAGGAACTTGTTCTGAGCAAATTATTGGGCCCAGATTTACAGTCACAATATCCAAGGTTAGAGACATACATCTCTTAGATATATCCTCTAGGTAATTTAAGATCTTTAAAGAACATTGCTTTTTAAATGACCATTTTGTCTTGTTAAGGGTTCTTGTGCGTACTTGTATATGTATACCTGCAAGTCACAAGTCAGGTGGAGTTATACAGTGTGAATTGTTGGGTCCTCTGCAAGAGCTCTACACCTCTTAATCGTTGTCTGTCCAGCCCCTGAACACTATATCCTAAGTATCCAAATGGATAACTTGTTAAAGTAGGGTATATAACAAATCATTTGAATTCTGCACTTCACGGAAAAATACAAAACTAGAATTTGAATTAATTTAAATAATCATGTGATTTAGAATCATTGGCTAATTCAAACATATCTAGAAATACTGTCATATTCAGTTAATTGTCTTTGTGTGTATATGCTCCTGGGGATGAAGCCCAGTCAGTCCCTTGCCCATGAGAATCACCTACTACCACCAAGGTATATTGCATTTTCTTTGTTCAGTAAATAAAATTTCACCTTACTTATTTGGAAGTACAAGTTGAAGGGGAGGAGGTATTTTAAGAATCATACATTAATATATAGCTTTTCCCAAATAATACAGTCATGAGTTGTCTTCTCTCAGTGAACTCTACTGTTGCTTGTTGGCACAGTGCCTCACTATTCAGTTCAGGCTGGCCTTGAACTCAGTCTTTCTGAGTATTGGGACCAAACTATTAGATCACTTGTAATGCTATTTATGCTGTATAATTTCACCATATTCACTACACTGCCATAAATAGGGGGAACCTGGGTATGGTTGTGGCTTCAAATTTGAGCTGCAGTTAACACTCTTTGTCTTGTTTTTTAAAGATCTATTAATTAATTAATTAATTATATGTAAGTACTCTGCAGCTGTCTTAAGAGGCATTAAATTCCATTACAGATGGTTGTGAGCCACCATGTGGTTGCTGGGATTTGAACTCAGGACCTCTGGAAGAGCAAGCAGTCAGTGCACTTAACCGCTGGGCCATCTCTCCAGCCCGTGTCTTGTTTCTGAGTAATTCCTTTATTATTGTACAGCCTCAGGTGAGCTTTATGACCAGTTCATCACATCCAATGGACTGGACATGGATGCCCAAGTTAGCAGCGAATGTCACCATTGCTTTTTCACTGAGCTAGAGTCACTAAGGAAGACAGACCGCAGTTGTCAGCCCCTGCATCTTTGCGTCTTTTTTGCCCATTAGGAGGACAGAACAATTACAGCTCTAGTAAAATCTTAGATCAGTAGCATGAAACGGTCTTTCCTGATGGATGTAGTCTCCCACTCCGAGCCTGCTGAAACCTAACTTCCAGTGACTGGGCTCACTAACATGCCTTTTCACTACATGTTCCCTTAACTAGCATTTTCGGTAATGTGGTGTAGTGCTGGAGTTACAGCACTTTGAGAAGTACACTTTTCAAAGCATACCATTTAAATAACAGTATTTTCCATTATGACCTTTCTGGATGTATTATTAGTGTTCTGCCTGCTTGTATGCACATGCATTACATGTTCTGCCTGCTTGTATGCATGTGTATTACATGTATGCCTGAAGCCCAGGGAGGTGAGAGGTGAGGTCTGGGAGGGTTGTGAGCCACCATGTAGGTGCTGGCAAAGCTGGGTCCTCTGAAGAGCAGCAGGTGCTCTGCACACCTCATGTGCACACACCACAGTTGATGTGTGGTCAAGGACGACGTGCAGGAGTTGTTCCTCCCCTCCCACCGTGTGTGGCCAGGAGTTAAACTCGGGTCATAAGGTCTCTCTTGGCAGGTGCTGTTACCCATCATCCTTCTAGCCCTCTGGGATGTTTTTAGCATCTTAACAGTCAGTGAAATAATCACTTTTTCAAATAAACCAGCACAATAGGCCTACAGTTTTCGTTGTTATATGAAATAAGTCATATATAAAATAAATCATCTAAGAGGTCTATTTTTGTCAGTTAATGACCTTAATTCCCCATGCTTGTTTTCTGTCATTTCAGGAACTTAGTTTATTATAAAGCTCCATTGAGTTCCATTATCAAACATCAGTGGTTTAAAATACTGTTTGATTTTCTTGTTTTGATCTGTCTTCATTCCACAGGTGCACTGTGTGGACAGATAGTGAATATGACAACATAGCACACTAGAAATTTTGCTTTTAAGTTTGGAAAATTTTTTAAATATGTGCTTTTTTGTATATTGACAAATGAAATTGTCCTTCATTTTTTTATGATCCCTAAAACTGTACAAATGCACTTTCATTAGCAAAGGGAAAAACACATTTCTTCAGTAACTATTTGCAGAAGTGTTAGGATTTTTTAAAAAAACATCTTCCTATGAAGACATCCTATCAGTATCCAAGAAAACTAATGCTCAAAATTTTTTACTCCAGTTCTTAAGACTAGGAAACAATGCATTGAAGAACTCCCCAGTGACTCACTTTTTCTGTCAACTCCACCATGTTGCTCATAAATAAACAGCTCTTCTGGCAGTCCCATAAGCTCAGTGCAGCTGGAACAGAACTAATGTATTCATCATCAGTCTGGAGAAAGGGGTGATGGAGTGCTCACAATTTCAAGACCCTGCCAAGCAGTCTCATGACCAGTAGGGGGCGTATGCTGCCTAAACCACACAGCAAAATCCCGTTTTCACTCTTCAGAATTCATGATCTAACTCAGGAGAGGCTCGGTAGTAACAGGGTGGACTCTGCAGACACACAAGGCGCGCCTGGCCTGGCTCACTGCTGCAGTGCTCACACTTGTTGGCCTAACTCTGGTACAGCCCTGCTCAGCACACAAGGCCGGCCCCGAGTTTAATCTCTAGAATGGGCATGGAGGGGGTAGGTATTTTATCTTTCAAAATGTGCAAAATGCTCACAGTTTACTAATATTGTTGTGCACATGACTGAGGAAATACATAAGATTTTTCTGTATTAGAAATCTAGTTATTAGCAAGGCGGTGGTGGCGCACGCCTTTAATCCCAGCACTTGGGAGGCCAAGGCAGGTGGATTTCTGAGTTGGAGGCCAGCCTGGTCTACAGAGTGAGTTTTAGGACAGCCAGGGCTATACAGACAGGGCTAACCCTTTCTCAAAAAACAAAATTACACAACAACAACAAAAAGAAATCTAGTTATTGACACATGGAAGAAACCTTGTTTCCCTTTGAAAGAAATGGTAATAAAACTTCAGAAACTAAACTAAATACTACCATTCAGTACTCATTCTGTCTTTATCATAGAAACTGGGTTTTAAAGCCCTTTATTACATTTACTTGTCTGCTGCGGAGGGCGCTCGTGTGGCGCCCAGACAGCAGCCTGTAGTCTGCGGGGAGGGCAGCCTGTAGCCTGGGGTTCTCTGCTCTGGAGGTTGAGGTGTCTTTGCCTTCGGACGTTGACTTTTGATCTTCACAGTCACCAGGGAGGCCCAAATGGCTCGGTTTAATGAGGCACTTCCCACAGCTGCAGGATGACAAGAACAGCTTGCTTTTGACTTAGTTTCCCTGTGCTCAGGCATCAAAGTGAGGACAGAGCTGTTAACTAACTTCAGTTAATTCTTCCAGAGGTCATTCTCTTCACAGAGAAGATAAGAAGTGCCTGAAGTCCAGCTTTGGGTTCTGGTCAGATGCACTCTGACTAAGCAGTGTTTTTAGTTGAGAGAAGTGTTTCTTTCTTCTGCTCCCATTCCTTGAGGAGCCAATGGGTGTTGACTGTCCAGATGTAGGAGTTCTGAAAGGAAAGAACAAGTCAGGCACACTGCCAAAGGACAACATGTTCCTCCTGCCAAGAGCACTGTGCCCAACATCATCTGCCCTGTATATCACACTGCACGACAGCTCCATGGATACTGGCTGTGCTCATCACAGTAATTCCCATCAACAGCAACAACAACAAGCCCCATGGAATAGCGAATTCTGGCACCATTGAGGAGGCACACTGGAGCGTTCTAGAAGTACCCATGATACCTGAACAATAAACCTAGAGGTAAAATGTTATCGGGCTGAATTTACACGTGACATCAGCATTCATGGAAACTCTTACAACTGAAGTCTCCACTCCTCTAAAGTGAAAGGCTAAGGAGGCACCGTTCCACTGCGTCCTCCCCACGAGGCTGGCAGTGCCACAGGACGGGCACTAGACTATTGGCGTTTTTGGATAGTGCCAGGTACAGAGGACACACTCCACAAACATCCACAGAATAAGCCATTTACCATCTACTTTGAGTTTGCACGAGCATGGTGGGAACCTGAACTCAGTTGTGTCTACACAGCAAGGACTACCAACTGAACCCTTTCCTCAGGACCTAAATGCAACTCAATTGCTTTAAATGCACCAAAATTTTCTTTTATCCACATTTACACAAAAAGTGTAATTTCTATTGAATTTATACCAAATATTGACCAAAACCAGTAATATACAGATAACTGGACTTGACATTTTAACCCAGAATTATAGACTTCAGGCTCAATATAAAATTTCAATCATTAAACAGAAATCACCAGTCCTGGCTAGATATTTTTGTTTATGTTCAAGACATTGATCACACTCAGTTTCTTTTGTAACAAAATATTTTAAGTTCTTCACACAGTGGCTATGGAATTGCACTTAAACTCATGACTATCATAATGAAGTACTGAGGATTCCTAAAATGAAAACTTATGAGTCTCTGGCAAATCCATATTCTTGTGGAAATCTAGATGAACAGAGACAGAGAATGTGACAGAGTAAAGAGTAATACCCCTTGGAAACATAGTGTGAGGGCTTCAGACAACACAGGGGAAACTGAGGCAACACAACAAGACAGGCAAGTGCGGGGTTGGTGTCTTAGGGTTTCTATTCCTGCACAAGCATCATGACCAAGAAGCAAGTTGGGGAGGAAAGGGTTTATTCAGCTTACACTTCTGCAGTGCTGTTCATCACAAAAGGAAGTCAGGACTGGAACTCAAGCAGGTCAGGAAGCAGGAGCTGATGCAGAGGCCATGGAGGAATGTTCCTTACTGGCTTGCTTCCCCTGGCTTGCTCAGCCTGCTCTCTTATAGAACCCAAGAGCACCAGCCCAGGGATGGTACCACCCACAAGGGGCCCTCCCTCCTTGATCACTAATTGAGAAAATGCCCCACAGCTGGATCTCATGGAGGCACTTCCCCAACTGAAGCTCCTTTCTCTGTGATAACTCCAGCCTGTGTCAAGTTGACACACAAAACCAGCCAGTACAGCTGGGAAGCCATGGTCTTGTATTTACCCAGCGCAGTAGAGTCAGGGTTAAAGACTGCTAACAACTAGCTGCACTTTAGCCAGGTTTTCATCAGGGAAGCACTGTCCCAGTCATGACAAAAGGTTACTGAGGCCCAGGACAGACAGTAGGAAAGAGAAACTGGCAACAAACTACAGTGTAGAAGCTGCCAGTCCCTCTGCCAGTGTAGGTGCGGATGCATAAAAGGACATTTTGTTCATCAGAGTTAAGTAGGAGGAATAGCCGAGCGGTGGTGACGCACGCCTTTAATCCCAGCACTCTGGGAGGCAGAGGCAGGCGGATTCCTGAGCTCGAGGCCAGCCTGGTCTACACAGTGAGTTCCAGGACAGCCAGGGCTATACAGAGAAACCCTGTCTTGGAAAAACCAAATCCAAAAAACCAAAAAAAAAAAAAAAAAGAAGCAGGAGGAAGGGAAGACTTGGAAGTTGGCTGCAGATGTTTGTCAGGTGTTGGGAAACTGCACAGGAGCCATATGCACTGATGTAAAAGTGGGGCTTAGAACTATCAAGACAGCTAAAGGGCATGGAGAAGAATGGGCCCCCGCTTGTAATGCACAGAGTACTCAGGAGTACTCAGGAACAGCTAACGAAGTGCCTACCTGATGGTCAAGGAGGGGTTCTTGCCTCTGGAACCATGCGCACTCTGACGAAGGTCGGCAGAACCTGGAGCCATTCTCTGTGGCGTCTGCAGGCTGGCCTTGTGGGCAGCAGTGGCAGCGTTGCTCTTCAGTGCTGACAGGAAGCTTCTACTCTGGCCATGGTGTCTCACTGTTCTGTTGCATGTTCTACAGGTAATCAGCTACCACAGAAAAGAAGTTGGTCCCATGAGTTCTCTGGTAATGTAACCCAATAACCGTGTTTTCCTCAATCGTATGTAAGGGTAACAGAGACAAGTTAGCACAGAGACTATCCCCTGGAGCGCACCATCTACCAGGAGGAATCAGGTAACAGAGACAAGTTCAAAACAATAAAACTGCCTAAAATACTTTTAAAAAAAACAGGGGGGCTGGAGAGATGGCTCAGCGGGTAAGAGCACTGACTGCTCTTCCAAAGGTCATGAGTTCAAATCCCAGCAACCACATGGTGGCTCACAACCATCCATAAAGAGATCTGACACCTACAGTGTACTTACATATAATAAATAAATAAATATTTAAAAAAAAAAAAAGACAACAGGGTTGGGGTGGGGGAGATACCCAGAGACCCTAATCCTATAGAAAGAACTATAGGTAACTAAGAAATGTGGAGAGCAGGAGGGACAGTTCTCCCCAGGGGAGAGTAGACCAATCAGCTATCCAATACTAAACAGCCAGCCCTGAAAACATACATAGCATATACAGATGGAATATATGTGCGCATATATATATATATATATATATATATACACACATACATACATGCATGCATGCATGTAGCAAAGAAAAAAGATGCCATGAATCTGAAAGAGAGGAATGAGGGCTATCTGGAAGGTTTGGAGGGAGGAAAGGGCAGGAAAAAAATTGTGAAATCATATTGCGATCTCAAAAATAAAATAATTTTTAAAAGATAATGAACTCATTATGAAACCAATCTGTGTAGAAGTAGGGGTAGGAGGGTATTCACTAACATTTGGATGTTCTTTGTAAAAGCAGGAGAGCTGGGGAACTTTAGTTCTCTTCTCAATAAACCATGGCCAGTCACTGACATTTTAGGTAGCACCTTTGAATCCATAGTGACTCTGTAAATGCTAGTCTAATAAAACTCTTCCGTTTCCATCAATATTTATTTTTATTTTATGTGTACAAATGTTTGCTTGCATGAAAATATCTGCACCATGTACATAACTGGTCCCTTGAAGAAGCTAGAGGCACAGAAAGTATGGCTGTGGGAGTGGCCACTGGGGGGGGAAACAGGCAGCAAGGGCTCGAGGCCGCTGAGCCTCCTCTCCAGCCCGGAGGATGCACTGGTAAGACACGGTCCACTCTGTATCTAAACACAGCCTGTGTCTCAGCAGCATGGAAGCTAGTTACGTGAGAGGTACTCAGATTTCAAACGGACAGAAATTCAAGCACAGATCTCTGTGGTGATGTGGCTGAGAATGGCCCACGCAGGCTCAAGCTTGGCCGTTGGTCCCCAGGTAGTAGAAGTGTTTGGGGAAGATCAGGAAGTTGGACTGGGGGCAGGCTTTGAGGTTCCAAAAGAAGGTGACTCCCAGTGCCTCTCTCTGCCTTAAGGTTGTGGATCAGGATATGAGCCCTCCGCTGTTCCTCCTCTTGGCCAGCAGGGACTCTAGCCCTGTGAAGCAGGAAGCCTAGTTAAGCACTTTCTCTTATAAGATGCTGTAGTCAGGTGTTCTATCACAGCAACAGAAAGGTAGCTCCAGCATCTGCAGAGATGGAACTCTGCTGCCTTACAGTTTTTAGGAAAGCACTACATGCAGATTATGAAAGTCAGGAAAGCATACCCTTGATGGGCCTTTCTTTCAGGTGATCTCGAACTAAATACAGTAGAGTATAAACTTCAGCAAAGTAAACCATCAGAACACTGAAAATCTTCCTATAGGAACATTTTCAACTGTTGGAAATATATTTCCAGTATATTGCACTGTTTTCTAATATGTTCCTGTGGCAGTAGGCTGAGGTCAGCCTAGGCTACACGGTGGGTTTAAAGCCAGTCTGGGTTACATAGCAAGACTTTATCTCAGTGCCCACATACACTTGAGCAAGTTGGTAATGCTCATGCAGAGCACACAAGATATAAAACATATTTGGTATTGGTTTCCATCTAGTAAGCTCTTGGGAATTTTTGTTTTATTCTATTTTATACACTAAGCACATTGCTGGGCGAACACATGCTGACCCTGGGGCGTCATACCCAAGGTTAGAAAGGAGGAAAGCATCTGTTACTAAAGAAACTATTACGTGGTGACTGAGCCTGTGAGTTAGACTGCTAAACGCAAGGAGTTCTCAAAACTGGAAACACTGTGCTTGACAGTGAGGCGAGAGCAAGTAAGAGCATCAGTCCTTGGCTTGGGGGAATTATCAATGAAAACAACCAGCCAGTGTGATAATGCACACGCTTAATCCCAGCACTGGGGAGGTGGGCAGACCCTGAATTTGAAATTAGTCTGGACAACAAAGCAAGTTGTAGGACAGCAGGGCTTTCAGAAGCCTTGGTGAACCACTGTCACAGAGACATTATGTGTGCACTCTGACGGTCCAGATTGCAACTGTACCTCTGTCCTGCTCAGACTGTCTCTCCCTAAGGGAAAGAAGACACCATGACAGCTTGCTGTCCGGACAGGAGCCGCAGCCTTACCAGCACACTTGTGGACTCTTTATACCTTCTCAACAGTTTTGCTTCTTTAAAACTGAGTGTATCATTTCTTGCTTCTCGATTAAGAAGTTTCTGTATCTTTGGTGTCAATCTGGTTTTGGGCTTGAGGCGTACTCTAGAGTTATCCAGAACCAACAGTTGGAAGCAGTGTGGACATGTCTCCTGAAAAGTGCTGTTATCCTCTACAAACAAACAAACAAACAAACAAACAACGCACGGGTTGCAAGTCAGAGTATTTTGTTACCTCAAACAACTAGCCTCATAAGTGGGGAAAAAACCACATAGGGTATCAGCTGATACAGACTCTTGAGACAAACTTCAGATATGAAAATTTGTAAAAGCAAACTGGCAATAATGCCCTGTACAGAGTTCTCCAGTTCCCCGCCCCTATGTCAGCAGCAGGCAGGCAGCTCGCTGATGGCCCCTTGCTTCTTTGCTTCTTTGTTGCTTAGTTACCAGCACATTTACCACAGAGCAGTCTGCACAGGACTCTTCTTCCCTCCTCCCTTCCCTTCGCCATCAGTACAACCAGATGACACAAAACATCACATGTTGATGCTGGGCCAAGGGATGGGACTAAGGAAGGGGGTCAGGGGCTGGTAAAGTTATTGTAATTTAAAGATGGATGTCTAGGGAAGCCTCACAAATGAGGATTGTAGAGAGAAAAGACCGAGGGCAGTAAGGAGTATTCCAGGCACGATAAGGCATCTATCTGCAGAAGCCCAGGAACACAGCAGCAAGCAGGTTTGCTATGGCTGGAGTTGAGTGAACCAGCCAGAAGTACGTCACAGAGGCTGCATGGCATTCCAGCTTAGAGACTGCAGAATGCCCTCCGGCAGCCAGCAGTCATCCAGGAGGGAAGTGCTAATTGTTTGGACCAGGTTGCAAGCAATGGATTTAAAAAGTGGGTCAGTTTAGGAGGTATTTTAAAGCCACCGTGATTTGTTGGTACAAGGTGGACCAAGGAGGAGAGGTGGTGTTAGGGTGTCAAGAAATATCTTCAATAAGATCACTGTTTACTAAGGTGAGAACTCATTTAAAAAATGAGGGTTGAGGACAGGAAGGTCTCAGTATATTTTATCTCATCTCAAGACTGAATGGAAAAAAAAAAAATCTAAGAACTGAGTTCTGGGATCTTGGAAGATTAGGAAAACCAACACAGTATGCTGAGATACAGGAATAAGAGGTAGATGCCTAGAAGACTGGCAGGAACTACTAAAACCCTGACCAGTGTGGGGCTGTTGAATTGGTTCAGGGGGTCAAGGCACTTCTACCACACTAGACAACCCGAGTTGCATCCACAGGAACCCATCCAATAGGTTAGAAACTACTCCCAAAAGTTGTTCTCTGACCCCCAGAGCCCCAGGTTCAATGTCTAGCACCCTGCTGGAGCAGCTTACACTTGTACATCCAGTTCTAGGTTCCAGGCTCCCAACCGCTGCAGACATGAGGGCAAATTTTATACACTTAATAGAATAAAATGTAAAAATAAAAGCAGATCAAGGGGCAAGGGAGATAGCTTAGGAGTTAGGAGTATTGGCTGCTCTTTGCAGAGACTCAGGATTAATTCCAAGTACCCACATAGGGGCTCAGGACCCGTTTTAAGTGCGGTTCCAGGGAATTCGACGCCGTCTTCTGGTTTCCCCCGCATCAGGAACGGACCCGGTGACCAGACAAACACAGACAAGGTGCTAAAACACATTTCAGAATAAAAAAGACTGACCAATGTGTCTAAGGCTAAGGATTAGGACATTAAATAATGTGGGGTTTTCATGCAACTGAGAGAGGCCTAGGACATATTTTTTTTTAAAAAATGAGACAAGTCGATCACCCTTCTCTTTTGTACCACTGGGGTGACAAGGGCCGAAGCCACCGCAGCCCGCGTTCTCCTACCGTGTGACGAACTGTAGGCCCATCTGCAAAAGAAAAACGGGGGTGAGGCCGGGCACCGTGGCCGCCCGTCCGCCCGTCCGCCCGCCCGTCCGTCCTCCGGCCCTCTCTTACAGGAGGTAGCGGGCCTGGCCCGGGCAGCTTCCCACCAGGCCCCGAGCAGCCGCTTCAATATAATACTTCTGCCGCATTGCTCGAGAGCTCAGGCGCGCAGACGCTGCGAAAGAGCTCCACGCCGGAAGTCGGCTCTTCCGTGTAACTATCCGAGGCCTCTGCGCTCAAACTCCCTCCGGAAACACGCATCCGCGGCACAGGAGTTCCGGTCTCCTCCGCGTCGCGTCTGGA
Source organism: Apodemus sylvaticus (assembly GCF_947179515.1). Taxonomy (NCBI): domain Eukaryota; kingdom Metazoa; phylum Chordata; class Mammalia; order Rodentia; family Muridae; genus Apodemus; species Apodemus sylvaticus. The sequence goes on from NC_067484.1 coordinate 81,400,518, forward strand.
GTCATCTGGCTTCCGACTTGTGTCTTGTCTTCTTACCCCGGTCTCTGTCCCCAGCCCCACTACACCAACAGCGAAGTTCTTGTACCCGGAATGGTGCCAGGCTCCCAGGGCTCCACCGGCCTCACTGGCTTGCGCTTGTAACCAAGATTTTTCCGGGTAGCTTAACAAGGTTAATCGATTAACTACCACCAGGCGGTTTACTTTCTAGTTTTCTTTCTTTTTTTTTTTTTTTTTAAGAAGGAATTTATGCGTCTGAGTGCTTTGTCTGGTTATATGTATGTGCCTCACTTGGGTGCAGTGCCTGGGAAACTCAGACGGTTTCTGATCTCTTGGAACTGGAATTGCAAATAGTTGTGAGCTGCTATGTGGGTGCTGGGAACTAAACTAGGTCCTCTGCAAGAACACTCAACGGGTGTTTGTTTCTTTGTTTTGTTCCTGTTTTTCGAGACGGGGTTTCTTTGTGTAGCAAGTTCCCGGACAGCCTGTAGACCAGGCCAGACCTGTGCTCAGAGAGATCCGTCTGGGATTAAGGGCGTGTGTCATCACTACCAGGCTCAATCAGTGCTCTTAAACACTAAGCAACCAAGCATCATTAATGACTGAACCATCTCTCTAGCCCCAGCGTGCTTTATCACACACACACACACACACACACACACATTTTTTTAAACGGATGCACTTTACCAATTTAATTTAATCTTTTGAGCAGTCTCTCTACATAGCTACGGCTGTCCCGGAACTTGCTATGTAGACCAGGCTGGCAACTCAGAGACCTGCCTGCCTCAGCCTCCGGAAGGCTGGGATTAAAGGCATTCACCATGCTAGTGACACACACACACACATTCTTTAGCTCATATTAAGCATGATTAATTTTGTAAAGTGGAGCATGTGATATTTCTTCAAGATGAACAGCAAGTTGTGTTAAGGTCTTTTACCACTGACCCTGGTCTTTTCACAATAAAATGGGAAGCAATTTGTAATGAGCGTTACTGCCAGGTGCCTTTTCTCTTCCTCTTTCCCTCCCTCCCTCCGTTCTTCCTTCCTTCCTTCCTTCCTTCCTTCCTTCCTTCCCTCCCTCATTGAGACAGGGTTTCTCTATGTATCTGTGTAGCCCTGTCTGTACTGTAACTACAAACAGGCTGGCCTCCAACTCAGGGCTTCTCCTGGCTCTTCCTCCCAGATGCTGGGATTAAAGGTGTGCGCTACTACGTGCAGCCCAAGTACTTTTCTTAACAGGATAATTTATATTGCTAACTCGTTCATCTTCATGACGAGTCCAGAGGATAAATGCAGTATCGCTTCATCTTAACAAAGTGGGTTTTCTTTCTTTCTTTCTTTCTTTCTTTCTTTCTTTCTTTCTTTCTTTCTTTCTTTCTTTCTTTCTTTCTTTCTTTCTTTCTTTCTTTCTTTCTTTCTTTCTTTCATTTTTGTGATTGAGACACACCATGTGGTCCAGAATAGCCCCAAACTATGTCATCCAGGCAGTCCTTGATCTTACCCTGTTGCCACAGCCTGAGATTATTGAAGTGTGAGTGACCACATTACATCTGTTTCCAGACTCTTTGATTTGTTTCACTAACGCATAGAGCAAAAACGAAGGGAAATACACTCTTCCTTGGCCTTGCCCCGCCCGATGTCTCTCCGCTCTGGTATCCAGACGCCAGACGCCTGCTCTGCTTTGAGTTGTTACTTGTTTTCTTTTTGTTTTGTTTGTTTGTTTGTTTTCGAGACAGGGTTTCTCTGTGTAGCCCTGGCTGTCCTGAAACTGGCTTTGCAGACAAATAGTTCACAACCATCTATAACTTCAGGTCCAGGAGATCCGATGCCCTCTTTTGGGTACCAGACATGCATATAATGCGCAAACAAACATGTCTGTAGGCAAAACACTCCTACATTAAAAAATTAACATAAAGTGAGGTGGAGAAATTACTCTAAGGCCTAAAATGAGTTGCTTTGTTTTAATATGGCATATAAAACGAAACACAGTACAATAAAATAAACTGCTTAAAGGAAGTGCGCGAGTCCAAACCCTATATTGGAGGGAAGATCCTAAGCTGAACCGCCAGCAGAGAGGCAAACCGCCCAGCTTCACTTGCCATGCAGTTCCCGACAGTCGCCAGCAGAGGGAAAAGTAGTTTTATTTCGCGTGGATCTCCGCGCAGCGCAAATTCTCTCCGTAAAGAAAAGCAACGGAGAGCACCCGGGAGACCCTGGCCGATGGGCGGGTAAACTGGCCCGGAGGAGTCACTCGGACCGCCCAGGCCCCTCCAGGTCAGTGCACAGACTCTCGGCAGCTCCCCTTAAATGGAAAGGGAGGGATAACTTGGTCGGGTCGCCCTGCTGACCGCCCAGTCCCGGACTCCTTTGCTGCCGAGCAAAGCCTCTCGATCGGGCGGACCCGGGAGGCGAGTCTAGGTGCAATCCAGGGAGCTCAAGCCCGGGTCCTAGTGCAATTCTGGGGGCCCGAATTCCGGTCCGAATGCAAACCAGGTAAGCATCCTCTAGGGTCCGAGCGCGATCCAGGAGAGAATCCTGGTACGAGCGCGATCCTGGCAAGCTCGCCCCAGCTTCACCGCGCATCCCCGGCGGGCACCCAGTGCATCCACCCCAAGTAGTGGCCAGGGCCGGGCGGAGGACTGGGGCAGTCAGTCCGAGTGCAGAAGGATCCCGGCTGCGGGCACCGATCCTTCTGCCAAGGGGCTGAGGTATGAACAGTAAAAATAGCGACTCTAGTAAACCGGCAGTGCGGGGACTGGGGAGCGGCTATTGTATTAGAATGGACGCGAAGAATTATGTCTCCATGGCGAGCAGTGCCAGAGCCTGGGTCAGTGAGCTACGGAAAGTGAGGAACGGACCTGCTCCAGGGACGTTTCCAGAGCCCGCGGATGGGAGCAGAAGCTCACTTAGATTGCTCGCGGGAGGCAAAGAATGGAGACACGCAGCGGGGTGGGAGGTTGGACAGGCTGCAAGCAGCCGGCTGGAGCCGCACCTGCGCCAGCGCCGGGCAGGGGAGCGCAGCCCGGGCAGCCGGGAAGCCCCCGTTACCGCCGGGGCTTTAAGCAGCGGAACGGGCAGGGGAAACCGCAGCGCAGGCAACAGGTTTGCTCCGGGCAGCGCGGAAGGGGAAGACGCGGAGCTCTAGGAGATTTGGAGGCCCGCCACCAGGTACTGTGTTTTTCTGTGCCTCGAGGAATTTCTTTAAAAAAACCATTAGTGTTAAAAAATTAGACGTCAGGACCCCAAGGGCTTACCAAAGCAGCGCAGTGAGTAATTTGTTTACAGGAAGTCTCAGTAATAGTCTGTGCAGCCGCCGTACCTGCTTAATTATATTTAAATATGTTCAGAAAGGGTCCATTTGTTTTTAGATAGCTAAGTGTTCCTTGAAAATAGATAGGGGCAATAAAAATATTTCAATAATTTAAAATATATCTAAAAGTTTTGCCAAACTTTACACGAAAACCAGTGAAACAATAGCCGAGCCAAGCTGGACTTCTTCAGAAGAAACCTGTTGTGCTGGGCAGCTGTCCTTTCCCTTGTGCTTGAGGGAAGGGGGGCTTCTGTGGCGGCAGACTCATTCCGGTGTGCCCGGTTTTCGTCTGCAACACCCAGCTCGCTTCTCTCGTTTGACTGGGCACTTGGGAGGGTCCCCGTGCACACCCGCTCTCGCTTCAGATGTTTGCCTGCTGTGTGGATTTGGAAGGAGAAGACAAGTTACTCAGATGGTGGCGGTAGAGGACAGCGCTGAGAGTGGGGTGTTGACCGTGAGAAAGCTTTGAGGGGTGGGAGCGTGCGTTTGATGAGTCTTGAACTTTCTGTGCTGCTTCCCCCTAAAAGGCGCCATGCTGGGAGCCCTTCCCGAGCTCGAGCTCCGCTGTGATCGATGATCGAGTCTCTCCTCAAGCGATATGCATATGAAAGCACAGAGGCGCTGCCTTGTCTCTCCTGTAACCCCAGGATTCCTCACACTTGAACTTAGAATGGGTCCTCTTATAAAGAACATTCACCATCAATCAGGATTAGAGCTAATATATATTATAAATATCACCCAAGTGGAACAGTCTAGCCTTGAACTTGCTATGTAGCTGAGGATGGCCTTGTACTGTGTGTGTGTGTGTGTGTGTGTGTGTGTGTGTGTGTGTGTGTGTGTGATGCCTGTGTGTAGATGTGTGCATTCACCTGTGAATGTGGAGGAGACCAGAGGTTGATGTCAGAATGTCTTCCTCAATCTCTTCTTCACCTTATATTATTTTAAAGATTTGTTTATTTTATGTGTAGGAGTGTTTTGACTACATGTTTGTCTGTGCACTACATTCATACCTGGTGTCCTCAAAAGAGGACATTGGGTCCCCTGGACCTGGGGTTACAGGTGCTTGCGAGCTGCTATGTGGTGCTGGACGGTCAAACCTGGAACTCATGGTAGGACAGCCAGAGCTCTTATCTCTGGACCCTTCTCCCTCCCTCCCTCTCCCTCCCTCCTCCTCCCTCCCCTTTCCCTCCACTTCCCTCCACTTCCCTCCCTCCTCCTCCTTTCTCTCTCTCTCTCTCTCTCTCTCTCTCTCTCTCTCTCTCTCTCTCTCTCTCTTTGGTTTTTCAAGACAGGATTTCTCTGTGTAGCCCTGATTGTCCTGGAACTCCCTTGGTAGACCAGGCTGGGCTCAAACTTTGAGCGATCCACCTGCCTCTGCTTCCCAGATGCTGGGATTAAAGGCGTGCACCGCCACTGCCTAGCTCACTTTATTTTTCGAATCGATCACTGAACTATTTCATTTTGGCCAGCAGGCCAGTGAATCCTGTGGCCATGGCTCTGCACCCATGCCACACATTCAGTACTTTTGGTGTGTGCCACAGCACCTAGTTGTATTGATTCTTTGTGAGTTTTACACCGTGCACCCCAATCTCACTCATCTTCCCAGTTCCCTGGTGTCCACCGTTAACCCTTGCAACCTCCTGATAACACACACACACACACACACACACACACACACACACACACACACACCAAAGCATAGAAAACATCTCATCCTGGAAGCTGCAGTGTGTTCCACATTATACCTCTTTGTCCATACATCTTCTCGTCATTCGAGGTCTCTGGCTTCTGGGATATATTGGGTCCTCAGTGGGACCCCTTCCAGTTGTTCTGTTGTTGCCCTGTGTCATGGAGACCCTGCACCTTTGGGTCAGGAGGATCTGCCTGACGCTTTTACTTGACCCAGCAGTTCACAGATGATTTAGATTTTAGTGGGGCCAATTCAAAGCCGTGGCTCTTGGCCTTGGTGCCTGAGCTGGCCAGCCTCCTGTTCTCCTTCATCCTCATCTCCAGGGTGAGCCCACCAGCACTGCTCTGGCTAGGTCACCCATGCCCTCAGGAGGAGGAACAGTCACAGCAACAGCAAGGCCTTGCTGGGCCTTCAAAGCACTTTGTCTGTCAAGGGGAGACACAGCAGGCCTCCAGAGCCAGCTCTCCTGCTCTGGCAGCCTTGGGGCTGGCTCGCTTTCCCTTCAGCACCACAGCCAGTCCCACTGTGCTCTCCAGGCGACAGCGCCCAGTGTTTTGTGGATTCTGGGAATCCAAACTCAGATCTCATGCTTGCACGGAGGTCACTCTTAACCACTAAGCCATCTCTTCAGCTCATCTTGCTTTGAAGACAGAGTCCCTCAGAGCTTAGGTTAGGCCTCAAATTCTGTATATGGTTTCATGATCCTGACCTTCCTGCCTTCACCTCCTGGGAGATGAGATTACACTTGTGCACCACCATGCCCAGGTTTATGTGGTGCCGGGCTCTCAAATCTGGGGCTTCTTGTAAGTTAGGTAAGCACCCCCAGGCCCGTAGATTCCCACTCTAGAAAACGCTGCAATGGGGGCAGTCTGTGCAATTCCCACACTAGGAAGCTGCAATGGAGGCTGTCTGTGTAATTCCTTATGTTGGTTGTCTACATTTGCATCTGAGCACACTGTTTTCTTTAACCTTGAAACCAGTAATCTTCATGCCTGCCAGGTGACTCTGGGTGGAGTTGTACCTGGTGTGACAGAGCCTCTGTTGGGGAAACCTTCCTCCTTCTCTCTCCTTCTCTCCTCAGTGTGAAGCCCTCATTACCCAGATTACCTCATGGATAAAAGATAGCTGCTGAAGTTCCAGCCACCACACCTGCGTTCCAGGCAGGAATAAGGAGAAATGAAGGCAGAAAAGTCTATGCAACTGGGCCACTTGTATTTTTTGTGGCAGATTGTTTGCAAGAACAGTGGCCGGTAATCCCTGTAGGCACATATCGTTTTTCCTATCAAGAAGTGGAATCGATTGTTTATTTCTTTACATCAGAGCTGGTTCTATAATCTTTTTATAAAAGAGTTGTTTGTTGTTTGTTTGCTATTTTGAGACAGGGTCACTCTGCATAGCCCTGGCTGTCCTAGAACTCACTGTGTAGCCCACTCTGTCACATTTTGGCCAATAGAATGCTTTGAAAGGCCCAGCGAGACCTTGCTGTTTCTGTGTCTCACTTGTGGGATGCAGATGCTGCATAAAGCCTTGGCCTAGTCCTCTTTGCGGGTAACCATGATGACAGAGGTCTAACCTTCTCTAACTCCTCCAGCTGCCCTTGCGGAGGCATCCATCTTGGTGCCCCAGCCCCACAGGACGGAAGACCCATCCTGAGCCAGCTCACCCGGCTTTGGCATCCTTAGACTTCCTCCTCCTCCAGGTTTCTGTGCCCGGTGGGCCCTGGACAAGGCGTGCTCACGGCTCCAGCCACAGGGCCTGGACACCTTGCTCCTGTTCCCAGCAGACAAGTAGACGGGATGTGTGTCATCTGGCCTTGCTCACACCTGCAGTCTGCACAGTCCTCTGCAGCCGGGTGTGGCCGGAGGGGATCAGCTCTGTGAGGTTGGCTCATCCTGGAGCTGTGGGAGGCCCAGACTCGGTCCCCCTGAGGAGTATGGTGAACGTAGTCACAGAGGGTTTATGAGGCTGCCTGAGCAGAGGGCTGCCTCGGTGGTGCAGTAGACTTGTTCTTGAGCTTTGAGAGAACTGGAGAGGCTTTTCCCCGGCCATGTGACCTTGGGCGTGTGTTGTTGCGTGTTGCCTCAGTTTCTGCATTTGTAGAACGAGGCTTCCGAGGCTTCCGGTAGCCATTTCAGAGGATTACAGTGAGATTAAAGGAGAAGGCATGTAGTTCTTTCTCAGCAATGGTGGCCATCCCCTTACGTTTTTTGTTTCACCTCATGAAAGCAACTGGGTACTTGGTTGTAGAATCAATGTGACTTGAACAGTTAACTGTTCCTCTCCTTAAGGGCCATTGGAGGTTAGTGACTGCTGGAGCAGGAGAAGAGGTACCCCCCCTTCCCCCCGCCACCGCCCCGAGACAGGGTTTCTCTGTGTAGCCCTGGCTGTCCTGGAACTCACTCTGTAGACCAGGCTGGCCTAGAACTCAGAAATCCGCCTGCTTCTGCCTCCCAGAGTGCTGGGATTACAGGCGTGCGCCACCACCTCCTGGCAGGAGAAGAGTTTTTATCCATGGTGTAAATTGCCCTTGTCCCTGTGAATAATTCCACCATATCCTAATTAGCTGCAGTTCTTTCCCCTTCTTCCAGCATCCACAACAAGAAAGAGACTTGGAAGTGGGAGGGAGATCAGCGCTGACTATCACCCTGACAATCCAGACTCTCTTGGGAGCCGAGCCTTCCGGACTCTGTTCTCTTTCCACTCTGTTGAACTCAGGGGTCTGATTTAGACTGTCAGGCTTGGCGGAAATTCCTCCATCTCGTGAGCCCTCTCCTTTCCCAAGACCCATCATTATTGATGTTCATTATAAAATTGAGAGTTCTTTCCTACTGAAGTTATTGTCAATGTTGTTATTACACTGAACAAGTTAAAATACTGTAAATATTATTTTTTAATTACTTTTTTAAAAAGCTATGCATGGTGGCTTATGCCTTTAATCCCAGCATTTGGAAGGAAGCTTTCTGAGTTTTAGGCCAGCCTGGTCTACAGAGTGAGTTCCAGGACTGCCAAGGGCTATACAGAGAAATCCTGTCAATAATAATAATAATAATAATAATAAATATCATGAAGTCGGAAGAAACTTATTTGGTCACGTCTCCTCTTCTTCTGTGTCCCTAGCATTCTCTGTCTTGGGTTGGTCTGGAAGTTGGGACTAGGGATGAGGCCTGAACAGGTCATGTGGCCACTCCATGCCTCTCTTGGCCTATGGAGACTGTTCCCTTGGGGCCAGAGTAGCCTGAGAAAAAATCTGAGACGGGGAGCTCTGAACAACACGTTTTCAATGTGATCTGGCTGGGACTCAGTCCTATGTGTAAGAACCCCCTCCCCAGTGTGTCTGGCTGGGACTCAGTCCTGGGTGTAATAACCCCCTCCCCACCACTGTGTGCGTATGTACCACATAGTAAAATACCACAGTGCACATGTGGGCGTCGAAGGACATCTTTCTGGAGTTGGTTCTCTCTTTCCACCTTGTGGATTCTGAAGGTGAAGCTCAGGTCTTTAGGGGGGTATTTTGCCCCCCCCCCTTGCGTATTTAATAGCTACAGGAGCTAATAGCATTAAAATATGAAAATGGAATCATGGAGTCATTTTTGTGTGTGTGTGTGTAAACTGAGAGGCTTGGGCTCCACTGACTGGGAAACTAAGCATCCTTTCTCGGGCCATCTCAGTAGACTCCCACAACTGCTCAGGAGCGAAAGAATGCTCTGAAATACATTTTTCTGAGACCTCCACAAGTTGTCTGGAAGCCCCAGGGGCTGGTGACATCTATCTTGATTGTCTTTGAAGTGCACAGTCATCCATCAGAAAATGTGTAACTTGGCAGCCATAGTCCCAGGAACTCCTTGCCCCTGGCTGAGTCTGGAGTCAGTCATTCCTCTGTGCCCTGTGCCTTGTGGCTTCTCTGGTCTTGGCAGGTGGCAGCCAGTGACGTCAGTGAAGGTCTGAACCTGCTGGGGCTCTGAGAGCATGTTTTCTCTGTGGTGTTTTTTCTTCGGTGACGATGGCTTCTCTTAGTTCATGTCTTAGTCAGTCAGTGTTCTATTGCTGTGAAGAGACACTGTGACCACGGCAACTCTCACAAAAGAAAGCATTCAGCTGATGCTTGCTTATGGTTTCAGAGGTTTAGTCCACTATCATCATGGTGGGAACACGGCAGCATGCAGGCAGACACAGTGCTGGAGAAGCATCCAAGGATTGTATATCCAGATGTGAATCAGGTAGCAGGAAGAGAGCGGTCCACCAGGCCTCGCCTGGGCTTCTGAAACCTCAAAGCCCTGCCCGCCCCCCACCCCCTAGTTACATATTTCCATCAACAAGGTCACACTAATCCTTCTAAGTAGTGCCACTCCCTGGTCACCAAACATTCACATATACAAGCCTATGGGATCTATTCTTGTTCAAAGCACCACAGTTCTAGCTGAGGTTCTGCTGCAGGTGGTTTATGAGGAGAGGGAGAATGAGACCAGCGTGGGGTGGGGGTGGGGGGCAAGTCAGGTTCTCCTGTTCGGCTGTGCGCAGGACCCAGGGCTAAAGGGCTCTCAAAACCTTCTGCAGGTTTCTCATCAGCTCGTGGTGCCCACTGGTCGTAGCTCCCTAGAGCAGTCCATTAGTTTGCCCTTCTGAACTGCTGTAGAGGGGTCGTGGGGTGACATGAAAAGGCTCAGCCTAAGCCCAGGGTGGAGCTGCTAGCCCAGCTCACAAAGAAGTGCCCCAGAGAAGGGTAGATCGGGTGGCTGTGGCCATATAGCTGAGCGGTGGCTTTTAGACCAGGCTCCTAGCCATGAGAAGTCAGGCAAGTAGCCAATTAGCACTTTCCTCATCAATGTAATGGGCGTAAAGTTATCGTCAAACTTACCTTGTGGTGAGATTAGCTACAGGTATACAAGGTTTTCTTATAGCAATCGTGTGTAGCTTGCTGCATTTCTAAGTGAGCCACAGCTACTCCACCCTTCCATGGTTCTGGGGCGGGGGTGGGGGGACTGGTGTCCCCTGGCAGCATGTACTCAGAGAGCCTGCTTTGTCTCCCCCACTGCATTATCAGGGACTAGGGCTTAGCTGTCCTGCCGAGATCCCACCCCACACTAGCCCTTCCCCATATCCCCTGCTTCTCCACCCCGTCCCTGTGTGCAGAGGATGCCACAGAGTTTATCACCTCCGTGTCCTCCTGCCGCTGCTGCCAGGCTGGGCTTCCTTTGAAAATCTCACTGCTGCCCACTGTGCTTTCTTGCAAGTGCTGATGTGAACATTTCTCTGCCAGCATCGGTGACATTCGAACACTGCCAGCACTTAGATTAATGTTGACATTTTTGGTGTCGTTTGAAATACAGATAAGCTGAAGTGTGGTTCTGCTAAAGTCAGCATTTAAGAGCCTGAACTTTACAAACTGGCTGGCAGGGAAAAGCATCCTTCCGTTTTAGGATAGTAAGACCACATCTTTTTTTCTTGACTGGCGGGATGTGCCCAGATAACTGTGTGAGTATCACAATTAAACCTTATTGATGGTTCATGATATATTGGCCTTTTTTCCTGGATAATTGTCTTTGTTACTGTTTATTGCTATGAAGAGACACCATGACTGCAACTCTTATTTAAAACAACAACAACAAAAACAAAAGCCCAAGCAAGCATTTAATGGGGTGCTTACAGTTTCAGAGGATTAGTCCGTGGTCATCATGTCAGGAATCACACAGGCATGAGAGCTTTATATCCTGGTCTACAGGTGGGGGTGTGGGGATTGGGGGAGTGGCAGGGAATGGACCTGATAGGGGTTTTTGAAACCTCAAAGCCCATCCACAATGATACAGTTTCTTCAACAAGGCTACACCTCGTCCAACAAAGCCACACCTCCTAGTCCTTCTCAAACAGTTCAACCAACTGGAGACAAAGCATTCAAACATGAGCCTCTGGGTGCCATTCAAACCGTCACAATAATTCATTCTTATTTCAACTGTCCACAAATATAGGCCCGTCTTTTAACTTTCCAAGACCCTTATAAAGTTACTCAAATCCTCCGAGGAGCAAGCAGTGTGGGAGTTGAGAACAATGCATAAATGATCTGACAGGTCAAGCAACACTCCATAGAGCAGTCTGCATAGCTTATTGGGTCAATCTTGAATAACCATAACCACTCTCAAAGCCAGCATTTCCAGAGCTTATCACCTGAGATGGTGTGTGTGTGTGTGTGTGTGTGTGTGTTCAGGCATATGTACAAGTGTTCATGGGTGTTCATTTGTTTGTGTGCACATACATGTTCATGTGTGTGCCTCTGTTCACGTGTGCATATGTATTTATGTGTGTGTACTGTGTGAATGTATGCATACTTATATGCATGCAAACATGCATACATGAGGTGTCTTTCTCAACTGCTGTCCTTATTTTTTGAGCTAGGGTCTCTGTGGGAACTCGGGGCACACTTATTCAGTTAGACCGGGTAGCCAGGAAATCCGGTGCTCCCTCCTGTCTCTTGGATGAGAGGTGTGTGCGCTGCACTCAACATTTTCTGTGGGTGCTGGGAATTCAGACTCAGGTCCCCATGCTTGCATAGCAAGCACTGCTATAGACAACTGTCTTCCTAGCCTGATATAGTTCTGTGGTTGCTTACCGATTCAGAGGACACGTGGCATTTTAGTTGGCTGGTTCTGGTTTCCATTATGTGAACACACTCACAGATGCAGCCTTGCGCGTAGGCCCGGGTTTTATGGCACATCTGTTTGGGCTCTAGTTCTGCTGGGTTGGGGTTCTGGGTTCTTGGTTCTCTCTCTCCTTCTCTGGTTCTGTTCCATGCTAGCCTTCTTTCGGGCCGGAAGCGGGAAGATTGCTAGCTGCCTCTGATCCTGACCCTGTGGGTTCTGCACGGGCTATTCTCTCTGCAGGGATGTATGAACCAAATATCACAGCAAAATGAACAGAGATGCCCCACTGGAACTAGACAGGGCAGGCTCCAATGAAGCTGGGAGACCACAGTGGTCACCCCACAATGGTCACCCCACAGTGGTCACCCCACAATGGTCACCCCACAGTGGTCACCCCCCCACAGTGGTCACCCCACAGTGGTCACCCCCACAGTGGTCACCCCCACAATGGTCACCCCACAATGGTCATCCCACAGCGGTCACCCCACAGTGCTCACCCCACAGTGATCACCCCACAGTGGTCATCCCACAGTGCTCACCCCACAGTGGTCACCCCACAGTGGTCACCCCACAGTGGTCACCCCACAATGGTCACCCCACAATGGTCATCCCACAGCGGTTACCCCCTCAGTGGTCACCCCACAGTGGTCACCCCACAATGGTCACCCCACAATGGTCATCCCACAGCGGTTACCCACACAGTGGTTACCCTGCAGTGGTCACCCCACAATGGTCATCCCACAGCGGTCACCCCCACAGTGGTCATCCCACAGCGGTCACCCCCACAGTGGTCACCCCACAGTGGTCACCCCACAATGGTCACCCCCACAGTGGTCAACCCACAATGGTCACTCCACAGTGGTCACCCCACAATGGTCACCCCCACAGTGGTCAACCCACAATGGTCACTCCACAGTGGTCACCCCACAGTGGTCACCCCACATGGTCACCCCCACAGTGGTCAACCCACAATGGTCACTCCACAGTGGTCACCCCACAGTGGTCACCCCACATGGTCACCCCCACAGTGGTCAACCCACAATGGTCACTCCACAGTGGTCACCCCACAGTGGTCACCCCACATGGTCACCCCCACAGTGGTCAACCCACAATGGTCACTCCACAGTGGTCACCCCACAATGGTCATCCCACAGCGGTCACCCCCACAGTGGTCAACCCACAATGGTCACCCCACAGTGGTCACCCCACATGGTCATTCCACAGTGGTCAACCCACAATGGTCACTCCACAGTGGTCACCCCACAATGGTCATCCCACAGCGGTCACCCCACAGCGGTCACCCCACAGTGGTCACCCCACAATGGTCACCCCACAATGGTCACCCTACAATGGTCACCCCACACATAGTTGGGTGAGTAGGGTGGGAGACAGGTCTGCCCTCCCCTCCTCCAAGAGAGAAGGAGAGGACTATTCCCAGGTGCCTTCCTCCACGACTGTGTGCACCTGTCTGCTAGGATTCCAGCTAGATTATCCGGAAGTTCTCACTCCAGGACTCCAGGAAGAATGAGCCTAGTGATTCTTCCAGAATGGGGAGTGGGGGGTGGGGTGGGAAGCTTCTGGCATACAGTCTGCATGTTCTCAGCCCAGAGCTTTGTAGTTCTAGGGGCCCATCAACCACCCAGATTCCCTTGAGATCTGCACTCAAGGGCGCTTCTAGGTAGGGACATAAGCTGGGCATGGAGGTGCACACCTTGAATCCTGGCACTTGGAATGTGGTGGAGGAAGAGGGTTAGCTCAGTCTACACACTACAGGGAACCCTGCTGCACAACAGGCCAGTGCTGGGCGTGGAGCTGAGTTGGTCGGGTGTCCGCTCACCGTGCCGGAGACCCGCCTTTAGTCCTGTACATCACTAAACCAAGGTGGTGACACAGAGGCCTGACATCTGTCAGTGTGGAGGTGGAGGCAGGAGGATCAGAAGGAACTCAAGGTCAACCCCTGCCTCACTTCCAGCCCACCTGGGCTCAGAAGACCTTGTCTCTAAACAGCGGTTGGGTCTTGGTGCTTTCTCAGGTTAGCAAGATGTCTCTGTGGGCAAAGTGCTTACGGCCAGGCCTGGCGACTTGAGATTGACACCCTGTCAGCCCCACAAGTGGATGTGAGCATGTCCGCCCTCCTCACTCTGCCCAGTCCATACAGCTCTGCAAACAGCTGTTGTGGAAACATTTTTGTCTGGATTAACCAAAGACCATTCCAGTTTGTTTTAGAAACTAACCTTTCAGCTGGGCAGTGATGGCCACGCCTTTAATCCCAGCGTTCAGGAGGCAGAGGCAGGTGAATCTCTGAGTTTGAGGCCATTATGGTCCACAGGATGAGTTCCAGGACAGCCAGAGCTCCACAGAGAAACCCTGTCTTAAAACAAAACAAAACAAAACAAAACAAAACCCAGAAAACAAACAACAACAACAACCCAACCAAATAACCCCCAAAACAAAACAAAGCAACCCTTCCTTTTTTCTTTCTCCTCACCACCACCACCACCACCACCACCACCACCACCACCACCACCACCGCCACCACTACCACCACCAGGGTTTTTCATACCCCTTTACAGTCTATGCCTAATATCAATGGCTAGTCGGGGACCATCAGACTTCCTAGGAAGGGACCCTGGAAACGCACATTTGACATACAGGCAGCACACCTGCACCTCACCCCGGACTCAGAAAACCCTCCTTTTGGATCTTAGGGGTGGAGGCTGTGGCAGGAGGCCTGGGTTCGGGCAGCACTGCGTGTGAGCGCCCTGCAGATGGAGAGTCGGGGCTGGGAGGCTGTGGAGTTGAGAAGGGCTAGGCCCTTCCTGCAGTAGAGTCTGAGGAAACAGGGTAGAGACATGGGCGAAGGAAGAGAAGGGTCATGGTCTGTGTCCTGCACTCCACCACCCTGTCCCTGCTGGAGAGGGGGAGCACTCCACTCTACCACCCTGTCCCTGCTGGAGTGAGGGGGAGCACTGCACTCCATCACCCTGTCCCTTCTGGAGTGAGGGGGAGCACTGCACTCCACCACCCTGTCCCTGCTGGAGAGGGGGGAGCACTGCACTCCACCACCCTGCCCCTGCTGGAGAGAAGGGGAGCACTGCACTCCACCACCCTGCCCCTGCTGGAGAGAAGAGGAGCACTGCACTCCACCACCCTGCCCCTGCTGGAGAGAGGGAGCACTGCACTCCACCACCCTGTCCCTGCTGGAGAGGGGGGAGCACTGCACTCCACCACCCTGCCCCTGCTGGAGAGAAGAGGAGCACTGCACTCCACCACCCTGCCCCTGCTGGAGAGAGGGAGCACTGCACTCCACCACTCTGTCCCTGCTGGAGACAGGGAGCGCTGCACTCCACCACCCTGTCACTGCTGGAGTGAGGGGAGCAGTCTATTCCATCACCCTGTCCCTGATAGAGGGGAGCACTCCACTCTACCACCCTGTCCCTGCTGGAGTGAGGGGGAGCACTGCACTCCACCACCCTGTCCCTGCTGGAGAGAGGGGGAGTATTTCTAAGGGGGCCCTGTCCTCGCAGAACACCATGAAATCTGCAGGGTGTGCTTTCTGAGTTCCCTTTGCAGACCAAAGCTTTGTCAATACCCAAGTCCTGGCATTAAAAAGAAAACAGACCGGGAAGGAAGAATGGACGTGCTGGCCAGTGAGGGGACACCCCAAGAGCCTGTCCACTCCTGTAAGGGCACGGTGCCTCCATCACTCCAGAGTTGAGAGCTCGGTGATTATCCTAATAAGGAAAACCAGGCCAAGGTGGCCCAGGCTGTTCCAGCACTGGGGCGGGTGCTGGAAGCATCAGGAGGATAGCACCTTCTCAGGAATCCCTGCTGACTGATTAGCACATCTTCCTGTTGGAGCCACTGCTGCATTGGTTGGACCCAGTGTACTTTTGGTGACAGCACAAGCTAAGCGAGGCCACCAAGAATGGACACTGCTGCCCATCGGCAAGTGTGGTCCATTTGTCTGGGGTCGGGGTGTGGACTGAGGGGGCTGAGTTCAGTGGAGGGGTGCTCTGGGGAGGGGAAACAAGAAACAAGGCTACCAAAGGTAGGCCAGGGCTGGAGAAGCAGCTCAGACAGAGGGATGACCCTCAAAGGATGCTAGGCTCTGAGGATTATCTTGTCATCAGCTTCAGGGAGACACAGCCCAGCACCGCTGCGATCACGGCCATGGGATCCCACCGATCCCAGGCGTCGTCAGGTAAACCTGCATCCTCGACTGCGCTAGAAATGATGAACCAGGGTGATCCACATTAGTGGGTCTATTAGGTGGAGAAAACCATATTTCTGACGGACACACAGGATAGAGAAGAGAGAGGGAGGGGAAGGGGGGGAGATAAATATCGAGAGCGAGAGTTAAGGGAGGACAGGACAGGGTACACCCTGGGCCTGGCTGTGGGCTTTTTAGAAGCAATTATGCATTTTTTTAAGCCAAGTTACTCAAAGAATGTAATTTGTAAAATGATTGAAAGATTAAGCAAGGCTTAAATTTTAAGTTAAGTTTAGAAAGTAAGTAATCTCTGTGAGGTAGCATTCTGGCTCCTTTAGGGGTTTCCCTCTGAAAGTGGTTCTTTGAAGGGAATCGCTTAGGTTTGGAGATGGGAAAGGAGTGCTAAGGTGGCAACGCCCAAGGTCACCACCATCCTGGACTTAAGCTGGTGTGCCTCATTTGTTGCTTTAAACATCTTGGCTTAAAATAGGCTCGGCAAAGGGGACGCTGACTCTGGAGGCTGTCCAAGCTCGCAGCGTGGTGAGGTTTCTGACTCCCAGCCAGGTTCTAGGGCAAGGGGTTTCTTTACCTTCCTGTGTCTCCTTAACCTTCCTACCCTGCTTGGCCAGGGAGCCCTGGATTCATCTGCCTGGGGCATGTACAGAAACCGGGTGGAGGCTCCAGTTCTTGGGCCCGGCCTGTTGTCCAGGGCGTGGGGCAGAAGCTCTGACTCGTGAGCAGTACACATGGTGGGGTTTTGAGACTCTAGGCGCACAGACAGCGGCTCTGAGTCCTTATTCTGGTTTTAGGTCTCACTTTACCAGTGAAGAAAGGGCAGGGCTGTAAACCCAGGCGATGCAGAAACTGTGAGGGGCACTGCACACTGCTGCACAGTTTCCACTTTGCACAAAGGCCTGGGGGGCGACTGGGGGTAAATCCAAGCGCAATCCTTCACCCAAGGTGTATGGTGTATCCCTTAATAGAGGTCTGGGCCTATGCAAGAGCAAGGCCTCATTATAATTCACGTCTGTGGGTTAGTGGCAGCCCTAAGGACAGACATCTAGAAGCTCCTTCCTACAGGGCATGTACCGTTCTCCTCCCCTGGAGCCCAGCATTGTGCTGGGCTCACAGCTCTCCCAGGCTTAGCGAGTGCAGGCTGAGTCACTTATTTCTTGGGTATCTCTAGCACTCTCTCTTCTGCCAGGCATGGGGGAATCACTCTTTTGTTTTGTTTCTCTGTGTAGCCCTGGCTGTCATGGAACTAGCTCTACAGACCAGGCTGTCCTTGAACTCACAGACACCTGCCTGGTTCTGCCTCCCAAGTGTGCTTATCACCACCCAGCAGGGATATCACTCTTAAAAATTATTTCATTTTAATATGCATGGGTGTCTTTAAAATTACTTCATTTCCTGTCTGCACGTATGTCCGTGCACCACGCGTGTGCCCGATGCCTTTAGAAGTCAGAAGAGCAGTGGATCTTTTGGAGCTGGAACTAGAGACACTTGTGAGCCATGAGTTGAGTTCTGGGAGCTACGACCAGGTCCTCTGCCAGAACAGCCAGCGCTCCTCCTGCCGAGTCAACCCTCAACCCCAAAACCTTAATATTGTAAATGTAGAGGCCATGTTTTAGTAGGTCATAGAGTTAGCCCTGCCTTGATTTTTTTTTATTGCTTTCCAAATTATGTATGGCTGGCTGTTTTTCTACACAAAATGTAAGTGGTTTTATTGGGATTATAACATATACATGCATTATATATCATATAATATCATATCATATACATATCATATATATATATATGTGTGTGTGTGTTATATGTATCAGCCACTGAAAATATCCAAATCAATAGTTCTAGTATATTCACAGGACATTGAAGCAACCACTTCTATCTAAGAGTAATTTGTCCCTCTTAAATGAATACATCTACCATTATCATCAATCACTATTCTGCCTTCCATCTTTGTCCCTGCTTGCACAATTACTGACATTTGTGTCACTATGAGCTGCTGATTCTTCTTGTTCTTTTTTGTTGTTGTTCTTGATCTTGTTCTTCTAGTTCTTCTTCTTCTTGTTCTCCTCCTCCTCCTCCTCCTCCTTCTCCTCCTTCTCCTCTTTCTTTTCCTCCTTCTTCTTCTGCCTTTCTGTATCTATGGTCATACACTATGTGGCCTCTGATGACTGGTCAACTTACATAGCTTGATGAAAATGCTCCTTGCTCTTTGGTTGGCATCTCAGTTACTCTTCTATTGTTGTGAAGAGATACAAGCACAAAAGCAACTTATAGAAGAAAACATTTAATTAGGGGTTTGCTTACAGTTTCAGAGGTTAGTCCTTTATCATCATGGTGGGGAGTATGGTTACAGGCAGACAGGCAGGCAGGCATGTCTTTGGAGAAGTAGCTGAGAGCTACATCCTGATATTCAGGCAGCAGGCAGAGAGACTGTGGGATTTTTGAAGCCACAAAGCCACTCCCAGTACCACACCCCTTCCAAAGAGGCCACACCTCCTAATTCTTCTGGAACAGTTCCACTAACTGGGAACAAGCAATGAAACATGCACCTGTGGCGGCATCTCCTTCAAACCACCCCGGCTGCCTCTCATTACCCTTGTCTATTAGTTAGATGAGAACTGACATCTTTGGATGTGGAGTTTCCTACTTGGAACCGAAGCACAGTCCCCTGTGTCCCAAGTCTCCTTTCTGCCACCAGGAGCTTTGACTCTCTCACTGAGGTTCCGGTGTTTCTAACTCCCTCTTGCCTTGAGTCTTCTGACATATGAAGGCTGTTGCTTGGAAAGGTTTACATTGTCTTCTTTTGCTTTGATGCTTTGTGGAGTTAGTCACTTTGGTTCTCCAGGTTTTCTCAGGAGTGAGCTCATGTCATCTGCAGATAGCATAAGCTGATTTCCTCCTTCCCCCTTCCCTAAGCCAGGCTCCACATGCTTTCTCTAATATATATGTGTTGACTGCAACAGAGCACTGAACTATAGTCTGGAGGAGAGCATCTATTCCTGTTCCTTATCGTAACAGAAATGCTAGTAACGGAAAAACAAGCTGTGTCATGGTCGCACAAAGCCTGGGTGCTGTGTTCCTGTTTGCATAGTGAATGAATAAATATTTACTCCTCTACATTTTGGACTAATAACCTAAGATCTTCATGGTGAATGAGCAGGTCTCTTTAGTGCACAGACCTCTGTGACATTAGATTACAGAGAGCTGTTGCGAGCTGTACGCTAGAGCACCTGAGCTGTCACACTTCTTCAGAGTGGATCGTTACACTTTCAAAGAGTTTTGTTTACTTAACTGAATAAATAAAATGTAACATTTCAGTATAATTACTCTGAAAAAATGTTATAGCAACATCTAATAAAGCAAAGCAGTGTGATACAGGTATTTTCTAGTGTACACACACACACATGCACACGCACACGCGCGCGTGCACACACACACACACACAGAACCTAAAAAGTGATCTAGAACGATTTAGTGGTTTGAATGTGCTTGGTCCAGGGAGTGGCACTATTAGGAGTGTCATTGTTGGGGTAGGCGTGTCACTGTGGGGTGGGCCTTGAGACCCTCCTCGTAGCTGCCTGAGAGTCTTCAGTCTTCTCCTCTTTGCCTTTGGAGCGAGATGTAGAACCCTTTGTTCTCCGGAGCCACGCCTGCCTGGATGCGGCCTTGCTTCCCACCATGATGATAATGGACTGATGCTGTGAGCCTGTAAGCCAGCCCTGACTAAATGCTGTCCTTATAAAAGCTGCCTTGGTCATGGTGCCTTTCACATCAATGAAACCCTAAGACAAATGGTAAGGAAACGCTACTTTATTCATAGTAGCAGAGAAGCAAAGTTTTAGATGCACTGCGATGTATTTAAACAGCAAAACAGTCCTTCTACAGCAATGGTTCTGAATCATCAAGCTTACCTATGACTCTGAAGATGACTCTCCAAGGCATGAGTAGGAGAAACCCAACTCACTATCCAGGCATGAGTAGGAGAAACCCAACTCACTATTTACTGCAGTGGATTAGCAGTAGTGGGGACAGGGTCAGTGGGCAGGGAATGAAATCCCCCTCTGGAACAGAGTAAGAACAGTTTATTGACTGGACTGCAAGAAGACAGCAGGCTGGGCGGTAATTTTCCCTGAGGCTTAGGGTAATGGACTACAGGGAAGTGGTGGGAAGGGTGTCTCCATGTCTGTTCAGTTTCCTGACATGTAATTTGTGCTATGAGAAGGGAGGCAGCACAAACTGGCTAGGGTTCAGTTGTGTGAAGTTAGTGTGAGCGCCGTGCATTTCCGGGTCTGCAGTCTACATCATGCAAATAGGCGCCGAGTAAATATGAGCCGTCCTGGTTAATCAGAGTTCAGCCTTAGTTAGTGGGTCCTGAGGTGTGGGGCTGTTACTCTGTGGAATCAGGTGACAGTGGTCACAGGCTAGCAGCTGGAGATTTCTGGACCAAGCTTCTAAAAATGTCTGTACCAGGGACCTGCTCCATTTTCTGGTCTAGTGTTAATGTCCATCTCCCTCCACATTCACCGTATGTCTTCATTTTTCAGTGACCCTGTGGTTGTGTAGAGTGACTGGGAGGAAGTGTAAGGGGGTCACTGGGGGCAGGCCATGCTCAGTGAAGTGGGGGTGGGGGCTGTGGGGGGGGGCTGGGAATGTCCTGGCTCCTTTTTTGTTATGATTTCTGAACTTTCCTGTGTGTATATCACACTGCAACACAAATCTTATTGCTGTGTGTGTGCCTGTCAGCCACACATTAGAACATGTGTGTGTGAGTGTGTGTGTGTGTTTATGTAAGTGTGTGTATATATGTGTGTGCACGTGCGTGCGTGTGTGCGTGCATGTGTGTGTGTTTCTGCAGTGCCACCAATCTACCAGATACCTACTTTCCTTGTTCTCTGACTTGTTCTTGTTTCTCTGACTGAGGTGGACATAGTAACTCTCAGGTCATACATTACACATCGCACAGTGAATATGTCCCCACAATGTAGATTACAGAATAGCTTTAAAGTGTCTCCATATATCCATGTGTGGATTACAGAAGAGCTGTAAATGGATATGTCTCCATATTTATGTATGGATTACAGAATAGCTGTAAAGGTGTGGATATGTCTCCATATATCCATGCATAGACCGCACCAGAATTCGAGGGTCCCGAGGCCCGTGGGAAGAAAGGTTGACCGCTGAAAGGCAGAGGCACCTTGGTGAGAGGGAAGTAAGAAGTAGCTGGAGAGGGAGCAGGAGTCAGGCCACTGTGGGCCACGCGCTGAGAGGAAGGCTGCAGAATGGAGGCCAGCTGCAGAGGCGAGCAGGCAGGACTTTTGAGTTAAAGCGAACACGTAGGAAGCTGAGTCAGCGCCAGGTCAGTGAACACGAAGACAGGCAGATGTCAGTTGGTCACGGCAGCAGCAGGGACCACATTCAGCTGACACCCCTGGGACAGCCGGAAAGTCTCTGCCTCTTGGTCCTAGACATTGTGCGATCAGACGAAGCTCAGTCAGGGCCGTCGCCATCTTTATGGTAGCTGCCCACCCCTTCGTGGGGCCAGGTAACATCTTACTGTTGGGCCTGCTTGTTTTTTCTTTATCTTTTTTTCTGATACAATCTTAATACACCTATGTGCACCTACGGTCTTAACTCACCCAATAAAGTTGTGGAATAAGGAATAAAACATTTATCAGTTGATGGTTCCTGACAGACAGCGTCATTCTCATCCACCCAGGCACAGAGACAGCTTCCAGACACAAAACAGAGTCAAAGCTGCTTGCCCAATGAAGTCTGAAAAACAGCCTGAAGAAACAGTTTTAGATACACTCCATATACAATATGGAGTAGCTTAAAGCAGGGCACAGCTGGATCTGTGTGTGTATGTGTGTGTCTGTCTGTCTGTCTGTCTGTCTGTCTGTGTATGCTTTGTTTTTAAACAGTCTTACTGTGATATACTGATGCCTGGTACTCACTTTGTAGTCTGGCTAGCCTTTAGCTTGTAGAAATCTTTCTGCCTCAGTTTCTCAAGTGTTGGGATTATACACGTAAGTCATCTTGTCCAGTGATAAAAGCTCATTTTTAAAGTACGAGTTTCTCATACAGTTTCACAGGAATAAGGAGGTCTTGCATCCAGAAGCTGTGCTTCAGGAGGGACGGCAATTTTAAACTTTCCAGGTCTGGTCCTCCGTGTTGGCCTAGGCAACTCCTCCAAAGCTGTGGCATGGCATACACCCCAGCTGTGCCCAGCAGAGCAAAGCAGGAATCCAGGGCACTGGTCCCTCACCCCTGCATCCCCGGCCTGACGCTGGCCTTTTCAGTTCCAAGGTCGGAGCGCCAGGCTGATGCTGATGAGCGGGTGCTGAAGGGCACAGACGCTGCTGCCCAGGCCCGGGGGTGGGCGGAGGAGGAACGTGACCTACTTGTAGAAGAGGAAAGTGGCACTTCTCAGCATGTGACATTTTATCTTTAGAACATGGTGGACCAGGTAAGGCTCCTCACAGTGCTGGGGGGGCCTTAAAGCCAAAGGCAAAGGCAATTATTCAATATCTTGGGCTCCATGGCTTGTATATTACGGTCATTTTATAACCGGGTTTAATACTCCATCCTCCTGCCTCAGCATCCAGCGTGCAGGGATTACAGGAGAGGACCACCTTGCCTGGCAATGAATGTTTGTATTTACAAATGCCCGGATCCATTCACTCTGCGTGTGAGTGTGCATGTATATGTGAGTGTGCATGTACATGTGAGAGTGCATGTATATGTGAGTGTGTGTGCGTGTGTGTGTGCATGTTCAAAGGCCAGAAAACAACCCCAAGTGTTATTCCTCAGTTTCTGTCCACTTTAAAAAAAATCAAGTCTCACCCTAGACTCGATAGGGCCTTGAAGTATGTAATTTATGATTTATGTGTGGTGTCAAAGGACGACCTTGTAGAGTCGGTTCTCTCCTTCCACCTTTGTGTGGGTTCCAGGGAACAAACCCAGATCACCAGGCTGGGGCAGCAAGTGCTTTCACCTCCTGAGACATCTTGGCGGCTCCACTCAGAGCTCACCCAGTGGCACAGGCAGGCTGGCCAGCAAGTCGCACGCCGCCATGTCTAGTGGCTTCCACATGGATTCTGGGTGTTCGACTCAGATGCCCAAGTGTGAGAGCTAAACGTTCTGCCAACTGAGCTGCCTCACCCCAGTCCTCGGGGCGCCATCTTGAACCTCTATCCTCTCGACTTTCTTTTGTTTCCCATCCTTTATACCATCTTGGTGCGGTTGTTACCTGCTTTATTAGCTGTCAGAAATCTGCAGAACCTTTGTTAATGCTGTGAGTTCTTCTCACATAGTCCATGGCTGGAAATCATCATGGTGGGATCATTTACCACAGAATGCAAGAAACACTAAGAATTAGATCTTCAGGTTTTTGGTTTTTTTTTTCTCCCAGGGAACTAGCCTGACCATACAGCAGTGTTTCTATCTGTTCTGGGAAAGGCCGACTCTACCTAAATGTGATTGAAAAAAAAAAAAAGATATGGTTGTTGTTGTTGTTTTTGTTGTTGTTTGAGACAGGGTTTCTCTGTGTAGCCCTGGCTGCCTTGGAGCTCACTCTGTAGATTAAGCTGGCCTCAGACTCAGAGATCCACTTGCCTCTGTCTCCTGAGTGCTGAGATTAAAGGTGTGCACCACCACTGCCCAGCTTTTAAAAAGGATATTATAAATTATCTCCTTCCTTTAATATCCTATATTGTTTAAAGTTTTTCCTTTATTCTTTTCAAAATTTAAATGAGAACCATTTTTAACTGATGCGCTAAAATGTAAACATCTACGTCAGTCGTGCTCTGTGTGACAGACACTTCAGCACACCGGCACCGTTTTAACCAGGTCCCACACATCTGTCTGTTCGAACACATCTCCTCAGGATATGCAATGTTTTCGTATCTACAGCCGCCCCGTTGCTCAGTGGGCAGGAGAACCTCTTCTGCACAGCCGCCCCACAGGACTCACGGGCCAACCTCAGCCCATGCCTTCTCCCACTTGCTCTTCCAGCCTCCAGTGATGTCATGGACAATGACTGCGGCCCTGTGGTATTTGTTTCAGTGTCTGGCCTGGAATGCTCTCTGCTCCCTTCAAAGATTGTCTCACATGTCAGGATTCTGTTCTGTGACGATTCTGTTGTTCTCTGTGTGACATTCCACTAATCGTTTATTGGTTAGGAGACGTGTAAATGGCTTCCCTCCCTCCCCCCCTTCCTTCCTTTCTTTTTCTTCCATATCCTTTCTCCATCTCTCAGTCTCTTTTCTCTCCCTGTGTGTCTTTCTCTCTGCCTCCCCAACCCCAGCTTCAACAGGGATTCTCCTGTAGTCCAGGCTGTCCTCAAACTGCTTAGCCAAGGATAACCTTGAATTTCGGATCCTCCAGCCTCCATCCACTGAGAGCCAATTACAGGTGTTTGATGTCTCACCTACTTTTATGCAGTATTGGCAATCAAACCAAGGGCTTGCTTTATGCATACCAGGAGGCAAGCGTTCTATTGACTGGCCAAATCCCATTTGTGTCCATTTTATAGACATGGTGAGCAGCGTATCCGGGAGCAGTGAACTGACTCTCTCAAAATAAGAACTTTATTTACCTGTCATATATATATATATATATACATACATACATACATACCATACATACCCAGCAGTGGGATTGTTGCTCATCTCTATGTTTTTGTTTGTTTGTTGATTTTGTTTTGATCTTTGTAACAGATCCCTGGCTGTCCTGGGCACTCCTAAAGCAGGCTGGCCTTGAACACAGAGATCTGCTGCCTCTGCCTCCCGAGTGCTGGGCTCAAAGTTGTGCCCACCATGTCTGGCTTGTTGATTTTGTTTGTTTGTTTGTTTGTTTGTTTGTTTTGCTTTTTCAGACAGAATCTCACTGTCTGAAATTTGAGACAGTGGCCTGGAATTTGAGTAATAGACCAGGGTAGCCTCAAACCCACAGAAATCCTACTGCCTCTACCTTCTGAGAACTAAGATTAAGAGTATATATCAAGCCAGGCAGTGGTGGCACACACCTTCAATCCTAGCACTTGGGAGGCAGAGGCAGGTGGATTTTCAAGTTCGAGGCCAGCCTGGTCTACAGAGTGAGTTCCAGGACACCAGGGCTACACAGAGAAACCCTGTCTCGGAAAACCAAACCAAACCAAACCAAACCAAATCAGAAAAGAAAGAAAGAAAGAAGAAAGAAAGAAAGAAAGAAAGAAAGAAAAGAAAGAAAGAAAGAAAGAAAGAAAAGAAAAAAGAAACAGAAAAGAATAAAAGAGCGTGTATCACATCAGCTTTGGTTCTTTTAAAAAATTGGAAAGGCTCTTCATGCTGTTGTCCACAATGGCTCTAGAATTCACATTCCTATCAACATCTGAAACTCCCCTTTCTCCTAATTCTCTTCAGCCACTTGCTACTCTCTCTCTCTCTCTCTCTCTCTCTCCTTTCTTTCTCTCTCTCCCTTCCTTCCTTCCTTCCTTCCTTCCTTCCTTCCTTCCTTCCTTCCTTTCTTTCTTTCTTTCTTTCTTTCTTTCTTTCTTTCTTTCTTTCTTTCTTTCTTTCTTTCTTTCTTTCTTTCTTTCTTTCTTTCTTTCTTTCTTTCTTTCATAACTACTGTACCGGAGAGAGAAGGATCTCATGTGGCTTTGGTCTATGTCTCTCTGGATATTTTCATGCACCGACTGCTCCTGTATCTGACATCACCCGCTCCAAGTCCATCTGCCAGAAGTAGTAGCTGGAATAGTGTCTGATGGGGTCTAAGAGTGTTTCACAGGCAGAAAGCTGTTCAGATCTCTTTTTCTTCCTTTAATGGCCAACGAACAATATGCTGCGTTCCAGGTGCCATTGGAGCAGCTTGGTTCTGTGTCGTTATTCGGTTGTGGGCATGAGTGTATCCGGAGGCGGCGACAGCCGCTGGCTTCTCTGTTTACCACACGTTAAATTGTACTCTGGAAGAGCTGCGACTCTGGTGAATCTAGCAAGATTAGAAGTGAGCTGGTATCCAAAGCAGCATGTGATGGTTGCTAAGGGGCCATTCAACGCAAATTAGAAGCAATAATAGCCGGGTCTAAAAGGGTGAAGAATTAGGGCTGGAGATGGAGATGAGTTCCTGCAGAGGTTTTTGTGCTGACAAATGGAGATGTACTTGCTGCTTCTAGGATAAGAGGGTGTGTGTGTGTGTGTGTGTGTGTGTGTGTGTGTGTGTGTGTGACAGAGAACCAAGTAGTGCTAGGGACAAACTGGAACGAGGAAGTGCCAACAGGAGTCCAGGCCGCTCTGCAGTGAGAGAAATTGGAGCTGGCTATAAATAAGTAGTAGAAAAGTTCGTTATTTAGAGTCAACAGCCCGGTGATCTTGAACGCGTTGGCAGTGAGGAATTGAAGAGAGTGAGGTTCCTGGCAGTGGAACAGCCTCCCTGAGTCACATGCAATAAGATTTAAGGCAGTTGGAGAGGGCCCAGCCCCAAAGGCCCCCAAAGGCATTGCAGCGGATGGCAAGGCTCATTGGTCACAGGAAGAGCTCACTGCGAATGCACTAATCAACCCCTCACTCGCATTAGCCATTTAATCTCACAGCAGAGGAAGATGCGAAATGGTACAGCGGCGCCCAGCAAGCTTCCCCGAGGTGCCCAGAGGACAGGAGGAGGAAAGGTTTGAGTCTCAGCCCCTACCGCTCGGGTCAGACAGGAAAGATTTGTGTTGAAGAGGGATGCAGAGCCAAGGAATAAAGGATGGGCAGGCTGGAGAGGGAAGAGGGACCACGTGAGCAGGGGAGAAGACCCAAGGGAGTCCAAGGGGTGGGGGGCTGCAGACAGGCAGCCTTGGACGAGAGGGAGGCAAACCCCGCCTGGAAACTTAGAGAGTGTGCCAGCTACTGCCCACAGGCTTCAGGCCAAGGAGGAGGCTGCTGCTGTTAGGGACAGCCACAGAGCTGGAGCCACAGAGGTGGACACAGTCAGTAAAGTGTGCAGCCAAGACTTCCCCTGTTCTTTCAGAGGACTCAGGGCTCAGGGGCTTTCAGAGGGAACCTATGCCAACTCCGGGAAGTTTTCACAGAAGGCCATGCTGGTGTGTGTCACCTGCATGGCCCTGTAATCCAAGAGGTAGATCCTCCTGAGAGGCAAAGACCCCGAGACAGTCAGGAGCAAAGCCAGGCAGACACGGGGTGAAAGTTAAATGAGAAAATGGGAATTTGGATGAATAAAAAGTGAAGACAGAAAGTTTGGTTGGGTGGGCATGTGGTCCAGGGAAGGTAAGAGTATATCCGAGGGGCTCGAATGCTAGAAGCCTCATCCCCAGTGTTGTTAAGATGCTGTGATACCCTTAAGAGGTGGGGCCTACTAAGAGTTGACTAGGTCCATCTGCCCGCCCCCTACATACTTTAGGTAGGTAGAGGCTAGGGCTGAACATCTTAAGGAGTTTATGGATGTCGTGCCCCAGATACCACCCGCCGACACTATGCCCTTGATCTCTAAAACTGAGCTAAACAATCCTCTTTTCTTTATATATTACCCAGCCTCAGATATCGTGTTATAACAGCAAAAACAAACAAACAAACAAATAAACAAACGGACAACAACAATAAGCAAGCACTGTTTCTTCTTGTGAACTCCACCTGTCCTCCTCTGAGGAGTGCTGTGGCTATGATCAGTACCCAACGCCAGTGCCCAGTTCTTCACTGCTCATAAATGGAAGCTGCTGATCAAGTCATTAGAGATTAGAATTAGTCAACCATGAGTCTCCTGGAGACGAGTCCATCCATCCCTTCAATGTGACCTCCTGGCAGCTTTGCACCCACATGCTGTGGGTACCTCAGGCCTGGGTGAGCAGGGATGTGCTTGCTCTGAGGAGCAGCATCTGCTTCCCAGGCACGGCTGCCCTGCATCTGGAGGGATGAGAAACACAGCTAAGTTGACTGTTTTTGCATAAGATGATGCTTAGTCTCAAAACGAAAGGACCAGCACCTCGAATGTCCTAAAAGATGCCGCTCCCTGCTCACACAGTCTCCCGGACTCCCTGTAGGGAAGACATTTCAGTCATCATCTGCCTTGAAGGGTCCCAACTTTCATCTTTGCATATCTTTTTATTTTCCTCTGAAGTTTGGTGTTGTCAGTTTAACTTTACCCCAGTGTCCTCCTCAGAGTCTTCCAAAATATGAGGAAGTAGCCCCAACATTCGAATTCCCAGAGAGCTTTGAGTCTCCCATGTTGGTGTCCAAGTGGCCATCTCCTCCCCTCTCTCCCAGGCCTCTGCTCCTCAGTTCTTCCTGTCCCTCCTGTGTGGCTGAAGTGTCCCTCTCGTCTGGACTGTGAACTGCAGCCACAGCTTGCTGCAATGTCTCCATTTACAACGTCTCTCTCTTTGATGAAACCTCCCCCTCACACATTGCTTATCATCTCTGATTCTATTTTAAGACTCTTCTGTGAGAGGATTGCCTATGGGCTGCTCATCCCGGAGGCTGCTCCACCCATCCCTTCCAGAATGCACCTAGGCAGAGCTTTGCACCAGAATAGCCCAGAGCTTGGCTGCTAAGGCGCTTGTGGCCAGTCCAATGGAGTCCTCAGACACCACTGTTGTCAGGTGCCTGTCACGCCCTGACTCGGCTTCTTTCTAGAAACCCAGTTTGCCTGGTCTTGGGGATGTCCCTCAGCTTCTAGTCGGTCTGCTGTGCTGGCTACTGCCGTGCCTGGAGGAGACTCCACTCCACTACCCATGGCTTTGTTCTTTAGCCTCCCCCTCCTCTGCCTGGGACACTCCTAGGTCAGCTCATGCAGATTGGCAAGTTCTTTAAATTTCCTCCATGCTGACTTCCAAGTTTGTATCTCCAGCTGTATTGGTCATTTTTTTTTCTCTCTCTATGACGTGCCACCCAAACAATATACTGTGAAGGAGCAAAGATTTATTTTGGCTTCTGGTTTTGGAGGTTTCTGTAATTAGAAGGGGGGAAGGGTGGTAGAACAGAAGTCACTGGGGGGATTTCTCCCTTCTCCCATTTATTAGCTATATACACCCCCCCCACCCCGCCGCCGCCTGTAGATGAGTTACCCACACTCAGGGCCAGTCTTCCTTCTGTTGGAGTTTGAATATGAATGATTTTCGACGGGTTCTGATATCTAAACACCTGGTGTCAAGCAGTTTTGGGGGAGGTTTTGGGGATTGACTGGTGGAAGGAATCGTGGAAGGGAGGTTAAAAATGACAGCCTGGCCTTATTTTGGCCCTGCCCTCTTGCCTCTGGGCTCATTAGATTGTAAACATATTGCTTTGTGTTCCCTCTGTCACAGACTAAGCTCTCCCCCCAGCCACCATGCGTCCCACCATAATAGATCATACCTTACAAGCTGTGACCTTACATAAACCCCTCTTCTCTCTCTTTTAGATTTATTTATGTTATTGTATATGTATTGTGCTTTTATGTATGTGCACTGTGTATGTGCCTGGTGCCTTTGGTGGTCAGGAAAAGACATTGGATTCCCTCAGAACTGGAGTTGCACATGGTTGTGAACTGTCGTGTAGGTGCTGGGAATCGAACTTGGGTCCTCTTTGAGAGAAACAGTCTTCTTGAGCATGGGACCATCTCTGCAGCCCCAAGTCTCCCCTCTCTTAAGCTGCTTTTCTCAGGTAAGGAGAATAGCAGCTAACACTGGGTGTGCCTTGTTGATCGTTTAGCACCTCTCAGCCCAGGCAAGGTGACAAGGTTAGCCATCACACCAGCGCTGTGCCATCCTGAGCCCTCAGGGTTTCACAGGCTGCCTGGAGAGGCCAAGAGTGTTAGAACGTCCCTCCTTAGGCCACCTCATTTTCTCCATGCTCCCTTCGTTGTTTTGTCTGTCTTGTGACTTTGTTTTTTGAACCAAGGTTAACTATTTCTTCCTGTTCCTTTAAAAAAACAACCCATAGCTTCTGCTTCTAGTGTTCCATCTAAACACTTGTCACCAAACCGCAGGTTACCGGGATGGCCTCTTGTATCTTCCACAAGCCTCGTGGTTTTAAGGTCTGCCTCTCTGCCATGGCCCATGGAGAGCCTAAGGCAGTCTATGTCCATTTCATTTTTTTCTACCAACATCCGATTGTTCCGGATGTTGTTTGTTGAGAAATCTATTCTTCCTCTACTTAATTGTCTTTGCTTCTTTGTCAAAGATCAGTTGGCTGTTATTGTGTGGGTCTATTTCTGGGTTTCCTATTCTTCCATGTTGTGGCTTTAAATATCATTTGGATTTATACAACCAGCCTGGACATCCCCCCTGAAGTCCAGAGGAACAAACCCCTGCCTCTCCTCTCTATGTCTCTTCTTGGATGCCTAATAACAGAGCGAGCACGTCCAAACTAACACAGCTTCATCGCCTGCCCCAGTCTCCTCTCCTCCTCCACCTCACGGAATGGCAGCCTCTCAGGCCGGAGGGATCTCTGTCTCCCCTCACAATCCTTACCAAGCATGGCAGGAGATGTTGACTTTTCTTTAGAACACACCAGGAACATAGCCATTTCTCAGCACTGACCCTGCTGATTCCAGCCTCTTCCATCTCTTTGCTTGTGTTACTCGGGCCTCCTGACTGGTCCAGATACCTCTGACCTTGCTTCCTGTTACTGCTTGTCCACTGAGCATCTAGAGCTTCCTGCCACATCATGCCACTCTTCTGCCCAGTTCCATCTAGCATCTCCCTCTTGGATTCGGGAGCCATTTCAGAGATCTTATATGGTTACAGCCTGGCGGGGTGGGGAGGGAGGCAAAAGTCCCACTGTGGAAGGTGAGGAGGAGGAGAGAGAGACTTAATTTGACGATAGTGTTTAGAGGTGGATCTACAGAAGGGGAATTGTACTAGATAAGGCTCTCAGGATGTGTTCTCCATGAGTGGATCCTGGTGGCTTCATATGAAGGACACACATATATGAGCATACCCTCGGGAATGAACACACACACACACCACATCTCTTACCATGTGATGACCCGGCGACACTTTGAAATTCTTCCAACAAGAAGACTGTCGCTGGATGTAGTCCCCTAGAACTTGTACCTTGAGATTATTAGCCGGGTAGCTGCCGTTTCTTTATAAAGCAGCCTGCCTCGGGTTATTTCACCATGGTAACAAAACCAAACTACTCTAGCAGCCCTAAGGTCTTCTGCTGTTTGTTTTACCCACTGACCCCTGTAACCCCCTCCCCATACTCCCCTGTTCTTTCTGCCTCAGCCAGACCCTAGGGCTCCTCTTGCTTCTTAGTTTCCTCAGTCTCAGATCCCCCAAGTCACTTGTGCTCTTTATCCTACACACTTTGCTCAGCCCTATTCCCAGTTAGCATCTAAGTTACTCGTGGGAAAGTCCCTTTTTATAGTCCCGGGGCCTTCAGTGGTGCCTGCGCCATACCTTCCTCCCAAGAGGCTGCTGAGAAAATAGAGGAGCCTGGTTTTGGCACCTCCAGCACTCACTCTGGCCAGAGGACCAAGAGCCTGTGGGTGTTGCATGGAGAACGCAGGGACTGCCTCTGGTTGGGCAGCCCTCGGCCTCCCCTTTCTTATAATTCAGATGGTTGTGGTTCGTATGGGTGTTGGGTCACTGGTTGAACTGGGGTGTGGAGTGGAGGGGCTACTGGAGGCTGGATGGAGGGCAAGGCAGGAAGATGCAAAGTGAGAACCTCATCCAGGTTCCTTGGTGAGGAAAGGTGAGGCTCAGGCATGGGGAAGCCTGCCTGCCCCTGGGTCTACAGCATTTGGGTGCCCGCCCGCCTTCCAGTGGACAGCACAGTCGTCAGGCAGCCCTGGGCGCACCACTAAAAGGAAGCCACATTTCCAGATCCTTCCGGTCCATTCTCCTGCCCTTCTTTCCACCTTTGTGCTAAGAGGAAGGGAAACGAGGGATTGGGTAAACAAAGTGGAGTCCTTCCTACTGGCCCCTGAGAGTTAGATGAAGGGCCAGATGGGAGGCCAAGGTTTGAAGCAGATTGAGCTAAGGGGGAGATCTGTAACTGAGGGAGGGAAGGAGATGTTTCCCTGAGCACACTAGGAAGGGGAAGGGCGGGGGGTGGGGGGTGGAGGAAGCCAGTAGACTAACACGTTCTGTCAACTAAGCCCAGCATCCTAGGAAGAATAAACAATGTCCTGAGGAGTGGGTCTGCAAGTCTAAGTCCGTACACATCAGCCGACACCTTTGCTTTTCCAGCCGTCCGTACTCAAGACAGAGATGAAAGGCAGAGAGTGCCTTCTTGAGAATACCTTTTACATTATTCCAAGTGTCTTCAAAACAGAATTTAGCATACTACATCACAAGTCCCTATCTCATCTCCTTGCTGTGTGGCTTCCTCGGGGACCCTTAGGCAGAAAAATGGCACTTGGCTTGTCTTCAGATCTCATCAGTGTGCCATTGTGCTTTGTTACAGAACTGTAGAATTTTAGAAATAAATGACAGGATTTAGTCTAATTCTTCCTTATGTATAAGATGAGGCAGCATCAGAGAGTTGATGGTTTCATCAAGATCACACTTGTTGGGGGATAGACAGAATCATGTACCCGAACAGTGTTCATGTGACAGCATTCAGAGTCCCTGAACAGTGTGAATGTGTTCCCTTAGAGGGGAAAGGAAGGATCTTGCAGTCAGAGCTTTTCCTGGAGTGGCCAAACATAATCACATATTTGTTAAAAACATAATTGTTAGAGGGAGGCAGGAATGACAACAGAAACTAAGGTCTGGAATTCAAGAGCTCAAGCAGTTTCAGGAAGTGGGAACCCCTGGGACTGTCCAAACACCTCAGCAGCTTATGATGTGTGGTTACAGCATGGTCTCCTTCAGTGTTGGGTGCAGAGAAACATTTATGGGTTAGGTCTCTCACAGGCAAGCTTCTTGTCTTATTTAGGACTTCCATTGCTATGAAGACACCATGACCAAGGCACAACATTTAAACGGGGCTGGCTCACACGTTCAGAGGTTCAGCCCGTTGTCATCAAGGTGGGAGCATGGCAGCATCCAGGCAGATGTGAGGCTGGAGGAGCTGAGAGGTCTACATCTTGATCCAAAGGCAGACAGAAGACTGTTCCCAGGCAGCTAGGAGGAGGGTCTCCAAGCCCACCCCCACAGTGACACACTTCCTCCAACAAGGTCACACCTCCTAATAGTGCCACTCCCTGGGCCAAACTTTCAAACCATCACACTTCCTCACTGAGACCTCCCAGCCCCCCTGGTTGGAGAGCACCTCCCTCCCAACCAGTGTGGGAGCTGAATGAAGATTGTGCACAGCCAGCACATACATGTCAAATCTTGTTTCCCCATCTACCTGGATACTCCTGGGGCTGAGTGAGTGAAGTCATTCACAAACTTTTTGACTAGACCAAGGGCACTGGCCAGGAAGGGAGACTGGGAGAATTTTCTTCAGGAGACAGTCATGTCCAGGGAAGTCCAGGAAGACACAGCATATTACACAGAGTGACAGCAAAACCATTAAGTCCGGACTAGATGTCACCCTGACTTTACTTCCCCTGGGTCTCTTCCAAGTACCCATGACCACTCTGCCCTCTCACCTTGTGTGTGAGAGGATGGGATTAGAGATGGGTAGTGACTTCAGTTGTGGTTCTAACATCTGAGTTCTGGAATATTTGCAGCGACTTACGATCACGTTTAGGATTTCAGAAGTAACTTGGAGAAGACACAGACCCTGAAGCCAGAGCTTCACACTCTGTGTAAGTGAGGGAATGTTGACCCATCATCATTGTCTTCAGGAAGAGATTTAGAATCACCTAAAGGCCTCTGGATGAGCCTTTGAGGGAGTTTATAGAGAGGTTTTACTGAGGAAAGGAGCCCCCCCACACACACACACACACCATGAGGCCTGGACTAAATAAAAGGCAAAGAGAGAAAGTGATCTGAACCTCAGGGACACCAATCAGCAACAGCTGATGGCCAAGGGCCAAGGCAAGGACAAGTGTCCGGCTGTCAAATGTCAGGCAGTGGAGATTCTTCTGCTTAACGGAGGAACATTGTGCGGCTTCCCAGGGCTGAGTTTGATATCATATGTGCAAGCTCACTGACAGCTACAAAGCCACCACACATTCCTAAATGAAAAGTCATAAAAGCTACAAGCCCAATACACTTCAGATTAGTGGTGTTCATTTAACTTGATGAACGTTGGTGCAATGAAATTAACTTGCCACTCACAGAGTGGACAGAGCTGTCCCGCCATCTTCCTTCTGAACCAAGTCTCTCTACTGCTTGGATTTGCAAGGGCCCTGGTGTGGTGGTACCTGCTTGCCATCCTAGCCTTCAACTGCCTGAGGCAGGAGGATTGAAGCGGGTTAGAGACGAGCTGGACTAGACAGTGAGAGGTGTCAGTTTTCCCTGAATGAACGCACTGGGGCAGTTGTTCTGCGTTTGCTGCATCCATCTTGCTTGGTCACGGTTAGCCAACCTGCTCAGCTTCCTTTGTAAAAGTATCTGTTGGGCAGGCGTTTCCACTGACAACAGAGAATTTGGCAGTCAGGGCAAGACTGAAAGGTTATGAAAAACAGACTCAGAAACGAAATATCTTAGCAACCAAGAAAAAAAGGGCACGTAGCTTCTCAGGAAGTCACTGGGAATAATGTTTGTGACCCCAAGTGAAGGAGCATGGCCGAGCAGAGCGGACAATCTCACGCTTAGGAGAGCAAGACGATCCCATGCGCTTCCTTACACAGTGCGGTTATCTCCAGGCTGCTGTGTCTGGGTGTTCCTTTGTGACAGGGAGAAGGGTGTGTGTGTGTGTGTGTGTGTGTGTGTGTGTGTGTGTGTGTATGTGTGTGTATATGTGTGTGTGTGTATGTGTGTGTATGTATATATGTATATGTGTGTATGTGTATCTGTGTGTGTGTATGTGTGTGTATATGTGTGTGTTTGTGTGTGTACTTGTGCATGCGCGCTCACAGCCTCAGATGATTAGCGGTGCCCTCCCCAGCCCAGTACTTAAGGCTGCTGCTAATTGCCCCATCTTCAGGGTTCTGAAGTGACACACCGGACCTCCTGAGCTTTCATCTTCACACCTCTTCAGACCTCTTGTGACAGATAATTATGGTTGAGTGTGAGCATCAACAGGAAAGCAGACCTCTTATCTCTGCACTGGGCACTTAAATGAGCATTTTAAGGCAAATTATTAATAACTGTGCTTGAGAAAATGATCTCAGCTAAAGCTTTGAGATACTGAGTTGTATTACATCTTCAAGAAAAAGGCTGTTTCTATGATAAAAGGGGGGCGTGTTATGAGGTAATTTAACTTATCTAACAAATATTTATTGTATACCCTTCATTTAATATTCTTCATTAGAGACCTTTGGATATAAGATTTCAGTTACTGACTGGCAGGACAGGAGTTTCCACCCCGCAGCTTCCAGATGCATTTACTATTTCAAAAGATGTATGATATATATGATATATGATATATATGATATATATGATATATATGATATATATGATATATGATGTATGATATAGAGAAATCTCAGCAGCTCAACGGAGTCTGACCATGTGAGAAGATGAGACAGGAGGCACCCCAGCTCCTTCCCGCCACCCCAGCTGACCCTGGGGAGCATTCAGGAGGGGGCTGCCTCACGGGAGATGTGGAGGCAAAGGCTAAAAGGGGGGTGTGATGGAAGCAAATCAACTCCTCTAGACATGAAGCACCTGGGGAGATGCAGGCTAAGGTCTTGAACTACTAGAAAATGCAGGGACTGACAGGTGACATTCAGGGACCTTCAGAAGGGAAGGCTGGTTCAGATGCTCGGGTGGGAAGTCTGATGGGAAGGGGCATTTTTATACTATGTGTATGTGGAGTGTGGGCACACAAGGGAGTCAGAAGGGCTGAGGGAGTCAAGTTGCACTTAGCGTAAGGAGTGGCAGGCTGGGGGGTTATGGATAAATACAATGTCTGACCTGTCTGTCCCGTTTCTTCCTGTCTTCCTGTCCCACCATGCAACCTCTCCCTCTTCCACATACAGTCACAGTAGGAGTTAGGATTTCGACCAGTGACACCTTTAATGAACCGCATATGACAGATGCCACACCACAGCCCTCCTGCTGTCGTCCTAGACCTGTGACGTTCCTCACCCACTCGCATTTTTCAGATGTAGAAACTTGCTTTCAGAGGGACAGTCTTCTAGTCACGTGGCTCTGTGGCTGGATTTGAACTCAGAGCAACCTGGATCCAAAGGTTAGGTCCTTTACCTCTGCACCAAATGCTCCTTATTGCATTTGCCTGTGGACAGTAGAATTTGACCTCAACCCAAGCAGTCAAGGGGTTTACTGCCTTTTCAGGATGTAGCATAGCCCTGGTATACAAAAAGGCCCAACATGTGTTTCATGAATGAATTCAGAGTGAATCATTCCTCTAATGTTTTGTTGTTAACTCTCCTTCTAAGATTTTATTTCTGGAGTCACAGAGAAGACCTACCCTATACTGCCTAGAAAGACAGCTGCACAGAGGTTAGATCAGGGTGTGTGTGTATGTGTGTGTGTTCATGTGTGGGCGGGTGCAAAGGTGCATGTGTGCCTGTGCATGTAGAGGCCAGAGGTCAGAGGTCAGAGGTCAGAGGTCAGACTCCCAGGTGCCTTCCCCAGTTACCCTCCATCTTGAATTTTTTGAGACAGGGTCTCTCTCTTTACCTGGAATTCACTGATTCAGCTACACTGGCTGGTCAATAAACCACATCAATCTTATTGTCTCTGCCTCCCCTGCTCTGGGATGACAAACACATCTCATCACGCCCAATGTTTTCACACAGGCTCTGGGATCAAATTAGGTCCTCATAGCCACGTGATAAGCTCTTTACCAACTAAGCCATCGCTCCAGCCCCAGTGTGGTGGCTTGAATACGCTTGGTCCAGGAGAGGTATGGCCTTGTTGGAGTAGGTGTGGCCTTCTTCACAAGGAAGAAGTGTGTCATGCCTCTGTGGGGTGGACTTTAAGACCCTCCTCCTAGGTGTCTGGAAGCTAGTCTTCCCTGAGGGCCTTTAGATCAAGGTGTAGAACTCTCAGCTCATCCAGTGCCTTACATGCCTGGACACTGTCATGTGTCCCAGTATGACAGCAATGAACTGAACCTCCATTATCATGGTAGACCAGCCCCAATTAAATGTTGTCCTTTATAAGAGTTGCCTTGGTCATGGTGTCAGTTCACAGCTATAAAACCCTAACTAAGACAGCCAGAATATGTTTTTGAAACCCCATTTTGCAGAGGAAGAAACCAAAGCTTAGAACATTGAAGTGATTTGCCTAAAGCCACAGAGTAAGGCTTTGAAGGACTGAGTCTGACTAAGTTGAGTCCTCTTTCTCCATCAGCATACCTCCTCTAAAGAATGAGCGAGACTCCAAGCTACAAGCATTACGAGAAGTGGACATAACTATTTTACTAATAGTCACATTTACTAAATGCAGTACGTTTTCTGTGGCTCGGGGAGGAGTGGGCCAGCTTCCCCAGAGCCTCCCTCCTTCCCTAGTGAGTGGTCCTGGGTCCTGCACCAGAAGCAGCTATGGGGCCCCTCTGTCTGGTGGGGTTTCCAACAGAGAAGAGCACCCCAACTCAGGTTCAAGCCAACAGAAAGTGCTTATTGATTGGCCATTGATTATACTGGATATTTGGGATGCGCGCATGCGCACAGTCCCAGGCCTTTCTCAGTGAGCTTTTAAGTACCAACCACATCCTGCATTGGCACACCTCTGTTAGCAAACACAGCCATTCAGAAGCAGAACTGCAGAAGTCAAAAAAGAAGGTTAGCACATTTAGGGGTTTTCCCAGAATTACACACTTGGGCGAAATAGGCCTTTGTTTTTGTTTTGTCAGGTGTTGCTGCCTGCACACTGGGTTCCAAGGCCTGCTCGGAAGGTACTTCCA
Source organism: Apodemus sylvaticus (assembly GCF_947179515.1). NCBI lineage: Eukaryota > Metazoa > Chordata > Mammalia > Rodentia > Muridae > Apodemus > Apodemus sylvaticus. The sequence continues at coordinate 81,438,202 of NC_067484.1, forward strand.
TCACAGAGTCAGTTGTGCTAAGGTTTCAGGTCTGATACATATCGAAAGCAAAGAAGGAAACGTACTTATTCTCTACTGTGACAATCATACCAGGGAGACTTATGGCACCCTGGGGGAGGGAATTGCAAATGGCCGGAAGGTGATTATTTAAGTTTCAGGCTCCCTTTGTTTACGGTGTAGAAATAGAGGAAAATAGAGGTCAAACAGAACCTGCTGCAAATGGAAGGAAGGCAGGCTTATTTTGTGTGCAACAGCAACATCTGCTCAACAACAGCCATTGTTGCGCCTCGGAGTAGCTTCTCAGTCTCTCTGCAGGTCCTCAGTAGGTGTCTGGAACTCTCAGGTCATGAGGAGTGTCTTATCCTGCTGTCTTCTTCCTCTGTTCCTGTCCCTCATGCTGTCCTCATCGGCTGCCTGTCCCTGTGCTGGGCAGGCAGGGATGGAACAATGGCTGTCACAGAGGCTCTTTTAGTTAAAGTCGACCTCATCTGTGCATGCTGTAAGCCAGACAAGGCATGCTTCGAAATCCCCCAACACCCTGTCCTCTGGCTCAGTCCTTGCCCCAGCAAAGTACTGGGAAGGCTGTTACTCCTTTCCAGTTTTCAGGGACACTAGGGTATCTGTATCCCCCAATCTTGGCGGGAGCTCTACCATCGTCCTCTCCTGCAGGCTTTGGTCCACCTTGTGTCTCCTATCCCTGCTTGTCGGAGAAGCTGCTGGGACACTTGGTGCCTCCTATTTCAGCCCTGGAAACTGTTTGCATTCCAACAAGGCATACTGGCTGTTCAACTGGAACTTCTTTTGTCACCCCAGTCCTACCCTATTCCAGGCTTCGCCACCCCCCCAGGAGGCTCCTGACCTTCTACTTGTCACAGGCACTATGATGACCAGAGCCCTCATTCCCTGTCCTTGTGTGATGCCCTCCCTTTCCTTGTTGCTTTCTCTGGAAGGGATCGGGAATAAGCCTCAAGTTCTGTTCTTGGCTCCTCTCTGGTTTTCATTCTTCCTTCAATCTACCTCTCCTTGGCATGTGGACCCAGGTAGCCTTCTCTGTGTGGGTAAGAGGATGTGGCTGGTTCTCTCCAGTATGCAGGTGGAGGCGGAGGCTGAGGCCAATCCCTGGCAGCCAGCAGGGACAAGGGCTTTTCTTTTCCTTGGCCTACTGCACTGCCTGCCACTGTCCCTGCCCACGTGTTTCCCTGCTTGCTCATCTGCTTTGCTAGTCCTGAATGTAGTCTGAGAAGAGGACCCAGCCCATGGCACCATACGGCAGGTGCAGAGGCTCACACAGACTCACACAGTTCTGTCCCTGCTGTGCCACACTCCAGTTGCTTGTCCCTGTTTCCTGGGGATGTGGGGGTTTATCTTGACTTCCCAGTGTTGTGTGACTATGTTCATCTTTTTTGTTTTGGTTTGGTTTGGTTTTTTGGATTTGGTTTTTTTCAAGACAGGGTTTCTCTGTACAACCCTGACTGTCCTGGAACTCACTCTGTAGACCACGCTGGCCTCGAACTCGGAAATCTGCCTGCCTCTGCCTCCCAGAGTGCTGGAATTACAGACGTGCACCACCATTGCCTAGTGTTCATCTTGACTTTCAAGTTGTACTGGCTAGTTTCATGTGTCAACTTGACACATGCTGGAATTATCACAGAGAAAGGAGTTTCAGTTGGGGAAGTGCCTCCATGAGATCCAGCTGTGGGGCATTTTCTCAATTAGTGATCAAGTGGGCAGGGCCCCTTGTGGATGGTTCCACCTTTGGGCTGGTGCTCTTGGGTTCTATAAGAGAGCAGGCTGAGCAAGCCAGGGGAAGCAAGTCAGTAAGAAACATCCCTCCATGATCTCTGCATCAGCTCCTGCTTCCTGACCTGCTTGAGTTCTAGTCCTGACTTCCTTTAGTGATGAACTGCATCGTGGAAGTGTAAGCTCAATAAACCCTTTCCTCCCCAACTTGCTTCTTGGTCATGTTTGTGCAGGAATAGAAACCCTGACTAAGACACAAGTGTTATGTGACTTTTCCTAGGGAGATGAACAAACACCTGTCCATCCAAGATGGGGTACTAATGACAAATAGTCAATTGTAGTGACAGTGGATTTATTAGAATTACTTACAGGAGCATGGGTGGCTTAAGGCTGTTGCCTCGCAAAAAGTCCTTCCCAGCATGGTGACAACTCACAAGACTGGAACACCCTTACAGGCAGCGTCCCACACGAGTCTCCCCTCCCTCTGTAATTATTTACTGCTTAGATGATCCCTGGGAAGAGCTTATGACTCTGAGCCATTCCTTGGGTGTTTTATGAGCCTCCTGCCTGCCTCTGGAGATTTTGGTCTGAAGAAGACAGTCACTTGGCTGTGGTTCCCAGATCTGCTAGAGAGGAAGAAGTCAGGGCAGAGAGGGGAATGGCTGTCAGCAGAGATTACACGCCTCCCACGCGTCCTCTGGCTGCTCCCAGCATGCCCTATGGCCCTGGGAGAGGATAGTTCCACAGATACCACAGGGAGTGCCATGCCATCTGGGAAGAGCCTCTCAGACATCTTTTAGATAATTTGGGCAAGTGATGGGATCTTATTTCCCTTCTAAGTTGTTTAATTTTAAATCCAGGTACAAAAGTGGACATGATTTGACATTGCTCGCCAAGTCTTGAGATTCTTCTTTCATTGGTAGACAAACATGTGATACTTAAGTTCTGCACTGAAGCTTGACGTCTAATCTGCCCCCAGAGTCTTCTCTGCCTTCTGCTGGAACCAACAGTTGTGCCGCCTTTACTGAAGACACAAGCCAGTGAGAGCTGGACCCAGAATTGTACCTTGGTCCCAGCTACACAAAGAGGCAGATTGTGTGAGCCTGGGTGGGGGTATAGACTAGTCAGGAAACACTGGAGGAGGACTGACAGGAGAGAAGGACAGCTGAGGGGAAAGAGAGACAGGAAAAAAGGAGGGGAAGGGAGGGAAGGAAGGAAGGGAGGGAATGAGTGAAGGAGGGAGGAAGGGAGGGAAGGAGGGAGGGAAGGAAGGAGGGAGGGAAAGAGTGAAGGAGGGAGGAAGGGAGGGAAGGAGGGAGGGAGAGAAGGAAAGAGTGAAGGGGGATGGAGGGAGGGAGGGAGGGAGGGAGGGGGATACAGCTCTTCACTCTGCAGTCCTGAAGCCCATGGGCTTCTCTGCAAAGAGATTACCTGACAGTGAGTCTGGAGAAAAAAATATCAACATGTCACTGAAGGAACTGACATTAGGACATTATCTTGATTTTAGACTAACTTCATTTGAATTTTATAAGAATGACTTGCCAAAAAGAATCCACACAAAAATGTTATACAAGAGTTTTTGAACAAAAATAAGTCATAAATAATAAATTCTCCATAGGCCTGGTCCAAGTGGGTAGCAATAATGTTGTGTTTGCTGCCATTCTCCCAGGGAAGATATTTATAATCCAGGGCAATTCATTGTATCAGCCTGGCATTTATAAAATTCTCATCGTGGTGTTAGGGTGGGAGCCATTTCCTAGGAGTTGTCATTGAAATAAACTATAATTAGTGGCTTATAAACACCATAATTTATTGTTTAGAGGAAGAGGGATGTTGTCAGCCTGTGGCCTAGGCAGGGTTCTGCACCACGGGAGGTCAGCCTCAATTCCAACCATTGGATTTTCCTCTAGGGGGCAGCACAGAGCCAGTCCCAGGACCCACTAACCATGCTTCTCTCTGTTCCTTTACAGCTTCCTCACTAGGCACACAGCAGATGGGACTCCCCAAGCAGAAGCCAGAAGCCCACCTAGAGAAGGAGCCGTGCGGGGCAGGCTGCCCCGGCTCACAGGACACAATGCGGGTCCTCAGGCTACAACACAGGACCCGGGCGCTGCTCTGACCCCTCGTGTCTTGTGTTGCAGCCGGAGGGACGCAGGACCGCAGCAGAGCCTGCCTGGTGGCCCCTGAGGGATTTGACACAAGGCAAGGTACTTTGGAAAGGCTAGGGCAGAAGGGGAGTGGGTTGTAACTGCAGGTCTTGAACGCAAGGCCTCTTCATCCATTCAGCTAGGCATGTGGAACCTGGGGCCTGTACGACGATGAGGCTGGCTGTGGTGTGTTGAGCGCAAGTAGGAATACAGCCCAAGACAAAACCATAAAGGTGAAATTAGATAAACGGAGGGGGGGGGGCGCGAGAGGGGGTAAATTCTCGGTAGATTTTGACCTTGAATGTTGTAGGTGGCAACATAGTGTAACAGTGTTGCAATTTTGAAAGATTGGACAGACTCGATAGTAAGGAGACTGGGGCAGTCCTGAGGACACCAGGTGATTCTTTGCTTCCTACTTGGGGCCCGAGGCTCACTTTTCTGCAGTTCCCCATCCAAGAGCTTTCATTTATTTCCTTGCTTTATAACCAGATCCTCCCAGCACCTAGGACTGCCTGGGGCGATTCTCAATGTCTGCCCTGTATCCCGGGTGGAAAGCATCCAAATGCGGCACTGTTCATGAACCTTACCCTGTGTACAGGCCCCCTCCCCCTTTCCGAAGAAATGTACTAAATACATTCAGTTCAGTATTTTTTCCTCCTCTTTCATGCCTTGGAAGGAAACTGAGTAACGATGGAGGCTGTTATTTAGTCTGAACCAATAGGAAAGCCAGGAATTTGAAAGGATTGAGAATCTAGAACTGCTCTGCCTCAGGGTAAGAAACTGCCAAACTAAGGCCAGCCATGCTGCACGGTACCTATCACAGACACTGTGTGAGTGAGGTCCTGCTTAGTAAAGACTAACAAGAAATTCAAGTCAGGTCAGGAAAAACGTGGCTCATACCAGTTAGACAAGCCAGAGGAAGGAAACGAACAGATGCTGGGTTTAAATCACTGTGCAGGTAAGGTATTCTGTAAAATGTTTTATGACTGTGCTGAGGGACATTGTCAGGAAAATGGGCTACACATATTGGGGTGATCAGGTAAGTAAACATATTAGGGACAATATAAGCAATGTTACTACCAAAAAGAGAAATCTTTAAAATTTTTCTTTTATTAGATTTATTCGTTTTATTTTATGTGCAGTGTTTTTCTACATGTAGTGTGCATCACATGCATGCTTGGTGTCCGTGGAGGTCAGAAGAGGGCGTGGGATACCCTGAACTGGAGTTATGGATGGTTATGAATTACCTTTGGTTCTGGGAATCAAACCCAGGTCCTCTGCAAGAACAACAGATACACTCAATGTTTGAGTCATCTCTTCAGCCCTGGGAAGTCTTATGAAATGGAAAGAGACTGTTTTATAATGGAAAGAGGAACAAACGCCAGGGTAAATGGTTGTGTAGGATCAGAGGTCACACCCTCAGATTATCATGTCAGTGTAGATGGACACACACACACACACACACACACACACACACACACACACACACGCACACGGTGGGGGCGGGGGAGCATGTGCATGCCCAACCTTCCTTAACTCTCATCCACAGAGAAGACCTGAGGACTGTGCTATCTCGAGAAGACACAGCACACCTCCTACCCAGGTCTTTGCAAAGATTAAATTCCCTGAACGGTGTCCAGAGCTTCTTAAAGAAGTGGCTGATTCTGGGTCAGGGAGAAGGCCTACAAGATAAGCCTGGATCATCTGTTACCATAAAGAAAGAAATGTCAGATGAGGGAGCTGGCAAGATGGCTCAAAGTGTTTGCCTGATGGGAGAGAATGACTCCAGAGTTCTCCTCTGACCCCCACGTGCGCATCTAACCCCACTCCACACATACATCTTACACACTAATAACTTCTTTAAAAAGTGATACTCATCAAAACGACATAGAAACCAGCTGACGAGGCAGCCATGACCATATATGGGATTATTTGATCACTAAAACACACGTGTGCATTGTGGCAAGTTTTGGTGGGGCCGTGCGGGGTCTCACTATGTATGTAGTCTCTGACTCCCGAGAGCTATCATTAAAGGCATGTGCCACCACATCCAACAAACCAAAATACATATTGAATTGAGTAAAACGTGGGCCCATGCTGACCACACGCAAAAAAAAAACCAAAACCAAAACCAAACGAATAGAAGTGCGTGAGCTGAGAGCTAGGTGAGGAGCAGGTGTTTCACCATTCCCACAGCACAGAGAGGACATCGCTACAGGGGAACCCGGCAGGCCCCGCCCTCCAGCAAATGGCCCGGATGGACATCATCCACAGAGAACAGACGGCATCGTCATCTCCGTTAGAACCACAGACTCACGATTTGGATATCCCCCTTTCAAGCCCAAGGACCTGAATCTAATCCTAAGGAAACACCAGAGGAGCTGAAACTGAGACGCAGTCTAGAAAATACCCGGCCTATAGCATTCAAAACCTCAGGGTCCTGAGAAGCAGGTGCACACTGACAGAGGAACGTCAAAATCTCTGAGTGAGGCTGGAGATGTTACTTCTGTTGGTTCAATTAAAATTTTGTTACATCCGTTTTATTTGATATGCATGCGTGTCTTGCCTGCATGCACATGCTTGGTGGCTGTGTAGCTCAGAAGAGGGTCACAGATCCCTAAACCTGGAGTTACCCATGGCTGTGAGCCACCACTGTATGTGATATATGTGGGGTGTAGGGATGCACACGTGGAGGTCAGAGGATGACTCTGGCCCACAAACAAGAGCTTGTTTTGTCTGTTGAGCCATCTCCCATCCCTCCTGCTGGTTTTATATAATTCCTTTGTTTATGATAGCAGATGGGTAGGGGGCATGGCTTTTTTTAAACAGGGTCTCTCTTTGTAGCTCTAGCTATCCTGGAATTCGGTATGTAGAGCAGGCTGACCTGGAACTCGCTATGTAGACCATACTGGCCTGAAACTCACAGTGCTGGGACCATGCCTGGGACCAACCTTGTTTTTGTTTCATGAGTTACACATGAAAGAGGTTGGTCCATGTGTATTTTGTATGTTTAAGGTCACTGTGTCCTGTTAAGGTGATTGTTTCTATTATTATTAATAATACATTTTTATTATTATATTATATTTTATTATATTATTTTTTATTATTTTATTATAACTTTTATTCAGGGTTCCATGTATTTCAGGTTGTGATGAAACTCACTGTGTAGCCTATAATGACCTCGAACCGTACCTTCAAAGTGCTGGGATTACAGGCATATATCACTGAAACCCAGTTTATGCCCTGCTGGAGGGAGACCCCACAGCCTCGAGCATGCCAGGCCAACACTTGCCCGCTCAGCCACACCTCCAACCCTCACTGGCCATTTCCCCAGGTCATTAGCCATCCTTCTGATCTCAAGGCCCATTTTTCTAACAACAGAGCTACTCTAACATTCTCAGGATTAGTGGTTGGTTCTTTTGAGCCTTTTGCTTTTGGTTCATCTGTGTTTATATCTAGTGTGTAACTTCTGTAAGTAGCAGGTACTTAATTTAACACACACACACACACACACACACACACACACACACGACAACATATATCTCTAACTGGGGTATTTAGCCCACTTGGAGTCATCACGGCTCCTGGTCTGGTTGGGTGCCATCTGCCATCTTGCCCTTTCTGTTCGTCTGACCTGTCCTCACTTTCTTGAGGATTAGCCTTGAACTTTGCACTATTCTACTCTATGCCTCGTTTGCTTTCTAGTTACACCCAGCAGAGTTCTAACTCTCCTATCTGTCTTTCTATCACTTATTGATCTAGGGAGATAATTTATTATGTAAAGAGTCAGTACGGACTCTTTAATCTTTACAAGTGACCTTGAATTAACATTACTCTATTTCTCAGTCAGAGACACAATGGTACTTCATGCTGTTTCCCACCCTGTGTCGTTTTGTTCTGTATTTTATCTTCTCCGTGTATTATAAACCCCTCTAAACACTGTTGTTTTCAACTTTTAGCAATGAATAGTCTTTCAAAGTCTTCTGTCTTAATTTTTTTTTTATAGATTCACGAGAAGAAAGTAACATGGAAATCCTGACTCTCCATCCCTCGCTAAGCAGCATCATGTTGCCTGGTCACTTCCACAGAACTAGGAAGCCTATTGGTTCAGTACTTCAGACTGTTTCTTTCCCCGATTTTTGCAGATAAGTACATAAGTGTGCCTTTCTGCAGTGCACGCTTGCGTGGTTTATATAGTTACCCATCAAGACAGAGACCTGTCTATTGCTGCCCAGGTATGACCTGGCACTTTGGTGTAACCATCACGCTCATTTCCTGTCCCTCTGCTCTCTGTCCTCCTGGCACCGTAAATTTGTTCTCCATCTCTACAATTAGTTTGAGAGTGAGAATTTGACTCTTATAGGATATAGTCTCCTTGAGATAGCTTTTCACTCTTTAGTGATGCCCTAAAATCCAGTCTACCATATGTGTCACTGATCAATACAGAGTAGCATTCCATTATAGAACTCTATCACAGTCTATTGAGCAGCCACCTTAATTATTTTTCTATTGCTATGATAAGACACCATGATCAGGGAAACTTATCATGGTGAGTTTCCCGGGACTTACGGTTTCTGAGGGTGAGTCCGAGACCATTATGGCAATGGACAAGTGGGTATAGTGCTGACAGTAGCTGAAAACTTGCATCTGCTCTACAAGCAGGAGGCAGACAGAGAGGCAGAAATGGAGTGCTGGCACCACTGGGAATGGTGCAGGCTTTGAAACCTCCAAGCCCACGCCTAGTGACACGTCTCCTCCAACAAGGCCACACCTCCTAATTCTTCCCAAACAGTGCCACCACCTGGAGACCAAGTATTCAAACATAAGGTCTGCCAGGTAGTGGTGGTACACGCCTTTAATCCCAGCACTTGGGAGGCAGAGGCAGGCAGATTTCTGAGTTCGAGGCCAGCCTGGTCTACACAGTGAGTTCCAGGACAGCCAGGGCTACACAGAGAAACCTTATCTCAAAAAACAAAAGAACAAAATAAAACCCAAGACCCAAAACAACATAAAGTCCTTTGGGGGCCATTCTCATTCAGACTACCACACCAGCTGAGGGCATTTGAACATTTTTATATTTAAGCAGTTATGAATAGATCTCCGAGGAACATTCATGCACAAGGTTTTGTGTGAGACCATAGTTCTCATTCCTCTGGAATAAATTCCCAAGATTTCAGGTGCTGGGCCAGTGGTAGGTAGGTGTTGCTGTTAGGTGCTGTAACCACCCAGTGTTTTCCAGAGTGGTATCCACCTAACCTCCCATCATCCCTCTGTGTGTGAGAGACACTCCCTCAGTCTGAGCAGCCTACTTACCGACTTAGCTTTTTACACTGTTTTCTTGTGGTCCAAGCCTTCATTTCACCACAGCTAATAGTGCTGAAGTCTCTTCTCATGGTTATCTGCCACCTGCCTGTCTGGCTTACTGAAAAATCCATTAATGTCTTTGGCCCAATTTCTTTCTTTTTTTCTGTTTTGATTTCTCGAGGCATGTCTTGACATGTAGCTCAGTCTGGACTTAAATATGAGGGAGAATGTGTAGATTTTGTACTTCTGACCTTGGGTCACCTTATTAAATACGCTTCCCAAATTCATCTGTTTTTCTGCAAATTTCACTTTTTCCCCCAGTGGAATAAAATTCTGATTATTTTTAGAGTTCCTTTCCCCCCTTTTTGTACTTTTAAATCTGCTCACTTATCTTACATCTTTCATTTTAACTCATTTAATACATACATACACACACACACACACACACACACACAGAGTTATTGTTTTTATAAGTTTTTTGTCTGGTAATTCTAATATCTTAGCCATGCATGGATGTTGTTAATTTGTTGTCCCTTCTTAATTAAACATTTTATGCTGTGATTATTTTTTTCTGACATTGTTAGACATTGTTAATGATATGTGGTATAGATTCTGGGCTCTGCTGCTTTTGTCTGAGGCTGGGCAGTTTTTTCCTAGAGATGGCTAGATTTTTATTAGTGGGTACACTTGATCTTAGACCATTTGGGCTTTGAGCCAGGTTTTTTTTTTTCCTTTACAGCTGAAAACTTTTGACAAATGGATTGTAATAAATCTCAGTGAAAAGTCTTGCATATTTTCAGACTTACAGTAAATAACAACCTATGATGTTGATATATTGGAAGCAATGGAGCTGTAGGCTCCCATTAATGTGAGTGAGGATTTCTTCAGAATCTAGACCACTTTCAATCATTTTAAATATCAGAGTTCCTCTTGAAGGGAGTCTTGAAATCATGACCTGCTGTAACACACCTCATTTTATCACTTCAAGAGATTTCATCACAGTTATGAAATCTTTGTGTTACGGTTTTTAAATTTGTATTACATTTATTTAATTTGTGTGTGGTACACACGTGATGTCACATTCTTACAGATATCAGAGGACAACTTACAGATATTCTTTCTTACTGTCTTGTGGGTCCTAGGGATCAAACTCAGGTCATCGTGTTTGGTTGCAAGTGCCTTAACTTGCTGAGCCCACTTACTGGTTCAGTATTACTATCCTTGTTATACAATAATTGCCTTAAAGTTATACCACAAACAATTAGAGAAGCTTACAAAGAGATTCTCTATGAAGATGCTTACTGCAGCATTGTTTATAATACAAAGAACAGAGAAAAGTAACTGGGTATCTTTGATATTTAATTAAGCAAATGTACCTCGAGTTCTGCATATTCTTTACAATGTAATGCTGTACAAATGACATCTCTGTTTTTAAGGCTGCAGGAGAAAACATCCATTGTGTATTAACCAAGAAAAGCTTATTAAACAGAGAATAATCTGTTTTCCATTAAAATATACCCCTCAAGTGTGTATGAATGTCCTGTGTTTAACTTAATCTTTAGGTAATGTACAATGGATAATTTTTCTTTTTTATTTACACTGGGGGTCTCCAAGATAATTCTCATTTTTGATGACTTACTGGGAGACTCATAGGATCTCCAAAAGATGGTTCAGTTTGTTTGTTTGTTTGTTTGTTTGTTTGTTTTGTTTTTTTGAGACAGGGTTTCTCTGTGTAGCCCTGGCTTTCCTGGAACTCACTCTGTAGACCAGGCTGGCCTTGAACTCAGAAATCTGCCTGCCTCTGCCTCCCAGAGTGCTGGGATTACAGGCGTGTACCACCACCGCCCAGCCAGTTTATTTATTATAGCAGGATGCTAGAGATGAATATCAACAACGGGGAAAGGCACAGGAGAAACTAAGGACCCCTTCTAACTGTATGGACAATCACATACAGATTCCCCCAGCTATGATGTGACATGACATGAAAACTGTTCCCATGAGGTCCGGAATTCAGGGGCAATCACATGGACACACAGTACCTGTGTAACTAGCCTCAGCTCCCTGTTCCAGAGTGGGAGTTTGAAGGAGAACAGCTCCTATAGGTGCATATGTTTAAAAGCTTGGTCCTGTTAGTTGAACTGTTTGAGAAGGATTAGGAGATGTGGTCTTGTTGGACTATGTGTATTCTTACTGTAGGCCTCATGCCATTGATAGAGGGCTTTGAGGTTTTGAGAGCCCCCGCCTGGCCCAGTTTCTCTGTCTCTCTGTCTCTCTCTGTCTCTGTCTCTGTCTCTGTCTCTCTCTCTCTCTCTCTCTCTCTCTCTCTCTCTCTCTCCAGTGACGGCTGGGGGCAAGGTCTCATATAGCCATCTGGCCTCAAAGTCACTGTGTCGCCAAGAGTGGTCTTGAATTTTTGAAAATCTTACCTGTTTCCCCCTGGTGTGGACCACCGTCTCCAGTTTCTGCAGCACTGCAGACTGAGCCCGGCACCTTTGTGCACAGTACACAAACACTCTGTCAACTGAGTGCCCTCCAGCACAACTGAACTGTTGATATTTCTAGTCTGGAAAAAAAAAAGGGCAATGCTTCAAACATATCTGCATGATGTTATTTTAATACTGTGTCACCAAGCTAAATCTCCATGTGCCAACCTTCTGACCAGAGTGGCATTTCAATAATTGCAGATGACATGGCATTGAATGAGCATGGATATTGATAGGCATTCCCAAGGCCTGGCAAACATCCTCATGAATTTACACTGGAGACCAGGAACAAAAAATCTTCACTTCATTCTCAAAACAGAAATCTCAGTCTGGAGTGCAAAAGGACCTCAAAGCCAGGAACAGGGTGATAAAAAGGTGACTGAATGAAGGATTTGTCACCCAACCGCTTGAGAGGCAAGTAATTTAAAACCACTTGGTTCTGGCGTGGGTGTTTGAATTAAGCACTGAACGTTGTCTTAGAAGTCTGACCTGTATGGAGACGAAAGGGCTGCTGTTCATTTGTAGGCAGTCCCTGCCCCAGCTCAGCATAAGCCCAAGAACCCACTCTCCCATCTGCTCTAGCTGCTGCCACTGTGACCTTGTTGGCGGCACAGAATGAAAGTCAGAATTGCTTGCTCTCTGCCAAGCCCTTTGCCAAATGCTTTAGATGAGTCTCAGCCATACAGCTCTGTCATCCCCGAATTTTTCAGATAAGGAGACAGAATCAGTGCAAGTCCTGGGACAGACCACAGGAGACAACGCCTCTTCATTTCGATGCTTGATGGAGCGTGACCGGAGAGGAGCGCATTTCCTGTTCTCAGAACCGAGCACTTGCAAGCTGAGCCTGACGCCCGGGAGCCGTGCATCTCATCTTCCAGAAAAGGCATAAATATGTTAACATGTTAGGATAAAATCTTTCCCTCTCAGCTACATAAAATGTCAGGCATCACCCCTCCCTGCCCCCAAAAGCAAATTGCGATGACCATACTATAACATTTGGAGTTCAGATACAATTGTATTTACAATTGTATCTAACAAGTGGTAACAAATTCCAAACAAGTAGATTGAAACCAAGTAAACAGTTGCTACATTCTACTCTACCGCAGTTAATTATAGTAAGATCACTGAGAAGTATTGTTATAATAAATTTTAATTAGTGGTTTGAAGCAGATACTTAAAAAAGATGGGTGGGGGGGAGGCTTTTGTAGGCGCTGAACCATTTGTGTTAGAGCTACCCTAAGAAGCTCTGTATTCTTTGGGTAGCCTAAAAAAGCAACAAAAAATGAAAACAAACAAAAAATACCCAGTCAGTCAGAACTGCTAGGCCTGAACATTATTCAAACAGGAGAGAATGAGCTCTGTGAAGTGTTCAGGTGTGGAGAGTCCTTGAGAGCCCCAGGAAATATTCCTGGCTCCTCGTTTAATGTCGAATGCTAATTGATGGATCTCTGCTGATTACTGCTGCTTTCAAGCCGCATTTCCATAAGTCTTTCTCTGCCCTGGAAGATGTGACTATTTAAAAAGTGCGTTAATAAACAGAGAGTGGGCCCAGGAGTACACCCAAGATAACGACAGATGCGGGCCTGTAGAGACAGCTCCAGGTGAGTAGACAGCTCTGTAGAGATTCTTAACCAAAGGCTGGAGCTCAGTCCCGGGGTGTGCAAGCCACCTCCCTCCGCACACCCAACCCTGTCCCCACAGAATTCTTCCTTCCTGTGCTTTCTCCTCTTGGGGCTTTCCTTCCTTGCCACTTGAATCCTGGGCAAATGAAAGTTCGTGTGGTAGCCATCCTTGCAAATCCAGTTGTTTCTAGAAATAAGCAGGCAGTGGATGAATATTTCACACACCCCTCCCCCCAGATGTCCAGATGAGCAGAGTGGTGAAGAGCAGGAGGCAACTGCTCTCCACCCACGCAGCCAGCTTCCCCTATGCCCCACACAGCTCCCACAGGGTTCTTAGAGCAGACACTGCCCTTTAACCCCTACAGCTTTAAGGGGTGCCTCCTGACCTCCCAGGTTCCTCAGTCCTTAGCTGCCTATCTGTAAACAGTTTCCTCTTTTAAGCTCTCCTCACTTGCCCTTTGGAGCAGCCATGAGTTACCTGGCGGGGCCCGACTGACGCCTGCAGCCACGAAGGTCCTTTCTGCAGTGTGACTACGGTAAATGTCACATCACAGGCATTTGGGAGAGCCATCTGTCACCTGTGCAGCCAAAGGACGTTCCCTTGGTGTGCTGTGTTTAGTTTCGAGTGAATGTCTCATCCATGAGCATCCTCTGGCTTTAGTGACTTGCACTCTGGGTGTATCCCTTACAAGACACTGCTCATCCTCTTCCGTTCTGTCTTCCCTTTGGCTACGATGAGAGTGTAGCAGGTGCTCACTTAGCCTGGGTTCTCTTACATTCTTCTCCGTCCTCAGCTCTGGTCTACAGAATGAGTTCCGGGACAGGCAGGGCTATACAGAGAAACCCTGTCTTGAAAAACCAAAAGAAAAACTGAATCAATCCCACAAAACTCAGGAAATAATAAAAAAAAGATCCACAGCCCTGCCCCCACACCCAGTAAGTTTGAAGTTACAATAAAACCTGTGTGTAGTGGAACTGGATATAAACTGTTTTGTACTGTGATTAAGAGTGGTTACTGTAAATAGATAAGCAAATCAGCTAGGTGTGACTATCTCTAAAAACCAAACAATGTATGAAAATACATGCCAGGAAAATATTCACAAAACTAAAAGTACAAAATCAGTCAGGACAGAGTTTAGGGCCAAAAGCATTCTGTGGGAGAATAGGGTTATCCTGTTATTAATAAGAGTTAGAGTCCAGTGAACAGTTATGTTCATGTTTATGGTTTTAAAGTATATTTTCTATTAAAAAACCCCAATAGACTGAAAATACAAATCAACACAATGAAATGTAGCTGCTGTCATTTTTCAGGTGTCACTGCACCCACAGGTGTGTGTGCTTGAGCTCTTAATCACCAGCTGTTTTAGAAAGTTGTGGAACCTTCCACCTGAATTCTGTCAGCCACCATGATGTGAGCAAGCGGCTGCTAGACATACCCCCCCCCACACACACATACACACACACCTACACACACACACATGTGCATGCACACCTACACACACACACACATCTGCACACACACATACACACACCTGCACACACACACACACATACACACTGCAGATAAAGCTGATCTTTACCTGTGCCCTCCCCACCATGCCATGAGCCAAAGTCCACCTCATTTCCCCTGAGCTGCATCTGTCAGATATTTCATCAGGGTACTAGGAGAGGTAAGAAATACAGCTACAATCAGGAAAACAGTTACAAACACTGCTGAAGACACCGAGAGACTGGAGTTATCACATAGTGCTAGACAGGATATAAATGGTTCCGCCATTTTGAAAAATAGTTTTGGCGTTTTCTCAACGACTTTCCAACAAAAAAGTACTGGGGCTGAAGAGATAGTTCAGCAGCTGATAGCACTAACTGCTCTTCCAGACGTCCTGAGTTCAATTCCTAGCAACCAAATGATTGCTCGCAACATCTGTAATGAGATCTAATGCCCTCTTCTGGTGTCTGAAGACAGCTACAGTGTACTCATATACATAAAGTAAATAAATAATGCTAAAAAAATAAAAGTACTGCATAACTTCATAGTTGTTAGATAAGTCTATACACATGACTAGGGAAGACAAATCATCACAGAAAATGCATGCACAAATGCTTATAACATTATCCACCATAGTCAAAAAGTAGAGATAACTCTCCAATGTTCATCAGTTGACCTATTCAATATTTAACAATGAAGAGGAATGAAGGAGCAGTCCCTGTTTCAGCTTGGACAAAACAAAAGCATTATGCTAAGTGAAAGATGCCAGTCACAGAAACCATAGCTGGTACTATTTCATTAAACATAGCACCCAGAATCGACAAATTCATAGAGACAGAAGATAGACTCCTGGCTTCCTAGGGCTGAAGACTGAAGGGCGGCTGCCAGTGGCTGTCAGACCAGGGTGAAGAAAACATTCAGAGCTGATTGCGCTTCAGGTCCCACGATGCACAACATTCTAAATGCTACTGAAAGGCTGGAGAGAGGGCTTGGCGGTTAAGAGCACTTGCTGCCCTTCTAGGGGATCCAAGTTCAGTCTCCAACACACATCAGGCAACTCGCAATTCTCCGGAACTCCAGAGGTGGGTGATCTGATACCTCTGGCCAGTTTGAGCACCTACAAACTCCACCCTCCCACACTTATACATAATTAAAAATAATAAACATAAAACCTAAAAACATCTGCTAACATGTATACTTACTTTGAAGAAGTGAGTTGGTTTTTGTTGTTGCTTGGTTGTTTGTTTTGTTTTCCAAAATAGGGCTCCTCTATGTAGGCTCGGTTCTGAAGACTAGGCTAGCCTTGAACTCAGAGATTTGCCTGCCTCTGCCTCTGCCTCCCAAGTTCTGCGATTAAAGACATGCATCACCTCTGCTGAGTTAGTGAATTGTATGGCATATGAATTATATCATATACATGTTGTAAAAACAACCATAAAGCCCGGCATAGTGGCACACACATTCAGCTCCAGCACTCAGGAAACAGAGGCAGGCAGATTTCTGTGAGTCTGAGGGCAACCTGGTCTACATAACAAGTTCTAGACCAGCCAGGGCTATTCAGTGAGATCTGCCTCAAAATAAAACCCAAAGCAAGTATAAAGGCAGATAGAAATAAAAATAATAGGACTAGAAGATGAAAGCACAGGTTAAAGCCCATGTCCCAATAACTTACACAGCTGTGCTTGCCGGCACAAGCCAGCCAACAATCCAGCAGGATCGGGAGGGGTTTGTGAGCCGCCCTCAGTGACGGCTGCTAGGGGAGGAAGCATTGGTTTTCTGTTGCTCCCTTGGTAGCTTGGCCACGCTCAGTGGACGGCCTCACTCCAATAGGAATAGGAGCAGCACTGATTTCCCTTAGTAGGTGATATGGGGGCATCTGGGAGTTGTAGAGGGTGGGAGTGGGAAGGACAGAGGTGTATTGTGTGCAAGTAGGAATCCTCAAAGAATAATATAAATATTATATTTAAAAAGAAATAATATAGATGAAAAATAGCTTCTGCCGTGCAATCGCTTCATCCCGTGGGCACAGTTACTCTGTGTGTGTGTGTGTGGGGGGGGGAGGGAACATTAAAAATGTCCACGTGTGTTCACCACTGCCGCGGTGGGACCTTCTCTTTGGTTTAATAGAACTAGCACTGCCATGGAGTGCAGGCTGTGGTTCTATTCCCAGAGCCTCACGCCAAACCTCCTCTAGGGAGAGTTGCTCTACCCCCTGGGCTTCCATTTCTTCATGTGTAAAATTAGAAGGAAGTAGAGTGTGTAATCCCGGAGAGCTTCCAGCAATTCGGTCCTCTGTGGGAAGACGCTGCTACATGTATGGTTCCTGGAGACTCCTCGCCATTGCCGCGGGACCTGGTGTGTGTCCTGGGTCAGCAGTTTCGGTGCCCGTTAGTCAGCTGAGCCTCTCCATGGTGACTATGCAGACAGAGAGGGCGAGCGTGCCGGGTGTGTGTGTGTGTGTGTGTGTTCTTTTCCTTTTTCCTTTTTCTTTTTTCCTGCAGGGAACTAGTGCCAGTGTGGCTTTGTGTTAAGTTGAGGTACATGTATGTGGATGTGCGTATGTTCACTGTGCAGAGGTGGTGGACAGCTAAGGTCATAGTCCACAGGCACACTCCCTCTTCTGTTTGAGACAGACTTTCTCATTGGCCCGGAACATCGCGTGGCCTGTGGACGTTCAGAGATCTCTTCCCACATCCCATCTTCCCATCACTAGCTTTCAGGCACGTGACATCTCGCTTCACTTTTCAAGGATTCTGGGCTCTGAACGCAGATCATTTTGTGAACCTGCGTTGCTGAGGGAGTTACTTCCCCAGCCTGTGGAGTTTCTTGTGTGTGTTTTTGTCTTTGTTTTGTTTTGTTTTACATCATTTGCTTGTTTGTTTGTCAGGGGTAGCAGGGGTTACACCCGTGCCACCATGTACCCCTGGAGGTTAGAAGGCAACCTGTGATTTTTGCTTTTCTCCTCTGTGTAGACCCTGGGGATAAGCTCAGGTCATCAGACTTGGTGGCAGGTACTGATGTCTGCAGAGCCATCTTACCAGCCCTTACCTTGAGTTTTTCAGAAATGTATTTTGTCTTCTGTTTAAAATATTTTCTTTTTAAAAAGTTTATTATATGTATATTAAAAATAAGATTCATACGACTGTTTCTTCCCTTGCATCTTCCCTTCTAACTGCTCTATAGATTCCTTCAAAAAAGCCAAAGCATCTGTGACCCATGACAGGAAGGTGCGTCAAGGTAAGCCTGCTGTGACCAGTCAGGTGGAAATAGAAGGAGGAGGGAAATTAAACAAAGGAGCCATGGCCTGGCAGGCTGGTGGCAGCGTCCGCACAGGGGATGAGTGTGAGCTTACAGGCGGAGCCACACTGAGTCTTCGTTCATCAACGCATGGATACGTGGCTGTGGTTCTGTCCAACCGTCATTCTGCGCATTCATCCGTAAAATGAAGGCAATATGCTTTATCTTGTAGAGTTGTACGATTTAGAGGTTACAATACTGGCTGTCACGGTGGTTTCTAAGTATTCAAGGACGAAGCTGTTGCTTTCAGTCCAAAAGCTATAGTCCTTCTGCAGCCACTTGCGGTCTCACCGTGCTGAGCACTGCGGACCATGATCACCTGAGTCTGCAGCAGTCTCCGCCCTTCCACTGAGGTACAGCAAACATCCCAGAGTAGCTGCTTCCCCACTACTGCTTCCCCAGTTTTATGGCAGGCTACAGAGACTGTATCACGTTGTATCCATGACCTGATTCCCCACCTCCACCCTCACCCTCTCCTCAAAATTTCCAAAGGGCAAGGTGTCTAGACTCACTGCCAATTCCAGATTGTGACCACAATTTCATTGTGACCTGTAGGTTGAAACTATGGTCCAAACATGATCTGATAACCCAGAAAACTGAGGCTGTCTCTTCTCTAGATTCTTCTACAGGACCTGGAGTGTCATTAGCTTGCATAGCAGACTAGTCACATGTTGGTTTCTCTTGGATTTGTGTTCCTCTAAAACTAAACCACCAGAATTTTCTTTTTCTTTTTCCTTTTTTTTTCTTTTTTTTTTTTTTTAAATTCTCAAGCCCTCACCAGTGTTTTCAAGTAAACTTTTTTTTTCAGAACCAGACCCTTGGGGTTTGTCCTTTATAATTACATGCATATTTGTGTGTGTATACCATATTGATTCCTATATTTATAGGTACAGTTATATATACATATAAGCCTTTATTTATGACTAAATTAATACATTAGATTCCTGACACTGTGACAAAGATTCCTGAGATAACTGTCACACAAGGAGAAAATGTCTTTTTTTTGTTGTTTTTTGTTTGTTTGTTTGTTTTGGTTTTGTTTTGTTTTGTGTTTTTGTTTTTTGAGACAGGGTTTCTCTGTGTAGCCCTGGCTATCCTGGAACTCACTCTGTAAACCAGGATGGCCTTGAACTCAGAAATCCACCTGCCTCTGCCTCCCAAGTGCTGGGATTAAAAGGGTGTGCCACCACTGCCGGGCAAAATGGTTATTTTGGCTCTAGGTTTCACAGGCTTTGGCCCAAGATCATCTGGGCCTTCAGGCCTGTGGCAAGTGAGGCAGATAACCTCAGTAACAAACCACAGCAGCGGAAGAAACTTACTTCATGGCAGCAGGAAAACAGACTAGAAGAGGTCTGGGGAAACAGTAGCCCATCTAAGGTCATACACCCAGGAACTGCTCTTCTATGAAACCCAGCCTCCTGTCTGCTTTACTGCCTCCAACACCAGTATAGGCTGGAGACCAAGCCTTTGGCACACAGGCTCTTGGGAGATATTCAAACAATAGCAATTCATTTACACGAAGAGTCTCCCCAATACTAAGCTTGTTATTACATACCTAGCATCTTTTGATAGGATGCTAGCAGTGTGCTCTGACTTTTTGCCACATTCAAATGTGAGAGAGGTTGAGTAGCTTGTGCAGACTTTCATAGTTTGCACATTTAGATACATTACTTCCACCAGAGCTGGGTGCTTTAGGGGGTCCTTGGATTTCTGTATCTCTGGGACTCAGTGACTATGCCTGTACAAGGGGTGATTGGCCTAGATCATATCGTCTGTTTTCCCAGCCCTAAGATTTTTGCATTCGCTTTTCTGGGGGCCCTGCTTGCTCTTCGCCTCACCCCAGGACCTCACTTTCATCCCTATGGACTGTCTCTGCCCGTCATGCCCACTGCCAACTCCTCCTCAGCAGCATGTGATGCTCAGACCCTCTGGGACTTGTCAAGCCGCTGGTCACATGTCTCAGCCCATGCTGGCCTGCAGGGCCTCAGTCACTGGAATATTCCCCCTTTGTTCAGGGGATTATATGTTTTCTTGTTGAGAGACATTTCTAGTCAAGACTAGAGGGAAGTTTGTCTTGCTGTCTCCCTAGGAAGTAAATACTGAACTTCTACCCTGAAGGAGTTATTGGTCACAGTCCCAGTATAGTGAGATATATATATATATATAGCTAGCACTCATGAGTTGAGGTAGGAGGATTTCTAGTCCAGGGCTGGACTAGGCTATAGAGAAAGTTATAGAGACTGCCTCAAACAAAGAAGGAACGAAAAGTCAGACATAATGTCACACCTATTACCCCAGTACTTGGGAGGCTGAGGAAAATGCTGTGAATTTCAGGTTAGCCTAGGATGTAGAGATCCTGACTTTAATTTAAAAAGAAGGAGGAGGAGAAAGAGAGGGAGAAGAAGAAGAAAAAGAGAGAAGGAGGAGAAAGAGGAGGAGGAAGAGGAGGAGGAGAAGTAGAACTGGCTGGACGTATGGCTCAGTGGTTAAGAGTACTTGTAGCCAGGCAGTGGTGACACACCCCTTTAATCCCAGCACTCAGGAGGCAGAGGCAGGCAGATTTCTGAGTTCGAGGCCAGCCTGGTTTACAGAGTAAGTTCCAGGATAGCCAGGGTTACACAGAGAAACCCTGTCTCGAAAAAACCAAGGGAGGAAAAAGACTTGGTATTGCTCCTGCAGAAATCCGGGTTCGGTTCCCAGCATGCACGGTGGCCCACAAGCACCCATCATGTCAATGGGATCCAATGTTCTTTTTTCACCTCTGCAGGTCCCAGGCATCCACACGATGCACATATATACCTGAAGGCAGAACACTCATAAACATAACAAATATAAATAAATCTATGTCAGGTGTTGGACCCCAGTTTGTGTCGAGGCCAGATACAGAGTGGAGTTTACAGGACGTTCATGTTAGCTACTTTTCTTGTTGCCATATACAAAATTACCTGACAAGAATAATCTAACCACACAGAAGTTTGTTTTTGGTTCAGACTTTAAGAACACAGTCCATCATGGTGGGAAAGGCATGGCGGCAGGAGGGTGAGGCAGCTGGTCCTATCATGTTCACAACCAAGAAGAGAAAGGTGAATGCATGCTGGTCCTTACCTACCTTTTCCCTTTTTATTCAGTCTGGGACCCTAGCCCATGGAATAATGCCACCAACATTTACAGTGGGTCTTCCCACCTCAGGCAAACCAATTAAGAAGCTCCCTTGAGGATATATGCCAAGGTATGTCTCCTAGGTGATTTTAGATCCCACCTAGTGACCAGTTTTAACCATCACAACTAGGTATTCATAAGGAGGACAATGAGACCTGTTCCCAGATATCTGTTTCTTAGAGTCTTTGGCTTTGTGTCATATTCAATAAAAAGAGTGAAGCTATAGCTGGCCTAGGTATGACAGCATCCAACATTTATCAGGTTCTAAAATAACAGTGATAGATCAAGTTCCTTGCCTAGAATCATTTCACACCGAGTCTCCTGATTCTAAACCTAACATTCTCGTGCATTAGTCTTGGAGGCCACTGGGGATACCAGGGCTCAGCCGAGTCTCATAAGGGAGAACTATTTCCTTTTAGACAAAGGTGTAAGATCCGAAAAAATTAGGGTGCCCCAGCACCCCACGCCTCGGAAGGCGACACCCATACCACTCGAGAGAAATGGTCTTGATGCAATAACAAGAAGATTTTTACTCCAGAGGCTCTGAGGTCCATAATCGTACACCATGCAGGCGTAGAGGACTGTGGGATCCTGAGTGTAGAATTGGGACAGCTTTTATAAGTTTACAACAAAGCCCACAAATCACAAACCAATCATTCCTTAGCATCGAGAGCCCACGTAGTGCGAGCCAATCGATTTGTACCACTCCATAGTTTTCAGGCTAATCAGTTTAAATTATCAGAGCCAGTGCTCTGTGGACCAATTAGTTTCCTATTTTCTTGGAGGTCTATAGCTGAGTGAACTCCTGGGTGGGGGCGATGGTGTAAGCAGTTTACAGAAGCAAGACAAGCAGATAATTAGCTCATTTCCAGTTACCTTACAGGGGGCCAGGATCACCTACTCAAGGCCTTTTTGCCTAACTCTTAACAAAGGGCAGGCTCTGGAATGCAACCTTTCACCTAGTTTCTAACAAAGAGTGGGCTCAAGGAATATGAAGTGTTTGGGGCTCCTTAGAAGTCTAGAGTTAGAGCTTCTTTGGAGCGAGATAGCATTTTAAACTTCTGACTTCTTGGGGTCATTAGAGAGTTAGGCTGTATTTTCTATCCTTTCAAGGAATGAAATCTACCTCTGGCCCTGGATGGAAACAGGGCATTCTGATCTGCTCCAAAGATTAGAGCACTGCATACCGATGTCTCTTTCCACAAGAGTTAATCCAGCTGGGCCTGTCAATCACTTGGTCAATTAAAGGACCTACAAAAAAAAGGATGTGTTACCTAAAGCCATGTGGAGGAGATGGAAGGAAGTGCTATCCCTTATTTCAATGTGTGTGCTTGCAGAACTTCTAGGATGTAGCAGTGTCAGACCCCAAAAACCGAAGGTGCCCCAGCACCCCACATCCCGGAAGGCGACACCCAAATCACTGTCGAGAGAAAAGGTCTCGATGCAATACCATGAGGATTTCTTTATTCCAGAATTCTGGGTTCCACAGCCATACACCACGCAGGGTTAGAAGACTGTGGCCCATGAGTGCCGAATTGCGACAGCTTTTATAAGTTTACGGCAAAGTCCACGACTCACAAACCAATCATTTCTTAGCATGGAGAGCCCTCGAAATGCAAGCCAATCGATTTGTACCACTCCATAGTTTTTAGGCCAATCAGTTTAAATCACTGGAGCCCGCTCGGTGGACCAATTAGTTTCCTATTTTCTATAGCTGAGTGAACTCCTACATAGGGGTAATGGCGTAAGCAGTTTACAGAAGCAAGATAAGCTTAGCTCATTTCCAGTTACCTTATGGGGCCAGGATCACCTATTTAAGGGCTTTCTGCTAGCTCTAAACAAAGGGCGGGCTCTGGAATGTGACCTTTTACCTAGTTTCTAACAAAGCGAGACTTCTGACTTCTTGGGGTCATTAGAGCTAGGCTGTATTATTTTCTATCCTTTCAGCAGCATTGCTTTCCTTTTCTTCTTTCTGTCTCTTTCCCCAAAGCCTAAGCTTTCTCTGTTGCTCTAGTTTCTCATTCAGTCTCTGAAGCTCCCCTCCCCATCCCACTGTCTGCCATAGCTGCTGTAAAACAATATGGCGTCCTCTCTTCCTTCTTTTTCTCTCCTCCTGGCAGCTGCCAAGGTTTACGATTTGCTTGCCCTGTTGTTTTCTTCTTAAATTGTAATGGAATCGTCCTTGAGCTTCTTTCCAGTTGCCTTTCTAAATTATTTTATTAATGAGTCTAAGAATCCAAAAGAAAAACAAACAAATTCTCCAGCAACATATGGCACCCAACACGGGCCTCCCCAAAGCACCTAGTCATAATTTCTCCTGCTTCTCAAGGGCTGGTTTTCTCTCGGCTGAAAGGAAAACAGATGTCATCCAGGGCAGGGAGTCCAGTAGGGCTTTCACCGAGCTCACGACTCTTCTCTAGCTCGGGAACCCAGCTTTAAATGTCCTGGCGAAGGAAGAGTGGAGACAGATGAGGAAGTCATGTCAGCTAGGCACGCCAGTGTTGTCCCCACCCCACCCCTGCCCCCGCCCCAGTGACTGATAGTTTCTTGCTTCAGAGAGAAGAGAGCTCTTTTAGGGTGCTATGTTCCCCAAGACCAGCTGAGACCACTTATTTCACCTGCTGTTTTGAAAGCTCAAAGAATGATACCCCATAGATATGCCAAACACTTTGATGACTTCCTAAGCAGCCACAGAATTTGCCTTTCTCTGACCTTCTGCCCTGTTATCTCCCATCCTCCTTCTCCTCCCAAAGGGAGGCATCTTCTTGGCTAAAGCTGATCATAGACCTGGAATCCTTATCTCCAGAGAGCAAGAGACAAAGTCTTCAAGTGTTCGAAGGTTTCCCTATCTTCTTTTTGTTCCGACTGAGACAGGAAGGTGACTGAGTCTTAAGAGCGTTGCGTCTGGTATGCTTCAGTGAAGAGACTACCTTGGACCCCCTCAAGGATGTATAACCTCCCTCCAAGACACTAATCACCTTTGACTGCCACTATCACTAGACTCCCTTCATCCCCAAGACTATATAAACACTCAAGACAGCTGAGAGTCACTCTTAGACAAGCCAAGCTGCAAATAAGACCAAATCAGCTAACTGGAGACAACAGAAACCAGCCAAGCTGCCTGGAAAGACTGTAGACCAACTGGGGCACCTGGGAAGGACACTCTCCAACCTGCTGAGTGGCTTGCAGGCTGCACAGTGTGCTCCAGGTTTCCAGCTTTTATGAACTATCACCCTTGCTGGGGTAAGACAGCTGTCTTTGTGTCATTTCTGCTCCCAGGAGTAACCCCTAACCCATATTCTTGTAAGTAACCCCAATAATAACTCCATTCATTCACCAAGTTGGACTTCGGTGGTCTGTCATGGGCTCCTAATCTGGGGTGAGTAGGTGTGTGTGTGTGTGTGTGTGTTTTATCTCCCCAGGAAGAGTCTGTCACAAAACAGAGATACAAAGGCACAGAACGGGAGAGCTAGGAACATGACCACAAAGGAGCATCTGGGACTGGAGACTTGGCTCTGCAATTAAGAGCGAGCGCCTGTTCTTGCAGAAGAGCAGGGTTCCATTTCCAGCACTCAGATAGAGGCTCAGAACCACCCATAGCTCCAGTTCTAGGGGATCCAGTGTCCTCTTCTGACCTCTGTGGACACCAGGCATACATGTGGCCCACATACATACATACAGGCAGAACAGTCATACACAGAAAATGAATAAACCTTTGGTTTTGTTCTCCTTTAGAAAAGAACTCATCTAACCTATCCCTGTCTGAATCAAGCCAACAAGTCCTTCTTTCTGTGAGGTTCTCTACCCAGAGTGTCCTGCTGTATACCTGGGAAGAAACACTACAACTGACAGGACACTAAAAATCTAGACAGTCAGGCTGTGTTGGGTTCCTTATTTGGCCATAGCTACCTGACAGGCAAAATGTATTTTGCTTTTATCTAGCTAACCTGTTTTTTATTATAGGCTGTGATGGGCTGCTACTCAGGGGCAGGGAATCTTGTGCTCACCCCATGGTACTACTCTGAGCAGTCTGGGCAGAAGTTTCAAATAGTCCTTATTCTGGCTTGGGCATCTGTGGTAACAGCAGGATACCCTAGTTTCCTGGTTTTCCATGGATCATGTAGTCTGTGTCTGAGTGTGTGTACAGTTTCTGTGTTTGTGCACCTAGGACCCAGGGACTTTTTACCAGGTCAGCAGACCATACCCAGAAGCCCCATGGTTGTCAGTCCAGATACCTGGCCCATCACTCAGACATCTTGTCCTTTCCTGTCTCTAGGCATAAACATCGAAATCCAGTGTGCTAGTTGGCGACCAGGTCTCCACATGACCTTCCAGAGGCCTGAGGATCATGGAGGCCAGGAAGGGGCTGTGGAGGTGCAGGGACAAGGGAGAGTCTGTGTAGCAACAGCTTCACTTTCCCAGAGCTAATGTGGCCCAAGACTGGGCCTTCCCCAAGTGCCATTTGGTTGGAACTGGAGGCATTTCTAAATCAGCTACCATTTGTGCTCCAGATTGCAGTACACCCTCCAAAAATATGTTGTTTCCTCTGCCTGATCTTGTACCAAATAGAACCCTAGTGAGAGGCTGAGTAGACAAGAGGACAATGGCTACACCACACAGAACAACTCGATTCTGACCCACAATATCCATAGCAACCGATCCTGGCAGCCAAACCCCACCCTCTGCAGTGATCAGACATGAAGGGTCAGGACTTGGCAGTGACAAGCTTTCCCTCTTTCCATCCAGGCCTCCCCTCCCCTGGGGACCGCAGAGAGAAAGCCAACCTGCCTCCAGTCCTTTAACACGTCCCCTCTTCTGAACTGCCTGCTTCCAGCTTTCTCGCAGCCAACAGCCTCCAGCCAGAGCACATCTGAAGCCATGGCTCTTCCTCTACCAGTGCAGGGGGTGGTGGCTGCGCATGGTACCCTTGCTGGAGCTCCAGGCCTGTGCCTCTTCCTACTTAAATCCTCTGTTTATTTCCACACTGTCACCAGCCTCCTGCCCACTTACTACTCCAGCTGCTCAGAGACATGTCCCCAGTAGAGAGGGGTGACTTAACAATGAGTTCCTGGTGATGGTTTCATTGCCCCTAAAAGACACAGTAAAGGTACAGAGGAACAGAAATGAACCCCTCCCCCGCCCAGTTGGATACAGTCTCTGTATTACCAAGGATACAAAATGCAGGTATTCTGAGGTCAAGGCTCAAATGGAAAATTTAAGAAGTTCCAGAGAGAATTGAGTTCTGGGGATTCTGAAGTCATCTGATGTCAGGACTGTTTTCCTATAAATGGCTGAAGCTTCACAACCAACTTCCAACACACACACACACACACACACACACACACACACAGAGAGAGAGAGAGAGAGAGAGAGAGAGAGAGAGAGAGAGAGACTTCTCTTTCTTGGACACCTTTCTCCAGCTCAGAACTCTGGATTTGCACTCAGAGATAACTCTTTGCTCCCTCTAGAATCTCTGATCAGCAATAATTAAAAAAAGGTCTTTCCAGCAGCCTGACACTTTTTGAAATGCTAATTGATGCGAATCGGAGCCATTAGGCTGTCTTTCACACCTACTCTGTCCCTGCCTCGGGTTTTTCTGCATATTTGAATCAGTAAGTTTGAATCCAAACCAAGCAAGCGAGAGTTATGCAAATCAATTACTCCTACACCCTCCACTAAGATCAGTACCTGTGGGGTTCGAGAAAATCCCTTCCCTTCCTGCTCAGGTTGACAGAGTTTTAACTCTTCTGCTGGGAGATGCTCAGTCATGTGGAGAGTCACTGTTGTCGGAGTTTTATGTGCGTATTTGCATAAACTAGTAGAAAACCTTGCTCAGGCAATGGAATGGTTTGAAAGGAAGCAGTATTTATCCCTGAAACAGCGCAGGGATGAGCTTTTGAATTGGCTACAGAACTGATTTGTACCCACAGGTTAAGAAGACCATACCTACTGGACTGTGGTCCTTTGAAGTTTGGCAATTTCAGTAGACCCATATCTAACACTGCGGAAGTCCACTGCACACCAACAGTAGCCAGGTGCGTGCCAAGCAAGGCCAAGCTTTTCTGAAGCTGTACCTGGTCCCTTGGGTGGGTCAAGCTGTGCTCTAGAATGAATGGATTCCAAGCAGTTTTCTTCTGCTTTGGGGGAATCATTCACGTTTATAGAGCCTGGCCCTATAGACCCAGGGCAGCCTCATGGATTCCACAGAAGCTACGTTGTAACTGTAATTTTGCTACTGTTATGAATCATAATCTAAATATCTGGGTTTTCTGATGGTCTTAGAGACCTATGTGAATGGCTCATTTGATCCCCAAAGGGATGGATGGAGACCCACAGACTGAGAAATGCTGATTTAGGGCCTTCTCCTGCTGATTACAACAGTAATCTCTTCTGGTTTTCTTGCCACTAAGCTCCCCTTTAATTATCTTTTTCTTGCAAAGACTCTCTCCTCGATGGAGCCTCAGGCTGCCCTAAGCTCTTCTCTTTTCTGGGCCTCACTTCAGCCTTCTCCGTGTCCTGTCTCAAGCAGAGCTGCAGAAGCCAGGCCACTGGCTAGAGAGCCATTCACTCCCTGAAACCAGGGTGAACCTTAAGTAAGCCAGTGTAAGACCCGAAAAACAAGGGGACCCCAGTGCCCACGCCTCAGAAGGCAACACCCAAATCATTCATGAGAAACAGTCTTGATACAACAGCAAGAGGATTTTTATTCCAGAGGCTCTGGGGTTCACAGTCGTATACCACGCAGGGGTAGAGGACTGTGGAACCCCGAGTGCAGAATCAGGACAGCTTTTATGGGTTTACAACAAAGCCTGCACATCACAAACCAATCATTCCTTAGCATCAAGAGCCCCATAGTTCTTAGGCCAATCAGTTTAAATTATCCGAGCCCATGCTCCGGGGACCAATCAGTTTCCTATTTTCTCTGATGTCTATAGCTGCGTGAGCTCCTGCATGGGGGTGATGGTGTAAGCAGTTTACAGAAGCAAGATAAGCAGCTAATTAGTTCATTTCCCATTACCTTATGGGGCCAGGATCACGTACTGAAGGCCCTTTTGCCCAGCTCCTAACAAAGGGCAGGCTCTGGAATTTGAGGTGTTCGGGGCTCCTTAGAAGGCTGGAGTTGGAGTTAGAGCTTCTTTGGAGCAAGATAGCTTTTTTTTTTTTTTTTTTTTTTTTTTTTTTTTTTGATTTGTTTTTTTCCAGACAGGGTTTCTCTGTGTAGCCCTGGCTGTCCTGGAACTCACTCTGTAGACCAGGCTGGCCTCAAACTCAGAAATCTGCCTGCCTCTGCTTCCCAGAGTGCTGGGATTACAGGCATGAGCCACCACCACCTGACTGCATTTTAAACTTCTGACTTCTTGGGGTCATTTGAGAGTTAGGCACTGGGGATTTTTAGGCTGTAATTCTCATCCTTTCACCTGTTTAATCAATTAAGTCTAATTAATCAATAAGTAAGGTTCCTACTGGGCATGACTTGGGATCCAGGAGGTCAGGGAAGAATCTAAAGAAGTGAGTCAGTTTAGTCCTGGGAACCAAATTACTGTAGTCACAGGAACTTCCATCGTCCATCCAAACTGGAAGAGCTTTGTGAAATGGCTCTGGATCCAGGCTAGGAACCCACACGTGCCAGTTCCCATGTGCAGAGAGTTTGCTATTTTATCTTTACTTGCTTTCAGTCACCTTCTACAACCTTGGATTGTAGCCGCCAGCAGCTACATGTAAACCGGGTTACCTGTTGAGAGAATTTTGGGGTCATAGGGAAGAGCGGCGAAAAGAAAGTACGGCCAAGTCAATATTCACTGATCAAAGCCGTAAACTTTAATGGCGCCGGACCTTTTAACAGTTCGGGCAAACCCTTCCCCCCAGACTCCAGGCTGAGTTCCGGTGGAAGTTGTCTAGCTTCTCTTGGAGGTCTTCGTCTTGACTGCTCCGGCAGCTGGGTGGGTCACCTGTTTAATTCAGGAATCCCTATACCAGGAAGAACAATGAACTTAACCTTTACTACGTGCACTCCACCCTAGGTGGAGCAGGATCCTGGCTAACTGGGAGAAGTTAACCTTGACCAAAGTCAAACTCTGACCAAGTGCAAGACTGCCCCAATATGGCTCTGTACATGTCCTCCCTTTTTTTATTAATTTGAACACGAGGAGGTAGAAAACAAGTGGATAAATATCCTTCATAAGAAGGCGGGCCTTAACCAGGAGGGGAAGCATTGACCGTAATTCCTCTTAAATATTGTATAACGTCTTTTTCAGAGGAGGGGTAATAGGCTCCCTTATTATTTTAAGGACAGCCTCTCGACGTTAACCCCTATGCAATTAGGTGTACTTCCTGGGGACTCAGAAGCAGAAATTCACCTCCCCATGCAGTGCTTTGCCTCGCACGTCTCGCTGGTACCCATGTTTGTTCAAAAACAAACACACATAGATCTGAGTTCTATGTGGCTCCCTCTTTGGAGATCCACTTGTGTAAGTTTTGAAGCCAGGGGGGTCTGCAAGTGTCTTTAACAGACATGTAATCTCTCCATCCAGGTGAGCCTGGGTGGAGACAGCCAGTCTGCTTAACAGACAAGGTCAAGAGTTAAAGGTGGAATAGGATTAACTTGTCCCAGAAGTATCCAATTCAGTTGTAAATTAACAACTTTAAGGATCCAAAGCTTGGCCTCTGAGGTGGGAGAGGTAGCCTTGTGAATCAAGAATTAAGCTGTTACTTCTCAGGAAAAGTGGAGACTATATGTTAAATTAACACAGCTGGCTGAAGATTGTTAGCCATCTTCAAAATTGGAATCTTCAATATTGGGATTATTTCTAGACCAGTCTATGGTTGAGTCAGCTGAGCACAATAAGGAGAAGGGTCATTTTAACTCTTCTAATTAATTTTTCCTAAGCTAGCATAACAGTCTCCATGTTCTGCCCCACAAAGTCTAAAAGCTTGAAGCTAGGCAATTTATCTAACCTGGGACATTTAACAATTGAGGTAAGTCAAGAACATATATCCAATATAGCTCTTATGTTACCATGGTCTGGGCATTCAGCAAGCACACAGTCAGCATATCTTCTGCCGCATTCTGTGGAAAAAACAGAGGACATGCCTTCTCCCCCAATATTAAATCAGGATCATGGCATATGTTAGTAAGTGAATTCCTTCATTTCACCTAGACATCAATATGCCTAATTACAAGATGTCATATACATTTAGCAAGGAGTTTCTTGGCATCTAAATTTTAAAATTTTTTTAAAAACATGCAAGCATAATTTAAATTATATGCACAGGGACACAATTTCCCCTCTCTTCTTTCTTCCAAGAAGATATTGTTTTATTAATTTAAGTTGGAACACAAAGTATAACCCATAACATAGGCAATAACTATGTAATTATATAAAATATAGTTGCTTTTTCTGTTAGAGCAGTTGCAACTAGACAGCCTAAAAATGAATCATTAGTCACATGTACATATTTTTTTTATCTTTTAAATTAGAAATATGAATATCATTTATCTGTAATAACTAAGTCCTCTAGGATTAACACCATTACTTGGTAGAGGTAGAAATTGAGGACATCAAGAACAAATCTTTACAATTTGATGTGCACAAAATATAAAATTATTTCAAATACCTAAAGGACAGTCATTTAGAGAATATATCCTTTGTTCTTAGAAATTTGAATCACATTTGTACAAACTGTAGAAATTAAGAATTAGCAGTATTAAAAATGGACCAATTTTAAGCAATTATAAAACCATGAGCTATGTATATCTACTATTATTAAAAGCTTGACCTTTAACATCTTAAAAATAGCTGCTATAGCACCCAATTCAGGTATCTGTGTTGAAGCAGGGAGAAACTTAAAGGAATAAACATGTGATCTGATAGTACAAATTATCTTTTGGATAACAATTATTAATTTTGCCTAAAAATGCTTGCCATGTAATAGACCAACCATTAATAATAAATTTGATTGTTGCTTGAAGCAAGGAACAAACGTTTCCTACCTAGAAAACAGAGGTTTAAGACCTTTTGTGGCAAGCTTAAAATGAGGTAAATATAAGATAAAGCCAATTAATATATCTTAACAACCTTTGAAAGCCATTTACCTAAAAATTCTAAAAGTCTATAGGAGCAAGGGCCTGTAACAAACATTCTATGAACATTATACACTGAAAATTTTAAGATCTTAACTTCTAGTATTGAAACAGAGACAAAACACTTTTTCTCACAAGACATAAGGCTGTTAGCCATTCCTTGAGGCAAAACTTTCTAATGAAATTGTTTTGTTGTCTCTTTAAAATTAGAAGCAAATGCTTTTATAATTATCAGAATGTAAAGCAAAAAACCAACCCTTTAAATTTACAATAATTTTATAGGGAGTAGACAGGCCAAATGTTAATGCTTTTATAGCCTCCTTGACCTTTCATAGATTTGAACTGCATTTTAACCCACACCTGGATAAGTCAAAAACCTTTTTTTTTTTTTTTTTTTAAAGCCAAACACTCCCTAGGTGGGGCCTGTAAGGCAGAAACAATTTCTCAAAACTTCCTCACTAGCTTCCCCTGAGGCAGCTCTAAGCTTTGCATTAACTCAAATGTAAATTTTTTTATCTGCCCTAGGATCCACCTTGAGTCCTTGGCAAGGACATTGTATGAGATTCCTGGAAAGTAAATATCTTCTAATCTGAGCCTTTTATCTAAGACCAGACCCAAACTATCTGTCCTGCAAGGACATTTTGAGGATTAAACAAAAGAAACCTGTAATTTCATGGTCAAAGGAACCTACTTGATATCAAATACATTTCTACAGAGATCTCCTTTTTAATCTTGGAGGGTTAAATTTTGCTCCTACCATTGTAGCCTATAAACTTGTGGAAAAGAGGCAATGGGCCTCTAAAACCCATAGCTGCATCACTCTCAAAATTATCTTAATTACAAAATGTTAATTACGAGCCTGCAAACTGAAAACTGCAGCCAATGACACACTGATTTTTATTGTAACTCAATGTTTTCTTGCAATATTAGAGCACAATTGCAATTTTGGAAGCAAATCCCAATTTTAAACAATCTATTTTCTTTAAAATCAATGGCAAACACATTTTTACAGCACAAGGTTTGTCTGCCAGTGTAACTTATTAAAGAGACATTATTTTAAATCTTAAAATCCAATCTCCAGGCCAAGATTCACACAAAACACCATGCCAATTTAGGAGCGTCTTAAAGGCCTGTATTTCCTGGATTGCGTCATGCCATGTGGTGTTCAAAATGGCGACTACCCTAAACTACCAGCCTTAACCATCATGCCACGTGTTCAAAATGGCGACTACCCTAAACTACCAGCCTTAACCATCATGCCACGTGTTCAAAATGGCGACTACCCTAAACTACCAGCCTTAACCTAACTTTTGTTAATAACATTATACCTTTTAAATCATGTGCAGTGACTTAAGCCAATACTCTATAGTCAAGACATGCAAAATATACCTTTAAATCCAATTATAAACAAGAACAAAGCATGAGTGGCGTTAGCCCACGTGTAGTTAGTTAAGATAGCTCTAACACTGAATCACCAGTTTTAAACTAACCTTTTCTTAATAACACTATACCTTTTACATAATAACCAATTAATTTATAACTCTTTAGTCAAGAAATGTAAAGCCTTATATCATTAAAACCAATTAAAAACAAGTATAAAGCGACTACATGAATTTCACAAGCCAAACCAAAGTCTTCCCAAATCTCGAGGTTTCTGGGCTTTAAGAGCGGCTTTTTCCCCAGCCATGCTTGCCTCTTGGGTGAGTGAGCTACGCTGCTGCAGCGTGGCTTTGAATCAATCCCCACACAAACTGTGGCTAGCTCAAAAGGTTAGGTACCTACAACCAGCAGATGTAATCTTTACCAATTTTTCTTTTTAACATGAAACAGTCATTCACACAAAGATACAGAGAGGACATAAACATACACATAGACAGTCGGTGCACCGGGACAAACACGGAAAGATACACAGAAAGTTAAGCGTGCTTGTTAAGCAATTGCATCCATTTTCCTCTTTAAACAGCTCTTAGAAGCTGTGGACATATGCCTATTTTTAAAAACCCCTTTCTTTTCGCCGAAATCAGCTCTTACGAGCTTTGGGCAAATGCCTACCAAATTCCTTCCCCATATTTCCCTATCTTATCAACCCAAGCAGTCCTGCGCTGGGTCCACGCAGTATGCTTGAAAAACTGTATCCATTCCTGCACTCACAACCATAGACACGAATTCACTAGCGCTAGTTTTGCCCTCTATGTTGCTTACCGTGCGGACACCATTAATTTTCACCTTTTTCTGCGAAGCTTCGCTGGATAGGGCTACCTCAAGAAATTCTCTCGTGCCAGGTCTTCCCACGTTCAGGCGCCACTATGTAGCCGCCAGCAGCTACATGTAAACCGGGTTACCTGTTGAGAGAATTTTGGGGTCATAGGGAAGAGCGGCGAAAAGAAAGTACGGCCAAGTCAATATTCACTGATCAAAGCCGTAAACTTTAATGGCGCCGGACCTTTTAACAGTTCGGGCAAACCCTTCCCCCCAGACTCCAGGCTGAGTTCCGGTGGAAGTTGTCTAGCTTCTCTTGGAGGTCTTCGTCTTGACTGCTCCGGCAGCTGGGTGGGTCACCTGTTTAATTCAGGAATCCCTATACCAGGAAGAACAATGAACTTAACCTTTACTACGTGCACTCCACCCTAGGTGGAGCAGGATCCTGGCTAACTGGGAGAAGTTAACCTTGACCAAAGTCAAACTCTGACCAAGTGCAAGACTGCCCCAATATGGCTCTGTACATTGGATCACCTTGATTCTTCTCTCCACAAATACCCTATGCCCTACACACTAGTGTAAGGGTCCATGATTGGCTGGAGAATGATACCCTCGACTCAAATAATATGTAAATGCGACGAATGTTTTATTCTGCAGAAGTCCAGCATGGGCCATTACCAAGGTAGAGAGACAACCAACTGAGCTCACAGGCCCAATTTAAAGTACATTAGGGGAATTCCAGGGAGGAGTAGGTGACCTTTATTTTAATCTTTACTCCATTTCTAGGGACATTCCAGAACCATTACTGGGGTGTGGGGGCTAGAAACTGTTGCTGGGGACATCTGAAAACTTGCTGAGGAAGTCTAGAAACTGCTGTGGACCCATTGTCCTTGCCTCAGGCCAGATGGTGGGGCACCTTCTGAGGCCTGGACTTGCCTGGAATTGCCCAGTTCTTTCTTTTTTTCTTTTTTTAAAGTTTATTTATTTATTATATGTAAGTACATTGTAGCTGTACTTCAGACACCCTGGGGTGTCTTTAGACACCCCAGAAGAGGGTATCAGATCTCTTTTTGGATGGTTGTAAGCCATCATGTGGTTGCAGGGATTTGAACTCACAACCTTTGAAAGAGCAGTTGGCACACTTAACCGCTGAACAATCTCTCCAGCCCTTGACCAGTTCTTAGAAACAGAGATTCAGGCCTTGTCTCATGAACTACCAGTCTGAAGCCTGTCATGGAATCAGTCTAGCCTTCTCACAAGGAGACAGATTCTATGTTTGAAGCTGCCACTTTTTCATGTTGCTAATGATAAACCAGTCTGCCTCCATCTTGGACTTGAAAGCCACCTTAGTAAAGACAGACCTGGCTCATTCTTGATTATTATTAAATCTGTTTCTTAAGGATTGAACTATGCTTCACCTGTAACCTTAACTACAAATGGTTCTGTGCTGCCTGTTCCAGGAAAAAATGACAATCATGTCTTTATTTCAAAAGGTTGTTATGATCATGTTGCTATGACTGCCTTGTTATGATCACCTTGCAACTGTGTATTTCAAGAGGTTGTTATGACTGCCCTAGTATACCTCGTCCATTTGTCTGCCAAATCCCCCCATTTGGAACCCCCACTCATGAGCTTTAAAAACTCTATTCTTCCCTATGTCCGGGGCTAATCTTTTGAATCTCCTCACCCCAGGGAGAGACAACCCATGTACATGTACGTGAATAAAGCTTGTTTTAATTAATTTGGCCATGATTTAGTTTAATGATCTTTCTCCTCGAATCTGTGGAATTAACAGGGAAAACTCATAACTTCAGTGACTGGCCTTCTGCACTGAGGGTGAATCTCTTTGGGAAAGCCTTACTATTTGGTCAATTTCCTCGGCTAACTTATTGGACTGGTGTTTACCCAGGAACTACATCCCCAACTCCCCCTCCCCCCCCCTTTTTTTTTTGGTTTCTTAGGTGAGGATCCTTTAGTAGGACAGATTACCAAAAGATAAAGGGATAATAAACTATAAACCTCATGTACACATAGACTTACACAGAGAAAAGAGTATGTTTCCAAAAAGTGGCTTTGATAGCACCATCTGGCTTAAATATCATCATTTTCAGGAAACAAAGAAAGAAAGGTTATGGAAATTGAGCAGAACCAGCTCATGAACAAGGTTAAGGTTTGTCATGTAGATTTAAGTGGGAGCTTTCTCTAAGTACAGACTTAATCATCTTTATTCTTGGTACTGGAGGAAGATGCCCTTACAAATGGAGATTTCCTTTACAGATGTAAATTTCCCCTACAAAAGAGGAACTCCCACTCTGTTTTCGGAGCTTTTCCCAGTGTCTGCAGTTTCTCAAAATAATCAGCTCAGAATGATGCTTATGCCAAAAGGCCAATCTCCAGTGGCATATTCTGGCCTCCTCCAGCTTTTAACTCCCCACTCCTCCTTGTTGTATTCAAAGTTGAGCCTAACATCTCTCTCCCACCCCCTCTCTGAAATATCTTTATTGCAATCATCTCCAATTAGTCTTCCTTACTGAAGGGGGCATAAAAAGAGAGAAATGGGTTTAGGGAGTGTGGCATGGTGGTGTGGGGGAAGGGGGTGCCCAGGCAGGTCCATGCCCAGTCACCGCTTCCCCCTGAGAGGCCACACGCACACAGACATGGTATAGAATAGAGTTTATTCAGGGCAGGCCGGCCATGACCACATGGAGAGAGGGGGGAGGGAAGAAGATCCCAAGAGGGGAAGAGAGGTGAGAGTGCCAAGAGGCAAGAGTGATAAGAGAGAGAGAGAGGAGGGGCAAGTATCCCCTTTTATAGCGGGCCAGGTCTATGGGGCGGGGCATACCTGTCTGTTGCCAGATAAGTGTGGGGTGGAGCTTAGACAGAATACTAACATACTCCAGTTTCTGTTTAATTAAAAAAAGAAAAATTAAAAAGAGGTGATGGCGAAGTAGGAATAGGGTCGTCGTTGTGATATCTGGCTGCTTCATGCTGACATTGGGGGCGACGTGTCTCTGGGGAAACCTAGAAAAGGGGGTATGGGGAGTGTTTGTCCAGTCTCAGGAGAACTGGCTGCTTCCTTGCTGTCCAGGGTCTGTGGAGCCATCTGAGGATAGGTCAAGAGAACAGGTCCAGTAGAAGCTGTCTGTGTCCAGAGAAGCTGAGAGGAGATTGGGGCATCTGAAGGTTGCTTCTCTGGAGCTGTCCTTGATGTGGCAAGGGCCTGGACTTGACAATATGTTGAAATATATTGATTAGTATAGGTAGGGAATAAGATTAAGTACATTTGGGAGAAAGGAAAAATTTTTTAAGATGTACAATTGAAACCCAGAGGAATTCCACCCTTTGGAATAGGTAGTAAGTAGGAACTTGGGCAGAGGTACTTATCTGGATAGAGCCTATTTGGTCCATGAACATTAGATCTGGGTAGTTTATTAAAGAGATAACAACATGAGTTAACCATATGAACATTAAGATGAGCCTTTTGTGGTGCAGAAGGAACAAGATTGAAAGTTGGATTGTATAGTGGAATATTTATTATTAGAGTTAGGCAAATCTATAGGAACTCAGATGTTAGGACAGTGACAGAGCAAGAAGAGGAAATATGAAGTATTTAATGGAAACAGTTTAGGTAAGGAGATAACTGTCTAGCTGTCAATGTAGTCAGAAGTCTGAGAAAGAAACAATAATTTAGCAGTTATATTATTAAAGAATGACAGATTCCAGTAGCCAGCAGTTCTCTGTGGTCTCTGGTCTCCATGGTGGCTTTGGCTGTCAATCTGGCTTTTAAGCAAGGAAGACGTAGGGCTTTTTCTCTGTGGAATAGATACCCATGACATGAGAAATGGCTTACCTTTGTTTAGCTAAGTCATTTGACTCAAGGTATCCGGTCTTGTCCACTGCACTCTTTTAGGCAGCATCCTGTAGTGGTGTCCATATTTTTCTTCTGAGACCTCCTGGGAGAAGCTGTCAGGCCTTTGGGAATTCTGTCTGTCTTAAATTTAATAACAAACTTCTGACAAGACTGAGCACAAGATAGGAGAGCAATAGTCAAGAGAGGATAGGAATGGGAATCTTAAGTATCTTTGACAGGTTGTATAGGTAGAGGAAAGTATATTGTTTTGTTAGTAAAGATGCTAGGATCAGAGTAAGAAAGCTGGCAGCAATGGATTAAATCGTGGTGACAGAAAATGAGTTTGTCTAGGCAGATTTAGGCTCATTAATACCAACGGAGCACGCAGGCTATGGGAACGAACAAGTTAAGGATGTGGGAACACGGATAGGTGAGGCTTAGGTCCTTTATCATTTACCAGACTGTTAATTTTAAAATGTACAGTCAAAGACAAGTTATTGCCCATTGGGTGGGTGGAGAAGTTGCTAAATATAATTTCAG
This sequence comes from Apodemus sylvaticus, assembly GCF_947179515.1. Lineage (NCBI taxonomy): Eukaryota > Metazoa > Chordata > Mammalia > Rodentia > Muridae > Apodemus > Apodemus sylvaticus. The sequence goes on from NC_067484.1 coordinate 81,476,113, forward strand.
TGTCCTGAAAAAATAGTAGCAACATGGTACAGCTAGGCTAAAAACCCAGGCTGTCGTCGTTGCAAGGGCCTCTAGGAGCTTTGGCATTCCTGGAATGCCCGGAGAAGCACCCAGGCCTGGACCAGGACTTTTTTCGATAGCTGTAAAAACTAAGAGAGACTCTGGGTCACTTCCAAGTGAGGGTACACCCAAGGGTTTAAATGTCCTATCAGGAATGTTAGCTGGAATGTCAGTCGTGTGTGGACTCGGCATGAGAAGTAAGCCTTAGTCCAAAAGAGGCTGGCCAGGCTTCATTTGAAGGCTAAGGGTTATTTATTATTATGGTCAGTGTTTATTTGTAGGAATTTGTAATCTGGTAGAAGAAATATGATCCTGTCTGCCAGTGCAGCTGTTTTTCCAGGCGTGGGAAACTGGAAGTCTGAGAAAAGTGAGTGGTGGCACAGCCACACACAGGTGGGAGTTACATGCATCTGCAGGATTGGGCACCCAAGTCCAAGCACCTTGCCTGCAGGAGCAGCAGCAGCAGCACCGGTGGTGGCAGCAGCGGCCTGTGGAGTGGGGCCAAACAGCAGGGATGGAGCGAAGGTGGCGCAGTTCTTTTTTTTTTTTTTTCAATTATATTGTTTTTTTATTCGATATATTTTTTATTTACATTTCAAATGATTTCTCCTTTTCTGGCCCCCCACTCCCCAAAAGTCACATAAGCCCCCTTCCCTCCCTCTGTCCTCCCACCCACCCCTTCCCACTTCCCCGTTCTGGTTTTGTCGAATACTGCTTCACTGAGTCTTTCCAGAACCAGGGGCCACTCCTCCTTTCTTCTTGTACCTCATTTGATGTGTGGATTATGTTTTGGGTATTCCAGTTTCTAGGTTAATATCCACTTATTAGTGAGTGCATACCATGATTGATCTTTTGACACTGGGTTACTTCACTTAGTATGATGTTCTCCAGCTCCATCCATTTGCCTAAGAATTTCATGAATTCATTATTTCTAATGGCTGAATAGTACTCCATTGTGTATATATACCACATTTTTTGCATCCATTCTTCTGTTGAGGGATACCTGGGTTCTTTCCAGCTTCTGGCTATTATAAATAGGGCTGATATGAACATAGTGTAGCATATATCCTTATTACATGCTGGGGGAATCCTCTGGGTATATGCCCAGGAGTGGTATAGCAGGATCTTTCGAAAGTGACGTGCCCACTTTTCTGAGGAACCGCCAGACTGATTTCCAGAGTGGTTGTACCAATTTTCAACCCCACCAGCAGTGGAGGAGTGTTCTTCTTTTTCCACATCCTTGCCAACACCTGCTGTCTCCTGAGTTTTTAATCTTAGCCATTCTGACTGGTGTGAGGTGAAATCTCAGGGTTGTTTTGATTTGCATTTCCCTGATGACTAATGAAGTTGAGCATTTTTAAAGATGTTTCTCTGCCATCTGAAGTTCTTCAGGTGAAAATTCTTTGTTTAACTCTGAACACCATTTTTAAGAGGGTTAGTTGGTTTTCTGGGGTCTAACTTCTTGAGTTCTTGTATATATTGAATATTAGCCCTCTATCTGATGTAGGGTTGGTGAAGATCTTTTCCCAATTTGTTGGTTGCTGATTTGTCCTTTTGATGGTGTCCTTTGCCTTACAGAAACTTTGTAATTTTATGAGGTCCCATTTGTCAATTCTTGATCTTAGAGCATACACTATTGGTGTTCTGTTCAGGAACTTTCTCCCTGTACCTATGTCCTCAAGGGTCTTCCCCAGTTTCTTTTCTATTAGTTTCAGAGTGTCTGGCTTTATGTGGAGGTCCTTGATCCAGTTGGAGTTGAGCTTAGTACAAGGAGACAAGGATGGATCAATTCGCATTCTTCTGCATGCTGACCTCTAGTTGAACCAGCACCATTTGTTGAAAAGGCTATCTTTTTTCCATTGGATGTTTTCAGCCCCTTTGTTGAGGATCAAGTGGCCGTAGGTGTGTGGGTTCATTTCTGGATCTTCAATCCTGTTCCATTGATCTTCCTGCCTGTCACTGTACCAATACCATGCAGTTTTTAACACTATTGCTCTGTAGTATTGCTTGAGGTCAGGGATACTGATTCCCCCAGAATTTCTTTTGTTGTTGAGAATAGTTTTAGCTATCCTGGGTTTTTTGTTATTCCAGATGAATTTGAGAATTGCTCTTTCTAACTTTATGAAGAATTGAGTTGGGATTTGGATGGGTATTGCGTTGAATCTGTATATTACTTTTGGCAAAATGGCCATTTTAACTATATTAATCCTGCTCATCCATGAGCATGGGAGGTTTTTCCATTTTTTGAGGTCTTCTTCCATTTCCTTCTTCAGAGTCTTGAAGTTCTTGTCATACATATCTTTCACATGTTTGGTAAGAGTCACCCCAAGGTACTTTATACTGTTTGTGGCTATTGTGAAGGGTGTCATTTCCCTAATTTTTTTCTCAGCCTGCTTATCCTTTGAGTATAGGAAGGCTACTGATTTGCTTGAGTTGATTTTATAACCTGCCACTTTGCTGAAGTTGTTTATCAGCTGTAGGAGCTCTCTAGTGGAGTTTTGTGGGTCACTTAGGTAGACTATGACGTCAGCTGCAAATAATGATAGTTTGACTTCTTCCTTTCCAATTTGTATCCCTTTGACCTCCTTATGTTGTCTAATTGCCCGAGCTAGTACCTCAAGTACAATATTGAAAAGATAAGGAGAAAGGGGGCAGCCCTTTCTAGTCCCTGATTTTAGTGGAATTGCTTCAAGTTTCTCTCCATTTAGTTTGATGCTGGCTACCGGTTTGCTGTATATTGCTTTTACTATGTTTAGGTATGGGCCTTGAATTCCTGTTCTTTCCAAGACTTTAAGCATGAAAGGATGCTGAATTTTGTCAAATGCTTTCTCAGCATCCAATGAAATGATCATGTGTTTTTTTTTTCCTTTGAGTTTGTTTATGTAGTGGATTGCATTGATGGATTTCCGTATATTGAACCAGCCCTGCATCCCTGGAATAAAGCCTACTTGATTATGGTGGATGACCATTTTTTTTGTGTTCTTGGATTCGGTTGCCAATAATTTTATTGAGTATTTTTGCATCGATGTTCATAAGGGAAATTGGTCTGAAGTTCTCTTTCTTTGTTGGAACTTTGTGTGGTTTTGGTATCAGTGTAATTGTGGCTTCGTGGAAGGTAGTGTTCCTTCTGTTTCTATTTTGTGGAATAGTTTGAAGAGTATTGGTGTTAGGTCTTCTTTGAAGGTCTGATAGAATTCTTCACTGAAGCCATCTGGTCCTGTGCTTTTTTTAGTTGGAAGGCTTTCTATGACCCCTTCTATTTCTTTAGGAGTTATGGGACTGTTTAGATGATCTATTTGGTCCTGATTTAATTTTGGTATTTGGTATCTGTCTAGGAAATTGTCCATTTCCTCCAGATTCTCCAGTTGTGTTGAATATAGGTTTTTGTAGTAGGATCTGATGATTTTTTGAATTTCCTCAGTTTCTGTTGTTACATCCCCCTATTCATTTCTAATTTTGTTAATTTGGATACTTTCTCTTTGCCCTTTGATTAGTCTGGCTAAGGGTTTATCTATCTTGTTGATTTTCTCAAAGAACCAGCTCCTGGATTTGTTGATTCTTTGTATGGTTCTCTTTGTTTCCACTTGACTGATTTCAGCCCTGAATTGGATGATTTCCTGTCTTCTACTCCTCCTGGGGGAATTGGCTTCTTTTTGTTCCAGGGCTTTCAGGTGTGTCGTTAAGCTGCTAGTGTATGCTCTCTCCATTTTCTTTTTGGAGGCACTCAGGGCTATGAGTTTTCCTCTTAGCACTGCTTTCATTGTGTCCCAAAGATTTGGGTATGTTGTGCCTTCATTTTCATTAAATTCTAAAAAGTCTCTGATTTCTTTTTTTATTTCTTCTTTGGCCAAGGTGTCATTGAGTATTGTTCAGCCTCCATGTGTATGTGGGCTTTCTGTTATTTTTGTTGCTATTGAAAACCACTCTTACTCCATAGTGATCTGATAGGAGGCATGGGATTAGTTCGATCTTTTTATATTTGTTGAGGTCTGTCTTGTGACCAATTATATGGTCGATTTTGGAGAAGGTACCATGAGGTGCTGAGAAAAAGGTATATTCTTTTGTTTTAGGGTGAAATGTTCTATAAATATCAGTCAAGTCCAATTGGTCCAAAGCTTCAATTAGTTTTATTGTGTCCCTGTTTAGTTTCTGTTTTCCTGATCGGTCCATTGAGGAGAGTGGAGTGTTGAAGTCACTCGCAATTATTGTGTTAGGTGCAATGTGTGCTTTGAGCTTTAGTAAAGTTTCTTTTACGAATGAGGGTGCCCTTGCATTTGGCGCATAGATGTTCAGAATTGAAAGTTCTTCTTGGTGGATTTTTCCTGTGACCAGCAAGAAGTGTCCTTCTGTATCTTTTGATGACTTTAGGTTGAAAGTCAATTTTATCTGATATTAGAATGGCTATTCCGGCTCGCTTCCCTAGACCATTGGCTTGTAAAATTGTCTTCCAGTCTTTCACTATAAGGTAGTTTTTGTCTTTGACATTGAGGTGTGTTTCCTGTATGCAGCAAAATGTAGGGTCCTGTTTCCTTATACAGTCTGTTAGTCTATGTCTTTTTATTGGGGAGTTGAGTCCATTGACGTTAAGAGATATTAAGGAATAGTAATTATAACTTCCTGTCATTTTTTATGTTATTTTTATATTTGAGAGGTTATCAAATATAACCTCTTGGGTTTGATGAAAGAAGGTAACTATCTTGCTTTTTCCAGGGTGTCATTTCCCTCCTTGTATTGGAGTTTTCCTCCTATTATTTTTTGTAGAGCTGGGTTTGTAAAAAGATATTGTGTAAATTTGGTTTTGTCATGGAATATATTGGTTTCTCCATCTATGGTGATTGATAGTTTTGCTGGGTGTAGTAGTCTTGGCTGGCATTTGTGTTCTTTTAGAGTCTGCATGAGATCTGCCCAGGATCTTCTAGCTTTCATGGTCTCTGGTGAGAAGTCTGGTGTGATTCTGATAGGTCTTCCTTTATATGTTACTTGGCCTTTTTCTCTTGCTATCTTTGTTGGGGTTTTGTGTAAGCTCCACCCCACACCTACCTGGCAATAGCCAGGCATGCCCCGCCCCAGAGATCTGGCCCACTATAAGAGGGGCTACTTGCTCCTCCTCTCCCTCTTTGCTCACCGCTCTCCCACATACTCTCACCTCTCTGCCCCTGGGGCTCTTCCCCCCCTCCACGTGGTCATGGCCGGCCTCCACTCTCTCTCTCTCTCTCTCTCTCTCTCTCTCTCTCTCTCTCTCTCTCTCTAACTCCCATCCCCTATTCTGAATAAACTATTCTATACCATGTCTGTGTGTGTGTGGTCCCTTAGGGGCAGAGGTGCCCAGGCAAGAGCCCGCCTGGACACCTTCCCCCACGCCGCCTAGCCACACTCACCTAACTCACCTATATTCTCACCTAACCCCTATATCCCCCTACTTCATCATCATCCTTCATGAATCCTTCATCATCCTTCAGTCTTTAATATTCTTTCTTTGTTTAGTACCTTTGGGGTTTTGATTATTATGTGACGAGAGGTATTTCTGCTCAGGTCCAGTCTGTTTGAAGTTCTGTAGGCTTCTTGTATATTCACGGGCATCTCTCTCTTTAATTTGGGAAAGTTTTCTTCCATAATTTTGTTGAAGATATTTGCTGGCCCTTTCAGTTGTAAATCTTCACTCTCATCTATACCTATAATCCTTAGGTTTGGTCTTCTCATTGTATCCTGGATTTCCTGGATGTTCTGGGATACAACCTTTTTGCATTTTGCATTTTCTTTGACTGTTGAGTCAATGGTTTCTATGGTATCTTTGGCATCTGAGATTCTTTCTTCCATCTCTTGTATTCTGTTGTTGATATTTGCATCTATGGCCCCTGATTTCTTCTCAAGGTTTTCTATCTCCAAAGTTGTCTCCCTTTGTGATTTCTTAGTTGTTTCTACTTCTGATTTTAGATCCTGGATGGTTTTGCTTAGCTCCTTCACTTGCTTGTTTGTGTTTTCCTGTAATTCTTTAAGAGATTTTTGTGTTTCCTCTTTCAGGACTTCTGGTGTTTGACTCACTTTCTCCTGTATTTCTTTAAGTTTTTTTTTTGTGTGTGTTTGTGTGTGTTTCTTCTTTATTGGCTTCTATCTCTTGAGCCTTATTCTCCTGAATTTCCTTAAGTGATTTTTGTGTTTCCATTATACGGGTTTCTAGCTTATTCATGTTGCCCTGTATTTCTTTAAGAGATTCATTTATGTCCTTTTTGTGCTCTTCTAAGAGCATCATGAACAGTGATTTTTAAATCCAAATCTTGTTTTTCTGGTATGTTTGTGTAACCAGGACTTGCTGATGTTGGAGAGTTTGGTTCAGACACTGCCATATTGCCTAGATTTCTGTTAGTAGCGTTCCTGCATTTGCCCTTTGCCATCTTGTTCTCTGGCATTAGTTGGTCTTGTCTCTAGCTGGTGTTTGTGCCTCCTGTGAGGCTGTAGGGCTATTTCTGCAACACTGGATGGCTGGGTTTCCCCTGTTACAGATTGCTGATGTGCTGTCCTCCTCTTGGGTGCTCTTGGAGCCGTAGTGGGCCTTGCCCCAGGTTGTCTGTGTGAACCAGGCGGTGCCAGTTTGCTCCTTCAGTGAGTGCTGATGGTCTATGCTGCGGGACCTTTTCCGAGTGCTGGTCACTCTGCTGGGCAGCCGATCTCCCAACAGGGTTGGTGCACACAAGGCTAGCCTAGCTGCTGAGGCCCTGAGTCTAGGCAAAAGCCTGGCAGGCTAAGGCCTGAGCAAAGTTCCCCTCGGGCTATGACTGTTAATTGGTTCTGTCAGGTGGCCAGGATGGCGGCATGCGCACGCTCCCTGAAAGTGGCGGGAGAGTTTGCTAGGCTAACAACCTCCTGGCTGGGTTGGCATACAGATGGCCCACCAAGCAGCCCAGGGCCTGGGGTCAGTCCAAGGCCTGTCTGTCTTAGGACGCCCCCGCCCCCATGTTAGCCTCAGGCTATGGCTTTTAGCTGATTTTGCCTGCTAAAACTCTCTGGCTTCCTGTAGTCAAAATGGCAGCATGTGCGCTGGGCCAGGCAAACAACCTCCTTGCCAGATTGGCACACCGATGCACCCCCAACAACAGCCCAGGGCCTGGGTGCAGGCCAACGCCCATCAGGCTTAGACCCCTGCGATGTTGGTCTCAGGTTATATTTGCATACCTCAGTCTGTCTGATTTCTCTGGCGCCAGAGGTCCAAGATGGCGGAGAGACTCTTGTAACTGACTGGTGGGAGGCAGAGTTCTGATGTAGCTTCTGTGGGGTGAAAGGCGCTATAAATCTGCCACTGCTTGCAGCCCAGCTGGCCAGCAAAGGTCAGTGGTAGTGGGCACAAGGCCTGCCTGGACCCTGTCACCTTGGTTCCACTGGTGATGGCCCTTCCTCTGGACCAGCTGCTGCTGCTGCTGCTGCTGCCACCTCCCCGAGGCCCTTCAGGCTGCGCAGTTCTGAGAGCCGCTGTGCTACGTCCCGCTGAGCTGGACCACGCAGCTTTGAGATCCACTGCCCTGTGGCAGCTGCCGCAGGGATTTGTGGCAGTAGTGGCTATAGGGCGGAATGGTTTGTCAGCAGGGAAAGTTGTAGCAGGGGAAAGATTTTTATGTCTGCACAGGCACAGGACGAGACCTCCTGCTACTGGCGGAAGTAGACCGTGCTGGACGGGAAAAGGAAGTACCAAAGTAGCTTGTTTTGCATCCTAGCAAAGGTGCAGAGGTGAATGAGCTAGCAGCGCCTGGTGGGCAGGAAAAGAAAGCACCCAAGTAGCTTGTTTTGTATTCTAGCACAGTGCAGGGCACAGCCGCCAGCCGCAGTCTACCATGGCTAGAACCGCAGCAGGGCCTTGGCGGCTGGGGTACAGTGGGCCCCACAGTGTCCTCAGGACAATGGAGCAGTAGCTCCAAATTACCCTAGAACTATGTAAACTGTCGTTCTGACCAGTGGGGGGTGGCTAGCTTACAAGTCCAGAGCTAGTGAGCGAGGTTATGGCTTAAATGGCAAAGTTGGCAAACCCGCAGTGTTTCTTGGTCCGAGTCTCAGCACCATATGATGGGTTTGTTTCTGAGTTTTGGCACCAATGAAGGAGGCATAAAAAGAGACAGGGGTTTAGGGAGTGTGGCATGGTGGTGTGGGTGAAGGGGGTGCCTAGGTGGGTCCATGCCTATGCACCTCTTCCCCCTGAGGGACCACACGCACACAGATGTGGTATAGAATAGAGTTTATTCAGAGCATCAGGGCAGAGGGTGGGAGTTAGAGAGAGAGAGAGAGAGAGAGAGAGAGAGAGAGAGAGAGAGGAGAGAGAGAGAGAGTAGAAAGTAGAGAAGTGGAGGCTGTCCATGACCACGTGGAGTGAGGGGGGAGGGGAGGAGAGCCCAAGAGGAGCAGAGAGGTGAGAGAGAGAGAGAGGAGGGGCAAGTATCCCCTTTTATAGTGGGCCAGGTCTATGGGGCGGGGCATACCTCGCTGTTGCCAGATAAGTGTGGGGTGGAGCTTAGACAGAATACTAACACAATCTTAATAAGAGCAAGGATTGTTTTTTTTAACACGTACACAAGGCATCACTGTGTCCCACCAGGACCTGCTTGAAAACTGCACTTACATGAGGATCAGCAGGGAAAAGGTTTGAGGTTAACGGAGCCACTTTCTACCTTGGCCACCACTGTAAGAGTTTTACAGTAATCCAAGGAATTCATGGATGGCCACCTCTGAGCAGGGTTGGGGGGGGGGGAGAGAGAGAGAGAGAGAGAGAGAGAGAGAGACTGTGATGGTATAAGACTGGAGGGAGTCTTAACTTACTGGAGAGACCCCCTGAGTGGACCACATGGAGATGGGAATTGATGCAAAAAGCAAGAGGATTTTTATTTATTATCCAGCATGCTGGGGCTGCCCTGCACATGGAGACAGAATGATGCACACTCTGGCTACGCAGGCCTTTTATACAGTTCTCTGGCAGCCACCATTAGGCATAATGTGATTGGCAGAACAGTGTTACCTTTAAGCTAATTGGTTGATAGAGGATGGCCAATGGACTCTGGGCCTTTCCTAGCCGCAGGGACCACCCTTTGGTCTGAGGAATGTAATTTAGCCTCTTCCTTCAGGGAGGGGGAACTCTTGCCCTTCTGGGAGGGGCCAGTGTTCTATGACCTTTTCAAAGTTTCTGAGTGAACCCTTTCAATGGCACAGGCTTTATAGGGGAGGGGAATGGAGCATGCTCATATTATGACAAAGTAAGGATGTCACATTGGCCCTTAGTGATGACACACCACATTGGCATGACATGTGATGACATGTCACGTGATCACATGGCATTGGAACTGAGTCATTGAAGGCGGGAAGATACTGATTCTGGAGTGATGCAGTTCTTAACATAGTTCTCTCTTGTTTATTATAAAGGGCAAGCCAATAGGAAGCTGTGACTGGAGAGACAGGAGGGATATCACCACGCTCTTAAGACTGCTTCCTGCACTATGGGGCACTGACTTATCTGGAGATGCAAGAAAGCTGGAATGCTGGCCAAGGCTGGGGTTCATCTGGGGCTACAAGTGTAGCCATGCTGTTTTGATTTGTAGTGTTTAATTGATTGGAAATCTGCTGAAACAAATACATATTAGGGATGGAAGGAAATGTTAAGGAATTTAGGGGAAATTTTTTTCTGACATATACATTTGAAACTTTGAGGCCTGTGCTTCTGGTAATTAGAGGAGAGAAGTCAGTCCCAAGACCACAAGAAATGGGGGTGATTCTGCCCTCAGGAGTAGAAAGAATAGGCAGGTGGAGAAATGAGCTGTTGGCTGACTGGACTCATCTGGAGTCCATTGGACCTGCAAGGAGCAGATTCAAGTCGATTCCCTGAAGCTTACAAGGTTTTTTTTTTCAAGTTTACAAAAAGAGATAAGTTTCAGATATGTTAGTGTAAGACTTGGTCAGTAATACTTAACTTTGAGATGCCCCCAAGTAAGACACAGAGATGCAGATTGATGCAAAAGCAAGAGGTTTATTTTCCTACATGACAGGCTCAATTGTCAATCAGTCCCTCTAGGCGAGTTACTAGAAGGCAACCTCAAATGGCTATTACAAGCAGTTTTTATACTTTTTAGGTACACAGATTACATCAGCAAGGTTACAGTTCAAACTTATTGGCTAAGCATATTGATCTTTAAATCTATTGGCTAGCAAGCATGACACATATTTGAACTCTAGCTGGGACTTTCCAGAGGGTCAGATAACTATCAGTCAGTACATTCTGAGAATTTTTTATTCAAAACTGTTCCTTTGGGTGGAGAACGGAACTTGGCCTAGCCTTGACCCCAGGTGGAAGGGGGAGCTGTAAGGAGGGTGTGGGACTGGAAACCCTCCTAGGGTCCCTCATTAACATTACCACTGTTTGTAATCTGTACAGAAAACACATTGTAGAAAGAACCATAGTTTTACACCTTTGAGTCATAGAAGCTTTAGGGACCCAAAAATGATTCTGGGTTAAATTCATGAATACTCCTTCCATAGGGCTGGATCATGCAGAGATGTTTTTAGCACACACACACACACACACACACACACTCACACACACTTTAACTCTATACTTAGAAAACAACCAAAAGACATTTAAAATCTTGAGCTTGTGACTATAGTAACAAACAGTTGGTGCTTACCAGAGCTAGATTAATAGTTCATCAAAACTTCATTGGTTAATGTGAAAACTTTGAACTTCGAAGTCTTACTATAACAATAGCATACAGAGGGAAAAAAGTCAGAAATACTTTTTGTTTTCCCATATACCTTAAACCACGTTCTCACACTTTTACAAATTGCATCTATACACTTTAAAACAAGTTCTTAAAGTTTTATAATGTGCATCTACATATCTTAAAACACTTTTTTTAGACCTTTACAACTTATGTAAGCTTTCAAACCTTACATAAACTATACTTTTTTTCCTACCCAATAATTTACCATAACACACAGGTGGCTGATTACTGAGAGCCATCATTGTAATCAAGTTCCTTTAAATAAAGGAAAACTAAAGAATTACATTGAAACCTGTTTTGTGAGTTTATGTCTTTTTTTTTTTGTATCTGGTAGCAAGGTAAACTATGTCTACACCTAGTAGTAGCTGTGGGAAAGTGAGGCCTGAGGTCTGATTGTTACACAGGAAGAGAACTGAGAAGACAGCTGAAGCCTTGGCTGCTGCTCTTAAAGTAACAAGCCTATCACCAGGCCAGTCTTCAATGCCACAGAGATCCGAGAAGGATAATCTGACCAGAGTAAGCAGGAAGTACAGACCAAGTAGCTCCTGAATCTTCTAAGAATAACAGAGGCTTACAGGGCACCTGGACAGCCACCCTAGGTCCCTCCATGGCAGCCCTGGGGAGTGTCAGTCTTCTGCCACTAGGTCCAGAAGATCCAAAGAACTTTCCTGTGGAGGAAGAGCTTAGGGGACTTGCCTGTCTCATCTAGGCAAAGTGGGGCAATCAACTACCCAGTGTCATGTCTATGCAAGGTCCTGTCTGGCAGTGTGCAAGGAGAAGGGGAGTTTTTCATCCAATGGCCAGATTTGCCACAGCTAAAGCAAGCTTCAGGTGGAACTCTTTTGTGTCCCCCCATTTTCTTTGGAGAGCTTAGTGGTGTTGTCGGCACCTTTCTTTTCCTGATCTGCCCTTCCACCAAACACTCAACCGATCTCTGAAAAGTTTTGGAGACCATTATCTATTAATCATTTATCAATCAATCAATCAATCAATCAATCAATCAAACTTCGTTTGTTTCTAGTTATTTGCTTTAGGCTGAACTTAGAAAACAATCAGGAACTCCACCCAAGAGCGGTTCCAATATCGTAGAAGCCAACAACAGCACAGAAAAGCAGCAGCTGCAGCTCTTCCAGGAGGGAGCTGACAGGAAGGAGGCAACATTGCAGAGGCCAAAAGGACTTAAAAGGAGCTGCAGGACTTAGCAGGTAGCTCCGCGGGACAAGAAAGGAAGGTTACAGCATACAGGAAGGAGCAACAAAGAGAAATAGAGCAGGTAGCAGGGAGAAAGGAGATGTACACATGGATGCAGCAGGCAAGAGGCATACAGAGGGCAGAGGGTCATGGAGATGCCACGTGGAGGGCACAGCAGGTTGGAGCAAAAGAGACGAGAGACAAATGGTTCAAAAGCAGGCCGAGGGAAGCAGCAGCGGAATAATCAGACTCTAGAATCTGGAATCAAACTTTGTGAGTGGCAGAAAACCAACAGAAAGAAATGATCCTTGCGTACCTTAGGAAAGGATGGTGCAGGGGGAAGCAGAGAGGTGCACCAGGCAGTGAGGGGTGAGCATGGTGTGGGCACATTGAGGTTGGCCTGCATCTGCTTTCTCCCCTCCGCAAGGCCTGGCTCCGGCTTCTGTTTTGCAGCAATCTTACAGATCCATTAACCTTAACTTAAAGAGGACATTAACCCAGCGTGTGGGTTGGGAGCCCAGACCAAAAGAAAATCTGGGCTTGGAGCAGAGAAAAGAGAACTAGGACACGGGGTACCTTTCCATGCCCCTTGATCATTTGCAGTATTGGCAAAGGCCCTACAATATTGGGATCTAGTAGGCCACATTTTAATTTATTATCAAAGGGATATTGATGTCAGAGTTTACTGAAAACATGAAAAAATTCAGGGCTCTTCAGGTCAGGTGCCAGGTGGAGAGGCTGGAGGGGTTTTTTTTGTTTTTGTTTTTGTTTTGTTTGTTTTTTTTTTTTTTTTTTTTTTTTTTTGGATTTGATTTTTTTCAAGACAAGGTTTCTCTGTATAGCCCTGGCTGTCCTGGAACTCACCCTGTAGACCAGGCTGTCCTTGAACTCAGAAATCTGCCTGCCTCTTCCTCCCAGAGTGCTGGGATTACCAGCTTGCACCACCACCGCCTGGCAGCTAGAGGTTTTCTAATTGGTTTGGGGAAGCCAAACAATATGGACAATACTGCTTCCGTGGGTGAGGAAGAAAGGAAAGTCCTAAGCCTAAAATCTAAGGCATCCCCAAGGACTCAGGGGGAACTGAATGAGGAAGACAAGCTGTTCAGTAAGGTCATCACTACACACAACAGGGGTCAGGACAAACAGCCGGAGGAGATTGGTCACCTTTTACCAAGTCTTATAAGAGAAGCCCAAAGATGAAAACTGAGCTCAAACATGAAGCCTAAATCAAGGGGAAAGGGCCAAAGCAAGACGGGTACCTCTGTCTCCGGGAGTACCTGAGGCTCGGGGAAGCATTTACACCAGCATAGAAAGATCAATCATCAATTGTAGGTGATGCACGGAGGGCCAGATGATAAGAGGGTTGGAAGGTGGGTCTGTTGTGGGCAGACTGGAGGTAGGCGATAGGGCCCCAGTGAAGCTCAGACACCCAAAGGGGACCACAGGCTCCAGGATGTCCTGTTCAAGTCTCTGCACCAATGTATGGGGTTTCTGGCGATCAGAGGGCCAAGGAATGCTGCAAAGATTACACCACACGACCAACTTTACACAAGAAGATTTATTGGAGGCTAGAGGCTGCTTCTGAATGGGGATGAGAGAGAGAGAGAGAGTGTGTGTGTGTGTGTGTGTGTGTGTGTGTGAGAGAGAGAGAGAGAGAGAGAGAGAGAGAGAGAGAGAGAGAGAGAGAGAGAGAGAGAAAGTGAGTGAGGAGTGAGAGAGAGGAGTGTGAGAGAGAGAGAGTGATAGAACTGGCACTGGCTTTTTGGGAGGGGTATGGAGCACACACATCATGATGACAGGATATGTGTCTCATCGGACTTCAGTGATGCAGTAGCATTGGCCCCGAGTCATTGAAGGCAGAAGGAACCTGGCTTTGAAATGTGGGCAGTCCCTAAGAGCCACAGTTTTCTTTTGTAGTGGCAGCCTGTTCTTGCTTTCTGTAACGTGGGCATGGGATGTGTGTAGAGAGCCTTATTGAGGTGCCATGCCACCTGGCAGGAACTCTAGGCTCCTTCAGTACTCTGACTGCCCACTATCATGCTTTATGCCATGATGATAACGGACATCAACCAATGTGAAGTTCCTCTCCCAGACTTTGAGTGGGAACGCCTGTGTTAGCCATAATCTCCTCCACCTAGGGTGGAGTGCTCAGACCAAGGTGAAGCCCATTCTTCTTCAAGGACCTGCAGTTTTCTGAGACGCATTAGCTACCTGTAGAGCAACTGAACTGGTTCTGCTGAGAAGCTTCCAGCCTTTGGGGAAGGGTTTCCCCTACCTATATATTTGGAGTTCTTCATTAAACTTTGAGACCTTGAACAGCAATGTTGTCTTGGTCTCCATCTCTTTTTGCTGCCTTCCCATACGTCCCCAGCTTCCCTTCCAGGTAACCCGTTCGATGTAACTGTGGGCTGTTACAGACGTGGGCCCTAGACCTTGCTTGAACACTGGCTGGTCTACAGTCCTTGGGCCTGATACATATACTACATTAGAAATAAATATTCTCCTGTTGAGGTTTCCATGCTGAAAGTGTGCTCTACTGGGGCTTAGCCCCACTACCTGACTGGGAACTCATTTCTGCAGGTGGCCAAATGAAGCTAAAATGCAAAGTACAAGAGGAGGGGCCCTGTGGTGGTTAGAATAGGTATGGCCCCAACATATGCATGGGTTTGAATGTTTAGCCATAGGAAGTGGCTCTATGAGGAGGTGTGACCTTGTTGGAGGAGGTGCTGTCACTACGAAGGCAGATGGAATCTGCTGTTCCAGGAAGCATTTGTGAACCCCAAAGACCACCAAGGAGCCATCTTCGATGTAATAGCATGAGTGTCTCTTTATTACAAGCTCAGGCTTGGGCCCTCCTCCAACTGGGACCCTGACCCAGCAGGACAGGACGGAAGGCAGAGCAGCCCCGAACCCTCAGCAGGACAGAGCAGCCCCAAGCCCTCAGCAGGACAAGTTTTTATAGGAAAATAGGAGCAAGGGAGGAGGTGAGGGAGGGGTGGGGTCCACTCTGGAAAGCATCTAATAGGATGACTATAATGGGACAGCTGGGTGCTCTGAAGCAAGACCATACACAGTCACAAATGGGTTGAAAGCACGTCTGAAACAATCAGACCGATCTTTGATTACCTGTTGCTAGGGAGTAACTGGCCAAGGACAAGCCGTGGGGTCTTTCCTGGTCCATGGGTGCAGCTTAGGTTCTCCTGCAGGTCAAGTTCTCAGGCTTTTTTTCTTCTTTAAGATGGAGGCCTGTCCCAAGACGGAGTAGGCTTTGACCTTTCCGAATCCAGTCTCCTCCTGGCTGCCTTTGAAGCAAGATGTTGAACTTTAGGCTCCTTCAGTACTCTGACTGCACACTACCATGCTTTCTGCCATGATGATAGTGGACTAAACCTTTGAACTTGTAAGCCAGACCTAATTAAATGTTTGCTTTGATAAGAGTTGTCTTGGTTATGTTATCTCGTCACAGCAATAAAACCCTGAGGCAGGTCCCAAAGACATCTTGGAGATTCCAGCAAAACTTTGGCTCTTCCAGAACTAGGGTGACCCTTTGGACTGAGTTAGTCTAATCTGAGACACTTGCCCCAGCAGCTCAGAGTCCTGTGCATATGGCCCCATCTGTCATCACTCCTTGAGCAATATCCAAACAACACCCTCCCTGGACTTTCTTCCCTGCAGTAACCAGTCTCTCTGGGGTGGGAGCAATTAAAAGGTGTCTGGGTCAAGGCCTGGCTTTGTCATTCCTCATTTCTGTTGCTGTTAGATTCACAGTGAGTCCCATGGCAGTGCTGGTGACAACATCCTAAACAAAAGGAATCTTGAGTGGGCAAACAGGATTGCTATGAAGTAACTGGAAGCGTTTCCATTTCCCCAAAACTCAGCATTCCTTAGGTATCTTGTAAAGTGGTTTTCTGTATACCAAGAAACCCACTACATTCTTTATCTACCCCAATAGTTAACTATGCAGGACATGGGCATCTAGTTCATCTGAGCAGCTTATATTAGCTTAAAGACTCCTACCCTTCTGACTATCATGTCAAAGTTTCTTGCTTTCCCACCAAGTTGCTGTTCCCAGCTGTCAAGGTCTGAATATGCTCGGCCTAGGGAGTGGCACTATTTGGAGGTGTGGCCTTGTTGGAGTAGGTGTGCCATTGTGGGTGTGTGCTTTACGACCCTCACCATAGCTTCCTAGAAGTCAGTATTCTGCTAGTAGCCTTCAAATAAAGACATAGAACCCACAGCTCCTCCTGCACCACGCCGGCCTAGAAGCTGCTGTGCTCCCACTTTGATGATAATAGGCTGAAATTCTGAACCTGTAAGTCAGCCAATTAAATGTTGTCCTTATAAGAGTTGCCTTGGTCATGGTGTCTGCTCACAGCAGTAAAACCCAAACTAAGACACTAACCCTGGCAATTTGATCCCTAATAAAACTTTCTTTCTACCCACAGAGTGGTCCAGTTGGGTGACTGTGCTCATGCTTACAGTATCCAAATCTGAACCTTTCCATACAAGAAGGAAATTTTCTCAGGTCTAGATATAATAAAAACAAGTAAATAAAATAAAATAAAATATAAAATAAATAAAAACAAATAGCAGATCCTTCTCTTTTTTTATACTAAGTGTAAACATATAGTTTATGCTTATAATTATACAAGAGTAAAGTAAGTTTTCCATAGGGGTGGTTCTGATGCTACTAAGGTCCTGTTCTCTGATTGGTTCTTGATCAGTAAAGTTGCCATGGGCTAATTGCTGGGCAACAGGAATAGGCAGGTGGCAGGTACCCATAGGCAAGCTAGCAGATGCTAGGAGAGAGAGAGTTCATCATGCTTGGGAGGAAAAAAGGCCAACCAGTCATGTGAAATCTCAGGCAGAGTAGCCACAGGCTGCTTCTACAGGCAGGAGATTGGGGATGTTGAGCTGGGATGGAAGGTGGCCAAGCAACTGAGGGTGAGTGCAGATTTAGCAAGCTGGGCTGGGAGTTCTGGGAAGGACACTACTGAACAAAGGGCTGAGGTGGACTGGAGGTGCCCAGCGGTGGAGCCAATAAGGCAAGTTGAAATTGAGTGACTGTGTGAGTCTGTGTTTTTTATCCACAGATCCTATATTCTCTGGGTGGAGCCTGGTAGTGTGGCCCATTCCTGGTGGGGTAGCAAAAGCTACACACCTCGATTTTCAGCTATAACACCAACAAATCTCAAAAACAATAGTTAAATGACAAGTTAGGGGATTGTGCTTTGCTAACATCACACTGCTGACACTGGGCTTACTGGTTTCTACTTAGTTTATTCAGAAGTTTTAAATGTTTTACTACTACTACTATTACTATCAGTGTGTGTGTGTGTGTGTGTGTGTGTGTGTGTATGAATCCAGGTATGCATGCCAGGTCTGTGCATGGGGGCCAGAGGAGAACTTTTAGAAGTTGGTTCTCTCTTTCCACTACCTGGGTCCTGATGGTTAAATTCAGGTTTTCGTGGAACGCACTCTTGCCCACTAAGCCATCTCAGTGACCTTCACTCAGAATATTCTACAGGAAATGAGTGATAAGAGAAGTTTGGGAACTGAATTATTTCCCAGGTTGCTTACATTT
Organism: Apodemus sylvaticus; assembly: GCF_947179515.1. Lineage (NCBI taxonomy): Eukaryota > Metazoa > Chordata > Mammalia > Rodentia > Muridae > Apodemus > Apodemus sylvaticus. Next base: position 81,493,696 of record NC_067484.1, read on the forward strand.
CCATTCCATATTGTTAGATCAGGATTACCAAGATAAAAGAACAACATAAACCTCAATCGTTTCCACACAAGGACCAGGCCCGATTCTGAAAAGAAAGCCATAAGACACCAGCTCCAGGAACAGACCATAAAATCCAGAACAAGATTATACCCCTCTCCCAAAGAACAGCCTGGGGATAATCAGAAAAATGGGGAAATATCTTACCTCAGGATGGGCCATCTGTGCTGGGCAACCCTGTCTCATTGTATGGTTGAATATTCATGACTTAGGAATGCAGACCACTGACTGCCTACAACCCCCCCCCCCCCAACACTCACCAATAGAATTTTAGATTATCTAATCCTTCTGGAGAGTTCCACCCATCCCAGCTCCCTATAAGAAAGTCTGTGCGCCTTTGTCTAGGACCACCTTTTCAAAGAATGGTTGACCTCCACATGCTGGTTGTTTCTGCAGAACAAACTCTCTTTGTGTTTGTATACTATCTGAGTCTGGATCTTCCTTCAGCGATTTTTGGATTCTTACATTGGCAACATAGAAATGAGAGAGAGAGAGAGAGAGAGAGAGAGAGAGAGAGAGAGAGAGAGAGAGAGAGCGCTCTACAGGAGCAATGGAGCAATGTCCTTTGTTCAGAATAGTGAAGGGCAGGAGTCTCTCCACAGGAGTGGAGACTGTGCAGTGTGACACAGGGTAAAGAGGAGGTGGGGTGGGGTTGGGGCTGCTGTTGTAAGAGAGAAAAGGGAACTTTGGGAATGTTAAAGTCCATCTGTTCAATGTGCTAGGAACCATTGGAGGTTGGTATGTCAGTCTTCTTACCAGAAACTTTCTGGGTCCTAACACCCTGCAAAAGCTGTTATTATCAGTCTGATTTTCTGTCTGGAGTTTCTCAGCCTATTTGAGACTTTTAGGTCATTAACCCTCCACAGATGACCCCTTGAGAGAGGAGATGATGGTTTGTGAAGAGACTCGTTCTCTCCAAAATTCAGTTTGAAACTTGGTATCCAACATAGCAGACATTTGGTTGAGGTGCAGGGTCCTTGGAGGGATTGCTGTCTTCCTCATAAGACTGAATTAGTTCTCACCTCAGGAAGCTCTTCTGACTCTGAATGTTATATGACTAGCTGCTTCAAGCTCCTGATACCTTGACTACTCTGCCATGATGGGCTGTACTTTGAACTGTGAACGCAAATAAACTCTTTCCTCTGTAAGTTGAATCTATATTTAATGAGCAAAACAGGAAAGGATACTAAGGTAAAATAGGGCAGTGGTGGCGCATGCCTTTAATCCCAGCACTTGGGAGTCAGAGGCAGGTGGATTTCTGAGCTCGAGGCCAGCCTGGTCTACAGAGTGACTTCCAGGACAGCCAGGGCTACACAGAGAAACCCTGTCTCGAAAAACCAAAAAAAAAAAAAAAAGATACTAAGGTAAACACATACTACTGATAACTATTCTTAAATCAACCAGGAGAAATATTTTAATCTTTGGGGTATTATATTCCCAGGCAACGTTTTAGAATTTTACGATTCAGTCACCTTGTATTTGTGATATATGAAATTGAAAGGCATACAGAGAACAGAATGGATGACAATTTCCCATTCTTATCTACTATTTATGACAATGGCTATACTAATACTGACATAAAGAAAAATGAAAACCAAGAAGAAGAAACTTTTCATATATATATAAACTAATTTGTAAAAAGCCAAGATGGATGAAGAGCTGGCAACGGCTGCTAGTATGGGCAGGTAAGAACATGTTCTCTATGGAGTCTGGACACTGAGAAGGATGTGCTTCCCAGAGGACAGTTACCAGGGGACACAGAGACCACATGTGGTTCATAGAACATGTGGGTAATTCTCTAGACCAGGACAGGGAGACCTCAGTCTTTGTGGGCCAGGAGAACCAGTCATAGAAAATGACACCTGAAGAAAAAGATTAAGGCTGATTGACATGAGGAAACTCAATAAACCCTCTTCATGTTCCTGGAGCAATAGCCAGGAAGGGGTTTTCATGATCAGATACTTCAAGAATGATCACAATCGCCGGGCGATGGTGCATGCCTGTAATCCCAGCACTCTGGGAGGCAGAGGCAGATGGATTTCTGAGTTCAAGGCCAGCCTGGTCTACAGAGTGACTTCCAGGACAGCCAGGGCTATACAGAAAAACCCTGTCTCGAAAAAACCAAATCCAAAACAACATAAAAACAAAAACAAAAACAAACAAGCAAACAAACAAAGAATGGCCACAATCACAGGGTGAGGTCACAATCACAGAGTGCTGTACTCAGCGTCCTCCTAGCTGCCTGGACACCAGTGTTCTCTGAGCAGCCTTCCAATAAGATGTAGAACTCTCAGATCCTCCTGTAGCATGCCTGCCTGGACACTGTTATGCTTCTGCCTTGATGATAATGGACTGGACCTCTGAAACTGTAAGCCAGACCCAATTAAATGTTGTACTTATAAGAATTGCCTTGGTCAGCCAGGCTGTGGTGGTGCATGCCTTTAATCCCAGAATTTGGGAGGCAGAGGCAGGTAGATTTCTGAGTTCGAGGCCAGCCTGGTCTACAGAGTGAGTTCCAGGACAGCCAGGGCTATACAGAGAAACCCTGTCTCGGAAAAAAAAAACAAGAATTGCCTTGGTCATGGCGTCACAGCAGTAAAACCCTAAGACAAACAGCTAGGTATCTAGTTAGATTTAACAGGATGGTTGGACTCCATACCCTGAAGAATGGGATTTGGTTAAGATTTTTTGGTTGTTGGGGCTGAAGAGGTGGCACAGTGGTCTTGTTAGTCAGGGTTCTCTAGAGTAACAGAACTTATAGAATATAGATAGATAGATAGATAGATAGATAGATAGATAGATAGATAGAGATAGATACATACATATGAGAAATGATAGAAAGAAAGAAAGAAAGAAAGAAAGAAAGAAAGAAAGAAAGAAAGAAAGAAAGAAAGAAAGAGAGAGAGAGAGGGAGGGAGGGAGGGAGGGAGGGGGGAGGGAGGGAGGGAGGAAGAAAGAAAGAAAGAAAGAAAGAAAGAAAGAAAGAAAGAAAGAAAGAAAGAAAGAAAGAAAGAAAGAAAAAGATGAGAGGTGAGAGGAAGTAGACAAAGAGCAAAAGCTTCCTTCTTTCATGCCCTTGTATAGGCTACCCTCAGAAGTGTGGCTCAGATTAGAGGTGGGTTTTCCCAGCTCAAATGATCTGGATTAAAGGTGTGCCTTCGTACTTTAAGGTCTGGATTAAAGGCATGTCTTGCTGTTGTAGAATGTATTTAAATACTGACCAGAGGTTTCTACCCCACCTTGATTATTTAAGTATGTGGTTGAAAGACACACTCACAGCCTTGATATTTACAGTAAGCCTTAAGTAGCACAAGAGCAGCTGCCTACCCTCCATGATGTTAGAGTCTGTTTTCCTATCGATAACCCCAAGTTATTACTTACTATGGTTCATCTGGGCTCTTAGCTCCAGTCTGCACACTTCTCCCTTGTGATACTCCTCTGACTCCAAGCCCAGGAAAACTAAGCCCCCAATGTCTCTTCTGCCCAGTTATTAGCTGTTGGCATCTTTATTCAACAATTAGAAATAACAGGGCATAGTCACAGGGCTATGTGCAGATTCCAGGTTTTAGGAGCCCGTACTTAGCATTGTAATCGACAATGAAAGAGAAAACCTCAACAATTCCTCCCTTTTAATTCAATAAAGGGCTCTTCTCTCAGGTATAAACTGATTAAATAAGCAAATTATAAGATGTGATATACACTTATAACATCCAATACATTATATTTGGCAGCTTAGATAAGGTATTTTATCGTTTATCCTAACTTAATGAGTTACAATTCTGTACCTAAATCACATTTGATTTCAACTTGTATTACCATCTTAGGGTTTTACTGCTGTGAACAGATACCATGACCAAGGCAACTCTTATAAGGACAACGTTTAATTGGGTCTGGCTTACAGGTCAAAAGGTTCAGTCAGTTATCATCAAAGTGGGAACATGGCAGCATCCAGGCAGGCACGGTCTTGGAGGAACTGGGAGTTGAGTTTTGCATCTTCATTAGCAGGCTGCTAGGAGAAGACTGACTTCCAAGCAGCTAGGATGAGTATATTAAAGCCCACACCCACAGTGACACATGTACTCTAACAAGGCCACACTTCCTAATGGTGCCATGTCCTGGGCCAAGTGTGTACAAACCATCACACCATCTGAAAACTATCCTTTCAAATCTAGACCGCCTTCTTTAATGCTAAACAACTTAAGTTCAATTGTGAGACTATAACTAATCTTCAACCCTGTTAGAGATTTAAGAATGAATATATATTTGAGTATGCAGGAATGTAGCTTTCAAATTTTAAACAATTGGTAGAGACAGCTAATTGCCAATTGGATAGTCCCCAATATTCCTTATGTTGGAGCATCTATCTTCATCTTTCTGGCCCAAAACATCTGACAGACAGTAAGAGAAGCAGAAATTATGAAGGACTAGTTTACCTTGTCTTGGCAGAGTTTTGCTGTCAACCATCCTGCATCTGTCCATTTTGTATAGTATCTGTCTGCGGATGAAAATAGGGCATTCTTATCCAGTGTCACTCTAATGCTAATTATATTCCCCCCAAACGCTGGTTGCACAGGAACATTTGCATGTAGCTTCATGGAACCTGTCCCCAGTTGCTCCTGATTGGTTAAAAAAGACGCTAACAGCCAATAGTTGGAGAAGACAGAGGCAGGATTTTAGGATTCCTAGGCTTGGGACCTTAAATATGCTGCTCAAGGTATATTCAAATATAAAGGCCGTGTGTGGGTCTTTTATTTGGGAACATAAAGTATTGGGGTGGATAGTAGAAAACACCAGCAGGATTTAGCCACAACCATATTTTAACAGCTCGCCACAATTGAAGCAACCCCACATGGTGATATTGATGTTCAATATCTTTGATGTGGAATGGGGGTATTGTCAGGAGCAGATCTGTCTTGTAACCAAAGATCTTTTAATAATGACATGATTTTAAAAGCCGTATTCTGTCAATCTCTGACACTTTTGAAGGTCATTTATCCAATATATATAGCATAACTGAGTTGTTAAACATTGATTATTTTTAGCTATTTGCTATATGAACAAGCTTGAAAATACTTCATTGTTACTAACTACATTAGAATCTAATATGTCCATGAGTTTGACTATCTGGCTCTTAACTTGCATTACTTAATTATTCTAAACAGTTTGTAATAGCAGCTATTGAAAGACTGAGTCAGGGCTGGAGAGGTGGCTCAGCAGTTAAGAGCACTGATGACTTTTCCAAAGGTCCTGAGTTCAATTCCCAGCAACCACAGGTGGCTCACAACTGTCTGTAATGGGATCCGATGCCCTCTTGTGGGGTGTCTGAAGACAGCTACAGTGTACTTAGATATAGTAAATAAATAAATGAATTAAAAACAAAAGAAAAGACTGAGTCTAAGCTTTGTATATTTAAATGAGTTGCATAGACACAATACCTATTTAAGAGTAACAAAATTAATTTTAAAATTTGTAGCAACATATAAAAATGTATACCAATATAAACTTTAAACCTGTATCAATATATAAATTCTGTACTAATGTAAAAAAATATAACTTCAATTCTACATCAAAATATAAAGATTTCTACCAATGTAAGATTGTGGCTATAAAATGCTTTGTTTAAGGGTAAATTAATAATCCATCCACATTGTCATAATTTCTTATAATACTACCATATCCCCCTTTTTTCTTTTCAACCCCTTCCCTTTACCTAAGAAAGAAGGATAGAGAAGAGGAAAATAGAAATCCCTGAGTCTAAGCTCTCTAGTTTCCTCCCTGTCTGAAACTGTGATTATTTGTAAAGTATCCCTTAAAATGACAACATATCTCTAATTTATAAAATGACTCAAATCATGCACCCCAATTTAAAAGGTTGGGACGATGATTTTCTTATAATTGATTCCTGCTGAAATCCCTTTTGGGGGAGGGTCAAGAAAATTAGAAAAAATGGTTAGCCTTAGAAAAGCTAGCTGTGGTATTTGTTGTCCAGTCTCTCTGTGCTGAGAAAGTTCAGGGCTTTACTAAGGTCCTGACTGGAACCATCTGAAAGGCTGGATGAACTAAGATCATAGAGGATTAGCAGCCCTTTCTAAAACTGTTCCCAAAGCAAGTCTCTAGAAATAATGTCAGTTGAGGCAGGATCAGGCAGGGAGCTGGGACAACAGGTCATTTCAGCATCGCCAAGTGCGAATCTTGTCACGGCTGTCCTGTTGGAATTTCATTCTGTAATTATATGAACCTTAATAAGTAATGCAAATTAGGAGCCAGATAGTCACACCCATGGTCATATTAGATTTTTTTTTCAGCATTTTATTTTTGTTGTACATATTTGCTTCAAATCAATGAATTTCTAAGTCAGGTTCAGGTAACTGAAGGGCCTTTATGAGAAGTTTGTATTGTCTAGATCCAAGATATGCTACAAACACAGTCTGAAGTAAAGTAGGAAATAACATTTTTCTAATGACAGGCTTAGAAACTGTAATCCAGTAATTGAAGATTTTTCCCCTCTGTGGTAGGGGGCTTGATTCATACCTGGCAGCAAGACCCCCCCATTCACGGGTATAGCCAAAAGGAGAGGGTACGGACCACCCAGAACAAAACCATCTAGTGCACCCCGTGTCCTGGTACAGGTTTCACAGTTCAAATCACCTGTACTTAAAGGTAAACTTACAAAACTATGGTAGGACAGGTTTGCTGTCAAAAATGGAATCACAGCCATTGGTAAGCTAGACGCTATTTGAGCTTATGCCTTGTTCAAGATTTCACCGAAATAGTTTGCTATTAGGCCCCCAAAAGCAGCATTAAGTCCAATATATGCTGATCCGTACTCAAGCAGAGTCCTGTCTGGTTCTGGAAGTTGTTTAATTTTTCTGGCTATGATACTAAATATTGAATCATCTTTGCTAGTACTTGGTTTATGACTTTCCCTCTTGGACGGAGCTTATGGCTGTATCCCCAGCCGCCCATGCTGCCCAGGTCCTCCCGTGCCCGAGTCTACCACAACCTTCGCCCAGGCTCCATCTTTGGCTCACTGGTCATATTAGATTCTAATGTAGTTAGTTACAATAAAGTATTTTCATGGTTGTTCATATAGTAAATAGCTAAAAATAATCAATACAACCTTTATCTATAAAGATAGTTCTATGGAATGTACAAGGTGCACAGATGTGTTAAGGATGAATTTTTGCTCCTTGTCTGATCAGGTGAAAGACAATTATCCTTTGTGTGAGTTAGTATGATCAATAACCAAATTGTAATAAATCTTCATTCATGACGTATGAAGGGATGGCACGATGAATTTTGAGGATTCTTGTGGAAAGCCGCGACTGTATCCGCCATTACAAGATGGTGCTGGCTTCCACTGTGCCAGCTCCGCTTTCTTAGTGAACAAGCTATCTGCGCATGTGCAAGAGTATTTTCGCACCAAATCTCTGCCTGTCCCGGGGCACTCGAATGAGGTCATGAGTAAACAGCCAATCAGGTGTGTACATGCCACGCCAAGGGGTATATAAACAGCGTCCATGTTGGGCGCGGCGTCTCCCTCCACGAAAAGCGTCAATAAAGCTTGGCTGCAGAAGGATCCTGAGTGTGCCGCGTCGTTCTTGCTGGCGAGACGAAAGCACGGGGCAGATTCTGTAGCCAACGAGATTTAGGGGCTATGTTTAGCTCAGGTTTGGGCTAGAGATATTTTTATGTCTCAGTCAGTTTCAGGGCTGTTCCCATGTAAAGGCTGATCTGTTGATACAGATCACACTACTTGACCTGTTTGGTCTTCTTGGTTTTATTTTCCTTCCTATCTGCAGTCAATATTTTTCAGGGGGGGGTCTTCCTTTATCATATCTGATCTATACTATTTTGGAAGGAGTCTAAAACCTTTTTGCCTTTCCTGTTAACACAAATACAGAGCCTCTCTCCCAAAATAGCATGTCCTTGATCCAACAACCGAAGTCATCAAAAGTATAGATTGATTCAATTTGGCAGCCTTTATTTATTTGTTTATTTATTTACTTTTTATTTTTTTATTTAGGCCTGTTCTACTTTGACCTTTCTCACAGAGGTTTTCTAATACCATTATAACCACCAAAGTTATACCACCTTCATTTTGATAATTAAGACAATTTAAAACATTTAAAACAATTATTATTATTTATTGAGATAGGGCTTCTCTGTGTAGCCTGAGCTGACCCAGATTTGTTTCTAGACTAGGTTGGCTTCAGACAAGAAAGTCAGCTGAGTCCATGCCTTTGTCTGCTACACATTGAGACCAAAGGCCTGGATTTATTTATTCATCCATGCACACTTACAAACATTTAATGCAATTTCCATTTATGTCTCCTTTCTATCCTTAAAAACAATGAAAGCAGTTTTCATTTATTTCTCCTTCTATGAAGATTAATATCTCTATGGATTAATATACTTATATCCCTTTCTCTTTATATAAATTAATAACCTTTCCTATATATTTAACTTCTATTAAATTCCCTTCTATTTACTGTATAAGCCTACTCTCAGGCTAACATATGTGCCACCCGCTAGGCTAAGCAGTCCGTGTTCCCGTGGAACCCAGCTGCTTACAGTAGTGTTGACTTCTTACATTTCCACTGTTCTCTATTCTGGTTTTTGACTGAGGTAGCTGTGCAGTCTTGCTCTCTGCTCTCTGAGCAGCCTGCTTCATTTCCCAGCAGGAGTTCCCAGCATGCACACAGAAGCAGCTCAGAAGCATTTGAGAAGACCTCAGGCTGAAGGCCTAGCTCACCACCCAGAGTGCTGTCTGGGTCAGCCTGGAGGCACACAGCTGTGTCCTAGCTTTTACCATGAACCCCCAGAATCATGCACCCCAATTTAGCATGTAATTTGTCCTAGTCCCCAACCGTGGCTAAGAAACCAATTCTCTCTCCGTCTCCTAATCTTAAAGGGATGCTGTAAGTTTTCCATTCAGAAATCTCAAATTGTTTTAAAATAAGTTTTTCCAGACATTGAGTCACCATATGTGGTAGAAAGTATTTAAATCCTGGCCCAGGGTTTCTACCTGGCCTTTGGTTATCGAGTTCTCGTTCTCGGATGAAAGACACACTCATAGCCTTTATATTTACACAAGCTTTGAGCAGCACAAGAGCTGGGCAGCTGCCTCCCTTCCATGCTGTTAGAGTCTGTTTTCCTATCAATAATCCCAAGTTATTACTTACTGTGTTTTATCTGGGCTCTTAGCTTCAATTGGGCTTCAAGGCGATGCTCTCCAGACTCAACCCATGGCTGCTTCTCCTTCCTCCTTCTGCACACTTGTCCCCTGTGGTTCTCCTCTGACCCCAAGCCCTGGAAAACTAAACCCCACCTATGTCACTTCTGCCCAACTATTGGCTGTTGGCTTCTCTGTTTACCAGTCAGAAATACTTGGGGGCAGGATAGCAGGTCTGCATGCAGACTCCAGAGGGGGTCTTAGCATTACAATAGACAGAAGAAGACAAAACCTCAACATCTTTCTATCTTAAACATCTGGATTAGAAGCGGATCTTCCTACTTTAAATTAAGCAAAAATTCCTTACAGGAATGTGTCGCCCTTCTTTGGATTGTAGTTCATTCCAGATGTAGTCAAGTTGACAACCAAGAACAGCCATCACAATGGTTAAGAATGCTGGTTGCTCTTGCAAAAGACCTGAGCTTGTTCCCACCATCCACATGGTGGCTCACAATTGACTGTAACTCCAGTTCCAAAGGATCTCAGTCTTTTATGGACACCGAGGACATCTGCCTTAATATGTGCACGGATCAGACGCCACAGAATTAAAGAACGAAATACAGTTTTGAAAGTGAAAAGATGTTTGGTCATCATATACCACAATAAGGAACTCTTCCAATTCTGATATTTGAGTATTTATCATGAAGGGTGTTGAATATATTGAATGTATTGAAATGATACTGCATTTATTTTTCTTTTTGATCTGATAATGTGGTAGATTATAGTAATAGATTTCTAATCTTAAACCATCACAAACTATCCTCACTAGCACTACTGTGATAACACTTATTTGATTGTGATGTCAACATGGCAGGCACGTACTGGGACCTGTAAAAATGTTACTTTACACATCAGCAGAAACTTCTCTGTGGAAATAACATTACAGACTCCAGTATGGAATGAGTTCTATATAATGAAGAACCATTTAAAGCAGAGGCTGAAGGCTGAACTGTGGATCAAAGAAGTGTATGAGCAAGATGGAACCCGAGGCTGCTGGCTTTGGAGGTGGAAAGAGGCTATTATTTGGGGATGATGTTGGAAGCAACAGCCCTCAGATGACATCCAGCTACACAGATTTCCCCAAGACACAAGGGACTGAATTTTCAAACTACCTAAGGGACCTTGTCATAGTTAGGTTTTCTATTGATGTGAAGCAATACCTTGACTACAAGAACTCTTATAAAGAAAACATTAGGGCTGGCTTACAGTTCAAAGATTTAGTCCATTATCACCATGGTAGGAAGCATGGTGGGATGTAGACATGTGCTGTAGAGATAGCTGAAAGTTCTACATCTGGTTATGAAGGCAGCAGGAAGTGACCATGACACACTTCCTCCAATAAAGCCACACCTCCTCTAGCAAAGCTATACATCCTAATAGTGCTATGGTCCTGTAAACCAACGATAGCCATGTTTTTTCAAACAACCACAGATCTGAAGAGAGATTTCCTCCTAGAACATCCATGCAGGAATGTGGCCCTGTAGGGTGCCTTGAGTGTGGAGCATGTAAGCCCTGAGACCTACAGAAACATAAGGTGATGAGTGTCTTAAGCTTCTGTTTTTGCTAATACGTTATGGCTTCAAAAACAAATGCACTGGGCAGAGGCAGGGCACACCTTTAATCCCAGCACTTGGGAGACAGAGGCAGGCAGATCTCTGTGAGTTCAAGGTCAGCCTGGTCTACAGAGTTCCAGAACAGAGAAACCTTGTCTTGAGAAACAAAAAACAAACAAAAACAGTACAAGTAAGAAAGACAGACAGACAGACAGACAGAGAGAGAGAGAGAGAGAGAACAAGTCAGCAAACATGTTAGCACTCCACACTCATTGTTTGAACTTCTCTCACTTTACCCATCTTTGCTCAGTAGCAAGTGTACCCTGTACTTTTGCGCTCCACTGCTGCTGTCCAGCTACCATTGCAGTCACTCCCACCTCACAGAGCTTGTGGAGGGAAGGCCCTGTGTTTCACGCTCCAGAACTGTTTGCTTAGTTCTTAGGAATCTGCCATAACCTACTTATTAAAAATCACTTGGCGTTGGTATGTTTTTAAGTTGTATTTTCACTTTTAATCATAGTATAATATATGTGCATATTTAAAAATCAGGTGGCACCACTTGCAATAAAACTCACCTCCGATCTTAACCACCCTCTTCTGGCATTATCCGTAGTCTCATACTTCAGCTGCTGCACTGCATATTTCTATTCTGTATTAGCTTTCAGCTGTACAAAATATCACAAATTTAGTGTCTTAAAGTAACACACATGTATTTATTTGTTACTCTGCTGGAGATGAAGTCTGAGTCTCAAGGGACCTTGGCCAGCCCAGCAGAGCTAGTCTTCCTGAGGCCCCAGGCCAAGCCTTCTTCTGCAGAGAGACTTCCCACCAGTCTTTTCAGTCTGTTCTATCACTGCTTCTGCCTTTGAGATATTTGCAGTGTTCTTCCCCTTCATCAAAGCCAAATTGGCAGCTGCTTCCACCCACAAGGACACACACATAAATGCAATAGGGTTCATCTAGGGACAGTTAGGGGTAATCCAAGAAATTCTCTCTCTCTCTCTCTTTAATGTTTTTTGTTTTTTGGATTTGGTTTTTTCGAGACAGGGTTTCTCTGTATAGCCCTGGCTGTCCTGGAACTCACTCTGTAGACCAGGCTGGCCTCGAACTCAGAAATCTGCCTGCCTCTGCCTTCCAGAATGCTGGGATTACAGGCGTGCGCTACCACTGCCCGGCTAACTTTCTCCTCTCTTAACAGTTTGAGTTTAACTAGACATCTCTTTTGTCATTGTACTCGTATACACAGGGTTCAGAGGTGAGCACCTGGACATCTAGGGGTCAACACTCAGCTGGAGGACACGCTTTTTCTTAAGCTTTCTGGCTTGTGAGGGTGGGTTTCACTGGATGATTTCCCACTACGAAGGACAAGTGTTAGGTTCTGCAGCCCTGCACCTCCCAGCACGCACAACTACACAAACCTCTGCATCCATCTTCTCAGAACAGTTATACTGCCCCTTTAAGCCAACTCAGTATTCAGTATTTTATTTTAAAAGATTTATTTATTTATTTATTTATTTATTTATTTTATATGAGTACAGTATAGCTGTGCAGATGGTTGTGAGCTATCGTGGGATTGCTGAGAATTGAACTCAGGGCCTCTGCTCACTCCAACCCAGCTTGCTCCAGCCCAAAGATTTCCTTATTAGTATATGTAAGTACACTGTAGCTGTCTTCAGTCACATCAGTTGAGGGCATCAGATCTCATTACAGATGGTTGTGAGCCACCATGTGGTTGCTGGGATTTGGACTCAGGACCTTCAGAAGAACAGTCTGTGCTCTTAAACGCTGAGCCATCTCACCAGCCCTCAGTATTTTATCATTACAGCTGACACACGTTGTCCGTGGACGAATGAGAAGTGAACTATGCTTTGCCTTTCCCATCTTGATCAATTATTATTTTTAAATATATGTCTTAGTCTTCTATTTGGTTATTACCAACTCCACCTTAAGCCTTGGCCTCCTGTGTTGTCAGCTTCAGTGTCTGGCTTAGGGCTCTCTTTGGACTTTCTCCCATTCTGTTCTGGCCTGGACTTCACCCCCCACATCTGCTGCACTGTCACCTAAGCCCTTGTGTCCCCATCACCCGAGGAAAGCTCCTGCCTTGCTCACGAGCTGGGCCACAGGTCACTGGTCAGTCTCTTTGCTTTAGTGAAGCCTATTGTCATTAGCTTCTGAGAAAGGGTTGCCAAGAGGAGTCCTTATTCTGTGCTCTGCTTGACCAAACACTGCACCAGTGTGCAAGACATGGTACCCTGTGCAGGAAACTAAGCGGACGGAGGCATAGAGCCTGCCAAGAAATCTAGAGCAGGAATGTGGTAGACCACACACCCTCTCTCTTCATCAAATGCTTCTCAAGTGACAGCGCACTCCCAAGAAGAGAATTTGCAATGAAAATAGCAGAGAGATGAATCTAGATTAAAAGACCTCAGATAGCCAGCAAGGTATGGAGCATTTACGGACCCTGATTCATGCAGAGTACACTGTTAAAAATCTGTGGCATTAATGAGACAGTTAGAAAATAGAACACTAGAGCCTGATGACACTACTTAAAAACTTAAAAACATTTATTAGTGTGTGTTGTAGGTGTGTGTGTGTGTGGTGTGTATGTGTGTGTGTGTGTGGTATATGTGTGTAAGCCCACATGTGCCACGGTGTGTGTGCAGATCAGAGAGCAGCTTGTAGGAGTCAATTCTCCCTTTACCATGAGGGTTCCAGGGATTGAACTCAGGTGTTAGGCTTGACCATAAGCACTTACCTACCAGGCCATCTTGCTGGCTTGACACTGTCTGGTTTTAGGGCAGGTGCAGTGAAGGCATTGTACATCACACAGGACAGGATTGGGATGGGGATCAGCATGAAGATGCAACGGGAATTACCACATTTGATAACCATTGAGGCTGTGTGTTAGGGACACGAGAGTTCAAAAGACATCTCTACCTTTCAAGTAGTTGAGTTTTTCTACAATAAATCAGGTTTTAAATTCACAGATAAACAGGAAAAAAGTGAAAGACCAACAACCACCACCATCGTCACCATTGAAAATGCCACTGTAGCTAGATATGAACCGTGAGGATAAAGTGCTTTTTGCTGAGATGTTTGCGGGCTTTTCCCATCGCTGCCTTCTAACTCAGAGAATCTATTCTGGAAACACTTGGTGCTTGTCTGTGTGCTGCACTGGGTTGCTGCACAGCCTTCCCTCTCCGCCTTCCCTTAGGAGAGCTCTTTTGTTAGTTTTCTTCTTCATTTCTTTCTCATGCCCCTGGGCATGGCGGCCCTTCCCCCTTCTTCATTCCCGGCACTGAACTGAACAGTTTTAATCTTGAATGTTTTGCTTGAGAAATGGTATTTCTTTGATAATTTTTTTTCATCTCATTTTCTCATTTTTTGGTTTTGAAATTCCCATTATTGGCGTGTTGAATTGATGCTATTTTCAGTGGGATCCCATTATGTTTTGAGGTAAAATTAGAACAAATTGGCGCCTTTTTACGGCAGATTTTCCCATCTTGGACAAACCATGTCTCCGCTTACTTTAAAGTCCTTTCAGTCTTGTCAGCTGAGAGTAAATTTTTCCTTCACTCTGCACACTTTAATAGTCTTACGGCTGGTGGGTTTGTTTTCCCTTTGTGTCATTTTAAAGTGGAATCTTTTATTCTGTTATGTTTGCTAGCTGGTTATAGTTATGTGTGGGAAAGCTATTACCTTTGTTATTTTTAAAGTCCCTTTGCTAAATTCTTTTCTCCTTAATAGTTTTCCCTTGGTTTTTTTCTTTCTTTCTAGGTATATCTATAAAATACCCCCCAAATGACTTTTGTGTTCTTAAAATTTTTTAACCTTTTGTTTCTCAAAAACAAACAAACCAAGGAAACAAACAAACACAGGTGTTGGGGGGGCCAAGATCACAGTTCAGTTTGTAAGGTGCTTGCCTGGTGAGTATGAGGATCTGAGTTCGAGTCCCAGACCCAGGCATTGGGGCATACATTTGCAATCCCAGTGCTGGGAAGTAGAGACAGGAGGATCCCTGGGCCGGGCAAGCCACTCAGCCCAGCCAGTTGAGCTCTAGGCAGTGAGATGCTATGCTTTTAAAAAAAAGTGAACTGTGACAGAGGAGCAGGGTTGGAATTGATTTCTGGCCACAGACCTACGTAAATCAGTCCCCGGAGTTCACTCTTTTAATCCCAGCACTCAGGAGTTCCCAGCATCGAGGCAGCTTAGAAACATTTGAGAAGACCAGACAGGGCAAAACAAGATGGAAGTGGTGGCAAGTGGATCTCTGTGAGTTCAGCACCAGCTAGCTGGTCTACAGAGTGAGTTCCAGGACAGCCAGAGCTACCTAGTGTTGTTCCTGTTTGAAACAAAACAACAACAACAACAACAACCTACATACACACGAAACATATACACATTAAAAAGGAAAAGAAAAAAAAAAACAAGAAAACAACAATAACATAAAAAAATCCAAACCAAACGTGTTGCATCCTTTCTGTCTAAGGCCCTTGCTGCTCACGCGAAGGCCCTGTCACAGCCTGCAGGCTCCTCGTGCTTTGATGATGCTCAGGAAAGGGGGTTGTCTCTGCCCCCCTCTCTGTGTTCATCCTTTACAGAGGGCAGCTGGGGAAGCGGGGCAATGAGAACACGTGTAAGAGGCGGAGCTAAGAAAGTGCCACGTGGAATCCTATTGCTTTATACTCTGACCGTCCGTTTTAGAAAAGTCCTTTCTCATCCTTGCAGTTAGTTAACTAATAACTAGATCTAAAAGACATGCGGGTTTCTCTTAGGGTTACTATTGCTGTGAGGAGACGCCGTGACCCTGACTGTGGCAACTCTTATGTAGGAAAGCATTTAGTTGGTGTTGACTTACAGGTCAAAGGTTTAGTCCATTATCCTTTCTCTCTTTCTCCCTTTGTGTCCGTCTCTGTCCCAGCTCCTCCTCTCTCTCTACCCTCCAGGTCCTCTTCTTCCCCACCCCCACCCCGGCAATAAATCTTTTTCCTAGGTCTGTCTCCCGGCTTGATTGTTGAGGGGGAATCCTCTGCATGCTCCGCCCCCTCACGCTCCCGCAGGTCACATTATACAAGTCACCACTAGGGCACTGTTCTTAGAGATGCCCCCACCCATGCTTCCCAGTGAGTATTTTTCCTTTCCTCGAGCAACTTCCTTTCTATTTTAGAAAGTTCCAACTGTGCTTCTCATTGGCTCAGCCTGAGATAGCTTTCTTTGTTGAACTCACACATCCGGCTCTTCTTCCAGAGTGAGTCTCTGAGAACATTTCCTCCAGCTGCTGGTGGTGACAATGTGCTTGTATAAGACTCCGGGGAGCCTTAACTTACTGGAGAGACCCCCTGAATGGACCACGTTGAGACGTGGAGTAATGCAAGAAGCACGAGGATTTTTGTTCAATCCAGCATGCTGGAGTCGCCCTGCACACAGGGAGAGAACGACCAGGAGCGCAGGACTATGCGGGCCTTTATACAGCCCTCATTAGGCACAATGTGATTGGCAGAATAGTGTTACCTTTAAACTAATTGGTTGTTAGGGGGATGAGGTAGGTGGCTAACAGTCTCTGAAATAACTCTGGGCCTCCCTTAACTGCAGGGACCTCCCTGAGGTCTGAGGAATGTAATTTAGCCTCTCCCTTCTGGGAGGAGCAAGTTTTCCAAAGTTTCTGAGTTAACTCTTTCAGTTGAGATGTTCACTGTGTCTCTCACTGTTGACAGTCCTACTCTGTGACTGAGAGATCCAATCAGACAGGGAGGGTCTAATCCCTGTGTGCTTGGCCCGCTCTTAAACCCTTCCCGCAGTAGCTGGGCAGTGGTGGTGCATGCCTGTAATCCCAGCACTTGGGAGGCAGAGGCAGGCGAATTTCTGAGTTCGAGGCCAGCCTGGTGTACAGAGTGAGTTCCAGGACAGCCAGAGCTACACAGAGAAACCCTGTCTCGAAACTAGCTCCCCCCCCCCCCAAAACAAAAACCTCTTCCAGCAAAGCCAAGCCAATAAGGTTTCTCCTTCCGCAGCCGCCTTTGAAACCCCTCCTAGTTCCCCTGAAACATGAAGTAATGATCATAACTTCAACCATGCACATTTAATCTGTAGTTTATTTTTAAGCTTGATTTGTCCCAGATTCAGCCTGCAGGTCGAAGTCCTTTTAACCTCCTCCAGTTCTTTGAGTATTCTCCATCCTTACTGGCTGAGATCCTCAGGAGCCTTGTGTGTGTTCCTTCCTATTACTGGGAGCCTGCCTGGCCAGAGAAAAACAACTCAGGCGCAGTTTACAGCCCACTGAGTGGATTTACCCCTGCCAGCTGGGACTACACTCAGGGATTTGGGACCCAAGGCTTTTAAAGGCAAAAGCCACATCCTGAGACTTTGCTCAGAAACTGGAGGGGAAGGTTTTCCTAAAGCAAGCAGACTAACAGAAGCTAAGATAAGCCGTTAGTCAGGGAGAAGTTTGTCTGAGCCAGCAGTATAACAAAAGCCAAGATAAATTAGTTTGGGGGCATCTGGACCTCAGGCTCCTAGAATAGATCTGGGTAATTTTTCCATGAGATTTTCCATTAATCCAGTTCTAGTCAAACCTAAAATGCTTTAGCAAGGATACAGGATGAAGGAAGCTCTGCCTGTGTTGCCCTGTGACATTATCCCTGCCCTATCAGGAACCATTTCTATCGGAGGCCAGAATCTGTGAGATGAAGGTTCAGACCATTAGGAATAATGTGCTCTGTGGGTCCATGACTTTGGGTTTTACTCTCAGAAAGCCAATATCTCCGTGGGAAATGTGCTCCCAGAGCTAAAAGTAAAAAAATCTGTACACCTTTCTGTATGCACTAATCTCCCTCCCTCCCTCCCTCTCTCTCTCCTTTCCCCCTCCCTCTCTCTCTTCCCCTCCCTGTCTCTCCCTCCCTCCCACTCTCTCTCCCTTCCCCTTTTCTCCCTTCTCCCTTCCTCCCTCCCTCCCAATCTCCCTCCCTCTCTCTCTCCTCCCCCCTCCCTTCCTTCCCCCTCTCTCTCCCTCCCTTTCTCTCCTTCTCCCCCTGCTCCTCCCCTCCCTCTCCCCTGCCCCTCCCTCTCCCCCTGTTCCTTCCTCTCCCCTCCCTCTCTCTCCCCCTCCCCTCCTTCCCTCTCTCTCCCCCTTCCCCACCCTCTCTGTCCCTCTCCCCTCCCCTCCCTCCTTCTCAATCTCTCTCCCCCTTCCTCTCCCCCTCTCCCCTCCCCTTCTCTTCCTCTTCCCTCCCCCTCCCTCCCAAAGCCCCTCCCTCCTTCCCTCTCTCCAGCACTCAGATGCTTCCAGTTTCTCTCAGCTCCCAAAGCTGGCACTGCTTTCCCCCTTTCTGTCAGTGAGAAACCTGTCCCATTAGCATATGCAGTCATTTGACTAATCCCTGAGGCTCATCTCCTCAGTCAGCCTTCCTCCTGAGCAGATGCCTCCTCAGCTACTAAGATCCTGAAGCCCCAGCCTGAGTGAAGCTTCCTCTGGATGTCCTCCTCGCCCTTGGAATTAAATACTCTAAACACTTAAATTATGCTTTATCCTTTTGTTAAACCCTGTGTTTATGTTTGAACATTGAAATGCGTTTTTAGCATTTGTCTGCTACAAAATATATTCTCGGTGCCAGAACCCCGTTTGGAGACATGTACCTGTAGAGACAGGCTTGCCCTGCAGTGGTACTTGTGTGTCAGGAGCAGATGTGAGCCTTTCTCCATGTGTGAAGCTGGTACTACATGGGGGTCTCTGATGGGTTTGTTTCTGGGTTTCGGCACCAATGAAAGGGGCATAAAAAGAGAGAGAGGGGTTTAGAGAGTGTGGCATGGCGGTATGGAGGAAGGGGGTGCCTAGGTGGGCTGTGCCCAGGCACTTCTTCCCCCTGAAGGACCACACACACACAGACATGGTATAGAATAGAGTTTATTCAGGGCAGAGGATGGGAGTTAATGCTATAGTGGAGGCAGAGAGAGAGAGAGAAAGAGAGAGAGAGAGAGAGAGAGAGAAGAGAAGAGGAGTGGAGGCCGGCCTTGACCACATGGAGAGAGGGGGAGGGGAGGAGAGCCCAAGAGAGGCAGAGAGATAGGAGTGCCAAGAGGCAAGAGCGATGAGAGGGAGAGAGGAGGGGCAAGTAGCCCCTTTTATAGTGGGCCAGGTCTATGGGAAGGGGCATACCTGGCTCTTACCAGGTAAGTGTGGGGTGGAGCATAGACAGAATACTAACAGTCCTCATCAGACCTACAACAGTGACCCGGCAGGGGTGGAGAGGCTGGTAGACATCATAGAGTTGGGTTTTACCTTCTTTCTTGGTCCTCCTATTCTAAGCCACAAAACAAGATTCTCCACCCTTCTGCTTCACAGAGAATGACTGCGAATCACCATTCACTTGCTGGTTTTGTCAAATGAATCATTTCCCTGAGGCCCTCAAATTCAGTGAAGTTAATTACCGATGGCACATGAAGTAGCTTAGTTTTCTAACAACTCTAACTCAGTATCTCGCAGCTGATGAAAGAGGCCTTCTAGACATGCTAACCTAGAGCATCAGAACCACTAATTCTCCAGAGCATACTTCATGGTCCTATCTCTGCCCTTTCACTAGGCTACAGGCTGCAAGCCTCTCACAAAAATACTCAGCCCCCAACTCTGCCCATCACCCTCAGATGAGAACCCCACCCGAGTCCCTCATGGAGTAAGAAGTTCACCTGACTCACAAAATTATCCTCTTCTCCCACCGCTTCCCCTGACAGGGTGGTTAGGGTAAACTAACTCAAGAAAAGAGAAGGAAATGTGCTCATGCCTGCCCAGCACTTTTTTCAGTAGAAACAAAGGCTCATTGATGGAAAACATCTGGTCAAGAGAATAAAACCTCGGCCCAACATTCTAGTCAGGCTTGATCAATCATCTGGCCAAGGGACCATCGGTAAGAAGGTGATTTAAGCCATGCTAAAGAGACAGGTGGGATAATTATTCCTTGAATGAGAAAACTGTACTTTTCCTTCCCATAATTCCCACCTCTACGGCAGTCTCTATAAGCCTGAAAGTTTGTGAGCTGTCCAATTTTTCTTTGTTTGTTTGTTTGTTTGTTTGTTCTTTCTTTGTTTCTTTGTTTCTTTGTTTGTTTGTTTGTTTCTTTCTTTCTTTCTGTGATTGCTAAAGTTAAGTTTAAATTACTGTGCTTAAGAGATCTATAAAACAAAAATGGCTCTAATCTGTAAGACCCGTTTGACCAAGGACAGATAACTTTCTGGAATGTTAAAGGCTGTTGCTGTTCACGTAAGATAACAAGCCAGGTATTTTCCCTTCCTTACATAAGCTTGGTTGCGCTAACTGAACAGGAGGTCTGCTTGATCACACATGGGCAGGAGATTCAGTAGGCAGGAAGTACATCCGGATGTGTGTTTGCCCCTGATTGGACCAAGGCAGGAAGTATGCAGCCTTGTGGATTTTACTGTCATAGGCTCCTGACCAATGTAATTTGGGGTCTTGCTCAGAGCAGGAGTCTAGGTTTGGATCTGACCAGTATCCATGAATTTAATAAAGTCAGAACTTAATAACGCTTCTTATTTACTAAAATTTATTTATGGTCAGATCGGTGAATCTCTGAATGACCGCAGATCAGTAACACTCTCAGATGCTAGCCAGAAGCTAAGTATGCCTTTTTTACTTGTTATTTGGGGGAGAGTGGGTGGATTTGGTTTTTTTTCCGAGACAGGGTTTCTCTGTATAGCCCTGTCCTGGAACTCACTCTGTAGACCAGGCTGGCCTCGAACTCAGAAATCTGCCTGCCTCTGCCTCCCAGAGTGCTGGGGTTACAGGTGTGCACCACCACTGCCCGGCAAGTATGCCTTTTTAAAAAAAAGATTTATTATTTTATTTATTTTAATTTTAATACATTTTAGATGTATCACTGTTTTGCCTACATGTTTGCACATCATGTGCATGTCTGTTGTTTGTGGAAGTGAGAAAAAAGTATCAGCTCCCCTGGAATTGGAGTTTATAGATGGTTATAATGTGGAAATCAAACCCAGGTCCTCTTCGAAAGCAACAAGTGCTCTAACCTCTGAGCTAAGTTGCTTTTTCTTTTCTTTTCTTTCTTTCTTTTTTTTTTTTTTTAAAGATTTATTTATTTATTATGTGTAAGTACACTGTAGCTATCTTCAGACACTCCAGAGGAGGGCATTCCAGATGGTTGTAAGCTATCATGTGGTTGCTAGGATTTGAACTCAGGACCTTCGGGAGAGCAGTCAGTGTTCTTAACCACTGAGCCAGCTCTCCAGCCCCTAAGTTGCTTTTTCTGATACATTGTACTTCCTTAGTCTTTCTCTAAAGCGCTCTTCCCCAACCATGTAAGCCTGCCAATATGTGGCGGATCTACTCGCTGTCCAAGGAGCAGCATGACGCTTTCCTTCTCTCTTCTGGTTCCTTCCTCTGAGCAGCTGCTGAGATTTACAGATTGCCTTTTCCTGGTTGTTGTTGTTTGTTTCTTTCCTTCTTTGTTTTGGTTTTTAACTCTAATAAAACTATCATTGAGTTTTCATTGGAGTCTATTCTTCGATTGTTTTAGTTTTCATTTTTAAGAATAAAATATAATTACATAATTTTCCCTCTTTCCTTTCCTTTTTCCAACCCTTCCCATGTCCTCCTAACCCTCTTTCTCAAATAGGCATAAGGCATTTTACTTTAGAATGACTTAAGGCAAATCTTGCCTCCTTTTCTTTAACTACACACACACACACATTCATTAATATATAAATACAACATGCTCAATCCATGTAACATTACTTTAATGTGTGTTTTTCAGGGCTGATCGTTCCCTGGGGAAGACAGTTTCTCCCACTCTCAGCATTCCTTAGTTGCCTGTAGTCCTTTGTCTACAAGACAAACTTGGGGCTTCATGAGATTTCCCCCTCCACGTTAGTGCTGTTTGGGTTTTGTTTAGGCAGCGATGTTGTTGAGACTTTCTGGGTGCAGGTTTTCTGACATTTCTAAAGAGGGAATCTCGCAGCAGATTCCTGTTCCTCTGGCCATTACAATCTTTCTGCCTCCCCTTCTGAGATGTTCCCAGAAGTGGAACACACATCTTGGTGGTAACCAACAGCTCCCTAATGGAGTCTTAAGACCCACTCAACACGAGGGAAATCATGCCTGGTAAAAGAAAGCTAGTCTGCTACACAATTATGATCCAGTGAAACCATGGATCTTGGGTCAGAATAATTTGTAACATTATTTTAAATTCTTTTATTCATGAGATTAGGAACCCCAAGAGGGGACCCCGATTGCCCCATTGTCGCCGTTTGATCTCCAGCTCTTGGTCCTGGACTCCAGCTTCCTCTCACCAGCCCCCTCCTGCCACACCTCCTGTGTGACACCATTTTGCCCCATGCTCTATTATAACGCAGTGAGTAGACTCTCTCGGTTGTCTCTGCCTCTCACTGTCAGCTCAGCTGAGGGAAGTCCTTCCAGTTCCTTTACAGCTCACAGAGGCCATGATGGTTAGACTCGTCTACCCATTCCTGCAGGCCCTTTGATTACTCTCTCACCTCACCTAGCAACCGTACAGCCTTCGGGGAGCTGGGTGCTTGGCAAACAGACCTCTTTGACAAGAATGAAGCCCAAACAAAGGAGAAAGAAGCCCATCTGTTCCTCCATTTCTGTCTCAGACAGCAGGGACTGCACGGTATATTTCCCTGTCTCACTGAGGTCTCTCTCTCTGCCCTCACATAACAAAACACATTATTCTCACCATGGCAAGTGTGCTACTGAACTGAGCAGAATACACGCCATACCCCAGGGCTCTCATAGACAACTCTGAAGACTATAAATTTTGCCGGACGATGTATTTTCTTCTGATCTCTTTTGCCTCTGGGCTGTCTGGACACATTGTGATTTGTGAGGAGGGTTTCTTGGGATGAAGACCTACAGTCTAGGAAAGCAATTTGCCACCTTTGGTCTGGATGTGCTCTGGGCTGCTTTTCTTGTCCATCTGTAAAAAACAGAGGAGAGGAATCCAGTCACCCATTTCCCCATCTTCTTGGTTCAGCCGGTGAAGGAAGCACCTTAGGGTCCTTGGAGATGGGTGGCCCTGTTCCAGGTCACGAGGGGATCTTCTGCCCTGTAAGGTCAGTCACATTACTTGAGCACTTTGGGGAAACCGGGCTAATTACCAGGTGCCACAGGGCCCCAATTGCAATTCCATGAGACAGGAGAAAGAAGAAAACTATCACTGGCCAGGATAGGACCATGGCCTTGGACTTCTAGGCCAGGTGCCACAGGGCCCCAATTGCAATTCCATGAGACAGGAGAAAGAAGAAAACTATCACTGGCCAGGATAGGACCATGGCCTTGGACTTCTAGCCCATTGGGTTCTAACCATTGGGTTCTAACCATTGGGTTACCTCATCTCACAATGGTACGCTTACCTTCTTCAGCCAGTAAAAAATAAGACAATTTTATTCTAGTACAAAGCCCTAGCAGTCCAAATCCATGTAACCTGTCTAAGGCAAGCATGTCATATGGCTGAAAAACACCTTCTACCCCTGGAGCCTCGGCCTGTTTTCTCCTCCCTAACTTTATCACAGACCATCGCTAGCCCAGGTTTCCTAATGGAATGTGAGAGTTTAGATTTTTGCTACCTTCTAAGACAACCTCACTCGTTGGCACTTACATATCCTTGGGAGCCACACCCAAGCAGACCTGCAGTGTGCCTTCTAAGCTAGTGGAGCCCCAAATGCTTCCTGAGATCTCCTTGCATCTCCACATCTGGTCACATTCTCCATCTTCTTTCCAGGAGCAAGAGAGCTAGGACTGGGTCTGCAATGAGTAGGCCTCGGACTTTTTGGTCTGAGACAGGGTTTCTCTGTGTAGCTCTGGCTGTCCTGGAACTCACTTTGTAGACCAGGCTGCCCTCAAACTCAGAAATCCGCCTGCCTCTGCCTCCCAAGTGCTGAGATTAAAGATGTGCACCACCACTGCCTGGCTGTCTTAACTCTTTCTAAGTGTGAACTAGACCAGTAAGGAGTCCCAGCTGGCTGTTCATGCCGCCAATTTATTCCACGTCTTCCGGTGGCAGTTTGTCTAACAGTGTCTTTCCCCAGATATCTCTAATGAGTGTGGGAACCTGGTGGAAACGCTGAGAGAGAAAGGATGTGCACAGTGCTCCGCCCCTTCAGGCTGAGACTTTGAACCTCAGCTGGGGCTGTCTCAGTCCTGGCTCTGCCCTTTTCTAAGGTTCTTGATCGGTCCAACTGTTGCAGTATCTGTGATTTAGGGACCTAGGTGCACACTCTGTTCCTCTTGTCTCATGGGCCCTGGCATGGTAGCTTCCTGAGCCTTACATGTCTACCTTTCACCTCGAACCTTATTTAAATCCTGTTTTCTCATCACCCGAAGATCTATTCCCTGCATTCAATTCCTCCATCAAAGATTGCCTGTTACCGGGTACTTTGCCGAGAACGCAGCCCAGACAAAGGAGAAAGAATCCCGTCTGTTCCTCCAGGCCCACCTCAGAAACAAGGAACCCACTGTTTCCTTCTTGGTTTTGAAATATCTGTATGTTATGATTATGTGTGAAATATGTGTTATGATTTCAGAAATTACCTGTTTTTTAGTTATTAGTAACAGGAATGAGGACACCAATCTCTTAGATTGCTCCTGCCCCACACCGTGAACCCTGAGACAGGACAATAAGGGAATTCCCATGTCCTGATGATTGCTACCATCTGGCTGGGAGCCAGGCTCCAAGTTCTGCTTCAATCCTAGAAACACCCAGCTTCCCCCAAACAGTCGTGACAGATGGATGCTATGGAAACAAGCAAGCACTGAGGTCTCTGGGGAGCACACTGAGGTAGGTGCACCGTGGTAAGGAAAAGAATAGCCCGTGATGAGAAGGTAAATCGGTCCTGTCACCTCCCCCAGGTCCCAAGAGTCCTATGTGTTCAGGACATTAAGCAAATCCTGCGGCCTTTCACCTGTGTCCTGAGTTCCCCTACCTGCTACCGTGTGACAGTAGCGGAGTTGTTATAGTTTGTCAAAAAGCAATAACAGAAAGATTACATTTGAAGGGGAAATCTCAGCCCGTTCTGGGGTGATGGAGGGTGGAGAATCTGGGAGCTGGCACGCGCTCCTGGGGGTGGCTGCCTCTGTAGCGCTGCTTTCTGGTGCTCTGAAGGAGGAATTGAGATATTCTAGCTCTTTCATTCCTTTTGTCAGAGGAGTGGGAGCTAATTATAAAACACCTTCAATATCCTCTTTGGTGAAGATGACAGCCACTGTGGCTTTCTTCCCCACCCCCACCCCCACCCCTCTCAAATGCAGAAGCGACTGTTAGGTTTCATTACCTGGTCCCAGCATTCTCACAGACTGCGTTCTGGATGGTTCTATTGTTTCTTATAATAACTTTCCTTTGATGAAACTTTCTCAAATAATAAACGGTGCATCCTTTGCCTTAAAAAAAGAAAAGTGGCATCCAGCAGGGGGTGAAAATCAGAGTTTGCTTCCTACTTTCCATCTCTGAAAATAAATCCACAAGGACCTCATGGAATAGAGGGGTGAGGGAGGGGCGTCGCTTTCCTAAAACTCCCATCTGGCCCAAGGGAAATAACTTTGCCTTCAAGGCCTTGACCCAAGCTGTGGCTCTCAGCTGTCGGATAAGGGATGTGTCTCAGACATTCTCTGAACGGAGGAGGAGAAACACAAGCTTAGCCAGTGCTTGAAATGATGATAAAAAAGAGCCATGCAAAGTCCTTCTCCCACAACAATATCAGAGATTTCTCTTCAGTCCCAGAGAAGTGTATGTGCTGCAAGGACATCTGTGGCTGAGATGGTCACAGGGCATTGAGAGCAAGCACCACACAGGCTCCATGCCTGTCAGCGAGGCACTGTAGGCAGAGGCCAGGCCCAGATGCTGAGCTGTGGTCAACTTCAGAGAAGGCCATGGGTGGATGAGAGCCACAGAGCAAGGCACTGGTCATGTGACTGGAGCGGGGCCCAGATGGGAGCAGCACTGCACCCCTTCTCCCCAGACATGCCTACAGCAACAGACATACCAGCTTTCACAAGTTCTTCAAAGGCTATTGAAGTTCTACACACACCCATTGGCATTTTCCCAATAGAAACATTACAAACGTCTGCAATGTAGCTGAGGTTAGCCTTGAACTCCCACCTCCTGAGTGTCCGTGCCAAGTTTGGGGAGTGGAGAGTACTAGGGTGGAACCCAGGGCTTTCTGCATGTGGCTGTAGTTTTCCCACTTGGGTTGGCTCTCTGCTGTTTTGAGATCAGAAAGAAAAGAAGGACTCGTTGAAATTCAAAAATCCCCTGAGATTTGTAGGCATTGATCCTAAATTCACCACCCTTAAAGAAGGTCTTCCCTCTTCAGTGTCTGACAGGGCGGTGTCCCAGTTTGCTCACCAGGATTCACTTCCTTTGTGTGAAGCCGGTATGAATGTTTTCCAGCCATCTTGCTCTTTCTGCCCCTAACATTGGCAGATTCTGATAAAAGCTGGGCTTTGCTTTGACAGCGAAGCATTCTTGCAGCTGAGGGAAGAAGGGAAAACCTTCCAGAACGTGGTTGAGTCCATTTAAAAACTGTCCAAGGGGAATACCCAAAACATAATCCACACATCAAATGAGATACAAGAAGAAAGGAGGAGTGGTCCCTGGTTCTGGAAAGACTCAGTGAAACAGTATTCGGCAAAACCAGAACGGGGAAGTGGGAAGGGGTGGGTGGGAGGACAGGGGAAGAGAAGGGGGCTTATGGGACTTTCGGGGAGTGGGGGGTGGCTAGAAAAGGGAAATCATTTGAAATGTAAATAAATTATATCGAATAAAAAAAAAAAGAAAGAAAGAAAAAACTGTCCAAGGAAAACAACCATACAGCATTCATAAGAGGAAAATAAGATTTACTCCCCCATTTTCTTCTGTAACTTCACTAAATGTTTTGGACAGAGAAGTAGCTGGAGAAGGCTGACCTGTCCTCAGGAGCTGGTGACCCACTGCTGGCTAACAGTGATTTAAGCTAAAAGCACCTGGTCAAAAAGCCTGAGAGTTAACTCCTGGCTTTTGGATCACTCAGGGAGTAAAATAATAACCAGGAGTTATTACTACCTGTTATGACTCTGCAGTGGGTCAGCTCCCCCATACTTCTGAATCCACAGCGGTAGCAGGTGCTCTATTTACTAAGCAAATAGGCTTCAGCACAGCTTTGCTAATTGAATCCACAGAAGGCTGTGTGAACCAAATGGCTTGCTCCGGCACACTGCATCATGGAACTCTGTGTCTGTCAAAATGTTAAAAAAGAGGTCCTGGGGGCCTGATATCCCACAAGCCAGGCGTGGAGCCTCGGTGGGGGAGGGGCTGGGAAGAAGGTAGAGCATCTCCCCAGAGAGCATGCTCCTGAGAAGAGGTGGCCAAACAGACCTCTTCCTATCTTTGTCCATCACGGGGTTGGAACCTTCTCTGTAGGTATACTGGCTTGCCATGGCTGAGTATGAACTGTCCCCTTACGGGCTCCTGTTTTAAATACTTAGCTCCTGTCTTAGTTAGGGTTTTATTTTTCGGAAGCGATATCATGACCATGGCAATTCTTACAAAGGAAAACATTTCACTGGGGCTGGCTTTCATGGTGGGAGACATGGCAGCATGCCGGCAGACATGGTGTTGGAGAAGCATCTGAGAAGTCTGCATCCAGATTGCCAGGCCGCAGGAAGAGAGAGATGTACTGGTGTTGAGTATAGCTTTTCACTTCCCTACCTAAGCTCTGGGAAGGGACTGTGTGACCAAATCCCATCTAATTACCGTTGAGTCCACAGATAAAAGACACACACACAGCTGTTCATATTCAACTTGCCTTCTTGGCACAATCTCTGGGTGTTACTCTCTCCCGCCTGGAAGATGTGCCCTGCCCTTATTAGTCTTAGCTCTGTTCCTCCACCTGCCCTAACTTTAATTGGTCAGTAATCTAGTCCCTGCTAAATATCTCTGACCACTAGCCTATAGGAGCAGCCACAGCCCACTGCCCCCCTCCAAAAAACCCCTCACATGGTTGTCTGGTCCTTCTCTCTCCAAAGTATGGGAAACTCTTTCTCCTCCCTTGCATCTCCCATTTCCTCCAGGGACCCGGAGACCTACCTGTGCCTTCCACCCAACACTTGGCCAATGGCTTTCTTTCCTGACAGATAAAGAACCAACTGGAAGCAGGACCTTAGCATCAGAACCGCCCCCACACACTGGGGCTGGCTTGAGCAGCTGAAACCTTGAAGCTCACCCCCAGTAACATGTTTTCTCCAACAAGGCCACACCTACTCCAAGAAGGCCACACCCTCTAATGGTGCCACCCCGTATGAGCCTCTGGGGGCAGTTTTCATTCAAACCACCACAGATCTCAGCCTTCCTTCTTTACTTTTATTTATTTTCATGCACACATGTGTATGTATATGTATGTGTGTATACACTAGCACGCTACATGTGTGTGGTGGTCAGAGGACAAATTGGTGGAGTTGGTTCTCTCTTTCTCCAAGGTGGGTCTCAGGGATTGAGCTCAGGTTGTCAGGCCTGGCGGCAAGTGTCTTTACCCTCCCTAAAACATCCGACCAGGCCGTCTGTCCTCCTTTAATGCTGCTTTCACAAGTATTTTTAGTCACAGTAGTGAAAGAGGAATAAACACACCACAGAAGCGATTAGAAAGTCTACATACCATGATAGGCATTCAGATTGGTTATCTATTGCTGAAACCCACACTATGATGATCAATGTTGTCAGCTTAACAAAATCCAGAGTTTCCTGGGAGATAGGCCTCTATGCATGTCTGTGGGAGATTCTTATGTTTATTGAGACTGGAAGGCCTGCAAACTGTGTGTAGCATCATTTCCTAGTCAGGAGATTCTAGACTTTGTAAGAATAGGGAAGGGGCCCAGCACTCTGGGAGGCAGACGTAGGCAGATTTCTGAGTTTGAGGCCAGCCTGGTCTACAGAGTGGGTTCCAGGACAGCCAGGGCAATACAGAGAAACCCTGTCTCAAAAACAAACAAACAAACAAACAAACAAAAAACAAATCCAAAAAACCCCCCAAAAAATAGGGAAAGGGAAATTTTAAATATTACATTTAGAAAATTACCATGACCATGAGCAAGGCAATTCTTATAAAAGAAAGCATTCAGTTGGAGATCTGCTACAGTTACAGATGTTTAATCCATTACCATTATGGTGGAGAACACGGCAGTACACAAGCAGGCATGGTGCTGGAGAAATAGCTGAGAGTTCTTCATCCTAATCAATAGGGAGAGAGGGAAGGAGGGAGACAGACAGACAGACAGACAGACAGACTTGGCTTGGCATGGGCTTTTGAAACCTCAAAACCCATCCTTCCTCCAAGGCCACTTCTCCTAATCTTTCTAATCCTCTCAAATAGTACCACTTCCCAGAGACTAATCATTCAAATATATGAGCCAATGGGGGGGAGACATTTCTTATTTAAACTACCACAGCATATAAGCAAATTATACACACATATACACACACACACACACATACACACACACATAAACATACAGACAAAGGAAGGACTTCATCACCTCGATGAAGTAAGATAAAGACAAAACTGCTTTGTGACTGTGCCAATAATGTGGGTAAAATTATCTATTACTATAAGAAAACACCTCAGGTAATCAACTTACAAGTAGAAAAAATGTATTTTGGTTTGCAGTTTTCAGTGTTCAGCTCAGTGAAATGTCCCACTGCTATGAGCTTGTGCTGTTGGCCTCCAACATTGCACTGTTGGCTTATAAAGCCAGGGCCACGGTCTTTACTGTTCATTCAGAATAACCCTGCCATGGAGAGTAAGCACGTATTACTTACTTTCTGTTGCTGTGATAAAATACCCTGAACATAAAAAAAAAAAAAAAAAAAAAAAAAAAGTTGTTCTTCCTTACATTTCCAGAGGGATTGTGTCTGTCATGGCACAGAAGACCTGGCAGAGAAAGCGAGGTAACGGGAGCAGGAAGCTAACTGAAGGTTGACTGACCACGTTTTTATCCACACTCAAGAAGCAAAAGGAAAGGCATAGGACGAGACCATAAACTTACAGAAGCTGCTCCAGTGATGTATTTCCTCAAGTAAGGTTTTACCTCCTAAAGGTAACCTTCTCACACAGCACCATCAACTCGGGACCAAGCTGGGGCCATTTCTCATTCAAACCACCAAAATGCTCAAGGATTTTTGATGGATTTATTGTTGTTAAGGAGATGATTGAGTTGGCAAAGTGTTTGGGTTCTGATGACAAGCACCCACATAAGAAGCTAGGGGGGCTGTGGCTTGCTTAGTGCTGGGGGAGCAGAGACAGAAGGACTTGGAGAGCTTGCTGGCCAGCTAGTCTTGCTGGAGACATGGCTCAGCAGTTAAGAGCGCTGACTGCTCCTCCGGAGGTCCTGAATTCAAATTCCAGCAACCACACAGTGGTTCACAACCATCTGTAATGAGATCAGATGCCCTAGTCTGGTGTGTCTGAAAAACAGCTACAGTGTAACGCTATCTATAATAAATAAATCTTTAAAAAAACACATATTAATATGAAACACTACAAGGAGGACTGACATGCTTATGACAGAGAGGCCATTAAGGTGTAATGAAAGCATGCAATAAAGTCACAGCAGATGACTTCTTTGGAAGGGCTTGGCTTAATAAACAATCTTTTCATCTTTTCATTCTGGAGAATTACAGCAACAGCAGCTGATTTACTGAAGGCTGCTTCTGACCAAATCCAGCTCAGCTTGTGATCACAAAATATAATTCAACACGAGGTAGGAAATAAGAGTTCATTTTTTTGTGCACCAAATGTCACCCAGGCATTTAGAAAAATGTTAAAATACTGCTCATGCATGATTTTTTTTCTCCAGTAAATTTTAATCGCACCAAATAGGCAATAAACCAAATGCAGTTATTTCCTCTATAATTAAATTGACCGAATTCACAAGTTCACCACATTAATTAAAATAGCGCTCAGCCAGTTGTAAAATTATAAACACATGCCATTCTCTTTGGCTTCAGAATGTGGATTTTATTAGTTCATGTACTGAAACTTACAGAGGCTGCCGCTTGTCCCAGACAAATTTTGATTTGTTAATTTTGCGGCAGGTCGTTTGATAAAGGAAAACGAAAATCGGTAAAACCCTGACCTTTCACCAGTTCCGGTGTAGAAAGTTACTCTCAAATGTCGGTGACATCCTTAGAAATGAAGTTAGCCACCAACTTCAAATCAGACAGCCTTCACCTTTCAGAGGAAAAAATGTATTTATTTGGATTCATTTCAGTCTGGTTATAAATGATTTCAGAACATAACCCTGCCAGACCCCAGTATTCCCAGGGCCTGACTCTGAAGAGCTAATGATGACACAGATTAACTGAAGGGCAGGTGGGAATGAGCCTCTGATCCTCGGTGTCTGCAGGGTGGACGCAGAGCAAAGAGCCTGGCTTGCTTTTGTCTTTTTTAAAATGGGATTTTAAAAATGTAAATCGGGTTTTACATGTTCTGCCTGACCAGCCCTTATCTCTGTCCCAAATCCCACATGGAGTCAGCTTCCTCACGCTCAGATTTGGGAGCTCTTCTCAGACTGCTGTGAGTGTGAGAGTGCTGGAATCCTCTGTGTGCTGGCCTGAGCTCAGGCAGCCTCTGTGTCCCCTGACACTGAGCTGTGACAGCTCCCTCCTGCTGTGAGAGGCTGAGCCCCTGAGCCTGCCCCACTCTGTATCCTGCTTTCCTCATTCCCAGACGTGACACAAATCCCACAAAATAGACATTTCCAAATATTTCTACAATCTAGGTATCACACCCTGGGCTGACTCACACGTGTCCACACCAGTCTTTAAGTAGAAATCACAAATTAAATTGCGAGTATGTACACACTACCATCTGCCAGAACGGGAATTAAACAGAGATAAAGAAGGCCAGCAAAATGGCGCGGTGCATAAAGATGCCAGCTGCCAGACGACCTGAGTTTGATTCTGAGAGCCCATGTGGTGGAAAGCGAGAACTGACCACCACAGCTTGTCCTCTGACCTTTACACACACACACACACACACACACACACACACATACACACACACACACACACACAAACACACAGACACACACACAACACACAGACACAGAAAACACACACACAGACACACAACACACACACAAACACACACACAGACACACACACAGACACACAACACACACAGACACACACAGACACACACAAACACACACACACACACACACTCTCACTTGCGTCCAAGCACACATACAGTAATTTATAAATGTAGAAAACAATACCCTTGTCTTGCAGGAGTTTCTAAATGAACAGAACATTCAATATCCCCTGTCCACACTTCTCTTTCCACACCACCCAGCCTTTGTCTCTCAGCTGCATTCAATCCATGGTCAATGGGGCACACGTGTCCCAGGATAGCTGGAGTGTAGCCTCACCCATCTGTGGATGACAACACATCACACTGTCAGAAGTTGGACACTGCGCGGGAGCTTCGGGGTTGGTTGTTACCGTGGTTGTCCCGCCTCAGTGTCACCGTCTGGCCACCACACACTATCCTTTCCTCTGAGGAGGACTCCTCCCTTCCGCCTCTGACTCTAGGCAGCCTAGGATGACTTTCCTCTGAGGTGCTGATTGCTACAGGCTGTTCCTTGTGTTCTTGGAGCCTTAATTCCTGGGCTGTCCAACCGCCCTTCTGTCTTCTGCTTCTCTCATACTCAGAACTGACGGTAACCCTGCACACTGTGGAAGCTGAGGCTGGCTGGTTAGTCATTTTTGCCTCAAGTGTCTACTCTGAAAGCAGACCCTCCATTTACCCCTGTGGCCTGCCTCTCTCCCCTGGAGGTGAGAGTGACAAAGGCCTTGTTTAGTCTTCTGGTGAGTTAGGAAAACAGAAAAGTTTATGGATCTGGAGCACCAAATTAAATTTAATAATAGTTCTTTATCATAGTTTTGCTATCATTGCTTACAAATGGGTTCCTGGGATGAATCCTGAGTGAGGGGAAAATGAAGAGACGTGGTGTGAGTGTTCTTAGGACCCAATGCCCAATGTCATTTCAGCACAGAACTCCATCTAAAGACGCTAAGATCTGCAAGTCAGACGGGTTTTAAAAGTCCGTAAGAGGGCTGAGGATATACCTGCATGGCAAGAAAGCTTGCTTAGCATCCACAAGCCCTGGCTTCAATCTTCAGCACTTCAAAAACAAAAACAAAAAAACAAAACAAAACAAACAAAAAAAACCAAAAGACCTAGGACAACAGCAGAAGTTGTCACAGATGGTGGTAGCAGTGGGATGTACAGGGGTGAGGAAGGGAGGGGAAGTTGGAGAAGAATTGGAACCCTTGAATAGCCACAGCTTGAAGGCCTGAGGGAGACTCTCTCCTGAGAGGGACCAGAGAAGATAGAAATATATCTAAGGGATGATAGGTCTTCAGCTTTAGTAGAAATATCCAAAACAGCTCCTGTGGGAACCACTCACAGATCCTGATCAATTTCTGTAATAGACACTATGCAATTAGATTGGGGGAGGGCTCGGTTTGGTTTTAACAGGCTGTTAGCTCGAACTGGCTATTAGCACACCAAGGGTGTGGGCCTCCATCTCCAGGAAGCTGAAGTGTGCTGCTGGTAGTGTGCAGGGACACTAAAGGCTTAGTCCCCACTTGAAATACTTCCAGCACCATTCCTGTGCTACTATGCTATTATAATTCTCGGTAAAATGGATTAGCCTTGAAATTGTTGTAAACAATTGTTAGCTAGGTGCTCTTGGGCTTCTTTGAGTGTGGTGTCTACGCCAGGTTGGTCTCCCTGATTGGCTGGCACACAGGCCAAGGGCAGAAAAGCCTATCTAGAGTCTCCAGGCACCAGTGCTGTTTGGTCAGAGTTCCCTTCATTTTTTACTCCATGGATGTGCTCTCTGAATCCAGGTGAAGGAATCGGTCCCCTGGAACTGGACGTGAGCTGCCTTGCGGGTGCAACCAGGGGCTCTTAAGCACTGAGCCATCTCCTCTTCCCAGCCCCTAAACTTAAATAAAGTCTTGTTCTCTTGAAAAAAAAAAAAGAATGGAAAGAGACGAAAAGGCACTTTGCTGTTTCTTGTGCAAATAGACAACTACCACACTCTCAAGCACTAAAAATAATCAGCATCCAGAGCAATAAACACTAACGATTTAATTATCCTAGGACATCTTCGTGGTATCTGTTGACATGACTCTTCATTACAATACTCAACAGGCTTTAACGCTGGCGTGAGGGAGGGCATGGAGTTTCATGCCAGGAAACTCAGTTTCTCAGCGCCTTCCCATGAGCCACCTGTTGGGACTGTTGTTAGGAGGCAGGTGCATGGTGACAGCAACTAATTATCCAGCTTATAAAACATCCCATTTGAGATCATAGTATACTTTGAAAATATGATACGATAACAGGTGACTGGATTTAAAAACATGGCATAGAGACATGGCTTTATCCAACCATTAAAAAGAATAAAATCATATCATCTGCAGTAACTGGAACTGGAGGTTATCAGGTTAAAGCCAAAAAATAAATATTTTCTCTCTCCTACTTGAACATACACATAGGCACATATACATACATACGTACATAGATGTCTTGGGGTTTCTATTGCTGTGATAAACACCACCACTAAAAGCAACTAGGGGAGAAAGGCTTATTTTACCTGCAGATCATAGTCTACTATTAAGGCAAGTCAGGCTAGGAACCTGGAGTCCAGGCAGGACCGTGGAGGCAGGACCTGGCGCAGAGCCAATGCAGGAGCGATGCTCACCGGCTTACTCTGTGTAGCTTGCTCAGCCTGCTTTCTTAAAGCGCCAGAACCACTTGCCCAGGAATGGCTTGTCTCCCGTGAGCTGAGCCCTCCCACATCCATCATCAATCAAGAAAATGCACAACGGGCTTGCCCACAGGCCGGTCTGGTGGGGCCAATTTCTCAATTGAGGTTCCCTCTTCCAATGACTATAGCTTGTGCCAAGTTGACATCAAGCTATCTAGGACGCGACATGAAGGTCAAGGATTACAGAGAACAAGGATCTAAAGAAAGGCAAGGAAGAAAACAGTAGATGATAATAGAGGAAAGATAATTACTCTTCCTCTTACATTCAGCTATGTCTTTGTGTGTATATAAAGGACAGAAAGAGAAGGGGGACAGGAGGTACTATGGTCTGAGAATGACCAGTTGTGCTTCCCTTGGTCCCCAGATGGGAAGCTGTTTGGGATGGTTGTGAAACCTCAGTCAGTGGGACCTGGCTGGAAGGTGAGGGTCCCTGTGGGACGCAGAGTCTTGAAGTTTACATCAAGGCACTGTTTCTTGTTTTTGTCCAGTTTCTCAATCTCCTGCAGTGTGTGCCAGCTGCTGTGGCACAGTCTTGGAGCCCACCACTGTGTGTCATATTCCTCAGCTATGAGCCTGAAAATCCCTTCCTCCTATTAAAAAAGATTCATATATTTTTATCTTATGTATATGGTTGTTTTGCCTGCCAGGTGGGCCTGTGCACCATGTGCATGCAGTACCTGTGGAAGCCAGAAGAGGGCATCAGATTCTCCTGGAATTAGAGTTACAGATGGTTCTGAGTGGTCTTTTGGGTGCTGGGAATTGAACCCAGGTCCTCTGGAATAGACAGTGCTCTCAACCACTGAGCCATCTCTCTAGCCTCTAATACCACCCCTCCTTTAAGTTGCTACTTGTCAGGTATTTGCTCATGAAGCAAGACAAGTAGCTGATACAGGAGGACAATGGGAAAGAATGGATACGAGCAAAGTCTAACAACGCATGCGTATGAAATGCCATCATAGTAGCAGTAACAATATGATCATCACGGCAGTGCATGGCTGAGTGTTGCTGACAGCAGCAGACACAGGTCATCCCCTGCATTCTCATCAGACTCCTTCTGCACCAATATGGTGCCTCCTCCTGATAGTGGCAGCTCAGCGTAGAGGACGAACTCCGTAGATGAGCTGTAGTGGGGAAGGAAGATGCAGCAATGGCAGAGAGACCAGGGAAATTTTACTTTTGCAGTATTTGAATGTAGTTCTGGATAGACTGCCTTAGTTTCAAAACAGGATTCCTATGAGGTCACAGCTGGGTGGGACCGATCCTCAAATTACCATTTCTTTTTCTTCTTCCTTTTTTTTTTTTTTTTTTTTTTTTGGTTTTTCCGAGACAGGGTTTCCCTGTGTATCCCCCGGCTGTCCTGGAACTTACTCTGTAGACCAGGCTGGCCTCGAACTCAGAAATCCAGCCTGCCTCTGCCTCCCAGGTGCTGGGATTACAGGCGTGAGCCTCCGCCGCCTGAAATTACCATTTCTACCACACCTTGCTCTGAATTTCTCTGCCTTTGTACTTATTTAAAAAAAAAACAAAAAAACAAAAAACAAAACAAAACCTTAGCTAGGTGTGATCTCCTTCAATCACCACTCCCTACATCTCTTTATCTCCTTCCTTAGTATCTTTCTGACAAGCTGGCTCACAGTGCAGCTGCCTCTGTTCCTTTTGATTCATGAATTATATGAAGCCCCTCATATAATTCATATTGCATCCTTGTTTTTTGAGAAGTTATATACTTTTGAACTCATGTTTTTAGAGTCCTTTTCCACAGCCTTAAGGACTGTCCTGAAGGTTTCAGTGTTTGCCATTTTACTGAGACATTAGCCACACCTTGACCTCTAGGACTCAGGGTTATCTGATTATCATGGAGTCATTAACTTTTCCAGGAAGGACATTCCTCAAAGGAGGAAAGCCAAATACATTATTGCACAAACAAGCCCTTCCCCACAGCTATCTTGCCTGGAAGCTCATGACTGCCCTCTGGTTCTTTTCCTGGGGCAGGAAACACGTTCTTCTGTCCCTACCAAGGCCATGCTGGACTCAGCAACACAACATTTCAAAATGCTGAAGATGACAGTGGCAATCAGCCCACAGACTGAACACTCCAAAGACACTGGTGTCTCCACGCAACTAGGTGTCTACCAGTCCAATAATAATGAGCCCTGAATTAAAACTCCCATATCATCTTTGATCTTCCAAAATCCTTCTTGGAACTTAGAGGACTCCGGGGTGAAGTCCATCATGGTCATGGCATGGGTCTTCTGTGTGCTGAGTTTCTCACTCCTGTGGGCTGCACATTACATTTCACGCACTGGATGGGCTATCCTGAGCAAAGACTGAGATGGGAGGCTGTGCTTCTTAGACAGTGCTATCCCTTTAGGGAAGCCAGGGCTAGTTAGTGAAAGCTATTGTCATACCATAGCAAAGCCAAGAAGAAGCTGCAGAAGACCCACAACCCATGTAGGATTAGAATGCAATCGATCTACATGTGTCAATATGGTCACAGCTGTGGATGGGTGGAGGGAAGGGTCCTTCCTTTTCCACCTTCTTTTCCATGTTCACGTTTACATGGTATATATGTGTATGTGTACATGTTTACACGTGTGTGCTCATGCATTTGGAGGTCCAAGGATAATAGGAATCATCGTAGATGGGGGCTCTTCTAGTTTAGTCACTAACTCAGGGCCTCTCAGTCAAACCCAGAGCTCACTGATATGGCTAATCTTGCTAGGCCTGCTCTGGGAATCCTCTCTTTACCCCAGAGGTAAAAATTGCAAGTGGACCGTCAAACCTACCTAACGTTTTATGTGGATTCTGAAGAGCTAAACTCCAGTCTTTATGCTTGCATGACAAACAATTTGGCCACAGAATCATCTCCCAACCCCCTTATTCCCCTTTGAAAACTTATATATGCTCAAGAATTTTATTGGATTCTAAAACACATCATGACTAAGAAGAATGTACCTCAAGAATTCAAGGTTGGTTTAACATCAGTGACTGAACCGCATTTCTCCAAAATTCTTATGTTCTTATATTCTAACCCCCTGTTGTGCCTGGAAATGTGGCTTTTCAGAGATAATTAAGGTCAAAGGAGGGGTAAGTGTGATCCCTGAACTGAGAAGGCTGGTGGACAACTTTCTAGGAAGAGGCAGTTTTGGTGTGGCAGTGTCCAGCCTCTTCTGTTAAGGAGGCTGAAACTGGAGGGACCTTTGGGAGCAGGGAATTTAAGACTAACCTGGGCGACCTAGCAACTCTGCCTTAGAAGGAAAAGAAGAATGTCTTTATCTCACTGCCACCTGAGAACATAAAAAATGGTTGTCCGCAAGCCAGGAAGAAAGTTCACCAGTACCCACCAAGTGTGTGAGGTGACTTGTGGCATGCACTGTTTTTTTTTGTTTGTTTGTTTTGTTTTGTTTTGTTGCTTATTTGTTTGTTTGTTTAGCTGACTCTCCTGACTCAGCTACATTGTAAAGTAGGAAGAGAGTGGTCATCAGGAGCTGGGTCAGTCCTGAATTTTTCCAGGTTGCAGAGTGAGTTTAGAAACACATTCTTCCCAAGCTGGTCTTCCAGGTGGCTGTGCAGCCCCTCTGATGCCTTTGCAGCAGCCTCGTGAGCAGAAAACACGCAGAGACTTGTCTACACTCTTAGCCCATGGCAACCGAGAGAATCCTTGGATGCTGTGCACTGCTAACACTGTGGCGACTAATACAGACTAATAGGAAATGTGTCATCCTTGGATCCATTCGACCCACAGTCTTCCGTGCTTGGGGAAATGAAAAAATGAGGAAACACCAAGAAATTTCCACAGCAAATTGACCTTGCCCTAATATCCAAGGGTGTGGTCAGTAGACAGAGACCACTTTTCTTTGGTTGAGGCAAAGACAATGTTCACTGGTTGAGCCCATATGACAATGTATAGTGCAACCTGTTTATTGTGTGTTATGACATGTGTGGCTTTAAGCTTGGTTGATGACCAAAATCCAAAAGCATGTAAGAATCGAGAAATGAAAGTATTTTTTATAACCTGTTTTTAATTTTTATTTTGTTTTGTTAAGTCTTATTTATATTGCTGTTGTTGAAACAGGGTCTCAGGTAACCCAGGCTGTGTAGTCAAGCTGTGTAGCTGAGGATGGCCTCAAATTTCTGATCCTCTTGATCCCACTTCATGAGTCCTGAGATTAAAAGCATGTGTCACTATAGCCATTTTTTGTGATGCTGAGGCTTGAACTCAGAGCTCTATACTTGCTGAACAAGCACTCTGCCGACTGAGTTACATCCCTAGCCATCTTACTTGTTTTTAAATTAGCAAATTATTAGGCAAACATGGGAGGCAACAGCAGAATATTTCTATCCCTGTATTATTTCAATGACATAACCTGATGGGCTCAGAAACTGTGTATCCATAGGAAAAGCAACCCAAAGAACAAACACATCCAATAAGGAGTTTTTGTTGCAACTTAAAGAATGCTGAGCTTTGCCGAGGTAGATCACAGCAGGCATGCTTCCCATTGTGTGGCAATAGGAAGGGGTTTTGGTATTATTTCCAGTTAGCACAACCGGCAGGGAGCTACACGAACCTGGAAGGCTAAACTGGTGCAAGTGTAGTTTGGAGCATACATTCTGGGGAGGAGAGTGTGTTCTGATAACAGAGGGGCAATGATGGGTGCGCTCTCTTCAACAGGCACTGGATTAAGGAGATTGTGACAGGTTGCAGACCCCTGGTTCTCAACCTTCCCAATGCCGGGACCCTTCAATACAGTTCCTCGTGTTGTGGTGATCCCAGCAATAAAAGTATTTTTGTTGCTATTTCATAACTGTAATTTTGTCACTGTTATGAACAGTAATGTAAATGCCTCATAGGCAGGATATGTGACCCCCCCCCCAAAGGGGTGAAGACCCGCAGGTTGAAAAGCGATGGTGTAGACAGTGCCCTGTGACTTTAACGGGGAGAGTCTCGTTGCTAAAACAATCACATAAGCTAATTGTGCGTTCGGTGAGGGATAAAGAGCTTGTGGATTACATAAAGGCAAATGCATTAAAG
Organism: Apodemus sylvaticus; assembly: GCF_947179515.1. Lineage (NCBI taxonomy): Eukaryota > Metazoa > Chordata > Mammalia > Rodentia > Muridae > Apodemus > Apodemus sylvaticus. The sequence goes on from NC_067484.1 coordinate 81,533,421, forward strand.
GAGAATCTTCTCCTTTTATGTGTGATGTGGAAATGGAGCATAATAATGCCTCGTCACATGCTGAGGTCCGGCAGCTGTTGGGGAAATAATTCTGTCAGGGAAAAACTGTGGCACCGACCGACTCATGCTTCCGAAAGATGAGAAATCAGTTTGATCCAGTGTTTAAAGATGTGAATTCATCATCCATTCTCGCTGAGTTGTCTGTTACCATGAGGAATGTGCGTGTGTATGTGTGTGTGTGAACTGTGTGTGTGTGTGTGTGTGTATGAACTGTGTGTGTTTGTGCATGGAGGTGTGTATATCTCTGTGTGTGTGTGTGTGTGCATATGTCTATGGGTGTGTGCACACAGACATGGAGAACCAGATGACAACCTCCAGGCAGCATCTGGATTGTTGAGAAAGTCTCTGACTGACCTGGGGCTCACCATGTACACTCACAATATCCCTAGGGTGGATTACTGTCAGGTCCCAGAGACACACCTGCCTCTGTCTCCCCAGCGCTGAAGTCACAGCACACATTGCTGGGCCTGTGGTTTTTGTTTTTTGTTTTTTGTTTTTTGAAACGGGGTCTCACTGTATAATTCTGGCTGTCCTGGAATTCACTGTGTAGGCCAGGCTGCTCTAGAATTCACAGAGACCTGCCTGTCTCCTCGCCATTGCTGAAATTTAGGGCATGTGCCAGCCCAGACTGGTTTGGGTTTGTTGTTGTTGTTGTTGTTGTTGTTGTTGTTTTCTATTTTTATTCTTCCTTGTTCACTTCCTCATGCTTCAAAGCAAGTACAAACAGAGCTGTCATACTCCCTCACCCCATGTGTAATGATCTTAAAACTATAAAAGAAAGGCATAAAACAAAAATTAAAAGATAAACCTAAAAAGTTTTCATTTCTACCGATTTTTATGACACAGCTTGATGTAAGTATCAAAAGCATGGTTGGCATTCCATAGTCAGGGACATATGAATACCTATGGGCTTTTATTTTATTTCATCAAGAGATTAATGTATGAACCTAAAGGTGACTTCGCAGGTCAAGGTGCCCACAATCAAGACGAATGACCTGAATTTGATGTTTGGGATCCACATGGTTGGAGAAAACTGGCTCCCGAAAGTTGTTCTCTGACCTACACACACACACACACACACACACACACACACACACACATAATTTTTTTAAAGATCAAAAGGTAGCCGGGCATCATGGCACACGCCTTTAATCTCAGGACTCGGGAGCTAGAGAAAGGCAGAGATCTGTGAGTTCAAAACCAGCATGTCTACACCGCAATTCCAGGCCATCTAGAGCTATATGGTAAGGCCCTGTCCCAACATATAAGGAAGAGGTAATGTATGCACAGGAAATCCATGGTTCTGAAATATGTTTTCCTTCACATATCCGTCCAAAATATATAAATAATTTAGATGCAATTTGTAGGCTACATATAGAACTAGAGATCATCAATCAAAAACCGAAGATGAATTTTGAGGTAGAAAGTGTTATTTTGGGGTTGGCGAGATGTTAAAACTGAATATTCCCCGTGTGCTGGAAGCACTCGTGCAGAGGTCTCTTTCACTGTCCCACTGACAAGTCTCTGGGAGGCTGGTCTCTGCCCGAGAGTCTGGAAGCAGAGCAGTCCAGGGCACCGGCTCTACTGCCGGCAGTTCCTGCTCTAACCGGATCAGATAATTGGCAAGAGGAAGCTTATCTGCAGCACTGGAAACCTTAAATATTGATAAGAATGTCTTTGGTCGAGGCTGTGCAGAGACATTTGATACGGGACTTGCCGCCTCACTCGGCCTCCCCTGCGATTGTGGGATGACAGGGTGGCGTCTCACGCTCACGCTAATTCCAGTCGACAAACATTGTGTGCTTTGAAAAATTCTTTTGCTTTCCTCTATGGTATGTCTGTTCTGATTCTACTCATTAAAATATGCTTGCTACCCAGGCCCGGGGGTGGAGGCTTGGATTCCAGCTGCAGGAGAGGCAGAGAGATAGGATCACAGGCTCAAGGCCTGAGTAATGCAAGGCTGCTTAGGTAACTCAGTGTGACCCTATCTCCAAATAAGAAGTAGTAAGAGGCTGGGATGGAGCTCAGCGGGAGAACGTTGATTTCGCATTCATAAAGCCCTGGGTTCATTCCCTACTGTGTGTAATTTTATGTCTGCTGAATTCAATCAGCTATTTGGACTTACATCTTCCATGGCCAACTTGTTATTGTACTGGACTGTGCTCAACTGGCAAAGGAAAGCAGCCAAAGTAAAGTCCCTGTCTCAGACGGGTGGGAAGCTGTAAAACCACCACAGGCCATAGCAGCTTCCGCACGCTCCCGTGTGTGCGTGTATGTGTGCAACCCATGTATGTGCATGCGTTTTGTATGTATGTGTGCATGTGTATGTGTGTGTGTGCCTTACGTATGTGCATGTGTTATGTGTGCGTGTGCACATATATGTGTGTATATCTGTGTGTATGCCCATGTGTGCTTGCATCATGTGTGTATGCCAATATTTATGTTTGTGGCTGTGTGTGCATGTCCATGTGTATGTGTTCCTCTGTGTGTATGTGTGTCTTCCCATATTTGTGTTTGTGGTTATATGGGTGTGGTTCAGTATGCATGTAGCTGTGTGTGTAGCCCAGGTGCATAATTCTGTGTCCGAGCCTGTCTCCATGTGTGTGTGTGTGTGTGTGTTTGTGTGTGTCTGTGTCTGTGTGTCCATGTGTGTGTGTGTGTGTGTGTGTCTGTGTATGTCCATGTGTCTGTGTCTGTGTGTCCATGTGTGTGTCTGTGTGTCTGTGTGTGTGTCTGTGTCTGTGTGTGTCCGTGTGTGTGTGTGTATGTCCATGTGTCTGTGTCTGTGTGTATCCATGTGTGTGTGTGTGTCTGTGTCTGTGTGTGTCCGTGTGTCTGTGTGTGTGTCTGTGTCAGTGTGTGTCCGTGTCTGTGTCTGTGTGTCTGTGTGTGTGTCTGTGTGTGTGTGTGTCTGTGTGTGTGTGTCTGTGTGTCTGTGTGTGTGTGTCTGTGTCTGTGTGTCCATGTGTGTGTGTCTGTGTGTGTGTGTCTGTGTGTGTGTGTCTGTGTCTGTGTGTCCATGTGTGTGTGTCTGTGTGTGTGTGTCTGTGTGTGTGTCTATGTGTCCATGTGTGTGTGTCTGTGTGTCTGTGTGTGTGTGTCTGTGTGTCCATGTGTGTGTGTGTCCGTGTGTGTGCCTGTGTGTGTCCGTGTGTGTGCCTGTGTATGTCTGTGTGTGTGTGTCCGTCTGTCTGTGTGTGTCCGTGTGTGTGTCTGTTTGTCCGTGTGTGTGTGTCTGTGTGTGTGTGTGTGTCTGTGTGTGTGTGTCTGTGTGTCTGTGTGTGTGTGTCTGTGTCTGTGTGTCCATGTGTGTGTGTCTGTGTGTGTGTGTCTGTGTGTGTGTGTCTGTGTGTGTGTGTCTGTGTGTGTGTCTGTGTGTCCATGTGTGTGTGTCTGTGTGTGTGTGTCTGTGTGTGTGTCTGTGTGTCCATGTGTGTGTGTCTGTGTGTCTGTGTGTGTGTGTCTGTGTGTCCATGTGTGTGTGTGTCCGTGTGTGTGCCTGTGTGTGTCCGTGTGTGTGCCTGTGTATGTCTGTGTGTGTGTGTCTGTCTGTCTGTGTGTGTCCGTGTGTGTGTCCGTTTGTCCGTGTGTGTGTGTGTGTGTGTGTGTGTGTGTGTGTGAGTGTGTGAATGGAAGCCAGAGAACAGCTTCAGGAGCTAGCCACCCCATTTTCTTTTTCAGACAGGGTCTCTCCCTGGCACGAGGCTCTCCCAGGAGGTAGTCTGCCTGGCCAACACACCCCAGGAACCTGTCTCTGCCTCCCCAGTGCTGGATTCCAAGCACACCACGACACACCACGATACTCTCCCTATTCATGTGAGCTCTAGGGATGGAACTCTGTTATTACTTACAAGAAAGCAGTTTACTGTTCCAAGTGTCCCCGGCCTTAAAACCCCGCCCTCCAACATCCTTTCAGATATTGTACCCTTGTATTTTTTGGTAGGTCTTTTAAAGCAAATCCCAGACATTGTGCAATTTTACAATCAGAGAATCCAGTGCACAACTCTAAACACAGTAATGGGATAGTAAAACCCCAAAACCATCACATTCAACAAAAACAAAAAATTCTTTTTTGTTGGGTTTTTTTTTTGTGTGTTTTTTTTGGTGTGTTTTTGTTTTTGTTTTGTTTTGTTTTGTTTTTGGATCTGTTTTTTTCAAGACAGGGTTTCTCTGTATAGCCCTGGCTGTCCTGGAACTCACTCTGTAGACCAGGCTGGCCTCGAACTCAGAAATCCACCTGCCTCTGCCTCCCAGAGTGCTGGGATTACAGGCGTGCGCCACCACGCCTGGCCAAAAATGCTTGTTAGTAGTATCTAACCCTTGGGGTGTCTTCATGTCTATCTGATTTCTCAAATGTGTTTTTGCAACGAGTCAAGCCCGGTGCAGACAGAGCCACGCCGCACATAGCTCGTATGTTTTGGCTCTCCTTCGATGGAGCCGTCTCTGCCCCTCTTCTCGCTGTGGTTGCTCTGGGTTACTGGAGACAAGCTAGGAGCTGCTGCTGCCTAGAGCTCACTGTGGAGCCGAGGCTGGCCTGAAACTCCGGAAACTTCTGCCTCAGCCTCCGGAGAATAGGGATTATGCACTACTACACCTGGCTTCCCTCTCCTGTGTGTGCGTACACATGTGAGCCAGGCGTGGGTGTTTGTGGCATATGTGCACAAGTGTGTGGGAGTGAACAGCCTGTGCACCTGCAGAGAGCAGGGAGGGCACTGGGTGCTTCTTTTCTCCCTCTGAGTCTTGTTCTTTGAGGCAAAAGCTGTGTGTGTGTGTGTGTGTGTTTGTGTGTTTGTGTGTGTGTTTGTATGTGTTTGTGTGTGTATATGTGTGTGTGTTTGTGTGTGTGTTTGTGTGTATATGTGTGTGTTTGTGTGTGTATGTGTGTGTGTTTGTATGCGTGTGTGTGTGTGTGTGTGTGTGTGTTTGTCTAGGCCATCTGCCAGGAAGTCCCACAGATCCGCCCTCCCTCAGATCTCAGTGCTGAGAATACAGACTTGTGTGGGCTCACACCCTGCTACCGACATAGGTACTGACATAGGTACTGTGTAGGCACTGTGTAGGTACTGTGTCCAAACTGGTCTTCATGCTGTGTGGCAAATGTTCTTAACCCCTCAGCCATTGCTTGGACCTCCCATCTTCCTTGGTTTTCAGTCATGTAGGTAAAGAAATAGACTCATTTGTTCAGCAAAAAGTTTCTACTTCTCCAAATTTGGATTATTGCTTCCCCAAATTTCTTAGCTATTAAGCTGTCCACCCATCCTGGGTAGCTCCTGAATTCCTGAAGTTAGTGAGAGACATTTTTAGATTCAGACGTGGGGTGCATAGCTGTGTGTGCATGTAGATGTATATGAATGAATGTGTATGTGAATGCATGTGTATGTCCACATGTGCATGTGTGTTTGAGTGTGTATGCATGTATGTCCATGTGCATGTTTATGTGTGCACATGTGTATGTATTTATATGTACACATATGCACATATGTATATCATACTGTATGTGTTTAAATGTGTATATTTGTTTCTATGTATGTATATGCATATATGTGTGTACATATGGGTATGTGTGTATGTGTATATGTGCATGTGTATATACATTTGTGCATGTGTATACAAATGTGTATATGAGTGTATGTGCATATGCATGTGTTTGCATATGTAAGTGTAATTGTACATGTGTACACATGTATATATCTATATGTATCTATACATGTGTTCCTGTGTGCATGTCTATGGGCATGTATATGCATGTTTTCATACATTTATGCATATCCCTGAGTGGGTACATGTTTACACATGCAGAATTATTTCCCAAGTGACTTTCTGTGCTTGCAATACATCAGTCCAAGTGACGGGAGCCCAGATGTTCACTTCTATTGGTGCTAACACTGTCCCTTGGGAGGTTCACACAGTCGGCCCATTTTAGTATCTTCCATCGACTTTTACTTATTGGTTAGCAACCATTAATCACTGCTACTCAGACCCTTCATCCCAGTGAGATTCTCAAAATGGTGGCTTTGCTTTTTGCTTCTTCATTTGTTAGCTTGAGTGGCTTTCTGTAGTGCAGCATTCCCTCCTGGTTGGGTATCTTGACACAGGCAATAAAGGAAAGCAGGACAAACACTTCATTTCCCTCCTTTTCATCAATTTCCAGAATAATAACGTTGTGTCTAGCAACCTCCCAAGGTGACCAATTAAAATTTGTTTTGTTTTGGATTTTTTTAAAACGAATCAATATGAGCTCATAGATTTTAATGTATTTGATGCATTTCAAAATAGCTGTCGTTATTCAGATGGTCTCGTCTCTGGCATTGGGAGCCTCTTCCAGCGGCCTTCTGGGGAATTCCTCTCATCATGGGTCTAGTCACAGGAGTGAACTTTGTTTTCAGTGTGATGAGGTGTCTCTAGCTCCTCTTGTGCACTTTCAACCCATACAGGAAATCAGACATTTCTACAAGGAGTTCTGAATAACTTTTGGCAAAAGTTGAATTTACGGGCAGCAGACTATGTTCTCCAGGACTGATTTCTTTAAGCCCTTTTCTGCTGGTCTGGAAAAGGTCACTGGAAAGAGAATACATTGATACTTGGGGCCAATATCCTCGCTTTGAGTGGCTAGCATATCCTTTACCCCCAGGTGTTCTTGAGGAGAAAAACCTGGATTTCTGTATACAACACCCAAAAATAATGTTTGTCCCATCACTCAGACTTTAACTGGCCTCACTCATTCATTGACTTGTTTCTGCCTTGGATGGGTGCTTCATGCACCTCCCACAGCTGTCGTCCAAGACCTGACGGTGGCAAACAGGTCTGGTCCCTGCTGTCATGAGTACCGTGTTCTGATGGGAAAATACAGCAAACAGCAGCACCCAGGGGATCACTGCTGTCCTCTACACAGTGGCCTCATGAGTCTATGAGCAGAGACAGGAAGGGAGGGAGGGAGAATACCAGGCAGAAGGCTCATGGGAAACCCTTGGCTCAGAAGGAACCATCAAGGGCTTCATGCTGGGCGTGAGCTCGATATGATCTTAGCACCCAAGAGACTGATGGATTCCTCACTATCCAAGGTTTCATCACGACTTAGAAATTGTACAATATTTTCTCACAGTAAAACTTCACAAGTTTCCAGCTGGCTCTTCACCGGTGCTGCTTCCTGTGGTGACTCTTGTCATTGTGATGGCTTGCACAGTGTGCCATCTTCTGTCTTTCTCCTCTTATGTCATTGTCCTAAAAACTACTTTTCCTAATCCCAGTCATTATAGGAGATAGTAGACCTGTCAGACAATCGAGGAAGAGGAAAGAGGGAGGGAAGAGTGGGACAGGGAGGGAGAGAGATAGAATTACAACAAAGTAGACTCCATCTCTTATCCTGCAAAATAACCTTTACTGATATGACACTTTATGTCCCCATATTATTTTTATAGCAGTGTTGTCTAGTGTTATAGGCCTCGTCTTCTGTCTTAGGTTTTACTGCTGTGAACAGACACCATGACCAAGGCAACTCTTAGAAGGACATCATTGAGTTGGGGCTGGCTTACAGGTTCAGGGGTTCAGTCCAGTATCAAGGCAGGAGCATGGCTATGTCCAGGCAGGCGTGGTATACATGAAGCTGAGTTCTACATTTTGTTCTAAAGGCAAACAGAATACTTGCTGCCAAGGAGCTAGAATGAGGGTCTTAAAGCCCACACCCACAATGACATACTTCCTCCAACAAGGCCACACCTCCTAAGAGTGCCACTCCCCGGGCCAAGCATAATCAAACCATCACACCTTCCCACTTTCAGATATGGTCTTCTGTGTTGTAGAGATTTCTAATGCTGTCTTCTCAGAAGTTCTTTGTCAGAGCAGAATAGCTGAGCTTTTGTTGAACCATGACTTCTCCAACTCACTGTTGGCCTGAATGACTGCTTCAGACCCAGAGTGCAGTTCCACAGTGTCCTGCCTTCCTTCCCTCTCTCTAGGCAAAATGCCATAGGACTTGCTGATTACATACTGCCAACGTTTCTACTTCTTGGGCAGACAAAAATGGTAAGAGCCTGACCCTACAACTGTCATGTCTGCTTCCCACTAAAGAGAGACCCTGTAGACTGGATGGGACAGCAAGCTAAGAGGTATATCAAAGGTAACTCTGGAGACTAAATTTAATCAATTACTCTCTACTAAAGATTTCTTTATTTTTAAAAGATGATTTATGTATTTTTCCATGTGATGAATGTTTTGCTTGCATATATGTTGATGTGACCTGGCTTTGAGTGTGTTTGAGAAATTTATACAGAGGATGCTTGGAACTAGGTCTAAGAATAGGTGAGGAACAAATCTTAATCTTGTGATCTTCAACGCCTCACAGCAAGTAAGTGTCATAGTAAAGTTCATGTGGTGGCCAGAGAAAGCTCCTGGAGGAGGAGACCCTGTTGTGTGGCAATATCTACTGAATATAAATATCCCATCCTGGAGAAAATGCTGTTTTGTCCAAAGACATAAACAACTTACAAGTCTCAGCAAGTTCCTGAAATGTAGAAGATTCACAAAGCCTATTGGTCCCAAGGACTGCTGGGAAGAAGAAACTTTCTGGACTGTTGAGGTATCTCCAAATCATGCAGAGAGAGATAGGAATGCAGCTTGCCTAAGATACCACCCATGCTGGGGTGAGCTTTTTATTGCACAACTACCTTTGAGTTATCATGCTGTTATACATAACCGTTCACCCATACTCTTATAAGTAATCACAGTAAACTCATCACAGTAAACTCATCACAGGAAACATCAGAGTAAACTATGCTCTGCTCCACTGCTGTAGTTTCGTTTGCTCTTCGTTGATGCCAGACCTGTTGATGTTTATCAAGAGTCATTCGACAGATTGTGAGCAGAGTCATCCCAGAGACATCATCATTCCCTAACTATGTGGTACATCATCAGTCTGTCTCACCTTTCCTTGCAGTTTAAAATAGTGTGAGAGTTGTGAAGCAAAGTGTCACTTATCTGGCACACAGGCTTGCCCTAAAAACCCAAGTCATGTGCTTACGTGATTAGTGAGTGAGAATGGCTACTTACCATGCTCAGAGGCTACGTTTACTTCCAGTGTCAAGTCCTGACCTACCTGCAACTCAGAAACTATGGCAATACACACAGGAGCCTGATGTCTGTCTGTCTGTCTGTCTGCCTGTCTGAGGGCCTCACTGCAGCCTGGCCGAGAACTCACCAGATCAGGCTGGTCTCATCTGAATCATCCTTGTGCCTCAGCCCTCTAAGGACTTCTGGGATTACAGCCTTGTGTTCCTGTGCCAGGCAAAATGCCTGGTAGAGTAAGGCTCTGTGTGTGTGGCGCCTGTGTGATGTGTATAGGCGGGTGCTCACCAGTGAGCGCACATGAAAGATGTCTTTACCCTCCATCACATTTTTTGAGACAGAGTCTGTCACTGAAGTTGAAGCTTTCAATTATTCAACTAGGCTGTCTAGCTAAAGAGCCCCAGAAAGTCTCCAGTCTCTGCCCCTCTCCTCAGTGCTGGGGCTATGGGGTGGGGCATTCACATCAGGGTTTTATATAAAACATAGGTCCTCTTGTTTGTGCAGTAAGTGCTCTTACCCAGTACACCTTCTGTCTAACCAGATTTTTCTCTTAACAGGCATATGATGAAACTATACTATCAGGGAGCATGTGATTGCTTCCAAACAGAAGCACAGGATAGCTCGAGTCATCAGTTAGCAGAGCTTTTGATGACGCCCTTGGTTCTTGGAACAATGGTTGTCTTTTATTTTCAGGGCCATAATATGAACTTTGGAGTCTTTATTCTTACTGTACACGCGTACCTCAGTGGAACGCAAGCCATTCACAGCATCTGTTCAAGGAATGAAGCAAGACATGGAGACTCCTCTTGCTGAGGGTTGGGACTGTTCAGCCCATTACAGTGGGATGGTGGGGCAGCGGCTCCCTCACATCAAGGCATAATGAAAGCAGAACAAATACCAAAGCAGGACAGGATATTTTTAAAGTGTCATGGATGGATTTGGTACCTCTCTAGCACCTGTCTCTGTCTCCTCCAAACCAGTCAGCCACAATCCCATAAATGTGAGTATATATATGTGTGTGTGTATGTGTGTGTGTACATATGCAAGTGTATATATGTGTGTGTATGTGTACATGTGAGTATATATTTGTGTGAGAGTGCATGTGTATATGAATGTATGTTTGCAGGTATGCATATATGTATGTATGTGTAAGTGTGTGAGTACATGGGTATGTGTGTTTCTGAGTGTGAGTGTGAGTGCATGTGTGAGTGTGTGTATGTGTCTGTGTGTAAGTGTATGTGTGTATATGTGTGTGTTTTTGTGAGAGTGTATGTGAGTGTGTGTATATGTGTGAGTGTGTGTGACTATGTGTGAGAGCTTGTGTGGGGGTATGCATGTGAGTCCTGGTGTGTGTGTGTGCCTGTGTGCGAGTGTATATATGTGTGTGAGTATATGTGTGAACGCCTGTGTGCTTGTGTGTATGTGTAGAACTAAAACCAGATATTTTCTACCTCAGTGGCATCTTCCTTCCTGAAGGTCCAAGAAGAGCTATTTTATTCACATTATCAGGGATGTGATGGGGTAGCCTGAGCTCCCCAGGACAGAGACCTAATGATGATTCCTCTGCAATCTTGCCATTATTTCTCCACAGAGTACAACTGAGTGAAGCCAATTGCTGAGGCAGAGTGTAGGCTCGTCATTGCGTGAAACGGATGTCTCCTCCCTGTGGCCATTAATAATGCATACTTTAAAGGAGAGGGCTGCTGTCAGTGAGCTAATTAAAAATGCCGACCCCCACAGATGAGAAGCGTGGCCCTCATTCAATCGTCCGCTTGCTACCTGGACAGTCTGCAGGAAGCAAATGTGTCTAGTGAGCCAGACAGAAAGGAACAAAGTCGTTTTAACCACGGGAAATCTGCCTTGGAAAGCAAATGGATCCATGCAACTCCACCAGGACGCCACAGCCTCGGCCGCCAGCCCAGACGATAAGGCAGAATGCCTTCTGACGAACGCTGTTCTTAGTTAACGAGGAACTGGAAGGTTCATCATGTTGACCAGCCTGGGTCCGCACAGTTCCTCCATCTCATCAGGGAAGGGAAGTATAGAACACGAGAATCGGCCGTCTCTTCCTGGGGACAGGAGGACCTCATGGAGGAGCAGTTCTCTGAGAAGTCAGCAGAGCTGAGAGCAGGATCAGACTTCAGCAGAGCTCCCTCCCTGAAGCCCTCTAAGATAACTGTGAGAGGGAGGGAGGGAGGGAGGGAGACGGAGGGAACGATGGGATTGGGAGAAGGTTCAACGAAGAAACAAGAATTCGGAAGCCAGGGGCTCTGGAAACAGCTCCACAAATGTGCTTGCCCTCAGACACAGGGACCTGAGTTTGATTCCCAACACCCAGGGCGTGGTGTTAAACCTCACAGTCCCAGAGCTGGGGAGGAGACTGGGGGATTCCTGGGACTCAGTGTGGACAAAACGAGCATGTGTCACATGTGTACACACCCTCACATATGTACCTGAACTTTCATGAACATCTTCCACACACAGGCGCGTGCACGCGCGCACACGCACACACACACACACACACACACACACTCTCACACAATCTCTCTCTAAGTGGCCACTAACCAAGCCTGCAAGTAGAGGACGCTTAAACCGAGGACTGCCCGTGAGACCGCGTTGGCCAGCCTTGTGAGTCACAGCTTGAGGAGCTCCGTGCCAGACTGTGAGCTGAAAGTGCACGTGCTATCAAGAGCTGACACGGACCATTCTAGCCTGGAGCCAGGAGCTGGCTGGACACCCACGGTGACCCTCAGCAGTCTCCTGTAGAACAATAATTTCACAGACTCTCTGCATCAGACAAGGCCACTCTACAACCATGGCAGATGAAGATAAAAATAGGCCCGTGTCTGAGGACTGACACAAAGAAGAATGCTGTTCACACCTGAAGAGTAGCCTCTTTTCTGCTAATGACAGTGACTTGGCTCTTCACTGTGTACAACTCCTGCCTTGTCACAGGGCCAGTCCCCACCTCTCAGCCCCCATCCGGAGAATTCTGATGCTTGCTAAGTCACCCATGAATCCCCACAATGTTGATCTCTCTCAGTATTCCTGGTGGCCTCTGACTAACAACCATCAATGGCTTCCTTAACAACTCCCAGGGGTGACAGGTACAGTCATGGTCTAGGTATAGCTCCCCAAAGTTCATATGTCAGCAGTGGAACCCATAAATTTGCATGATGATTGCAATTGGACTTGAAATTTTGGAGGAGATAATTAGGGTTAAATAAAGACATGAGGATGGATCACATAATAAGATTATTAATTTTATGAGGGTAATAAAAGGCAGTGGGGTTGTAGTTATGGGTAGAGGACTTGCTTAGCATGTGAAAGGCCCTACATTCAATCTTCACCAGAGAGGGGGTGGGCATGATCATCTCTCTTCCTGTGGATCCCACTTTCTCCTCAGGATCTGTTAACCCTGAAGACACAAGGAGAAAGACCACTGACCCAAATCATCATGACCAAATTAATCAAAGCAAGCAATTGATTAAAGCAAGAATTATTATTTGTGTACACGGGCTGCCTCCTCCTAAGGCAGGACTCAAGAGGCCAGCCCTGGACATGAGGAAGACACAGCCTTGGACATGAGGAAAACAAGATTTTTATAGCTCAGGGGTAGGAGGTTTCCGAATGGGGGGCATTTGGAGGGCAAAATAGTTGGGGTTAGAGCAACAGAACATAATGACAAGTTAATAATAACCACCTCCTAAAACAAAGACATGATTGCCAGGTTGTCATAACAAGGTAATCATAACAAGTAACCATAACAACCATTTGAAACAAAGGTAAGGTTGCAAAATGATTATAATAACTTTCTGAAACAAAGACATGATTCTGTTTCCTGGAACAGGCAGTACAGAACCATTTGTAGTTAAGGTTACAGGTGGGGCATAGCCCAATCCTTGAGAATCAGAAGTTTAATTATTAACAGGAATGGACCTAGTTTGTCTTTACTATAAGATAGCCTTTAAGCCCAAGATGGAGGCAGGCTGATTCATCAGGTCCCACTTCCTCCCTGTGGGTCCCACTTCCTTCCCAGGGTTCCACTTCCTCTTTGTGGATCCCACTTGCTCCTCAGGGTCCCACTTCCTCTTTGTGGATCCCACTTCCTCCCTGTGGATCCCACTTCCTCTTTGTGGATCCCACTTCCTCTTTGTGGATCCCACTTCCTCCCTGTGGATTCCATTTCCTCCTTGTTGATCCCACTTCCTTTCCAGGGTCCCATTTCCTCCCTAGTGTCCTACTTTCTCTCCATGGTCTCAGTCCTCCTAGGGAATGAAGCCAAGACCTCTGTAAGGTCAGCATATGCTCTTAACCACTGAGCCACCTCTCCTGTGGTCTCAGCAATGACCCTTGGGTAGGGAAAGGAGGTAGATCAGTTTGCTCCTGAGTAGATTCCAGGCTTCTCCGTGCCCCCTCCTTCCCTCTGTCCCTCCTTATATTTTGTTTTAGGGTGGCATAGACAGATGACCCATAGAGGGAGCAACTCGTAGGGCTAGTCAGCCCTGGAAGGGGGCATTTAAGGGCAGTTAGCTCTCAAGGTGTGCATCTGGGGGCAGGAGTGACAGCCACTTGTAGTCTGGGTTAGCTGAGGAGCAGGCCAGCAAGCAGCACCAGCGCCTAGGGAATGCAGGGTAGAGCTGGGGCTGGCCTTTGACTCAAAGGGAAGAATAGAAAGGGATTGCTGTAACTGGGGTGCAGAGGTGCTGATCTGAGACGGGTGTGGAGGTGGGGAGGGTTCTGCTCCAAATGTGAGAACTGGAGCTCTGAGCATGTCCCCAGGGGCGCAGTGTGCAGACTGTGGCTTCTGAAACTTCCTCTGCAATGGTAATCTTGGAGGCAGACACCCTTCATCTAAGGCTGAGCGGTGAGACCTAGAGGCAGCTTGAAGCTGAGAGCTTTGTCTCAAACAGAAATTTTCCAAGCGCCCCACCCTTGGAGCAGAAGCCCAGCGTTTCGTGTTTTTATGAGGCATGCTGCTTCCAGCCTCTTTGAAGTATAGTGGGAAAATATTTTTTTCGGTCTCTATCTTAGAAAGCTTTTATAAACAAGGATTGTCGCTGAGCACATGGGCTTAGCTACTGACTCACTTAATGAAGGCTAGACGGAAGCTTGTGGCTAATGAAGTAGGTAATTATCAATGTTTGGTTCACCAGCTAAGGGCTCCATCAAAGGGGGGAAAAGAGCCATGACACCCGATCTTTGTAAAGCAGTGGGTTCCTTGTGACTCTAATGACAGGGCAGGGAGCTGTACTGGAGAGATGGCTCAGAAGGTAAGAATCTGAAGGATCCTCTTCCAGCCTCCTCAGGCGCTTGCAACCCATGGCAGGCATTGCTCCTCCCTCCCCCCTCCCATCTTCCCCCTCCCCCTCCCCCATCTCTCCCCTTCCCCCCTTACACACATATACATAAATAGCAATAAAATGACACTTAGGAAAGTGATGACTGTAATAGGGGCAGGTTCAATGACTCGGGTGATAAGGATGCTTCCTATCAAGCCTGACCTTGATTCTGATCCCAGAAACCCACATGACACCAGAGAGAACACTGTCCTCTGACCATCATGAGGACATCTTTCCTTGTCCCTCCTACATATGAGGAGTGTTCTCCCCTTTTCCCTGCTTTTCCCTTCCTCCTCCCTCCCTCTCTTGTCCTCTCTGGCTCTCCCTCCCTCTTTCCCTCCCTCCTCCTTTGGTCACTATTTCAGCACTTAGTTCTCTTTCTATCCTTCTTTATTTGCTGGAACCTCAGAGAACTCTCCCAGGGGCTAAGGACACAGTAGGAGCCTCACAGGCCCACAAGCTCCCCAGAATTCAGAATCACCTAGGCTCTGCAGCCTGGTATTGCTACTAATATTTGTTTTAAACAATTTTGTTGTTTTGTGGAGAGTTGTGTACAGGAAATGTATATGAACTGATTAAAACAGTGTCTGGGCTGTAAATTCTCTCAGAAATAGAATATTTGCAAATCAAATAAACAAACTAAAATTTAACAGAAGGCATTTTGGACCCCACAGCAAATCCACTTAAAGCAGAGAATCCTTTTGTAATGGAAATAAGCCATTACTTCCTCCTCCTCCTCCTCCTCCTCCTCTCCTCCTTCTCTCCTCCTCCTCCTCCTCTTCCTTCTCCTCCTCCTCCCCTCCTTCTCTTCTCCTCCTCTCCTCCTCTTCCTCAATGCTCTTGAGTTCATGACCCTGGGAAAGTATATTCAAAATGTGTGTAAAAAGGTTTTCTATACTTTCTAAAGCATTCATATCATCCACTAGATTATCTTTTCCTTGTTTTAAGTCATCAAAATAATTTATAATAGTTAAATGTTTCTTATAAATATACATGATATCTTCTGAAGCTAAAAGTAATATGCACTCAACCAGTTTTTAAAATCTATTTTGAACATTCAACATGATAGAAGTAGAAAAAAAAACTCTTATGAAGTCCTCTATGACAGGAAATTCTGACAAGTTCCTGATTAAACAGAAACCATTTCATCTCCAACTGAGAATACACAAAGTAACTGTGGCTTCATAGAATGAATTGGGTAGTGTTCCTTCTGTTTCTATCTTGTGGAATAGTTTGAAGAGTATTAGTATTAGGTCTTCTTTGAAGGTCTGAGAGAATTCTCCACTAAACCCATCTGGTCCTGTGTTTGTTTGTTTTTTTTTTTTCTTTTCTTTTTTTTTTTTTTTTTTTTTTCTTTTTTTGGTTGGGAGACTTTTAATGATTGCTTCTATTTCTTTAGGGGTTATGGGACTGTTTAGATGGTTTATCTGATCCTGATCTAATTTTGGTATTTGGTATCTGTCTATAAAATTGTCCATTTCATCCAGATTTTCCAGTTGTGTTGACTATAGGTTTTTATAGTAGGATTTTGAATTTCCTCATTTTCTGTTGTTATATCTCCCTTTTCATTTCTGATTTTGTTAATTTGGAAACTGTATCTGTGCCCTCTGGTTAGTCTGGCTAAGGATTTATCTATCTTGTTGATTTTCTCAAAGAACCAGCTCCTGGTTTGGTTGATTCTTTATATAGCTCTTTTTGTTTCTACTTGGTTGATTTCAGCCCTGAGTTTGATTATTTCCTGCCATCTACTCCTCTTGGGTGTATTTGCTTCTTTTTGTTCCAGAGCTTTCAGATGTGCTTTTAAACTGCTAGTATATTCTCTCTCCAGTTTCTTTTTAGACTCAGAGCTGTGAGTTTTCCTCTTAGCACTGCTTTCATTGTGTCCCATAAGTTTGGGTGTGTTGTGCCTTCATTTTCATTAAATTCTAAAAGGTCTTTAGTTTCTTTCTTTATTTCTTCCTGGGATTATTGTATCTGTTGAGGTCTGTTACGTGATGAATTATATGGTCAATTTTGGAGAAGGTACCATGAGGTGCTGAGAAGAAGGTATATTCTTTTGTTTTAGGATGAAATGTTCCATAGATAACTGTTAAATCCATTTCTCATAACTTCTGTTAGTTTCACTGTGTCTCTGTTTAGTTTGTGTTTCCATGATCCATTTCCATTGATGAGAGTGGGATGTTGAAATCTCCCACTATTATTGTGTGAGGTGCAATGTGTGCTTTGAGCTTTGTAGGGCTGGATTTGTGGAAAGATGTTGTGTAAATCTGGTTTTGTCATGGAATATCTTGATTTCTCCATCTATGGTGACTGAGAATTTTGCTGGGTATAGTAACCTAGTCTGGCATTTGCATTCTCTTAGGGTCTGCATGACATCTTCTAGCTCTCACAGTCTCTGGTGTAATTATTCTGATAGGTCTGCCTTTATATGTTACTTGACCTTTTTCTTTTACTGCTTTTAATATTCTTTCTTTGTTTAGTGCATTTGGTATTTTGACTATTATGTGACTGGAGGAATTTCTTTTCTGGTCCAATCTATTGGTTCAATCTATTGGAGTTCTGTAGGCCTCTTTTTTGTTTATGGGAATCTCTTTCCTTAGGTTAGAGAAGTTTTCTTCTATAATTTTGTTGAAGATATTTACTGGCCCTTTAAGTTGGAATCTTCACTCTCTTCTATACCTACTATCCTTAGGTTTGGTCTTCTCATTGTGTCCTGGATTTCCTGGATGTTTTTAGTTAGGAGCTTTTTGCATTTTTCATTTTATTTGACTCTTGTGTCAATGTTTTCTATGGTGTCTTCTGCACCTAAGATTCCCTCTTCTATCTCTAGTATTCTGTTGTTGACTCTTGAATCCATGACTCCTGATATCTTTCCTAGGTTTTCTATCTTAGGGTTGTCTCCCTTTGTGATTTCTTTATTGTTTCTATTTCTATTTTTAGATCCTGGATGGATTTGTTCAATTCCTTCACCTGTTTGGTTGTGTTTCCCTGCAATTATTTAAGGGATTTTTGTGTTTCTGCTTTAAGGTCTTCTACCTATTTACCTGTGTTCTCCCGTATTTCTTTAAGGGAGTTATTTGCACCCTTCTTAAAGTCCTCTATCATCATCATGAGATGTGATTTTAAATCAAAGTCTTGCATTTCTGGTGTGTTGGAGTAACCAGGACTCACTGTGGTGGGAGAACTGGGTTCCGATGATGCCAAGTAACCTTGGTTTCTGTTGCTTATGTTCTTGCCCTTGCCTCTGGCCATCTGGTTATCTCTGGTTAGCTGGTCTTGCTGTCCGTGATTGTGGCTTGTTCCTCCTGCAAGACTGTGTGTCGGTACTCCTGGGAGACCATTTCTCTCCAGGAGGAATTTGGATATGGAGAGCTGTGGCACAGGGTCAGCTCTGGGGTGCAGATGGAAACTGAAAGGATCCTGTCCCCTGCTGTTCCTTGGTTCCTGTGTCCTGATGGTTCTGGGTGGGTCTCCCTGCCAGGAATTTGAGCAGAAGTGGTGGTCTTACCTGTGCTCACAGGTGTGTCAGCACTCCTGGGAGACCAGCTCTCTCACAACTGTATTTGGGTATGGAGAGCTGTGGCACAGGATCAGCTCCCAGCACAGATGGAAACCGGAAGTATACTGTCCCAGGCTGCTCCTCAGTTCCTGTGTGCTGAAGGCTCTGGGAGTGTCCCTTGGAGCAGAAGTGGTCGTCTTACCTGTGCTCACAGGCGTGTCAGCACTCCTGGGAGGCCTGCTTTCTCCCTGCAGTATTTGAGTATCTATGTACATTATCTTTTCTTAAGCATTGATTTATATGTGCATTATGTATGTTTGTATGTATGTGGGGGGTTGCACTTTCATGTGTGTGGAGGTCAGAGAATAACTTCATGAGTTCGTTTTCTCTTCCCACCTTGTGGGTTCTGGGATCCAACTTATATTGTCTGTCAGGCTTGGCAGCAAAGGCCTTTACGCAGTGAACCATCTCAGCCTTCCCTCTTGGGTTCTTTATAAGACACACTTTTCTTATTTATGTATGTCTGCATGAGTGTCTGCACACGCGTGTGTGCACAGATGCCATGCATGTAAAGATGACATTTAATTTTTAAAGAAAGAAGAAACTGGAGAAAAGGATGGCCTCAGGGGAATCCTGGAAAAGATCAGGCTCAGAGTGTTACTGGCTTGGCAGCAATGGAGACATTCCAGAGAGACAGTGTCCCTTGCTCTGGCTATCAGTCTACTGAAACAAGGGACAGACCTCAAGAAACTGGTATTTCCTGCAGGAATCTCACACGAAGAGAAATGAAAGCTTGAAGCCTGGATCAGCCAGAGGGGGAACTTTTCTCCTGAGAGGAGGCTGTCTTTCTAGATCTCCTGAAGGGGAGACAATGGGGATTAGTAGTGGGAACCACAACTTGTCCCAGGATGCTTAGGTATGTTGCACTCTGGCCCTCTCCTTACATCCTAACCTCACTTCAGGACACAAGGGGCTGTGCTGGATAGGTTTTAGTCAATTTTATACAAGCTAGAGTCACCTGAGAGAAGGAACCCTTAGTTAAGAAAATGTCTCCATAAGATTGGGCTGTAGACAGGCCTGTAGGGCATTTTCTTAATTAGTTACTGATGGGGGAGGCCCAGTCCGCTGTGGGTGATGCCATGCCTGAAGGGGAGGGTTTTGTGTTCTACAAGAAAGCAGGCTGAGTAAGTCATAGGGAACAAGTCAGGAAACAGCACCCCTCCATGGTCTCTGCATCAGCTCCTGCCTCCAGGGTCCTGCCCTGCGTGAGTTCCTGTCCTGATATCCTTCAGTGATGAACTGTGACGAATGAGCATAGGTCAAACAAACCGTTTGCTCCCCGACTCGCTTTGGTCACGGTGCTTCATCACCACAATAGCAACCTTTGCTAGGACAGGGCAGGGTCTCTTTGTCTGTCTTTTCAACACAGCCACATTGAATAAATCTTTTTTTTTTCTGCTGCTGATTTTCACTACATTTCAGTTGTTTTAAAGGATTTATTGAGGACAGGTGACCAAACCTGGCTTGCTGTGCACAGACTATGACCCTAAACTAAGTCCAGTAACAATTGAGGGCCCAGCAGGTCAGGTAGCTTCTACAGGACACAAGGATGGGAGACCACAGAATGGAAGAGTGGGGGTACTTAGCATCTGACTATTTTGATGTCTGCCTTTCTGACAGAAAGGATGCTTTATCTTGGCCAACTCAGAACAACCACATGTTCCCTTTTGTTTTCATAACTAGCTAACATGAGCAAAGACACTCTCCCCTCTATCTGGGAAGCTCATTCTAAGAAGTAAATGGTCCATCGGGTACAGCAACAGGGCTCTGAGAGACAGAGGGGGAGTTGGCAGTGCCCGTAGCAGGCAGTACGGACGCGGTAAGGATTTCAGTGCTTCTCAGCCTTCCTAATGCTGTGACCCTTTACTGTGTGGCGATCCCCAACCATACAATTATTTCTGTTGCTACTTCATAACTGTAATTTCACAATCGTTGTGAATCAAAATATAAATATAAGTTATTTGAGTCCTGTGAAAAGGTCGTTCAACCTTCAAAGCAAATCTGTACAGAGCTTTTTGGGGGTATAAATATTGGTCGCAAACAACATTTGATTCATTTCCATACACATAACATTTTTTCTCAATACTATGCAAGTCCTCTCAAGTTTAGCAGTCATTAGACTCTAGCAAGAGAGTCATCTGTTGATGGAGGGACCCAAGGCTGTCATCAGTGGATGTCATTCCCTGCTTGTCTGAAAGCCTCCAGTCAGATGATGTGTCTGGACAAAGGCAGCTTCATGGCCCCAGGAGGAAGATGGCAGTCAGTCTTCGACTGGCCCACGGCAGCAGCACTGCGTTCCTTTCCTCGTAGAGATAAACCTGTGAAGTAGTCACAACAGAGATGTAGAACCCTGGCAGGGGGATGTCTGGGCGTGTGTGTGTGTGTGTGTGTGTGTGTGTGTGTGTGTGTCTGTGTATATGTGTGTATGTGTGTGTGTGTGTATGTGTGTGTATGTGTGTGTATATGTGTGTATGTATGTATATATAATACTTAAATATATTTTAAAATAAATATATAAATACATTTTATATACATAAAATGATATATATACATAAAATATATAAATATGTTTATATAATATACATAAATAAAAATATATAGTATGTTTCTACATTTATTAAATGTATTTTTTTTCTCTTTTACACCAAAAGAAGAGAGGGGGGTAATCACTGTTGGTCAGCCTTTGGTCAATATAATGAAATTCACCTACGTGGAGAAAAACTTTGGTTTTGGCTTACAGTTCTGAAATCTCGAGTCTAAAGTCAAGTAGACCCACATATGGAGCCTCAAGAGTTTGAAGAACTCCCACAGTGGTGGGAACAAACTTAGAAGATCATTTATGTTATAGCCAGGATGCCCCCCACTTCCCTTTAAGGCACGCCTCCAGTGACCTGAAAACCTCCCCTGAGATTCCACCTTCTAAAAGCCCACCGCTCCCCGGAGCACCACCCGGCAACTGAGCCTTTGGTGTATGGATCTTTGGGAACTTTCAGCGTCTAACCTATAGCAAGGTCCCTTTAGAATTTTACTTAGAGCCATAGAGAGAGAAGATTCAAGGCAACAGTGGACCCTTTTACAAGATTCTTCATTCAGATGGTCTTGTTTGGCTCTTCAGGTGGCATTGATAAAAGCATCTTGAAGTCCTTTGGGACTAGCAGCCCACTTCAAGTGTGGGGCAGTCCTCTGTAGGAAGAGTTTTTCAGATACTATCAGAAGGGGTTAAAACATGTTATCTCCAAATATGTCACTTTAGCAAATTGATTATGTTGAGCTAAAAATAAATGTAAAACTAGCCGTGCAGAAATGACTCTATTTTCTCCTTAACTACCTACAGTGAAAAGGCAGTTACTGTCTTATAGATAAACTCTGCTGCTGTAACTTATTTGAGGCACAAGCTCACTGAATACCATCAAACACCATCACATCAGAGACACATTAATGGGAATGACCTCATAGTGACAATAGTGAGCTTTGGACATTATTGTTCTTTTGAATGTAACTTGTTACTCACAGTCTCAATCATTTACTTTGTAACAGTGACTGTTGAGGAGGAGGCTTGTAAAATGTCTGAAAATGTAAGAACCAGCTGTTGAGGGAGGCATGAACCAATCCCAGCAACCTTTAACTGGTCCAGGACTGACTGTGACCTGTTTCCAGCCCTGCCGCAGAAGAATTCCACAAGGCAAGGACTGTTCCCATGGAAGGTCTGTTCCCATGGAGAGACGCTCAGAGGTAGGACAGGAAGAATAGCAGTCCCAGGAGCTGCATGAGTTTTAACCAAAAAGAACAAAAAGAAAGCTAATTTAAGCCTTGCATTTTTGCGTGTCTCCTGAACTAGGATGTCCAGACTAAGACAACAGACAAAGTCAAAACTGAGCAGGGCCACCCAGTTAGTCAGCTCTTTGAAGGCAGTGCTCTTGTGAAGTTCAGACAAAGAGATCAGGAAGCTATTTAAATGCAAATGTGTCATAGAACCCAGAGAAAGTGACACATCTCCAGACAATGTTACTCAGCCCACCTTCCAGCAGCCTCTGTTCATAATAAGTTGTTATTTTTCCAATCTCTGAAAAGTCCTTTGTTAACTGGGGTACAGTTGGGGTGATTTACCTGGGGTTGAAGAGGATCTGAGGGAAGTTTTGGGCTCCTGGGGGGCAGAGCTAGCATCAGTGCCCTGTGCTTGCAATTAGCACCCAGCGGGGAGCACTTGGGCGGAGGAACTCCTGGAGGCTTCTCTGCAACCAGTTGCTTCTCTGGTCACAGGGCAGAAGAGAATAAATGTGCACAGGCACTCCCACCAGTGGGGGATCAGAGTCTCTGGCCTCACAGACTTATCCATCCACAGCCTCTGACTCCGAGGCTACAGATTACCCAAATCTGTTCCCCAGATTAAGAGAACATTGCATTGCAAAGCCCTGAGAACCCACAGAAAACTCAAAAGAAACATCTGACTGATCCAAAGAGGATTGTGTCACTAAACGAGCGAAACCACCTAGAACAGTTCACTCACTTGGATGGGGTCATCAGACCCAAGCAAGTGTGATGGCTTGAGATTCTAGAATCTGTTCCATGTGTGCTGTAGCTTGGACTGAAATGTTCTCCAAAGGACTGTGTGTTAAAGTCTTGATCCCAGCTGGGCATTGTCGGCTTTGGATGGAATTGCTAGGACAAAAGGCTTTATGGGAAGGCTTGTGTCCTTAAAGGAAAGAACAGAGGCCCACTACCGTGTTTTTTTTTCCTCCTAGGGTGTGGAGAGCAGCTTGTACCATTATGCAATACATCCTCTGTAAGAATCCAAGAATCAGTGAAGGCAGACCCCAGACTCAGGTAGTGTGCAAAAACAATGAGCATTTATTCTGCAGTAACATCCAGCATGCAGGAGTCAACCACTCTCTAAAATGGTGACCCCAGACAAAGGCACATAGACCTTCTTATAGGGAAGGGGGGGGGAGGGAACTCCAGAAGGATTAGGTAATCTAAAATTTCATTGGTGGGTTTTAGGGAATCACAGGTGATCAGTGGTCTACATTCCTATGTCATGAACGTTCAATCGTGATGAAATAGAGCTGCCTAGCGCAAGTGGCCCATTCTCAGGTATTTTCCCATTTTTGTGGTTATCCCAGTCTGTTCTTTGCGAGGAGGATTTATGATCTTGTCTGTTCCTAGAGCTGGTGTCTTATGACCTAGTTTCCAGGACTTATGGTCTATTACTGAAGATGGTGACTTACATTTTGTTTTTGGTTTTGCTTTTTGGTTTTGTTTTGTTTTGTTTTGTTTTGTTTTATTAGACCCTGGTCGTTAAATGGAGACAAATTGGCTTTATATTGTCCTTTCACCTCATGGTGTATATTGCCTCACCACAGAACCAAAAGCAAAGAACATGCCAAGACCTTCAGTGCCGTGAGCCATCCTCCACCTTTTCTCTTTGCTAGTTATGGTGGATGTGGGATGATTTGTAATAGCAATAGAAATGCAACAAAACAGTATGTGGTCAATATTAGTGTAGAGGTTCTCAGATACATTAGCACTGGCATGCTTCTTTAAAGTATTTTATTTATTTGCATGGGGCAAGCAGGTGGAGGTCAGAGAACAACTTGCAGTTCTCCACACTAAACACACACACTACCTTATGACTAGGATACAGAAAATTCCTGTTGGACCAGAAAGATGAGTCAGTGAATAAAGACTCTGCTATGTTGTGCTACGTTGCTATCCTGCCTAAACTCAGGAAACAGACCACACTACCAGCTCCCACCCAGAGAATAGTGGATTCAAGGAAGAAGACACAGGCACACAGTATTTAATTTCAATTTGCCTTATTGGTTCAATTGCTGGCCATTATTAATCTCCCATGGCTGTGTGCACTCCCCAATACTCTTAGCTGAGCATCGTAAATCTGTCCTCAACTTTAGTTGTTCAGTTACCTTCAGACCCAGCTCAACATCCTCATTCTCCTGCCTGGAGTTGCTTCTCCTGAGATATCACATGCTTTTGTCTCTCCAAAGCATCTCGAAAGCCCCTGCATCTGTTAGCTTGCCTGCAGAAGCTGAGAAGTCCTGCCTATTCCTTCCACCCAGCAATTGGCCCATGGCATCTTTACTGACAGATCAAGAACTAAGTAAGGAACAGGGCCTTATCATCAGAACCACCCCCATACTGCTACAAGGGCATGAGGAGATGAATTTTGATTCCTAGCACCCATGTGCTGGTTCAAATAAGAATGGTCCCAATAGATCTCATGTATTCGAATGTATAGTCAACAAGGAGTGGTGTTTGAAGGGATTAGAAGGATTGGGAGGTGTGGCCTTGTTGGAGGAAGTATATCACTGGGGGTGGGCTTTGAGGTTTTAAAAACCCATGCCAGGCCGGGGCGGTGGTGGCATA
Organism: Apodemus sylvaticus; assembly: GCF_947179515.1. Taxonomy (NCBI): domain Eukaryota; kingdom Metazoa; phylum Chordata; class Mammalia; order Rodentia; family Muridae; genus Apodemus; species Apodemus sylvaticus. The sequence continues at coordinate 81,557,823 of NC_067484.1, forward strand.
CACCTTTGATCCCAACACTTGGGAGGCAGAGGCAGGCAGATTTCTGAGTTCAAGGCCAGCCTGGTCAGAGTGAATTCCATGACAGCCAGGGCTACACAGAGAAACCCTGTCTCGAAAAATCAGGAAAAAAAACAAACATGTCAGGCTCAGTCTCTCTGCCTCTCTGCCTGGGATCAGGATGTAGAGCTCTCAGCTACTGCTCCAGCACCTGCCAACATCTGCCATGCTCCTTGCCATGATGATAAAAACTAAACCTTTGAAACTGTAAGCGAGCCCCAACTTAACGCTAAAAAAGATAAATAAATAAATAAATAAAAATAAAAATAAATAAAAAAAAGAATTGCCTTGGCCATGGTGTCTCTCCATAGCAATAGATTCACGACCAAAACAACCTACTTAAAAGCCAGACATGGTGCTGCTCATCTTGAACCTCAGCAATAGGGTGGTGGAGAGAGAAAGACAGTTTCCCACAGCTATAGACTGGCCAACCTAAATGAATTTATGGGCTCCAGGTTTAGTTAGAGACCCTTTCTCCAAAAATAATAATGTAGAGACTCTCAAAGAAGACACGAAATGCTGACCTTTACATGCACACAAGTATACAGATGCACACATTCACACAAATGTGCTCATATGCCACAGATATATGCACAGAGAAATACTCAAGAACATTGGCGGATATGATTAACTTTTTATATGTGAAAATGTCATAATGAAACCCACACAACAGACCCATGTTAATAAAAGGTTAATTTTATTTAACCAATGAGAAAATACTCAGAAATTCCCTAAACACCAAAATTTGTAAATAAGTGCCACAAGGTTACAGAATATAAGACTGACATACAAAAACCAACTGCACCCCTATATACTTCTGCCTTAGTTAGGGCTTTATTGCTGTGAAGAGACACCACAACCATGGTAACACTTACAAAAGAAAACATTTATTGAGGCTGGCTTACAGTTTCAGAGATTTACGTAGGGAGTGGTTCAGATGCTAAGGTCCTGTTCCCCATTTTGTTCTTGATCTGTCAGAAAAGAAAGTCAGGGGCCAATTGCTGGGTAGAAGGGATGGACAGGACTTCTGGGTCCCTGGGGGAGAAAGGCAGATGCAAGGAAGGAGAAGTTCACCATGCTTTGGAGAGGGGGGAACCAGGCAACTATGTGAGATCTCAAAATGGGGTGGCCATGCAGGCTGCTCCTATGGGGTCAGGGGAGTTTAGCAACTGAAGTTTAGGGCAGGTGGGAGAAACAGAAAGAAATTGGTAAGGGAACATTCTTCCAGGTGGAAGACAGCAGTGCCCAGTAATTGTGCCAAGAAAGCAATTTGAAAATGAACAACTATATGTCTGTGTCTTTTATCTGCAGATTCAAGGGAAGCTGGGACAGGGCCAGTAGCATTGTCACTTCCTGGGGCAAAGGCTGGTAGAGCAGAAGTGCACACTATAGTCTAGTTCAGTATCATGGTGGAACATTGGCAGTATCCAGACAGGCATGGTGCTGGAGAGGAAGCTGTGAGTTCCACGTCTTGATCTGCAGGCAGCAGGAGTAGACTGTGTGCCACAGTAGGTGCAGCTTGAGCATAGGAGACTGAAATGGAAATCTGTTTTCTTTAGAAACTCAATTATGTCATATGATGTTTTGATGAAGCAGACATGTGAGAGTATACACGATGCTTAGAAAGAATTTAAATATGATTCCACAGACAACGGTGGGGGCAGGCTCTGGCACTGGCTGCTCCTGCTCTGCCTCACGAGTCTTCACTGATGACCTTTTTGTATTGGTTCACCTTACATTGTTGATCTTCACTTTTCATGACTCGCCAAAGAACTTCTCATGATATTCTGGAGGCTTCTTGTTGCTTCTGCTGACTTGGGTAGAACCTCACAGTTTCTTCTGGATCAAACTGCCATTGCTGATTTGTGAGTAGTGGTTTCCAAGTGGACTGGACTGCAGATCCTGATTCATGTTGGTATTTTGCTAGAGGATTGGACTGCTGATATCCTGACAAGGAAGACTGAAATCACCCCAAAGAACTATTTCTAAACAGGTCTACACCAGCCTTTGTCCTATTAACCTTTCTTTTCCACCTCTGGTGGGTGTTGGGCTAGAAGGGAGGTTGAAACATTTTGAACCCTTATTAAAGTAGATTTTAAAAAAATCTAAGGCCGTGTGGTAGTGGTGCATGCCTTTAATCCCAGCACTTGGGAGGCAGAGGCAGACAGATTTCTGAGTTCAAGGCCAGCCTGGTCTACAGAGTGTGTTCCAGGACAGCCAGGGCTATACAGAGAAACCCTGTCTCAACCAAAAAAAAAAAAAACCCAAAAAATAAAACCAAAAAACAACAAAAAAACAAAAACAAAAACAAAATCTAAGCCTACAGGAGACCTCAACACCCATCCCCACAATGACATACTCCTTCCAACAAGGCCACTCTTCCTAATAGTGTCACTATTATGAGCCAAACATTGAAACACATGAATCTATGGAGGCCATACCTATTCAAACCACCACAGCTTGCAATCCAAAAATAAAATTAAGAAAGCAATTATACTTATATTGTAAGAGAGAGAATGCTCTTTGGAAGCTCAACAATTGATTCTATGAAGCTGTAGTACCAGGGACTGGGGAATTGCTGTAACAGGTCTAACCATGCCTTATTGGAGAAGTGAAGACAGTGGGACTTTGGATTAGAAAAATCGTTGAATACTCATGCAGTGCTTAGTGGGCCATCCTAGTAGTAGCATAGAAGACGGTAATGCTGAGAGCAGTATGGACAATGGATGCCCAGCTCAAGAAGTTTCAGAGGCGAACAATATTAGCAATTGGCCTAGAGACCATTTTGACGATCTTGGCAAAGAATGTGGCTGGTTTTTGTCGCTCTTGTTCTAAGAATCTGCAGGAGGCTGAATTGAAGTGTTTTGGACTAACATCATTGGCAGAGATTTCACAACAGCCATTGGCTGAGCCTCACAGTTATTATCATAGTTATACTCTTGAGCAGGTCTACAGTTTAAAAAGCAAAGGATGCAAAAAAAAAAAAAAGACATGCAAAATGTACAGTTTGAGGAGAAAAAGAGCATCAGGAAATTTAGTGTTGGTTCCTTGGTTTGTGCCAAAAGCCATAAGGAGAAATGGAATAAAGGGAGTGGTGCCCTCAGAGTGATGCCCCACCCTGCTAACCCTGCAATGTATTGAAAAGCAAGTCTAAGGCATTATTTGCTCCTAAAGAACAACAGCAAAGGAAGTCTTAGGCAAACATAATTCTAGGATGGGGTCGGACTCCATCCTTAGCAAACAGAACTTGTCAGCTTTTTCCTTGTGGCTCTGGAATCAAGAGTCCAGAGGATGTAGGTACCAAGGGATTATGGGATTTTCCTTTGCAGATGAGGAAAGCCATGTGTGTGGTATGGAGTCCTGGAAAGACCATTGTGTGAAAATGAAGCCTGGCTTGCCTTGAAGACCACAAGGTGCTGGAGATTCCAGAGCCACAGGAGAGCTGCTGAGGGAGCTCCAGCCATGGGTGGGGCTGTGGTGGTTTGAATAGGGCTCCCATAGACTCATGTGTTTGAATGCTTGCCACAGTGAATGGCACTCTTAGGAGGTGTGGCCTCATTGGAGGAGGTGTGGCCTCACTGGAGGAGGTGTGGCCTCGATAGAGAAAGTGTGTCAGGTGGGGGCGGGTCTTTGAGGTCTTATGTGTTAGACCCAGTGTGAAAAAAAAACAGTCTCCTTCTGCTACCTTCAGACCAAGATGTAGAAGAACCCTTGACCTCTCCAGCACCATATCTGCCTGCATGCTGCCGTGCTTCCCATCATGATGATAATAAACTAAACTTCTGTGACTGTAAGACAGCCCCAGTTAAATGTTTTGTTTTATAACAATTGCCATAGTTAGAGTTTTTCTTTACAGCAAGGGAAACACTAAGTTAGGGTGAAACCAACCCGAGAAAAAATACTGTTTTGTAGTCAGCAAAGCTAAAAGGGCAGAGGTCCTTTCATATCTGCCAGAGAGATACAGGCCTCAGAATTTGCCTTGTTAGGGTTTAGTCTTGCTTTGCTTCAGTATTTCCTCATTATGCCTCCTTTTCCCCTTTTGGAATAATAATGTATATTTGTGCCATTTTGTGTTGGAAGTATGTAATTTGCTTTTTGACTTTATAGGGGGTTAAGAATTATGAGACTGTGTTGAGTCTCAGAGACTTTGGACGTTTAAACAGAGCTGGGATTGAAGGACTATGGGCTTCTGAAGGTGGACTTTTTCCTTATATCTTCAAGCCATAGAAGTGGGGGCCAGGAAGTGGAATGTGGTGGTTTGAATGAGAATGGCCCGCATTGGCTTACATACTTGAATGCTTGTCAGTAGTTGGTGGAGTCGTTTGGAAAGGATTAGGGTATGTGACCTTATTGAAGGAAAAATTGGAGGTGTGTCACGGGGTGGACTTTGAGGTTTCAAATCCCATGCCAAAACCTGTCTCTCATCCTTCCTCTAACTTAAGAAGGTGTAAGTTCTCAGTGCCTGTCCCAGTGCCACATCTGCTACTGCTGTGTTCCTTCCCCAAGAGGGCAATGGACTCACCCCCCCCCCCCAGACTGTGGACAAGCCCCAATTAAATCCTTTCTTTTATAAGCTTCATTAGTCAGAGTGTTTCTTCACAGCAAAAGAAAAGGAATTAAGACAGAAGTAAATGTATAGTAGTCTGAGAGGGTAAATGCACAAATTAATTACCTGCAAGAGGGACCATGAGGTGTTTCCCTAAAGTTCCCTGGGACCAAGAAGTGAAATAACTTCTCCATTTGGGAGAATGGGGCAGGATGGAGGCAACATGGGAGTAGCTTATTTGAAGAAAACGCTCATGGCTGTTGGAAGGAAAAGCAATGGTAAGGTGTGGGGAAAAAAATCCGTGTCGATGTGGTTCATAGCACAGCCTATGCAGTTCATCTTTCCTGAGTGATTTGATTCCTAAGAAGAGACTCATGACAATTGTGTTCATTTTTGGAGGCTCTCTCTCTTCAGGCAGATGAGGGAACATCAGAGGAAGCTCCGTGCTGCACTTTAGGAAAACATAAGGAAGAGGTGTAAGGTGGGGGAGTCAGGAAGAGTCCCTTCTAAAGCACATAGTACTCACTGTGACAAAGGGACAGACATTGGCACACTGTTTTCTTAGCTCCCCGATAACAAGAAATAGGAATAAGTTTAAAGAAATATAAGACTTAGATACTAAAACTGGCAAACCTTGCTGGAAAAAAAATAAGACTGAATAAGTGAACACGGCCTGTGATGAATGGATGACGGGTTGGAAGAAGATCCTTTTTCAAGGAGGGGAGCCACTTTAGATCAGTGTCAGGTGGCTCTGTCCAGCAGAGCTGGAAAGGTAATGGAGACTTCTCTCAGACCAGCAGAGCCACATCAGAGAGTCATCAGAAGCAGGAGCTAGGCTAACAGCCTTTGAAGAGCTGTGTTAGTAACCTACTTCTGACAGTTCCACAGCCTCCCAAAGTCACCACCTGCTGGGGAAATGGGTCGTGGTTCAGATTCGAGCCATAACATTCCGGGACACCAAAGGCTCATGGCATTCTTGTGATACAAAACACATTAGTCTAACTTCAAGATTCCTCAAAGACTGTCAACAGTGCCAACACTGCTCAAAATCCCCACTCTCCTCTGAGACTCAAGTAAATTCTTAACTGTGAGCTCTGGTGTATTAGTCAGGGTTCTCTAGAGTAGCAGAACTTATAGAATGAATATACATAACTTAATAGAATCATGTACAGGCTAAAGTCCAACTAATCCAACAATGGTGGACTATGAACAGAATGGCCAGCAATCCACAAGTTCTTCAGTCCATAGTCTGGATGTCTCAGTGGTCTTCAGTAGACACTGGAATCCAAGGAAGTTGGCTCTAATGCCAGTGGAGGGAGGTACTTGCTGGGAGGGCTCCTTCTTCCATACCCTCCTATAGGCTTCCAGCAGAAGACGTAGCCCAAGTTAAAGTTGTATCTTCCAGTCTCAAGATCTGGATCAAAAGATTGTGTCCTCCTACTTCAAAAGTTCAGACTAGAAATAGATTCACCCACTTCAAACCAAGCAAAAATAATCTCTCACAGGTGTACCCTCTGTTTCTGGATTGTAGTTCATTTTAGATGTAGTCAAGTTGACAACCAAAAATAGCCCTCACACTTGGTAAAATACTAAAGCAAGTTACACATTTCTAATACAGTGACACACAGTCCACACCCCTCCTCTAGCACCCCCCTCCTCAAGAAAAGACTGGACCAAAGCACAACCAAAATCTAGCAGAAAAAAAACATTAACTCTGAGAGCTCCATATCTGGCATCCAGGGTATAGGGTTGTGTAGGATGGTGTAGGGTACTGTAGGATGGTGAAGGGTGCTGTAGGATGGTATAGAATAGTGTAGGGTGGTGTAGGTAGTGCAGGGTGATATAGGGTGGTGTAGGGTGCTGTAGGTAGTGTAGGGTGCTGTGGGGTGGTGTAGGGTGCTGTAGGGTGGTGTAGGGTGGTATAGGGTGCTGTAGGGTGGCGTAGGGTGCAATAGGGTGCTGTAGGGTGGTGTAGGGTGCTGTAGGTTGGTGTAGGGTGCTGTAGGTGTAAGACCCCCCAAAACCGAGGGTGCCCCAGCACCCCACGTCCCAGAAGGCAATACCCAAATCATTTGCGAGAAATGGTCTCGATGCAATAACGTGAGGGTTTCTTTATTCCAGAATTCTGGGTTCCACAGCTGTACACCGCGCAGGGTTAGAGGACTGTGGACCACGAGTGCCGAATTGCGACAGCTTTTATAAGTTTACGACAAAGCCCGCGAATCACAAACCAATCATTTCTTAGCATGGAGAGCCCGCGAAATGTGAGCCAATCAGTTTAAATTATCGGAGCCCGCGCTCCGATTAGTTTCCTATTTTCTTGAATGTCTATAGCTGCGTGAACTCCTCCTGCATAGGGGTAATGGTGTAAGCAGTTTACAGAAGCAAGATAAGCTTAGCCCATTTCCAGTTACCTTATGGGGCCAGGATCACCTATTCAAGGGCTTTCTGCTAGGTCTAAACAAAGGGCGGGCTCTGGAATGTGACCTTTTACCTAGTTTCTAACAAAGTGAGATAGCATTTTAAACTTCTGACTTCTTGGGGTCATTAGAGTTAGGCTGTATTATTTTCTATCCTTTTATAGGGTGCTGTAGGTTGGTGTAGGGTGCTGTAGGTGGTGTAGGGTGCTGTAGGGTGGTATAGGGTGCTGTAGGGTGCTGTAGGGTGGTGTAGGTGCTGTAGGGTGGTATAGGGTGGTATAGGGTGGTGTAGGGTGGTGTAGGGTGGTGTAGGGTGGTGTAGGGTGGTGTAGGTGCTGTAGGGTGGTGTAGGGTGCTGTAGGTGGTATAGGGTGGTGTAGGGTTGTGTAGGGTGGTATGGGGTGGTGTAGGGTAGTGCAGGGTGGCATAGGGTGGTGTAGGTTGATGTAGGGTGCTGTAGGGTAGTGTAGGGTGCTGTAGGTACTATAGGGTACTGTAGGTGGCATAGGGTGCTGTAGGGTGCTGTAGGGTGCTGTAGGGTGGTATAGGGTGGTGTAGGTGCTGTAGGGTGGTGTATGGTGGTATAGGGTGGTGTGGGGGTGGTGTAGGTGCTGTAGGGTAGTGTAGGTGCTGTAGGGTGGTATAGGGTGCTGTAGGGTGGTATAGGGTGACATAGGGTGGTGTAGGGTGCTGTAGGGTGGTATAGGGTGGTGTAGGTGCTGTAGGGTAGTGTAGGTGCTGTAGGGTGGTATAGGGTGGTGTAGGTGCTGTAGGGTGGTGTAGGTGCTGTAGGGTGGTGTAGGTGCTGTAGGGTGGTGTAGGGTGGTGTGGGGTGGTATAGGTGCTGTAGGGTGGTATAGGGCGCTGTAGGGTGGCATAGGGTGCTGTGGTGCTGTAGGGTGGCATCATCTGAGCTCCAGTGAGCTTGGTGAGGTGCCTCTGTAAGTCATGCTCATGGGCTCTGCCTTTGGGCTGCCCCAATACCTGCAGCTTTCCTGAGCATGCTTCTAATATCTCCAACATCCTGTGGCCTCCACTGCAACACAAGTTTCACCTTAGGTTTGCAGAAAGTCCACTCAGCTGCAGGGAATCTTGGGAGTTTGTCACGGCTTAGCTCTCTCATACTTTTTGTAAGTTTCCTTTTTTCTTTTCTTAAGCTTCATTTATTTTATTTTAAATGTATGAGTATTTTGCCCGCCTGCATGGGTGTGCACCACCGGTGTACCTGGCGCCTGTGAAGGTCAGCAGAGGGCATTTTATCTCTCAGAACTGGAATTGTAGATGGTTGTATACCACTATATGGCTGCCTGGAACCCGGGCTCTCTTGAGTAGCCAGTGCTCTTAACCATTGACCTCTGTCGAGAGCCCCCTGTGTAGACCTTTCCACCCCCAACCCCAAGCTGTGGTCTACTCTTACTATTTTTCCTTTTCCAGAATCATTGAATATTACTTGACAACATTTTAATATTGAAGACTGCTGGGGGCCA